>NC_072433.2:8750000-10000000 GCF_028878055.3 Symphalangus syndactylus
GATCTGAACACTCTTTCTGTAGAAAATGCAACTGGACATTTGGAGCGCTAAGAGCGTAGTAGTGGAAAAAGGAATATATTCAAATATAAACTACACAGAAGCATTCTGTGAAACTTCTTTCTGATCTGAGCATTCAGCTAACAGAGTTAAACCATACTTTTGATTGAGCAGTTTTGAAACACTCTGTCTGTAGAAAATGCAACTGGACATTCGTAGCGCTAAGTGGGTAATAGTGGAAAAAAGAATATGTTCAAATATAAACTACACAGAAGCATTCTGTGAAACTTCTTTCTGTTCTGTGCATTCAACTAACAGAGTTGAACCTTACTTTTGATTGAGCCGTTCAGAAACACTCTTTCTGTAGAAACTGCAATTGGACATGCTATGCGCTAAGAGGCCTACATTGGGAAAAAGAATATCTTCAAATAAAAACTACACAGATGCATTCTGTGAAACTTATTTCTGATCTGTAAATTCAGTTAACAGAGATAAAACATATTTTTGATTGAGCAGTTATGAAACACTCTTTTTGTAGAAAATGCAAGTGGAGATTCGGAGCGCTAAGGGGGTAATAGTGGAAAAAGGAATGTCTTCAAATATAAACTACACAGAATCATTCGGTGAAACTTCTTTCTGATCTGTGCATTCAGCTAACAGAGTTAAACCATACTTTTGATTGAGCAGATCTGAACACTCTTTCTGTAGAAAATGCAACTGGACATTCGTAGCGCTAAGTGGGTAATAGTAAAAAAAGAATATGTTCAAATATAAACTACAAAGAAGCATTCTGTGAAACTTCTTGCTGTTCTGTGCATTCAACTAACAGAGTTGAACCTTACTTTTGATTGAGCCGTTCTGAAACACTCTTTATGTAGAAACTGCAATTGGACATTCTGAGCGCTAAGAGGCCTATATTGGGAAAAAGAATGTCTACAAATAAAAACTACACAGAAGAATTGTGTGAAACTTCTTTCTGTTCTGTTTGTTCAACTAAAAGAGTTGAACCTTAGTTTTGATTGAGCCGTTCTGAAACACTCTTTCTGTAGAAAATGCAAGTGGAGATTCGGAGCGCTAAGAGGGTAATAGTGGAAAAAGGAATGTCTCCAAATATAAACTACACAGAATCATTCGGTGAAACTTCTTTCTGATCTGTGCATTCAGCTAACAGATTTAAACCATACTTTTGATTCAGCAGATCTGAACACTCTTTCTGTAGAAAATGCAACTGGACATTTGGAGCGCTAAGAGAGTAGTAGTGGAAAAAGTAATATATTCAAATATAAACTACACAGAAGCATTCTGTGAAACTTCTTTCTGATCTGAGCATTCAGCTAACAGAGTTAAACCATACTTTTGATTGAGCAGTTTTGAAACACTCTGTCTGTAGAAAATGCACCTGGACATTCGTAGCGCTAAGTGGGTAATAGTGGAAAAAAGAATATGTTCAAATATAAACTACACAGAAGCATTGTATGAAACTTCTTTCTGTTCTGTGCATTCAACTAACAGAGTTGAACCTTACTTTTGATTGAGCCTTTCTGAAACACTCTTTCTGTAGAAACGGCAATTGGACATTCTGAGCGCTAAGAGGCCTCTATTGGGAAAAATAATATCTTCAAATAAAAACTACACAGAAGCATTGTGTGAAACTTATTTCTGATATGTTCATTAAGCTAACAGAGTTAAACCATACTTTTGATTGCGCAGTTCTGAACACTCTTTCTGTAGAAAATTCAAGTGGACATTCGGAGCGCTAAGAGGGTAATAGTGGAAAAAGGAATATATTCAAATATAAACTACACAGTAGCATTCTGTGAAAATTCTTTCTGTTCTGTGCATTCAACTAACAGAGTTGAACCTTACTTTTGATTGAGCCGTTCTGAAACACTCTTTCTGTAGAAACTCCATTTGGACTTGCTAAGCGCTAAGAGGCCTACATTTGGAAGAAGAATATCTTCAAATAAAAACTACACAGATGCATTCTGTGAAACTTATTTCTGATCTGTAAATTCAGTTAACAGAGATAAAACATATTTTTGATTGAGCAGTTATGAAACACTCTTTTTGTAGAAAATGCAAGTGGAGATTCGGAGCGCTAAGAGGGTAATAGTGGAAAAAGGAATGTCTTCAAATATAAACTACACAGAATCATTCGGTGAAACTTCTTTCTGATCTGTGCATTCAGCTAACAGAGTTAAACCATACTTTTGATTGAGCAGATCTGAACACTCTTTCTGTAGAAAATGCAACAGGACATTTGGAGAGCTAAGAGCGTAGTAGTGGAAAAAGGAATATATTCAAATATAAACGACACAGAAGCATTCTGTGAAACTTCTTTCTGATCTGAGCATTCAGCTAAAAGAGTTAAACCATACTTTTGATTGAGCAGTTTTGAAACACTCTGTCTGTAGAAAATGCAACTGGACATTCGTAGCGCTAAGTGGGTAATAGTGGAAAAAAGAATATGTTCAAATATAAACTACACAGAAGCATTCTGTGAAACTTCTTGCTGTTCTGTTCATTCAACTAACAGAGTTCAACCTTACATTTGATTGAGCCGTTCTGAAACACTCTTTCTGTAGAAACTGCAATTGGACATTCTGAGCGCTAAGAGGCCTATATTGGGAAAAAGAATGTCTACAAATAAAAACTACGCAGAAGAATTGTGTGAAACTTCTTTCTGTTCTGTTTGTTCAACTAAAAGGGTTGAACCTCAGTTTTGATTGACCCGTTCTGAAACACTCTTTCTGTAGAAAATGCAAGTGGAGATTCGGAGCGCTAAGAGTGTAATAGTGGAAAAAGGAATGTCTCCAAATATAAACTACACAGAATCATTCTGTGAAACTTCTTTCTGATCTGTGCATTCAGCTAACAGTGTTAAACCATACTTTTGATTGAGCACATCTGAACACTCTTTCTGTAGAAAATGCAACTGGACATTTGGAGCGCTAAGAGAGTAGTAGTGGAAAAAGGAATATATTCAAATATAAACTACACAGAAGCATTCTGTGAAACTTCTTTCTGATCTGATCATTCAGCTAATAGAGTTAAACCATACTTTTGATTGAGCAGTTTTGAAACACTCTGTCTGTAGAAAATGCAACTGGACATTCGTAGCGCTAAGTGGGTAATAGTGGAGAAAAGAATATGTTCAAATATAAACTACACAGAAGCATTGTATGAAACTTCTTTCTGTTCTGTGCATTCAACTAACAGAGTTGAACCTTACTTTTGATTGAGCCTTTCTGAAACACTCTTTCTGAAGAAACTGCAATTGGACATTCTGAGCGCTAAGAGGCCTCTATTGGGAAAAATAATATCTTCAAATAAAAACTACACAGAAGCATTGTGTGAAACTTATTTCTGATATGTTCATTAAGCTAACAGAGTTAAACCATACTTTTGATTGCGCAGTTCTGAACACTCTTTCTGTAGAAAATGCAAGTGGACATTCGGAGCGCTAAGAGGGTAATAGTGGAAAAAGGAATATATTCAAATATAAACTACACAGTAGCATTCTGTGAAAACCCTTACTGTTCTGTGCATTCAGCTAACAGAGTTGAACCTTACTTTTGATTGAGCCGTTCTGAAACACTCTTTCTGTAGAAACTGCAATTGGACATGCTAAGCGCTAAGAGGCCTACATTTGGAAAAAGAATATCTTCAAATAAAAACTACACAGATGCATTCTGTGAAACTTATTTCTCATCTGTAAATTCAGTTAACAGAGATAAAACATATTTTTGATTGAGCAGTTATGAAACACTCTTTTTGTAGAAAATGCAAGTGGAGATTCGGAGCGCTAAGAGGGTAATAGTGGAAAAAGGAATGTCTTCAAATATAAACTACACGGAATCATTCGGTGAAACTTCTTTCTGATCTGTGCATTCAGCTAACAGAGTTAAACCATACTTTTGATTCAGCAGATCTGAACACTCTTTCTGTAGAAAATGCAACTGGACATTTGGAGCGCTAAGAGCGTAGTAGTGGAAAAAGGAATATATTCAAATATAAACTACACAGAAGCATCCTGTGAAACTTCTTTCTGATCTGAGAATTCAGCTAACAGAGTTAAACCATACTTTTGATTGAGCAGTTTTGAAACACTCTGTCTGTAGAAAATGCAACTGGACATTCGTAGCGCTAAGTGGGTAATAGTGGAAAAAAGAATATGTTCAAATATAAACTACACAGAAGCATTCTGTGAAACTACTTTCTGTTCTGTGCATTCAACTAACAGAGTTGAACCTTACTTTTGATTGAGCCGTTCTGAAACACTCTTTCTGTAGAAACTGCAATTGGACATTCTGAGCGCTAAGAGGCCTATATTGGGAAAAAGAATGTCTGCAAATAAAAACTACACAGAAGAATTGTGTGAAACTTCTTTCTGTTCTGTTTGTTCAACTAAAAGAGTTGAACCTTAGTTTTGATTGAGCCGTTCTGAAACACTCTTTCTGTAGAAAGTGCAAGTGGAGATTCGGAGCGCTAAGAGGGTAATAGTGGAAAAAGGAATGTCTCCAAATATAAACTACACAGAATCATTCTGTGAAACTTCTTTCTGATCTGTGCATTCAGCTAACAGAGTTAAACCATACTTTTGATTGAGCAGATCTGAACACTCTTTCTGTAGAAAATGCAACTGGACATTTGGAGCGCTAAGAGAGTAGTAGTGGAAAAAGGAATATATTCAAATATAAACTACACAGAAGCATTCTGTGAAACTTCTTTCTGATCTGAGCATTCAGCTAACAGAGTTAAACCATACTTTTGATTGAGCAGTTTTGAAACACTCTGTCTGTAGAAAATGCAACTGGACATTCGTAGCGCTAAGTGGGTAATAGTGGAGAAAAGAATATGTTCAAATATAAACTACACAGAAGCATTGTATGAAACTTCTTTCTGTTCTGTGCATTCAACTAACAGAGTTGAACCTTACTTTTGATTGAGCCTTTCTGAAACACTCTTTCTGAAGAAACTGCAATTGGACATTCTGAGCGCTAAGAGGCCTCTATTGGGAAAAATAATATCTTCAAATAAAAACTACACAGAAGCATTGTGTGAAACTTATTTCTGATATGTTCATTAAGCTAACAGAGTTAAACCATACTTTTGATTGCGCAGTTCTGAACACTCTTTCTGTAGAAAATGCAAGTGGACATTCGGAGCGCTAAGAGGGTAATAGTGGAAAAAGGAATATATTCAAATATAAACTACACAGTAGCATTCTGTGAAAACTCTTACTGTTCTGTGCATTCAGCTAACAGAGTTGAACCTTACTTTTGATTGAGCCGTTCTGAAACACTCTTTCTGTAGAAACTGCAATTGGACATGCTAAGCGCTAAGAGGCCTACATTGGGAAAAAGAATATCTTCAAATAAAAACTACACAGATGCATTCTGTGAAACTTATTTCTGATCTGTAAATTCAGTTAACAGAGATAAAACATATTTTTGATTGAGCAGTTATGAAACACTCTTTTTGTAGAAAATGCAAGTGGAGATTCGGAGCGCTAAGTGGGTAATAGTGGAAAAAGGAATGTCTTCAAATATAAACTACACAGAATCATTCGGTGAAACTTCTTTCTGATCTGTGCATTCAGCTAACAGAGTTAAACCATACTTTTGATTGAGCAGATCTGAACACTCTTTCTGTAGAAAATGCAACTGGACATTTGGAGCGCTAAGAGCGTAGTAGTGGAAAAAGAAATATATTCAAATATAAACTACACAGAAGCATTCTGTGAAACTTCTTTCTGATCTGAGCATTCAGCTAACAGAGTTAAACCATACTTTTGATTGAGCAGTTTTGAAACACTCTGTCTGTAGAAAATGCAACTGGACATTCGTAGCGCTAAGTGGGTAATAGTGGAGAAAAGAATATGTTGAAATATAAACTACACAGAAGCATTGTATGAAACTTCTTTCTGTTCTGTGCATTCAACTAACAGAGTTGAACCTTACTTTTGATTGAGCCTTTCTGAAACACTCTTTCTGTAGAAACTGCAATTGGACATTCTGAGCGCTAAGAGGCCTCTATTGGGAAAAATAATATCTTCAAATAAAAACTACACAGAAGCATTGTGTGAAACTTATTTCTGATATGTTCATTAAGCTAACAGAGTTAAACCATACTTTTGATTGCGCAGTTCTGAACACTCTTTCTGTAGAAAATGCAAGTGGACATTCGGAGCGCTAAGAGGGTAATAGTGGAAAAAGGAATATATTCAAATATAAACTACACAGTAGCATTCTGTGAAAATTCTTTCTGTTCTGTGCATTCAACTACCAGAGTTGAACCTTACTTTTGATTGAGCCGTTCTGAAACACTCTTTCTGTAGAAACTCCAATTGGACATGCTAAGCGCTAAGAGGCCTACATTGGGAAAAAGAATATCTTCAAATAAAAACTACACAGATGCATACTGTGAAACTTATTTCTGATCTGTAAATTCAGTTAACAGAGATAAAACATATTTTGGATTGAGCAGTTATGAAACACTCTTTTTGTAGAAAATGCAAGTGGAGATTCGGAGCGCTAAGAGGGTAATAGTGGAAAAAGGAATGTCTTCAAATATAAACTACACAGAATCATTCGGTGAAACTTCTTTCTGATCTGTGCATTCAGCTAACAGAGTTAAACCATACTTTTGATTGAGCAGATCTGAACACTCTTTCTGTAGAAAATGCAACAGGACATTTGGAGCGCTAAGAGCGTAGTAGTGGAAAAAGGAATATATTCAAATATAAACGACACAGAAGCATTCTGTGAAACTTCTTTCTGATCTGAGCATTCAGCTAACAGAGTTAAAACATACTTTTGATTGAGCAGTTTTGAAACACTCTGTCTGTAGAAAATGCAACTGGACATTCGTAGCGCTAAGTGGGTAATAGTGGAAAAAAGAATATGTTCAAATATAAACTACACAGAAGCATTCTGTGAAACTTCTTGCTGTTCTGTGCATTCAACTAACAGAGTTGAACCTTACTTTTGATTGAGCCGTTCTGAAACACTCTTTCTGTAGAAACTGCAATTGGACATTCTGAGCGCTAAGAGGCCTCTATTGGGAAAAAGAATGTCTACAAATAAAAACTACACAGAAGAATTGTGTGAAACTTCTTTCTGTTCTGTTTGTTCAACTAAAAGAGTTGAACCTTAGTTTTGATTGAGCCGTTCTGAAACACTCTTTCTGTAGAAAATGCAAGTGGAGATTCGGAGCGCTAAGAGTGTAATAGTGGAAAAAGGAATGTCTCCAAATATAAACTACACAGAATCATTCTGTGAAACTTCTTTCTGATCTGTGCATTCAGCTAACAGAGTTAAAACATACTTTTGATTGAGCAGATCTGAACACTCTTTCTGTAGAAAATGCAACTGGACATTTGGAGCGCTAAGAGAGTAGTAGTGGAAAAAGGAATATATTCAAATATAAACTACACAGAAGCATTCTGTGAAACTCCTTTCTGATCTGAGCATTCAGCTAATAGAGTTAAACCATTCTTTTGATTGAGCAGTTTTGAAACACTCTGTCTGTAGAAAATGCAACTGGACATTCGTAGCGCTAAGTGGGTAATAGTGGAGAAAAGAATATGTTCAAATATAAACTACACAGAAGCATTGTATGAAACTACTTTCTGTTCTGTGCATTCAACTAACAGAGTTGAACCTTACTTTTGATTGAACCTTTCTGAAACACTCTTTCTGAAGAAACTGCAATTGGACATTCTGAGCGCTAAGAGGCCTCTATTGGGAAAAATAATATCTTCAAATAAAAACTACACAGAAGCATTGTGTGAAACTTATTTCTGATATGTTCATTAAGCTAACAGAGTTAAACCATAGTTTTGATTGCGCAGTTCTGAACACACTTTCTGTAGAAAATGCAAGTGGACATTCGGAGCGCTAAGAGGGTAATAGTGGAAAAAGGAATATATTCAAATATAAACTACACAGTAGCATTCTGTGAAAACTCTTACTGTTCTGTGCATTCAGCTAACAGATTTGAACCTTACTTTTGATTGAGCCGTTCTGAAACACTCTTTCTGTAGAAACTGCAATTGGACCTGCTAAGCGCTAAGAGGCCTACATTGGGAAAAAGAATATCTTCAAATAAAAACTACACAGATGCATTCTGTGAAACTTATTTCTGATCTGTAAATTCAGTTAACAGAGATAAAACATATTTTTGATTGAGCAGTTATGAAACACTCTTTTTGTAGAAAATGCAAGTGGAGATTCGGAGCGCTAAGAGGGTAATAGTGGAAAAAGGAATGTCTTCAAATATAAACTACACAGAATCATTCGGTGAAACTTCTTTCTGATCTGTGCATTCAGCTAACAGAGTTAAACCATACTTTTGATTGAGCAGATCTGAACACTCTTTCTGTAGAAAATGCAACTGGACATTTGGAGCGCTAAGAGCGTAGTAGTGGAAAAAGGAATATATTCAAATATAAACTACACAGAAGCATTCTGTGAAACTTCTTTCTGATCTGAGCATTCAGCTAACAGAGTTAAACCATACATTTGATTGAGCAGTTTTGAAACACTCTGTCTGTAGAAAATGCAACTGGACATTTGTAGCGCTAAGTGGGTAATAGTGGAAAAAAGAATATGTTCAAATATAAACTACACAGAAGCATTCTGTGAAACTTCTTTCTGTTCTGTGCATTCAACTAACAGAGTTGAACCTTACTTTTGATTGAGCCGTTCTGAAACACTCTTTCTGTAGAAATTGCAATTGGACATTCTGAGCGCTAAGAGGCCTATATTGGGAAAAAGAATGTCTGCAAATTAAAACTACACAGAAGAATTGTGTGAAACTTCTTTCTGTTCTGTTTGTTCAACTAAAAGAGTTGAACCTTAGTTTTCATTGAGCCGTTCTGAAACACTCTTTCTATAGAAAATGCAAGTGGAGATTCGGAGCGCTAAGAGGGTAATAGTGGAAAAAGGAATGTCTCCAAATATAAACTACACAGAATCATTCTGTGAAACTTCTTTCTGATCTGTGCATTCAGCTAACAGAGTTAAACCATACTTTTGATTCAGCAGATCTGAACACTCTTTCTGTAGAAAATGCAACTGGACATTTGGAGCGCTAAGAGAGTAGTAGTGGAAAAAGGAATATATTCAAATATAAACTACACAGAAGCATTCTGTGAAACTTCTTTCTGATCTGAGCATTCAGATAACAGAGTTAAACCATACTTTTGATTGAGCAGTTTTGAAACACTCTGTCTGTAAAAAATGCAACTGGGCATTCGTAGGGCTAAGTGGGTAATAGTGGAGAAAAGAATATGTTCAAATATAAACTACACAGAAGCATTGTATGAAACTTCTTTCTGTTCTGTGCATTCAACTAACAGAGTTGAACCTTACTTTTGATTGAGCCTTTCTGAAACACTCTTTCTGTAGAAACTGCAATTGGACATGCTAAGCGCTAAGAGGCCTACATTGGGAAAAAGAATATCTTCAAATAAAAACTACACAGATGCATTTTGTGAAACTTATTTCTGATCTGTAAATTCAGTTAACAGAGATAAAACATATTTTTGATTGAGCAGTTATGAAACACTCTTTTTGTAGAAAATGCAAGTGGAGACTCGGAGCGCTAAGTGGGTAATAGTGGAAAAAGGAATGTCTTCAAATATAAACTACACAGAATCATTCGGTGAAACTTCTTTCTGATCTGTGCATTCAGCTAACAGAGTTAAACCATACTTTTGATTGAGCAGATCTGAACACTCTTTCTGTAGAAAATGCAACTGGACATTTGGAGCGCTAAGAGCGTAGTAGTGGAAAAAGGAATATATTCAAATATAAACTACACAGAAGCATTCTGTGAAACTTCTTTCTGATCTGAGCATTCAGCTAACAGAGTTAAACCATACTTTTGATTGAGCAGTTTTGAAACACTCTGTCTGTAGAAAATGCAACTGGACATTCGTAGCGCTAAGTGGGTAATAGTGGAGAAAAGAATATGTTCAAATATAAACTACACAGAAGCATTGTATGAAACTTCTTTCTGTTCTGTGCATTCAACTAACAGAGTTGAACCTTACTTTTGATTGAGCCTTTCTGAAACACTCTTTCTGAAGAAACTTCAATTGGACATT
This sequence comes from Symphalangus syndactylus, assembly GCF_028878055.3. Taxonomy (NCBI): domain Eukaryota; kingdom Metazoa; phylum Chordata; class Mammalia; order Primates; family Hylobatidae; genus Symphalangus; species Symphalangus syndactylus. The sequence goes on from NC_072433.2 coordinate 8,760,112, forward strand.
CTGAGCGCTAAGAGGCCTCTATTGGGAAAAATAATATCTTCAAATAAAAACTACACAGAAGCATTGTGTGAAACTTATTTCTGATATGTTCATTAAGCTAACAGAGTTAAACCATACTTTTGATTGCGCAGTTCTGAACACTCTTTCTGTAGAAAATGCAAGTGGACATTCGGAGCGCTAAGAGGGTAATAGTGGAAAAAGGAATATATTCAAATATAAACTACACAGTAGCATTCTGTGAAAACACTTACTGTTCTGTGCATTCAGCTAACAGAGTTGAACCTTACTTTTGATTGAGCCGTTCTCAAACACTCTTTCTGTAGAAAGTGCAATTGGACATGCTAAGCGCTAAGAGGCCTACATTTGGAAAAAGAATATCTTCAAATAAAAACTACACAGATGCATTCTGTGAAACTTATTTCTGATCTGTAAATTCAGTTAACGGAGATAAAACATATTTTTGATTGAGCAGTTATGAAACACTCTTTTTGTAGAAAATGCAAGTGGAGATTCGGAGCGCTAAGAGGGTAATAGTGGAAAAAGGAATGTCTTCAAATATAAACTACACAGAATCATTCTGTGAAACTTCTTTCTGATCTGTGCATTCAGCTAACAGAGTTAAACCATACTTTTGATTCAGCAGATCTGAACACTCTTTCTGTAGAAAATGCAACTGGACATTTGGAGCGCTAAGAGAGTAGTAGTGGAAAAAGGAATATATTCAAATATAAACTACACAGAAGCATTCTGTGAAACTTCTTTCTGATCTGAGCATTCAGATAACAGAGTTAAACCATACTTTTGATTGAGCAGTTTTGAAACACTCTGTCTGTAAAAAATGCAACTGGACATTCGTAGCGCTAAGTGGGTAATAGTGGAGAAAAGAATATGTTCAAATATAAACTACACAGAAGCATTGTATGAAACTTCTTTCTGTTCTGTGCATTCAACTAACAGAGTTGAACCTTACTTTTGATTGAGCCTTTCTGAAACACTCTTTCTGTAGAAACTGCAATTGGACATGCTAAGCGCTAAGAGGCCTACATTGGGAAAAAGAATATCTTCAAATAAAAACTACACAGATGCATTCTGTGAAACTTATTTCTGATCTGTAAATTCAGTTAACAGAGATAAAACATATTTTTGATTGAGCAGTTATGAAACACTCTTTTTGTAGAAAATGCAAGTGGAGATTCGGAGCGCTAAGTGGGTAATAGTGGAAAAAGGAATGTCTTCAAATATAAACTACACAGAATAATTCGGTGAAACTTCTTTCTGATCTGTGCATTCAGCTAACAGAGTTAAACCATACTTTTGATTGAGCAGATCTGAACACTCTTTCTGTAGAAAATGCAACTGGACATTTGGAGCGCTAAGAGCGTAGTAGTGGAAAAAGGAATATATTCAAATATAAACTACACAGAAGCATTCTGTGAAACTTCTTTCTGATCTGAGCATTCAGCTAACAGAGTTAAACCATACTTTTGATTGAGCAGTTTTGAAACACTCTGTCTGTAGAAAATGCAACTGGACATTCGTAGCGCTAAGTGGGTAATAGTGGAGAAAAGAATATGTTCAAATATAAACTACACAGAAGCATTGTATGAAACTTCTTTCTGTTCTGTGCATTCAACTAACAGAGTTGAACCTTACTTTTGATTGAGCCTTTCTGAAACACTCTTTCTGTAGAAACTGCAATTGGACATTCTGAGCGCTAAGAGGCCTCTATTGGGAAAAATAATATCTTCAAATAAAAACTACACAGAAGCATTGTGTGAAACTTATTTCTGATATGTTCATTAAGCTAACAGAGTTAAACCATACTTTTGATAGCGCAGTTCTGAACACTCTTTCTGTAGAAAATGCAAGTGGACATTCGGAGCGCTAAGAGGGTAATAGTGGAAAAAGGAATATATTCAAATATAAACTACACAGTAGCATTCTGTGAAAATTCTTTCTGTTCTGTGCATTCAACTAACAGAGTTGAACCTTACTTTTGATTGAGCCGTTCTGAAACACTCTTTCTGTAGAAACTGCAATTGGACATTCTGAGCGCTAAGAGGCCTATATTGGGAAAAAGAATGTCTGCAAATAAAAACTACACAGAAGAATTGTGTGAAACTTCTTTCTGTTCTGTTTGTTCAACTAAAAGAGTTGAACCTTAGTTTTGATTGAGCCGTTCTGAAACACTCTTTCTGTAGAAAGTGCAAGTGGAGATTCGGAGCGCTAAGAGGGTAATAGTGGAAAAAGGAATGTCTCCAAATATAAACTACACAGAATCATTCTGTGAAACTTCTTTCTGATCTGTGCATTCAGCTAACAGAGTTAAACCATACTTTTGATTCAGCAGATCTGAACACTCTTTCTGTAGAAAATGCAACTGGATATTTGGAGCGCTAAGAGAGTAGTAGTGGAAAAAGGAATATATTCAAATATAAACTACACAGAAGCATTCTGTGAAACTTCTTTCTGATCTGAGCATTCAGATAACAGAGTTAAACCATACTTTTGATTGAGCAGTTTTGAAACACTCTGTCTGTAGAAAATGCAACTGGACATTCGTAGCGCTAAGTGGGTAATAGTGGAGAAAAGAATATGTTCAAATATAAACTACACAGAAGCACTGTATGAAACTTCTTTCTGTTCTGTGCATTCAACTAACAGAGTTGAAGCTTACATTTGATTGAGCCTTTCTGAAACACTCTTTCTGTAGAAACTGCAATTGGACATTCTGAGCGCTAAGAGGCCTCTATTGGGAAAAATAATATCTTCAAATAAAAACTACACAGAAGCATTGTGTGAAACTTATTTCTGATATGTTCATTAAGCTAACAGAGTTAAACCATACTTTTGATTGCGCAGTTCTGAACACTCTTTCTGTAGAAAATGCAAGTGGACATTCGGAGCGCTAAGAGGGTAATAGTGGAAAAAGGAATGTCTCCAAATATAAACTACACAGAATCATTCTGTGAAACTTCTTTCTGATCTGTGCATTCAGCTAACAGAGTTAAACCATACTTTTGATTGAGCAGATCTGAACACTCTTTCTGTAGAAAATGCAACTGGACATTTGGAGCGCTAAGAGAGTAGTAGTGGAAAAAGGAATATATTCAAATATAAACTACACAGAAGCATTCTGTGAAACTTCTTTCTGATCTGAGCATTCAGCTAACAGAGTTAAACCATACTTTTGATTGAGCAGTTTTGAAACCCTCTGTCTGTAGAAAATGCAACTGGACATTCGTAGCGCCAAGTGGGTAATAGTGGAAAAAAGAATATCTTCAAATATAAACTACACAGAAGCATTGTATGAAATTTCTTTCTGTTCTGTGCATTCAACTATCAGAGTTGAACCTTACTTTTGATTGAGCCTTTCTGAAACACTCTTTCTGTAGAAACTGCAATTGGACATTCTGAGCGCTAAGAGGCCTCTATTGGGAAAAATAATATCTTCAAATAAAAACTACACAGAAGCATTGTGTGAAACTTATTTCTGATATGTTCATTAAGCTAACAGAGTTAAACCATACTTTTGATTGCGCAGTTCTGAACACTCTTTCTGTAGAAAATGCAAGTGGACATTCGGAGCGCTAAGAGGGTAATAGTGGAAAAAGGAATATATTCAAATATAAACTACACAGTAGCATTCTGTGAAAATACTTTCTGTTCTGTGCATTCAACTAACAGAGTTGAACCTTACTTTTGATTGAGCCGTTCTGAAACACTCTTACTGTAGAAACTGCAATTGGACATGCTAAGCGCTAAGAGGCCTACATTGGGAAAAAGAATATCTTCAAATAAAAACTACACAGATGCATTCTGTGAAACTTATTTCTGATCTGTAAATTCAGTTAACAGAGATAAAACATATTTTTGATTGAGCAGTTATGAAACACTCTTTTTGTAGAAAATGCAAGTGGAGATTCGGAGCGCTAAGAGGGTAATAGTGGAAAAAGGAATGTCTTCAAATATAAACTACACAGAATCATTCGGTGAAACTTCTTTCTGATCTGTGCATTCAGCTAACAGAGTTAAACCATACTTTTGATTGAGCAGATCTGAACACTCTTTCTGTAGAAAATGCAACTGGACATTTGGAGCGCTAAGAGCGTAGTAGTGGAAAAAGGAATATATTCAAATATAAACTACACAGAAGCATTCTGTGAAACTTCTTTCTGATCTGAGCATTCAGCTAACAGAGTTAAACCATACTTTTGATTGAGCAGTTTTGAAACACTCTGTCTGTAGAAAATGCAACTGGACATTCGTAGCGCTAAGTGGGTAATAGTGGAAAAAAGAATATGTTCAAATATAAACTACACAGAAGCATTGTATGAAACTTCTTTCTGTTCTGTGCATTCAACTAACAGAGTTGAACCTTACTTTTGATTGAGCCGTTCTGAAACACTCTTTCTGTAGAAACTGCAATTGGACATTCTGAGCGCTAAGAGGCCTATATTGGGAAAAAGAATGTCTACACATAAAAACTACACAGAAGAATTGTGTGAAAATTCTTTCTGTTCTGTTTGTTCAACTAAAAGAGTTGAACCTTAGTTTTGATTGAGCCGTTCTGAAACACTCTTTCTGTAGAAAATGCAAGTGGAGATTCGGAGCGCTAAGAGGGTAATAGTGGAAAAAGGAATGTCTCCAAATATGAACTACACAGAATCATTCTGTGAAACTTCTTTCTGATCTGTGCATTCAGCTAACAGAGTTAAACCATACTTTTGATTGAGCAGATCTGAACACTCTTTCTGTAGAAAATGCAACTGGACATTTGGAGCGCTAAGAGAGTAGTAGTGGAAAAAGGAATATATTCAAATATAAACTACACAGAAGCATTCTGTGAAACTTCTTTCTGATCTGAGCATTCAGCTAACAGAGTTAAACCATACTTTTGATTGAGCAGTTTTGAAACACTCTGTCTGTAGAAAATGCAACTGGACATTCGTAGCGCCAAGTGGGTAATAGTGGAAAAAAGAATATCTTCAAATATAAACTACACAGAAGCATTGTATGAAATTTCTTTCTGTTCTGTGCATTCAACCAACAGAGTTGAACCTTACTTTTGATTGAGCCTTTCTGAAACACTCTTTCTGTAGAAACTGCAATTGGACATTCTGAGCGCTAAGAGGCCTCTATTGGGAAAAATAATATCTTCAAATAAAAACTACACAGAAGCATTGTGTGAAACTTATTTCTGATATGTTCATTAAGCTAACAGAGTTAAACCATACTTTTGATTGCGCAGTTCTGAACACTCTTTCTGTAGAAAATGCAAGTGGACATTCGGAGTGCTAAGAGGGTAATAGTGGAGAAAGGAATATATTCAAATATAAACTACACAGTAGCATTATGTGAAAATTCTTTCTCTTCTGTGCATTCAACTAACAGAGTTGAACCTTACTTTTGATTGAGCCGTTCTGAAACACTCTTTCTATATAAACTGCAATTGGACATGCTAAGCGCTAAGAGGCCTACATTGGGAAAAAGAATATCTTCAAATAAAAACTACACAGATGCATTCTGTGAAACTTATTTCTGATCTGTAAATTCAGTTAACAGAGGTAAAACATATTTTTGATTGAGCAGTTATGAAACACTCTTTTTGTAGAAAATGCAAGTGGAGATTCGGAGCGCTAAGTGGGTAATAGTGGAAAAAGGAATGTCTTCAAATATAAACTACACAGAATCATTCGGTGAAACTTCTTTCTGATATGTGAATTCAGCTAACAGAGTTAAACCATACTTTTGATTGAGCAGATCTGAACACTCTTTCTGTAGAAAATGCAACTGGACATTTGGAGCGCTAAGAGCATAGTAGTGGAAAAAGGAATATATTCAAATATAAACTACACAGAAACATTCTGTGAAACTTCTTTCTGATCTGAGCATTCAGCTAACAGAGTTAAACCATACTTTTGATTGAGCAGTATTGAAACACTCTGTCTGTAGAAAATGCAACTGGACATTCGTAGCGCTAAGTGGGTAATAGTGGAAAAAAGAATATGTTCAATTATAAACTACACAGAAGCATTGTATGAAACTTCTTTCTGTTCTGTGCATTCAACTAACAGAGTTGAACCTTACTTTTGATTGAGCCGTTCTGAAACACTCTTTCTGTATAAACTGCAATTGGACATTCTGAGCGCTAAGAGGCCTATATTGGGAAAAAGAATGTCTACACATAAAAACTACACAGAAGAATTGTGTGAAACTTCTTTCTGTTCTGTTTGTTCAACTAAAAGAGTTGAACCTTAGTTTTGATTGAGCCGTTCTGAAACACTCTTTCTGTAGAAAATGCAAGTGGAGATTCGGAGCGCTAAGAGGGTAATAGTGGAAAAAGGAATGTCTCCAAATATAAACTACACAGAATCATTCTGTGAATCTTCTTTCTGATCTGTGCATTCAGCTAACAGAGTTAAACCATACTTTTGATTGAGCAGATCTGAACACTCTTTCTGTAGAAAATGCAACTGGACATTTGGAGCGCTAAGAGAGTAGTAGTGGAAAAAGGAATATAGTCAAATATAAACTACACAGAAGCATTCTGTGAAACTTCTTTCTGATCTGAGCATTCAGCTAACAGAGTTAAACCATACTTTTGATTGAGCAGTTTTGAAACACTCTGTCTGTAGAAAATGCAACTGGACATTCGTAGCGCTAAGTGGGTAATAGTGGAAAAAAGAATATGTTCAAATATAAACTACACAGAAGCATTGTATGAAACTTCTTTCTGTTCTGTGCATTCAACTAACAGAGTTGAACCTTACTTTTGATTGAGCCTTTCTGAAACACTCTTTCTGCAGAAACTGCAATTGGACATTCTGAGCGCTAAGAGGCCTCTATTGGGAAAAATAATATCTTCAAATAAAAACTACACAGAAGCATTGTGTGAAACTTATTTCTGATATGTTCATTAAGCTAACAGAGTTAAACCATACTTTTGATTGCGCAGTTCTGAACACTCTTTCTGTAGAAAATGCAAGTGGACATTCGGAGCGCTAAGAGGGTAATAGTGGAAAAAGGAATATATTCAAATATAAACTACACAGTAGCATTCTGTGAAAATTCTTTCTGTTCTGTGCATTCAACTAACAGAGTTGAACCTTACTTTTGATTGAGCCGTTCTGAAACACTCTTTCTGTAGAAACTGCAATTGGACATGCTAAGCGCTAAGAGGCCTACATTGGGAAAAAGAATATCTTCAAATAAAAACTACACAGATGCATTCTGTGAAACTTATTTCTGATCTGTAAATTCAGTTAACAGAGATAAAACATATTTTTGATTGAGCAGTTATGAAACACTCTTTTTGTAGAAAATGCAAGTGGAGATTCGGAGCGCTAAGAGGGTAATAGTGGAAAAAGGAATGTCTTCAAATATAAAGTATACAGAATCATTCGGTGAAACTTCTTTCTGATCTGTGCATTCAGCTAACAGAGTTAAACCATACTTTTGATTGAGCAGATCTGAACACTCTTTCTGTAGAAAATGCAACTGGACATTTGGAGCGCTAAGAGCGTAGTAGTGGAAAAAGGAATATATTCAAATATAAACTACACAGAAGCATTCTGTGAAACTTCTTTCTGATCTGAGCATTCAGCTAACAGAGTTAAACCATAGTTTTGATTGAGCAGTTTTGAAACACTCTGTCTGTAGAAAATGCAACTGGACATTCGTAGCGCTAAGTGGGTAATAGTGGAAAAAAGAATATGTTCAAATATAAACTACACAGAAGCATTGTATGAAACTTCTTTCTGTTCTGTGCATTCAACTAACAGAGTTGAACCTTACTTTTGATTGAGCCGTTCTGAAACACTCTTTCTGTAGAAACTGCAATTGGACATTCTGAGCGCTAAGAGGCCTATATTGGGAAAAAGAATGTCTACAAATAAAAACTACACAGAAGAATTGTGTGAAACTTCTTTCTGTTCTGTTTGTTCAACTAAAAGAGTTGAACCTTAGTTTTGATTGAGCCGTTCTGAAACACTCTTTCTGTAGAAAATGCAAGTGGAGATTCGGAGCGCTAAGAGGGTAATAGTGGAAAAAGGAATGTCTCCAAATATAAACTACACAGAATCATTCTGTGAAACTTCTTTCTGATCTGTGCATTCAGCTAACAGAGTTAAACCATACTTTTGATTGAGCAGATCTGAACACTCTTTCTGTAGAAAATGCAACTGGACATTTGGAGCGCTAAGAGAGTAGTAGTGGAAAAAGGAATATATTCAAATATAAACTACACAGAAGCATTCTGTGAAACTTCTTTCTGATCTGAGCATTCAGCTAACAGAGTTAAACCATACTTTTGATTGAGCAGTTTTGAAACACTCTGTCTGTAGAAAATGCAACTGGACATTCGTAGTGCCAAGTGGGTAATAGTGGAAAAAAGAATATCTTCAAATATAAACTACACAGAAGCATTGTATGAAATTTCTTTCTGTTCTGTGCATTCAACTAACAGAGTTGAACCTTACTTTTGATTGAGCCTTTCTGAAACACTCTTTCTGTAGAAACTGCAATTGGACATTCTGAGCGCTAAGAGGCCTCTATTGGGAAAAATAATATCTTCAAATAAAAACTACACAGAAGCATTGTGTGAAACTTATTTCTGATATGTTCATTAAGCTATCAGAGTTAAACCATACTTTTGATTGCGCAGTTCTGAACACTCTTTCTGTAGAAAATGCAAGTGGACATTCGGAGCGCTAAGAGGGTAATAGTGGAGAAAGGAATATATTCAAATATAAACTACACAGTAGCATTATGTGAAAATTCTTTCTCTTCTGTGCATTCAACTAACAGAGTTGAACCTTACTTTTGATTGAGCCGTTCTGAAACACTCTTTCTATATAAACTGCAATTGGACATGCTAAGCGCTAAGAGGCCTACATTGGGAAAAAGAATATCTTCAAATAAAAACTACACAGATGCATTCTGTGAAACTTATTTCTGATCTGTAAATTCAGTTAACAGAGATAAAACATATTTTTGATTGAGCAGTTATGAAACACTCTTTTTGTAGAAAATGCAAGTGGAGATTCGGAGCGCTAAGTGGGTAATAGTGGAAAAAGGAATGTCTTCAAATATAAACTACACAGAATCATTCGGTGAAACTTCTTTCTGATCTGTGAATTCAGCTAACAGAGTTAAACCATACTTTTGATTGAGCAGATCTGAACACTCTTTCTGTAGAAAATGCAACTGGACATTTGGAGCGCTAAGAGCATAGTAGTGGAAAAAGGAATATATTCAAATATAAACTACACAGAAACATTCTGTGAAACTTCTTTCTGATCTGAGCATTCAGCTAACAGAGTTAAACCATACTTTTGATTGAGCAGTATTGAAACACTCTGTCTGTAGAAAATGCAACTGGACATTCGTAGCGCTAAGTGGGTAATAGTGGAAAAAAGAATATGTTCAATTATAAACTACACAGAAGCATTGTATGAAACTTCTTTCTGTTCTGTGCATTCAACTAACAGAGTTGAACCTTACTTTTGATTGAGCCGTTCTGAAACACTCTTTCTGTAGAAACTGCAATTGGACATTCTGAGCGCTAAGAGGCCTATATTGGGAAAAAGAATGTCTGCAAATAAAAACTACACAGGAGAATTGTGTGAAACTTCTTTCTGTTCTGTTTGTTCAACTAAAAGAGTTGAACCTTAGTTTTGATTGAGCCGTTCTGAAACACTCTTTCTGTAGAAAATGCAAGTGGAGATTCGGAGCGCTAAGAGGGTAATAGTGGAAAAAGGAATGTCTCCAAATATAAACTACACAGAATCATTCTGTGAAACTTCTTTCTGATCTGTGCATTCAGCTAACAGATTTAAACCATACTTTTGATTGAGCAGATCTGAACACTCTTTCTGTAGAAAATGCAACTGGACATTTGGAGCGCTAAGAGAGTAGTAGTGGAAAAAGGAATATATTCAAATATAAACTACACAGAAGCATTGCGTGAAACTTCTTTCTGATCTGAGCATTCAGCTAACAGAGTTAAACCATACTTTTGATTGAGCAGTTTTGAATTACTCTGTCTGTAGAAAATGCAACTGGACATTCGTAGCGCTAAGTGGGTAATAGTGGAGAAAAGAATATGTTCAAATATAAACTACACAGAAGCATTGTATGAAACTACTTTCTGTTCTGTGCATTCAACTAACAGAGTTGAACCTTACTTTTGATTGAGCCGTTCTGAAACACTCTTTCTGTAGAAACTGCAATTGGACATTCTGAGAGCTAAGAGGCCTATATTGGGAAAAAGAATGTCTACAAATAAAAACTACACAGAAGAATTGTGTGAAACTTCTTTCTGTTCTGTTTGTTCAACTAAAAGAGTTGAACCTTAGTTTTGATTGAGCCGTTCTGAAATACTCTTTCTGTAGAAAATGCAAGTGGCGATTCGGAGCGCTAAGAGGGTAATAGTGGAAAAAGGAATGTCTCCAAATATAAACTACACAGAATCATTCGGTGAAACTTCTTTCTGATCTGTGCATTCAGCTAACAGAGTTAAACCATACTTTTGATTCAGCAGATCTGAACACTCTTTCTGTAGAAAATGCAACTGGACATTTGGAGCGCTAAGAGAGTAGTAGTGTAAAAAGGAATATATTCAAATATAAACTACACAGAAGCATTCTGTGAAACTTCTTTCTGATCTGAGCATTCAGCTAACAGAGTTAAACCATACTTTTGATTGAGCAGTTTTGAAACACTCTGTCTGTAGAAAATGCAACTGGACATTCGTAGCGCTAAGTGGGTAATAGTGGAGAAAAGAATATGTTCAAATATAAACTACACAGAAGCATTGTATGAAACTCCTTTCTGTTCTGTGCATTCAACTAACAGAGTTGAACCTTACTTTTGATTGAGCCTTTCTGAAACACTCTTTCTGAAGAAACTGCAATTGGACATTCTGAGCGCTAAGAGTCCTCTATTGGGAAAAATAATATCTTCAAATAAAAACTACACAGAAGCATTGTGTGAAACTTATTTCTGATATGTTCATTAAGCTAACAGAGTTAAACCATACTTTTGATTGCGCAGTTCTGAACACTCTTTCTGTAGAAAATGCAAGTGGACATTCGGAGAGCTAAGAGGGTAATAGTGGAAAAAGGAATATATTCAAATATAAACTACACAGTAGCATTCTGTGAAAACTCTTACTGTTCTGTGCATTCAGCTAACAGAGTTGAACCTTACTTTTGATTGAGCCGTTCTGAAACACTCTTTCTGTAGAAACTGCAATTGGACATGCTAAGCGCTAAGAGGCCTACATTGGGAAAAAGAATATCTTCAAATAAAAACTACACAGATGCATTCTGTGAAACTTATTTCTGATCTGTAAATTCAGTTAACAGAGATAAAACATATTTTTGATTGAGCAGTTATGAAACACTCTTTTTGTAGAAAATGCAAGTGGAGATTCGGAGCGCTAAGAGGGTAATAGTGGAAAAAGGAATGTCTCCAAATATAAACTACACAGAATCATTCTGTGAAACTTCTTTCTGATCTGTGCATTCAGCTAACAGATTTAAACCATACTTTTGATTGAGCAGATCTGAACACTCTTTCTGTAGAAAATGCAACTGGACATTTGGAGCGCTAAGAGAGTAGTAGTGGAAAAAGGAATATATTCAAATATAAACTACACAGAAGCATTGCGTGAAACTTCTTTCTGATCTGAGCATTCAGCTAACAGAGTTAAACCATACTTTTGATTGAGCAGTTTTGAAACACTCTGTCTGTAGAAAATGCAACTGGACATTCGTAGCGCTAAGTGGGTAATAGTGGAGAAAAGAATATGTTCAAATATAAACTACACAGAAGCATTGTATGAAACTTCTTTCTGTTCTGTGCATTCAACTAACAGAGTTGAACCTTACTTTTGATTGAGCCGTTCTGAAACACTCTTTCTGTAGAAACTGCAATTGGACATTCTGAGAGCTAAGAGGCCTATATTGGGAAAAAGAATGTCTACAAATAAAAACTACACAGAAGAATTGTGTGAAACTTCTTTCTGTTCTGTTTGTTCAACTAAAAGAGTTGAACCTTAGTTTTGATTGAGCCGTTCTGAAATACTCTTTCTGTAGAAAATGCAAGTGGCGATTCGGAGCGCTAAGAGGGTAATAGTGGAAAAAGGAATGTCTCCAAATATAAACTACACAGAATCATTCGGTGAAACTTCTTTCTGATCTGTGCATTCAGCTAACAGAGTTAAACCATACTTTTGATTCAGCAGATCTGAACACTCTTTCTGTAGAAAATGCAACTGGACATTTGGAGCGCTAAGAGAGTAGTAGTGTAAAAAGGAATATATTCAAATATAAACTACACAGAAGCATTCTGTGAAACTTCTTTCTGATCTGAGCATTCAGCTAACAGAGTTAAACCATACTTTTGATTGAGCAGTTTTGAAACACTCTGTCTGTAGAAAATGCAACTGGACATTCGTAGCGCTAAGTGGGTAATAGTGGAGAAAAGAATATGTTCAAATATAAACTACACAGAAGCATTGTATGAAACTCCTTTCTGTTCTGTGCATTCAACTAACAGAGTTGAACCTTACTTTTGATTGAGCCTTTCTGAAACACTCTTTCTGAAGAAACTGCAATTGGACATTCTGAGCGCTAAGAGTCATCTATTGGGAAAAATAATATCTTCAAATAAAAACTACACAGAAGCATTGTGTGAAACTTATTTCTGATATGTTCATTAAGCTAACAGAGTTAAACCATACTTTTGATTGCGCAGTTCTGAACACTCTTTCTGTAGAAAATGCAAGTGGACATTCGGAGAGCTAAGAGGGTAATAGTGGAAAAAGGAATATATTCAAATATAAACTACACAGTAGCATTCTGTGAAAACTCTTACTGTTCTGTGCATTCAGCTAACAGAGTTGAACCTTACTTTTGATTGAGCCGTTCTGAAACACTCTTTCTGTAGAAACTGCAATTGGACATGCTAAGCGCTAAGAGGCCTACATTGGGAAAAAGAATATCTTCAAATAAAAACTACACAGATGCATTCTGTGAAACTTATTTCTGATCTGTAAATTCAGTTAACAGAGATAAAACATATTTTTGATTGAGCAGTTATGAAACACTCTTTTTGTAGAAAATGCAAGTGGAGATTCGGAGCGCTAAGTGGGTAATAGTGGAAAAAGGAATGTCTTCAAATATAAACTACACAGAATCATTCGGTGAAACTTCTTTCTGATCTGTGAATTCAGCTAACAGAGTTAAACCATACTTTTGATTGAGCAGATCTGAACACTCTTTCTGTAGAAAATGCAACTGGACATTTGGAGCGCTAAGAGCATAGTAGTGGAAAAAGGAATATATTCAAATATAAACTACACAGAAACATTCTGTGAAACTTCTTTCTGATCTGAGCATTCAGCTAACAGAGTTAAACCATACTTTTGATTGAGCAGTATTGAAACACTCTGTCTGTAGAAAATGCAACTGGACATTCGTAGCGCTAAGTGGGTAATAGTGGAAAAAAGAATATGTTCAATTATAAACTACACAGAAGCATTGTATGAAACTTCTTTCTGTTCTGTGCATTCAACTAACAGAGTTGAACCTTACTTTTGATTGAGCCGTTCTGAAACACTTTTTCTGTAGAAACTGCAATTGGACATTCTGAGCGCTAAGAGGCCTATATTGGGAAAAAGAATGTCTACACATAAAAACTACACAGAAGAATTGTGTGAAACTTCTTTCTGTTCTGTTTGTTCAACTAAAAGATTTGAACCTTAGTTTTGATTGAGCCGTTCTGAAACACTCTTTCTGTAGAAAATGCAAGTGGAGATTCGGAGCGCTAAGAGGGTAATAGTGGAAAAAGGAATGTCTCCAAATATAAACTACACAGAATCATTCTGTGAAACTTCTTTCTGATCTGTGCATTCAGCTAACAGAGTTAAACCATACTTTTGATTGAGCAGATCTGAACACTCTTTCTGTAGAAAATGCAACTGGACATTTGGAGCGCTAAGAGAGTAGTAGTGGAAAAAGGAATATATTCAAATATAAACTACACAGAAGCATTCTGTGAAACTTCTTTCTGATCTGAGCATTCAGCTAACAGAGTTAAACCATACTTTTGATTGAGCAGTTTTGAAACACTCTGTCTGTAGAAAATGCAACTGGACATTCGTAGCGCTAAGTGGGTTATAGTGGAAAAAAGATTATGTTCAAATATAAACTACACAGAAGCATTGTATGAAACTTCTTTCTGTTCTGTGCATTCAACTAACAGAGTTGAACCTTACTTTTGATTGAGCCTTTCTGAAACACTCTTTCTGTAGAAACTGCAATTGGACATTCTGAGCGCTAAGAGGCCTCTATTGGGAAAAATAATATCTTCAAATAAAAACTACACAGAAGAATTGTGTGAAACTTATTTCTGATATGTTCATTAAGCTAACAGAGTTAAACCATACTTTTGATTGCGCAGTTCTGAACACTCTTTCTGTAGAAAATGCAAGTGTACATTCGGAGCGCTAAGAGGGTAATAGTGGAAAAAGGAATATATTCAAATATAAACTACACAGTAGCATTCTGTGAAAATTCTTTCTGTTCTGTGCATTCAACTAACAGATTTGAACCTTACTTTTGATTGAGCCGTTCTGAAACACTCTTTCTGTAGAAACTGCAATTGGACATGCTAAGCGCTAAGAGGCCTACATTGGGAAAAAGAATATCTTCAAATAAAAACTACACAGATGCATTCTGTGAAACTTATTTCTGATCTGTAAATTCAGTTAACAGAGATAAAACATATTTTTGATTGAGCAGTTATGAAACACTCTTTTTGTAGAAAATGCAAGTGGAGATTCGGAGCGCTAAGAGGGTAATAGTGGAAAAAGGAATGTCTTCAAATATAAACTACACAGAATCATTCGGTGAAACTTCTTTCTGATCTGTGCATTCAGCTAACAGAGTTAAACCATACTTTTGATTGAGCAGATCTGAACACTCTTTCTGTAGAAAATGCAACTGGACATTTGGAGCGCTAAGAGCGTAGTAGTGGAAAAAGGAATATATTCAAATATAAACTACACAGAAGCATTCTGTGAAACTTCTTTCTGATCTGAGCATTCAGCTAACAGAGTTAAACCATACCTTTGATTGAGCAGTTTTGAAACACTCTGTCTGTAGAAAATGCAACTGGACATTCGTAGCGCTAAGTGGGTAATAGTGGAAAAAATAATATGTTCAAATATAAACTACACAGAAGCATTGTATGAAACTTCTTTCTGTTCTGTGCATTCAACTAACAGAGTTGAACCTTACTTTTGATTGAGCCGTTCTGAAACACTCTTTCTGTAGAAACTGCAATTGGACATTCTGAGCGCTAAGAGGCCTATATTGGGAAAAAGAATGTCTGCAAATAAAAACTACACAGGAGAATTGTGTGAAACTTCTTTCTGTTCTGTTTGTTCAACTAAAAGAGTTGAACCTTAGTTTTGATTGAGCCGTTCTGAAACACTCTTTCTGTAGAAAATGCAAGTGGAGATTCGGAGCGCTAAGAGGGTAATAGTGGAAAAATGAATGTCTTCAAATATAAATTACACAGAATCATTCTGTGAAACTTCTTTCTGATCTGTGCATTCAGCTAACAGATTTAAACCATACTTTTGATTGAGCAGATCTGAACACTCTTTCTGTAGAAAATGCAACTGGACATTTGGAGCGCTAAGAGAGTAGTAGTGGAAAAAGGAATATATTCAAATATAAACTACACAGAAGCATTGCGTGAAACTTCTTTCTGATCTGAGCATTCAGCTAACAGAGTTAAACCATACTTTTGATTGAGCAGTTTTGAAACACTCTGTCTGTAGAAAATGCAACTGGACATTCGTAGCGCTAAGTGGGTAATAGTGGAGAAAAGAATATGTTCAAATATAAACTACACAGAAGCATTGTATGAAACTTCTTTCTGTTCTGTGCATTCAACTAACAGAGTTGAACCTTACTTTTGATTGAGCCGTTCTGAAACACTCTTTCTGTAGAAACTGCAATTGGACATTCTGAGAGCTAAGAGGCCTATATTGGGAAAAAGAATGTCTACAAATAAAAACTACACAGAAGAATTGTGTGAAACTTCTTTCTGTTCTGTTTGTTCAACTAAAAGAGTTGAACCTTAGTTTTGATTGAGCCGTTCTGAAATACTCTTTCTGTAGAAAATGCAAGTGGCGATTCGGAGCGCTAAGAGGGTAATAGTGGAAAAAGGAATGTCTCCAAATATAAACTACACAGAATCATTCGGTGAAACTTCTTTCTGATCTGTGCATTCAGCTAACAGAGTTAAACCATACTTTTGATTCAGCAGATCTGAACACTCTTTCTGTAGAAAATGCAACTGGACATTTGGAGCGCTAAGAGAGTAGTAGTGTAAAAAGGAATATATTCAAATATAAACTACACAGAAGCATTCTGTGAAACTTCTTTCTGATCTGAGCATTCAGCTAACAGAGTTAAACCATACTTTTGATTGAGCAGTTTTGAAACACTCTGTCTGTAGAAAATGCAACTGGACATTCGTAGCGCTAAGTGGGTAATAGTGGAGAAAAGAATATGTTCAAATATAAACTACACAGAAGCATTGTATGAAACTCCTTTCTGTTCTGTGCATTCAACTAACAGAGTTGAACCTTACTTTTGATTGAGCCTTTCTGAAACACTCTTTCTGAAGAAACTGCAATTGGACATTCTGAGCGCTAAGAGTCCTCTATTGGGAAAAATAATATCTTCAAATAAAAACTACACAGAAGCATTGTGTGAAACTTATTTCTGATATGTTCATTAAGCTAACAGAGTTAAACCATACTTTTGATTGCGCAGTTCTGAAACACTCTTTTTGTAGAAAATGCAAGTGGAGATTCGGAGCGCTAAGAGGGTAATAGTGGAAAAAGGAATATATTCAAATATAAATTCCACAGTAGCATTCTGTGAAAATACTTTCTGTTCTGTGCATTCAACTAACAGAGTTGAACCTTACTTTTGATTGAGCCGTTCTGAAACACTCTTTCTGTAGAAACTGCAATTGGACATGCTAAGCGCTAAGAGGCCTACATTGGGAAAAAGAATATCTTCAAATAAAAACTACACAGATGCATTCTGTGAAACTTATTTCTGATCTGTAAATTCAGTTAACAGAGATAAAACATATTTTTGATTGAGCAGTTATGAAACACTCTTTTTGTAGAAAATGCAAGTGGAGATTCGGAGCGCTAAGAGGGTAATAGTGGAAAAAGGAATGTCTTCAAATATAAACTATACAGAATCATTCGGTGAAACTTCTTTCTGATCTGTGCATTCAGCTAACAGAGTTAAACCATACTTTTGATTGAGCAGATCTGAACACTCTTTCTGTAGAAAATGCAACTGGACATTTGGAGCGCTAAGAGCGTAGAAGTGGAAAAAGGAATATATTCAAATATAAACTACACAGAAGCATTCTGTGAAACTTCTTTCTGATCTGAGCATTCAGCTAACAGAGTTAAACCATAGTTTTGATTGAGCAGTTTTGAAACACTCTGTCTGTAGAAAATGCAACTGGACATTCGTAGCGCTAAGTGGGTAATAGTGGAAAAAAGAATATGTTCAAATATAAACTACACAGAAGCATTGTATGAAACTTCTTTCTGTTCTGTGCATTCAACTAACAGAGTTGAACCTTACTTTTGATTGAGCCGTTCTGAAACACTCTTTCTGTAGAAACTGCAATTGGACATTCTGAGCGCTAAGAGGCCTATATTGGGAAAAAGAATGTCTACAAATAAAAACTACACAGAAGAATTGTGTGAAACTTCTTTCTGTTCTGTTTGTTCAACTAAAAGAGTTGAACCTTAGTTTTGATTGAGCCGTTCTGAAACACTCTTTCTGTAGAAAATGCAAGTGGAGATTCGGAGCGCTAAGAGGGTAATAGTGGAAAAAGGAATGTCTCCAAATATAAACTACACAGAATCATTCTGTGAAACTTCTTTCTGATCTGTGCATTCAGCTAACAGAGTTAAACCATATTTTTGATTGAGCAGATCTGAACACTCTTTCTGTAGAAAATGCAACTGGACATTTGGAGCGCTAAGAGAGTAGTAGTGGAAAAAGGAATATATTCAAATATAAACTACACAGAAGCATTCTGTGAAACTTCTTTCTGATCTGAGCATTCAGCTAACAGAGTTAAACCATACTTTTGATTGAGCAGTTTTGAAACACACTGTCTGTAGAAAATGCAACTGGACATTCGTAGTGCCAAGTGGGTAATAGTGGAAAAAAGAATATCTTCAAATATAAACTACACAGAAGCATTGTATGAAATTTCTTTCTGTTCTGTGCATTCAACTAACAGAGTTGAACCTTACTTTTGATTGAGCCTTTCTGAAACACTCTTTCTGTAGAAACTGCAATTGGACATTCTGAGCGCTAAGAGGACTCTATTGGGAAAAATAATATCTTCAAATAAAAACTACACAGAAGCATTGTGTGAAACTTATTTCTGATATGTTCATTAAGCTATCAGAGTTAAACCATACTTTTGATTGCGCAGTTCTGAACACTCTTTCTGTAGAAAATGCAAGTGGACATTCGGAGCGCTAAGAGGGTAATAGTGGAGAAAGGAATATATTCAAATATAAACTACACAGTAGCATTATGTGAAAATTCTTTCTCTTCTCTGCATTCAACTAACAGAGTTGAACCTTACTTTTGATTGAGCCGTTCTGAAACACTCTTTCTATATAAACTGCAATTGGACATGCTAAGCGCTAAGAGGCCTACATTGGGAAAAAGAATATCTTCAAATAAAAACTACACAGATGCATTCTGTGAAACTTATTTCTGATCTGTAAATTCAGTTAACAGAGATAAAACATATTTTTGATTGAGCAGTTATGAAACACTCTTTTTGTAGAAAATGCAAGTGGAGATTCGGAGCGCTAAGTGGGTAATAGTGGAAAAAGGAATGTCTTCAAATATAAACTACACAGAATCATTCGGTGAAACTTCTTTCTGATCTGTGAATTCAGCTAACAGAGTTAAACCATACTTTTGATTGAGCAGATCTGAACACTCTTTCTGTAGAAAATGCAACTGGACATTTGGAGCGCTAAGAGCATAGTAGTGGAAAAAGGAATATATTCAAATATAAACTACACAGAAACATTCTGTGAAACTTCTTTCTGATCTGAGCATTCAGCTAACAGAGTTAAACCATACTTTTGATTGAGCAGTATTGAAACACTCTGTCTGTAGAAAATGCAACTGGACATTCGTAGCGCTAAGTGGGTAATAGTGGAAAAAAGAATATGTTCAATTATAAACTACACAGAAGCATTGTATGAAACTTCTTTCTGTTCTGTGCATTCAACTAACAGAGTTGAACCTTACTTTTGATTGAGCCGTTCTGAAACACTCTTTCTGTAGAAACTGCAATTGGACATTCTGAGCGCTAAGAGGCCTATATTGGGAAAAAGAATGTCTACACATAAAAACTACACAGAAGAATTGTGTGAAACTTCTTTCTGTTCTGTTTGTTCAACTAAAAGAGTTGAACCTTAGTTTTGATTGAGCCGTTCTGAAACACTCTTTCTGTAGAAAATGCAAGTGGAGATTCGGAGCGCTAAGAGGGTAATAGTGGAAAAAGGAATGTCTCCAAATATAAACTACACAGAAACATTCTGTGAAACTTCTTTCTGATCTGTGCATTCAGCTAACAGAGTTAAACCATACTTTTGATTGAGCAGATCTGAACACTCTTTCTGTAGAAAATGCAACTGGACATTTGGAGCGCTAAGAGAGTAGTAGTGTAAAAAGGAATATATTCAAATATAAACTACACAGAAGCATTCTGTGAAACTTCTTTCTGATCTGAGCATTCAGCTAACAGAGTTAAACCATACTTTTGATTGAGCAGTTTTGAAACACTCTGTCTGTAGAAAATGCAACTGGACATTCGTAGCGCTAAGTGGGTAATAGTGGAGAAAAGAATATGTTCAAATATAAACTACACAGAAGCATTGTATGAAACTCCTTTCTGTTCTGTGCATTCAACTAACAGAGTTGAACCTTACTTTTGATTGAGCCTTTCTGAAACACTCTTTCTGAAGAAACTGCAATTGGACATTCTGAGCGCTAAGAGTCCTCTATTGGGAAAAATAATATCTTCAAATAAAAACTACACAGAAGCATTGTGTGAAACTTATTTCTGATATGTTCATTAAGCTAACAGAGTTAAACCATACTTTTGATTGCGCAGTTCTGAACACTCTTTCTGTAGAAAATGCAAGTGGACATTCGGAGAGCTAAGAGGGTAATAGTGGAAAAAGGAATATATTCAAATATAAACTACACAGTAGCATTCTGTGAAAACTCTTACTGTTCTGTGCATTCAGCTAACAGAGTTGAACCTTACTTTTGATTGAGCCGTTCTGAAACATTCTTTCTGTAGAAACTGCAATTGGACATGCTAAGCGCTAAGAGGCCTACATTGGGAAAAAGAATATCTTCAAATAAAAACTACACAGATGCATTCTGTGAAACTTATTTCTGATCTGTAAATTCAGTTAACAGAGATAAAACATATTTTTGATTGAGCAGTTATGAAACACTCTTTTTGTAGAAAATGCAAGTGGAGATTCGGAGCGCTAAGTGGGTAATAGTGGAAAAAGGAATGTCTTCAAATATAAACTACACAGAATCATTCGGTGAAACTTCTTTCTGATCTGTGCATTCAGCTAACAGAGTTAAACCATACTTTTGATTGAGCAGATCTGAACACTCTTTCTGTAGAAAATGCAACTGGACATTTGGAGCGCTAAGAGCGTAGTAGTGGAAAAAGAAATATATTCAAATATAAACTACACAGAAGCATTCTGTGAAACTTCTTTCTGATCTGAGCATTCAGCTAACAGAGTTAAACCATACTTTTGATTGAGCAGTTTTGAAACACTCTGTCCGTAGAAAATGCAACTGGACATTCGTAGCGCTAAGTGGGTAATAGTGGAGAAAAGAATATGTTCAAATATAAACTACACAGAAGCATTGTATGAAACATCTTTCTGTTCTGTGCATTCAACTAACAGAGTTGAACCTTACTTTTGATTGAGCCTTTCTGAAACACTCTTTCTGTAGAAACTGCAATTGGACATTCTGAGCGCTAAGAGGCCTCTATTGGGAAAAATAATATCTTCAAATAAAAACTACACAGAAGCATTGTGTGAAACTTATTTCTGATATGTTCATTAAGCTAACAGAGTTAAACCATACTTTTGATTGCGCAGTTCTGAACACTCTTTCTGTAGAAAATGCAAGTGGACATTCGGAGCGCTAAGAGGGTAATAGTGGAAAAAGGAATATATTCAAATATAAACTACACAGTAGCATTCTGTGAAAATTCTTTCTGTTCTGTGCATTCAACTAACAGAGTTGAACCTTACTTTTGATTGAGCCGTTCTGAAACACTCTTTCTGTAGAAACTCCAATTGGACATGCTAAGCGCTAAGAGGCCTACATTGGAAAAAAGAATATCTTCAAATAAAAACTACACAGATGCATTCTGTGAAACTTATTTCTGATCTGTAAATTCAGTTAACAGAGATAAAACATATTTTTGATTGAGCAGTTATGAAACACTCTTTTTGTAGAAAATGCAAGTGGAGATTCGGAGCGCTAAGAGGGTAATAGTGGAAAAAGGAATGTCTTCAAATATAAACTACACAGAATCATTCGGTGAAACTTCTTTCTGATCTGTGCATTCAGCTAACAGAGTTAAACCATACTTTTGATTGAGCAGATCTGAACACTCTTTCTGTAGAAAATGCAACAGGACATTTTGAGCGCTAAGAGCGTAGTAGTGGAAAAAGGAATATATTCAAATATAAACTACACAGAAGCATTCTGTGAAACTTCTTGCTGTTCTGTGCATTCAACTAACAGAGTTGAACCTTACTTTTGATTGAGCCGTTCTGAAACACTCTTTCTGTAGAAACTGCAATTGGACATTCTGAGCGCTAAGAGGCCTATATTGGGAAAAAGAATGTCTACAAATAAAAACTACACAGAAGAATTGTGTGAAACTTCTTTCTGTTCTGTTTGTTCAACTAAAAGAGTTGAACCTTAGTTTTGATTGAGCCGTTCTGAAACACTCTTTCTGTAGAAAATGCAAGTGGAGATTCGGAGCGCTAAGAGTGTAATAGTGGAAAAAGGAATGTCTCCAAATATAAACTACACAGAATCATTCTGTGAAACTTCTTTCTGATCTGTGCATTCAGCTAACAGAGTTAAACCATACTTTTGATTGAGCAGATCTGAACACTCTTTCTGTAGAAAATGCAACTGGACATTTGGAGAGCTAAGAGAGTAGTAGTGGAAAAAGGAATATATTCAAATATAAACTACACAGAAGCATTCTGTGAAACTTCTTTCTGATCTGAGCATTCAGCTAATAGAGTTAAACCATACTTTTGATTGAGCAGTTTTGAAACACTCTGTCTGTAGAAAATGCAACTGGACATTCGTAGCGCTAAGTGGGTAATAGTGGAGAAAAGAATATGTTCAAATATAAACTACACAGAAGCATTGTATGAAACTACTTTCTGTTCTGTGCATTCAACTAACAGAGTTGAACCTTACTTTTGATTGAACCTTTCTGAAACACTCTTTCTGAAGAAACTGCAATTGGACATTCTGAGCGCTAAGAGGCCTCTATTGGGAAAAATAATATCTTCAAATAAAAACTACACAGAAGCATTGTGTGAAACTTATTTCTGATATGTTCATTAAGCTAACAGAGTTAAACCATACTTTTGATTGCGCAGTTCTGAACACTCTTTCTGTAGAAAATGCAAGTTTACATTCGGAGCGCTAAGAGGGTAATAGTGGAAAAAGGAATATATTCAAATATAAACTACACAGTAGCATTCTGTGAAAACTCTTACTGTTCTGTGCATTCAGCTAACAGAGTTGAACCTTTCTTTTGATTGAGCCGTTCTGAAACACTCTTTCTGTAGAAACTGCAATTGGACATGCTAAGCGCTAAGAGGCCTACATTGGGAAAAAGAATATCTTCAAATAAAAACTACACAGATGCATTCTGTGAAACTTATTTCTGATCTGTAAATTCAGTTAACAGAGATAAAACATATTTTTGATTGAGCAGTTATGAAACACTCTTTTTGTAGTAAATGCAAGTGGAGATTCGGAGCGCTAAGGGGGTAATAGTGGAAAAAGGAATGTCTTCAAATATAAACTACACAGAATCATTCGGTGAAACTTCTTTCTGATCTGTGCATTCAGCTAACAGAGTTAAACCATACTTTTGATTGAGCAGATCTGAACACTCTTTCTGTAGAAAATGCAACTGGACATTTGGAGCGCTAAGAGCGTAGTAGTGGAAAAAGGAATATATTCAAATATAAACTACACAGAAGCATTCTGTGAAACTTCTTTCTGATCTGAGCATTCAGCTAACAGAGTTAAACCATACTTTTGATTGAGCAGTTTTGAAACACTCTGTCTGTAGAAAATGCAACTGGACATTCGTAGCGCTAAGTGGGTAATAGTGGAAAAAAGAATATGTTCAAATATAAACTACACAGAATCATTCTGTGAAACTTCTTTCTGTTCTGTGCATTCAACTAACAGAGTTGAACCTTACTTTTGATTGAGCCGTTCTGAAACACTCTTTCTGTAGAAATTGCAATTGGACATTCTGAGCGCTAAGAGGCCTATATTGGGAAAAAGTATGTCTGCAAATAAAAACTACACAGAAGAATTGTGTGAAACTTCTTTCTGTTCTGTTTGTTCAACTAAAAGAGTTGAACCTTAGTTTTCATTGAGCCGTTCTGAAACACTCTTTCTATAGAAAATGCAAGTGGAGATTCGGAGCGCTAAGAGGGTAATAGTGGAAAAAGGAATGTCTCCAAATATAAACTACACAGAATCATTCTGTGAAACTTCTTTCTGATCTGTGCATTCAGCTAACAGAGTTAAACCATACTTTTGATTGAGCAGATCTGAACACTCTTTCTGTAGAATATGCAACTGGACATTTGGAGCGCTAAGAGAGTAGTAGTGGAAAAAGGAATATATTCAAATATAAACTACACAGAAGCATTCTGTGAAACTTCTTTCTGATCTGAGCATTCAGATAACAGAGTTAAACCATACTTTTGATTGAGCAGTTTTGAAACACTCTGTCTGTAAAAAATGCAACTGGACATTCGTAGCGCTAAGTGGGTAATAGTGGAGAAAAGAATATGTTCAAATATAAACTACACAGAAGCATTGTATGAAACTTCTTTCTGTTCTGTGCATTCAACTGAAAGAGTTGAACCTTACTTTTGATTGAGCCTTTCTGAAACACTCTTTCTGTAGAAACTGCAATTGGACATGCTAAGCGCTAAGAGGCCTACATTGGGAAAAAGAATATCTTCAAATAAAAACTACACAGATGCATTCTGTGAAACTTATTTCTGATCTGTAAATTCAGTTAACAGAGATAAAACATATTTTTGATTGAGCAGTTATGAAACACTCTTTTTGTAGAAAATGCAAGTGGAGATTCGGAGCCCTAAGTGGGTAATAGTGGAAAAAGGAATGTCTTCAAATATAAACTACACAGAATCATTCGGTGAAACTTCTTTCTGATCTGTGCATTCAGCTAACAGAGTTAAACCATACTTTTGATTGAGCAGATCTGAACACTCTTTCTGTAGAAAATGCAACTGGACATTTGGAGCGCTAAGAGCGTAGTAGTGGAAAAAGGAATATATTCAAATATAAACTACACAGAAGCATTCTGTGAAACTTCTTTCTGATCTGAGCATTCAGCTAACAGAGTTAAACCATACTTTTGATTGAGCAGTTTTGAAACACTCTGTCTGTAGAAAATGCAACTGGACATTCGTAGCGCTAAGTGGGTAATAGTGGAGAAAAGAATATGTTCAAATATAAACTACACAGAAGCATTGTATGAAACTTCTTTCTGTTCTGTGCATTCAACTAACAGAGTTGAACCTTACTTTTGATTGAGCCTTTCTGAAACACTCTTTCTGTAGAAACTGCAATTGGACATTCTGAGCGCTAAGAGGCCTCTATTGGGAAAAATAATATCTTCAAATAAAAACTACACAGAAGCATTGTGTGAAACTTATTTCTGATATGTTCATTAAGCTAACAGAGTTAAACCATACTTTTGATTGCGCAGTTCTGAACACTCTTTCTGTAGAAAATGCAAGTGGACATTCGGAGCGCTAAGAGGGTAATAGTGGAAAAAGGAATATATTCAAATATAAACTACACAGTAGCATTCTGTGAAAATTCTTTCTGTTCTGTGCATTCAACTAACAGAGTTGAACCTTACTTTTGATTGAGCCGTTCTGAAACACTCTTTCTGTAGAAACTCCAATTGGACATGCTAAGCGCTAAGAGGCCTACATTGGGAAAAAGAATATCTTCAAATAAAAACTACACAGATGCATTCTGTGAAACTTATTTCTGATCTGTAAATTCAGTTAACAGAGATAAAACATATTTTTGATTGAGCAGTTATGAAACACTCTTTTTGTAGAAAATGCAAGTGGAGATTCGGAGCGCTAAGAGGGTAATAGTGGAAAAAGGAATGTCTTCAAATATAAACTACACAGAATCATTCGGTGAAACTTCTTTCTGATCTGTGCATTCAGCTAACAGAGTTAAACCATACTTTTGATTGAGCAGATCTGAACACTCTTTCTGTAGAAAATGCAACTGGACATTTGGAGCGCTAAGAGCGTAGTAGTGGAAAAAGGAATATATTCAAATATAAACTACACAGAAGCATTCTGTGAAACTTCTTTCTGATCTGAGCATTCAGCTAACAGAGTTAAACCATACTTTTGATTGAGCAGTTTTGAAACACTCTGTCTGTAGAAAATGCAACTGGACATTCGTAGCGCTAAGTGGGTAATAGTGGAAAAAAGAATATGTTCAAATATAAACTACACAGAAGCATTCTGTGAAACTTCTTTCTGTTCTGTGCATTCAACTAACAGAGTTGAACCTTACTTTTGATTGAGCCGTTCTGAAACACTCTTTCTGTAGAAATTGCAATTGGACATTCTGAGCACTAAGAGGCCTATATTGGGAAAAAGAATGTCTGCAAATAAAAACTACACAGAAGAATTGTGTGAAACTTCTTTCTGTTCTGTTTGTTCAACTAAAAGAGTTGAACCTTAGTTTTCATTGAGCCGTTCTGAAACACTCTTTCTATAGAAAATGCAAGTGGAGATTCGGAGCGCTAAAAGGGTAATAGTGGAAAAAGGAATGTCTCCAAATATAAACTACACAGAATTATTCTGTGAAACTTCTTTCTGATCTGTGCATTCAGCTAACAGAGTTAAAACATACTTTTGATTCAGCAGATCTGAACACTCTTTCTGTAGAAAATGCAACTGGACATTTGGAGCGCTAAGAGAGTAGTAGTGGAAAAAGGAATATATTCAAATATAAACTACACAGAAGCATTCTGTGAAACTTCTTTCTTATCTGAGCATTCAGATAACAGAGTTAAACCATACTTTTGATTGAGCAGTTTTGAAACACTCTGTCTGTAAAAAATGCAAGTGGACATTCGTAGCGCTAAGTGGGTAATAGTGGAGAAAAGAATATGTTCAAATATAAACTACACAGAAGCATTGTATGAAACTTCTTTCTGTTCTGTGCATTCAACTAACAGAGTTGAACCTTACTTTTGATTGAGCCTTTCTGAAACACTCTTTCTGTAGAAACTGCAATTGGACATTCTGAGCGCTAAGAGGCCTCTATTGGGAAAAATAATATCTTCAAATAAAAACTACACAGAAGCATTGTGTGAAACTTATTTCTGATATGTTCATTAAGCTAACAGAGTTAAACCATACTTTTGATTGCGCAGTTCTGAACACTCTTTCTGTAGAAAATGCAAGTGGACATTCGGAGCGCTAAGAGGGTAATAGTGGAAAAAGGAATATATTCAAATATAAACTACACAGTAGCATTCTGTGAAAACTCTTTCTGTTCTGTGCATTCAGCTAACAGAATTGAACCTTACTTTTGATTGAGCCGTTCAGAAACACTCTTTCTGTAGAAACTGCAATTGGACATGCTATGCGCTAAGAGGCCTACATTGGGAAAAAGAATATCTTCAAATAAAAACTACACAGATGCATTCTGTGAAACTTATTTCTGATCTGTAAATTCAGTTAACAGAGATAAAACATATTTTTGATTGAGCAGTTATGAAACACTCTTTTTGTAGAAAATGCATGTGGAGATTCGGAGCGCTAAGAGGGTAATAGTGGAAAAAGGAATGTCTTCAAATATAAACTACACAGAATCATTCGGTGAAACTTCTTTCTGATCTGTGCATTCAGCTAACAGAGTTAAACCATACTTTTGATTGAGCAGATCTGAACACTCTTTCTGTAGAAAATGCAACTGGACATTTGGAGCGCTAAGAGCGTAGTAGTGGAAAATGGAATATATTCAAATATAAACTACACAGAAGCATTCTGTGAAACTTCTTTCTGATCTGAGCATTCAGCTAACAGAGTTAAACCATACTTTTGATTGAGCAGTTTTGAAACACTCTGTCTGTAGAAAATGCAACTGGACATTCGTAGCGCTAAGTGGGTAATAGTAAAAAAAAGAATATGTTCAAATATAAACTACAAAGAAGCATTCTGTGAAACTTCTTGCTGTTCTGTGCATTCAACTAACAGAGTTGAACCTTACTTTTGATTGAGCCGTTCTGAAACACTCTTTCTGTAGAAACTGCAATTGGACATTCTGAGAGCTAAGAGGCCTATATTGGGAAAAAGAATGTCTACAAATAAAAACTACACAGAAGAATTGTGTGAAACTTCTTTCTGTTCTGTTTGTTCAACTAAAAGAGTTGAACCTTAGTTTTGATTGAGCCGTTCTGAAATACTCTTTCTGTAGAAAATGCAAGTGGCGATTCGGAGCGCTAAGAGGGTAATAGTGGAAAAAGGAATGTCTCCAAATATAAACTACACAGAATCATTCGGTGAAACTTCTTTCTGATCTGTGCATTCAGCTAACAGAGTTAAACCATACTTTTGATTCAGCAGATCTGAACACTCTTTCTGTAGAAAATGCAACTGGACATTTGGAGCGCTAAGAGAGTAGTAGTGTAAAAAGGAATATATTCAAATATAAACTACACAGAAGCATTCTGTGAAACTTCTTTCTGATCTGAGCATTCAGCTAACAGAGTTAAACCATACTTTTGATTGAGCAGTTTTGAAACACTCTGTCTGTAGAAAATGCAACTGGACATTCGTAGCGCTAAGTGGGTAATAGTGGAGAAAAGAATATGTTCAAATATAAACTACACAGAAGCATTGTATGAAACTCCTTTCTGTTCTGTGCATTCAACTAACAGAGTTGAACCTTACTTTTGATTGAGCCTTTCTGAAACACTCTTTCTGAAGAAACTGCAATTGGACATTCTGAGCGCTAAGAGTCCTCTATTGGGAAAAATAATATCTTCAAATAAAAACTACACAGAAGCATTGTGTGAAACTTATTTCTGATATGTTCATTAAGCTAACAGAGTTAAACCATACTTTTGATTGCGCAGTTCTGAACACTCTTTCTGTAGAAAATGCAAGTGGACATTCGGAGAGCTAAGAGGGTAATAGTGGAAAAAGGAATATATTCAAATATAAACTACACAGTAGCATTCTGTGAAAACTCTTACTGTTCTGTGCATTCAGCTAACAGAGTTGAACCTTACTTTTGATTGAGCCGTTCTGAAACACTCTTTCTGTAGAAACTGCAATTGGACATGCTAAGCGCTAAGAGGCCTACATTGGGAAAAAGAATATCTTCAAATAAAAACTACACAGATGCATTCTGTGAAACTTATTTCTGATCTGTAAATTCAGTTAACAGAGATAAAACATATTTTTGATTGAGCAGTTATGAAACACTCTTTTTGTAGAAAATGCAAGTGGAGATTCGGAGCGCTAAGAGGGTAATAGTGGAAAAAGGAATGTCTTCAAATATAAACTACACAGAATCATTCGGTGAAACTTCTTTCTGATCTGTGCATTCAGCTAACAGAGTTAAACCATACTTTTGATTGAGCAGATCTGAACACTCTTTCTGTAGAAAATGCAACTGGACATTTGGAGCGCTAAGAGCGTAGTAGTGGAAAAAGGAATATATTCAAATATAAACTACACAGAAGCATTCTGTGAAACTTCTTTCTGATCTGAGCATTCAGCTAACAGAGTTAAACCATAGTTTTGATTGAGCAGTTTTGAAACACTCTGTCTGTAGAAAATGCAACTGGACATTCGTAGCGCTAAGTGGGTAATAGTGGAAAAAAGAATATGTTCAAATATAAACTACACAGAAGCATTGTATGAAACTTCTTTCTGTTCTGTGCATTCAACTAACAGAGTTGAACCTTACTTTTGATTGAGCCGTTCTGAAACACTCTTTCTGTAGAAACTGCAATTGGACATTCTGAGCGCTAAGAGGCCTATATTGGGAAAAAGAATGTCTACAATTAAAAACTACACAGAAGAATTGTGTGAAACTTCTTTCTGTTCTGTTTGTTCAACTAAAAGAGTTGAACCTTAGTTTTGATTGAGTCGTTCTGAAACACTCTTTCTGTAGAAAATGCAAGTGGAGATTCGGAGCGCTAAGAGGGTAATAGTGGAAAAAGGAATGTCTCCAAATATAAACTACACAGAATCATTCTGTGAAACTTCTTTCTGATCTGTGCATTCAGCTAACAGAGTTAAACCATACTTTTGATTGAGCAGATCTGAACACTCTTTCTGTAGAAAATGCAACTGGACATTTGGAGCGCTAAGAGAGTAGTAGTGGAAAAAGGAATATATTCAAATATAAACTACACAGAAGCATTCTGTGAAACTTCTTTCTGATCTGAGCATTCAGCTAACAGAGTTAAACCATACTTTTGATTGAGCAGTTTTGAAACACTCTGTCTGTAGAAAATGCAACTGGACATTCGTAGCGCCAAGTGGGTAATAGTGGAAAAAAGAATATCTTCAAATATAAACTACACAGAAGCATTGTATGAAATTTCTTTCTGTTCTGTGCATTCAACTAACAGAGTTGAACCTTACTTTTGATTGAGCCTTTCTGAAACACTCTTTCTGTAGAAACTGCAATTGGACATTCTGAGCGCTAAGAGGCCTCTATTGGGAAAAATAATATCTTCAAATAAAAACTACACAGAAGCATTGTGTGAAACTTATTTCTGATATGTTCATTAAGCTAACAGAGTTAAACCATACTTTTGATTGCGCAGTTCTGAACACTCTTTCTGTAGAAAATGCAAGTGGACATTCGGAGCGCTAAGAGGGTAATAGTGGAGAAAGGAATATATTCAAATATAAACTACACAGTAGCATTATGTGAAAATTCTTTCTCTTCTGTGCATTCAACTAACAGAGTTGAACCTTACTTTTGATTGAGCCGTTCTGAAACACTCTTTCTATATAAACTGCAATTGGACATGCTAAGCGCTAAGAGGCCTACATTGGGAAAAAGAATATCTTCAAATAAAAACTACACAGATGCATTCTGTGAAACTTATTTCTGATCTGTAAATTCAGTTAACAGAGATAAAACATATTTTTGATTGAGCAGTTATGAAACACTCTTTTTGTAGAAAATGCAAGTGGAGATTCGGAGCGCTAAGTGGGTAATAGTGGAAAAAGGAATGTCTTCAAATATAAACTACACAGAATCATTCGGTGAAACTTCTTTCTGATCTGTGAATTCAGCTAACAGAGTTAAACCATACTTTTGATTGAGCAGATCTGAACACTCTTTCTGTAGAAAATGCAACTGGACATTTGGAGCGCTAAGAGCATAGTAGTGGAAAAAGGAATATATTCAAATATAAACTACACAGAAACATTCTGTGAAACTTCTTTCTGATCTGAGCATTCAGCTAACAGAGTTAAACCATACTTTTGATTGAGCAGTATTGAAACACTCTGTCTGTAGAAAATGCAACTGGACATTCGTAGCGCTAAGTGGGTAATAGTGGAAAAAAGAATATGTTCAATTATAAACTACACAGAAGCATTGTATGAAACTTCTTTCTGTTCTGTGCATTCAACTAACAGAGTTGAACCTTACTTTTGATTGAGCCGTTCTGAAACACTCTTTCTGTAGAAACTGCAATTGGACATTCTGAGCGCTAAGAGGCCTATATTGGGAAAAAGAATGTCTACACATAAAAACTACACAGAAGAATTGTGTGAAACTTCTTTCTGTTCTGTTTGTTCAAATAAAAGAGTTGAACCTTAGTTTTGATTGAGCCGTTCTGAAACACTCTTTCTGTAGAAAATGCAAGTGGAGATTCGGAGCGCTAAGAGGGTAATAGTGGAAAAAGGAATGTCTCCAAATATAAACTACACAGAATCATTCTGTGAATCTTCTTTCTGATCTGTGCATTCAGCTAACAGAGTTAAAACATACTTTTGATTGAGCAGATCTGAACACTCTTTCTGTAGAAAATGCAACTGGACATTTGGAGCGCTAAGAGAGTAGTAGTGGAAAAAGGAATATATTCAAATATAAACTACACAGAAGCATTCTGTGAAACTTCTTTCTGATCTGAGCATTCAGCTAACAGAGTTAAACCATACTTTTGATTGAGCAGTTTTGAAACACTCTGTCTGTAGAAAATGCAACTGGACATTCGTAGCGCTAAGTGGGTAATAGTGGAGAAAAGAATATGTTCAAATATAAACTACACAGAAGCATTGTATGAAACTCCTTTCTGTTCTGTGCATTCAACTAACAGAGTTGAACCTTACTTTTGATTGAGCCTTTCTGAAACACTCTTTCTGAAGAAACTGCAATTGGACATTCTGAGCGCTAAGAGTCCTCTATTGGGAAAAATAATATCTTCAAATAAAAACTACACAGAAGCATTGTGTGAAACTTATTTCTGATATGTTCATTAAGCTAACAGAGTTAAACCATACTTTTGATTGCGCAGTTCTGAAACACTCTTTTTGTAGAAAATGCAAGTGGAGATTCGGAGCGCTAAGAGGGTAATAGTGGAAAAAGGAATATATTCAAATATAAATTCCACAGTAGCATTCTGTGAAAATACTTTCTGTTCTGTGCATTCAACTAACAGAGTTGAACCTTACTTTTGATTGAGCCGTTCTGAAACACTCTTTCTGTAGAAACTGCAATTGGACATGCTAAGCGCTAAGAGGCCTACATTGGGAAAAAGAATATCTTCAAATAAAAACTACACAGATGCATTCTGTGAAACTTATTTCTGATCTGTAAATTCAGTTAACAGAGATAAAACATATTTTTGATTGAGCAGTTATGAAACACTCTTTTTGTAGAAAATGCAAGTGGAGATTCGGAGCGCTAAGAGGGTAATAGTGGAAAAAGGAATGTCTTCAAATATAAACTATACAGAATCATTCGGTGAAACTTCTTTCTGATCTGTGCATTCAGCTAACAGAGTTAAACCATACTTTTGATTGAGCAGATCTGAACACTCTTTCTGTAGAAAATGCAACTGGACATT
This sequence comes from Symphalangus syndactylus, assembly GCF_028878055.3. Lineage (NCBI taxonomy): Eukaryota > Metazoa > Chordata > Mammalia > Primates > Hylobatidae > Symphalangus > Symphalangus syndactylus. The sequence goes on from NC_072433.2 coordinate 8,792,716, forward strand.
TGGAGCGCTAAGAGCGTAGAAGTGGAAAAAGGAATATATTCAAATATAAACTACACAGAAGCATTCTGTGAAACTTCTTTCTGATCTGAGCATTCAGCTAACAGAGTTAAACCATAGTTTTGATTGAGCAGTTTTGAAACACTCTGTCTGTAGAAAATGCAACTGGACATTCGTAGCGCTAAGTGGGTAATAGTGGAAAAAAGAATATGTTCAAATATAAACTACACAGAAGCATTGTATGAAACTTCTTTCTGTTCTGTGCATTCAACTAACAGAGTTGAACCTTACTTTTGATTGAGCCGTTCTGAAACACTCTTTCTGTAGAAACTGCAATTGGACATTCTGAGCGCTAAGAGGCCTATATTGGGAAAAAGAATGTCTACAAATAAAAACTACACAGAAGAATTGTGTGAAACTTCTTTCTGTTCTGTTTGTTCAACTAAAAGAGTTGAACCTTAGTTTTGATTGAGCCGTTCTGAAACACTCTTTCTGTAGAAAATGCAAGTGGAGATTCGGAGCGCTAAGAGGGTAATAGTGGAAAAAGGAATGTCTCCAAATATAAACTACACAGAATCATTCTGTGAAACTTCTTTCTGATCTGTGCATTCAGCTAACAGAGTTAAACCATACTTTTGATTGAGCAGATCTGAACACTCTTTCTGTAGAAAATGCAACTGGACATTTGGAGCGCTAAGAGAGTAGTAGTGGAAAAAGGAATATATTCAAATATAAACTACACAGAAGCATTCTGTGAAACTTCTTTCTGATCTGAGCATTCAGCTAACAGAGTTAAACCATACTTTTGATTGAGCAGTTTTGAAACACTCTGTCTGTAGAAAATGCAACTGGACATTCGTAGTGCCAAGTGGGTAATAGTGGAAAAAAGAATATCTTCAAATATAAACTACACAGAAGCATTGTATGAAATTTCTTTCTGTTCTGTGCATTCAACTAACAGAGTTGAACCTTACTTTTGATTGAGCCTTTCTGAAACACTCTTTCTGTAGAAACTGCAATTGGACATTCTGAGCGCTAAGAGGACTCTATTGGGAAAAATAATATCTTCAAATAAAAACTACACAGAAGCATTGTGTGAAACTTATTTCTGATATGTTCATTAAGCTATCAGAGTTAAACCATACTTTTGATTGCGCAGTTCTGAACACTCTTTCTGTAGAAAATGCAAGTGGACATTCGGAGCGCTAAGAGGGTAATAGTGGAGAAAGGAATATATTCAAATATAAACTACACAGTAGCATTATGTGAAAATTCTTTCTCTTCTGTGCATTCAACTAACAGAGTTGAACCTTACTTTTGATTGAGCCGTTCTGAAACACTCTTTCTATATAAACTGCAATTGGACATGCTAAGCGCTAAGAGGCCTACATTGGGAAAAAGAATATCTTCAAATAAAAACTACACAGATGCATTCTGTGAAACTTATTTCTGATCTGTAAATTCAGTTAACAGAGATAAAACATATTTTTGATTGAGCAGTTATGAAACACTCTTTTTGTAGAAAATGCAAGTGGAGATTCGGAGCGCTAAGTGGGTAATAGTGGAAAAAGGAATGTCTTCAAATATAAACTACACAGAATCATTCGGTGAAACTTCTTTCTGATCTGTGAATTCAGCTAACAGAGTTAAACCATACTTTTGATTGAGCAGATCTGAACACTCTTTCTGTAGAAAATGCAACTGGACATTTGGAGCGCTAAGAGCATAGTAGTGGAAAAAGGAATATATTCAAATATAAACTACACAGAAACATTCTGTGAAACTTCTTTCTGATCTGAGCATTCAGCTAACAGAGTTAAACCATACTTTTGATTGAGCAGTATTGAAACACTCTGTCTGTAGAAAATGCAACTGGACATTCGTAGCGCTAAGTGGGTAATAGTGGAAAAAAGAATATGTTCAATTATAAACTACACAGAAGCATTGTATGAAACTTCTTTCTGTTCTGTGCATTCAACTAACAGAGTTGAACCTTACTTTTGATTGAGCCGTTCTGAAACACTCTTTCTGTAGAAACTGCAATTGGACATTCTGAGCGCTAAGAGGCCTATATTGGGAAAAAGAATGTCTACACATAAAAACTACACAGAAGAATTGTGTGAAACTTCTTTCTGTTCTGTTTGTTCAACTAAAAGAGTTGAACCTTAGTTTTGATTGAGCCGTTCTGAAACACTCTTTCTGTAGAAAATGCAAGTGGAGATTCGGAGCGCTAAGAGGGTAATAGTGGAAAAAGGAATGTCTCCAAATATAAACTACACAGAAACATTCTGTGAAACTTCTTTCTGATCTGTGCATTCAGCTAACAGAGTTAAACCATACTTTTGATTGAGCAGATCTGAACACTCTTTCTGTAGAAAATGCAACTGGACATTTGGAGCGCTAAGAGAGTAGTAGTGTAAAAAGGAATATATTCAAATATAAACTACACAGAAGCATTCTGTGAAACTTCTTTCTGATCTGAGCATTCAGCTAACAGAGTTAAACCATACTTTTGATTGAGCAGTTTTGAAACACTCTGTCTGTAGAAAATGCAACTGGACATTCGTAGCGCTAAGTGGGTAATAGTGGAGAAAAGAATATGTTCAAATATAAACTACACAGAAGCATTGTATGAAACTCCTTTCTGTTCTGTGCATTCAACTAACAGAGTTGAACCTTACTTTTGATTGAGCCTTTCTGAAACACTCTTTCTGAAGAAACTGCAATTGGACATTCTGAGCGCTAAGAGTCCTCTATTGGGAAAAATAATATCTTCAAATAAAAACTACACAGAAGCATTGTGTGAAACTTATTTCTGATATGTTCATTAAGCTAACAGAGTTAAACCATACTTTTGATTGCGCAGTTCTGAAACACTCTTTTTGTAGAAAATGCAAGTGGAGATTCGGAGCGCTAAGAGGGTAATAGTGGAAAAAGGAATATATTCAAATATAAATTCCACAGTAGCATTCTGTGAAAATACTTTCTGTTCTGTGCATTCAACTAACAGAGTTGAACCTTACTTTTGATTGAGCCGTTCTGAAACACTCTTTCTGTAGAAACTGCAATTGGACATGCTAAGCGCTAAGAGGCCTACATTGGGAAAAAGAATATCTTCAAATAAAAACTACACAGATGCATTCTGTGAAACTTATTTCTGATCTGTAAATTCAGTTAACAGAGATAAAACATATTTTTGATTGAGCAGTTATGAAACACTCTTTTTGTAGAAAATGCAAGTGGAGATTCGGAGCGCTAAGAGGGTAATAGTGGAAAAAGGAATGTCTTCAAATATAAACTATACAGAATCATTCGGTGAAACTTCTTTCTGATCTGTGCATTCAGCTAACAGAGTTAAACCATACTTTTGATTGAGCAGATCTGAACACTCTTTCTGTAGAAAATGCAACTGGACATTTGGAGCGCTAAGAGCGTAGAAGTGGAAAAAGGAATATATTCAAATATAAACTACACAGAAGCATTCTGTGAAACTTCTTTCTGATCTGAGCATTCAGCTAACAGAGTTAAACCATAGTTTTGATTGAGCAGTTTTGAAACACTCTGTCTGTAGAAAATGCAACTGGACATTCGTAGCGCTAAGTGGGTAATAGTGGAAAAAAGAATATGTTCAAATATAAACTACACAGAAGCATTGTATGAAACTTCTTTCTGTTCTGTGCATTCAACTAACAGAGTTGAACCTTACTTTTGATTGAGCCGTTCTGAAACACTCTTTCTGTAGAAACTGCAATTGGACATTCTGAGCGCTAAGAGGCCTATATTGGGAAAAAGAATGTCTACAAATAAAAACTACACAGAAGAATTGTGTGAAACTTCTTTCTGTTCTGTTTGTTCAACTAAAAGAGTTGAACCTTAGTTTTGATTGAGCCGTTCTGAAACACTCTTTCTGTAGAAAATGCAAGTGGAGATTCGGAGCGCTAAGAGGGTAATAGTGGAAAAAGGAATGTCTCCAAATATAAACTACACAGAATCATTCTGTGAAACTTCTTTCTGATCTGTGCATTCAGCTAACAGAGTTAAACCATACTTTTGATTGAGCAGATCTGAACACTCTTTCTGTAGAAAATGCAACTGGACATTTGGAGCGCTAAGAGAGTAGTAGTGGAAAAAGGAATATATTCAAATATAAACTACACAGAAGCATTCTGTGAAACTTCTTTCTGATCTGAGCATTCAGCTAACAGAGTTAAACCATACTTTTGATTGAGCAGTTTTGAAACACTCTGTCTGTAGAAAATGCAACTGGACATTCGTAGTGCCAAGTGGGTAATAGTGGAAAAAAGAATATCTTCAAATATAAACTACACAGAAGCATTGTATGAAATTTCTTTCTGTTCTGTGCATTCAACTAACAGAGTTGAACCTTACTTTTGATTGAGCCTTTCTGAAACACTCTTTCTGAAGAAACTGCAATTGGACATTCTGAGCGCTAAGAGTCCTCTATTGGGAAAAATAATATCTTCAAATAAAAACTACACAGAAGCATTGTGTGAAACTTATTTCTGATATGTTCATTAAGCTAACAGAGTTAAACCATACTTTTGATTGCGCAGTTCTGAAACACTCTTTTTGTAGAAAATGCAAGTGGAGATTCGGAGCGCTAAGAGGGTAATAGTGGAAAAAGGAATATATTCAAATATAAATTCCACAGTAGCATTCTGTGAAAATACTTTCTGTTCTGTGCATTCAACTAACAGAGTTGAACCTTACTTTTGATTGAGCCGTTCTGAAACACTCTTTCTGTAGAAACTGCAATTGGACATGCTAAGCGCTAAGAGGCCTACATTGGGAAAAAGAATATCTTCAAATAAAAACTACACAGATGCATTCTGTGAAACTTATTTCTGATCTGTAAATTCAGTTAACAGAGATAAAACATATTTTTGATTGAGCAGTTATGAAACACTCTTTTTGTAGAAAATGCAAGTGGAGATTCGGAGCGCTAAGAGGGTAATAGTGGAAAAAGGAATGTCTTCAAATATAAACTATACAGAATCATTCGGTGAAACTTCTTTCTGATCTGTGCATTCAGCTAACAGAGTTAAACCATACTTTTGATTGAGCAGATCTGAACACTCTTTCTGTAGAAAATGCAACTGGACATTTGGAGCGCTAAGAGCGTAGAAGTGGAAAAAGGAATATATTCAAATATAAACTACACAGAAGCATTCTGTGAAACTTCTTTCTGATCTGAGCATTCAGCTAACAGAGTTAAACCATAGTTTTGATTGAGCAGTTTTGAAACACTCTGTCTGTAGAAAATGCAACTGGACATTCGTAGCGCTAAGTGGGTAATAGTGGAAAAAAGAATATGTTCAAATATAAACTACACAGAAGCATTGTATGAAACTTCTTTCTGTTCTGTGCATTCAACTAACAGAGTTGAACCTTACTTTTGATTGAGCCGTTCTGAAACACTCTTTCTGTAGAAACTGCAATTGGACATTCTGAGCGCTAAGAGGCCTATATTGGGAAAAAGAATGTCTACAAATAAAAACTACACAGAAGAATTGTGTGAAACTTCTTTCTGTTCTGTTTGTTCAACTAAAAGAGTTGAACCTTAGTTTTGATTGAGCCGTTCTGAAACACTCTTTCTGTAGAAAATGCAAGTGGAGATTCGGAGCGCTAAGAGGGTAATAGTGGAAAAAGGAATGTCTCCAAATATAAACTACACAGAATCATTCTGTGAAACTTCTTTCTGATCTGTGCATTCAGCTAACAGAGTTAAACCATACTTTTGATTGAGCAGATCTGAACACTCTTTCTGTAGAAAATGCAACTGGACATTTGGAGCGCTAAGAGAGTAGTAGTGGAAAAAGGAATATATTCAAATATAAACTACACAGAAGCATTCTGTGAAACTTCTTTCTGATCTGAGCATTCAGCTAACAGAGTTAAACCATACTTTTGATTGAGCAGTTTTGAAACACTCTGTCTGTAGAAAATGCAACTGGACATTCGTAGTGCCAAGTGGGTAATAGTGGAAAAAAGAATATCTTCAAATATAAACTACACAGAAGCATTGTATGAAATTTCTTTCTGTTCTGTGCATTCAACTAACAGAGTTGAACCTTACTTTTGATTGAGCCTTTCTGAAACACTCTTTCTGTAGAAACTGCAATTGGACATTCTGAGCGCTAAGAGGACTCTATTGGGAAAAATAATATCTTCAAATAAAAACTACACAGAAGCATTGTGTGAAACTTATTTCTGATATGTTCATTAAGCTATCAGAGTTAAACCATACTTTTGATTGCGCAGTTCTGAACACTCTTTCTGTAGAAAATGCAAGTGGACATTCGGAGCGCTAAGAGGGTAATAGTGGAGAAAGGAATATATTCAAATATAAACTACACAGTAGCATTATGTGAAAATTCTTTCTCTTCTGTGCATTCAACTAACAGAGTTGAACCTTACTTTTGATTGAGCCGTTCTGAAACACTCTTTCTATATAAACTGCAATTGGACATGCTAAGCGCTAAGAGGCCTACATTGGGAAAAAGAATATCTTCAAATAAAAACTACACAGATGCATTCTGTGAAACTTATTTCTGATCTGTAAATTCAGTTAACAGAGATAAAACATATTTTTGATTGAGCAGTTATGAAACACTCTTTTTGTAGAAAATGCAAGTGGAGATTCGGAGCGCTAAGTGGGTAATAGTGGAAAAAGGAATGTCTTCAAATATAAACTACACAGAATCATTCGGTGAAACTTCTTTCTGATCTGTGAATTCAGCTAACAGAGTTAAACCATACTTTTGATTGAGCAGATCTGAACACTCTTTCTGTAGAAAATGCAACTGGACATTTGGAGCGCTAAGAGCATAGTAGTGGAAAAAGGAATATATTCAAATATAAACTACACAGAAACATTCTGTGAAACTTCTTTCTGATCTGAGCATTCAGCTAACAGAGTTAAACCATACTTTTGATTGAGCAGTATTGAAACACTCTGTCTGTAGAAAATGCAACTGGACATTCGTAGCGCTAAGTGGGTAATAGTGGAAAAAAGAATATGTTCAATTATAAACTACACAGAAGCATTGTATGAAACTTCTTTCTGTTCTGTGCATTCAACTAACAGAGTTGAACCTTACTTTTGATTGAGCCGTTCTGAAACACTCTTTCTGTAGAAACTGCAATTGGACATTCTGAGCGCTAAGAGGCCTATATTGGGAAAAAGAATGTCTACACATAAAAACTACACAGAAGAATTGTGTGAAACTTCTTTCTGTTCTGTTTGTTCAACTAAAAGAGTTGAACCTTAGTTTTGATTGAGCCGTTCTGAAACACTCTTTCTGTAGAAAATGCAAGTGGAGATTCGGAGCGCTAAGAGGGTAATAGTGGAAAAAGGAATGTCTCCAAATATAAACTACACAGAAACATTCTGTGAAACTTCTTTCTGATCTGTGCATTCAGCTAACAGAGTTAAACCATACTTTTGATTGAGCAGATCTGAACACTCTTTCTGTAGAAAATGCAACTGGACATTTGGAGCGCTAAGAGAGTAGTAGTGTAAAAAGGAATATATTCAAATATAAACTACACAGAAGCATTCTGTGAAACTTCTTTCTGATCTGAGCATTCAGCTAACAGAGTTAAACCATACTTTTGATTGAGCAGTTTTGAAACACTCTGTCTGTAGAAAATGCAACTGGACATTCGTAGCGCTAAGTGGGTAATAGTGGAGAAAAGAATATGTTCAAATATAAACTACACAGAAGCATTGTATGAAACTCCTTTCTGTTCTGTGCATTCAACTAACAGAGTTGAACCTTACTTTTGATTGAGCCTTTCTGAAACACTCTTTCTGAAGAAACTGCAATTGGACATTCTGAGCGCTAAGAGTCCTCTATTGGGAAAAATAATATCTTCAAATAAAAACTACACAGAAGCATTGTGTGAAACTTATTTCTGATATGTTCATTAAGCTAACAGAGTTAAACCATACTTTTGATTGCGCAGTTCTGAAACACTCTTTTTGTAGAAAATGCAAGTGGAGATTCGGAGCGCTAAGAGGGTAATAGTGGAAAAAGGAATATATTCAAATATAAATTCCACAGTAGCATTCTGTGAAAATACTTTCTGTTCTGTGCATTCAACTAACAGAGTTGAACCTTACTTTTGATTGAGCCGTTCTGAAACACTCTTTCTGTAGAAACTGCAATTGGACATGCTAAGCGCTAAGAGGCCTACATTGGGAAAAAGAATATCTTCAAATAAAAACTACACAGATGCATTCTGTGAAACTTATTTCTGATCTGTAAATTCAGTTAACAGAGATAAAACATATTTTTGATTGAGCAGTTATGAAACACTCTTTTTGTAGAAAATGCAAGTGGAGATTCGGAGCGCTAAGAGGGTAATAGTGGAAAAAGGAATGTCTTCAAATATAAACTATACAGAATCATTCGGTGAAACTTCTTTCTGATCTGTGCATTCAGCTAACAGAGTTAAACCATACTTTTGATTGAGCAGATCTGAACACTCTTTCTGTAGAAAATGCAACTGGACATTTGGAGCGCTAAGAGCGTAGAAGTGGAAAAAGGAATATATTCAAATATAAACTACACAGAAGCATTCTGTGAAACTTCTTTCTGATCTGAGCATTCAGCTAACAGAGTTAAACCATAGTTTTGATTGAGCAGTTTTGAAACACTCTGTCTGTAGAAAATGCAACTGGACATTCGTAGCGCTAAGTGGGTAATAGTGGAAAAAAGAATATGTTCAAATATAAACTACACAGAAGCATTGTATGAAACTTCTTTCTGTTCTGTGCATTCAACTAACAGAGTTGAACCTTACTTTTGATTGAGCCGTTCTGAAACACTCTTTCTGTAGAAACTGCAATTGGACATTCTGAGCGCTAAGAGGCCTATATTGGGAAAAAGAATGTCTACAAATAAAAACTACACAGAAGAATTGTGTGAAACTTCTTTCTGTTCTGTTTGTTCAACTAAAAGAGTTGAACCTTAGTTTTGATTGAGCCGTTCTGAAACACTCTTTCTGTAGAAAATGCAAGTGGAGATTCGGAGCGCTAAGAGGGTAATAGTGGAAAAAGGAATGTCTCCAAATATAAACTACACAGAATCATTCTGTGAAACTTCTTTCTGATCTGTGCATTCAGCTAACAGAGTTAAACCATACTTTTGATTGAGCAGATCTGAACACTCTTTCTGTAGAAAATGCAACTGGACATTTGGAGCGCTAAGAGAGTAGTAGTGGAAAAAGGAATATATTCAAATATAAACTACACAGAAGCATTCTGTGAAACTTCTTTCTGATCTGAGCATTCAGCTAACAGAGTTAAACCATACTTTTGATTGAGCAGTTTTGAAACACTCTGTCTGTAGAAAATGCAACTGGACATTCGTAGTGCCAAGTGGGTAATAGTGGAAAAAAGAATATCTTCAAATATAAACTACACAGAAGCATTGTATGAAATTTCTTTCTGTTCTGTGCATTCAACTAACAGAGTTGAACCTTACTTTTGATTGAGCCTTTCTGAAACACTCTTTCTGTAGAAACTGCAATTGGACATTCTGAGCGCTAAGAGGACTCTATTGGGAAAAATAATATCTTCAAATAAAAACTACACAGAAGCATTGTGTGAAACTTATTTCTGATATGTTCATTAAGCTATCAGAGTTAAACCATACTTTTGATTGCGCAGTTCTGAACACTCTTTCTGTAGAAAATGCAAGTGGACATTCGGAGCGCTAAGAGGGTAATAGTGGAGAAAGGAATATATTCAAATATAAACTACACAGTAGCATTATGTGAAAATTCTTTCTCTTCTGTGCATTCAACTAACAGAGTTGAACCTTACTTTTGATTGAGCCGTTCTGAAACACTCTTTCTATATAAACTGCAATTGGACATGCTAAGCGCTAAGAGGCCTACATTGGGAAAAAGAATATCTTCAAATAAAAACTACACAGATGCATTCTGTGAAACTTATTTCTGATCTGTAAATTCAGTTAACAGAGATAAAACATATTTTTGATTGAGCAGTTATGAAACACTCTTTTTGTAGAAAATGCAAGTGGAGATTCGGAGCGCTAAGTGGGTAATAGTGGAAAAAGGAATGTCTTCAAATATAAACTACACAGAATCATTCGGTGAAACTTCTTTCTGATCTGTGAATTCAGCTAACAGAGTTAAACCATACTTTTGATTGAGCAGATCTGAACACTCTTTCTGTAGAAAATGCAACTGGACATTTGGAGCGCTAAGAGCATAGTAGTGGAAAAAGGAATATATTCAAATATAAACTACACAGAAACATTCTGTGAAACTTCTTTCTGATCTGAGCATTCAGCTAACAGAGTTAAACCATACTTTTGATTGAGCAGTATTGAAACACTCTGTCTGTAGAAAATGCAACTGGACATTCGTAGCGCTAAGTGGGTAATAGTGGAAAAAAGAATATGTTCAATTATAAACTACACAGAAGCATTGTATGAAACTTCTTTCTGTTCTGTGCATTCAACTAACAGAGTTGAACCTTACTTTTGATTGAGCCGTTCTGAAACACTCTTTCTGTAGAAACTGCAATTGGACATTCTGAGCGCTAAGAGGCCTATATTGGGAAAAAGAATGTCTACACATAAAAACTACACAGAAGAATTGTGTGAAACTTCTTTCTGTTCTGTTTGTTCAACTAAAAGAGTTGAACCTTAGTTTTGATTGAGCCGTTCTGAAACACTCTTTCTGTAGAAAATGCAAGTGGAGATTCGGAGCGCTAAGAGGGTAATAGTGGAAAAAGGAATGTCTCCAAATATAAACTACACAGAAACATTCTGTGAAACTTCTTTCTGATCTGTGCATTCAGCTAACAGAGTTAAACCATACTTTTGATTGAGCAGATCTGAACACTCTTTCTGTAGAAAATGCAACTGGACATTTGGAGCGCTAAGAGAGTAGTAGTGTAAAAAGGAATATATTCAAATATAAACTACACAGAAGCATTCTGTGAAACTTCTTTCTGATCTGAGCATTCAGCTAACAGAGTTAAACCATACTTTTGATTGAGCAGTTTTGAAACACTCTGTCTGTAGAAAATGCAACTGGACATTCGTAGCGCTAAGTGGGTAATAGTGGAGAAAAGAATATGTTCAAATATAAACTACACAGAAGCATTGTATGAAACTCCTTTCTGTTCTGTGCATTCAACTAACAGAGTTGAACCTTACTTTTGATTGAGCCTTTCTGAAACACTCTTTCTGAAGAAACTGCAATTGGACATTCTGAGCGCTAAGAGTCCTCTATTGGGAAAAATAATATCTTCAAATAAAAACTACACAGAAGCATTGTGTGAAACTTATTTCTGATATGTTCATTAAGCTAACAGAGTTAAACCATACTTTTGATTGCGCAGTTCTGAACACTCTTTCTGTAGAAAATGCAAGTGGACATTCGGAGAGCTAAGAGGGTAATAGTGGAAAAAGGAATATATTCAAATATAAACTACACAGTAGCATTCTGTGAAAACTCTTACTGTTCTGTGCATTCAGCTAACAGAGTTGAACCTTACTTTTGATTGAGCCGTTCTGAAACACTCTTTCTGTAGAAACTGCAATTGGACATGCTAAGCGCTAAGAGGCCTACATTGGGAAAAAGAATATCTTCAAATAAAAACTACACAGATGCATTCTGTGAAACTTATTTCTGATCTGTAAATTCAGTTAACAGAGATAAAACATATTTTTGATTGAGCAGTTATGAAACACTCTTTTTGTAGAAAATGCAAGTGGAGATTCGGAGCGCTAAGTGGGTAATAGTGGAAAAAGGAATGTCTTCAAATATAAACTACACAGAATCATTCGGTGAAACTTCTTTCTGATCTGTGCATTCAGCTAACAGAGTTAAACCATACTTTTGATTGAGCAGATCTGAACACTCTTTCTGTAGAAAATGCAACTGGACATTTGGAGCGCTAAGAGCGTAGTAGTGGAAAAAGAAATATATTCAAATATAAACTACACAGAAGCATTCTGTGAAACTTCTTTCTGATCTGAGCATTCAGCTAACAGAGTTAAACCATACTTTTGATTGAGCAGTTTTGAAACACTCTGTCCGTAGAAAATGCAACTGGACATTCGTAGCGCTAAGTGGGTAATAGTGGAGAAAAGAATATGTTCAAATATAAACTACACAGAAGCATTGTATGAAACATCTTTCTGTTCTGTGCATTCAACTAACAGAGTTGAACCTTACTTTTGATTGAGCCTTTCTGAAACACTCTTTCTGTAGAAACTGCAATTGGACATTCTGAGCGCTAAGAGGCCTCTATTGGGAAAAATAATATCTTCAAATAAAAACTACACAGAAGCATTGTGTGAAACTTATTTCTGATATGTTCATTAAGCTAACAGAGTTAAACCATACTTTTGATTGCGCAGTTCTGAACACTCTTTCTGTAGAAAATGCAAGTGGACATTCGGAGCGCTAAGAGGGTAATAGTGGAAAAAGGAATATATTCAAATATAAACTACACAGTAGCATTCTGTGAAAATTCTTTCTGTTCTGTGCATTCAACTAACAGAGTTGAACCTTACTTTTGATTGAGCCGTTCTGAAACACTCTTTCTGTAGAAACTCCAATTGGACATGCTAAGCGCTAAGAGGCCTACATTGGAAAAAAGAATATCTTCAAATAAAAACTACACAGATGCATTCTGTGAAACTTATTTCTGATCTGTAAATTCAGTTAACAGAGATAAAACATATTTTTGATTGAGCAGTTATGAAACACTCTTTTTGTAGAAAATGCAAGTGGAGATTCGGAGCGCTAAGAGGGTAATAGTGGAAAAAGGAATGTCTTCAAATATAAACTACACAGAATCATTCGGTGAAACTTCTTTCTGATCTGTGCATTCAGCTAACAGAGTTAAACCATACTTTTGATTGAGCAGATCTGAACACTCTTTCTGTAGAAAATGCAACAGGACATTTTGAGCGCTAAGAGCGTAGTAGTGGAAAAAGGAATATATTCAAATATAAACTACACAGAAGCATTCTGTGAAACTTCTTTCTGATCTGAGCATTCAGCTAACAGAGTTAAAACATACTTTTGATTGAGCAGTTTTGAAACACTCTGTCTGTAGAAAATGCAACTGGACATTCGTAGCGCTAAGTGGGTAATAGTGGAAAAAAGAATATGTTCAAATATAAACTACACAGAAGCATTCTGTGAAACTTCTTGCTGTTCTGTGCATTCAACTAACAGAGTTGAACCTTACTTTTGATTGAGCCGTTCTGAAACACTCTTTCTGTAGAAACTGCAATTGGACATTCTGAGCGCTAAGAGGCCTATATTGGGAAAAAGAATGTCTACAAATAAAAACTACACAGAAGAATTGTGTGAAACTTCTTTCTGTTCTGTTTGTTCAACTAAAAGAGTTGAACCTTAGTTTTGATTGAGCCGTTCTGAAACACTCTTTCTGTAGAAAATGCAAGTGGAGATTCGGAGCGCTAAGAGTGTAATAGTGGAAAAAGGAATGTCTCCAAATATAAACTACACAGAATCATTCTGTGAAACTTCTTTCTGATCTGTGCATTCAGCTAACAGAGTTAAACCATACTTTTGATTGAGCAGATCTGAACACTCTTTCTGTAGAAAATGCAACTGGACATTTGGAGCGCTAAGAGAGTAGTAGTGGAAAAAGGAATATATTCAAATATAAACTACACAGAAGCATTCTGTGAAACTTCTTTCTGATCTGAGCATTCAGCTAATAGAGTTAAACCATACTTTTGATTGAGCAGTTTTGAAACACTCTGTCTGTAGAAAATGCAACTGGACATTCGTAGCGCTAAGTGGGTAATAGTGGAGAAAAGAATATGTTCAAATATAAACTACACAGAAGCATTGTATGAAACTACTTTCTGTTCTGTGCATTCAACTAACAGAGTTGAACCTTACTTTTGATTGAACCTTTCTGAAACACTCTTTCTGAAGAAACTGCAATTGGACATTCTGAGCGCTAAGAGGCCTCTATTGGGAAAAATAATATCTTCAAATAAAAACTACACAGAAGCATTGTGTGAAACTTATTTCTGATATGTTCATTAAGCTAACAGAGTTAAACCATACTTTTGATTGCGCAGTTCTGAACACTCTTTCTGTAGAAAATGCAAGTTTACATTCGGAGCGCTAAGAGGGTAATAGTGGAAAAAGGAATATATTCAAATATAAACTACACAGTAGCATTCTGTGAAAACTCTTACTGTTCTGTGCATTCAGCTAACAGAGTTGAACCTTACTTTTGATTGAGCCGTTCTGAAACACTCTTTCTGTAGAAACTGCAATTGGACATGCTAAGCGCTAAGAGGCCTACATTGGGAAAAAGAATATCTTCAAATAAAAACTACACAGATGCATTCTGTGAAACTTATTTCTGATCTGTAAATTCAGTTAACAGAGATAAAACATATTTTTGATTGAGCAGTTATGAAACACTCTTTTTGTAGTAAATGCAAGTGGAGATTCGGAGCGCTAAGGGGGTAATAGTGGAAAAAGGAATGTCTTCAAATATAAACTACACAGAATCATTCGGTGAAACTTCTTTCTGATCTGTGCATTCAGCTAACAGAGTTAAACCATACTTTTGATTGAGCAGATCTGAACACTCTTTCTGTAGAATATGCAACTGGACATTTGGAGCGCTAAGAGAGTAGTAGTGGAAAAAGGAATATATTCAAATATAAACTACACAGAAGCATTCTGTGAAACTTCTTTCTGATCTGAGCATTCAGATAACAGAGTTAAACCATACTTTTGATTGAGCAGTTTTGAAACACTCTGTCTGTAAAAAATGCAACTGGACATTCGTAGCGCTAAGTGGGTAATAGTGGAGAAAAGAATATGTTCAAATATAAACTACACAGAAGCATTGTATGAAACTTCTTTCTGTTCTGTGCATTCAACTAACAGAGTTGAACCTTACTTTTGATTGAGCCGTTCTGAAACACTCTTTATGTAGAAACTGCAATTGGACATTCTGAGCGCTAAGAGGCCTATATTGGGAAAAAGAATATCTACAAATAAAAACTACACAGAAGAATTGTGTGAAACTTCTTTCTGTTCTGTTTGTTCAACTAAAAGAGTTGAACCTTAGTTTTGATTGAGCCGTTCTGAAACACTCTTTCTGTAGAAAATGCAAGTGGAGATTCGGAGCGCTAAGAGGGTAATAGTGGAAAAAGGAATGTCTCCAAATATAAACTACACAGAATCATTCTGTGAAACTTCTTTCTGATCTGTGCATTCAGCTAACAGATTTAAAACATACTTTTGATTGAGCAGATCTGAACACTCTTTCTGTAGAAAATGCAACTGGACATTTGGAGCGCTAGGAGAGTAGTAGTGGAAACAGGAATATATTCCAATATAAACTACACAGAAGCATTCTGTGAAACTTCTTTCTGATCTGAGCATTCAGCTAACAGAGTTAAACCATACTTTTGATTGAGCAGTTTTGAGACACTCTGTCTGTAGAAAATGCAACTGGACATTCGTAGCGCTAAGTGGGTAATAGTGGAGAAAAGAATATGTTCAAATATAAACTACACAGAAGCACTGTATGAAACTTCTTTCTGTTCTGTGCATTCAACTAACAGAGTTGAACCTTACTTTTGATTGAGCCTTTCTGAAACACTCTTTCTGTAGAAACTGCAATTGGACATTCTGAGCGCTAAGAGGCCTATATTGGGAAAAAGAATGTCTACAAATAAAAACTACACAGAAGAATTGTGTGAAACTTCTTTCTGTTCTGTTTGTTCAACTAAAAGAGTTGAACCTTAGTTTTGATTGAGCCGTTCTGAAACACTCTTTCTGTAGAAAATGCAAGTGGAGATTCGGAGCGCTAAGAGGGTAATAGTGGAAAAAGGAATGTCTCCAAATATAAACTACACAGAATCATTCGGTGAAACTTCTTTCTGATCTGTGCATTCAGCTAACAGATTTAAACCATACTTTTGATTCAGCAGATCTGAACACTCTTTCTGTAGAAAATGCAACTGGACATTTGGAGCGCTAAGAGAGTAGTAGTGGAAAAAGGAATATATTCAAATATAAACTACACAGAAGCATTCTGTGAAACTTCTTTCTGATCTGATCATTCAGCTAATAGAGTTAAACCATACTTTTGATTGAGCAGTTTTGAAACACTCTGTCTGTAGAAAATGCAACTGGACATTCGTAGCGCTAAGTGGGTAATAGTTGAGAAAAGAATATGTTCAAATATAAACTACACAGAAGCATTGTATGAAACTTCTTTCTGTTCTGTGCATTCAACTAACAGAGTTGAACCTTACTTTTGATTGAGCCTTTCTGAAACACTCTTTCTGAAGAAACTGCAATTGGACATTCTGAGCGCTAAGAGGCCTCTATTGGGAAAAATAATATCTTCAAATAAAAACTACACAGAAGCATTGTGTGAAACTTATTTCTGATATGTTCATTAAGCTAAGAGAGTTAAACCATACTTTTGATTGCGCAGTTCTGAACACTCTTTCTGTAGAAAATGCAAGTGGACATTCGGAGCGCTAAGAGGGTAATAGTGGAAAAAGGAATATATTCAAATATAAACTACACAGTAGCATTCTGTGAAAACTCTTACTGTTCTGTGCATTCAGCTAACAGAGTTGAACCTTACTTTTGATTGAGCCGTTCTGAAACACTCTTTCTGTAGAAACTGCAATTGGACATGCTAAGCGCTAAGAGGCCTACATTTGGAAAAAGAATATCTTCAAATAAAAACTACACAGATGCATTCTGTGAAACTTATTTCTCATCTGTAAATTCAGTTAACAGAGATAAAACATATTTTTGATTGAGCAGTTATGAAACACTCTTTTTGTAGAAAATGCAAGTGGAGATTCGGAGCGCTAAGTGGGTAATAGTGGAAAAAGGAATGTCTTCAAATATAAACTACACAGAATCATTCGGTGAAACTTCTTTCTGATCTGTGCATTCAGCTAACAGAGTTAAACCATACTTTTGATTCAGCAGATCTGAACACTCTTTCTGTAGAAAATGCAACTGGACATTTGGAGCGCTAAGAGCGTAGTAGTGGAAAAAGAAATATATTCAAATATAAACTACACAGAAGCATTCTGTGAAACTTCTTTCTGATCTGAGCATTCAGCTAACAGAGTTAAACCATACTTTTGATTGAGCAGTTTTGAAACCCTCTGTCTGTAGAAAATGCAACTGGACATTCGTAGCGCTAAGTGGGTAATAGTGGAAAAAAGAATATGTTCAAATATAAACTACACAGAAGCATTCTGTGAAACTTCTTTATGTTCTGTGCATTCAACTAACAGAGTTGAACCTTACTTTTGATTGAGCCGTTCTGAAACACTCTTTCTGTAGAAACTGCAATTGGACATTCTGAGCGCTAAGAGGCCTATATTGGGAAAAAGAATGTCTGCAAATAAAAACTACACAGAAGAATTGTGTGAAACTTCTTTCTGTTCTGTTTGTTCAACTAAAAGAGTTGAACCTTAGTTTTGATTGAGCCGTTCTGAAACACTCTTTCTGTAGAAAGTGCAAGTGGAGATTCGGAGCGCTAAGAGGGTAATAGTGGAAAAAGGAATGTCTCCAAATATAAACTACACAGAATCATTCTGTGAAACTTCTTTCTGATCTGTGCATTCAGCTAACAGAGTTAAACCATACTTTTGATTCAGCAGATCTGAACACTCTTTCTGTAGAAAATGCAACTGGACATTTGGAGCGCTAAGAGAGTAGTAGTGGAAAAAGGAATATATTCAAATATAAACTACACAGAAGCATTCTGTGAAACTTCTTTCTGATTTGAGCATTCAGCTAACAGAGTTAAACCATACTTTTGATTGAGCAGTTTTGAAACACTCTGTCTGTAGAAAATGCAACTGGACATTCGTAGCGCTAAGTGGGTAATAGTGGAGAAAAGAATATGTTCAAATATAAACTACACAGAAGCATTGTATGAAACTTCTTTCTGTTCTGTGCATTCAACTAACAGAGTTGAACCTTACTTTTGATTGAGCCTTTCTGAAACACTCTTTCTGAAGAAACTGCAATTGGACATTCTGAGCGCTAAGAGGCCTCTATTGGGAAAAATAATATCTTCAAATAAAAACTACACAGAAGCATTGTGTGAAACTTATTTCTGATATGTTCATTAAGCTAACAGAGTTAAACCATAATTTTGATTGCGCAGTTCTGAACACTCTTTCTGTAGAAAATGCAAGTGGACATTCGGAGCGCTAAGAGGGTAACAGTGGAAAAAGGAATATATTCAAATATAAACTACACAGTAGCATTCTGTGAAAACTCTTACTGTTCTGTGCATTCAGCTAACAGAGTTGAAACTTACTTTTGATTGAGCCGTTCTGAAACACTCTTTCTGTAGAAACTGCAATTGGACATGCTAAGCGCTAAGAGGCCTACATTGGGAAAAAGAATATCTTCAAATAAAAACTACACAGATGCATTCTGTGAAACTTATTTCTGATCTGTAAATTCAGTTAACAGAGATAAAACATATTTTTGATTGAGCAGTTATGAAACACTCTTTTTGTAGAAAATGCAAGTGGAGATTCGGAGCGCTAAGTGGGTAATAGTGGAAAAAGGAATGTCTTCAAATATAAACTACACAGAATCATTCGGTGAAACTTCTTTCTGATCTGTGCATTCAGCTAACAGAGTTAAACCATACTTTTGATTGAGCAGATCTGAACACTCTTTCTGTAGAAAATGCAACTGGACATTTGGAGCGCTAAGAGCGTAGTAGTGGAAAAAGAAATATATTCAAATATAAACTACACAGAAGCATTCTGTGAAACTTCTTTCTGATCTGAGCATTCAGCTAACAGAGTTAAACCATACTTTTGATTGAGCAGTTTTGAAACACTCTGTCTGTAGAAAATGCAACTGGACATTCGTAGCGCTAAGTGGGTAATAGTGGAGAAAAGAATATGTTCAAATATAAACTACACAGAAGCATTGTATGAAACTTCTTTCTGTTCTGTGCATTCAACTAACAGAGTTGAACCTTACTTTTGATTGAGCCTTTCTGAAACACTCTTTCTGTAGAAACTGCAATTGGACATTCTGAGCGCTAAGAGGCCTCTATTGGGAAAAATAATATCTTCAAATAAAAACTACACAGAAGCATTGTGTGAAACTTATTTCTGATATGTTCATTAAGCTAACAGAGTTAAACCATACTTTTGATTGCGCAGTTCTGAACACTCTTTCTGTAGAAAATGCAAGTGGACATTCGGAGCGCTAAGAGGGTAATAGTGGAAAAAGGAATATATTCAAATATAAACTACACAGTAGCATTCTGTGAAAATTCTTTCTGTTCTGTGCATTCAACTAACAGAGTTGAACCTTACTTTTGATTGAGCCGTTCTGAAACACTCTTTCTGTAGAAACTCCAATTGGACATGCTAAGCGCTAAGAGGCCTACATTGGGAAAAAGAATATCTTCAAATAAAAACTACACAGATGCATACTGTGAAACTTATTTCTGATCTGTAAATTCAGTTAACAGAGATAAAACATATTTTTGATTGAGCAGTTATGAAACACTCTTTTTGTAGAAAATGCAAGTGGAGATTCGGAGCGCTAAGAGGGTAATAGTGGAAAAAGGAATGTCTTCAAATATAAACTACACAGAATCATTCGGTGAAACTTCTTTCTGATCTGTGCATTCAGCTAACAGAGTTAAACCATACTTTTGATTGAGCAGATCTGAACACTCTTTCTGTAGAAAATGCAACTGGACATTTGGAGCGCTAAGAGCGTAGTAGTGGAAAAAGGAATATATTCAAATATAAACTACACAGAAGCATTCTGTGAAACTTCTTTCTGATCTGAGCATTCAGCTAACAGAGTTAAAACATACTTTTGATTGAGCAGTTTTGAAACACTCTGTCTGTAGAAAATGCAACTGGACATTCGTAGCGCTAAGTGGGTAATAGTGGAAAAAAGAATATGTTCAAATATAAACTACACAGAAGCATTCTGTGAAACTTCTTGCTGTTCTGTGCATTCAACTAACAGAGTTGAACCTTACTTTTGATTGAGCCGTTCTGAAACACTCTTTCTGTAGAAACTGCAATTGGACATTCTGAGCGCTAAGAGGCCTATATTGGGAAAAAGAATGTCTACAAATAAAAACTACGCAGAAGAATTGTGTGAAACTTCTTTCTGTTCTGTTTGTTCAACTAAAAGAGTTGAACCTCAGTTTTGATTGAGCCGTTCTGAAACACTCTTTCTGTAGAAAATGCAAGTGGAGATTCGGAGCGCTAAGAGTGTAATAGTGGAAAAAGGAATGTCTCCAAATATAAACTACACAGAATCATTCTGTGAAACTTCTTTCTGATCTGTGCATTCAGCTAACAGTGTTAAACCATACTTTTGATTGAGCAGATCTGAACACTCTTTCTGTAGAAAATGCAACTGGACATTTGGAGCGCTAAGAGAGTAGTAGTGGAGAAAGGAATATATTCAAATATAAACTACACAGAAGCATTCTGTGAAACTTCTTTCTGATCTGATCATTCAGCTAATAGAGTTAAACCATACTTTTGATTGAGCAGTTTTGAAACACTCTGTCTGTAGAAAATGCAACTGGACATTCGTAGCGCTAAGTGGGTAATAGTGGAGAAAAGAATATGTTCAAATATAAACTACACAGAAGCATTGTATGAAACTTCTTTCTGTTCTGTGCATTCAACTAACAGAGTTGAACCTTACTTTTGATTGAGCCTTTCTGAAACACTCTTTCTGAAGAAACTGCAATTGGACATTCTGAGCGCTAAGAGGCCTCTATTGGGAAAAATAATATCTTCAAATAAAAACTACACAGAAGCATTGTGTGAAACTTATTTCTGATATGTTCATTAAGCTAACAGAGTTAAACCATACTTTTGATTGCGCAGTTCTGAACACTCTTTCTGTAGAAAATGCAAGTGGACATTCGGAGCGCTAAGAGGGTAATAGTGGAAAAAGGAATATATTCAAATATAAACTACACAGTAGCATTCTGTGAAAACTCTTACTGTTCTGTGCATTCAGCTAACAGAGTTGAACCTTACTTTTGATTGAGCCGTTCTGAAACACTCTTTCTGTAGAAACTGCAATTGGACATGCTAAGCGCTAAGAGGCCTACATTTGGAAAAAGAATATCTTCAAATAAAAACTACACAGATGCATTCTGTGAAACTTATTTCTCATCTGTAAATTCAGTTAACAGAGATAAAACATATTTTTGATTGAGCAGTTATGAAACACTCTTTTTGTAGAAAATGCAAGTGGAGATTCGGAGCGCTAAGAGGGTAATAGTGGAAAAAGGAATGTCTTCAAATATAAACTACACAGAATCATTCGGTGAAACTTCTTTCTGATCTGTGCATTCAGCTAACAGTGTTAAACCATACTTTTGATTCAGCAGATCTGAACACTCTTTCTGTAGAAAATGCAACTGGACATTTGGAGCGCTAAGAGCGTAGTAGTGGAAAAAGGAATATATTCAAATATAAACTACACAGAAGCATTCTGTGAAACTTCTTTCTGATCTGAGCATTCAGCTAACAGAGTTAAACCATACTTTTGATTGAGCAGTTTTGAAACACTCTGTCTGTAGAAAATGCAACTGGACATTCGTAGCGCTAAGTGGGTAATAGTGGAAAAAAGAATATGTTCAAATATAAACTACACAGAAGCATTCTGTGAAACTTCTTTCTGTTCTGTGCATTCAACTAACAGAGTTGAACCTTACTTTTGATTGAGCCGTTCTGAAACACTCTTTCTGTAGAAACTGCAATTGGACATTCTGAGCGCTAAGAGGCCTATATTGGGAAAAAGAATGTCTGCAAATAAAAACTACACAGAAGAATTGTGTGAAACTTCTTTCTGTTCTGTTTGTTCAACTAAAAGAGTTGAACCTTAGTTTTGATTGAGCCGTTCTGAAACACTCTTTCTGTAGAAAGTGCAAGTGGAGATTCGGAGCGCTAAGAGGGTAACAGTGGAAAAAGGAATGTCTCCAAATATAAACTACACAGAATCATTCTGTGAAACTTCTTTCTGATCTGTGCATTCAGCTAACAGAGTTAAACCATACTTTTGATTCAGCAGATCTGAACACTCTTTCTGTAGAAAATGCAACTGGACATTTGGAGCGCTAAGAGAGTAGTAGTGGAAAAAGGAATATATTCAAATATAAACTACACAGAAGCATTCTGTGAAACTTCTTTCTGATCTGAGCATTCAGCTAACAGAGTTAAACCATACTTTTGATTGAGCAGTTTTGAAACACTCTGTCTGTAGAAAATGCAACTGGACATTGGTAGCGCTAAGTGGGTATTAGTGGAGAAAAGAATATGTTCAAATATAAACTACACAGAAGCATTGTATGAAACTTCTTTCTGTTCTGTGCATTCAACTAACAGAGTTGAACCTTACTTTTGATTGAGCCTTTCTGAAACACTCTTTCTGAAGAAACTGCAATTGGACATTCTGAGCGCTAAGAGGCCTCTATTGGGAAAAATAATATCTTCAAATAAAAACTACACAGAAGCATTGTGTGAAACTTATTTCTGATATGTTCATTAAGCTAACAGAGTTAAACCATACTTTTGATTGCGCAGTTCTGAACACTCTTTCTGTAGAAAATGCAAGTGGACATTCGGAGCGCTAAGAGGGTAATATTGGAAAAAGGAATATATTCAAATATAAACTACACAGTAGCATTCTGTGAAAACTCTTACTGTTCTGTGCATTCAGCTAACAGAGTTGAACCTTACTTTTGATTGAGCCGTTCTGAAACACTCTTTCTGTAGAAACTGCAATTGGACATGCTAAGCGCTAAGAGGCCTACATTGGGAAAAAGAATATCTTCAAATAAAAACTACACAGATGCATTCTGTGAAACTTATTTCTGATCTGTAAATTCAGTTAACAGAGATAAAACATATTTTTGATTGAGCAGTTATGAAACACTCTTTTTGTAGAAAATGCAAGTGGAGATTCGGAGCGCTAAGTGGGTAATAGTGGAAAAAGGAATGACTTCAAATATAAACTACACAGAATCATTCGGTGAAACTTCTTTCTGATCTGTGCATTCAGCTAACAGAGTTAAACCATACTTTTGATTGAGCAGATCTGAACACTCTTTCTGTAGAAAATGCAACTGGACATTTGGAGCGCTAAGAGCGTAGTAGTGGAAAAAGAAATATATTCAAATATAAACTACACAGAAGCATTTTGTGAAACTTCTTTCTGATCTGAGCATTCAGCTAACAGAGTTAAACCATACTTTTGATTGAGCAGTTTTGAAACACTCTGTCTGTAGAAAATGCAACTGGACATTCGTAGCGCTAAGTGGGTAATAGTGGAGAAAAGAATATGTTCAAATATAAACTACACAGAAGCATTGTATGAAACTTCTTTCTGTTCTGTGCATTCAACTAACAGAGTTGAACCTTACTTTTGATTGAGCCTTTCTGAAACACTCTTTCTGTAGAAACTGCAATTGGACATTCTGAGCGCTAAGAGGCCTCTATTGGGAAAAATAATATCTTCAAATAAAAACTACACAGAAGCATTGTGTGAAACTTATTTCTGATATGTTCATTAAGCTAACAGAGTTAAACCATACTTTTGATTGCGCAGTTCTGAACACTCTTTCTGTAGAAAATGCAAGTGGACATTCGGAGCGCTAAGAGGGTAATAGTGGAAAAAGGAATATATTCAAATATAAACTACACAGTAGCATTCTGTGAAAATTCTTTCTGTTCTGTGCATTCAACTAACAGAGTTGAACCTTACTTTTGATTGAGCCGTTCTGAAACACTCTTTCTGTAGAAACTCCAATTGGACATGCTAAGCGCTAAGAGGCCTACATTGGGAAAAAGAATATCTTCAAATAAAAACTACACAGATGCATACTGTGAAACTTATTTCTGATCTGTAAATTCAGTTAACAGAGATAAAACATATTTTTGATTGAGCAGTTATGAAACACTCTTTTTGTAGAAAATGCAAGTGGAGATTCGGAGCGCTAAGAGGGTAATAGTGGAAAAAGGAATGTCTTCAAATATAAACTACACAGAATCATTCGGTGAAACTTCTTTCTGATCTGTGCATTCAGCTAACAGAGTTAAACCATACTTTTGATTGAGCAGATCTGAACACTCTTTCTGTAGAAAATGCAACAGGACATTTGGAGCGCTAAGAGCGTAGTAGTGGAAAAAGAAATATATTCAAATATAAACTACACAGAAGCATTCTGTGAAACTTCTTTCTGATCTGAGCATTCAGCTAACAGAGTTAAAACATACTTTTGATTGAGCAGTTTTGAAACACTCTGTCTGTAGAAAATGCAACTGGACATTCGTAGCGCTAAGTGGGTAATAGTGGAAAAAAGAATATGTTCAAATATAAACTACACAGAAGCATTCTGTGAAACTTCTTGCTGTTCTGTGCATTCAACTAACAGAGTTGAACCTTACTTTTGATTGAGCCGTTCTGAAACACTCTTTCTGTAGAAACTGCAATTGGACATTCTGAGCGCTAAGAGGCCTATATTGGGAAAAAGAATGTCTACAAATAAAAACTACACAGAAGAATTGTGTGAAACTTCTTTCTGTTCTGTGCATTCAACTAACAGAGTTGAACCTTACTTTTGATTGAGCCTTTCTGAAACACTCTTTCTGTAAAAACTGCAATTGGACATTCTGAGCGCTAAGAGGTCTCTATTGGGAAAAATAATATCTTCAAATAAAAACTACACAGAAGCATTGTGTGAAACTTATTTCTGATATGTTCATTAAGCTAACAGAGTTAAACCATACTTTTGATTGCGCAGTTCTGAACACTCTTTCTGTAGAAAATGCAAGTGGACATTCGGAGCGCTAAGAGGGTAATAGTGGAAAAAGGAATGTATTCAAATATAAACTACACAGTAGCATTCTGTGAAAATTCTTTCTGTTCTGTGCATTCAACTAACAGAGTTGAACCTTACTTTTGATTGAGCCGTTCTGAAACACTCTTTCTGTAGAAACTCCAATTGGACATGCTAAGCGCTAAGAGGCCTACATTGGGAAAAAGAATATCTTCAAATAAAAACTACACAGATGCATTCTGTGAAACTTATTTCTGATCTGTAAATTCAGTTAACAGAGATAAAACATATTTTTGATTGAGCAGTTATGAAACACTCTTTTTGTAGAAAATGCAAGTGGAGATTCGGAGCGCTAAGAGGGTAATAGTGGAAAAAGGAATGTCTTCAAATATAAACTACACAGAATCATTCGGTGAAACTTCTTTCTGATCTGTGCATTCAGCTAACAGAGTTAAACCATACTTTTGATTGAGCAGATCTGAACACTCTTTCTGTAGAAAATGCAACTGGACATTTGGAGCGCTAAGAGCGTAGTAGTGGAAAAAGGAATATATTCAAATATAAACTACACAGAAGCATTCTGTGAAACTTCTTTCTGATCTGAGCATTCAGCTAACAGAGTTAAACCATACTTTTGATTGAGCAGTTTTGAAACACTCTGTCTGTAGAAAATGCAACTGGACATTCGTAGCGCTAAGTGGGTAATAGTGGAAAAAAGAATATGTTCAAATATAAACTACACAGAAGCATTCTGTGAAACTTCTTTCTGTTCTGTGCATTCAACTAACAGAGTTGAACCTTACTTTTGATTGAGCCGTTCTGAAACACTCTTTCTGTAGAAATTGCAATTGGACATTCTGAGCGCTAAGAGGCCTATATTGGGAAAAAGAATGTCTGCAAATAAAAACTACACAGAAGAATTGTGTGAAACTTCTTTCTGTTCTGTTTGTTCAACTAAAAGAGTTGAACCTTAGTTTTCATTGAGCCGTTCTGAAACACTCTTTCTATAGAAAATGCAAGTGGAGATTCGGAGCGCTAAGAGGGTAATAGTGGAAAAAGGAATGTCTCCAAATATAAACTACACAGAATCATTCTGTGAAACTTCTTTCTGATCTGTGCATTCAGCTAACAGAGTTAAAACATACTTTTGATTCAGCAGATCTGAACACTCTTTCTGTAGAAAATGCAACTGGACATTTGGAGCGCTAAGAGAGTAGTAGTGGAAAAAGGAATATATTCAAATATAAACTACACAGAAGCATTCTGTGAAACTTCTTTCTGATCTGAGCATTCAGATAACAGAGTTAAACCATACTTTTGATTGAGCAGTTTTGAAACACTCTGTCTGTAGAAAATGCACCTGGACATTCGTAGCGCTAAGTGGGTAATAGTGGAAAAAAGAATATGTTCAAATATAAACTACACAGAAGCATTGTATGAAACTTCTTTCTGTTCTGTGCATTCAACTAACAGAGTTGAACCTTACTTTTGATTGAGCCTTTCTGAAACACTCTTTCTGTAGAAACTGCAATTGGACATTCTGAGCGCTAAGAGGCCTCTATTGGGAAAAAGAATATCTTCAAATAAAAACTACACAGAAGCATTGTGTGAAACTTATTTCTGATATGTTCATTAAGCTAACAGAGTTAAACCATACTTTTGATTGCGCAGTTCTGAACACTCTTTCTGTAGAAAATGCAAGTGGACATTCGGAGCGCTAAGAGGGTAATAGTGGAAAAAGTAATATATTCAAATATAAACTACACAGTAGCATTCTGTGGAAATACTTTCTGTTCTGTGCATTCAACTAACAGAGTTGAACCTTACTTTTGATTGAGCCGTTCTGAAACACTCTTTCTGTAGAAACTCCAATTGGACTTGCTAAGCGCTAAGAGGCCTACATTGGGAAAAAGAATATCTTCAAATAAAAACTACACAGATGCATTCTGTGAAACTTATTTCTGATCTGTAAATTCAGTTAACAGAGATAAAACATATTTTTGATTGAGCAGTTATGAAACACTCTTTTTGTACAAAATGCAAGTGGAGATTCGGAGCGCTAAGAGGGTAATAGTGGAAAAAGGAATGTCTTCAAATATAAACTACACAGAATCATTCGGTGAAACTTCTTTCTGATCTGTGCATTCAGCTAACAGAGTTAAACCATACTTTTGATTGAGCAGATCTGAACACTCTTTCTGTAGAAAATGCAACAGTACATTTGGAGCGCTAAGAGCGTAGTAGTGGAAAAAGGAATATATTCAAATATAAACGACACAGAAGCATTCTGTGAAACTTCTTTCTGATCTGAGCATTCAGCTAAAAGAGTTAAACCATACTTTTGATTGAGCAGTTTTGAAACACTCTGTCTGTAGAAAATGCAACTGGACATTCGTAGCGCTAAGTGGGAAATAGTGGAAAAAAGAATATGTTCAAATATAAACTACACAGAAGCATTCTGTGAAACTTCTTGCTGTTCTGTTCATTCAACTAACAGAGTTCAACCTTACTTTTGATTGAGCCGTTCTGAAACACTCTTTCTGTAGAAACTGCAATTGGACATTCTGAGCGCTAAGAGGCCTATATTGGGAAAAAGAATGTCTACAAATAAAAACTACGCAGAAGAATTGTGTGAAACTTCTTTCTGTTCTGTTTGTTCAACTAAAAGAGTTGAACCTTAGTTTTGATTGAGCCGTTCTGAAACACTCTTTCTGTAGAAAATGTAAGTGGAGATTCGGAGCGCTAAGAGTGTAATAGTGGAAAAAGGAATGTCTCCAAATATAAACTACACAGAATCATTCTGTGAAACTTCTTTCTGATCTGTGCATTCAGCTAACAGTGTTAAACCATACTTTTGATTGAGCAGATCTGAAGACTCTTTCTGTAGAAAATGCAACTGGACATTTGGAGCGCTAAGAGAGTAGTAGTGGAAAAAGGAATATATTCAAATATAAACTACACAGAAGCATTCTGTGAAACTTCTTTCTGATCTGAGCATTCAGCTAATAGAGTTAAACCATACTTTTGATTGAGCAGTTTTGAAACACTCTGTCTGTAGAAAATGCAACTGGACATTCGTAGCGCTAAGTGGGTAATAGTGGAGAAAAGAATATGTTCAAATATAAACTACACAGAAGCATTGTATGAAACTCCTTTCTGTTCTGTGCATTCAACTAACAGAGTTGAACCTTACATTTGATTGAGCCTTTCTGAAACACTCTTTCTGAAGAAACTTCAATTGGACATTCTGAGCGCTAAGAGGCCTCTATTGGGAAAAATAATATCTTCAAATAAAAACTACACAGAAGCATTGTGTGAAACTTATTTCTGATATGTTCATTAAGCTAACAGAGTTAAACCATACTTTTGATTGCGCAGTTCTGAACACTCTTTCTGTATAAAATGCAAGTGGACATTCGGAGCGCTAAGAGGGTAATAGTGGAAAAAGGAATATATTCAAATATAAACTACACAGTAGCATTCTGTGAAAACTCTTACTGTTCTGTGCATTCAGCTAACAGAGTTGAACCTTACTTTTGATTGAGCCGTTCTGAAACACTCTTTCTGTAGAAACTGCAATTGGACATGCTAAGCGCTAAGAGGCCTACATTTGGAAAAAGAATATCTTCAAATAAAAACTACACAGATGCATTCTGTGAAACTTATTTCTGATCTGTAAATTCAGTTAACAGAGATAAAACATATTTTTGATTGAGCAGTTATGAAACACTCTTTTTGTAGAAAATGCAAGTGGAGATTCGGAGCGCTAAGAGGGTAATAGTGGAAAAAGTAATGTCTTCAAATATAAACTACACAGAATCATTCGGTGAAACTTCTTTCTGATCTGTGCATTCAGCTAACAGAGTTAAACCATACTTTTGATTCAGCAGATCTGAACACTCTTTCTGTAGAAAATGCAACTGGACATTTGGAGCGCTAAGAGCGTAGTAGTGGAAAAAGGAATATATTCAAATATAAACTACACAGAAGCATTCTGTGAAACTTCTTTCTGATCTGAGCATTCAGCTAACAGAGTTAAACCATACTTTTGATTGAGCAGTTTTGAAACACTCTGTCTGTAGAAAATGCAACTGGACATTCGTAGCGCTAAGTGGGTAATAGTGGAAAAAAGAATATGTTCAAATATAAACTACACAGAAGCATTCTGTGAAACTTCTTTCTGTTCTGTGCATTCAACTAACAGAGTTGAACCTTACTTTTGATTGAGCCGTTCTGAAACACTCTTTCTGTAGAAACTGCAATTGGACATTCTGAGCGCTAAGAGGCCTATATTGGGAAAAAGAATGTCTGCAAATAAAAACTACAGAGAAGAATTGTGTGAAACTTCTTTCTGTTCTGTTTGTTCAACTAAAAGAGTTGAACCTTAGTTTTGATTGAGCTGTTCTGAAACACACTTTCTGTAGAAAGTGCAAGTGGAGATTCGGAGCGCTAAGAGGGTAATAGTGGAAAAAGGAATGTCTCGAAATATAAACTACACAGAATCATTCTGTGAAACTTCTTTCTGATCTGTGCATTCAGCTAACAGAGTTAAACCATACTTTTGATTCAGCAGATCTGAACACTCTTTCTGTAGAAAATGCAACTGGATAT
This sequence comes from Symphalangus syndactylus, assembly GCF_028878055.3. Taxonomy (NCBI): domain Eukaryota; kingdom Metazoa; phylum Chordata; class Mammalia; order Primates; family Hylobatidae; genus Symphalangus; species Symphalangus syndactylus. The sequence goes on from NC_072433.2 coordinate 8,822,249, forward strand.
TTGGAGCGCTAAGAGAGTAGTAGTGGAAAAAGGAATATATTCAAATATAAACTACACAGAAGCATTCTGTGAAACTTCTTTCTGATCTGAGCATTCAGATAACAGAGTTAAACCATACTTTTGATTGAGCAGTTTTGAAACACTCTGTCTGTAGAAAATGCAACTGGACATTCGTAGCGCTAAGTGGGTAATAGTGGAGAAAAGAATATGTTCAAATATAAACTACACAGAAGCATTGTATGAAACTTCTTTCTGTTCTGTGCATTCAACTAACAGAGTTGAAGCTTACTTTTGATTGAGCCTTTCTGAAACACTCTTTCTGTAGAAACTGCAATTGGACATTCTGAGCGCTAAGAGGCCTCTATTGGGAAAAATAATATCTTCAAATAAAAACTACACAGAAGCATTGTGTGAAACTTATTTCTGATATGTTCATTAAGCTAACAGAGTTAAACCATACTTTTGATTGCGCAGTTCTGAACACTCTTTCTGTAGAAAATGCAAGTGGACATTCGGAGCGCTAAGAGGGTAATAGTGGAAAAAGGAATATATTCAAATATAAACTACACAGTAGCATTCTGTGAAAATTCTTTCTGTTCTGTGCATTCAACTAACAGAGTTGAACCTTACTTTTGATTGAGCCGTTCTGAAACACTCTTTCTGTAGAAACTGCAATTGGACATGCTAAGGGCTAAGAGGCCTACATTGGGAAAAAGAATATCTTCAAATAAAAACTACACAGATGCATTCTGTGAAACTTATTTCTGATCTGTAAATTCAGTTAACAGAGATAAAACATATTTTTGATTGAGCAGTTATGAAACACTCTTTTTGTAGAAAATGCAAGTGGAGATTCGGAGCGCTAAGAGGGTAATAGTGGAAAAAGGAATGTCTTCAAATATAAACTACACAGAATCATTCGGTGAAACTTCTTTCTGATCTGTGCATTCAGCTAACAGAGTTAAACCATACTTTTGATTGAGCAGATCTGAACACTCTTTCTGTAGAAAATGCAACTGGACATTTGGAGCGCTAAGAGCGTAGTAGTGGAAAAAGGAATATATTCAAATATAAACTACACAGAAGCATTCTGTGAAACTTCTTTCTGATCTGAGCATTCAGCTAACAGAGTTAAACCATACTTTTGATTGAGCAGTTTTGAAACACTCTGTCTGTAGAAAATGCAACTGGACATTCGTAGCGCTAAGTGGGTAATAGTGGAAAAAAGAATATGTTCAAATATAAACTACACAGAAGCATTGTATGAAACTTCTTTCTGTTCTGTGCATTCAACTAACAGAGTTGAACCTTACTTTTGATCGAGCCGTTCTGAAACACTCTTTCTGTAGAAACTGCAATTGGACATTCTGAGCGCTAAGAGGCCTATATTGGGAAAAAGAATGTCTACACATAAAAACTACACAGAAGAATTGTGTGAAACTTCTTTCTGTTCTGTTTGTTCAACTAAAAGAGTTGAACCTTAGTTTTGATTGAGCCGTTCTGAAACACTCTTTCTGTAGAAAATGCAAGTGGAGATTCGGAGCGCTAAGAGGGTAATAGTGGAAAAAGGAATGTCTCCAAATATAAACTACACAGAATCATTCTGTGAAACTTCTTTCTGATCTGTGCATTCAGCTAACAGAGTTAAACCATACTTTTGATTGAGCAGATCTGAACACTCTTTCTGTAGAAAATGCAACTGGACATTTGGAGCGCTAAGAGAGTAGTAGTGGAAAAAGGAATATATTCAAATATAAACTACACAGAAGCATTCTGTGAAACTTCTTTCTGATCTGAGCATTCAGCTAACAGAGTTAAACCATACTTTTGATTGAGCAGTTTTGAAACACTCTGTCTGTAGAAAATGCAACTGGACATTCGTAGCGCCAAGTGGGTAATAGTGGAAAAAAGAATATCTTCAAATATAAACTACACAGAAGCATTGTATGAAATTTCTTTCTGTTCTGTGCATTCAACTAACAGAGTTGAACCTTACTTTTGATTGAGCCTTTCTGAAACACTCTTTCTGTAGAAACTGCAATTGGACATTCTGAGTGCTAAGAGGCCTCTATTGGGAAAAATAATATCTTCAAATAAAAACTACACAGAAGCATTGTGTGAAACTTATTTCTGATATGTTCATTAAGCTAACAGAGTTAAACCATACTTTTGATTGCGCAGTTCTGAACACTCTTTCTGTAGAAAATGCAAGTGGACATTCGGAGCGCTAAGAGGGTAAGAGTGGAGAAAGGAATATATTCAAATATAAACTACACAGTAGCATTATGTGAAAATTCTTTCTCTTCTGTGCATTCAACTAACAGAGTTGAACCTTACTTTTGATTGAGCCGTTCTGAAACACTCTTTCTATATAAACTGCAATTGGACATGCTAAGCGCTAAGAGGCCTACATTGGGAAAAAGAATATCTTCAAATAAAAACTACACAGATGCATTCTGTGAAACTTATTTCTGATCTGTAAATTCAGTTAACAGAGATAAAACATATTTTTGATTGAGCAGTTATGAAACACTCTTTTTGTAGAAAATGCAAGTGGAGATTCGGAGCGCTAAGTGGGTAATAGTGGAAAAAGGAATGTCTTCAAATATAAACTACACAGAATCATTCGGTGAAACTTCTTTCTGATCTGTGAATTCAGCTAACAGAGTTAAACCATACTTTTGATTGAGCAGATCTGAACACTCTTTCTGTAGAAAATGCAACTGGACATTTGGAGCGCTAAGAGCATAGTAGTGGAAAAAGGAATATATTCAAATATAAACTACACAGAAACATTCTGCGAAACATCTTTCTGATCTGAGCATTCAGCTAACAGAGTTAAACCATACTTTTGATTGAGCAGTATTGAAACACTCTGTCTGTAGAAAATGCAACTGGACATTCGTAGCGCTAAGTGGGTAATAGTGGAAAAAACAATATGTTCAATTATAAACTACACAGAAGCATTGTATGAAACTTCTTTCTGTTCTGTGCATTCAACTAACAGAGTTGAACCTTACTTTTGATTGAGCCGTTCTGAAACACTCTTTCTGTAGAAACTGCAATTGGACATTCTGAGCGCTAAGAGGCCTATATTGGGAAAAAGAATGTCTACACATAAAAACTACACAGAAGAATTGTGTGAAACTTCTTTCTGTTCTGTTTGTTCAACTAAAAGAGTTGAACCTTAGTTTTGATTGAGCCGTTCTGAAACACTCTTTCTGTAGAAAATGCAAGTGGAGATTCGGAGCGCTAAGAGGGTAATAGTGGAAAAAGGAATGTCTCCAAATATAAACTACACAGAATCATTCTGTGAAACTTCTTTCTGATCTGTGCATTCAGCTAACAGAGTTAAACCATACTTTTGATTGAGCAGATCTGAACACTCTTTCTGTAGAAAATGCAACTGGACATTTGGAGCGCTAAGAGAGTAGTAGTGGAAAAAGGAATATAGTCAAATATAAACTACACAGAAGCATTCTGTGAAACTTCTTTCTGATCTGAGCATTCAGCTAACAGAGTTAAACCATACTTTTGATTGAGCAGTTTTGAAACACTCTGTCTGTAGAAAATGCAACTGGACATTCGTAGCGCTAAGTGGGTAATAGTGGAAAAAAGAATATGTTCAAATATAAACTACACAGAAACATTGTATGAAACTTCTTTCTGTTCTGTGCATTCAACTAACAGAGTTGAACCTTACTTTTGATTGAGCCTTTCTGAAACACTCTTTCTGTAGAAACTGCAATTGGACATTCTGAGCGCTAAGAGGCCTCTATTGGGAAAATTAATATCTTCAAATAAAAACTACACAGAAGCATTGTGTGAAACTTATTTCTGATATGTTCATTAAGCTAACAGAGTTAAACCATACTTTTGAATGCGCAGTTCTGAACACTCTTTCTGTAGAAAATGCAAGTGGACATTCGGAGCGCTAAGAGGGTAATAGTGGAAAAAGGAATATATTCAAATATAAACTACACAGTAGCATTCTGTGAAAATTCTTTCTGTTCTGTGCATTCAACTAACAGAGTTGAACCTTACTTTTGATTGAGCCGTTCTGAAACACTCTTTCTGTAGAAACTGCAATTGGACATGCTAAGGGCTAAGAGGCCTACATTGGGAAAAAGAATATCTTCAAATAAAAACTACACAGATGCATTCTGTGAAACTTATTTCTGATCTGTAAATTCAGTTAACAGAGATAAAACATATTTTTGATTGAGCAGTTATGAAACACTCTTTTTGTAGAAAATGCAAGTGGAGATTCGGAGCGCTAAGAGGGTAATAGTGGAAAAAGGAATGTCTTCAAATATAAACTACACAGAATCATTCGGTGAAACTTCTTTCTGATCTGTGCATTCAGCTAACAGAGTTAAACCATACTTTTGATTGAGCAGATCTGAACACTCTTTCTGTAGAAAATGCAACTGGACATTTGGAGCGCTAAGAGCGTAGTAGTGGAAAAAGGAATATATTCAAATATAAACTACACAGAAGCATTCTGTGAAACTTCTTTCTGATCTGAGCATTCAGCTAACAGAGTTAAACCATACTTTTGATTGAGCAGTTTTGAAACACTCTGTCTGTAGAAAATGCAACTGGACATTCGTAGCGCTAAGTGGGTAATAGTGGAAAAAAGAATATGTTCAAATATAAACTACACAGAAGCATTGTATGAAACTTCTTTCTGTTCTGTGCATTCAACTAACAGAGTTGAACCTTACTTTTGATTGAGCCGTTCTGAAACACTCTTTCTGTAGAAACTGCAATTGGACATTCTGAGCGCTAAGAGGCCTATATTGGGAAAAAGAATGTCTACACATAAAAACTACACAGAAGAATTGTGTGAAACTTCTTTCTGTTCTGTTTGTTCAACTAAAAGAGTTGAACCTTAGTTTTGATTGAGCCATTCTGAAACACTCTTTCTGTAGAAAATGCAAGTGGAGATTCGGAGCGCTAAGAGGGTAATAGTGGAAAAAGGAATGTCTCCAAATATAAACTACACAGAATCATTCTGTGAAACTTCTTTCTGATCTGTGCATTCAGCTAACAGAGTTAAACCATACTTTTGATTGAGCAGATCTGAACACTCTTTCTGTAGAAAATGCAACTGGACATTTGGAGCGCTAAGAGAGTAGTAGTGGAAAAAGGAATATATTCAAATATAAACTACACAGAAGCATTCTGTGAAACTTCTTTCTGATCTGAGCATTCAGCTAACAGAGTTAAACCATACTTTTGATTGAGCAGTTTTGAAACACTCTGTCTGTAGAAAATGCAACTGGACATTCGTAGCGCCAAGTGGGTAATAGTGGAAAAAAGAATATCTTCAAATATAAACTACACAGAAGCATTGTATGAAATTTCTTTCTGTTCTGTGCATTCAACTAACAGAGTTGAACCTTACTTTTGATTGAGCCTTTCTGAAACACTCTTTCTGTAGAAACTGCAATTGGACATTCTGAGTGCTAAGAGGCCTCTATTGGGAAAAATAATATCTTCAAATAAAAACTACACAGAAGCATTGTGTGAAACTTATTTCTGATATGTTCATTAAGCTAACAGAGTTAAACCATACTTTTGATTGCGCAGTTCTGAACACTCTTTCTGTAGAAAATGCAAGTGGACATTCGGAGCGCTAAGAGGGTAAGAGTGGAGAAAGGAATATATTCAAATATAAACTACACAGTAGCATTATGTGAAAATTCTTTCTCTTCTGTGCATTCAACTAACAGAGTTGAACCTTACTTTTGATTGAGCCGTTCTGAAACACTCTTTCTATATAAACTGCAATTGGACATGCTAAGCGCTAAGAGGCCTACATTGGGAAAAAGAATATCTTCAAATAAAAACTACACAGATGCATTCTGTGAAACTTATTTCTGATCTGTAAATTCAGTTAACAGAGATAAAACATATTTTTGATTGAGCAGTTATGAAACACTCTTTTTGTAGAAAATGCAAGTGGAGATTCGGAGCGCTAAGTGGGTAATAGTGGAAAAAGGAATGTCTTCAAATATAAACTACACAGAATCATTCGGTGAAACTTCTTTCTGATCTGTGAATTCAGCTAACAGAGTTAAACCATACTTTTGATTGAGCAGATCTGAACACTCTTTCTGTAGAAAATGCAACTGGACATTTGGAGCGCTAAGAGCATAGTAGTGGAAAAAGGAATATATTCAAATATAAACTACACAGAAACATTCTGCGAAACATCTTTCTGATCTGAGCATTCAGCTAACAGAGTTAAACCATACTTTTGATTGAGCAGTATTGAAACACTCTGTCTGTAGAAAATGCAACTGGACATTCGTAGCGCTAAGTGGGTAATAGTGGAAAAAACAATATGTTCAATTATAAACTACACAGAAGCATTGTATGAAACTTCTTTCTGTTCTGTGCATTCAACTAACAGAGTTGAACCTTACTTTTGATTGAGCCGTTCTGAAACACTCTTTCTGTAGAAACTGCAATTGGACATTCTGAGCGCTAAGAGGCCTATATTGGGAAAAAGAATGTCTACACATAAAAACTACACAGAAGAATTGTGTGAAACTTCTTTCTGTTCTGTTTGTTCAACTAAAAGAGTTGAACCTTAGTTTTGATTGAGCCGTTCTGAAACACTCTTTCTGTAGAAAATGCAAGTGGAGATTCGGAGCGCTAAGAGGGTAATAGTGGAAAAAGGAATGTCTCCAAATATAAACTACACAGAATCATTCTGTGAAACTTCTTTCTGATCTGTGCATTCAGCTAACAGAGTTAAACCATACTTTTGATTGAGCAGATCTGAACACTCTTTCTGTAGAAAATGCAACTGGACATTTGGAGCGCTAAGAGAGTAGTAGTGGAAAAAGGAATATAGTCAAATATAAACTACACAGAAGCATTCTGTGAAACTTCTTTCTGATCTGAGCATTCAGCTAACAGAGTTAAACCATACTTTTGATTGAGCAGTTTTGAAACACTCTGTCTGTAGAAAATGCAACTGGACATTCGTAGCGCTAAGTGGGTAATAGTGGAAAAAAGAATATGTTCAAATATAAACTACACAGAAACATTGTATGAAACTTCTTTCTGTTCTGTGCATTCAACTAACAGAGTTGAACCTTACTTTTGATTGAGCCTTTCTGAAACACTCTTTCTGTAGAAACTGCAATTGGACATTCTGAGCGCTAAGAGGCCTCTATTGGGAAAATTAATATCTTCAAATAAAAACTACACAGAAGCATTGTGTGAAACTTATTTCTGATATGTTCATTAAGCTAACAGAGTTAAACCATACTTTTGAATGCGCAGTTCTGAACACTCTTTCTGTAGAAAATGCAAGTGGACATTCGGAGCGCTAAGAGGGTAATAGTGGAAAAAGGAATATATTCAAATATAAACTACACAGTAGCATTCTGTGAAAATTCTTTCTGTTCTGTGCATTCAACTAACAGAGTTGAACCTTACTTTTGATTGAGCCGTTCTGAAACACTCTTTCTGTAGAAACTGCAATTGGACATGCTAAGGGCTAAGAGGCCTACATTGGGAAAAAGAATATCTTCAAATAAAAACTACACAGATGCATTCTGTGAAACTTATTTCTGATCTGTAAATTCAGTTAACAGAGATAAAACATATTTTTGATTGAGCAGTTATGAAACACTCTTTTTGTAGAAAATGCAAGTGGAGATTCGGAGCGCTAAGAGGGTAATAGTGGAAAAAGGAATGTCTTCAAATATAAACTACACAGAATCATTCGGTGAAACTTCTTTCTGATTTGTGCATTCAGCTAACAGAGTTAAACCATACTTTTGATTGAGCAGATCTGAACACTCTTTCTGTAGAAAATGCAACTGGACATTTGGAGCGCTAAGAGCGTAGTAGTGGAAAAAGGAATATATTCAAATATAAACTACACAGAAGCATTCTGTGAAACTTCTTTCTGATCTGAGCATTCAGCTAACAGAGTTAAACCATACTTTTGATTGAGCAGTTTTGAAACACTCTGTCTGTAGAAAATGCAACTGGACATTCGTAGCGCTAAGTGGGTAATAGTGGAAAAAAGAATATGTTCAAATATGAACTACACAGAAGCATTGTATGAAACTTCTTTCTATTCTGTGCATTCAACTAACAGAGTTGAACCTTACTTTTGATTGAGCCGTTCTGAAACACTCTTTCTGTAGAAACTGCAATTGGACATTCTGAGCGCTAAGAGGCCTATATTGGGAAAAAGAATGTCTACACATAAAAACTACACAGAAGAATTGTGTGAAACTACTTTCTGTTCTGTTTGTTCAACTAAAAGAGTTGAACCTTAGTTTTGATTGAGCCGTTCTGAAACACTCTTTCTGTAGAAAATGCAAGTGGAGATTCGGAGCGCTAAGAGGGTAATAGTGGAAAAAGGAATGTCTCCAAATATAAACTACACAGAATCATTCTGTGAAACTTCTTTCTGATCTGTGCATTCAGCTAACAGAGTTAAACCATACTTTTGATTGAGCAGATCTGAACACTCTTTCTGTAGAAAATGCAACTGGACATTTGGAGCGCTAAGAGAGTAGTAGTGGAAAAAGGAATATATTCAAATATAAACTACACAGAAGCATTCTGTGAAACTTCTTTCTGATCTGAGCATTCAGCTAACAGAGTTAAACCATACTTTTGATTGAGCAGTTTTGAAACACACTGTCTGTAGAAAATGCAACTGGACATTCGTAGCGCCAAGTGGGTAATAGTGGAAAAAAGAATATCTTCAAATATAAACTACACAGAAGCATTGTATGAAATTTCTTTCTGTTCTGTGCATTCAACTAACAGAGTTGAACCTTACTTTTGATTGAGCCTTTCTGAAACACTCTTTCTGTAGAAACTGCAATTGGACATTCTGAGCGCTAAGAGGCCTCTATTGGGAAAAATAATATCTTCAAATAAAAACTACACAGAAGCATTGTGTGAAACTTATTTCTGATATGTTCATTAAGCTAACAGAGTTAAACCATACTTTTGATTGCGCAGTTCTGAACACTCTTTCTGTAGAAAATGCAAGTGGACATTCGGAGCGCTAAGAGGGTAAGAGTGGAGAAAGGAATATATTCAAATATAAACTACACAGTAGCATTATGTGAAAATTCTTTCTCTTCTGTGCATTCAACTAACAGAGTTGAACCTTACTTTTGATTGAGCCGTTCTGAAACACTCTTTCTATATAAACTGCAATTGGACATGCTAAGCGCTAAGAGGCCTACATTGGGAAAAAGAATATCTTCAAATAAAAACTACACAGATGCATTCTGTGAAACTTATTTCTGATCTGTAAATTCAGTTAACAGAGATAAAACATATTTTTGATTGAGCAGTTATGAAACACTCTTTTTGTAGAAAATGCAAGTGGAGATTCGGAGCGCTAAGTGGGTAATAGTGGAAAAAGGAATGTCTTCAAATTTAAACTACACAGAATCATTCGGTGAAACTTCTTTCTGATCTGTGAATTCAGCTAACAGAGTTAAACCATACTTTTGATTGAGCAGATCTGAACACTCTTTCTGTAGAAAATGCAACTGGACATTTGGAGCGCTAAGAGCATAGTAGTGGAAAAAGGAATATATTCAAATATAAACTACACAGAAACATTCTGCGAAACTTCTTTCTGATCTGAGCATTCAGCTAACAGAGTTAAACCATACTTTTGATTGAGCAGTATTGAAACACTCTGTCTGTAGAAAATGCAACTGGACATTCGTAGCGCTAAGTGGGTAATAGTGGAAAAAACAATATGTTCAATTATAAACTACACAGAAGCATTGTATGAAACTTCTTTCTGTTCTGTGCATTCAACTAACAGAGTTGAACCTTACTTTTGATTGAGCCGTTCTGAAACACTCTTTCTGTAGAAACTGCAATTGGACATTCTGAGCGCTAAGAGGCCTATATTGGGAAAAAGAATGTCTACACATAAAAACTACACAGAAGAATTGTGTGAAACTTCTTTCTGTTCTGTTTGTTCAACTAAAAGAGTTGAACCTTAGTTTTGATTGAGCCGTTCTGAAACACTCTTTCTGTAGAAAATGCAAGTGGAGATTCGGAGCGCTAAGAGGGTAATAGTGGAAAAAGGAATGTCTCCAAATATAAACTACACAGAATCATTCTGTGAAACTTCTTTCTGATCTGTGCATTCAGCTAACAGAGTTAAACCATACTTTTGATTGAGCAGATCTGAACACTCTTTCTGTAGAAAATGCAACTGGACATTTGGAGCGCTAAGAGAGTAGTAGTGGAAAAAGGAATATAGTCAAATATAAACTACACAGAAGCATTCTGTGAAACTTCTTTCTGATCTGAGCATTCAGCTAACAGAGTTAAACCATACTTTTGATTGAGCAGTTTTGAAACACTCTGTCTGTAGAAAATGCAACTGGACATTCGTAGCGCTAAGTGGGTAATAGTGGAAAAAAGAATATGTTCAAATATAAACTACACAGAAACATTGTATGAAACTTCTTTCTGTTCTGTGCATTCAACTAACAGAGTTGAACCTTACTTTTGATTGAGCCTTTCTGAAACACTCTTTCTGTAGAAACTGCAATTGGACATTCTGAGCGCTAAGAGGCCTCTATTGGGAAAATTAATATCTTCAAATAAAAACTACACAGAAGCATTGTGTGAAACTTATTTCTGATATGTTCATTAAGCTAACAGAGTTAAACCATACTTTTGAATGCGCAGTTCTGAACACTCTTTCTGTAGAAAATGCAAGTGGACATTCGGAGCGCTAAGAGGGTAATAGTGGAAAAAGGAATATATTCAAATATAAACTACACAGTAGCATTCTGTGAAAATTCTTTCTGTTCTGTGCATTCAACTAACAGAGTTGAACCTTACTTTTGATTGAGCCGTTCTGAAACACTCTTTCTGTAGAAACTGCAATTGGACATGCTAAGCGCTAAGAGGCCTACATTGGGAAAAAGAATATCTTCAAATAAAAACTACACAGATGCATTCTGTGAAACTTATTTCTGATCTGTAAATTCAGTTAACAGAGATAAAACATATTTTTGATTGAGCAGTTATGAAACACTCTTTTTGTAGAAAATGCAAGTTGAGATTCGGAGCGCTAAGAGGGTAATAGTGGAAAAAGGAATGTCTTCAAATATAAACTACACAGAATCATTCGGTGAAACTTCTTTCTGATCTGTGCATTCAGCTAACAGAGTTAAACCATACTTTTGATTGAGCAGATCTGAACACTCTTTCTGTAGAAAATGCAACTGGACATTTGGAGCGCTAAGAGCGTAGTAGTGGAAAAAGGAATATATTCAAATATAAACTACACAGAAGCATTCTGTGAAACTTCTTTCTGATCTGAGCATTCAGCTAACAGAGTTAAACCATACTTTTGATTGAGCAGTTTTGAAACACTCTGTCTGTAGAAAATGCAACTGGACATTCGTAGCGCTAAGTGGGTAATAGTGGAAAAAAGAATATGTTCAAATATAAACTACACAGAAGCATTGTATGAAACTTCTTTCTGTTCTGTGCATTCAACTAACAGAGTTGAACCTTACTTTTGATTGAGCCGTTCTGAAACACTCTGTAGAAACTGCAATTGGACATTCTGAGCGCTAAGAGGCCTATATTGGGAAAAAGAATGTCTACAAATAAAAACTACACAGAAGAATTGTGTGAAACTTCTTTCTGTTCTGTTTGTTCAACTAAAAGAGTTGAACCTTAGTTTTGATTGAGCCGTTCTGAAACACTCTTTCTGTAGAAAATGCAAGTGGAGATTCGGAGCGCTAAGATGGTAATAGTGGAAAAAGGAATGTCTCCAAATATAAACTACACAGAATCATTCTGTGAAACTTCTTTCTCATCTGTGCATTCAGCTAACAGAATTAAACCATACTTTTGATTGAGCAGATCTGAACACTCTTTCTGTAGAAAATGCAACTGGACATTTGGAGCGCTAAGAGAGTAGTAGTGGAAAAAGGAATATATTCAAATATAAACTACACAGAAGCATTCTGTGAAACTTCTTTCTGATCTGAGCATTCAGCTAACAGAGTTAAACCATACTTTTGATTGAGCAGTTTTGAAACACTCTGTCTGTAGAAAATGCAACTGGACATTCGTAGCGCCAAGTGGGTAATAGTGGAAAAAAGAATATCTTCAAATATAAACTACACAGAAGCATTGTATGAAATTACTTTCTGTTCTGTGCATTCAACTAACAGAGTTGAACCTTACTTTTGATTGAGCCTTTCTGAAACACTCTTTCTGTAGAAACTGCAATTGGACATTCTGAGCGCTAAGAGGCCTCTATTGGGAAAAATAATATCTTCAAATAAAAACTACACAGAAGCATTGTGTGAAACTTATTTCTGATATGTTCATTAAGCTAACAGATTTAAACCATACTTTTGATAGCGCAGTTCTGAACACTCTTTCTGTAGAAAATGCAAGTGGACATTCGGAGCGCTAAGAGGGTAATAGTGGAGAAAGGAATATATTCAAATATAAACTACACAGTAGCATTATGTGAAAATTCTTTCTCTTCTGTGCATTCAACTAACAGAGTTGAACCTTACTTTTGATTGAGCCGTTCTGAAACACTCTTTCTATATAAACTGCAATTGGACATGCTAAGCGCTAAGAGGCCTACATTGGGAAAAAGAATATCTTCAAATAAAAACTACACAGATGCATTCTGTGAAACTTATTTCTGATCTGTAAATTCAGTTAACAAAGATAAAACATATTTTTGATTGAGCAGATATGAAACACTCTTTTTGTAGAAAATGCAAGTGGAGATTCGGAGCGCTAAGTGGGTAATAGTGGAAAAAGGAATGTCTTCAAATATAAACTACACAGAATCATTCGGTGAAACTTCTTTCTGATCTGTGAATTCAGCTAACAGAGTTAAACCATACTTTTGATTGAGCAGATCTGAACACTCTTTCTGTAGAAAATGCAACTGGACATTTGGAGCGCTAAGAGCATAGTAGTGGAAAAAGGAATATATTCAAATATAAACTACACAGAAACATTCTGTGAAACTTCTTTCTTATCTGAGCATTCAGCTAACAGAGTTAAACCATACTTTTGATTGAGCAGTATTGAAACACTCTGTCTGTAGAAAATGCAACTAGACATTCGTAGCGCTAAGTGGGTAATAGTGGAAAAAAGAATATGTTCAATTATAAACTACACAGAAGCATTGTATGAAACTTCTTTCTGTTCTGTGCATTCAACTAACAGAGTTGAACCTTACTTTTGATTGAGCCGTTCTGAAACACTCTTTCTGTAGAAACTGCAATTGGACATTCTGAGCGCTAAGAGGCCTATATTGGGAAAAAGAATGTCTACACATAAAAACTACACAGAAGAATTGTGTGAAACTTCTTTCTGTTCTGTTTGTTCAACTAAAAGATTTGAACCTTAGTTTTGATTGAGCCGTTCTGAAACACTCTTTCTGTAGAAAATGCAAGTGGAGATTCGGAGCGCTAAGAGGGTAATAGTGGAAAAAGGAATGTCTCCAAATATAAACTACACAGAATCATTCTGTGAAACTTCTTTCTGATCTGTGCATTCAGGTAACAGAGTTAAACCATACTTTTGATTGAGCAGATCTGAACACTCTTTCTGTAGAAAATGAAACTGGACATTTGGAGCGCTAAGAGAGTAGTAGTGGAAAAAGGAATATAGTCAAATATAAACTACACAGAAGCATTCTGTGAAACTTCTTTCTGATCTGAGCATTCAGCTAACAGAGTTAAACCATACTTTTGATTGAGCAGTTTTGAAACACTCTGTCTGTAGAAAATGCAACTGGACATTCGTAGCGCTAAGTGGGTAATAGTGGAAAAAAGAATATGTTCAAATATAAACTACACAGAAGCATTGTATGAAACTTCTTTCTGTTCTGTGCATTCAACTAACAGAGTTGAACCTTACTTTTGATTGAGCCTTTCTGAAACACTCTTTCTGTAGAAACTGCAATTGGACATTCTGAGCGCTAAGAGGCCTCTATTGGGAAAAATAATATCTTCAAATAAAAACTACACAGAATCATTGTGTGAAACTTATTTCTGATATGTTCATTAAGCTAACAGAGTTAAACCATACTTTTGATTGCGCAGTTCTGAACACTCTTTCTGTAGAAAATGCAAGTGGACATTCGGAGCGCTAAGAGGGTAATAGTGGAAAAAGGAATATATTCAAATATAAACTACACAGTAGCATTCTGTGAAAATTCTTTCTGTTCTGTGCATTCAACTAACAGAGTTGAACCTTACTTTTGATTGAGCCGTTCTGAAACACTCTTTCTGTAGAAACTGCAATTGGACATGCTAAGCGCTAAGAGGCCTACATTGGGAAAAAGAATATCTTCAAATAAAAACTACACAGATGCATTCTGTGAAACTTATTTCTGATCTGTAAATTCAGTTAACAGAGATAAAACATATTTTTGATTGAGCAGTTATGAAACACTCTTTTTGTAGAAAATGCAAGTGGAGATTCGGAGCGCTAAGAGGGTAATAGTGGAAAAAGGAATGTCTTCAAATATAAACTACACAGAATCATTCGGTGAAACTTCTTTCTGATCTGTGCATTCAGCTAACAGAGTTAAACCATACTTTTGATTGAGCAGATCTGAACACTCTTTCTGTAGAAAATGCAACTGGACATTTGGAGCGCTAAGAGCGTAGTAGTGGAAAAAGGAATATATTCAAATATAAACTACACAGAAGCATTCTGTGAAACTTCTTTCTGATCTGAGCATTCAGCAAACAGAGTTAAACCATACTTTTGATTGAGCAGTTTTGAAACACTCTGTCTGTAGAAAATGCAACTGGACATTCGTAGCGCTAAGTGGGTAATAGTGGAAAAAAGAATATGTTCAAATATAAACTACACAGAAGCATTGTATGAAACTTCTTTCTGTTCTGTGCATTCAACTAACAGAGTTGAACCTTACTTTTGATTGAGCCGTTCTGAAACACTCTTTCTGTAGAAACTGCAATTGGACATTCTGAGCGCTAAGAGGCCTATATTGGGAAAAAGAATGTCTACAAATAAAAACTACACAGAAGAATTGTGTGAAACTTCTTTCTGTTCTGTTTGTTCAACTAAAAGAGTTGAACCTTAGTTTTGATTGAGCCGTTCTGAAACACTCTTTCTGTAGAAAATGCAAGTGGAGATTCGGAGCGCTAAGAGGGTAATAGTGGAAAAAGGAATGTCTCCAAATATAAACTACACAGAATCATTCTGTGAAACTTCTTTCTGATCTGTGCATTCAGCTAACAGAGTTAAACCATACTTTTGATTGAGCAGATCTGAACACTCTTTCTGTAGAAAATGCAACTGGACATTTGGAGCGCTAAGAGAGTAGTAGTGGAAAAAGGAATATATTCAAATATAAACTACACAGAAGCATTCTGTGAAACTTCTTTCTGATCTGAGCATTCAGCTAACAGAGTTAAACCATACTTTTGATTGAGCAGTTTTGAAACACTCTGTCTGTAGAAAATGCAACTGGACATTCGTAGCGCCAAGTGGGTAATAGTGGAAAAAAGAATATCTTCAAATATAAACTACACAGAAGCATTGTATGAAATTTCTTTCTGTTCTGTGCATTCAACTAACAGAGTTGAACCTTACTTTTGTTTGAGCCTTTCTGAAACACTCTTTCTGTAGAAACTGCAATTGGACATTCTGAGCGCTAAGAGGCCTCTATTGGGAAAAATAATATCTTCAAATAAAAACTACACAGAAGCATTGTGTGAAACTTATTTCTGATATGTTCATTAAGCTAACAGAGTTAAACCATACTTTTGATTGCGCAGTTCTGAACACTCTTTCTGTAGAAAATGCAAGAGGACATTCGGAGCGCTAAGAGGGTAAGAGTGGAGAAAGGAATATATTCAAATATAAACTACACAGTAGCATTATGTGAAAATTCTTTCTCTTCTGTGCATTCAACTAACAGAGTTGAACCTTACTTTTGATTGAGCCGTTCTGAAACACTCTTTCTATATAAACTGCAATTGGACATGCTAAGCGCTAAGAGGCCTACATTGGGAAAAAGAATATCTTCAAATAAAAACTACACAGATGCATTCTGTGAAACTTATTTCTGATCTGTAAATTCAGTTAACAGAGATAAAACATATTTTTGATTGAGCAGTTATGAAACACTCTTTTTGTAGAAAATGCAAGTGGAGATTCGGAGCGCTAAGTGGGTAATAGTGGAAAAAGGAATGGCTTCAAATATAAACTACACAGAATCATTCGGTGAAACTTCTTTCTGATCTGTGAATTCAGCTAACAGAGTTAAACCATACTTTTGATTGAGCAGATCTGAACACTCTTTCTGTAGAAAATGCAACTGGACATTTGGAGCGCTAAGAGAGTAGTAGTGGAAAAAGGAATATATTCAAATATAAACTACACAGAAGCATTCTGTGAAACTTCTTTCTGATCTGAGCATTCAGCTAACAGAGTTAAACCATACTTTTGATTGAGCAGTTTTGAAACACTCTGTCTGTAGAAAATGCAACTGGACATTCGTAGCGCCAAGTGGGTAATAGTGGAAAAAAGAATATCTTCAAATATAAACTACACAGAAGCATTGTATGAAATTACTTTCTGTTCTGTGCATTCAACTAACAGAGTTGAACCTTACATTTGATTGAGCCTTTCTGAAACACTCTTTCTGTAGAAACTGCAATTGGACATTCTGAGCGCTAAGAGGCCTCTATTGGGAAAAATAATATCTTCAAATAAAAACTACACAGAAGCATTGTGTGAAACTTATTTCTGATATGTTCATTAAGCTAACAGATTTAAACCATACTTTTGATTGCGCAGTTCTGAACACCCTTTCTGTAGAAAATGCAAGTGGACATTCGGAGCGCTAAGAGGGTAATAGTGGAGAAAGGAATATATTCAAATATAAACTACACAGTAGCATTATGTGAAAATTCTTTCTCTTCTGTGCATTCAACTAACAGAGTTGAACCTTACTTTTGATTGAGCCGTTCTGAAACACTCTTTCTATATAAACTGCAATTGGACATGCTAAGCGCTAAGAGGCCTACATTGGGAAAAAGAATATCTTCAAATAAAAACTACACAGATGCATTCTGTGAAACTTATTTCTGATCTGTAAATTCAGTTAACAGAGATAAAACATATTTTTGATTGAGCAGATATGAAACACTCTTTTTGTAGAAAATGCAAGTGGAGATTCGGAGCGCTAAGTGGGTAATAGTGGAAAAAGGAATGTCTTCAAATATAAACTACACAGAATCATTCGGTGAAACTTCTTTCTGATCTGTGAATTCAGCTAACAGAGTTAAACCATACTTTTGATTGAGCAGATCTGAACACTCTTTCTGTAGAAAATGCAACTGGACATTTGGAGCGCTAAGAGCATAGTAGTGGAAAAAGGAATATATTCAAATATAAACTACACAGAAACATTCTGTGAAACTTCTTTCTGATCTGAGCATTCAGCTAACAGAGTTAAACCATACTTTTGATTGAGCAGTATTGAAACACTCTGTCTGTAGAAAATGCAACTGGACATTCGTAGCGCTAAGTGGGTAATAGTGGAAAAAAGAATATGTTCAATTATAAACTACACAGAAGCATTGTATGAAACTTCTTTCTGTTCTGTGCATTCAACTAACAGAGTTGAACCTTACTTTTGATTGAGCCGTTCTGAAACACTCTTTCTGTAGAAACTGCAATTGGACATTCTGAGCGCTAAGAGGCCTATATTGGGAAAAAGTATGTCTACACATAAAAACTACACAGAAGAATTGTGTGAAACTTCCTTCTGTTCTGTTTGTTCAACTAAAAGATTTGAACCTTAGTTTTGATTGAGCCGTTCTGAAACACTCTTTCTGTAGAAAATGCAAGTGGAGATTCGGAGCGCTAAGAGGGTAATAGTGGAAAAAGGAATGTCTCCAAATATAAACTACACAGAATCATTCTGTGAAACTTCTTTCTGATCTGTGCATTCAGCTAACAGAGTTAAACCATACTTTTGATTCAGCAGATCTGAACACTCTTTCTGTAGAAAATGCAACTGGACATTTGGAGCGCTAAGAGAGTAGTAGTGGAAAAAGGAATATAGTCAAATATAAACTACACAGAAGCATTCTGTGAAACTTCTTTCTGATCTGAGCATTCAGCTAACAGAGTTAAACCATACTTTTGATTGAGCAGTTTTGAAACACTCTGTCTGTAGAAAATGCAACTGGACATTCGTAGCGCTAAGTGGGTAATAGTGGAAAAAAGAATATGTTCAAATATAAACTACACAGAAGCATTGTATGAAATTTCTTTCTGTTCTGTGCATTCAACTAACAGAGTTGAACCTTACTTTTGATTGAGCCTTTCTGAAACACTCTTTCTGTAGAAACTGCAATTGGACATTCTGAGCGCTAAGAGGCCTCTATTGGGAAAAATAATATCTTCAAATAAAAACTACACAGAATCATTGTGTGAAACTTATTTCTGATATGTTCATTAAGCTAACAGATTTAAACCATACTTTTGATTGCGCAGTTCTGAACACTCTTTCTGTAGAAAATGCAAGTGGACATTCGGAGCGCTAAGAGGGTAATAGTGGAAAAAGGAATATATTCAAATATAAACTACACAGTAGCATTCTGTGAAAATTCTTTCTGTTCTGTGCATTCAACTAACAGAGTTGAACCTTACTTTTGATTGAGCCGTTCTGAAACACTCTTTCTGTAGAAACTGCAATTGGACATGCTAAGCGCTAAGAGGCCTACATTGGGAAAAAGAATATCTTCAAATAAAAACTACACAGATGCATTCTGTGAAACTTATTTCTGATCTGTAAATTCAGTTAACAGAGATAAAACATATTTTTGATTGAGCAGTTATGAAACACTCTTTTTGTAGAAAATGCAAGTGGAGATTCGGAGCGCTAAGAGGGTAATAGTGGAAAAAGGAATGTCTTCAAATATAAACTACACAGAATCATTCGGTGAAACTTCTTTCTGATCTGTGCATTCAGCTAACAGAGTTAAACCATACTTTTGATTGAGCAGATCTGAACACTCTTTCTGTAGAAAATGCAACTGGACATTTGGAGCACTAAGAGCGTAGTAGTGGAAAAAGGAATATATTCAAATATAAACTACACAGAAGCATTCTGTGAAACTTCTTTCTGATCTGAGCATTCAGCTAACAGAGTTAAACCATACTTTTGATTGAGCAGTTTTGAAACACTCTGTCTGTAGAAAATGCAACTGGACATTCGTAGCGCTAAGTGGGTAATAGTGGAAAAAAGAATATGTTCAAATATAAACTACACAGAAGCATTGTATGAAACTTCTTTCTGTTCTGTGCATTCAACTAACAGAGTTGAACCTTACTTTTGATTGAGCCGTTCTGAAACACTCTTTCTGTAGAAACTGCAATTGGACATTCTGAGCGCTAAGAGGCCTATATTGGGAAAAAGAATGTCTACAAATAAAAACTACACAGAAGAATTGTGTGAAACTTCTTTCTGTTCTGTTTGTTCAACTAAAAGAGTTGAACCTTAGTTTTGATTGAGCCGTTCTGAAACACTCTTTCTGTAGAAAATGCAAGTGGAGATTCGGAGCGCTAAGAGGGTAATAGTGGAAAAAGGAATGTCTCCAAATATAAACTACACAGAATCATTCTGTGAAACTTCTTTCTGATCTGTGCATTCAGCTAACAGAGTTAAACCATACTTTTGATTGAGCAGATCTGAACACTCTTTCTGTAGAAAATGCAACTGGACATTTGGAGCGCTAAGAGACTAGTAGTGGAAAAAGGAATATATTCAAATATAAACTACACAGAAGCATTCTGTGAAACTTCTTTCTGATCTGAGCATTCAGCTAACAGAGTTAAACCATACTTTTGATTGAGCAGTTTTGAAACACTCTGTCTGTAGAAAATGCAACTGGACATTCGTAGCGCCAAGTGGGTAATAGTGGAAAAAAGAATATCTTCAAATATAAACTACACAGAAGCATTGTATGAAATTTCTTTCTGTTCTGTGCATTCAACTAACAGAGTTGAACCTTACTTTTGATTGAGCCTTTCTGAAACACTCTTTCTGTAGAAACTGCAATTGGACATTCTGAGCGCTAAGAGGTCTCTATTGGGAAAAATAATATCTTCAAATAAAAACTACACAGAAGCATTGTGTGAAACTTATTTCTGATATGTTCATTAAGCTAACAGAGTTAAACCATACTTTTGATTGCGCAGTTCTGAACACTCTTTCTGTAGAAAATGCAAGTGGACATTCGGAGCGCTAAGAGGGTAATAGTGGAGAAAGGAATATATTCAAATATAAACTACACAGTAGCATTATGTGAAAATTCTTTCTCTTCTGTGCATTCAACTAACAGAGTTGAACCTTACTTTTGATTGAGCCGTTCTGAAACACTCTTTCTATATAAACTGCAATTGGACATGCTAAGCGCTAAGAGGCCTACATTGGGAAAAAGAATATCTTCAAATAAAAACTACACAGATGCATTCTGTGAAACTTATTTCTGATCTGTAAATTCAGTTAACAGAGATAAAACATATTTTTGATTGAGCAGTTATGAAACACTCTTTTTGTAGAAAATGCAAGTGGAGATTCGGAGCGCTAAGTGGGTAATAGTGGAAAAAGGAATGGCTTCAAATATAAACTACACAGAATCATTCGGTGAAACTTCTTTCTGATCTGTGAATTCAGCTAACAGAGTTAAACCATACTTTTGATTGAGCAGATCTGAACACTCTTTCTGTAGAAAATGCAACTGGACATTTGGAGCGCTAAGAGCATAGTAGTGGAAAAAGGAATATATTCAAATATAAACTACACAGAAACATTCTGTGAAACTTCTTTCTGATCTGAGCATTCAGCTAACAGAGTTAAACCATACTTTTGATTGTGCAGTATTGAAACACTCTGTCTGTAGAAAATGCAACTGGACATTCGTAGCGCTAAGTGGGTAATAGTGGAAAAAACAATATGTTCAATTATAAACTACACAGAAGCATTGTATGAAACTTCTTTCTGTTCTGTGCATTCAACTAACAGAGTTGAACCTTACTTTTGATTGAGCCGTTCTGAAACACTCTTTCTGTAGAAACTGCAATTGGACATTCTGAGCGCTAAGAGGCCTATATTGGGAAAAAGAATGTCTACACATAAAAACTACACAGAAGAATTGTGTGAAACTTCTTTCTGTTCTGTTTGTTCAACTAAAAGAGTTGAACCTTAGTTTTGATTGAGCCGTTCTGAAACACTCTTTCTGTAGAAAATGCAAGTGGAGATTCGGAGCGCTAAGAGGGTAATAGTGGAAAAAGGAATGTCTCCAAATATAAACTACACAGAATCATTCTGTGAAACTTCTTTCTGATCTGTGCATTCAGCTAACAGAGTTAAACCATACTTTTGATTGAGCAGATCTGAACACTCTTTCTGTAGAAAATGCAACTGGACATTTGGAGCGCTAAGAGAGTAGTAGTGGAAAAAGGAATATAGTCAAATATAAACTACACAGAAGCATTCTGTGAAACTTCTTTCTGATCTGAGCATTCAGCTAACAGAGTTAAACCATACTTTTGATTGAGCAGTTTTGAAACACTCTGTCTGTAGAAAATGCAACTGGACATTCGTAGCGCTAAGTGGGTAATAGTGGAAAAAAGAATATGTTCAAATATAAACTACACAGAAACATTGTATGAAACTTCTTTCTGTTCTGTGCATTCAACTAACAGAGTTGAACCTTACATTTGATTGAGCCTTTCTGAAACACTCTTTCTGTAGAAACTGCAATTGGACATTCTGAGCGCTAAGAGGCCTCTATTGGGAAAAATAATATCTTCAAATAAAAACTACACAGAAGCATTGTGTGAAACTTATTTCTGATATGTTCATTAAGCTAACAGAGTTAAACCATACTTTTGATTGCGCAGTTCTGAACACTCTTTCTGTAGAAAATGCAAGTGGACATTCGGAGCGCTAAGAGGGTAATAGTAGAAAAAGGAATATATTCAAATATAAACTACACAGTAGCATTCTGTGAAAATTCTTTCTGTTCTGTGCATTCAACTAACAGAGTTGAACCTTACTTTTGATTGAGCCGTTCTGAAACACTCTTTCTGTAGAAACTGCAATTGGACATGCTAAGCGCTAAGAGGCCTACATTGGGAAAAAGAATATCTTCAAACAAAAACTACACAGATGCATTCTGTGAAACTTATTTCTGATCTGTAAATTCAGTTAACAGAGATAAAACATATTTTTGATTGAGCAGTTATGAAACATTCTTTTTGTAGAAAATGCAAGTGGAGATTCGGAGCGCTAAGAGGGTAATAGTGGAAAAAGGAATGTCTTCAAATATAAACTACACAGAATCATTCGGTGAAACATCTTTCTGATCTGTGCATTCAGCTAACAGAGTTAAACCATACTTTTGATTGAGCAGATCTGAACACTCTTTCTGTAGAAAATGCAACTGGACATTTGGAGCGCTAAGAGCGTAGTAGTGGAAAAAGGAATATATTCAAATATAAACTACACAGAAGCATTCTGTGAAACTTCTTTCTGATCTGAGCATTCAGCTAACAGAGTTAAACCATACTTTTGATTGAGCAGTTTTGAAACACTCTGTCTGTAGAAAATGCAACTGGACATTCGTAGCGCTAAGTGGGTAATAGTGGAAAAAAGAATATGTTCAAATATAAACTACACAGAAGCATTGTATGAAACTTCTTTCTGTTCTGTGCATTCAACTAACAGAGTTGAACCTTACTTTTGATTGAGCCGTTCTGAAACACTCTTTCTGTAGAAACTGCAATTGGACATTCTGAGCGCTAAGAGGCCTATATTGGGAAAAAGAATGTCTACAAATAAAAACTACACAGAAGAATTGTGTGAAACTTCTTTCTGTTCTGTTTGTTCAACTAAAAGAGTTGAACCTTAGTTTTGATTGAGCCGTTCTGAAACACTCTTTCTGTAGAAAATGCAAGTGGAGATTCGGAGCGCTAAGATGGTAATAGTGGAAAAAGGAATGTCTCCAAATATAAACTACACAGAATCATTCTGTGAAACTTCTTTCTGATCTGTGCATTCAGCTAACAGAATTAAACCATACTTTTGATTGAGCAGATCTGAACACTCTTTCTGTAGAAAATGCAACTGGACATTTGGAGCGCTAAGAGAGTAGTAGTGGAAAAAGGAATATATTCAAATATAAACTACACAGAAGCATTCTGTGAAACTTCTTTCTGATCTGAGCATTCAGCTAACAGAGTTAAACCATACTTTTGATTGAGCAGTTTTGAAACACTCTGTCTGTAGAAAATGCAACTGGACATTCGTAGCGCCAAGTGGGTAATAGTGGAAAAAAGAATATCTTCAAATATAAACTACACAGAAGCATTGTATGAAATTACTTTCTGTTCTGTGCATTCAACTAACAGAGTTGAACCTTACTTTTGATTGAGCCTTTCTGAAACACTCTTTCTGTAGAAACTGCAATTGGACATTCTGAGCGCTAAGAGGCCTCTATTGGGAAAAATAATATCTTCAAATAAAAACTACACAGAAGCATTGTGTGAAACTTATTTCTGATATGTTCATTAAGCTAACAGATTTAAACCATACTTTTGATTGCGCAGTTCTGAACACCCTTTCTGTAGAAAATGCAAGTGGACATTCGGAGCGCTAAGAGGGTAATAGTGGAGAAAGGAATATATTCAAATATAAACTACACAGTAGCATTATGTGAAAATTCTTTCTCTTCTGTGCATTCAACTAACAGAGTTGAACCTTACTTTTGATTGAGCCGTTCTGAAACACTCTTTCTATATAAACTGCAATTGGACATGCTAAGCGCTAAGAGGCCTACATTGGGAAAAAGAATATCTTCAAATAAAAACTACACAGATGCATTCTGTGAAACTTATTTCTGATCTGTAAATTCAGTTAACAGAGATAAAACATATTTTTGATTGAGCAGATATGAAACACTCTTTTTGTAGAAAATGCAAGTGGAGATTCGGAGCGCTAAGTGGGTAATAGTGGAAAAAGGAATGTCTTCAAATATAAACTACACAGAATCATTCGGTGAAACTTCTTTCTGATCTGTGAATTCAGCTAACAGAGTTAAACCATACTTTTGATTGAGCAGATCTGAACACTCTTTCTGTAGAAAATGCAACTGGACATTTGGAGCGCTAAGAGCATAGTAGTGGAAAAAGGAATATATTCAAATATAAACTACACAGAAACATTCTGTGAAACTTCTTTCTGATCTGAGCATTCAGCTAACAGAGTTAAACCATACTTTTGATTGAGCAGTATTGAAACACTCTGTCTGTAGAAAATGCAACTGGACATTCGTAGCGCTAAGTGGGTAATAGTGGAAAAAAGAATATGTTCAATTATAAACTACACAGAAGCATTGTATGAAACTTCTTTCTGTTCTGTGCATTCAACTAACAGAGTTGAACCTTACTTTTGATTGAGCCGTTCTGAAACACTCTTTCTGTAGAAACTGCAATTGGACATTCTGAGCGCTAAGAGGCCTATATTGGGAAAAAGTATGTCTACACATAAAAACTACACAGAAGAATTGTGTGAAACTTCCTTCTGTTCTGTTTGTTCAACTAAAAGATTTGAACCTTAGTTTTGATTGAGCCGTTCTGAAACACTCTTTCTGTAGAAAATGCAAGTGGAGATTCGGAGCGCTAAGAGGGTAATAGTGGAAAAAGGAATGTCTCCAAATATAAACTACACAGAATCATTCTGTGAAACTTCTTTCTGATCTGTGCATTCAGCTAACAGAGTTAAACCATACTTTTGATTCAGCAGATCTGAACACTCTTTCTGTAGAAAATGCAACTGGACATTTGGAGCGCTAAGAGAGTAGTAGTGGAAAAAGGAATATAGTCAAATATAAACTACACAGAAGCATTCTGTGAAACTTCTTTCTGATCTGAGCATTCAGCTAACAGAGTTAAACCATACTTTTGATTGAGCAGTTTTGAAACACTCTGTCTGTAGAAAATGCAACTGGACATTCGTAGCGCTAAGTGGGTAATAGTGGAAAAAAGAATATGTTCAAATATAAACTACACAGAAGCATTGTATGAAACTTCTTTCTGTTCTGTGCATTCAACTAACAGAGTTGAACCTTACTTTTGATTGAGCCTTTCTGAAACACTCTTTCTGTAGAAACTGCAATTGGACATTCTGAGCGCTAAGAGGCCTCTATTGGGAAAAATAATATCTTCAAATAAAAACTACACAGAATCATTGTGTGAAACTTATTTCTGATATGTTCATTAAGCTAACAGAGTTAAACCATACTTTTGATTGCGCAGTTCTGAACACTCTTTCTGTAGAAAATGCAAGTGGACATTCGGAGCGCTAAGAGGGTAATAGTGGAAAAAGGAATATATTCAAATATAAACTACACAGTAGCATTCTGTGAAAATTCTTTCTGTTCTGTGCATTCAACTAACAGAGTTGAACCTTACTTTTGATTGAGCCGTTCTGAAACACTCTTTCTGTAGAAACTGCAATTGGACATGCTAAGCGCTAAGAGGCCTACATTGGGAAAAAGAATATCTTCAAATAAAAACTACACAGATGCATTCTGTGAAACTTATTTCTGATCTGTAAATTCAGTTAAGAGAGATAAAACATATTTTTGATTGAGCAGTTATGAAACACTCTTTTTGTAGAAAATGCAAGTGGAGATTCGGAGCGCTAAGAGGGTAATAGTGGAAAAAGGAATGTCTTCAAATATAAACTACACAGAATCATTCGGTGAAACTTCTTTCTGATCTGTGCATTCAGCTAACAGAGTTAAACCATACTTTTGATTGAGCAGATCTGAACACTCTTTCTGTAGAAAATGCAACTGGACATTTGGAGCACTAAGAGCGTAGTAGTGGAAAAAGGAATATATTCAAATATAAACTACACAGAAGCATTATGTGAAACTTCTTTCTGATCTGAGCATTCAGCTAACAGAGTTAAACCATACTTTTGATTGAGCAGTTCTGAAACACTCTGTCTGTAGAAAATGCAACTGGACATTCGTAGCGCTAAGTGGGTAATAGTGGAAAAAAGAATATGTTCAAATATAAACTACACAGAAGCATTGTATGAAACTTCTTTCTGTTCTGTGCATTCAACTAACAGAGTTGAACCTTACTTTTGATTGAGCCGTTCTGAAACACTCTTTCTGTAGAAACTGCAATTGGACATTCTGAGCGCTAAGAGGCCTATATTGGGAAAAAGAATGTCTACAAATAAAAACTACACAGAAGAATTGTGTGAAACTTCTTTCTGTTCTGTTTGTTCAACTAAAAGAGTTGAACCTTAGTTTTGATTGAGCCGTTCTGAAACACTCTTTCTGTAGAAAATGCAAGTGGAGATTCGGAGCGCTAAGAGGGTAATAGTGGAAAAAGGAATGTCTCCAAATATAAACTACACAGAATCATTCTGTGAAACTTCTTTCTGATCTGTGCATTCAGCTAACAGAGTTAAACCATACTTTTGATTGAGCAGATCTGAACACTCTTTCTGTAGAAAATGCAACTGGACATTTGGAGCGCTAAGAGAGTAGTAGTGGAAAAAGGAATATATTCAAATATAAACTACACAGAAGCATTCTGTGAAACTTCTTTCTGATCTGAGCATTCAGCTAACAGAGTTAAACCATACTTTTGATTGAGCAGTTTTGAAACACTCTGTCTGTAGAAAATGCAACTGGACATTCGTAGCGCCAAGTGGGTAATAGTGGAAAAAAGAATATGTTCAAATATAAACTACACAGAAGCATTGTATGAAATTTCTTTCTGTTCTGTGCATTCAACTAACAGAGTTGAACCTTACTTTTGATTGAGCCTTTCTGAAACACTCTTTCTGTAGAAACTGCAATTGGACATTCTGAGCGCTAAGAGGTCTCTATTGGGAAAAATAATATCTTCAAATAAAAACTACACAGAAGCATTGTGTGAAACTTATTTCTGATATGTTCATTAAGCTAACAGAGTTAAACCATACTTTTGATTGCGCAGTTCTGAACACTCTTTCTGTAGAAAATGCAAGTGGACATTCGGAGCGCTAAGAGGGTAATAGTGGAGAAAGGAATATATTCAAATATAAACTACACAGTAGCATTATGTGAAAATTCTTTCTCTTCTGTGCATTCAACTAACAGAGTTGAACCTTACTTTTGATTGAGCCGTTCTGAAACACTCTTTCTATATAAACTGCAATTGGACATGCTAAGCGCTAAGAGGCCTACATTGGGAAAAAGAATATCTTCAAATAAAAACTACACAGATGCATTCTGTGAAACTTATTTCTGATCTGTAAATTCAGTTAACAGAGATAAAACATATTTTTGATTGAGCAGTTATGAAACACTCTTTTTGTAGAAAATGCAAGTGGAGATTCGGAGCGCTAAGTGGGTAATAGTGGAAAAAGGAATGTCTTCAAATATAAACTACACAGAATCATTCGGTGAAACTTCTTTCTGATCTGTGAATTCAGCTAACAGAGTTAAACCATACTTTTGTTTGAGCAGATCTGAACACTCTTTCTGTAGAAAATGCAACTGGACATTTGGAGCGCTAAGAGCATAGTAGTGGAAAAAGGAATATATTCAAATATAAACTACACAGAAACATTCTGTGAAACTTCTTTCTGATCTGAGCATTCAGCTAACAGAGTTAAACCATACTTTTGATTGAGCAGTATTGAAACACTCTGTCTGTAGAAAATGCAACTGGACATTCGTAGCGCTAAGTGGGTAATAGTGGAAAAAAGAATATGTTCAATTATAAACTACACAGAAGCATTGTATGAAACTTCTTTCTGTTCTGTGCATTCAACTAACAGAGTTGAACCTTACTTTTGATTGAGCCGTTCTGAAACACTCTTTCTGTAGAAACTGCAATTGGACATTCTGAGCGCTAAGAGGCCTATATTGGGAAAAAGAATGTCTACACATAAAAACTACACAGAAGAATTGTGTGAAACTTCTTTCTGTTCTGTTTGTTCAACTAAAAGAGTTGAACCTTAGTTTTGATTGAGCCGTTCTGAAACACTCTTTCTGTAGAAAATGCAAGTGGAGATTCGGAGCGCTAAGAGGGTAATAGTGGAAAAAGGAATGTCTCCAAATATAAACTACACAGAATCATTCTGTGAAACTTCTTTCTGATCTGTGCATTCAGCTAACAGAGTTAAACCATACTTTTGATTGAGCAGATCTGAACACTCTTTCTGTAGAAAATGCAACTGGACATTTGGAGCGCTAAGAGAGTAGTAGTGGAAAAAGGAATATATTCAAATATAAACTACACAGAAGCATTCTGTGAAACTTCTTTCTGATCTGAGCATTCAGCTAACAGAGTTAAACCATACATTTGATTGAGCAGTTTTGAAACACTCTGTCTGTAGAAAATGCAACTGGACATTCGTAGCGCTAAGTGGGTTATAGTGGAAAAAAGAATATGTTCAAATATAAACTACACAGAAGCATTGTATGAAACTTCTTTCTGTTCTGTGCATTCAACTAACGGAGTTGAACCTTACTTTTGATTGAGCCTTTCTGAAACACTCTTTCTGTAGAAACTGCAATTGGACATTCTGAGCGCTAAGAGGCCTCTATTGGGAAAAATAATATCTTCAAATAAAAACTACACAGAAGCATTGTGTGAAACTTATTTCTGATATGTTCATTAAGCTAACAGAGTTAAACCATACTTTTGATTGCGCAGTTCTGAACACTCTTTCTGTAGAAAATGCAAGTGGACATTCGGAGCGCTAAGAGGGTAATAGTGGAGAAAGGAATATATTCAAATATAAACTACACAGTAGCATTATGTGAAAATTCTTTCTCTTCTGTGCATTCAACTAACAGATTTGAACCTTACTTTTGATTGAGCCGTTCTGAAACACTCTTTCTATATAAACTGCAATTGGACATGCTAAGCGCTAAGAGGCCTACATTGGGAAAAAGAATATCTTCAAATAAAAACTACACAGATGCATTCTGTGAAACTTATTTCTGATCTGTAAATTCAGTTAACAGAGATAAAACATATTTTTGATTGAACAGTTATGAAACACTCTTTTTGTAGAAAATGCAAGTGGAGATTCGGAGCGCTAAGTGGGTAATAGTGGAAAAAGGAATGTCTTCAAATATAAACTACACAGAATCATTCGGTGAAACTTCTTTCTGATCTGTGAATTCAGCTAACAGAGTTAAACCATACTTTTAATTGAGCAGATCTGAACACTCTTTCTGTAGAAAATGCAACTGGACATTTGGAGCGCTAAGAGCATAGTAGTGGAAAAAGGAATATATTCAAATATAAACTACACAGAAACATTCTGTGAAACTTCTTTCTGATCTGAGCATTCAGCTAACAGAGTTAAACCATACTTTTGATTGAGCAGTATTGAAACACTCTGTCTGTAGAAAATGCAACTGGACATTCGTAGCGCTAAGTGGGTAATAGTGGAAAAAAGAATATGTTCAATTATAAACTACACAGAAGCATTGTATGAAACTTCTTTCTGTTCTGTGCATTCAACTAACAGAGTTGAACCTTACTTTTGATTGAGCCGTTCTGAAACACTCTTTCTGTAGAAACTGCAATTGGACATTCTGAGCGCTAAGAGGCCTATATTGGGAAAAAGAATGTCTACACATAAAAACTACACAGAAGAATTGTGTGAAACTTCTTTCTGTTCTGTTTGTTCAACTAAAAGAGTTGAACCTTAGTTTTGATTGAGCCGTTCTGAAACACTCTTTCTGTAGAAAATGCAAGTAGAGATTCGGAGCGCTAAGAGGGTAATAGTGGAAAAAGGAATGTCTCCAAATATAAACTACACAGAATCATTCTGTGAAACTTCTTTCTGATCTGTGCATTCAGCTAACAGAGTTAAACCATACTTTTGATTGAGCAGATCTGAACACTCTTTCTGTAGAAAATGCAACTGGACATTTGGAGCGCTAAGAGAGTAGTAGTGGAAAAAGGAATATAGTCAAATATAAACTACACAGAAGCATTCTGTGAAACTTCTTTCTGATCTGAGCATTCAGCTAACAGAGTTAAACCATACTTTTGATTGAGCAGTTTTGAAACACTCTGTCTGTAGAAAATGCAACTGGACATTCGTAGCGCTAAGTGGGTAATAGTGGAAAAAAGAATATGTTCAAATATAAACTACACAGAAGCATTGTATGAAACTACTTTCTGTTCTGTGCATTCAACTAACAGAGTTGAACCTTACTTTTGATTGAGCCTTTCTGAAACACTCTTTCTGTAGAAACTGCAATTGGACATTCTGAGCGCTAAGAGGCCTCTATTGGGAAAAATAATATCTTCAAATAAAAACTACACAGAAGCATTGTGTGAAACTTATTTCTGATATGTTCATTAAGCTAACAGAGTTAAACCATACTTTTGATTGCGCAGTTCTGAACACTCTTTCTGTAGAAAATGCAAGTGTACATTCGGAGCGCTAAGAGGGTAATAGTGGAGAAAGGAATATAGTCAAATATAAACTACACAGTAGCATTATGTGAAAATTCTTTCTCTTCTGTGCATTCAACTAACAGAGTTGAACCTTAGTTTTGATTGAGCCGTTCTGAAACACTCTTTCTATATAAACTGCAATTGGACATGCTAAGCGCTAAGAGGCCTACATTGGAAAAAAGAATATCTTCAAATAAAAACTACACAGATGCATTCTGTGAAACTTATTTCTGATCTGTAAATTCAGTTAACAGAGATAAAACATATTTTTGATTGAGCAGTTATGAAACACTCTTTTTGTAGAAAATGCAAGTGGAGATTCGGAGCGCTAAGTGGGTAATAGTGGAAAAAGGAATGTCTTCAAATATAAACTACACAGAATCATTCGGTGAAACTTCTTTCTGATCTGTGAATTCAGCTAACAGAGTTAAACCATACTTTTAATTGAGCAGATCTGAACACTCTTTCTGTAGAAAATGCAACTGGACATTTGGAGCGCTAAGAGCATAGTAGTGGAAAAAGGAATATATTCAAATATAAACTACACAGAAACATTCTGTGAAACTTCTTTCTGATCTGAGCATTCAGCTAACAGAGTTAAACCATACTTTTGATTGAGCAGTTTTGAAACACTCTGTCTGTAGAAAATGCAACTGGACATTCGTAGCGCTAAGTGGGTAATAGTGGAAAAAAGAATATGTTCAATTATAAACTACACAGAAGCATTGTATGAAATTTCTTTCTGTTCTGTGCATTCAACTAACAGAGTTGAACCTTACTTTTGATTGAGCCGTTCTGAAACACTCTTTCTGTAGAAACTGCAATTGGACATTCTGAGCGCTAAGAGGCCTATATTGGGAAAAAGAATGTCTACACATAAAAACTACACAGAAGAATTGTGTGAAACTTCTTTCTGTTCTGTTTGTTCAACTAAAAGAGTTGAACCTTAGTTTTGATTGAGCCGTTCTGAAACACTCTTTCTGTAGAAAATGCAAGTGGAGATTCGGAGCGCTAAGAGGGTAATAGTGGAAAAAGGAATGTCTCCAAATATAAACTACACAGAATCATTCTGTGAAACTTCTTTCTGATCTGTGCATTCAGCTAACAGAGTTAAACCATACTTTTGATTGAGCAGATCTGAACACTCTTTCTGTAGAAAATGCAACTGGACATTTGGAGCGCTAAGAGAGTAGTAGGGGAAAAAGGAATATATTCAAATATAAACTACACAGAAGCATTCTGTGAAACTTCTTTCTGATCTGAGCATTCAGCTAACAGAGTTAAACCATACTTTTGATTGAGCAGTTTTGAAACACTCTGTCTGTAGAAAATGCAACTGGACATTCGTAGCGCTAAGTGGGTTATAGTGGAAAAAAGAATATGTTCAAATATAAACTACACAGAAGCATTGTATGAAACTTCTTTCTGTTCTGTGCATTCAACTAACGGAGTTGAACCTTACTTTTGATTGAGCCTTTCTGAAACACTCTTTCTGTAGAAACTGCAATTGGACATTCTGAGCGCTAAGAGGCCTCTATTGGGAAAAATAATATCTTCAAATAAAAACTACACAGAAGCATTGTGTGAAACTTATTTCTGATATGTTCATTAAGCTAACAGAGTTAAACCATACTTTTGATTGCGCAGTTCTGAACACTCTTTCTGTAGAAAATGCAAGTGGACATTCGGAGCGCTAAGAGGGTAATAGTGGAGAAAGGAATATATTCAAATATAAACTACACAGTAGCATTATGTGAAAATTATTTCTCTTCTGTGCATTCAACTAACAGAGTTGAACCTTACTTTTGATTGAGCCGTTCTGAAACACTCTTTCTATATAAACTGCAATTGGACATGCTAAGCGCTAAGAGGCCTACATTGGGAAAAAGAATATCTTCAAATAAAAACTACACAGATGCATTCTGTGAAACTTATTTCTGATCTGTAAATTCAGTTAACAGAGATAAAACATATTTTTGATTGAACAGTTATGAAACACTCTTTTTGTAGAAAATGCAAGTGGAGATTCGGAGCGCTAAGTGGGTAATAGTGGAAAAAGGAATGTCTTCAAATATAAACTACACAGAATCATTCGGTGAAACTTCTTTCTGATCTGTGAATTCAGCTAACAGAGTTAAACCATACTTTTAATTGAGCAGATCTGAACACTCTTTCTGTAGAAAATGCAACTGGACATTTGGAGCCCTAAGAGCATAGTAGTGGAAAAAGGAATATATTCAAATATAAACTACACAGAAACATTCTGTGAAACTTCTTTCTGATCTGAGCATTCAGCTAACAGAGTTAAACCATACTTTTGATTGAGCAGTATTGAAACACTCTGTCTGTAGAAAATGCAACTGGACATTCGTAGCGCTAAGTGGGTAATAGTGGAAAAAAGAATATGTTCAATTATAAACTACACAGAAGCATTGTATGAAACTTCTTTCTGTTCTGTGCATTCAACTAACAGAGTTGAACCTTACTTTTGATTGAGCCGTTCTGAAACACTCTTTCTGTAGAAACTGCAATTGGACATTCTGAGCGCTAAGAGGCCTATATTGGGAAAAAGAATGTCTACACATAAAAACTACACAGAAGAATTGTGTGAAACTTCTTTCTGTTCTGTTTGTTCAACTAAAAGAGTTGAACCTTAGTTTTGATTGAGCCGTTCTGAAACACTCTTTCTGTAGAAAATGCAAGTAGAGATTCGGAGCGCTAAGAGGGTAATAGTGGAAAAAGGAATGTCTCCAAATATAAACTACACAGAATCATTCTGTGAAACTTCTTTCTGATCTGTGCATTCAGCTAACAGAGTTAAACCATACTTTTGATTGAGCAGATCTGAACACTCTTTCTGTAGAAAATGCAACTGGACATTTGGAGCGCTAAGAGAGTAGTAGTGGAAAAAGGAATATAGTCAAATATAAACTACACAGAAGCATTCTGTGAAACTTCTTTCTGATCTGAGCATTCAGCTAACAGAGTTAAACCATACTTTTGATTGAGCAGTTTTGAAACACTCTGTCTTTAGAAAATGCAACTGGACATTCGTAGCGCTAAGTGGGTAATAGTGGAAAAAAGAATATGTTCAAATATAAACTACACAGAAGCATTGTATGAAACTTCTTTCTGTTCTGTGCATTCAACTAACAGAGTTGAACCTTACTTTTGATTGAGCCTTTCTGAAACACTCTTTCTGCAGAAACTGCAATTGGACATTCTGAGCGCTAAGAGGCCTCTATTGGGAAAAATAATATCTTCAAATAAAAACTACACAGAAGCATTGTGTGAAACTTATTTCTGATATGTTCATTAAGCTAACAGAGTTAAACCATACTTTTGATTGCGCAGTTCTGAACACTCTTTCTGTAGAAAATGCAAGTGGACATTCGGAGCGCTAAGAGGGTAATAGTGGAAAAAGGAATATATTCAAATATAAACTACACAGTAGCATTCTGTGAAAATTCTTTCTGTTCTGTGCATTCAACTAACAGAGTTGAACCTTACTTTTGATTGAGCCGTTCTGAAACACTCTTTCTGTAGAAACTGCAATTGGACATGCTAAGCGCTAAGAGGCCTACATTGGGAAAAAGAATATCTTCAAATAAAAACTACACAGATGCATTCTGTGAAACTTATTTCTGATCTGTAAATTCAGTTAACAGAGATAAAACATATTTTTGATTGAGCAGTTATGAAACACTCTTTTTGTAGAAAATGAAAGTGGAGATTCGGAGCGCTAAGAGGGTAATAGTGGAAAAAGGAATGTCTTCAAATATAAACTACACAGAATCATTCGCTGAAACTTCTTTCTGATCTGTGCATTCAGCTAACAGAGTTAAACCATACTTTTGATTGAGCAGATCTGAACACTCTTTCTGTAGAAAATGCAACTGGACATTTGGAGCGCTAAGAGCGTAGTAGTGGAAAAAGGAATATATTCAAATATAAACTACACAGAAGCATTCTGTGAAACTTCTTTCTGATCTGAGCATTCAGCTAACAGAGTTAAACCATACCTTTGATTGAGCAGTTTTGAAACACTCTGTCTGTAGAAAATGCAACTGGACATTCGTAGCGCTAAGTGGGTAATAGTGGAAAAAAGAATATGTTCAAATATAAACTACACAGAAGCATTGTATGAAACTTCTTTCTGTTCTGTGCATTCAACCAACAGAGTTGAACCTTACTTTTGATTGAGCCGTTCTGAAACACTCTTTCTGTAGAAACTGCAATTGGACATTCTGAGCGCTAAGAGGCCTATATTGGGAAAAAGAATGTCTACAAATAAAAACTACACAGAAGAATTGTGTGAAACTTCTTTCTGTTCTGTTTGTTCAACTAAAAGAGTTGAACCTTAGTTTTGATTGAGCCGTTCTGAAACACTCTTTCTGTAGAAAATGCAAGTGGAGATTCGGAGCGCTAAGAGGGTAATAGTGGAAAAAGGAATGTCTCCAAATATAAACTACACAGAATCATTCTGTGAAACTTCTTTCTGATCTGTGCATTCAGCTAACAGAGTTAAACCATACTTTTGATTGAGCAGATCTGAACACTCTTTCTGTAGAAAATGCAACTGGACATTTGGAGCGCTAAGAGAGTAGTAGTGGAAAAAGGAATATATTCAAATATAAACTACACGGAAGCATTCTGTGAAACTTCTTTCTGATCTGAGCATTCAGCTAACAGAGTTAAACCATACTTTTGATTGAGCAGTTTTGAAACACTCTGTCTGTAGAAAATGCAACTGGACATTCGTAGCGCCAAGTGGGTAATAGTGGAAAAAATAATATCTTCAAATATAAACTACACAGAAGCATTGTATGAAATTTCTTTCTGTTCTGTGCATTCAACTAACAGAGTTGAACCTTACTTTTGATTGAGCCTTTCTGAAACACTCTTTCTGTAGAAACTGCAATTGGACATTCTGAGCGCTAAGAGGCCTCTATTGGGAAAAATAATATCTTCAAATAAAAACTACACAGAAGCATTGTGTGAAACTTATTTCTGATATGTTCATTAAGCTAACAGAGTTAAACCATACTTTTGATTGCGCAGTTCTGAACACTCTTTCTGTAGAAAATGCAAGTGGACATTCGGAGCGCTAAGAGGGTAATAGTGGAGAAAGGAATATATTCAAATATAAACTACACAGTAGCATTATGTGAAAATTCTTTCTCTTCTGTGCATTCAACTAACAGAGTTGAACCTTACTTTTGATTGAGCCGTTCTGAAACACTCTTTCTATATAAACTGCAATTGGACATGCTAAGCGCTAAGAGGCCTACATTGGGAAAAAGAATATCTTCAAATAAAAACTACACAGATGCATTCTGTGAAACTTATTTCTGATCTGTAAATTCAGTTAACAGAGATAAAACATATTTTTGATTGAGCAGTTATGAAACACTCTTTTTGTAGAAAATGCAAGTGGAGATTCGGAGCGCTAAGTGGGTAATAGTGGAAAAAGGAATGTCTTCAAATATAAACTACACAGAATCATTAGGTGAAACTTCTTTCTGATCTGTGAATTCAGCTAACAGAGTTAAAACATACTTTTAATTGAGCAGATCTGAACACTCTTTCTGTAGAAAATGCAACTGGACATTTGGAGCGCTAAGAGCATAGTAGTGGAAAAAGGAATATATTCAAATATAAACTACACAGAAACATTCTGTGAAACTTCTTTCTGATCTGAGCATTCAGCTAACAGAGTTAAACCATACTTTTGATTGAGCAGTATTGAAACACTCTGTCTGTAGAAAATGCAACTGGACATTCGTAGCGCTAAGTGGGTAATAGTGGAAAAAAGAATATGTTCAATTATAAACTACACAGAAGCATTGTATGAAACTTCTTTCTGTTCTGTGCATTCAACTAACAGAGTTGAACCTTACTTTTGATTGAGCCGTTCTGAAACACTCTTTCTGTAGAAACTGCAATTGGAAATTCTGAGCGCTAAGAGGCCTATATTGGGAAAAAGAATGTCTACACATAAAAACTACACAGAAGAATTGTGTGAAACTTCTTTCTGTTCTGTTTGTTCAACTAAAAGAGTTGAACCTTAGTTTTGATTGAGCCGTTCTGAAACACTCTTTCTGTAGAAAATGCAAGTGGAGATTCGGAGCGCTAAGAGGGTAATAGTGGAAAAAGGAATGTCTCCAAATATAAACTACACAGAATCATTCTGTGAAACTTCTTTCTGATCTGTGCATTCAGCTAACAGAGTTAAACCATACTTTTGATTGAGCAGATCTGAACACTCTTTCTGTAGAAAATGCAACTGGACATTTGGAGCGCTAAGAGAGTAGTAGTGGAAAAAGGAATATAGTCAAATATAAACTACACAGAAGCATTCTGTGAAACTTCTTTCTGATCTGAGCATTCAGCTAACAGAGTTAAACCATACTTTTGATTGAGCAGTTTTGAAACACTCTGTCTGTAGAAAATGCAACTGGACATTCGTAGCGCTAAGTGGGTTATAGTGGAAAAAAGAATATGTTCAAATATAAACTACACAGAAGCATTGTATGAAACTTCTTTCTGTTCGGTGCATTCAACTAACAGAGTTGAACCTTACTTTTGATTGAGCCTTTCTGAAACACTCTTTCTGTAGAAACTGCAATTGGACATTCTGAGCGCTAAGAGGCCTCTATTGGGAAAAATAATATCTTCAAATAAAAACTACACAGAAGCATTGTGTGAAACTTATTTCTGATATGTTCATTAAGCTAACAGAGTTAAACCATACTTTTGATTGCGCAGTTCTGAACACTCTTTCTGTAGAAAATGCAAGTGGACATTCTGAGCGCTAAGAGGGTAATAGTGGAGAAAGGAATATAGTCAAATATAAACTACACAGTAGCATTATGTGAAAATTCTTTCTCTTCTGTGCATTCAACTAACAGAGTTGAACCTTACTTTTGATTGAGCCGTTCTGAAACACTCTTTCTATATAAACTGCAATTGGACATGCTAAGCGCTAAGAGGCCTACATTGGGAAAAAGAATATCTTCAAATAAAAACTACACAGATGCATTCTGTGAAACTTATTTCTGATCTGTAAATTCAGTTAACAGAGATAAAACATATTTTTGATTGAGCAGTTATGAAACACTCTTTTTGTAGAAAATGCAAGTGGAGATTCGGAGCGC
Organism: Symphalangus syndactylus; assembly: GCF_028878055.3. Lineage (NCBI taxonomy): Eukaryota > Metazoa > Chordata > Mammalia > Primates > Hylobatidae > Symphalangus > Symphalangus syndactylus. The sequence goes on from NC_072433.2 coordinate 8,859,979, forward strand.
TAAGTGGGTAATAGTGGAAAAAGGAATGTCTTCAAATATAAACTACACAGAATCATTCGGTGAAACTTCTTTCTGATCTGTGAATTCAGCTAACAGAGTTAAACCATACTTTTAATTGAGCAGATCTGAACACTCTTTCTGTAGAAAATGCAACTGGACATTTGGAGCGCTAAGAGCATAGTAGTGGAAAAAGGAATATATTCAAGTATAAACTACACAGAAACATTCTGTGAAACTTCTTTCTGATCTGAGCATTCAGCTAACAGATTTAAACCATACTTTTGATTGAGCAGTATTGAAACACTCTGTCTGTAGAAAATGCAACTGGACATTCGTAGCGCTAAGTGGGTAATAGTGGAAAAAAGAATATGTACAATTATAAACTACACAGAAGCATTGTATGAAATTTCTTTCTGTTCTGTGCATTCAACTAACAGAGTTGAACCTTACTTTTGATTGAGCCGTTCTGAAACACTCTTTCTGTAGAAACTGCAATTGGACATTCTGAGCGCTAAGAGGCCTATATTGGGAAAAAGAATGTCTACACATAAAAACTACACAGAAGAATTGTGTGAAACTTCTTTCTGTTCTGTTTGTTCAACTAAAAGAGTTGAACCTTAGTTTTGATTGAGCCGTTCTGAAACACTCTTTCTGTAGAAAATGCAAGTGGAGATTCGGAGCGCTAAGAGGGTAATAGTGGAAAAAGGAATGTCTCCAAATATAAACTACACAGAATCATTCTGTGAAACTTCTTTCTGATCTGTGCATTCAGCTAACAGAGTTAAACCATACTTTTGATTGAGCAGATCTGAACACTCTTTCTGTAGAAAATGCAACTGGACATTTGGAGCGCTAAGAGACTAGTAGTGGAAAAAGGAATATAGTCAAATATAAACTACACAGAAGCATTCTGTGAAACTTCTTTCTGATCTGAGCATTCAGCTAACAGAGTTAAACCATACTTTTGATTGAGCAGTTTTGAAACACTCTGTCTGTAGAAAATGCAACTGGACATTCGTAGCGCTACGTGGGTAATAGTGGAAAAAAGAATATGTTCAAATATAAACTACACAGAAGCATTGTATGAAACTTCTTTCTGTTCTGTGCATTCAACTAACAGAGTTGAACCTTACTTTTGATTGAGCCTTTCTGAAACACTCTTTCTGTAGAAACTGCAATTGGACATTCTGAGCGCTAAGAGGCCTCTATTGGGAAAAATAATATCTTCAAATAAAAACTACACAGAAGCATTGTGTGAAACTTATTTCTGATATGTTCATTAAGCAAACAGAGTTAAACCATACTTTTGATTGCGCAGTTCTGAACACTCTTTCTGTAGAAAATGCAAGTGGACATTCGGAGCGCTAAGAGGGTAATAGTGGAAAAAGGAATATATTCAAATATAAACTACACAGTAGCATTCTGTGAAAATTCTTTCTGTTCTGTGCATTCAACTAACAGAGTTGAACCTTACTTTTGATTGAGCCGTTCTGAAACACTCTTTCTGTAGAAACTGCAATTGGACATGCTAAGCGCTAAGAGGCCTACATTGGGAAAAAGAATATCTTCAAATAAAAACTACACAGATGCATTCTGTGAAACTTATTTCTGATCTGTAAATTCAGTTAACAGAGATAAAACATATTTTTGATTGAGCAGTTATGAAACACTCTTTTTGTAGAAAATGCAAGTGCAGATTCGGAGCGCTAAGAGGGTAATAGTGGAAAAAGGAATGTCTTCAAATATAAACTACACAGAATCATTCGGTGAAACTTCTTTCTGATCTGTGCATTCAGCTAACAGAGTTAAACCATACTTTTGATTGAGCAGATCTGAACACTCTTTCTGTAGAAAATGCAACTGGACATTTGGAGCGCTAAGAGCGTAGTAGTGGAAAAAGGAATATATTCAAATATAAACTACACAGAAGCATTCTGTGAAACTTCTTTCTGATCTGAGCATTCAGCTAACAGAGTTAAACCATACCTTTGATTGAGCAGTTTTGAAACACTCTGTCTGTAGAAAATGCAACTGGACATTCGTAGCGCTAAGTGGGTAATAGTGGAAAAAAGAATATGTTCAAATATAAACTACACAGAAGCATTGTATGAAACTTCTTTCTGTTCTGTGCATTCAACTAACAGAGTTGAACCTTACTTTTGATTGAGCCGTTCTGAAACACTCTTTCTGTAGAAACTGCAATTGGACATTCTGAGCGCTAAGAGGCCTATATTGGGAAAAAGAATGTCTACAAATAAAGACTACACAGAAGAATTGTGTGAAACTTCTTTCTGTTCTGTTTGTTCAACTAAAAGAGTTGAACCTTAGTTTTGATTGAGCCGTTCTGAAACACTCTTTCTGTAGAAAATGCAAGTGGAGATTCGGAGCGCTAAGAGGGTAATAGTGGAAAAAGGAATGTCTCCAAATATAAACTACACAGAATCATTCTGTGAAACTTCTTTCTGATCTGTGCATTCAGCTAACAGAGTTAAACCATACTTTTGATTGAGCAGATCTGAACACTCTTTCTGTAGAAAATGCAACTGGACATTTGGAGCGCTAAGAGAGTAGTAGTGGAAAAAGGAATATATTCAAATATAAACTACACAGAAGCATTCTGTGAAACTTCTTTCTGATCTGAGAATTCAGCTAACAGAGTTAAACCATACTTTTGATTGAGCAGTTTTGAAACACTCTGTCTGTAGAAAATGCAACTGGACATTCGTAGCGCCAAGTGGGTAATAGTGGAAAAAAGAATATCTTCAAATATAAACTACACAGAAGCATTGTATGAAATTTCTTTCTGTTCTGTGCATTCAACTAACAGAGTTGAACCTTACTTTTGATTGAGCCTTTCTGAAACACTCTTTCTGTAGAAACTGCAATTGGACATTCTGAGCGCTAAGAGGCCTCTATTGGGAAAAATAATATCTTCAAATAAAAACTACACAGAAGCATTGTGTGAAACTTATTTCTGATATGTTCATTAAGCTAACAGAGTTAAACCATACTTTTGATTGCGCAGTTCTGAACACTCTTTCTGTAGAAAATGCAAGTGGACATTCGGAGCGCTAAGAGGGTAATAGTGGACAAAGGAATATATTCAAATATAAACTACACAGTAGCATTATGTGAAAATTCTTTCTCTTCTGTGCATTCAACTAACAGAGTTGAACCTTACTTTTGATTGAGCCGTTCTGAAACACTCTTTCTATATAAACTGCAATTGGAAATGCTAAGCGCTAAGAGGCCTACATTGGGAAAAAGAATATCTTCAAATAAAAACTACACAGATGCATTCTGTGAAACTTATTTCTGATCTGTAAATTCAGTTAACAGAGATAAAACATATTTTTGATTGAGCAGTTATGAAACACTCTTTTTGTAGAAAATGCAAGTGGAGATTCGGAGCGCTAAGTGGGTAATAGTGGAAAAAGGAATGTCTTCAAATATAAACTACACAGAATCATTCGGTGAAACTTCTTTCTGATCTGTGAATTCAGCTAACAGAGTTAAACCATACTTTTAATTGAGCAGATCTGAACACTCTTTCTGTAGAAAATGCAACTGGACATTTGGAGCGCTAAGAGCATAGTAGTGGAAAAAGGAATATATTCAAATATAAACTACACAGAAACATTCTGTGAAACTTCTTTCTGATCTGAGCATTCAGCTAACAGAGTTAAACCATACTTTTGATTGAGCAGTATTGAAACACTCTGTCTGTAGAAAATGCAACTGGACATTCGTAGCGCTAAGTGGGTAATAGTGGAAAAAAGAATATGTTCAATTATAAACTACACAGAAGCATTGTATGAAACTTCTTTCTGTTCTGTGCATTCAACTAACAGAGTTGAACCTTACTTTTGATTGAGCCGTTCTGAAACACTCTTTCTGTAGAAACTGCAATTGGACATTCTGAGCGCTAAGAGGCCTATATTGGGAAAAAGAATGTCTACACATAAAAACTACACAGAAGAATTGTGTGAAACTTCTTTCTGTTCTGTTTGTTCAACTAAAAGAGTTGAACCTTAGTTTTGATTGAGCCGTTCTGAAACACTCTTTCTGTAGAAAATGCAAGTGGAGATTCGGAGCGCTAAGAGGGTAATAGTGGAAAAAGGAATGTCTCCAAATATAAACTACACAGAATCATTCTGTGAAACTTCTTTCTGATCTGTGCATTCAGCTAACAGAATTAAACCATACTTTTGATTGAGCAGATCTGAACACTCTTTCTGTAGAAAATGCAACTGGACATTTGGAGCGCTAAGAGAGTAGTAGTGGAAAAAGGAATATAGTCAAATATAAACTACACAGAAGCATTCTGTGAAACTTCTTTCTGATCTGAGCATTCAGCTAACAGAGTTAAACCATACTTTTGATTGAGCAGTTTTGAAACACTCTGTCTGTAGAAAATGCAACTGGACATTCGTAGCGCTAAGTGGGTAATAGTGGAAAAAAGAATGTGTTCAAATATAAACTACACAGAGGCATTGTATGAAACTTCTTTCTGTTCTGTGCATTCAACTAACAGAGTTGAACCTTACTTTTGATTGAGCCTTTCTGAAACACTCTTTCTGTAGAAACTGCAAATGGACATTCTGAGCGCTAAGAGGCCTCTATTGGGAAAAATAATATCTTCAAATAAAAACTACACAGAAGCATTGTGTGAAACTTATTTCTGATATGTTCATTAAGCAAACAGAGTTAAACCATACTTTTGATTGCGCAGTTCTGAACACTCTTTCTGTAGAAAATGCAAGTGGACATTCGGAGCGCTAAGAGGGTAATAGTGGAAAAAGGAATATATTCAAATATAAACTACACAGTAGCATTCTGTGAAAATTCTTTCTGTTCTGTGCATTCAACTAACAGAGTTGAACCTTACTTTTGATTGAGCCGTTCTGAAACACTCTTTCTGTAGAAACTGCAATTGGACATGCTAAGCGCTAAGAGGCCTACATTGGGAAAAAGAATATCTTCAAATAAAAACTACACAGATGCATTCTGTGAAACTTATTTCTGATCTGTAAATTCAGTTAACAGAGATAAAACATATTTTTGATTGAGCAGTTATGAAACACTCTTTTTGTAGAAAATGCAAGTGGAGATTCGGGGCGCTAAGAGGGTAATAGTGGAAAAAGGAATGTCTTCAAATATAAACTACACAGAATCATTCGGTGAAACTTCTTTCTGATCTGTGCATTCAGCTAACAGAGTTAAACCATACTTTTGATTGAGCAGATCTGAACACTCTTTCTGTAGAAAATGCAACTGGACATTTGGAGCGCTAAGAGCGTAGTAGTGGAAAAAGGAATATATTCAAATATAAACTACACAGAAGCATTCTGTGAAACTTCTTTCTGATCTGAGCATTCAGCTAACAGAGTTAATCCATACTTTTGATTGAGCAGTTTTGAAACACTCTGTCTGTAGAAAATGCAACTGGACATTCGTAGCGCTAAGTGGGTAATAGTGGAAAAAAGAATATGTTCAAATATAAACTACACAGAAGCATTGTATGAAACTTCTTTCTGTTCTGTGCATTCAACTAACAGAGTTGAACCTTACTTTTGATTGAGCCGTTCTGAAACACTCTTTCTGTAGAAACTGCAATTGGACATTCTGAGCGCTAAGAGGCCTATATTGGGAAAAAGAATGTCTACAAATAAAAACTACACAGAAGAATTGTGTGAAACTTCTTTCTGTTCTGTTTGTTCAACTACAAGAGTTGAACCTTAGTTTTGATTGAGCCGTTCGGAAACACTCTTTCTGTAGAAAATGCAAGTGGAGATTCGGAGCGCTAAGAGGGTAATAGTGGAAAAAGGAATGTCTCCAAATATAAACTACACAGAATCATTCTGTGAAACTTCTTTCTGATCTGTGCATTCAGCTAACAGAGTTAAACCATACTTTTGATTCAGCAGATCTGAACACTCTTTCTGTAGAAAATGCAACTGGACATTTGGAGCGCTAAGAGAGTAGTAGTGGAAAAAGGAATATATTCAAATATAAACTACACAGAAGCATTCTGTGAAACTTCTTTCTGATCTGAGCATTAAGCTAACAGGGTTAAACCATACTTTTGATTGAGCAGTTTTGAAACACTCTGTCTGTAGAAAATGCAACTGGACATTCGTAGCGCCAAGTGGGTAATAGTGGAAAAAAGAATATCTTCAAATATAAACTACACAGAAGCATTGTATGAAATTTCTTTCTGTTCTGTGCATTCAACTAACAGAGTTGAACGTTACTTTTGATTGAGCCTTTCTGAAACACTCTTTCTGTAGAAACTGCAATTGGACATTCTGAGCGCTAAGAGGCCTCTATTGGGAAAAATAATATCTTCAAATCAAAACTACACAGAAGCATTGTGTGAAACTTATTTCTGATATGTTCATTAAGCTAACAGAGTTAAACCATACATTTGATTGCGCAGTTCTGAACACTCTTTCTGTAGAAAATGCAAGTGGACATTCGGAGCGCTAAGAGGGTAATAGTGGAGAAAGGAATATATTCAAATATAAACTACACAGTAGTATTATGTGAAAATTCTTTCTCTTCTGTGCATTCAACTAACAGAGTTGAACCTTACTTTTGATTGAGCCGTTCTGAAACACTCTTTCTATATAAACTGCAATTGGACATGCTAAGCGCTTAGAGGCCTACATTGGGAAAAAGAATATCTTCAAATAAAAACTACACAGATGCATTCTGTGAAACTTATTTCTGATCTGTAAATTCAGTTAACAGAGATAAAACATATTTTTGATTGAGCAGTTATGAAACACTCTTTTTGTAGAAAATGCAAGTGGAGATTCGGAGCGCTAAGTGGGTAATAGTGGAAAAAGGAATGTCTTCAAATATAAACTACACAGAATCATTCGGTGAAACTTTTTTCTGATCTGTGAATTCAGCTAACAGTGTTAAACCATACTTTTGATTGAGCAGATCTGAACACTCTTTCTGTAGAAAATGCAACTGGACATTTGGAGCGCTAAGAGCATAGTAGTGGAAAAAGGAATATATTCAAATATAAACTACACAGAAACATTCTGTGAAACTTCTTTCTGATCTGAGCATTCAGCTAACAGAGTTAAACCATACTTTTGATTGAGCAGTATTGAAACACTCTGTCTGTAGAAAATGCAACTGGACATTCGTAGCGCTAAGTGGGTAATAGTGGAAAAAAGAATATGTTAAATTATAAACTACACAGAAGCATTGTATGAAACTTCTTTCTGTTCTGTGTATTCAACTAACAGAGTTGAACCTTACTTTTGATTGAGCCGTTCTGAAACACTCTTTCTGTAGAAACTGCAATTGGACATTCTGAGCGCTAAGAGGCCTATATTGGGAAAAAGAATGTCTACACATAAAAACTACACAGAAGAATTGTGTGAAACTTCTTTCTGTTCTGTTTGTTCAACTAAAAGAGTTGAACCTTAGTTTTGATTGAGCCGTTCTGAAACACTCTTTCTGTAGAAAATGCAAGTGGAGATTCGGAGCGCTAAGAGGGTAATAGTGGAAAAAGGAATGTCTCCAAATATAAACTACACAGAATCATTCTGTGAAACTTCTTTCTGATCTGTGCATTCAGCTAACAGAGTTAAACCATACTTTTGATTCAGCAGATCTGAACACTCTTTCTGTAGAAAATGCAACTGGACATTTGGAGCGCTAAGAGAGTAGTAGTGGAAAAAGGAATATAGTCAAATATAAACTACACAGAAGCATTCTGTGAAACTTCTTTCTGATCTGAGCATTCAGCTAACAGAGTTAAACCATACTTTTGATTGAGCAGTTTTGAAACACTCTGTCTGTAGAAAATGCAACTGGACATTCGTAGCGCTAAGTGGGTAATAGTGGAAAAAAGAATATGTTCAAATATAAACTACACAGAAGCATTGTATGAAACTTCTTTCTGTTCTGTGCATTCAACTAACAGAGTTGAACCTTACTTTTGATTGAGCCTTTCTGAAACACTCTTTCTGTAGAAACTGCAAATTGACATTCTGAGCGCTAAGAGGCCTCTATTGGGAAAAATAATATCTTCAAATAAAAACTACACAGAAGCATTGTGTGAAACTTATTTCTGATATGTTCATTAAGCTAACAGAGTTAAACCATACTTTTGATTGCGCAGTTCTGAACACTCTTTCTGTAGAAAATGCAAGTGGATATTCGGAGCGCTAAGAGGGTAATAGTGGAAAAAGGAATATATTCAAATATAAACTACACAGTAGCATTCTGTGAAAATTCTTTCTGTTCTGTGCATTCAACTAACAGAGTTGAACCTTACTTTTGATTGAGCCGTTCTGAAACACTCTTTCTCTAGAAACTGCAATTGGACATGCTAAGCGCTAAGAGGCCTACATTGGGAAAAAGAATATCTTCAAATAAAAACTACACAGATGCATTCTGTGAAACTTATTTCTGATCTGTAAATTCAGTTAACAGAGATAAAACATATTTTTGATTGAGCAGTTATGAAACACTCTTTTTGTAGAAAATGCAAGTGGAGATTCGGAGCGCTAAGAGGGTAATAGTGGAAAAAGGAATGTCTTCAAATATAAACTACACAGAATCATTCGGTGAAACTTCTTTCTGATCTGTGCATTCAGCTAACAGAGTTAAACCATACTTTTGATTGAGCAGATCTGAACACTCTTTCTGTAGAAAATGTAACTGGACATTTGGAGCGCTAAGAGCGTAGTAGTGGAAAAAGGAATATATTCAAATATAAACTACACAGAAGCATTCTGTGAAACTTCTTTCTGATCTGAGCATTCAGCTAACAGAGTTAAACCATACTTTTGATTGAGCAGTTTTGAAACACTCTGTCTGTAGAAAATGCAACTGGACATTCGTAGCGCTAAGTGGGTAATAGTGGAAAAAAGAATATGTTCAAATATAAACTACACAGAAGCATTGTATGAAACTTCTTTCTGTTCTGTGCATTCAACTAACAGAGTTGAACCTTACTTTTGATTGAGCCGTTCTGAAACACTCTTTCTGTAGAAACTGCAATTGGACATTCTGAGCGCTAAGAGGCCTATATTGGGAAAATGAATGTCTACAAATAAAAACTACACAGAAGAATTGTGTGAAACTTCTTTCTGTTCTGTTTATTCAACTAAAAGAGTTGAACCTTAGTTTTGATTGAGCCGTTCTGAAACACTCTTTCTGTAGAAAATGGAAGTGGAGATTCGAAGCGCTAAGAGGGCAATAGTGGAAAAAGTAATGTCTCCAAATATAAACTACACAGAATCATTCTGTGAAACTTCTTTCTGATCTGTGCATTCAGCTAACAGAGTTAAAACATACTTTTGATTGAGCAGATCTGAACACTCTTTCTGTAGAAAATGCAACTGGACATTTGGAGCACTAAGAGAGTAGTAGTGGAAAAAGGAATCTATTCAAATATAAACTACACAGAAGCATTCTGTGAAACTTCTTTCTGATCTGAGCATTCAGCTAACAGAGTTAAACCATACTTTTGATTGAGCAGTTTTGAAACACTCTGTCTGTAGAAAATGCAACTGGACATTCGTAGCGCTAAGTGGGTAATAGTGGAAAAAAGAATATGTTCAAATATAAACTACACAGAAGCATTGTATGAAACTTCTTTCTGTTCTGTGCATTCAACTAACAGAGTTGAACCTTACTTTTGATTGAGCCTTTCTGAAACACTCTTTCTGCAGAAACTGCAATTGGACATTCTGAGCGCGAAGAGGCCTCTATTGGGAAAAATAATATCTTCAAATAAAAACTACACAGAAGCATTGTGTGAAACTTATTTCTGATATGTTCATTAAGCTAAGAGAGTTAAACCATACTTTTGATTGCGCAGATCTGAACACTCTTTCTGTAGAAAATGCAAGTGGACATTCGGAGCGCTAAGAGGGTCATAGTGGAAAAAGGAATATATTCAAATATAAACTACGCAGTAGCATTCTGTGAAAATTCTTTCTGTTCTGTGCATTCAACTAACAGAGTTGAACCTTACTTTTCATTGAGCCGTTCTGAAACACTCTTTCTGTAGAAACTGCAATTGGACATGCTAAGCGCTAAGAGGCCGACATTGGGAAAAAGAATATCTTCAAATAAAAACTACACAGATGCATTCTGTGAAACTTATTTCTGATCTGTAAATTCAGTTAACAGAGATAAAACATATTTTTGATTGAGCAGTTATGAAACACTCTTTTTGTAGAAAATGCAAGTGGAGATTCGGAGCGCTAAGAGGGTAATAGTGGAAAAAGGAATGTCTTCAAATATAAACTACACAGAATCATTCGGTGAAACATCTTTCTGATCTGTGCATTCAGCTAACAGAGTTAAACCATACTTTTGATTGAGCAGATCTGAACACTCTTTCTGTAGAAAATGCAACTGGACATTTGGAGCGCTAAGAGCGTAGTAGTGGAAAAAGGAATATATTCAAATATAAACTACACAGAAGCATTCTGTGAAACTTCTTTCTGATCTGAGCATTCAGCTAACAGAGTTAAACCATACTTTTGATTGAGCAGTTTTGAAACACTCTGTCTGTAGAAAATGCAACTGGACATTCGTAGCGCTAAGTGGGTAATAGTGGAAAAAAGAATATGTTCAAATATGAACTACACAGAAGCATTGTATGAAACTTCCTTCTGTTCTGTGCATTCTACTAACAGAGTTGAACCTTACTTTTGATTGAGCCGTTCTGAAACACTCTTTCTGTAGAAACTGCAATTGGACATTCTGAGCGCTAAGAGGCCTATATTGGGAAAAAGAATGTCTACAAATAAAAGCTACACAGAAGAATTGTGTGAAACTTCTTTCTGTTCTGTTTGTTCAACTAAAAGAGTTGAACCTTAGTTTTGATTGAGCCGTTCTGAAACACTCTTTCTGTAGAAAATGCAAGTGGAGATTCGGAGCGCTAAGAGGGTAATAGTGGAAAAAGGAATGTCTCCAAATATAAACTACACAGAATCATTCTGTGAAACTTCTTTCTGATCTGTGCATTCAGCTAAGAGAGTTAAAACATACTTTTGATTGAGCAGATCTGAACACACTTTCTGTAGAAAATGCAACTGGACATTTGGAGCGCTAAGAGAGTAGTAGTGGAAAAAGGAATATATTCAAATATAAACTACACAGAAGCATTCTGTGAAACTTCTTTCTGATCTGAGCATTCAGCTAACAGAGGTAAACCATATTTTTTATTGAGCAGTTTTGAAACACTCTGTCTGTAGAAAATGCAACTGGACATTCGTAGCGCTAAGTGGGTAATAGTGGAAAAAAGAATATGTTCAAATATAAACTACACAGAAGCATTGTATGAAACTTCTTTCTGTTCTGTGCATTCAACTAACAGAGTTGAACCTTACTTTTGATTGAGCCTTTCTGAAACACTCTTTCTGTAGAAACTGCAATTGGACATTCTGAGCGCGAAGAGGCCTCTATTGGGAGAAATAATATCTTCAAATAAAAACTACACAGAAGCATTGTGTGAAACTTATTTCTGATATGTTCATTAAGCTAAGAGAGTTAAACCATACTTTTGATTGCGCAGTTCTGAACACTCTTTCTGTAGAAAATGCAAGTGGACATTCGGAGCGCTAAGAGGGTAATAGTGGAAAAAGGAATATATTCAAATATAAACTACACAGTAGCATTCTGTGAAAATTCTTTCTGTTCTGTGCATTCAACTAACAGAGTTGAACCTTACTTTTGATTGAGCCGTTCTGAAACACTCTTTCTGTAGAAACTGCAATTGGACATGCTAAGCTCTAAGAGGCCTACATTGGGAAAAAAATATCTTCAAATAAAAACTACACAGATGCATTCTGTGAAACTTATTTCTGATCTGTAAATTCAGTTAACAGAGATAAAACATATTTTTGATTGAGCAGTTATGAAACACTCTTTTTGTAGGAAATGCAAGTGGAGATTCGGAGCGCTAAGTGGGTAATAGTGGAAAAAGGAATGTCTTCAAATATAAACTACACAGAATCATTCGGTGAAACTTCTTTCTGATCTGTGCATTCAGCTAACAGAGTTAAACCATACTTTTGATTGAGCAGATCTGAACACTCTTTCTGTAGAAAATGCAACTGGACATTTGGAGCGCTAAGAGCGTAGTAGTGGAAAAAGGAATATATTCAAATATAAACTACACAGAAGCATTCTGTGAAACTTCTATCTGATCTGAGCATTCAGCTAACAGAGTTAAACCATACTTTTGATTGAGCAGTTTTGAAACACTCTGTCTGTAGAAAATGCAACTGGACATTCGTAGCGCTAAGTGGGTAATAGTGGAAAAAAGAATATGTTCAAATATGAACTACACAGAAGCATTTTATGAAACTTCTTTCTGTTCTGTGCATTCAACTAACAGAGTTGAACCTTACTTTTGATTGAGCCGTTCTGAAACACTCTTTCTGTAGAAACTGCAATTGGACATTCTGAGCGCTAAGAGGCCTATATTGGGAAAAATAATATCTTCAAATAAAAACTACACAGAAGCATTGTGTGAAACTTATTTCTGATATGTTCATTAAGCTAACAGAGTTAAACCATACTTTTGATTGCGCAGTTCTGAACACTCTTTCTGTAGAAAATGCAAGTGGACATTCGGAGCGCTAAGAGGGTAATAGTGGAAAAAGGAATATATTCAAATATAAACTACACAGTAGCATTCTGTGAAAATTCTTTCTGTTCTGTGCATTCAACTAACAGAGTTGAACCTTACTTTTGATTGAGCCGTTCTGAAACACTCTTTCTGTAGAAACTGCAATTGGACATGCTAAGCGCTAAGAGGCCTACATTGGGAAAAAGAATATCTTCAAATAAAAACTACACAGATGCATTCTGTGAAACTTATTTCTGATCTGTAAATTCAGTTAACAGAGATAAAACATATTTTTGATTGAGCAGTTATGAAACACTCTTCTTGTAGAAAATGCAAGTGGAGATTCGGAGCGCTAAGAGGGTAATAGTGGAAAAAGGAATGTCTTCAAATATAAACTACACAGAATCATTCGGTGAAACTTCTTTCTGATCTGTGCATTCAGCTAACACAGTTAAACCATACTTTTGATTGAGCAGATCTGAACACTCTTTCTGTAGAAAATGCAACTGGACATTTGGAGCGCTAAGAGAGTAGTAGTGGAAAAAGGAATATATTCAAATATAAACTACACAGAAGCATTCTGTGAAACTTCTTTCTGATCTGAGCATTCAGCTACCAGAGTTAAACCATACTTTTGATTGAGCAGTTTTGAAACACTCTGTCTGTAGAAAATGCAACTGGACATTCGTAGCGCTAAGTGGGTAATAGTGGAAAAAAGAATATGTTCAAATATAAACTACACAGAAGCATTGTATGAAACTTCTTTCTGTTCTGTGCATTCAACTAACAGAGTTGAACCTTACTTTTGATTGAGCCGTTCTGAAACACTCTTTCTGTAGAAACTGCAATTGGACATTCTGAGTGCTAACAGGCCTATATTGGGAAAAAGAATGTCTACAAATAAAAACTACACAGAAGAATTGTGTGAAACTTCTTTCTGTTCTGTTTGTTCAACTAAAAGAGTTGAACCTTAGTTTTGATTGAGCCGTTCTGAAACACTCTTTCTGTAGAAAATGCAAGTGGAGATTCAGAGCGCTAAGAGGGTAATAGTGGAAAAAGGAATGTCTCCAAATATAAACTACACAGAATCATTCTGTGAAACTTGTTTCTGATCTGTGCATTCAGCTAACAGTGTTAAACCATACTTTTGATTGAGCAGATCTGAACACTCTTTCTGTAGAAAATGCAACTGGACATTTGGAGCGCTAAGAGAGTAGTAGTGGAAAAAGGAATATAATCAAATATAAACTACACAGAAGCATTCTGTGAAACTTCTTTCTGATCTGAGCATTCGGCTAACAGAGTTAAACCATACTTTTGATTGAGCAGTTTTGAAACACTCTGTCTGTAGAAAATGCAACTGGACATTCGTAGCGCTAAGTGGGTAATAGTGGAAAAAAGAATATGTTCAAATATAAACTACACAGAAGCATTGTATGAAACTTCTTTCTGTTCTGTGCATTCAACTAACAGAGTTGAACCTTACTTTTGATTGAGCCTTTCTGAAACACTCTTTCTGTAGAAACTGCAATTGGACATTCTGAGCGCTAAGAGACCTCTATTGGGAAAAATAATATCTTCAAATAAAAACTACACAGAAGCATTGTGTGAAACTTATTTCTGATATGTTCATTAAGCTAACAGAGTTAAACCATACTTTTGATTGCGCAGTTCTGAACACTCTTTCTGTAGAAAATGCAAGTGGACATTCGGAGGGCTAAGAGGGTAATAGTGGAAAAGGGAATATATTCAAATATAAACTACATAGTAGCATTCTGTGAAAATTCTTTCTCTTCTGTGCATTCAACTAACAGAGTTGAACCTTAGTTTTGATTGAGCCGTTCTGAAACACTCTTTCTGTAGAAACTGCAATTGGACATGCTAAGCGCTAAGAGGCCTACATTGGGAAAAAGAATAACTTCAAATAAAAACTACACAGATGCATTCTGAGAAACTTATTTCTGGTCTGTAAATTCAGTTAACAGAGATAAAACATATTTTTGATTGAGCAGTTATGAAACACTCTTTTTGTAGAAAATGCAAGTGGAGATTCGGAGCGCTAAGAGGGTAATAGTGGAAAAAGGAATGTCTTCAAATATAAACTACACAGAATCATTCGGTGAAACTTCTTTCTGATCTGTGCATTCAGCTAACAGAGTTAAAACATACTTTTGATTGAGCAGATCTGAACAGTCTTTCTGTAGAAAATGCAACTGGACATTTGGAGCGCTAAGAGCGTAGTAGTGGAAAAAGGAATGTATTCAAATATAAACTACACAGAATCATTCTGTGAAACTTCTTTCTGATCTGAGCATTCAGCTAACAGAGTTAAACCATACTTTTGATTGAGCAGTTTTGAAACACTCTGTCTGTAGAAAATGCACCTGGACATTCGTAGCGCTAAGTGGGTAATAGTGGAAAAAGAATATGTTCAAATATAAACTACACAGAAGCATTGTATGAAACTTCTTTCTGTTCTGTGCATTCAACTAACAGAGTTGAACCTTAGTTTTGATTGAGCCGTTGTGAAACACTCTTTCTGTAGAAACTGCAATTGGACATTCTGAGCGCTAACAGGCCTATATTGGGAAAAAGAATGTCTACAAATAAAAACTACACAGAAGAATTGTGTGAAACTTCTTTCTGTTCTGTTTGTTCAACTAAAAGAGTTGAACCTTAGTTTTGATTGAGCCGTTCTGAAACACTCTTTCTGTAGAAAATGCAAGTGGAGATTCGGAGCGCTAAGAGGGTAATAGTGGAAAAAGGAATGTCTCCAAATATAAACTACACAGAATCATTCTGTGAAACTTCTTTCTGATCTGTGCATTCAGCTAACAGTGTTAAACCATACTTTTGATTGAGCAGATCTGAACACTCTTTCTGTAGATAATGCAACTGGACATTTGGATCGCTAAGAGAGTAGTAGTGGAAAAAGGAATATATTCAAATATAAACTACACAGAAGCATTCTGTGAAACTTCTTTCTGATGTGAGCATTCAGCTAACAGAGTTAAACCATACTTTTGATTGAGCAGTTTTGAAACACTCTGTCTGTAGAAAATGCAACTGGACATTCGTAGCGCTAAGTGGGTAATAGTGGAAAAAAGAATATGTTCAAATATAAACTACACAGAAGCATTGTATGAAACTTCTTTCTGTTCTGTGCATTCAACTAACAGAGTTGAACCTTACTTTTGATTGAGCCTTTCTGAAACACTCTTTCTGTAGAAACTGCAATTGGACATTCTGAGCGCTAAGAGGCCTCTATTGGGAAAAATAATATCTTCAAATAAAAACTACACAGAAGCATTGTGTGAAACTTATTTCTGATATTTTCATTAAGCTAACAGAGTTAAACTATACTTTGGGTTGCGCAGTTCTGAACACTCTTTCTGTAGAAAATGCAAGTGGACATTCGGAGCGCTAAGAGGGTAATAGTGGAAAAACGAATATATTCAAATATAAACTACACAGTAGAATTCTGTGAAAATTCTTTCTGTTCTGTGCATTCAACTAACAGAGTTGAACCTTACTTTTGATTGAGCCGTTCTGAAACACTCTTTCTGTAGAAACTGCAATTGGACATGCTAAGGGCTAAGAGCCCTACATTGGGAGAAAGAATATCTTCAAATAAAAACATACACAGATGCATTCTGTGAAACTTATTTCTGATCTGTAAATTCAGTTAACAGAGATAAAACATAGTTTTGATTGAGCAGTTATGAAACACTCTTTTTGTAGAAAATCCAAGTGGAGATTCTGAGCGCTAAGAGGGTAATAGTGGAAAAAGGAATGTCTTCAAATATAAACTACACAGAATCATTCGGTGAAACTTCTTTCTGATCTGTGCATTCAGCTAACAGAGTTAAACCATACTTTTGATTGAGCAGATCTGAACACTCTTTCTGTAGAAAATGCAACTGGACATTTGGAGCGCTAAGAGCGTAGTAGTGGAAAAAGGAATGTATTCAAATATAAACTACACAGAATCATTCGGTGAAACTTCTTTCTGATCTGAGCATTCAGCTAACAGAGTTAAACCATACTTTTGATTGAGCAGTTTTGAAACCCTCTGTCTGTAGAAAATGCAACTGGACATTCCTAGCGCTAAGTGGGTAATAGTGGAAAAAAGAATATGTTCAAATATAAACTACACAGAAGCATTGTATGAAACTTCTTTCTGTTCTGTGCATTCAACTAACAGAGTTGAACCTTACTTTTGATTGAGCCGTTCTGAAACACTCTTTCTGTAGAAACTGCAATTGGACATTCTGAGTGCTAACAGGCCTATATTGGGAAAAAGAATGTCTACAAATAAAAACTACACAGAAGAATTGTGTGAAACTTCTTTCTGTTCTGTTTGTTCAACTAAAAGAGTTGAACCTTAGTTTTGATTGAGCCGTTCTGAAACACTCTTTCTGTACAAAATGCAAGTGGAGATTCGGGGCGCTAAGAGGGTAATAGTGGAAAAAGGAATGTCTCCAAATATAAACTACACAGAATCATTCTGTGAAACTTCTTTCTGATCTGTGCATTCAGCTAACAGAGTTAAACCATACTTTTGATTCAGCAGATCTGAACACTCTTTCTGTAGAAAATGCAACTGGACATTTGGAGCGCTAAGAGAGTAGTAGTGGAAAAAGGAATATATTCAAATATAAACTACACAGAAGCATTCTGTGAAACTTCTTTCTGATCTGAGCATTCAGCTAACAGAGTTAAACCATACTTTTGATTGAGCAGTTTTGAAACACTCTGTCTGTAGAAAATGCAACTGGACATTCGTAGCGCTAAGTGGGTAATAGTGGAAAAAAGAATATGTTCAAATATAAACTACACAGAAGCATTGTATGAAAATTCTTTCTGTTCTGTGCATTCAACTAACAGAGTTGAACCTTACTTTTGATTGAGCCTTTCTGAAACACTCTTTCTGTAGAAACTGCAATTGGACATTCTGAGCGCTAAGAGGCCTCTATTGGGAAAAGTAATATCTTCAAATAAAAACTACACAGAAGCATTGTGTGAAACTTATTTCTGATATGTTCATTAAGCTAACAGAGTTAAACCATACTTTTGATTGCGCAGTTCTGAACACTCTTTCTGTAGAAAATGCAAGTGGACATTCAGAGCGCTAAGAGGGTAATAGTGGAAAAAGGAATATATTCAAATATAAACTACACAGAAGCATTGTATGAAACTTCTTTCTGTTCTGTGCATTCAACTAACAGAGTTGAACCTTACTTTTGATTGAGCCGTTCTGAAACACTCTTTCTGTAGAAACTGCAATTGGACATTCTGAGCGCTAAGAGGCCTATATTGGGAAAAAGAATGTCTACAAATAAAAACTACACAGAAGAATTTTGTGAAACTTCTTTCTGTTCTGTTTGTTCAACTAAAAGAGTTGAACCTTAGTTTTGATTGAGCCGTTCTGAAACACTCTTTCTGTAGAAAATGCAAGTGGAGATTCGGAGCGCTAAGAGGGTAATAGTGGAAAAAGGAATGTCTCCAAATATAAACTACACAGAATCATTCTGTGAAACTTCTTTCTGATCTGTGCATTCAGCTAACAGAGTTAAACCATACTTTTGATTGAGCAGATCTGAACACTCTTTCTGTAGAAAATGCACCTGGACATTTGGAGCGCTAAGAGAGTAGTAGTGGAAAAAGTAATATATTCAAATATAAACTACACAGAATCATTCTGTGAAACTTCTTTCTGATCTGTGCATTCAGCTAACAGAGTTAAACCATACTTTTGATTGAGCAGATCTGAACACTCTTTCTGTAGAAAATGCAACTGGACATTCGTAGGGCTAAGTGGGTAATAGTGGAAAAAAGAATATGTTCAAATATAAACTACACAGAAGCATTGTATGAAACTTCTTTCTGTTCTGTGCATTCAACTAACAGAGTTGAACCTTACTTTTGATTGAGCCTTTCTGAAACACTCTTTCTGTAGAAACTGCAATTGGACATTCTGAGCGCTTAGAGGCCTCTATTGGGGAAAATAATATCTTCAAATAAAAACTACACAGAAGCATTGTGTGAAACTTATTTCTGATATGTTCATTAAGCTAACAGAGTTAAACCATACTTTTGATTGCGCAGTTCTGAACACTCTTTCTGTGGAAAATGCAAGTGGACATTCGGAGCGCTAAGAGGGTAATAGTGGAAAAAGGAATATATTCAAATATAAACTACACAGTAGCATTCTGTGAAAATTCTTTCTCTTCTGTGCATTCAACTAACAGAGTTGAACCTTACTTTTGATTGAGCCGTTCTGAAACTCTCTTTCTGTAGAAACTGCAATTGGACATGCTAAGCGCTAAGAGGCCTACATTGGGAAAAAGAATATCTTCAAATAAAAACTACACAGATGCATTCTGTGAAACTTATTTCTGATCTGTAAATTCAGTTAACAGAGATAAAACATATTTTTGATTGAGCAGTTATGAAACACTCTTTTTGTAGAAAATACAAGTGGAGATTCGGAGCGCTAAGAGGGTAATAGTGGAAAAAGGAATGTCTTCAAATATAAACTACACAGAATCATTCGGTGAAACTTCTTTCTGATCTGTGCATTCAGCTAACAGAGTTAAACCATACTTTTGATTGAGCAGATCTGAACACTCTTTCTGTAGAAAATGCAACTGGACATTTGGAGCGCTAAGAGCGTAGTAGTGGAAAAAGGAATATATTCAAATATAAACTACACAGAAGCATTCTGTGAAACTTCTTTATGATCTGAGCATTCAGCTAACAGAGTTAAACCATACTTTTGATTGAGCAGTTTTGAAACACTCTCTCTGTAGAAAATGCAACTGGACATTCGTAGCGCTAAGTGGGTAATAGTGGAAAAAAGAATATGTTCAAATATAAACTACACAGAAGCATTGTATGAAACTTCTTTCTGTTCTGTGCATTCAACTAACAGAGTTGAACCTTACTTTTGATTGAGCCGTTCTGAAACACTCTTTCTGTAGAAACTGCAATTAGACATTCTGATCGCTAAGAGGCCTATATTGGGAAAAAGAATGTCTACAAATAAAAACTACAAAGAAGAATTGTGTGAAACTTCCTTCTGTTCTGTTTGTTCAACTAAAAGAGTTGAACCTTAGTTTTGATTGAGCCGTTCTGAAACACTCTTTCTGTAGAAAATGCAAGTGGAGATTCGGAGCGCTAAGAGGGTAATAGTGGAAAAAAGAATGTCTCCAAATATAAACTACACAGAATCATTCTGTGAACCTTCTTTCTGATCTGTGCATTCAGCTAACAGAGTTAAACCATACTTTTGATTGAGCAGATCTGAACACTCTTTCTGTAGAAAATGCAACTGGACATTTGGAGCGCTAAGAGAGTAGTAGTGGAAAAAGGAATATATTCAAATATAAACTACACAGAAGCATTCTGTGAAACTTCTTTCTGATCTGATCATTCAGCTAACAGAGTTAAACCATACTTTTGATTGAGCAGTTTTGACACACTCTGTCTGTAGAAAATGCAACTGGACATTCGTAGCGCTAAGTGGGTTATAGTGGAAAAAAGAATATGTTCAAATATAAGCTACACAGAAGCATTGTATGAAACTTCTTTCTGTTCTGTGCATTCAACTAACAGAGTTGAACCTTACTTTTGATTGAGCCTTTCTGAAACACTCTTTCTGTAGAAACTGCAATTGGACATTCTGAGCGCTAAGAGGCCTCTATTGGGAAAAATAATATCTTCAAATAAAAACTACACAGAAGCATTGTGTGAAACTTATTTCTGATATGTTCATTAAGATAACAGAGTTAAACCATATTTTTGATTGCGCAGTTCTGAACACACTTTCTGTAGAAAATGCAAGCGGGCATTCGGAGCGCTAAGAGGGTAATAGTGGAAAAAGGAATATATTCAAATATAAACTACACAGTAGCATTCTGTGAAAATTCTTTCTGTTCTGTGCATTCAACTAACAGAGTTGAACCCTACTTTTGATTGAGCCGTTCTGAAACACTCTTTCTGTAGAAATTGCAATTGGACATGCTAAGCGCTAAGAGGCCTACATTGGGAAAAAGAATATCTTCAAATAAAAACTACACAGATGCATTCTGTGAAACTTATTTCTGATCTGTAAATTCAGTTAACAGAGATAAAACATATTTTTGATTGAGCAGTTATGAAACACACTTTTTGTAGAAAATGCAAGTGGAGATTCGGAGCGCTAAGAGGGTAATAGTGGAAAAAGGAATGTCTTCAAATATAAACTACACAGAATCATTCGGTGAAACTTCTTTCTGATCTGTGTATTCAGCTAACAGAGTTAAACCATACTTTTGATTGAGCAGATCTGAACACTCTTTCTGTAGAAAATGCAACTGGACATTTGGAGCGCTAAGAGAGTAGTAGTGGAAAAAAGAATATATTCAAATATAAACTACACAGAAGCATTCTGTGAAACTTCTTTCTGATCTGAGCATTCAGCTAACAGAGTTAAACCATACTTTTGATTGAGCAGTTTTGAAACACTCCGTCTGTAGAAAATGCAACTGGACATTCGTAGCGCTAAGTGGGTAATAGTGGAAAAAAGAATATGTTCAAATATAAACTACACAGAAGCAATGTATGAAACTTCTTTCTGTTCTGTGCATTCAACTAACAGAGTTGAACCTTACTTTTGATTGAGCCGTTCTGAAACACTCTTTCTGTAGTAACTGCAATTGGACATTCTGAGCGCTAAGAGGCCTATATTGGGAAAAAGAATGTCTACAAATAAAAACTACACAGAAGAATTGTGTGAAACTTCTTTCTGTTCTGTTTGTTCAACTAAAAGAGTTGAACCTTAGTTTTGATTGAGCCGTTCTGAAACACTCTTTCTGTAGAAAATGCAAGTGGAGTTTCGGAGCGCTAAGAGGGTAATAGTGGAAAAAGGAATGTCTCCAAATATAAACTACACAGAATCATTCTGTGAAACTTCTTTCTGATCTGTGCATTCAGCTAACAGAGTTAAACCATACTTTTGATTCAGCAGATCTGAACACTCTTTCTGTAGAAAATGCAACTGGACATTTGGAGCGCTAAGAGAGTAATAGTGGAAAAAGGAATCTATTCAAATATAAACTACACAGAAGCATTCTGTGAAACTTCTTTCTGATCTGAGCATTCAGCTAACAGAGTTAAACCATACTTTTGATTGAGCAGTTTTGAAACACTCTGTCTGTAGAAAATGCAACTGGACATTCGTAGCGCTAAGTGGGTAATAGTGGAAAAAAGAATATGTTCAAATATAAGCTACACAGAAGCATTGTATGAAACTTCTTTCTGTTCTGTGCATTCAACTAACAGAGTTGAACCTTACTTTTGATTGAGCCTTTCTGAAACACTCTTTCTGTAGAAACTGCAATTGGACATTCTGAGCGCTAAGAGGCCTCTATTGGGAAAAATAATATCTTCAAATAAAAACTACACAGAAGCATTGTGTGAAACTTATTTCTGATATGTTCATTAAGCTAACAGAGTTAAACCATACTTTTGATTGCGCAGTTCTGAACACTCTTTCTGTAGAAAATGCAAGTGGACATTCGGAGCGCTAAGAGGGTAATAGTGGAAAAAGGAATATATTCAAATATAAACTACACAGTAGCATTCTGTGAAAATTCTTTCTGTTCTGTGCATTCAACTAACAGAGTTGAACCCTACTTTTTATTGAGCCGTTCTGAAACACTCTTTCTGTAGAAATGGCAATTGGACATGCTAAGCGCTAAGAGGCCTACATTGGGAAAAAGAATATCTTCAAATAAAAACTACACAGATGCATTCTGTGAAACTTATTTCTGATCTGTAAATTCAGTTAACAGAGATAAAACATATTTTTGATTGAGCAGTTATGAAACATTCTTTTTGTAGAAAATGCAAGTGGAGATTCGGAGCGCTAAGAGGGTAATAGTGGAAAAAGGAATGTCTTCAAATATAAACTACACAGAATCATTCGGTGAAACTTCTTTCTGATCTGTGCATTCAGCTAACAGAGTTAAACCATAGTTTTGATTGAGCAGATCTGAACACTATTTCTGTAGAAAATGCAACTGGACATTTGGAGCGCTAAGAGAGTAGTAGTGGAAAAAGGAATATATTCAAATATAAACTACACAGAAGCATTCTGTGAAACTTCTTTCTGATCTGAGCATTCAGCTAACAGAGTTAAACCATACTTTTGATTGAGCAGTTTTGAAACACTCTGTCTGTAGAAAATGCAACTGGACATTCGTAGCGCTAAGTGGGTAATAGTGGAAAAAAGAATATGTTAAAATATAAACTACACAGAAGCAATGTATGAAACTACTTTCTGTTCTGTGCATTCAACTAACAGAGTTGAACCTTACTTTTGATTGAGCCGTTCTGAAACACTCTTTCTGTAGAAACTGCAATTGGACATTCTGAGCGCTAAGAGGCCTATATTGGGAAAACGAATGTCTACAAATAAAAACTACACAGAAGAATTGTGTGAAACTTCTTTCTGTTCTGTTTGTTCAACTAAAAGAGTTGAACCTTAGTTTTGATTGAGCCGTTCTGAAACACTCTTTCTGTAGAAAATGCAAGTGGAATTTCGGAGCGCTAAGAGGGTAATAGTGGAAAAAGGAATGTCTCCAAATATAAACTACACAGAATCATTCTGTGAAACTTCTTTCTGATCTGTGCATTCAACTAACAGAATTAAACCATACTTTTGATTCAGCAGATCTGAACACTCTTTCTGTAGAAAATGCAACTGGACATTTGGAGCGCTAAGAGAGTAGTAGTGGAAAAAGGAATATATTCAAATATAAACTACACAGAAGCATTCTGTGAAACTTCTTTCTGATCTGAGCATTCAGCTAACAGAGTTAAACCATACTTTTGATTGAGCAGTTTTGAAACACTCTGTCTGTAGAAAATGCAACTGGACATTCGTAGCGCTACGTGGGTAATAGTGGAAAAAAGAATATGTTCAAATATAAGCTACACAGAAGCATTGTATGAAACTACTTTCTGTTCTGTGCATTCAACTAACAGAGTTGAACCTTACTTTTGATTGAGCCTTTCTGAAACACTCTTTCTGTAGAAACTGCAATTGGACATTCTGAGCGCTAAGAGGCCTCTATTGGGAAAAATAATATCTTCAAATAAAAACTACACAGAAGCATTGTGTGAAACTTATTTCTGATATGTTCATTAAGCTAACAGAGTTAAACCATACTTTCGATTGCGCAGTTCTGAACACTCTTTCTGTAGAAAATGCAAGTGGACATTCGGAGCGCTAAGAGGGTAATAGTGGAAAAAGGATTATATTCAAATATAAACTACACAGTAGCATTCTGTGAAAATTCTTTCTCTTCTGTGCATTCAACTAACAGAGTTGAACCTTACTTTTGATTGAGCCGTTCTGAAACTCTCTTTCTGTAGAAACTGCAATTGGACATGCTAAGCGCTAAGAGGCCTACATTGGGAAAAAGAATATCTTCAAATAAAAACTACACAGATGCATTCTGTGAAACTTATTTCTGATCTGTAAATTCAGTTAACAGAGATAAAACATATTTTTGATTGAGCAGTTATGAAACACTCTTTTTGTAGAAAATGCAAGTGGAGATTCGGAGCGCTAAGAGGGTAATAGTGGAAAAAGGAATGTCTTCAAATATAAACTACACAGAATCATTCGGTGAAACTTATTTCTGATCTGTGCATTCAGCTAACAGAGTTAAACCATACTTTTGATTGAGCAGATCTGAACACTCTTTCTGTAGAAAATGCAACTGGACATTTGGAGCGCTAAGAGCGTAGTAGTGGAAAAAGGAATATATTCAAATATAAACTTCACAGAAGCATTCTGTGAAACTTCTTTCTGATCTGAGCATTCAGCTAACAGAGTTAAACCATACTTTTGATTGAGCAGTTTTGAAACACTCTGTCTGTAGAAAATGCAACTGGACATTCGTAGCGCTAAGTGGGTAATAGTGGAAAAAAGAATATGTTCAAATATAAACTACACAGAAGCATTGTATGAAACTTCTTTCTGTTCTGTGCATTCAACTAACAGAGTTGAACCTTACTTTTGATTGAGCCGTTCTGAAACACTCTTTCTGTAGAAACTGCAATTAGACATTCTGAGCGCTAAGAGGCCTATATTGGGAAAAAGAATGTCTACAAATAAAAACTACACAGAAGAATTGTGTGAAACTTCTTTCTGTTCTGTTTGTTCAACTAAAAGAGTTGAACCTTAGTTTTGATTGAGCCGTTCTGAAACACTCTTTCTGTAGAAAATGCAAGTGGAGTTTCGGAGCGCTAAGAGGGCAATAGTGGAAAAAGGAATGTCTCCAAATATAAACTACACAGAATCATTCTGTGAAACTTCTTTCTGATCTGTGCATTCAGCTAACAGAGTTAAACCATACTTTTGATTCAGCAGATCTGAACACTCTTTCTGTAGAAAATGCAACTGGACATTTGGAGCGCTAAGAGAGTAGTAGTGGAAAAAGGAATATATTCAAATATAAACTACACAGAAGCATTCTGTGAAACTTCTTTCTGATCTGAGCATTCAGCTAACAGAGTTAAACCATACTTTTGATTGAGCAGTTTTGAAACACTCTGTCTGTAGAAAATGCAACTGGACATTCGTAGCGCTAAGTGGGTAATAGTGGAAAAAAGAATATGTTCAAATATAAGCTACACAGAAGCATTGTATGAAACTTCTTTCTGTTCTGTGCATTCAACTAACAGAGTTGAACCTTACTTTTGATTGAGCCTTTCTGAAACACTCTTTCTGTAGAAACTGCAATTGGACATTCTGAGCGCTAAGAGGCCTCTATTGGGAAAAATAATATCTTCAAATAAAAACTACACAGAAGCATTGTGTGAAACTTATTTCTGATATGTTCATTAAGCTAACAGAGTTAAACCATACTTTTGATTGCGCAGTTCTGAACACTGTTTCTGTAGAAAATGCAAGTGGACATTCGGAGCGCTAAGAGGGTAATAGTGGAAAAACGAATATATTCAAATATAAACTACACAGTAGCATTCTGTGAAAATTCTTTCTGTTCTGTGCATTCAACTAACATAGTTGAACCCTACTTTTTTTGAGCCGTTCTGAAACACTCTTTCTGTAGAAATTGCAATTGGACATGCTAAGCGCTAAGAGGCCTACATTGGGAAAAAGAATATCTTCAAATAAAAACTACACAGATGCATTCTGTGAAACTTATATCTGATCTGTAAATTCAGTTAACAGAGATAAAACATATTTTTGATTGAGCAGTTATGAAACACTCTTTTTGTAGAAAATGCAAGTGGAGATTCGGAGCGCTAAGAGGGTAATAGTGGAAAAATTAATGTCTTCAAATATAAACTACACAGAATCATTCGGTGAAACTTCTTTCTGATCTGTGCATTCAGCTAACAGAGTTAAACCATAGTTTTGATTGAGCAGATCTGAACACTATTTCTGTATTTAATGCAACTGGACATTTGGAGCGCTAAGAGAGTAGTAGTGGAAAAAGGAATATATTCAAATATAAACTACACAGAAGCATTCTGTGAAACTTCTTTCTGATCTGAGCATTCAGCTAAGAGAGTTAAACCATACTTTTGATTGAGCAGTTTTGAAACACTCTGTCTGTAGAAAATGCAACTGGACATTCGTAGCGCTAAGTGGGTAATAGTGGAAAAAAGAATATGTTCAAATATGAACTACACAGAAGCATTGTATGAAACTACTTTCTGTTCTGTGCATTCAACTAACAGAGTTGAACCTTACTTTTCATTAAGCCGTTCTGAAACACTCTTTCTGTAGAAACTGCAATTGGACATTCTGAGCGCTAAGAGGCCTATATTGGGAAAAAGAATGTCTACAAATAAAAACTACACAGAAGAATTGTGTGAAACTTCTTTCTGTTCTGTTTGTTCAACTAAAAGAGTTGAACCTTAGTTTTGATTGAGCCGTTCTGAAACACTCTTTCTGTAGAAAATGCAAGTGGAGATTCGGAGCGCTAAGAGGGTAATAGTGGAAAAAGGAATGTCTCCAAATATAAACTACACAGAATCATTCTGTGAAACTTCTTTCTGATCTGTGCATTCAGCTAACAGAGTTAAACCATACTTTTGATTCAGCAGATCTGAACACTCTTTCTGTAGAAAATGCAACTGGACATTTGGAGCGCTAAGAGAGTAGTAGTGGAAAAAGGAATATATTCAAATATAAACTACACAGAAGCATTCTGTGAAACTTCTTTCTGATCTGAGCATTCAGCTAACAGAGTTAAACCATACTTTTGATTGAGCAGTTTTGAAACACTCTGTCTGTAGAAAATGCAACTGGACATTCGTAGCGCTAAGTGGGTTATAGTGGAAAAAAGAATATGTTCTAATATAAGCTACACAGAAGCATTGTATGAAACTTCTTTCTGTTCTGTGCATTCAACTAACAGAGTTGAACCTTACTTTTGATTGAGCCTTTCTGAAACACTCTTTCTGTAGAAACTGCAATTGGACATTCTGAGCGCTAAGAGGCCTCTATTGGGAAAAATAATATCTTCATATAAAAACTACACAGAAGCATTGTGTGAAACTTATTTCTGATATGTTCATTAAGATAACAGAGTTAACCATACTTTTGATTGCGCAGTTCTGAACACACTTTCTGTAGAAAATGCAAGCGGGCATTCGGAGCGCTAAGAGGGTAATAGTGGAAAAAGGAATATATTCAAATATAAACTACACAGTAGCATTCTGTGAAAATTCTTTCTGTTCTGTGCATTCAACTAACAGAGTTGAACCCTACTTTTGATTGAGCCGTTCTGAAACACTCTTTCTGTAGAAATTGCAATTGGACATGCTAAGCGCTAAGAGGCCTACATTGGGAAAAAGAATATCTTCAAATAAAAACTACACAGATGCATTCTGTGAAACTTATTTCTGATCTGTAAATTCAGTTAACAGAGATAAAACATATTTTTGATTGAGCAGTTATGAAACACTCTTTTTGTAGAAAATGCAAGTGGAGATTCGGAGCGCTAAGAGGGTAATAGTGGAAAAAGGAATGTCTTCAAATATAAACTACACAGAATCATTCGGTGAAACTTCTTTCTGATTTGTGCATTCAGCTAACAGAGTTAAACCATAGTTTTGATTGAGCAGATCTGAACACTCTTTCTGTAGAAAATGCAACTGGACATTTGGAGCGATAAGAGAGTAGTAGTGGAAAAAGGAATATATTCAAATATAAACTACACAGAAGCATTCTGTGAAACTTCTTTCTGATCTGAGCATTCAGCTAACAGAGTTAAACCATACTTTTGATTGAGCAGTTTTGAAACACTCTGTCTGTAGAAAATGCAACTGGACATTCGTAGCGCTAAGTGGGTAATAGTGGAAAAAAGAATATGTTCAAATATAAACTACACAGAAGCATTGTATGAAACTTCTTTCTGTTCTGTGCATTCAACTAACAGAGTTGAACCTTACTTTTGATTGAGCCGTTCTGAAACACTCTTTCTGTAGAAACTGCAATTGGACATTCTGAGCGCTAAGAGGCCTATATTGGGAAAAAGAATGTCTACAAATAAAAACTACACAGAAGAATTTTGTGAAACTTCTTTCTGTTCTGTTTGTTCAACTAAAAGAGTTGAACCTTAGTTTTGATTGAGCCGTTCTGAAACACTCTTTCTGTAGAAAATGCAAGTGGAGATTCGGAGCGCTAAGAGGGTAATAGTGGAAAAAGGAATGTCTCCAAATATAAACTACACAGAATCATTCTGTGAAACTTCTTTCTGATCTGTGCATTCAGCTAACAGAGTTAAACCATACTTTTGATTGAGCAGATCTGAACACTCTTTCTGTAGAAAATGCAACGGGACATTTGGAGCGCTAAGAGAGTAGTAGTGGAAAAAGGAATATATTCAAATATAAACTACACAGAAGCATTCTGTGAAACTTCTTTCTGATCTGAGCATTCAGCTAACAGAGTTAAACCATACTTTTGATTGAGCAGTTTTGAAACACTCTGTCTGTAGAAAATGCAACTGGACATTCGTAGCGCTACGTGGGTAATAGTGGAAAAAAGAATATGTTCAAATATAAACTACACAGAAGCATTGTATGAAACTACTTTCTGTTCTGTGCATTCAACTAACAGAGTTGAACCTTACTTTTGATTGAGCCTTTCTGAAACACTCTTTCTGTAGAAACTGCAATTGGACATTCTGAGCGCTAAGAGGCCTCTATTGGGAAAAATAATATCTTCAAATAAAAACTACACAGAAGCATTGTGTGAAACTTATTTCTGATATGTTCATTAAGCTAACAGAGTTAAACCATACTTTTGATTGCGCAGTTCTGAACACTCTTTCTGTAGAAAATGCAAGTGGAGATTCAGAGCGATAAGAGGGTAATAGTGGAAAAAGGAATATATTCAAATATAAACTACACAGTAGCATTCTGTGAAAATTCTTTCTGTTCTGTGCATTCAACTAACAGAGTTGAACCTTACTATTGATTGAGCCGTTCTGAAACACTCTTTCTGTAGAAACTGCAATTGGACAGGCTAAGCGCTAAGAGGCCTACATTGGGAAAAAGAATATCTTCAAATAAAAACTACACAGATGCATTCTGTGAAACTTATTTCTGATCTGTAAATTCAGTTAACAGAGATAAAACATATTTTTGATTGAGCAGTTATGAAACACTCTTTTTGTAGAAAATGCAAGTGGAGATTCTGAGCGCTAAGTGGTTAATAGTGGAAAAAGGAATGTCTTCAAATATAAACTACACAGAATCATTCGGTGAAACTTCTTTCTGATCGGTGCATTCAGCTAACACAGTTAAACCATACTTTTGATTGAGCAGATCTGAACACTCTTTCTGTAGAAAATTCAACTGGACATTTGGAGCGCTAAGAGCGCAGTAGTGGAAAAAGGAATATATTCAAATATAAACTACACAGAAGCATTCTGTGAAACTTCTTTCTGATCTGAGCATTCAGCTAACAGAGTTAAACCATACTTTTGATTGAGCAGTTTTGAAACACTCTGTCTGTAGAAAATGCAACTGGACATTCGTAGCGCTAAGTGGGTAATAGTGGAAAAAAGAATATGTTCAAATATGAACTACACAGAAGCATTGTATGAAACTTCTTTCTGTTCTGTGCATTCAACTAACAGAGTTGAACCTTACTTTTCATTGAGCCGTTCTGAAACACTCTTTCTGTAGAAACTGCAATTGGACATTCTGAGCGCTAAGAGGACTGTATTGGGAAAAAGAATGTCTACAAATAAAAACTACACAGAAGAATTGTGTGAAACTTCTTTCTGTTCTGTTTGTTCAACAAAAAGAGTTGAACCTTAGTTTTGATTGAGCCGTTCTGAAACACTCTTTCTGTAGAAAATGCAAGTGGAGATTCGGAGCGCTAAGAGGGTAATAGTGGAAAAAGGAATGTCTCCAAATATAAACTACACAGAATCATTCTGTGAAACTTCTTTCTGATCTGTGCATTCAGCTAACAGAGTTAAACCATACTTTTGATTCAGCAGATCTGAACACTCTTTCTGTAGAAAATGCAACTGGACATTTGGAGCGCTAAGAGAGTAGTAGTGGAAAAAGGAATATATTCAAATATAAACTACACAGAAGCATTCTGTGAAACTTCTTTCTGATCTGAGCATTCAGCTAACAGAGTTAAACCATACTTTTGATTGAGCAGTTTTGAAACACTCTGTCTGTAGAAAATGCAACTGGACATTCGTAGCGCTAAGTGGGTTATAGTGGAAAAAAGAATATGTTCAAATATAAGCTACACAGAAGCATTGTATGAAACTTCTTTCTGTTCTGTGCATTCAACTAACAGAGTTGAACCTTACTTTTGATTGAGCCTTTCTGAAACACTCTTTCTGTAGAAACTGCAATTGGACATTCTGAGCGCTAAGAGGCCTCTACTGGGAAAAAAAATATCTTCAAATAAAAACTACACAGAAGCATTGTGTGAAACTTATTTCTGATATGTTCATTAAGATAACAGAGTTAACCATACTTTTGATTGCGCAGTTCTGAACACACTTTCTGTAGAAAATGCAAGCGGGCATTCGGAGCGCTAAGAGGGTAATAGTGGAAAAAGGAATATATTCAAATATAAACTACACAGTAGCATTCTGTGAAAATTCTTTCTGTTCTGTGCATTCAACTAACAGAGTTGAACCCTACTTTTGATTGAGCCGTTCTGAAACACTCTTTCTGTAGAAATTGCAATTGGACATGCTAAGCGCTAAGAGGCCTACATTGGGAAAAAGAATATCTTCAAATAAAAACTACACAGATGCATTCTGTGAAACTTATTTCTGATCTGTAAATTCAGTTAACAGAGATAAAACATATTTTTGATTGAGCAGTTATGAAACACTCTTTTTGTAGAAAATGCAAGTGGAGATTCGGAGCGCTAAGAGGGTAATAGTGGAAAAAGGAATGTCTTCAAATATAAACTACACAGAATCATTCGGTGAAACTTCTTTCTGATTTGTGCATTCAGCTAACAGAGTTAAACCATAGTTTTGATTGAGCAGATCTGAACACTCTTTCTGTAGAAAATGCAACTGGACATTTGGAGCGATAAGAGAGTAGTAGTGGAAAAAGGAATATATTCAAATATAAACTACACAGAAGCATTCTGTGAAACTTCTTTCTGATCTGAGCATTCAGCTAACAGAGTTAAACCATACTTTTGTTTGAGCAGTTTTGAAACACTCTGTCTGTAGAAAATGCAACTGGACATTCGTAGCGCTAAGTGGGTAATAGTGGAAAAAAGAATATGTTCAAATATAAACTACACAGAAGCATTGTATGAAACTTCTTTCTGTTCTGTGCATTCAACTAACAGAGTTGAACCTTACTTTTGATTGAGCCGTTCTGAAACACTCTTTCTGTAGAAACTGCAATTGGACATTCTGAGCGCTAAGAGGCCTATATTGGGAAAAAGAATGTCTACAAATAAAAACTACACAGAAGAATTTTGTGAAACTTCTTTCTGTTCTGTTTGTTCAACTAAAAGAGTTGAACCTTAGTTTTGATTGAGCCGTTCTGAAACACTCTTTCTGTAGAAAATGCAAGTGGAGATTCGGAGCGCTAAGAGGGTAATAGTGGAAAAAGGAATGTCTCCAAATATAAACTACACAGAATCATTCTGTGAAACTTCTTTCTGATCTGTGCATTCAGCTAACAGAGTTAAACCATACTTTTGATTGAGCAGATCTGAACACTCTTTCTGTAGAAAATGCAACGGGACATTTGGAGCGCTAAGAGAGTAGTAGTGGAAAAAGGAATATATTCAAATATAAACTACACAGAAGCATTCTGTGAAACTTCTTTCTGATCTGAGCATTCAGCTAACAGAGTTAAACCATACTTTTGATTGAGCAGTTTTGAAACACTCTGTCTGTAGAAAATGCAACTGGACATTCGTAGCGCTACGTGGGTAATAGTGGAAAAAAGAATATGTTCAAATATAAACTACACAGAAGCATTGTATGAAACTACTTTCTGTTCTGTGCATTCAACTAACAGAGTTGAACCTTACTTTTGATTGAGCCTTTCTGAAACACTCTTTCTGTAGAAACTGCAATTGGACATTCTGAGCGCTAAGAGGCCTCTATTGGGAAAAATAATATCTTCAAATAAAAACTACACAGAAGCATTGTGTGAAACTTATTTCTGATATGTTCATTAAGCTAACAGAGTTAAACCATACTTTTGATTGCGCAGTTCTGAACACTCTTTCTGTAGAAAATGCAAGTGGAGATTCAGAGCGCTAAGAGGGTAATAGTGGAAAAAGGAATATATTCAAATATAAACTACACAGTAGCATTCTGTGAAAATTCTTTCTGTTCTGTGCATTCAACTAACAGAGTTGAACCTTACTATTGATTGAGCCGTTCTGAAACACTCTTTCTGTAGAAACTGCAATTGGACAGGCTAAGCGCTAAGAGGCCTACATTGGGAAAAAGAATATCTTCAAATAAAAACTACACAGATGCATTCTGTGAAACTTATTTCTGATCTGTAAATTCAGTTAACAGAGATAAAACATATTTTTGATTGAGCAGTTATGAAACACTCTTTTTGTAGAAAATGCAAGTGGAGATTCTGAGCGCTAAGTGGTTAATAGTGGAAAAAGGAATGTCTTCAAATATAAACTACACAGAATCATTCGGTGAAACTTCTTTCTGATCGGTGCATTCAGCTAACACAGTTAAACCATACTTTTGATTGAGCAGATCTGAACACTCTTTCTGTAGAAAATTCAACTGGACATTTGGAGCGCTAAGAGCGTAGTAGTGGAAAAAGGAATATATTCAAATATAAACTACACAGAAGCATTCTGTGAAACTTCTTTCTGATCTGAGCATTCAGCTAACAGAGTTAAACCATACTTTTGATTGAGCAGTTTTGAAACACTCTGTCTGTAGAAAATGCAACTGGACATTCGTAGCGCTAAGTGGGTAATAGTGGAAAAAAGAATATGTTCAAATATGAACTACACAGAAGCATTGTATGAAACTTCTTTCTGTTCTGTGCATTCAACTAACAGAGTTGAACCTTACTTTTCATTGAGCCGTTCTGAAACACTCTTTCTGTAGAAACTGCAATTGGACATTCTGAGTGCTAAGAGGACTGTATTGGGAAAAAGAATGTCTACAAATAAAAACTACACAGAAGAATTGTGTGAAACTTCTTTCTGTTCTGTTTGTTCAACTAAAAGAGTTGAACCTTAGTTTTGATTGAGCCGTTCTGAAACACTCTTTCTGTAGAAAATGCAAGTGGAGATTCGGAGCGCTAAGAGGGTAATAGTGGAAAAAGGAATGTCTCCAAATATAAACTACACAGAATCATTCTGTGAAACTTCTTTCTGATCTGTGCATTCAGCTAACAGAGTTAAACCATACTTTTGATTCAGCAGATCTGAACACTCTTTCTGTAGAAAATGCAACTGGACATTTGGAGCGCTAAGAGAGTAGTAGTGGAAAAAGGAATATATTCAAATATAAACTACACAGAAGCATTCTGTGAAACTTCTTTCTGATCTGAGCATTCAGCTAACAGAGTTAAACCATACTTTTGATTGAGCAGTTTTGAAACACTCTGTCTGTAGAAAATGCAACTGGACATTCGTAGCGCTAAGTGGGTTATAGTGGAAAAAAGAATATGTTCAAATATAAGCTACACAGAAGCATTGTATGAAACTTCTTTCTGTTCTGTGCATTCAACTAACAGAGTTGAACCTTACATTTGATTGAGCCTTTCTGAAACACTCTTTCTGTAGAAACTGCAATTGGACATTCTGAGCGCTAAGAGGCCTCTACTGGGAAAAAAAAATCTTCAAATAAAAACTACACAGAAGCATTGTGTGAAACTTATTTCTGATATGTTCATTAAGCTAACAGAGTTAAACCATACTTTTGATTGCGCAGTTCTGAACACTCTTTCTGTAGAAAATGCAAGCGGGCATTCGGAGCGCTAAGAGGGTAATAGTGGAAAAAGGAATATATTCAAATATAAACTACACAGTAGCATTCTGTGAAAATTCTTTCTGTTCTGTTCATTCAACTAACAGAGTTGAACCCTACTTTTGATTGAGCCGTTCTGAAACACTCTTTCTGTAGAAATTGCAATTGGACATGCTAAGCGCTAAGAGGTCTACATTGGGAAAAAGAATATCTTCAAATAAAAACTACACAGATGCATTCTGTGAAACTTATTTCTGATCTGTAAATTCAGTTAACAGAGATAAAACATATTTTTGATTGAGCAGTTATGAAACACTCTTTTTGTAGAAAATGCAAGTGGAGATTCGGAACGCTAAGGGGGTAATAGTGGAAAAAGTAATGTCTTCAAATATAAACTACACAGAATCATTCGGTGAAACTTCTTTCTGATCTGTGCATTCAGCTAACAGAGTTAAACCATAGTTTTGATTGAGCAGATCTGAACACTCTTTCTGTAGAAAATGCAACTGGACATTTGGAGCGCTAAGAGAGTAGTAGTGGAAAAAGGAATATATTCAAATATAAACTACACAGAAGCATTCTGTGAAACTTCTTTCTGATCTGAGCATTCAGCTAACAGAGTTAAACCACACTTTTGATTGAGAAGTTTTGAAACACTCTGTCTGTAGAAAATGCAACTGGACATTAGTAGCGCTAAGTGGGTAATAGTGGAAAAAAGAATATGTTCAAATATAAACTACACAGAAGCATTGTATGAAACTTCTTTCTGTTCTGTGCATTCAACTAACAGAGTTGAACCTTACTTTTGATTGAGCCGTTCTGAAACACTCTTTCTGTAGAAACTGCAATTAGACATTCTGAGCGCTAAGAGGCCTATATTGGGAAAAAGAATGTCTACAAATAAAAACTACACAGAAGAATTGTGTGAAACTTCTTTCTGTTCTGTTTGTTCAACTAAAAGAGTTGAACCTTAGTTTTGATTGAGCCGTTCTGAACACTCTTTCTGTAGAAAATGCAAGTGGAGATTCGGAGCGCTAAGAGGGTAATAGTGGAAAAAGGAATGTCTCCAAATATAAACTACACAGAATCATTCTGTGAAACTTCTTTCTGATCTGTGCATTCAGCTAACAGAGTTAAACCATACTTTTGATTGAGCAGATCTGAACACTCTTTCTGTAGAAAATGCAACTGGACATTTGGAGCGCTAAGAGAGTAGTAGTGGAAAAAGGAATATATTCAAATATAAACTACACAGAAGCATTCTGTGAAACTTCTTTCTGATCTGAGCATTCAGCTAAGAGAGTTAAACCATACTTTTGATTGAGCAGTTTTGAAACACTCTGTCTGTAGAAAATGCAACTGGACATTCGTAGCGCTAAGTGGGTAATAGTGGAAAAAAGAATATGTTCAAATATAAACTACACAGAAGCATTGTATGAAACTTCTTTCTGTTCTGTGCATTCAACTAACAGAGTTGAACCTTACTTTTGATTGAGCCTTTCTGAAACACTCTTTCTGTAGAAACTGCAATTGGACATTCTGAGCGCTTAGAGGCCTCTATTGGGGAAAATAATATCTTCAAATAAAAACTACACAGAAGCATTGTGTGAAACTTATTTCTGATATGTTCATTAAGCTAACAGAGTTAAACCATACTTTTGATTGCGCAGTTCTGAACACTCTTTCTGTGGAAAATGCAAGTGGACATTCGGAGCGCTAAGAGGGTAATAGTGGAAAAAGGAATATATTCAAATATAAACTACACAGTAGCATTCTGTGAAAATTCTTTCTGTTCTGTGCATTCAACTAACAGAGTTGAACCTTACTTTTGATTGAGCCGTTCTGAAACACTCTTTCTGTAGAAACTGCAATTGGACATGCTAAGCGCTAAGAGGCCTACATTGGGAAAAAGAATATCTTCAAATAAAAACTACACAGATGCATTCTGTGAAACTTATTTCTGATCTGTAAATTCAGTTAACAGAGATAAAACATATTTTTGATTGAGCAGTTATGAAACACTCTTTTTGTAGAAAATGCAAGTGGAGATTCGGAGCGCTAAGGGGGTAATAGTTTAAAAATTAATGTCTTCAAATATAAACTACACAGAATCATTCGGTGAAAATTCTTTCTTATCTGTGCATTCAGCTAACAGAGTTAAACCATACTTTTGATTGAGCAGATCTGAACACTCTTTCTGTAGAAAATGCAACTGGACATTTGGAGCGCTAAGAGCGTAGTAGTGGAAAAAGGAATATATTCAAATATAAACTACACAGAAGCATTCTGTGAAACTTCTTTCTGATCTGAGCATTCAGCTAACAGAGTTAAACCATACTTTTGATTGAGCAGTTTTGAAACACTCTGTCTGTAGAAAATGCAACTGGACATTCGTAGCGCTAAGTGGGTAATAGTGGAAAAAAGAATATGTTCAAATATAAACTACACAGAAGCATTGTATGAAACTTCTTTCTGTTCTGTGCATTCAACTAACAGAGTTGAACCTTACTTTTGATTGAGCCGTTCTGAAACACTCTTTCTGTAGAAACTGCAATTGGACATTCTGAGCGCTAAGAGGCCTATATTGGGAAAAAGAATGTCTACAAATAAAAACTACACAGAAGAATTTTTTGAAACTTCTTTCTGTTCTGTTTGTTCAACTAAAAGAGTTGAACCTTAGTTTTGATTGAGCCGTTCTGAAACACTCTTTCTGTAGAAAATGCAAGTGGAGATTCGGAGCGCTAAGAGGGTAATAGTGGAAAAAGGAATGTCTCCAAATATAAACTACACAGAATCATTCTGTGAAACTTCTTTCTGATCTGTGCATTCAGCTAACAGAGTTAAACCATACTTTTGATTGAGCAGATCTGAACACTCTTTCTGTAGAAAATGCAACGGGACATTTGGAGCGCTAAGAGAGTAGTAGTGGAAAAAGGAAAATATTCAAATATAAACTACACAGAAGCATTCTGTGAAACTTCTTTCTGATCTGAGCATTCAGCTAACAGAGTTAAACCATACTTTTGATTGAGCAGTTTTGAAACACTCTGTCTGTAGAAAATGCAACTGGACATTCGTAGCGCTACGTGGGTAATAGTGGAAAAAAGAATATGTTCAAATATAAACTACACAGAAGCATTGTATGAAACTTCTTTCTGTTCTGTGCATTCAACTAACAGAGTTGAACCTTACTTTTGATTGAGCCTTTCTGAAACACTCTTTCTGTAGAAACTGCAATTGGACATTCTGAGCGCTAAGAGGCCTCTATTGGGAAAAATAATATCTTCAAATAAAAACTACACAGAAGCATTGTGTGAAACTTATTTCTGATATGTTCATTAAGCTAACAGAGTTAAACCATACTTTTGATTGCGCAGTTCTGAACACTCTTTCTGTAGAAAATGCAAGTGGAGATTCAGAGCGCTAAGAGGGTAATAGTGGAAAAAGGAATATATTCAAATATAAACTACACAGTAGCATTCTGTGAAAATTCTTTCTGTTCTGTGCATTCAACTAAGAGAGTTGAACCTTACTTTTGATTGAGCCGTTCTGAAACACTCTTTCTGTAGAAAATGCAATTGGACAGGCTAAGCGCTAAGAGGCCTACATTGGGAAAAAGAATATCTTCAAATAAAAACTACACAGATGCATTCTGTGAAACTTATTTCTGATCTGTAAATTCAGTTAACAGAGATAAAACATATTTTTGATTGAGCAGTTATGAAACACTCTTTTTGTAGAAAATGCAAGTGGAGATTCTGAGCGCTAAGTGGTTAATAGTGGAAAAAGGAATGTCTTCAAATATAAACTACACAGAATCATTCGGTGAAACTTCTTTCTGATCGGTGCATTCAGCTAACACAGTTAAACCATACTTTTGATTGAGCAGATCTGAACACTCTTTCTGTAGAAAATTCAACTGGACATTTGGAGCGCTAAGAGCGTAGTAGTGGAAAAAGGAATATATTCAAATATAAACTACACAGAAGCATTCTGTGAAACTTCTTTCTGATCTGAGCATTCAGCTAACAGAGTTAAACCATACTTTTGATTGAGCAGTTTTGAAACACTCTGTCTGTAGAAAATGCAACTGGACATTCGTAGCGCTAAGTGGGTAATAGTGGAAAAAAGAATATGTTCAAATATGAACTACACAGAAGCATTGTATGAAACTTCTTTCTGTTCTGTGCATTCAACTAACAGAGTTGAACCTTACTTTTCATTGAGCCGTTCTGAAACACTCTTTCTGTAGAAACTGCAATTGGACATTCTGAGCGCTAAGAGGCCTGTATTGGGAAAAAGAATGTCTACAAATAAAAACTACACAGAAGAATTGTGTGAAACTTCTTTCTGTTCTGTTTGTTCAACTAAAAGAGTTGAACCTTAGTTTTGATTGAGCCGTTCTGAAACACTCTTTCTGTAGAAAATGCAAGTGGAGATTCGGAGCGCTAAGAGGGTAATAGTGGAAAAAGGAATGTCTCCAAATATAAACTACACAGAATCATTCTGTGAAACTTCTTTCTGATCTGTGCATTCAGCTAACAGAGTTAAACCATACTTTTGATTCAGCAGATCTGAACACTCTTTCTGTAGAAAATGCAACTGGACATTTGGAGCGCTAAGAGAGTAGTAGTGGAAAAAGGAATATATTCAAATATAAACTACACAGAAGCATTCTGTGAAACTTCTTTCTGATCTGAGCATTCAGCTAACAGAGTTAAACCATACTTTTGATTGAGCAGTTTTGAAACACTCTGTCTGTAGAAAATGCAACTGGACATTCGTAGCGCTAAGTGGGTTATAGTGGAAAAAAGAATATGTTCAAATATAAGCTACACAGAAGCATTGTATGAAACTTCTTTCTGTTCTGTGCATTCAACTAACAGAGTTGAACCTTACTTTTGATTGAGCCTTTCTGAAACACTCTTTCTGTAGAAACTGCAATTGGACATTCTGAGCGCTAAGAGGCCTCTATTGGGAAAAATAATATCTTCAAATAAAAACTACACAGAAGCATTGTGTGAAACTTATTTCTGATATGTTCATTAAGCTAACAGAGTTAAACCATACTTTTGATTGCGCAGTTCTGAACACTCTTTCTGTAGAAAATGCAAGCGGGCATTCGGAGCGCTAAGAGGGTAATAGTGGAAAAAGGAATATATTCAAATATAAACTACACAGTAGCATTCTGTGAAAATTCTTTCTGTTCTGTTCATTCAACTAACAGAGTTGAACGCTACTTTTGATTGAGCCGTTCTGAAACACTCTTTCTGTAGAAATTGCAATTGGACATGCTAAGCGCTAAGAGGTCTACATTGGGAAAAATAATATCTTCAAATAAAAACTACACAGATGCATTCTGTGAAACTTATTTCTGATCTGTAAATTCAGTTAACAGAGATAAAACATATTTTTGATTGAGCAGTTATGAAACACTCTTTTTGTAGAAAATGCAAGTGGAGATTCGGAGCGCTAAGGGGGTAATAGTGGAAAAAGGAATGTCTTCAAATATAAACTACACAGAATCATTCGGTGAAACTTCTTTCTGATCTGTGCATTCAGCTAACAGAGTTAAACCATAGTTTTGATTGAGCAGATCTGAACACTCTTTCTGTAGAAAATGCAACTGGACATTTGGAGCGCTAAGAGAGTAGTAGTGGAAAAAGGAATATATTCAAATATAAACTACACAGAAGCATTCTGTGAAACTTCTTTCTGATCTGAGCATTCAGCTAACAGAGTTAAACCATACTTTTGATTGAGCAGTTTTGAAACACTCTGTCTGTAGAAAATGCAACTGGACATTAGTAGCGCTAAGTGGGTAATAGTGGAAAAAAGAATATGTTCAAATATAAACTACACAGAAGCATTGTATGAAACTTCTTTCTGTTCTGTGCATTCAACTAACAGAGTTGAACCTTACTTTTGATTGAGCCGTTCTGAAACACTCTTTCTGTAGAAACTGCAATTAGACATTCTGAGCGCTAAGAGGCCTATATTGGGAAAAAGAATGTCTACAAATAAAAACTACACAGAAGAATTGTGTGAAACTTCTTTCTGTTCTGTTTGTTCAACTAAAAGAGTTGAACCTTAGTTTTGATTGAGCCGTTCTGAACACTCTTTCTGTAGAAAATGCAAGTGGAGATTCGGAGCGCTAAGAGGGTAATAGTGGAAAAAGGAATGTCTCCAAATATAAACTACACAGAATCATTCTGTGAAACTTCTTTCTGATCTGTGCATTCAGCTAACAGAGTTAAACCATACTTTTGATTGAGCAGATCTGAACACTCTTTCTGTAGAAAATGCAACTGGACATTTGGAGCGCTAAGAGAGTAGTAGTGGAAAAAGGAATATATTCAAATATAAACTACACAGAAGCATTCTGTGAAACTTCTTTCTGATCTGAGCATTCAGCTAAGAGAGTTAAACCATACTTTTGATTGAGCAGTTTTGAAACACTCTGTCTGTAGAAAATGCAACTGGACATTCGTAGCGCTAAGTGGGTAATAGTGGAAAAAAGAATATGTTCAAATATAAACTACACAGAAGCATTGTATGAAACTTCTTTCTGTTCTGTGCATTCAACTAACAGAGTTGAACCTTACTTTTGATTGAGCCTTTCTGAAACACTCTTTCTGTAGAAACTGCAATTGGACATTCTGAGCGCTTAGAGGCCTCTATTGGGAAAAATAATATCTTCAAATAAAAACTACACAGAAGCATTGTGTGAAACTTATTTCTGATATGTTCATTAAGCTAACAGAGTTAAACCATACTTTTGATTGCGCAGTTCTGAACACTCTTTCTGTAGAAAATGCAAGTGGAGATTCAGAGCGCTAAGAGGGTAATATTGGAAAAAGGAATATATTCAAATATAAACTACACAGTAGCATTCTGTGAAAATTCTTTCTGTTCTGTGCATTCAACTAACAGAGTTGAACCTTACTTTTGATTGAGCCGTTCTGAAACACTCTTTCTGTAGAAACTGCAATTGGACAGGCTAAGCGCTAAGAGGCCTACATTGGGAAAAAGAATATCTTCAAATAAAAACTACACAGATGCATTCTGTGAAACTTATTTCTGATCTGTAAATTCAGTTAACAGAGATAAAACATATTTTTGATTGAGCAGTTATGAAACACTCTTTTTGTAGAAAATGCAAGTGGAGATTCTGAGCGCTAAGTGGTTAATAGTGGAAAAAGGAATGTCTTCAAATATAAACTACACAGAATCATTCGGTGAAACTTCTTTCTGATCGGTGCATTCAGCTAACACAGTTAAACCATACTTTTGATTGAGCAGATCTGAACACTCTTTCTGTAGAAAATTCAACTGGACATTTGGAGCGCTAAGAGCGTAGTAGTGGAAAAAGGAATATATTCAAATATAAACTACACAGAAGCATTCTGTGAAACTTCTTTCTGATCTGAGCATTCAGCTAACAGAGTTAAACCATACTTTTGATTGAGCAGTTTTGAAACACTCTGTCTGTAGAAAATGCAACTGGACATTCGTAGCGCTAAGTGGGTAATAGTGGAAAAAAGAATATGTTCAAATATGAACTACACAGAAGCATTGTATGAAACTTCTTTCTGTTCTGTGCATTCAACTAACAGAGTTGAACCTTACTTTTCATTGAGCCGTTCTGAAACACTCTTTCTGTAGAAACTGCAATTGGACATTCTGAGCGCTAAGAGGCCTGTATTGGGAAAAAGAATGTCTACAAATAAAAACTACACAGAAGAATTGTGTGAAACTTCTTTCTGTTCTGTTTGTTCAACTAAAAGAGTTGAACCTTAGTTTTGATTGAGCCGTTCTGAAACACTCTTTCTGTAGAAAATGCAAGTGGAGATTCGGAGCGCTAAGAGGGTAATAGTGGAAAAAGGAATGTCTCCAAATATAAACTACACAGAATCATTCTGTGAAACTTCTTTCTGATCTGTGCATTCAGCTAACAGAGTTAAACCATACTTTTGATTCAGCAGATCTGAACACTCTTTCTGTAGAAAATGCAACTGGACATTTGGAGCGCTAAGAGAGTAGTAGTGGAAAAAGGAATATATTCAAATATAAACTACACAGAAGCATTCTGTGAAACTTCTTTCTGATCTGAGCATTCAGCTAACAGAGTTAAACCATACTTTTGATTGAGCAGTTTTGAAACACTCTGTCTGTAGAAAATGCAACTGGACATTCGTAGCGCTAAGTGGGTTATAGTGGAAAAAAGAATATGTTCAAATATAAGCTACACAGAAGCATTGTATGAAACTTCTTTCTGTTCTGTGCATTCAACTAACAGAGTTGAACCTTACTTTTGATTGAGCCTTTCTGAAACACTCTTTCTGTAGAAACTGCAATTGGACATTCTGAGCGCTAAGAGGCCTCTATTGGGAAAAATAATATCTTCAAATAAAAACTACACAGAAGCATTGTGTGAAACTTATTTCTGATATGTTCATTAAGCTAACAGAGTTAAACCATACTTTTGATTGCGCAGTTCTGAACACTCTTTCTGTAGAAAATGCAAGCGGGCATTCGGAGCGCTAAGAGGGTAATAGTGGAAAAAGGAATATATTCAAATATAAACTACACAGTAGCATTCTGTGAAAATTCTTTCTGTTCTGTTCATTCAACTAACAGAGTTGAACGCTACTTTTGATTGAGCCGTTCTGAAACACTCTTTCTGTAGAAATTGCAATTGGACATGCTAAGCGCTAAGAGGTCTACATTGGGAAAAATAATATCTTCAAATAAAAACTACACAGATGCATTCTGTGAAACTTATTTCTGATCTGTAAATTCAGTTAACAGAGATAAAACATATTTTTGATTGAGCAGTTATGAAACACTCTTTTTGTAGAAAATGCAAGTGGAGATTCGGAGCGCTAAGGGGGTAATAGTGGAAAAAGGAATGTCTTCAAATATAAACTACACAGAATCATTCGGTGAAACTTCTTTCTGATCTGTGCATTCAGCTAACAGAGTTAAACCATAGTTTTGATTCAGCAGATCTAAACACTCTTTCTGTAGAAAATGCAACTGGACATTTGGAGCGCTAAGAGAGTAGTAGTGGAAAAAGGAATATATTCAAATATAAACTACACAGAAGCATTCTGTGAAACTTCTTTCTGATCTGAGCATTCAGCTAACAGAGCTAACCATACTTTTGATTGAGCAGTTTTGAAACACTCTGTCTGTAGAAAATGCAACTGGACATTAGTAGCGCTAAGTGGGTAATAGTGGAAAAAAGAATATGTTCAAATATAAACTACACAGAAGCATTGTATGAAACTTCTTTCTGTTCTGTGCATTCAACTAACAGAGTTGAACCTTACTTTTGATTGAGCCGTTCTGAAACACTCTTTCTGTAGAAACTGCAATTAGACATTCTGAGCGCTAAGAGGCCTATATTGGGAAAAAGAATGTCTACAAATAAAAACTACACAGAAGAATTGTGTGAAACTTCTTTCTGTTCTGTTTGTTCAACTAAAAGATTTGAACCTTAGTTTTGATTGAGCCGTTCTGAACACTCTTTCTGTAGAAAATGCAAGTGGAGATTCGGAGCGCTAAGAGGGTAATAGTGGAAAAAGGAATGTCTCCAAATATAAACTACACAGAATCATTCTGTGAAACTTCTTTCTGATCTGTGCATTCAGCTAACAGAGTTAAACCATACTTTTGATTGAGCAGATCTGAACACTCTTTCTGTAGAAAATGCAACTGGACATTTGGAGCGCTAAGAGAGTAGTAGTGGAAAAAGGAATATATTCAAATATAAACTACACAGAAGCATTCTGTGAAACTTCTTTCTGATCTGAGCATTCAGCTAAGAGAGTTAAACCATACTTTTGATTGAGCAGTTTTGAAACACTCTGTCTGTAGAAAATGCAACTGGACATTCGTAGCGCTAAGTGGGTAATAGTGGAAAAAAGAATATGTTCAAATATAAACTACACAGAAGCATTGTATGAAACTTCTTTCTGTTCTGTGCATTCAACTAACAGAGTTGAACCTTACTTTTGATTGAGCCTTTCTGAAACACTCTTTCTGTAGAAACTGCAATTGGACATTCTGAGCGCTTAGAGGCCTCTATTGGGAAAAATAATATCTTCAAATAAAAACTACACAGAAGCATTGTGTGAAACTTATTTCTGATATGTTCATTAAGCTAACAGAGTTAAACCATACTT
This sequence comes from Symphalangus syndactylus, assembly GCF_028878055.3. Lineage (NCBI taxonomy): Eukaryota > Metazoa > Chordata > Mammalia > Primates > Hylobatidae > Symphalangus > Symphalangus syndactylus. The sequence goes on from NC_072433.2 coordinate 8,904,291, forward strand.
TTGATTGCGCAGTTCTGAACACTCTTTCTGTAGAAAATGCAAGTGGAGATTCAGAGCGCTAAGAGGGTAATATTGGAAAAAGGAATATATTCAAATATAAACTACACAGTAGCATTCTGTGAAAATTCTTTCTGTTCTGTGCATTCAACTAACAGAGTTGAACCTTACTTTTGATTGAGCCGTTCTGAAACACTCTTTCTGTAGAAACTGCAATTGGACAGGCTAAGCGCTAAGAGGCCTACATTGGGAAAAAGAATATCTTCAAATAAAAACTACACAGATGCATTCTGTGAAACTTATTTCTGATCTGTAAATTCAGTTAACAGAGATAAAACATATTTTTGATTGAGCAGTTATGAAACACTCTTTTTGTAGAAAATGCAAGTGGAGATTCTGAGCGCTAAGTGGTTAATAGTGGAAAAAGGAATGTCTTCAAATATAAACTACACAGAATCATTCGGTGAAACTTCTTTCTGATCGGTGCATTCAGCTAACACAGTTAAACCATACTTTTGATTGAGCAGATCTGAACACTCTTTCTGTAGAAAATTCAACTGGACATTTGGAGCGCTAAGAGCGTAGTAGTGGAAAAAGGAATATATTCAAATATAAACTACACAGAAGCATTCTGTGAAACTTCTTTCTGATCTGAGCATTCAGCTAACAGAGTTAAACCATACTTTTGATTGAGCAGTTTTGAAACACTCTGTCTGTAGAAAATGCAACTGGACATTCGTAGCGCTAAGTGGGTAATAGTGGAAAAAAGAATATGTTCAAATATGAACTACACAGAAGCATTGTATGAAACTTCTTTCTGTTCTGTGCATTCAACTAACAGAGTTGAACCTTACTTTTCATTGAGCCGTTCTGAAACACTCTTTCTGTAGAAACTGCAATTGGACATTCTGAGCGCTAAGAGGCCTGTATTGGGAAAAAGAATGTCTACAAATAAAAACTACACAGAAGAATTGTGTGAAACTTCTTTCTGTTCTGTTTGTTCAACTAAAAGAGTTGAACCTTAGTTTTGATTGAGCCGTTCTGAAACACTCTTTCTGTAGAAAATGCAAGTGGAGATTCGGAGCGCTAAGAGGGTAATAGTGGAAAAAGGAATGTCTCCAAATATAAACTACACAGAATCATTCTGTGAAACTTCTTTCTGATCTGTGCATTCAGCTAACAGAGTTAAACCATACTTTTGATTCAGCAGATCTGAACACTCTTTCTGTAGAAAATGCAACTGGACATTTGGAGCGCTAAGAGAGTAGTAGTGGAAAAAGGAATATATTCAAATATAAACTACACAGAAGCATTCTGTGAAACTTCTTTCTGATCTGAGCATTCAGCTAACAGAGTTAAACCATACTTTTGATTGAGCAGTTTTGAAACACTCTGTCTGTAGAAAATGCAACTGGACATTCGTAGCGCTAAGTGGGTTATAGTGGAAAAAAGAATATGTTCAAATATAAGCTACACAGAAGCATTGTATGAAACTTCTTTCTGTTCTGTGCATTCAACTAACAGAGTTGAACCTTACTTTTGATTGAGCCTTTCTGAAACACTCTTTCTGTAGAAACTGCAATTGGACATTCTGAGCGCTAAGAGGCCTCTATTGGGAAAAATAATATCTTCAAATAAAAACTACACAGAAGCATTGTGTGAAACTTATTTCTGATATGTTCATTAAGCTAACAGAGTTAAACCATACTTTTGATTGCGCAGTTCTGAACACTCTTTCTGTAGAAAATGCAAGCGGGCATTCGGAGCGCTAAGAGGGTAATAGTGGAAAAAGGAATATATTCAAATATAAACTACACAGTAGCATTCTGTGAAAATTCTTTCTGTTCTGTTCATTCAACTAACAGAGTTGAACGCTACTTTTGATTGAGCCGTTCTGAAACACTCTTTCTGTAGAAATTGCAATTGGACATGCTAAGCGCTAAGAGGTCTACATTGGGAAAAATAATATCTTCAAATAAAAACTACACAGATGCATTCTGTGAAACTTATTTCTGATCTGTAAATTCAGTTAACAGAGATAAAACATATTTTTGATTGAGCAGTTATGAAACACTCTTTTTGTAGAAAATGCAAGTGGAGATTCGGAGCGCTAAGGGGGTAATAGTGGAAAAAGGAATGTCTTCAAATATAAACTACACAGAATCATTCGGTGAAACTTCTTTCTGATCTGTGCATTCAGCTAACAGAGTTAAACCATAGTTTTGATTCAGCAGATCTGAACACTCTTTCTGTAGAAAATGCAACTGGACATTTGGAGCGCTAAGAGAGTAGTAGTGGAAAAAGGAATATATTCAAATATAAACTACACAGAAGCATTCTGTGAAACTTCTTTCTGATCTGAGCATTCAGCTAACAGAGTTAAACCATACTTTTGATTGAGCAGTTTTGAAACACTCTGTCTGTAGAAAATGCAACTGGACATTAGTAGCGCTAAGTGGGTAATAGTGGAAAAAAGAATATGTTCAAATATAAACTACACAGAAGCATTGTATGAAACTTCTTTCTGTTCTGTGCATTCAACTAACAGAGTTGAACCTTACTTTTGATTGAGCCGTTCTGAAACACTCTTTCTGTAGAAACTGCAATTAGACATTCTGAGCGCTAAGAGGCCTATATTGGGAAAAAGAATGTCTACAAATAAAAACTACACAGAAGAATTGTGTGAAACTTCTTTCTGTTCTGTTTGTTCAACTAAAAGAGTTGAACCTTAGTTTTGATTGAGCCGTTCTGAACACTCTTTCTGTAGAAAATGCAAGTGGAGATTCGGAGCGCTAAGAGGGTAATAGTGGAAAAAGGAATGTCTCCAAATATAAACTACACAGAATCATTCTGTGAAACTTCTTTCTGATCTGTGCATTCAGCTAACAGAGTTAAACCATACTTTTGATTGAGCAGATCTGAACACTCTTTCTGTAGAAAATGCAACTGGACATTTGGAGCGCTAAGAGAGTAGTAGTGGAAAAAGGAATATATTCAAATATAAACTACACAGAAGCATTCTGTGAAACTTCTTTCTGATCTGAGCATTCAGCTAAGAGAGTTAAACCATACTTTTGATTGAGCAGTTTTGAAACACTCTGTCTGTAGAAAATGCAACTGGACATTCGTAGCGCTAAGTGGGTAATAGTGGAAAAAAGAATATGTTCAAATATAAACTACACAGAAGCATTGTATGAAACTTCTTTCTTTTCTGTGCATTCAACTAACAGAGTTGAACCTTACTTTTGATTGAGCCTTTCTGAAACACTCTTTCTGTAGAAACTGCAATTGGACATTCTGAGCGCTTAGAGGCCTCTATTGGGAAAAATAATATCTTCAAATAAAAACTACACAGAAGCATTGTGTGAAACTTATTTCTGATATGTTCATTAAGCTAACAGAGTTAAACCATACTTTTGATTGCGCAGTTCTGAACACTCTTTCTGTAGAAAATGCAAGTGGAGATTCAGAGCGCTAAGAGGGTAATATTGGAAAAAGGAATATATTCAAATATAAACTACACAGTAGCATTCTGTGAAAATTCTTTCTGTTCTGTGCATTCAACTAACAGAGTTGAACCTTACTTTTGATTGAGCCGTTCTGAAACACTCTTTCTGTAGAAACTGCAATTGGACAGGCTAAGCGCTAAGAGGCCTACATTGGGAAAAAGAATATCTTCAAATAAAAACTACACAGATGCATTCTGTGAAACTTATTTCTGATCTGTAAATTCAGTTAACAGAGATAAAACATATTTTTGATTGAGCAGTTATGAAACACTCTTTTTGTAGAAAATGCAAGTGGAGATTCTGAGCGCTAAGTGGTTAATAGTGGAAAAAGGAATGTCTTCAAATATAAACTACACAGAATCATTCGGTGAAACTTCTTTCTGATCGGTGCATTCAGCTAACACAGTTAAACCATACTTTTGATTGAGCAGATCTGAACACTCTTTCTGTAGAAAATTCAACTGGACATTTGGAGCGCTAAGAGCGTAGTAGTGGAAAAAGGAATATATTCAAATATAAACTACACAGAAGCATTCTGTGAAACTTCTTTCTGATCTGAGCATTCAGCTAACAGAGTTAAACCATACTTTTGATTGAGCAGTTTTGAAACACTCTGTCTGTAGAAAATGCAACTGGACATTCGTAGCGCTAAGGGGTAATAGTGGAAAAAAGAATATGTTCAAATATGAACTACACAGAAGCATTGTATGAAACTTCTTTCTGTTCTGTGCATTCAACTAACAGAGTTGAACCTTACTTTTCATTGAGCCGTTCTGAAACACTCTTTCTGTAGAAACTGCAATTGGACATTCTGAGCGCTAAGAGGCCTGTATTGGGAAAAAGAATGTCTACAAATAAAAACTACACAGAAGAATTGTGTGAAACTTCTTTCTGTTCTGTTTGTTCAACTAAAAGAGTTGAACCTTAGTTTTGATTGAGCCGTTCTGAAACACTCTTTCTGTAGAAAATGCAAGTGGAGATTCGGAGCGCTAAGAGGGTAATAGTGGAAAAAGGAATGTCTCCAAATATAAACTACACAGAATCATTCTGTGAAACTTCTTTCTGATCTGTGCATTCAGCTAACAGAGTTAAACCATACTTTTGATTCAGCAGATCTGAACACTCTTTCTGTAGAAAATGCAACTGGACATTTGGAGCGCTAAGAGAGTAGTAGTGGAAAAAGGAATATATTCAAATATAAACTACACAGAAGCATTCTGTGAAACTTCTTTCTGATCTGAGCATTCAGCTAACAGAGTTAAACCATACTTTTGATTGAGCAGTTTTGAAACACTCTGTCTGTAGAAAATGCAACTGGACATTCGTAGCGCTAAGTGGGTTAAGGTGGAAAAAAGAATATGTTCAAATATAAGCTACACAGAAGCATTGTATGAAACTTCTTTCTGTTCTGTGCATTCAACTAACAGAGTTGAACCTTACTTTTGATTGAGCCTTTCTGAAACACTCTTTCTGTAGAAACTGCAATTGGACATTCTGAGCGCTAAGAGGCCTCTATTGGGAAAAATAATATCTTCAAATAAAAACTACACAGAAGCATTGTGTGAAACTTATTTCTGATATGTTCATTAAGCTAACAGAGTTAAACCATACTTTTGATTGCGCAGTTCTGAACACTCTTTCTGTAGAAAATGCAAGCGGGCATTCGGAGCGCTAAGAGGGTAATAGTGGAAAAAGGAATATATTCAAATATAAACTACACAGTAGCATTCTCTGAAAATTCTTTCTGTTCTGTTCATTCAACTAACAGAGTTGAACACTACTTTTGATTGAGCCGTTCTGAAACACTCTTTCTGTAGAAATTGCAATTGGACATGCTAAGCGCTAAGAGGTCTACATTGGGAAAAATAATATCTTCAAATAAAAACTACACAGATGCATTCTGTGAAACTTATTTCTGATCTGTAAATTCAGTTAACAGAGATAAAACATATTTTTGATTGAGCAGTTATGAAACACTCTTTTTGTAGAAAATGCAAGTGGAGATTCGGAGCGCTAAGGGGGTAATAGTGGAAAAAGGAATGTCTTCAAATATAAACTACACAGAATCATTCGGTGAAACTTCTTTCTGATCTGTGCATTCAGCTAACAGAGTTAAACCATAGTTTTGATTGAGCAGATCTGAACACTCTTTCTGTAGAAAATGCAACTGGACATTTGGAGCGCTAAGAGAGTAGTAGTGGAAAAAGGAATATATTCAAATATAAACTACACAGAAGCATTCTGTGAAACTTCTTTCTGATCTGAGCATTCAGCTAACAGAGTTAAACCATACTTTTGATTGAGCAGTTTTGAAACACTCTGTCTGTAGAAAATGCAACTGGACATTAGTAGCGCTAAGTGGGTAATAGTGGAAAAAAGAATATGTTCAAATATAAACTACACAGAAGCATTGTATGAAACTTCTTTCTGTTCTGTGCATTCAACTAACAGAGTTGAACCTTACTTTTGATTGAGCCGTTCTGAAACACTCTTTCTGTAGAAACTGCAATTAGACATTCTGAGCGCTAAGAGGCCTATATTGGGAAAAAGAATGTCTACAAATAAAAACTACACAGAAGAATTGTGTGAAACTTCTTTCTGTTCTGTTTGTTCAACTAAAAGAGTTGAACCTTAGTTTTGATTGAGCCGTTCTGAACACTCTTTCTGTAGAAAATGCAAGTGGAGATTCGGAGCGCTAAGAGGGTAATAGTGGAAAAAGGAATGTCTCCAAATATAAACTACACAGAATCATTCTGTGAAACTTCTTTCTGATCTGTGCATTCAGCTAACAGAGTTAAACCATACTTTTGATTGAGCAGATCTGAACACTCTTTCTGTAGAAAATGCAACTGGACATTTGGAGCGCTAAGAGAGTAGTAGTGGAAAAAGGAATATATTCAAATATAAACTACACAGAAGCATTCTGTGAAACTTCTTTCTGATCTGAGCATTCAGCTAAGAGAGTTAAACCATACTTTTGATTGAGCAGTTTTGAAACACTCTGTCTGTAGAAAATGCAACTGGACATTCGTAGCGCTAAGTGGGTAATAGTGGAAAAAAGAATATGTTCAAATATAAACTACACAGAAGCATTGTATGAAACTTCTTTCTGTTCTGTGCATTCAACTAACAGAGTTGAACCTTACTTTTGATTGAGCCTTTCTGAAACACTCTTTCTGTAGAAACTGCAATTGGACATTCTGAGCGCTTAGAGGCCTCTATTGGGAAAAATAATATCTTCAAATAAAAACTACACAGAAGCATTGTGTGAAACTTATTTCTGATATGTTCATTAAGCTAACAGAGTTAAACCATACTTTTGATTGCGCAGTTCTGAACACTCTTTCTGTAGAAAATGCAAGTGGAGATTCAGAGCGCTAAGAGGGTAATATTGGAAAAAGGAATATATTCAAATATAAACTACACAGTAGCATTCTGTGAAAATTCTTTCTGTTCTGTGCATTCAACTAACAGAGTTGAACCTTACTTTTGATTGAGCCGTTCTGAAACACTCTTTCTGTAGAAACTGCAATTGGACAGGCTAAGCGCTAAGAGGCCTACATTGGGAAAAAGAATATCTTCAAATAAAAACTACACAGATGCATTCTGTGAAACTTATTTCTGATCTGTAAATTCAGTTAACAGAGATAAAACATATTTTTGATTGAGCAGTTATGAAACACTCTTTTTGTAGAAAATGCAAGTGGAGATTCTGAGCGCTAAGTGGTTAATAGTGGAAAAAGGAATGTCTTCAAATATAAACTACACAGAATCATTCGGTGAAACTTCTTTCTGATCGGTGCATTCAGCTAACACAGTTAAACCATACTTTTGATTGAGCAGATCTGAACACTCTTTCTGTAGAAAATTCAACTGGACATTTGGAGCGCTAAGAGCGTAGTAGTGGAAAAAGGAATATATTCAAATATAAACTACACAGAAGCATTCTGTGAAACTTCTTTCTGATCTGAGCATTCAGCTAACAGAGTTAAACCATACTTTTGATTGAGCAGTTTTGAAACACTCTGTCTGTAGAAAATGCAACTGGACATTCGTAGCGCTAAGTGGGTAATAGTGGAAAAAAGAATATGTTCAAATATGAACTACACAGAAGCATTGTATGAAACTTCTTTCTGTTCTGTGCATTCAACTAACAGAGTTGAACCTTACTTTTCATTGAGCCGTTCTGAAACACTCTTTCTGTAGAAACTGCAATTGGACATTCTGAGCGCTAAGAGGCCTGTATTGGGAAAAAGAATGTCTACAAATAAAAACTACACAGAAGAATTGTGTGAAACTTCTTTCTGTTCTGTTTGTTCAACTAAAAGAGTTGAACCTTAGTTTTGATTGAGCCGTTCTGAAACACTCTTTCTGTAGAAAATGCAAGTGGAGATTCGGAGCGCTAAGAGGGTAATAGTGGAAAAAGGAATGTCTCCAAATATAAACTACACAGAATCATTCTGTGAAACTTCTTTCTGATCTGTGCATTCAGCTAACAGAGTTAAACCATACTTTTGATTCAGCAGATCTGAACACTCTTTCTGTAGAAAATGCAACTGGACATTTGGAGCGCTAAGAGAGTAGTAGTGGAAAAAGGAATATATTCAAATATAAACTACACAGAAGCATTCTGTGAAACTTCTTTCTGATCTGAGCATTCAGCTAACAGAGTTAAACCATACTTTTGATTGAGCAGTTTTGAAACACTCTGTCTGTAGAAAATGCAACTGGACATTCGTAGCGCTAAGTGGGTTATAGTGGAAAAAAGAATATGTTCAAATATAAGCTACACAGAAGCATTGTATGAAACTTCTTTCTGTTCTGTGCATTCAACTAACAGAGTTGAACCTTACTTTTGATTGAGCCTTTCTGAAACACTCTTTCTGTAGAAACTGCAATTGGACATTCTGAGCGCTAAGAGGCCTCTATTGGGAAAAATAATATCTTCAAATAAAAACTACACAGAAGCATTGTGTGAAACTTATTTCTGATATGTTCATTAAGCTAACAGAGTTAAACCATACTTTTGATTGCGCAGTTCTGAACACTCTTTCTGTAGAAAATGCAAGCGGGCATTCGGAGCGCTAAGAGGGTAATAGTGGAAAAAGGAATATATTCAAATATAAACTACACAGTAGCATTCTGTGAAAATTCTTTCTGTTCTGTTCATTCAACTAACAGAGTTGAACGCTACTTTTGATTGAGCCGTTCTGAAACACTCTTTCTGTAGAAATTGCAATTGGACATGCTAAGCGCTAAGAGGTCTACATTGGGAAAAATAATATCTTCAAATAAAAACTACACAGATGCATTCTGTGAAACTTATTTCTGATCTGTAAATTCAGTTAACAGAGATAAAACATATTTTTGATTGAGCAGTTATGAAACACTCTTTTTGTAGAAAATGCAAGTGGAGATTCGGAGCGCTAAGGGGGTAATAGTGGAAAAAGGAATGTCTTCAAATATAAACTACACAGAATCATTCGGTGAAACTTCTTTCTGATCTGTGCATTCAGCTAACAGAGTTAAACCATAGTTTTGATTGAGCAGATCTGAACACTCTTTCTGTAGAAAATGCAACTGGACATTTGGAGCGCTAAGAGAGTAGTAGTGGAAAAAGGAATATATTCAAATATAAACTACACAGAAGCATTCTGTGAAACTTCTTTCTGATCTGAGCATTCAGCTAACAAAGTTAAACCATACTTTTGATTGAGCAGTTTTGAAACACTCTGTCTGTAGAAAATGCAACTGGACATTAGTAGCGCTAAGTGGGTAATAGTGGAAAAAAGAATATGTTCAAATATAAACTACACAGAAGCATTGTATGAAACTTCTTTCTGTTCTGTGCATTCAACTAACAGAGTTGAACCTTACTTTTGATTGAGCCGTTCTGAAACACTCTTTCTGTAGAAACTGCAATTAGACATTCTGAGCGCTAAGAGGCCTATATTGGGAAAAAGAATGTCTACAAATAAAAACTACACAGAAGAATTGTGTGAAACTTCTTTCTGTTCTGTTTGTTCAACTAAAAGAGTTGAACCTTAGTTTTGATTGAGCCGTTCTGAACACTCTTTCTGTAGAAAATGCAAGTGGAGATTCGGAGCGCTAAGAGGGTAATAGTGGAAAAAGGAATGTCTCCAAATATAAACTACACAGAATCATTCTGTGAAACTTCTTTCTGATCTGTGCATTCAGCTAACAGAGTTAAACCATACTTTTGATTGAGCAGATCTGAACACTCTTTCTGTAGAAAATGCAACTGGACATTTGGAGCGCTAAGAGAGTAGTAGTGGAAAAAGGAATATATTCAAATATAAACTACACAGAAGCATTCTGTGAAACTTCTTTCTTATCTGAGCATTCAGCTAAGAGAGTTAAACCATACTTTTGATTGAGCAGTTTTGAAACACTCTGTCTGTAGAAAATGCAACTGGACATTCGTAGCGCTAAGTGGGTAATAGTGGAAAAAAGAATATGTTCAAATATAAACTACACAGAAGCATTGTATGAAACTTCTTTCTGTTCTGTGCATTCAACTAACAGAGTTGAACCTTACTTTTGATTGAGCCTTTCTGAAACACTCTTTCTGTAGAAACTGCAATTGGACATTCTGAGCGCTTAGAGGCCTCTATTGGGGAAAATAATATCTTCAAATAAAAACTACACAGAAGCATTGTGTGAAACTTATTTCTGATATGTTCATTAAGCTAACAGAGTTAAACCATACTTTTGATTGCGCAGTTCTGAACACTCTTTCTGTGGAAAATGCAAGTGGACATTCGGAGCGCTAAGAGGGTAATAGTGGAAAAAGGAATATATTCAAATATAAACTACACAGTAGCATTCTGTGAAAATTCTTTCTGTTCTGTGCATTCAACTAACAGAGTTGAACCTTACTTTTGATTGAGCCGTTCTGAAACACTCTTTCTGTAGAAACTGCAATTGGACATGCTAAGCGCTAAGAGGCCTACATTGGGAAAAAGAATATCTTCAAATAAAAACTACACAGATGCATTCTGTGAAACTTATTTCTGATCTGTAAATTCAGTTAACAGAGATAAAACATATTTTTGATTGAGCAGTTATGAAACACTCTTTTTGTAGAAAATGCAAGTGGAGATTCGGAGCGCTAAAAGGGTAATAGTGGAAAAATTAATGTCTTCAAATATAAACTACACAGAATCATTCGGTGAAACTTCTTTCTGATCTGTGCATTCAGCTAACAGAGTTAAACCATACTTTTGATTGAGCAGATCTGAACACTCTTTCTGTAGAAAATGCAACTGGACATTTGGAGCGCTAAGAGCGTAGTAGTGGAAAAAGGAATATATTCAAATATAAACTACACAGAAGCATTCTGTGAAACTTCTTTCTGATCTGAGCATTCAGCTAACAGAGTTAAACCATACTTCTGATTGAGCAGTTTTGAAACACTCTGTCTGTAGAAAATGCAACAGGACATTCGTAGCGCTAAGTGGGTAATAGTGGAAAAAAGAATATGTTCAAATATAAACTACACAGAAGCATTGTATGAAACTTCTTTCTGTTCTGTGCATTCAACTAACAGAGTTGAACCTTACTTTTGATTGAGCCGTTCTGAAACACTCTTTCTGTAGAAACTGCAATTGGACATTCTGAGCGCTAAGAGGCCTATATTGGGAAAAAGAATGTCTACAAATAAAAACTACACAGAAGAATTTTGTGAAACTTCTTTCTGTTCTGTTTGTTCAACTAAAAGAGTTGAACCTTAGTTTTGATTGAGCCGTTCTGAAACACTCTTTCTGTAGAAAATGCAAGTGGAGATTCGGAGCACTAAGAGGGTAATAGTGGAAAAAGGAATGTCTCCAAATATAAACTACACAGAATCATTCTGTGAAACTTCTTTCTGATCTGTGCATTCAGCTAACAGAGTTAAACCATACTTTTGATTGAGCAGATCTGAACACTCTTTCTGTAGAAAATGCAACGGGACATTTGGAGCGCTAAGAGAGTAGTAGTGGAAAAAGGAATATATTCAAATATAAACTACACAGAAGCATTCTGTGAAACTTCTTTCTGATCTGAGCATTCAGCTAACAGAGTTAAACCATACTTTTGATTGAGCAGTTTTGAAACACTCTGTCTGTAGAAAATGCAACTGGACATTCGTAGCGCTAAGTGGGTAATAGTGGAAAAAAGAATATGTTCAAATATAAACTACACAGAAGCATTGTATGAAACTTCTTTCTGTTCTGTGCATTCAACTAACAGAGTTGAACCTTACTTTTGATTGAGCCTTTCTGAAACACTCTTTCTGTAGAAACTGCAATTGGACATTCTGAGCGCTAAGAGGCCTCTATTGGGAAAAATAATATCTTCAAATAAAAACTACACAGAAGCATTGTGTGAAACTTATTTCTGATATGTTCATTAAGCTAACAGAGTTAAACCATACTTTTGATTGCGCAGTTCTGAACACTCTTTCTGTAGAAAATGCAAGTGGAGATTCAGAGCGCTAAGAGGGTAATAGTGGAAAAAGGAATATATTCAAATATAAACTACACAGTAGCATTCTGTGAAAATTCTTTCTGTTCTGTGCATTCAACTAACAGAGTTGAACCTTACTTTTGATTGAGCCGTTCTGAAACACTCTTTCTGTAGAAACTGCAATTGGACAGGCTAAGCGCTAAGAGGCCTACATTGGGAAAAAGAATATCTTCAAATAAAAACTACACAGATGCATTCTGTGAAACTTATTTCTGATCTGTAAATTCAGTTAACAGAGATAAAACATATTTTTGATTGAGCAGTTATGAAACACTCTTTTTGTAGAAAATGCAAGTGGAGATTCTGAGCGCTAAGTGGTTAATAGTGGAAAAAGGAATGTCTTCAAATATAAACTACACAGAATCATTCGGTGAAACTTCTTTCTGATCGGTGCATTCAGCTAACACAGTTAAACCATACTTTTGATTGAGCAGATCTGAACACTCTTTCTGTAGAAAATTCAACTGGACATTTGGAGCGCTAAGAGCGTAGTAGTGGAAAAAGGAATATATTCAAATATAAACTACACAGAAGCATTCTGTGAAACTTCTTTCTGATCTGAGCATTCAGCTAACAGAGTTAAACCATACTTTTGATTGAGCAGTTTTGAAACACTCTGTCTGTAGAAAATGCAACTGGACATTCGTAGCGCTAAGTGGGTAATAGTGGAAAAAAGAATATGTTCAAATATGAACTACACAGAAGCATTGTATGAAACTTCTTTCTGTTCTGTGCATTCAACTAACAGAGTTGAACCTTACTTTTCATTGAGCCGTTCTGAAACACTCTTTCTGTAGAAACTGCAATTGGACATTCTGAGCGCTAAGAGGCCTGTATTGGGAAAAAGAATGTCTACAAATAAAAACTACACAGAAGAATTGTGTGAAACTTCTTTCTGTTCTGTTTGTTCAACTAAAAGAGTTGAACCTTTGTTTTGATTGAGCCGTTCTGAAACACTCTTTCTGTAGAAAATGCAAGTGGAGATTCGGAGCGCTAAGAGGGTAATAGTGGAAAAAGGAATGTCTCCAAATATAAACTACACAGAATCATTCTGTGAAACTTCTTTCTGATCTGTGCATTCAGCTAACAGAGTTAAACCATACTTTTGATTCAGCAGATCTGAACACTCTTTCTGTAGAAAATGCAACTGGACATTTGGAGCGCTAAGAGAGTAGTAGTGGAAAAAGGAATATATTCAAATATAAACTACACAGAAGCATTCTGTGAAACTTCTTTCTGATCTGAGCATTCAGCTAACAGAGTTAAACCATACTTTTGATTGAGCAGTTTTGAAACACTCTGTCTGTAGAAAATGCAACTGGACATTCGTAGCGCTAAGTGGGTTATAGTGGAAAAAAGAATATGTTCAAATATAAGCTACACAGAAGCATTGTATGAAACTTCTTTCTGTTCTGTGCATTCAACTAACAGAGTTGAACCTTACTTTTGATTGAGCCTTTCTGAAACACTCTTTCTGTAGAAACTGCAATTGGACATTCTGAGCGCTAAGAGGCCTCTATTGGGAAAAATAATATCTTCAAATAAAAACTACACAGAAGCATTGTGTGAAACTTATTTCTGATATGTTCATTAAGCTAACAGAGTTAAACCATACTTTTGATTGCGCAGTTCTGAACACTCTTTCTGTAGAAAATGCAAGCGGGCATTCGGAGCGCTAAGAGGGTAATAGTGGAAAAAGGAATATATTCAAATATAAACTACACAGTAGCATTCTGTGAAAATTCTTTCTGTTCTGTTCATTCAACTAACAGAGTTGAACGCTACTTTTGATTGAGCCGTTCTGAAACACTCTTTCTGTAGAAATTGCAATTGGACATGCTAAGCGCTAAGAGGTCTACATTGGGAAAAATAATATCTTCAAATAAAAACTACACAGATGCATTCTGTGAAACTTATTTCTGATCTGTAAATTCAGTTAACAGAGATAAAACATATTTTTGATTGAGCAGTTATGAAACACTCTTTTTGTAGAAAATGCAAGTGGAGATTCGGAGCGCTAAGGGGGTAATAGTGGAAAAAGGAATGTCTTCAAATATAAACTACACAGAATCATTCGGTGAAACTTCTTTCTGATCTGTGCATTCAGCTAACAGAGTTAAACCATAGTTTTGATTGAGCAGATCTGAACACTCTTTCTGTAGAAAATGCAACTGGACATTTGGAGCGCTAAGAGAGTAGTAGTGGAAAAAGGAATATATTCAAATATAAACTACACAGAAGCATTCTGTGAAACTTCTTTCTGATCTGAGCATTCAGCTAACAGAGTTAAACCATACTTTTGATTGAGCAGTTTTGAAACACTCTGTCTGTAGAAAATGCAACTGGACATTAGTAGCGCTAAGTGGGTAATAGTGGAAAAAAGAATATGTTCAAATATAAACTACACAGAAGCATTGTATGAAACTTCTTTCTGTTCTGTGCATTCAACTAACAGTGTTGAACCTTACTTTTGATTGAGCCGTTCTGAAACACTCTTTCTGTAGAAACTGCAATTAGACATTCTGAGCGCTAAGAGGCCTATATTGGGAAAAAGAATGTCTACAAATAAAAACTACACAGAAGAATTGTGTGAAACTTCTTTCTGTTCTGTTTGTTCAACTAAAAGAGTTGAACCTTAGTTTTGATTGAGCCGTTCTGAACACTCTTTCTGTAGAAAATGCAAGTGGAGATTCGGAGCGCTAAGAGGGTAATAGTGGAAAAAGGAATGTCTCCAAATATAAACTACACAGAATCATTCTGTGAAACTTCTTTCTGATCTGTGCATTCAGCTAACAGAGTTAAACCATACTTTTGATTGAGCAGATCTGAACACTCTTTCTGTAGAAAATGCAACTGGACATTTGGAGAGCTAAGAGAGTAGTAGTGGAAAAAGGAATATATTCAAATATAAACTACACAGAAGCATTCTGTGAAACTTCTTTCTGATCTGAGCATTCAGCTAAGAGAGTTAAACCATACTTTTGATTGAGCAGTTTTGAAACACTCTGTCTGTAGAAAATGCAACTGGACATTCGTAGCGCTAAGTGGGTAATAGTGGAAAAAAGAATATGTTCAAATATAAACTACACAGAAGCATTGTATGAAACTTCTTTCTGTTCTGTGCATTCAACTAACAGAGTTGAACCTTACTTTTGATTGAGCCTTTCTGAAACACTCTTTCTGTAGAAACTGCAATTGGACATTCTGTGCGCTTAGAGGCCTCTATTGGGGAAAATAATATCTTCAAATAAAAACTACACAGAAGCATTGTGTGAAACTTATTTCTGATATGTTCATTAAGCTAACAGAGTTAAACCATACTTTTGATTGCGCAGTTCTGAACACTCTTTCTGTGGAAAATGCAAGTGGACATTCGGAGCGCTAAGAGGGTAATAGTGGAAAAAGGAATATATTCAAATATAAACTACACAGTAGCATTCTGTGAAAATTCTTTCTGTTCTGTGCATTCAACTAACAGAGTTGAACCTTACTTTTGATTGAGCCGTTCTGAAACACTCTTTCTGTAGAAACTGCAATTGGACATGCTAAGCGCTAAGAGGCCTACATTGGGAAAAAGAATATCTTCAAATAAAAACTACACAGATGCATTCTGTGAAACTTATTTCTGATCTGTAAATTCAGTTAACAGAGATAAAACATATTTTTGATTGAGCAGTTATGAAACACTCTTTTTGTAGAAAATGCAAGTGGAGATTCGGAGCGCTAAGGGGGTAATAGTGGAAAAAGGAATGTCTTCAAATATAAACTACACAGAATCATTCGGTGAAACTTCTTTCTGATCTGTGCATTCAGCTAACAGAGTTAAACCATAGTTTTGATTGAGCAGATCTGAACACTCTTTCTGTAGAAAATGCAACTGGACATTTGGAGCGCTAAGAGAGTAGTAGTGGAAAAAGGAATATATTCAAATATAAACTACACAGAAGCATTCTGTGAAACTTCTTTCTGATCTGAGCATTCAGCTAACAAAGTTAAACCATACTTTTGATTGAGCAGTTTTGAAACACTCTGTCTGTAGAAAATGCAACTGGACATTAGTAGCGCTAAGTGGGTAATAGTGGAAAAAAGAATATGTTCAAATATAAACTACACAGAAGCATTGTATGAAACTTCTTTCTGTTCTGTGCATTCAACTAACAGAGTTGAACCTTACTTTTGATTGAGCCGTTCTGAAACACTCTTTCTGTAGAAACTGCAATTAGACATTCTGAGCGCTAAGAGGCCTATATTGGGAAAAAGAATGTCTACAAATAAAAACTACACAGAAGAATTGTGTGAAACTTCTTTCTGTTCTGTTTGTTCAACTAAAAGAGTTGAACCTTAGTTTTGATTGAGCCGTTCTGAACACTCTTTCTGTAGAAAATGCAAGTGGAGATTCGGAGCGCTAAGAGGGTAATAGTGGAAAAAGGAATGTCTCCAAATATAAACTACACAGAATCATTCTGTGAAACTTCTTTCTGATCTGTGCATTCAGCTAACAGAGTTAAACCATACTTTTGATTGAGCAGATCTGAACACTCTTTCTGTAGAAAATGCAACTGGACATTTGGAGCGCTAAGAGAGTAGTAGTGGAAAAAGGAATATATTCAAATATAAACTACACAGAAGCATTCTGTGAAACTTCTTTCTTATCTGAGCATTCAGCTAAGAGAGTTAAACCATACTTTTGATTGAGCAGTTTTGAAACACTCTGTCTGTAGAAAATGCAACTGGACATTCGTAGCGCTAAGTGGGTAATAGTGGAAAAAAGAATATGTTCAAATATAAACTACACAGAAGCATTGTATGAAACTTCTTTCTGTTCTGTGCATTCAACTAACAGAGTTGAACCTTACTTTTGATTGAGCCTTTCTGAAACACTCTTTCTGTAGAAACTGCAATTGGACATTCTGAGCGCTTAGAGGCCTCTATTGGGGAAAATAATATCTTCAAATAAAAACTACACAGAAGCATTGTGTGAAACTTATTTCTGATATGTTCATTAAGCTAACAGAGTTAAACCATACTTTTGATTGCGCAGTTCTGAACACTCTTTCTGTGGAAAATGCAAGTGGACATTCGGAGCGCTAAGAGGGTAATAGTGGAAAAAGGAATATATTCAAATATAAACTACACAGTAGCATTCTGTGAAAATTCTTTCTGTTCTGTGCATTCAACTAACAGAGTTGAACCTTACTTTTGATTGAGCCGTTCTGAAACACTCTTTCTGTAGAAACTGCAATTGGACATGCTAAGCGCTAAGAGGCCTACATTGGGAAAAAGAATATCTTCAAATAAAAACTACACAGATGCATTCTGTGAAACTTATTTCTGATCTGTAAATTCAGTTAACAGAGATAAAACATATTTTTGATTGAGCAGTTATGAAACACTCTTTTTGTAGAAAATGCAAGTGGAGATTCGGAGCGCTAAAAGGGTAATAGTGGAAAAATTAATGTCTTCAAATATAAACTACACAGAATCATTCGGTGAAACTTCTTTCTGATCTGTGCATTCAGCTAACAGAGTTAAACCATACTTTTGATTGAGCAGATCTGAACACTCTTTCTGTAGAAAATGCAACTGGACATTTGGAGCGCTAAGAGCGTAGTAGTGGAAAAAGGAATATATTCAAATATAAACTACACAGAAGCATTCTGTGAAACTTCTTTCTGATCTGAGCATTCAGCTAACAGAGTTAAACCATACTTTTGATTGAGCAGTTTTGAAACACTCTGTCTGTAGAAAATGCAACAGGACATTCGTAGCGCTAAGTGGGTAATAGTGGAAAAAAGAATATGTTCAAATATAAACTACACAGAAGCATTGTATGAAACTTCTTTCTGTTCTGTGCATTCAACTAACAGAGTTGAACCTTACTTTTGATTGAGCCTTTCTGAAACACTCTTTCTGTAGAAACTGCAATTGGACATTCTGAGCGCTAAGAGGCCTCTATTGGGAAAAATAATATCTTCAAATAAAAACTACACAGAAGCATTGTGTGAAACTTATTTCTGATATGTTCATTAAGCTAACAGAGTTAAACCATACTTTTGATTGCGCAGTTCTGAACACTCTTTCTGTAGAAAATGCAAGCGGGCATTCGGAGCGCTAAGAGGGTAATAGTGGAAAAAGGAATATATTCAAATATAAACTACACAGTAGCATTCTGTGAAAATTCTTTCTGTTCTGTTCATTCAACTAACAGAGTTGAACGCTACTTTTGATTGAGCCGTTCTGAAACACTCTTTCTGTAGAAATTGCAATTGGACATGCTAAGCGCTAAGAGGTCTACATTGGGAAAAATAATATCTTCAAATAAAAACTACACAGATGCATTCTGTGAAACTTATTTCTGATCTGTAAATTCAGTTAACAGAGATAAAACATATTTTTGATTGAGCAGTTATGAAACACTCTTTTTGTAGAAAATGCAAGTGGAGATTCGGAGCGCTAAGGGGGTAATAGTGGAAAAAGGAATGTCTTCAAATATAAACTACACAGAATCATTCGGTGAAACTTCTTTCTGATCTGTGCATTCAGCTAACAGAGTTAAACCATAGTTTTGATTGAGCAGATCTGAACACTCTTTCTGTAGAAAATGCAACTGGACATTTGGAGCGCTAAGAGAGTAGTAGTGGAAAAAGGAATATATTCAAATATAAACTACACAGAAGCATTCTGTGAAACTTCTTTCTGATCTGAGCATTCAGCTAACAGAGTTAAACCATACTTTTGATTGAGCAGTTTTGAAACACTCTGTCTGTAGAAAATGCAACTGGACATTAGTAGCGCTAAGTGGGTAATAGTGGAAAAAAGAATATGTTCAAATATAAACTACACAGAAGCATTGTATGAAACTTCTTTCTGTTCTGTGCATTCAACTAACAGTGTTGAACCTTACTTTTGATTGAGCCGTTCTGAAACACTCTTTCTGTAGAAACTGCAATTAGACATTCTGAGCGCTAAGAGGCCTATATTGGGAAAAAGAATGTCTACAAATAAAAACTACACAGAAGAATTGTGTGAAACTTCTTTCTGTTCTGTTTGTTCAACTAAAAGAGTTGAACCTTAGTTTTGATTGAGCCGTTCTGAACACTCTTTCTGTAGAAAATGCAAGTGGAGATTCGGAGCGCTAAGAGGGTAATAGTGGAAAAAGGAATGTCTCCAAATATAAACTACACAGAATCATTCTGTGAAACTTCTTTCTGATCTGTGCATTCAGCTAACAGAGTTAAACCATACTTTTGATTGAGCAGATCTGAACACTCTTTCTGTAGAAAATGCAACTGGACATTTGGAGAGCTAAGAGAGTAGTAGTGGAAAAAGGAATATATTCAAATATAAACTACACAGAAGCATTCTGTGAAACTTCTTTCTGATCTGAGCATTCAGCTAAGAGAGTTAAACCATACTTTTGATTGAGCAGTTTTGAAACACTCTGTCTGTAGAAAATGCAACTGGACATTCGTAGCGCTAAGTGGGTAATAGTGGAAAAAAGAATATGTTCAAATATAAACTACACAGAAGCATTGTATGAAACTTCTTTCTGTTCTGTGCATTCAACTAACAGAGTTGAACCTTACTTTTGATTGAGCCTTTCTGAAACACTCTTTCTGTAGAAACTGCAATTGGACATTCTGTGCGCTTAGAGGCCTCTATTGGGGAAAATAATATCTTCAAATAAAAACTACACAGAAGCATTGTGTGAAACTTATTTCTGATATGTTCATTAAGCTAACAGAGTTAAACCATACTTTTGATTGCGCAGTTCTGAACACTCTTTCTGTGGAAAATGCAAGTGGACATTCGGAGCGCTAAGAGGGTAATAGTGGAAAAAGGAATATATTCAAATATAAACTACACAGTAGCATTCTGTGAAAATTCTTTCTGTTCTGTGCATTCAACTAACAGAGTTGAACCTTACTTTTGATTGAGCCGTTCTGAAACACTCTTTCTGTAGAAACTGCAATTGGACATGCTAAGCGCTAAGAGGCCTACATTGGGAAAAAGAATATCTTCAAATAAAAACTACACAGATGCATTCTGTGAAACTTATTTCTGATCTGTAAATTCAGTTAACAGAGATAAAACATATTTTTGATTGAGCAGTTATGAAACACTCTTTTTGTAGAAAATGCAAGTGGAGATTCGGAGCGCTAAGGGGGTAATAGTGGAAAAAGGAATGTCTTCAAATATAAACTACACAGAATCATTCGGTGAAACTTCTTTCTGATCTGTGCATTCAGCTAACAGAGTTAAACCATAGTTTTGATTGAGCAGATCTGAACACTCTTTCTGTAGAAAATGCAACTGGACATTTGGAGCGCTAAGAGAGTAGTAGTGGAAAAAGGAATATATTCAAATATAAACTACACAGAAGCATTCTGTGAAACTTCTTTCTGATCTGAGCATTCAGCTAACAAAGTTAAACCATACTTTTGATTGAGCAGTTTTGAAACACTCTGTCTGTAGAAAATGCAACTGGACATTAGTAGCGCTAAGTGGGTAATAGTGGAAAAAAGAATATGTTCAAATATAAACTACACAGAAGCATTGTATGAAACTTCTTTCTGTTCTGTGCATTCAACTAACAGAGTTGAACCTTACTTTTGATTGAGCCGTTCTGAAACACTCTTTCTGTAGAAACTGCAATTAGACATTCTGAGCGCAAAGAGGCCTATATTGGGAAAAAGAATGTCTACAAATAAAAACTACACAGAAGAATTGTGTGAAACTTCTTTCTGTTCTGTTTGTTCAACTAAAAGAGTTGAACCTTAGTTTTGATTGAGCCGTTCTGAACACTCTTTCTGTAGAAAATGCAAGTGGAGATTCGGAGCGCTAAGAGGGTAATAGTGGAAAAAGGAATGTCTCCAAATATAAACTACACAGAATCATTCTGTGAAACTTCTTTCTGATCTGTGCATTCAGCTAACAGAGTTAAACCATACTTTTGATTGAGCAGATCTGAACACTCTTTCTGTAGAAAATGCAACTGGACATTTGGAGCGCTAAGAGAGTAGTAGTGGAAAAAGGAATATATTCAAATATAAACTACACAGAAGCATTCTGTGAAACTTCTTTCTTATCTGAGCATTCAGCTAAGAGAGTTAAACCATACTTTTGATTGAGCAGTTTTGAAACACTCTGTCTGTAGAAAATGCAACTGGACATTCGTAGCGCTAAGTGGGTAATAGTGGAAAAAAGAATATGTTCAAATATAAACTACACAGAAGCATTGTATGAAACTTCTTTCTGTTCTGTGCATTCAACTAACAGAGTTGAACCTTACTTTTGATTGAGCCTTTCTGAAACACTCTTTCTGTAGAAACTGCAATTGGACATTCTGAGCGCTTAGAGGCCTCTATTGGGGAAAATAATATCTTCAAATAAAAACTACACAGAAGCATTGTGTGAAACTTATTTCTGATATGTTCATTAAGCTAACAGAGTTAAACCATACTTTTGATTGCGCAGTTCTGAACACTCTTTCTGTGGAAAATGCAAGTGGACATTCGGAGCGCTAAGAGGGTAATAGTGGAAAAAGGAATATATTCAAATATAAACTACACAGTAGCATTCTGTGAAAATTCTTTCTGTTCTGTGCATTCAACTAACAGAGTTGAACCTTACTTTTGATTGAGCCGTTCTGAAACACTCTTTCTGTAGAAACTGCAATTGGACATGCTAAGCGCTAAGAGGCCTACATTGGGAAAAAGAATATCTTCAAATAAAAACTACACAGATGCATTCTGTGAAACTTATTTCTGATCTGTAAATTCAGTTAACAGAGATAAAACATATTTTTGATTGAGCAGTTATGAAACACTCTTTTTGTAGAAAATGCAAGTGGAGATTCGGAGCGCTAAAAGGGTAATAGTGGAAAAATTAATGTCTTCAAATATAAACTACACAGAATCATTCGGTGAAACTTCTTTCTGATCTGTGCATTCAGCTAACAGAGTTAAACCATACTTTTGATTGAGCAGATCTGAACACTCTTTCTGTAGAAAATGCAACTGGACATTTGGAGCGCTAAGAGCGTAGTAGTGGAAAAAGGAATATATTCAAATATAAACTACACAGAAGCATTCTGTGAAACTTCTTTCTGATCTGAGCATTCAGCTAACAGAGTTAAACCATACTTTTGATTGAGCAGTTTTGAAACACTCTGTCTGTAGAAAATGCAACAGGACATTCGTAGCGCTAAGTGGGTAATAGTGGAAAAAAGAATATGTTCAAATATAAACTACACAGAAGCATTGTATGAAACTTCTTTCTGTTCTGTGCATTCAACTAACAGAGTTGAACCTTACTTTTGATTGAGCCGTTCTGAAACACTCTTTCTGTAGAAACTGCAATTGGACATTCTGAGCGCTAAGAGGCCTATATTGGGAAAAAGAATGTCTACAAATAAAAACTACACAGAAGAATTTTGTGAAACTTCTTTCTGTTCTGTTTGTTCAACTAAAAGAGTTGAACCTTAGTTTTGATTGAGCCGTTCTGAAACACTCTTTCTGTAGAAAATGCAAGTGGAGATTCGGAGCACTAAGAGGGTAATAGTGGAAAAAGGAATGTCTCCAAATATAAACTACACAGAATCATTCTGTGAAACTTCTTTCTGATCTGTGCATTCAGCTAACAGAGTTAAACCATACTTTTGATTGAGCAGATCTGAACACTCTTTCTGTAGAAAATGCAACGGGACATTTGGAGCGCTAAGAGAGTAGTAGTGGAAAAAGGAATATATTCAAATATAAACTACACAGAAGCATTCTGTGAAACTTCTTTCTGATCTGAGCATTCAGCTAACAGAGTTAAACCATACTTTTGATTGAGCAGTTTTGAAACACTCTGTCTGTAGAAAATGCAACTGGACATTCGTAGCGCTAAGTGGGTAATAGTGGAAAAAAGAATATGTTCAAATATAAACTACACAGAAGCATTGTATGAAACTTCTTTCTGTTCTGTGCATTCAACTAACAGAGTTGAACCTTACTTTTGATTGAGCCTTTCTGAAACACTCTTTCTGTAGAAACTGCAATTGGACATTCTGAGCGCTAAGAGGCCTCTATTGGGAAAAATAATATCTTCAAATAAAAACTACACAGAAGCATTGTGTGAAACTTATTTCTGATATGTTCATTAAGCTAACAGAGTTAAACCATACTTTTGATTGCGCAGTTCTGAACACTCTTTCTGTAGAAAATGCAAGTGGAGATTCAGAGCGCTAAGAGGGTAATAGTGGAAAAAGGAATATATTCAAATATAAACTACACAGTAGCATTCTGTGAAAATTCTTTCTGTTCTGTGCATTCAACTAACAGAGTTGAACCTTACTTTTGATTGAGCCGTTCTGAAACACTCTTTCTGTAGAAACTGCAATTGGACAGGCTAAGCGCTAAGAGGCCTACATTGGGAAAAAGAATATCTTCAAATAAAAACTACACAGATGCATTCTGTGAAACTTATTTCTGATCTGTAAATTCAGTTAACAGAGATAAAACATATTTTTGATTGAGCAGTTATGAAACACTCTTTTTGTAGAAAATGCAAGTGGAGATTCTGAGCGCTAAGTGGTTAATAGTGGAAAAAGGAATGTCTTCAAATATAAACTACACAGAATCATTCGGTGAAACTTCTTTCTGATCGGTGCATTCAGCTAACACAGTTAAACCATACTTTTGATTGAGCAGATCTGAACACTCTTTCTGTAGAAAATTCAACTGGACATTTGGAGCGCTAAGAGCGTAGTAGTGGAAAAAGGAATATATTCAAATATAAACTACACAGAAGCATTCTGTGAAACTTCTTTCTGATCTGAGCATTCAGCTAACAGAGTTAAACCATACTTTTGATTGAGCAGTTTTGAAACACTCTGTCTGTAGAAAATGCAACTGGACATTCGTAGCGCTAAGTGGGTAATAGTGGAAAAAAGAATATGTTCAAATATGAACTACACAGAAGCATTGTATGAAACTTCTTTCTGTTCTGTGCATTCAACTAACAGAGTTGAACCTTACTTTTCATTGAGCCGTTCTGAAACACTCTTTCTGTAGAAACTGCAATTGGACATTCTGAGCGCTAAGAGGCCTGTATTGGGAAAAAGAATGTCTACAAATAAAAACTACACAGAAGAATTGTGTGAAACTTCTTTCTGTTCTGTTTGTTCAACTAAAAGAGTTGAACCTTTGTTTTGATTGAGCCGTTCTGAAACACTCTTTCTGTAGAAAATGCAAGTGGAGATTCGGAGCGCTAAGAGGGTAATAGTGGAAAAAGGAATGTCTCCAAATATAAACTACACAGAATCATTCTGTGAAACTTCTTTCTGATCTGTGCATTCAGCTAACAGAGTTAAACCATACTTTTGATTCAGCAGATCTGAACACTCTTTCTGTAGAAAATGCAACTGGACATTTGGAGCGCTAAGAGAGTAGTAGTGGAAAAAGGAATATATTCAAATATAAACTACACAGAAGCATTCTGTGAAACTTCTTTCTGATCTGAGCATTCAGCTAACAGAGTTAAACCATACTTTTGATTGAGCAGTTTTGAAACACTCTGTCTGTAGAAAATGCAACTGGACATTCGTAGCGCTAAGTGGGTTATAGTGGAAAAAAGAATATGTTCAAATATAAGCTACACAGAAGCATTGTATGAAACTTCTTTCTGTTCTGTGCATTCAACTAACAGAGTTGAACCTTACTTTTGATTGAGCCTTTCTGAAACACTCTTTCTGTAGAAACTGCAATTGGACATTCTGAGCGCTAAGAGGCCTCTATTGGGAAAAATAATATCTTCAAATAAAAACTACACAGAAGCATTGTGTGAAACTTATTTCTGATATGTTCATTAAGCTAACAGAGTTAAACCATACTTTTGATTGCGCAGTTCTGAACACTCTTTCTGTAGAAAATGCAAGCGGGCATTCGGAGCGCTAAGAGGGTAATAGTGGAAAAAGGAATATATTCAAATATAAACTACACAGTAGCATTCTGTGAAAATTCTTTCTGTTCTGTTCATTCAACTAACAGAGTTGAACGCTACTTTTGATTGAGCCGTTCTGAAACACTCTTTCTGTAGAAATTGCAATTGGACATGCTAAGCGCTAAGAGGTCTACATTGGGAAAAATAATATCTTCAAATAAAAACTACACAGATGCATTCTGTGAAACTTATTTCTGATCTGTAAATTCAGTTAACAGAGATAAAACATATTTTTGATTGAGCAGTTATGAAACACTCTTTTTGTAGAAAATGCAAGTGGAGATTCGGAGCGCTAAGGGGGTAATAGTGGAAAAAGGAATGTCTTCAAATATAAACTACACAGAATCATTCGGTGAAACTTCTTTCTGATCTGTGCATTCAGCTAACAGAGTTAAACCATAGTTTTGATTGAGCAGATCTGAACACTCTTTCTGTAGAAAATGCAACTGGACATTTGGAGCGCTAAGAGAGTAGTAGTGGAAAAAGGAATATATTCAAATATAAACTACACAGAAGCATTCTGTGAAACTTCTTTCTGATCTGAGCATTCAGCTAACAGAGTTAAACCATACTTTTGATTGAGCAGTTTTGAAACACTCTGTCTGTAGAAAATGCAACTGGACATTAGTAGCGCTAAGTGGGTAATAGTGGAAAAAAGAATATGTTCAAATATAAACTACACAGAAGCATTGTATGAAACTTCTTTCTGTTCTGTGCATTCAACTAACAGTGTTGAACCTTACTTTTGATTGAGCCGTTCTGAAACACTCTTTCTGTAGAAACTGCAATTAGACATTCTGAGCGCTAAGAGGCCTATATTGGGAAAAAGAATGTCTACAAATAAAAACTACACAGAAGAATTGTGTGAAACTTCTTTCTGTTCTGTTTGTTCAACTAAAAGAGTTGAACCTTAGTTTTGATTGAGCCGTTCTGAACACTCTTTCTGTAGAAAATGCAAGTGGAGATTCGGAGCGCTAAGAGGGTAATAGTGGAAAAAGGAATGTCTCCAAATATAAACTACACAGAATCATTCTGTGAAACTTCTTTCTGATCTGTGCATTCAGCTAACAGAGTTAAACCATACTTTTGATTGAGCAGATCTGAACACTCTTTCTGTAGAAAATGCAACTGGACATTTGGAGAGCTAAGAGAGTAGTAGTGGAAAAAGGAATATATTCAAATATAAACTACACAGAAGCATTCTGTGAAACTTCTTTCTGATCTGAGCATTCAGCTAAGAGAGTTAAACCATACTTTTGATTGAGCAGTTTTGAAACACTCTGTCTGTAGAAAATGCAACTGGACATTCGTAGCGCTAAGTGGGTAATAGTGGAAAAAAGAATATGTTCAAATATAAACTACACAGAAGCATTGTATGAAACTTCTTTCTGTTCTGTGCATTCAACTAACAGAGTTGAACCTTACTTTTGATTGAGCCTTTCTGAAACACTCTTTCTGTAGAAACTGCAATTGGACATTCTGTGCGCTTAGAGGCCTCTATTGGGGAAAATAATATCTTCAAATAAAAACTACACAGAAGCATTGTGTGAAACTTATTTCTGATATGTTCATTAAGCTAACAGAGTTAAACCATACTTTTGATTGCGCAGTTCTGAACACTCTTTCTGTGGAAAATGCAAGTGGACATTCGGAGCGCTAAGAGGGTAATAGTGGAAAAAGGAATATATTCAAATATAAACTACACAGTAGCATTCTGTGAAAATTCTTTCTGTTCTGTGCATTCAACTAACAGAGTTGAACCTTACTTTTGATTGAGCCGTTCTGAAACACTCTTTCTGTAGAAACTGCAATTGGACATGCTAAGCGCTAAGAGGCCTACATTGGGAAAAAGAATATCTTCAAATAAAAACTACACAGATGCATTCTGTGAAACTTATTTCTGATCTGTAAATTCAGTTAACAGAGATAAAACATATTTTTGATTGAGCAGTTATGAAACACTCTTTTTGTAGAAAATGCAAGTGGAGATTCGGAGCGCTAAGAGGGTAATAGTGGAAAAATTAATGTCTTCAAATATAAACTACACAGAATCATTCGGTGAAACTTCTTTCTGATCTGTGCATTCAGCTAACAGAGTTAAACCATACTTTTGATTGAGCAGATCTGAACACTCTTTCTGTAGAAAATGCAACTGGACATTTGGAGCGCTAAGAACGTAGTAGTGGAAAAAGGAATATATTCAAATATAAACTACACAGAAGCATTCTGTGAAACTTCTTTCTGATCTGAGCATTCAGCTAACAGAGTTAAACCATACTTTTGATTGAGCAGTTTTGAAACACTCTGTCTGTAGAAAATGCAACTGGACATTCGTAGCGCTAAGTGGGTAATAGTGGAAAAAAGAATATGTTCAAATATAAACTACACAGAAGCATTGTATGAAACTTCTTTCTGTTCTGTGCATTCAACTAACAGAGTTGAACCTTACTTTTGATTGAGCCGTTCTGAAACACTCTTTCTGTAGAAACTGCAATTGGACATTCTGAGCGCTAAGAGGCCTATATTGGGAAAAAGAATGTCTACAAATAAAAACTACACAGAAGAATTTTGTGAAACTTCTTTCTGTTCTGTTTGTTCAACTAAAAGAGTTGAACCTTAGTTTTGATTGAGCCGTTCTGAAACACTCTTTCTGTAGAAAATGCAAGTGGAGATTCGGAGCGCTAAGAGGGTAATAGTGGAAAAAGGAATGTCTCCAAATATAAACTACACAGAATCATTCTGTGAAACTTCTTTCTGATCTGTGCATTCAGCTAACAGAGTTAAACCATACTTTTGATTGAGCAGATCTGAACACTCTTTCTGTAGAAAATGCAACGGGACATTTGGAGCGCTAAGAGAGTAGTAGTGGAAAAAGGAATATATTCAAATATAAACTACACAGAAGCATTCTGTGAAACTTCTTTCTGATCTGAGCATTCAGCTAACAGAGTTAAACCATACTTTTGATTGAGCAGTTTTGAAACACTCTGTCTGTAGAAAATGCAACTGGACATTCGTAGCGCTACGTGGGTAATAGTGGAAAAAAGAATATGTTCAAATATAAACTACACAGAAGCATTGTATGAAACTTCTTTCTGTTCTGTGCATTCAACTAACAGAGTTGAACCTTACTTTTGATTGAGCCTTTCTGAAACACTCTTTCTGTAGAAACTGCAATTGGACATTCTGAGCGCTAAGAGGCCTCTATTGGGAAAAATAATATCTTCAAATAAAAACTACACAGAAGCATTGTGTGAAACTTATTTCTGATATGTTCATTAAGCTAACAGAGTTAAACCATACTTTTGATTGCGCAGTTCTGAACACTCTTTCTGTAGAAAATGCAAGTGGAGATTCAGAGCGCTAAGAGGGTAATAGTGGAAAAAGGAATATATTCAAATATAAACTACACAGTAGCATTCTGTGAAAATTCTTTCTGTTCTGTGCATTCAACTAACAGAGTTGAACCTTACTTTTGATTGAGCCGTTCTGAAACACTCTTTCTGTAGAAACTGCAATTGGACAGGCTAAGCGCTAAGAGGCCTACATTGGGAAAAAGAATATCTTCAAATAAAAATTACACAGATGCATTCTGTGAAACTTATTTCTGATCTGTAAATTCAGTTAACAGAGATAAAACATATTTTTGATTGAGCAGTTATGAAACACTCTTTTTGTAGAAAATGCAAGTGGAGATTCTGAGCGCTAAGAGGTTAATAGTGGAAAAAGGAATGTCTTCAAATATAAACTACACAGAATCATTCGGTGAAACTTCTTTCTGATCGGTGCATTCAGCTAACACAGTTAAACCATACTTTTGATTGAGCAGATCTGAACACTCTTTCTGTAGAAAATTCAACTGGACATTTGGAGCGCTAAGAGCGTAGTAGTGGAAAAAGGAATATATTCAAATATAAACTACACAGAAGCATTCTGTGAAACTTCTTTCTGATCTGAGCATTCAGCTAACAGAGTTAAACCATACTTTTGATTGAGCAGTTTTGAAACACTCTGTCTGTAGAAAATGCAACTGGACATTCGTAGCGCTAAGTGGGTAATAGTGGAAAAAAGAATATGTTCAAATATGAACTACACAGAAGCATTGTATGAAACTTCTTTCTGTTCTGTGCATTCAACTAACAGAGTTGAACCTTACTTTTCATTGAGCCGTTCTGAAACACTCTTTCTGTAGAAACTGCAATTGGACATTCTGAGCGCTAAGAGGCCTGTATTGGGAAAAAGAATGTCTACAAATAAAAACTACACAGAAGAATTGTGTGAAACTTCTTTCTGTTCTGTTTGTTCAACTAAAAGAGTTGAACCTTAGTTTTGATTGAGCCGTTCTGAAACACTCTTTCTGTAGAAAATGCAAGTGGAGATTCGGAGCGCTAAGAGGGTAATAGTGGAAAAAGGAATGTCTCCAAATATAAACTACACAGAATCATTCTGTGAAACTTCTTTCTGATCTGTGCATTCAGCTAACAGAGTTAAACCATACTTTTGATTCAGCAGATCTGAACACTCTTTCTGTAGAAAATGCAACTGGACATTTGGAGCGCTAAGAGAGTAGTAGTGGAAAAAGGAATATATTCAAATATAAACTACACAGAAGCATTCTGTGAAACTTCTTTCTGATCTGAGCATTCAGCTAACAGAGTTAAACCATACTTTTGATTGAGCAGTTTTGAAACACTCTGTCTGTAGAAAATGCAACTGGACATTCGTAGCGCTAAGTGGGTAATAGTGGAAAAAAGAATATGTTCAAATATAAACTACACAGAAGCATTGTATGAAACTTCTTTCTGTTCTGTGCATTCAACTAACAGAGTTGAACCTTACTTTTGATTGAGCCTTTCTGAAACACTCTTTCTGTAGAAACTGCAATTGGACATTCTGTGCGCTTAGAGGCCTCTATTGGGGAAAATAATATCTTCAAATAAAAACTACACAGAAGCATTGTGTGAAACTTATTTCTGATATGTTCATTAAGCTAACAGAGTTAAACCATACTTTTGATTGCGCAGTTCTGAACACTCTTTCTGTGGAAAATGCAAGTGGACATTCGGAGCGCTAAGAGGGTAATAGTGGAAAAAGGAATATATTCAAATATAAACTACCCAGTAGCATTCTGCGAAAATTCTTTCTGTTCTGTGCATTCAACTAACAGAGTTGAACCTTACTTTTGATTGAGCCGTTCTGAAACACTCTTTCTGTAGAAACTGCAATTGGACATGCTAAGCGCTAAGAGGCCTACATTGGGAAAAAGAATATCTTCAAATAAAAACTACACAGATGCATTCTGTGAAACTTATTTCTGATCTGTAAATTCAGTTAACAGAGATAAAACATATTTTTGATTGAGCAGTTATGAAACACTCTTTTTGTAGAAAATGCAAGTGGAGATTCGGAGCGCTAAGAGGGTAATAGTGGAAAAATTAATGTCTTCAAATATAAACTACACAGAATCATTCGGTGAAACTTCTTTCTGATCTGTGCATTCAGCTAACAGAGTTAAACCATAATTTTGATTGAGCAGATCTGAACACTCTTTCTGTAGAAAATGCAACTGGACATTTGGAGCGCTAAGAACGTAGTAGTGGAAAAAGGAATATATTCAAATATAAACTACACAGAAGCATTCTGTGAAACTTCTTTCTGATCTGAGCATTCAGCTAACAGAGTTAAACCATACTTTTGATTGAGCAGTTTTGAAACACTCTGTCTGTAGAAAATGCAACTGGACATTCGTAGCGCTAAGTGGGTAATAGTGGAAAAAAGAATATGTTCAAATATAAACTACACAGAAGCATTGTATGAAACTTCTTTCTGTTCTGTGCATTCAACTAACAGAGTTGAACCTTACTTTTGATTGAGCCGTTCTGAAACACTCTTTCTGTAGAAACTGCAATTGGACATTCTGAGCGCTAAGAGGCCTATATTGGGAAAAAGAATGTCTACAAATAAAAACTACACAGAAGAATTTTGTGAAACTTCTTTCTGTTCTGTTTGTTCAACTAAAAGAGTTGAACCTTAGTTTTGATTGAGCCGTTCTGAAACACTCTTTCTGTAGAAAATGCAAGTGGAGATTAGGGCGCTAAGAGGGTAATAGTGGAAAAAGGAATGTCTCCAAATATAAACTACACAGAATCATTCTGTGAAACTTCTTTCTGATCTGTGCATTCAGCTAACAGAGTTAAACCATACTTTTGATTGAGCAGATCTGAACACTCTTTCTGTAGAAAATGCAACGGGACATTTGGAGCGCTAAGAGAGTAGTAGTGGAAAAAGGAATATATTCAAATATAAACTACACAGAAGCATTCTGTGAAACTTCTTTCTGATCTGAGCATTCAGCTAACAGAGTTAAACCATACTTTTGATTGAGCAGTTTTGAAACACTCTGTCTGTAGAAAATGCAACTGGACATTCGTAGCGCTACGTGGGTAATAGTGGAAAAAAGAATATGTTCAAATATAAACTACACAGAAGCATTGTATGAAACTTCTTTCTGTTCTGTGCATTCAACTAACAGAGTTGAACCTTACTTTTGATTGAGCCTTTCTGAAACACTCTTTCTGTAGAAACTGCAATTGGACATTCTGAGCGCTAAGAGGCCTCTATTGGGAAAAATAATATCTTCAAATAAAAACTACACAGAAGCATTGTGTGAAACTTATTTCTGATATGTTCATTAAGCTAACAGAGTTAAACCATACTTTTGATTGCGCAGTTCTGAACACTCTTTCTGTAGAAAATGCAAGTGGAGATTCAGAGCGCTAAGAGGGTAATAGTGGAAAAAGGAATATATTCAAATATAAACTACACAGTAGCATTCTGTGAAAATTCTTTCTGTTCTGTGCATTCAACTAACAGAGTTGAACCTTACTTTTGATTGAGCCGTTCTGAAACACTCTTTCTGTAGAAACTGCAATTGGACAGGCTAAGCGCTAAGAGGCCTACATTGGGAAAAAGAATATCTTCAAATAAAAATTACACAGATGCATTCTGTGAAACTTATTTCTGATCTGTAAATTCAGTTAACAGAGATAAAACATATTTTTGATTGAGCAGTTATGAAACACTCTTTTTGTAGAAAATGCAAGTGGAGATTCTGAGCGCTAAGAGGTTAATAGTGGAAAAAGGAATGTCTTCAAATATAAACTACACAGAATCATTCGGTGAAACTTCTTTCTGATCGGTGCATTCAGCTAACACAGTTAAACCATACTTTTGATTGAGCAGATCTGAACACTCTTTCTGTAGAAAATTCAACTGGACATTTGGAGCGCTAAGAGCGTAGTAGTGGAAAAAGGAATATATTCAAATATAAACTACACAGAAGCATTCTGTGAAACTTCTTTCTGATCTGAGCATTCAGCTAACAGAGTTAAACCATACTTTTGATTGAGCAGTTTTGAAACACTCTGTCTGTAGAAAATGCAACTGGACATTCGTAGCGCTAAGTGGGTAATAGTGGAAAAAAGAATATGTTCAAATATGAACTACACAGAAGCATTGTATGAAACTTCTTTCTGTTCTGTGCATTCAACTAACAGAGTTGAACCTTACTTTTCATTGAGCCGTTCTGAAACACTCTTTCTGTAGAAACTGCAATTGGACATTCTGAGCGCTAAGAGGCCTGTATTGGGAAAAAGAATGTCTACAAATAAAAACTACACAGAAGAATTGTGTGAAACTTCTTTCTGTTCTGTTTGTTCAACTAAAAGAGTTGAACCTTAGTTTTGATTGAGCCGTTCTGAAACACTCTTTCTGTAGAAAATGCAAGTGGAGATTCGGAGCGCTAAGAGGGTAATAGTGGAAAAAGGAATGTCTCCAAATATAAACTACACAGAATCATTCTGTGAAACTTCTTTCTGATCTGTGCATTCAGCTAACAGAGTTAAACCATACTTTTGATTCAGCAGATCTGAACACTCTTTCTGTAGAAAATGCAACTGGACATTTGGAGCGCTAAGAGAGTAGTAGTGGAAAAAGGAATATATTCAAATATAAACTACACAGAAGCATTCTGTGAAACTTCTTTCTGATCTGAGCATTCAGCTAACAGAGTTAAACCATACTTTTGATTGAGCAGTTTTGAAACACTCTGTCTGTAGAAAATGCAACTGGACATTCGTAGCGCTAAGTGGGTAATAGTGGAAAAAAGAATATGTTCAAATATAAACTACACAGAAGCATTGTATGAAACTTCTTTCTGTTCTGTGCATTCAACTAACAGAGTTGAACCATACTTTTGATTGAGCCTTTCTGAAACACTCTTTCTGTAGAAACTGCAATTG
Organism: Symphalangus syndactylus; assembly: GCF_028878055.3. NCBI lineage: Eukaryota > Metazoa > Chordata > Mammalia > Primates > Hylobatidae > Symphalangus > Symphalangus syndactylus. Next base: position 8,937,613 of record NC_072433.2, read on the forward strand.
GACATTCTGTGCGCTTAGAGGCCTCTATTGGGGAAAATAATATCTTCAAATAAAAACTACACAGAAGCATTGTGTGAAACTTATTTCTGATATGTTCATTAAGCTAACAGAGTTAAACCATACTTTTGATTGCGCAGTTCTGAACACTCTTTCTGTGGAAAATGCAAGTGGACATTCGGAGCGCTAAGAGGGTAATAGTGGAAAAAGGAATATATTCAAATATAAACTACCCAGTAGCATTCTGCGAAAATTCTTTCTGTTCTGTGCATTCAACTAACAGAGTTGAACCTTACTTTTGATTGAGCCGTTCTGAAACACTCTTTCTGTAGAAACTGCAATTGGACATGCTAAGCGCTAAGAGGCCTACATTGGGAAAAAGAATATCTTCAAATAAAAACTACACAGATGCATTCTGTGAAACTTATTTCTGATCTGTAAATTCAGTTAACAGAGATAAAACATATTTTTGATTGAGCAGTTATGAAACACTCTTTTTGTAGAAAATGCAAGTGGAGATTCGGAGCGCTAAGAGGGTAATAGTGGAAAAATTAATGTCTTCAAATATAAACTACACAGAATCATTCGGTGAAACTTCTTTCTGATCTGTGCATTCAGCTAACAGAGTTAAACCATAATTTTGATTGAGCAGATCTGAACACTCTTTCTGTAGAAAATGCAACTGGACATTTGGAGCGCTAAGAACGTAGTAGTGGAAAAAGGAATATATTCAAATATAAACTACACAGAAGCATTCTGTGAAACTTCTTTCTGATCTGAGCATTCAGCTAACAGAGTTAAACCATACTTTTGATTGAGCAGTTTTGAAACACTCTGTCTGTAGAAAATGCAACTGGACATTCGTAGCGCTAAGTGGGTAATAGTGGAAAAAAGAATATGTTCAAATATAAACTACACAGAAGCATTGTATGAAACTTCTTTCTGTTCTGTGCATTCAACTAACAGAGTTGAACCTTACTTTTGATTGAGCCGTTCTGAAACACTCTTTCTGTAGAAACTGCAATTGGACATTCTGAGCGCTAAGAGGCCTATATTGGGAAAAAGAATGTCTACAAATAAAAACTACACAGAAGAATTTTGTGAAACTTCTTTCTGTTCTGTTTGTTCAACTAAAAGAGTTGAACCTTAGTTTTGATTGAGCCGTTCTGAAACACTCTTTCTGTAGAAAATGCAAGTGGAGATTAGGGCGCTAAGAGGGTAATAGTGGAAAAAGGAATGTCTCCAAATATAAACTACACAGAATCATTCTGTGAAACTTCTTTCTGATCTGTGCATTCAGCTAACAGAGTTAAACCATACTTTTGATTGAGCAGATCTGAACACTCTTTCTGTAGAAAATGCAACGGGACATTTGGAGCGCTAAGAGAGTAGTAGTGGAAAAAGGAATATATTCAAATATAAACTACACAGAAGCATTCTGTGAAACTTCTTTCTGATCTGAGCATTCAGCTAACAGAGTTAAACCATACTTTTGATTGAGCAGTTTTGAAACACTCTGTCTGTAGAAAATGCAACTGGACATTCGTAGCGCTACGTGGGTAATAGTGGAAAAAAGAATATGTTCAAATATAAACTACACAGAAGCATTGTATGAAACTTCTTTCTGTTCTGTGCATTCAACTAACAGAGTTGAACCTTACTTTTGATTGAGCCTTTCTGAAACACTCTTTCTGTAGAAACTGCAATTGGACATTCTGAGCGCTAAGAGGCCTCTATTGGGAAAAATAATATCTTCAAATAAAAACTACACAGAAGCATTGTGTGAAACTTATTTCTGATATGTTCATTAAGCTAACAGAGTTAAACCATACTTTTGATTGCGCAGTTCTGAACACTCTTTCTGTAGAAAATGCAAGTGGAGATTCAGAGCGCTAAGAGGGTAATAGTGGAAAAAGGAATATATTCAAATATAAACTACACAGTAGCATTCTGTGAAAATTCTTTCTGTTCTGTGCATTCAACTAACAGAGTTGAACCTTACTTTTGATTGAGCCGTTCTGAAACACTCTTTCTGTAGAAACTGCAATTGGACAGGCTAAGCGCTAAGAGGCCTACATTGGGAAAAAGAATATCTTCAAATAAAAATTACACAGATGCATTCTGTGAAACTTATTTCTGATCTGTAAATTCAGTTAACAGAGATAAAACATATTTTTGATTGAGCAGTTATGAAACACTCTTTTTGTAGAAAATGCAAGTGGAGATTCTGAGCGCTAAGTGGTTAATAGTGGAAAAAGGAATGTCTTCAAATATAAACTACACAGAATCATTCGGTGAAACTTCTTTCTGATCGGTGCATTCAGCTAACACAGTTAAACCATACTTTTGATTGAGCAGATCTGAACACTCTTTCTGTAGAAAATTCAACTGGACATTTGGAGCGCTAAGAGCGTAGTAGTGGAAAAAGGAATATATTCAAATATAAACTACACAGAAGCATTCTGTGAAACTTCTTTCTGATCTGAGCATTCAGCTAACAGAGTTAAACCATACTTTTGATTGAGCAGTTTTGAAACACTCTGTCTGTAGAAAATGCAACTGGACATTCGTAGCGCTAAGTGGGTAATAGTGGAAAAAAGAATATGTTCAAATATGAACTACACAGAAGCATTGTATGAAACTTCTTTCTGTTCTGTGCATTCAACTAACAGAGTTGAACCTTACTTTTCATTGAGCCGTTCTGAAACACTCTTTCTGTAGAAACTGCAATTGGACATTCTGAGCGCTAAGAGGCCTGTATTGGGAAAAAGAATGTCTACAAATAAAAACTACACAGAAGAATTGTGTGAAACTTCTTTCTGTTCTGTTTGTTCAACTAAAAGAGTTGAACCTTAGTTTTGATTGAGCCGTTCTGAAACACTCTTTCTGTAGAAAATGCAAGTGGAGATTCGGAGCGCTAAGAGGGTAATAGTGGAAAAAGGAATGTCTCCAAATATAAACTACACAGAATCATTCTGTGAAACTTCTTTCTGATCTGTGCATTCAGCTAACAGAGTTAAACCATACTTTTGATTCAGCAGATCTGAACACTCTTTCTGTAGAAAATGCAACTGGACATTTGGAGCGCTAAGAGAGTAGTAGTGGAAAAAGGAATATATTCAAATATAAACTACACAGAAGCATTCTGTGAAACTTCTTTCTGATCTGAGCATTCAGCTAACAGAGTTAAACCATACTTTTGATTGAGCAGTTTTGAAACACTCTGTCTGTAGAAAATGCAACTGGACATTCGTAGCGCTAAGTGGGTAATAGTGGAAAAAAGAATATGTTCAAATATAAACTACACAGAAGCATTGTATGAAACTTCTTTCTGTTCTGTGCATTCAACTAACAGAGTTGAACCTTACTTTTGATTGAGCCTTTCTGAAACACTCTTTCTGTAGAAACTGCAATTGGACATTCTGTGCGCTTAGAGGCCTCTATTGGGGAAAATAATATCTTCAAATAAAAACTACACAGAAGCATTGTGTGAAACTTATTTCTGATATGTTCATTAAGCTAACAGAGTTAAACCATACTTTTGATTGCGCAGTTCTGAACACTCTTTCTGTGGAAAATGCAAGTGGACATTCGGAGCGCTAAGAGGGTAATAGTGGAAAAAGGAATATATTCAAATATAAACTACCCAGTAGCATTCTGTGAAAATTCTTTCTGTTCTGTGCATTCAACTAACAGAGTTGAACCTTACTTTTGATTGAGCCGTTCTGAAACACTCTTTCTGTAGAAACTGCAATTGGACATGCTAAGCGCTAAGAGGCCTACATTGGGAAAAAGAATATCTTCAAATAAAAACTACACAGATGCATTCTGTGAAACTTATTTCTGATCTGTAAATTCAGTTAACAGAGATAAAACATATTTTTGATTGAGCAGTTATGAAACACTCTTTTTGTAGAAAATGCAAGTGGAGATTCGGAGCGCTAAGAGGGTAATAGTGGAAAAATTAATGTCTTCAAATATAAACTACACAGAATCATTCGGTGAAACTTCTTTCTGATCTGTGCATTCAGCTAACAGAGTTAAACCATACTTTTGATTGAGCAGATCTGAACACTCTTTCTGTAGAAAATGCAACTGGACATTTGGAGCGCTAAGAGCGTAGTAGTGGAAAAAGGAATATATTCAAATATAAACTACACAGAAGCATTCTGTGAAACTTCTTTCTGATCTGAGCATTCAGCTAACAGAGTTAAACCATACTTTTGATTGAGCAGTTTTGAAACACTCTGTCTGTAGAAAATGCAACTGGACATTCGTAGCGCTAAGTGGGTAATAGTGGAAAAAAGAATATGTTCAAATATAAACTACACAGAAGCATTGTATGAAACTTCTTTCTGTTCTGTGCATTCAACTAACAGAGTTGAACCTTACTTTTGATTGAGCCGTTCTGAAACACTCTTTCTGTAGAAACTGCAATTGGACATTCTGAGCGCTAAGAGGCCTCTATTGGGAAAAAGAATGTCTACAAATAAAAACTACACAGAAGAATTTTGTGAAACTTCTTTCTGTTCTGTTTGTTCAACTAAAAGAGTTGAACCTTAGTTTTGATTGAGCCGTTCTGAAACACTCTTTCTGTAGAAAATGCAAGTGGAGATTCGGAGCGCTAAGAGGGTAATAGTGGAAAAAGGAATGTCTCCAAATATAAACTACACAGAATCATTCTGTGAAACTTCTTTCTGATCTGTGCATTCAGCTAACAGAGTTAAACCATACTTTTGATTGAGCAGATCTGAACACTCTTTCTGTAGAAAATGCAACGGGACATTTGGAGCGCTAAGAGAGTAGTAGTGGAAAAAGGAATATATTCAAATATAAACTACACAGAAGCATTCTGTGAAACTTCTTTCTGATCTGAGCATTCAGCTAACAGAGTTAAACCATACTTTTGATTGAGCAGTTTTGAAACACTCTGTCTGTAGAAAATGCAACTGGACATTCGTAGCGCTACGTGGGTAATAGTGGAAAAAAAATATGTTCAAATATAAACTACACAGAAGCATTGTATGAAACTTCTTTCTGTTCTGTGCATTCAACTAACAGAGTTGAACCTTACTTTTGATTGAGCCTTTCTGAAACACTCTTTCTGTAGAAACTGCAATTGGACATTCTGAGCGCTAAGAGGCCTCTATTGGGAAAAATAATATCTTCAAATAAAAACTACACAGAAGCATTGTGTGAAACTTATTTCTGATATGTTCATTAAGCTAACAGAGTTAAACCATACTTTTGATTGCGCAGTTCTGAACACTCTTTCTGTAGAAAATGCAAGTGGAGATTCAGAGCGCTAAGAGGGTAATAGTGGAAAAAGGAATATATTCAAATATAAACTACACAGTAGCATTCTGTGAAAATTCTTTCTGTTCTGTGCATTCAACTAACAGAGTTGAACCTTACTTTTGATTGAGCCGTTCTGAAACACTCTTTCTGTAGAAACTGCAATTGGACAGGCTAAGCGCTAAGAGGCCTACATTGGGAAAAAGAATATCTTCAAATAAAAACTACACAGATGCATTCTGTGAAACTTATTTCTGATCTGTAAATTCAGTTAACAGAGATAAAACATATTTTTGATTGAGCAGTTATGAAACACTCTTTTTGTAGAAAATGCAAGTGGAGATTCTGAGCGCTAAGTGGTTAATAGTGGAAAAAGGAATGTCTTCAAATATAAACTACACAGAATCATTCGGTGAAACTTCTTTCTGATCGGTGCATTCAGCTAACACAGTTAAACCATACTTTTGATTGAGCAGATCTGAACACTCTTTCTGTAGAAAATTCAACTGGACATTTGGAGCGCTAAGAGCGTAGTAGTGGAAAAAGGAATATATTCAAATATAAACTACACAGAAGCATTCTGTGAAACTTCTTTCTGATCTGAGCATTCAGCTAACAGAGTTAAACCATACTTTTGATTGAGCAGTTTTGAAACACTCTGTCTGTAGAAAATGCAACTGGACATTCGTAGCGCTAAGTGGGTAATAGTGGAAAAAAGAATATGTTCAAATATGAACTACACAGAAGCATTGTATGAAACTTCTTTCTGTTCTGTGCATTCAACTAACAGAGTTGAACCTTACTTTTCATTGAGCCGTTCTGAAACACTCTTTCTGTAGAAACTGCAATTGGACATTCTGAGCGCTAAGAGGCCTGTATTGGGAAAAAGAATGTCTACAAATAAAAACTACACAGAAGAATTGTGTGAAACTTCTTTCTGTTCTGTTTGTTCAACTAAAAGAGTTGAACCTTAGTTTTGATTGAGCCGTTCTGAAACACTCTTTCTGTAGAAAATGCAAGTGGAGATTCGGAGCGCTAAGAGGGTAATAGTGGAAAAAGGAATGTCTCCAAATATAAACTACACAGAATCATTCTGTGAAACTTCTTTCTGATCTGTGCATTCAGCTAACAGAGTTAAACCATACTTTTGATTCAGCAGATCTGAACACTCTTTCTGTAGAAAATGCAACTGGACATTTGGAGCGCTAAGAGAGTAGTAGTGGAAAAAGGAATATATTCAAATATAAACTACACAGAAGCATTCTGTGAAACTTCTTTCTGATCTGAGCATTCAGCTAACAGAGTTAAACCATACTTTTGATTGAGCAGTTTTGAAACACTCTGTCTGTAGAAAATGCAACTGGACATTCGTAGCGCTAAGTGGGTTATAGTGGAAAAAAGAATATGTTCAAATATAAGCTACACAGAAGCATTGTATGAAACTTCTTTCTGTTCTGTGCATTCAACTAACAGAGTTGAACCTTACTTTTGATTGAGCCTTTCTGAAACACTCTTTCTGTAGAAACTGCAATTGGACATTCTGAGCGCTAAGAGGCCTCTATTGGGAAAAATAATATCTTCAAATAAAAACTACACAGAAGCATTGTGTGAAACTTATTTCTGATATGTTCATTAAGCTAACAGAGTTAAACCATACTTTTGATTGCGCAGTTCTGAACACTCTTTCTGTAGAAAATGCAAGCGGGCATTCGGAGCGCTAAGAGGGTAATAGTGGAAAAAGGAATATATTCAAATATAAACTACACAGTAGCATTCTGTGAAAATTCTTTCTGTTCTGTTCATTCAACTAACAGAGTTGAACGCTACTTTTGATTGAGCCGTTGTGAAACACTCTTTCTGTAGAAATTGCAATTGGACATGCTAAGCGCTAAGAGGTCTACATTGGGAAAAATAATATCTTCAAATAAAAACTACACAGATGCATTCTGTGAAACTTATTTCTGATCTGTAAATTCAGTTAACAGAGATAAAACATATTTTTGATTGAGCAGTTATGAAACACTCTTTTTGTAGAAAATGCAAGTGGAGATTCGGAGCGCTAAGGGGGTAATAGTGGAAAAAGGAATGTCTTCAAATATAAACTACACAGAATCATTCGGTGAAACTTCTTTCTGATCTGTGCATTCAGCTAACAGAGTTAAACCATAGTTTTGATTGAGCAGATCTGAACACTCTTTCTGTAGAAAATGCAACTGGACATTTGGAGCGCTAAGAGCGTAGTAGTGGAAAAAGGAATATATTCAAATATAAACTACACAGAAGCATTCTGTGAAACTTCTTTCTGATCTGAGCATTCAGCTAACAGAGTTAAACCATACTTTTGATTGAGCAGTTTTGAAACACTCTGTCTGTAGAAAATGCAACTGGACATTCGTAGCGCTAAGTGGGTAATAGTGGAAAAAAGAATATGTTCAAATATAAACTACACAGAAGCATTGTATGAAACTTCTTTCTGTTCTGTGCATTCAACTAACAGAGTTGAACCTTACTTTTGATTGAGCCGTTCTGAAACACTCTTTCTGTAGAAACTGCAATTGGACATTCTGCGCGCTAAGAGGCCTATATTGGGAAAAAGAATGTCTACAAATAAAAACTACACAGAAGAATTTTGTGAAACTTCTTTCTGTTCTGTTTGTTCAACTAAAAGAGTTGAACCTTAGTTTTGATTGAGCCGTTCTGAAACACTCTTTCTGTAGAAAATGCAAGTGGAGATTCGGAGCGCTAAGAGGGTAATAGTGGAAAAAGGAATGTCTCCAAATATAAACTACACAGAATCATTCTGTGAAACTTCTTTCTGATCTGTGCATTCAGCTAACAGAGTTAAACCATACTTTTGATTGAGCAGATCTGAACACTCTTTCTGTAGAAAATGCAACGGGACATTTGGAGCGCTAAGAGAGTAGTAGTGGAAAAAGGAATATATTCAAATATAAACTACACAGAAGCATTCTGTGAAACTTCTTTCTGATCTGAGCATTCAGCTAACAGAGTTAAACCATACTTTTGATTGAGCAGTTTTGAAACACTCTGTCTGTAGAAAATGCAACTGGACATTCGTAGCGCTACGTGGGTAATAGTGGAAAAAAGAATATGTTCAAATATAAACTACACAGAAGCATTGTATGAAACTTCTTTCTGTTCTGTGCATTCAACTAACAGAGTTGAACCTTACTTTTGATTGAGCCTTTCTGAAACACTCTTTCTGTAGAAACTGCAATTGGACATTCTGAGCGCTAAGAGGCCTCTATTGGGAAAAATAATATCTTCAAATAAAAACTACACAGAAGCATTGTGTGAAACTTATTTCTGATATGTTCATTAAGCTAACAGAGTTAAACCATACTTTTGATTGCGCAGTTCTGAGCACTCTTTCTGTAGAAAATGCAAGTGGAGATTCAGAGCGCTAAGAGGGTAATAGTGGAAAAAGGAATATATTCAAATATAAACTACACAGTAGCATTCTGTGAAAATTCTTTCTGTTCTGTGCATTCAACTAACAGAGTTGAACCTTACTTTTGATTGAGCCGTTCTGAAACACTCTTTCTGTAGAAACTGCAATTGGACAGGCTAAGCGCTAAGAGGCCTACATTGGGAAAAAGAATATCTTCAAATAAAAACTACACAGATGCATTCTGTGAAACTTATTTCTGATCTGTAAATTCAGTTAACAGAGATAAAACATATTTTTGATTGAGCAGTTATGAAACACTCTTTTTGTAGAAAATGCAAGTGGAGATTCTGAGCGCTAAGTGGTTAATAGTGGAAAAAGGAATGTCTTCAAATATAAACTACACAGAATCATTCGGTGAAACTTCTTTCTGATCGGTGCATTCAGCTAACACAGTTAAACCATACTTTTGATTGAGCAGATCTGAACACTCTTTCTGTAGAAAATTCAACTGGACATTTGGAGCGCTAAGAGCGTAGTAGTGGAAAAAGGAATATATTCAAATATAAACTACACAGAAGCATTCTGTGAAACTTCTTTCTGATCTGAGCATTCAGCTAACAGAGTTAAACCATACTTTTGATTGAGCAGTTTTGAAACACTCTGTCTGTAGAAAATGCAACTGGACATTCGTAGCGCTAAGTGGGTAATAGTGGAAAAAAGAATATGTTCAAATATGAACTACACAGAAGCATTGTATGAAACTTCTTTCTGTTCTGTGCATTCAACTAACAGAGTTGAACCTTACTTTTCATTGAGCCGTTCTGAAACACTCTTTCTGTAGAAACTGCAATTGGACATTCTGAGCGCTAAGAGGCCTGTATTGGGAAAAAGAATGTCTACAAATAAAAACTACACAGAATAATTGTGTGAAACTTCTTTCTGTTCTGTTTGTTCAACTAAAAGAGTTGAACCTTAGTTTTGATTGAGCCGTTCTGAAACACTCTTTCTGTAGAAAATGCAAGTGGAGATTCGGAGCGCTAAGAGGGTAATAGTGGAAAAAGGAATGTCTCCAAATATAAACTACACAGAATCATTCTGTGAAACTTCTTTCTGATCTGTGCATTCAGCTAACAGAGTTAAACCATACTTTTGATTCAGCAGATCTGAACACTCTTTCTGTAGAAAATGCAACTGGACATTTGGAGCGCTAAGAGAGTAGTAGTGGAAAAAGGAATATATTCAAATATAAACTACACAGAAGCATTCTGTGAAACTTCTTTCTGATCTGAGCATTCAGCTAACAGAGTTAAACCATACTTTTGATTGAGCAGTTTTGAAACACTCTGTCTGTAGAAAATGCAACTGGACATTCGTAGCGCTAAGTGGGTTATAGTGGAAAAAAGAATATGTTCAAATATAAGCTACACAGAAGCATTGTATGAAACTTCTTTCTGTTCTGTGCATTCAACTAACAGAGTTGAACCTTACTTTTGATTGAGCCTTTCTGAAACACTCTTTCTGTAGAAACTGCAATTGGACATTCTGAGCGCTAAGAGGCCTCTATTGGGAAAAATAATATCTTCAAATAAAAACTACACAGAAGCATTGTGTGAAACTTATTTCTGATATGTTCATTAAGCTAACAGAGTTAAACCATACTTTTGATTGCGCAGTTCTGAACACTCTTTCTGTAGAAAATGCAAGCGGGCATTCGGAGCGCTAAGAGGGTAATAGTGGAAAAAGGAATATATTCAAATATAAACTACACAGTAGCATTCTGTGAAAATTCTTTCTGTTCTGTTCATTCAACTAACAGAGTTGAACGCTACTTTTGATTGAGCCGTTCTGAAACACTCTTTCTGTAGAAATTGCAATTGGACATGCTAAGCGCTAAGAGGTCTACATTGGGAAAAATAATATCTTCAAATAAAAACTACACAGATGCATTCTGTGAAACTTATTTCTGATCTGTAAATTCAGTTAACAGAGATAAAACATATTTTTGATTGAGCAGTTATGAAACACTCTTTTTGTAGAAAATGCAAGTGGAGATTCGGAGCGCTAAGGGGGTAATAGTGGAAAAAGGAATGTCTTCAAATATAAACTACACAGAATCATTCGGTGAAACTTCTTTCTGATCTGTGCATTCAGCTAACAGAGTTAAACCATAGTTTTGATTGAGCAGATCTGAACACTCTTTCTGTAGAAAATGCAACTGGACATTTGGAGCGCTAAGAGAGTAGTAGTGGAAAAAGGAATATATTCAAATATAAACTACACAGAAGCATTCTGTGAAACTTCTTTCTGATCTGAGCATTCAGCTAACAGAGTTAAACCATACTTTTGATTGAGCAGTTTTGAAACACTCTGTCTGTAGAAAATGCAACTGGACATTAGTAGCGCTAAGTGGGTAATAGTGGAAAAAAGAATATGTTCAAATATAAACTACACAGAAGCATTGTATGAAACTTCTTTCTGTTCTGTGCATTCAACTAACAGAGTTGAACCTTACTTTTGATTGAGCCGTTCTGAAACACTCTTTCTGTAGAAACTGCAATTAGACATTCTGAGCGCTAAGAGGCCTATATTGGGAAAAAGAATGTCTACAAATAAAAACTACACAGAAGAATTGTGTGAAACTTCTTTCTGTTCTGTTTGTTCAACTAAAAGAGTTGAACCTTAGTTTTGATTGAGCCGTTCTGAACACTCTTTCTGTAGAAAATGCAAGTGGAGATTCGGAGCGCTAAGAGGGTAATAGTGGAAAAAGGAATGTCTCCAAATATAAACTACACAGAATCATTCTGTGAAACTTCTTTCTGATCTGTGCATTCAGCTAACAGAGTTAAACCATACTTTTGATTGAGCAGATCTGAACACTCTTTCTGTAGAAAATGCAACTGGACATTTGGAGAGCTAAGAGAGTAGTAGTGGAAAAAGGATTATATTCAAATATAAACTACACAGAAGCATTCTGTGAAACTTCTTTCTGATCTGAGCATTCAGCTAAGAGAGTTAAACCATACTTTTGATTGAGCAGTTTTGAAACACTCTGTCTGTAGAAAATGCAACTGGACATTCGTAGCGCTAAGTGGGTAATAGTGGAAAAAAGAATATGTTCAAATATAAACTACACAGAAGCATTGTATGAAACTTCTTTCTGTTCTGTGCATTCAACTAACAGAGTTGAACCTTACTTTTGATTGAGCCTTTCTGAAACACTCTTTCTGTAGAAACTGCAATTGGACATTCTGAGCGCTTAGAGGCCTCTATTGGGGAAAATAATATCTTCAAATAAAAACTACACAGAAGCATTGTGTGAAACTTATTTCTGATATGTTCATTAAGCTAACAGAGTTAAACCATACTTTTGATTGCGCAGTTCTGAACACTCTTTCTGTGGAAAATGCAAGTGGACATTCGGAGCGCTAAGAGGGTAATAGTGGAAAAAGGAATATATTCAAATATAAACTACACAGTAGCATTCTGTGAAAATTCTTTCTGTTCTGTGCATTCAACTAACAGAGTTGAACCTTACTTTTGATTGAGCCGTTCTGAAACACTCTTTCTGTAGAAACTGCAATTGGACATGCTAAGCGCTAAGAGGCCTACATTGGGAAAAAGAATATCTTCAAATAAAAACTACACAGATGCATTCTGTGAAACTTATTTCTGATCTGTAAATTCAGTTAACAGAGATAAAACATATTTTTGATTGAGCAGTTATGAAACACTCTTTTTGTAGAAAATGCAAGTGGAGATTCGGAGCGCTAAGAGGGTCATAGTGGAAAAATTAATGTCTTCAAATATAAACTACACAGAATCATTCGGTGAAACTTCTTTCTGATCTGTGCATTCAGCTAACAGAGTTAAACCATACTTTTGATTGAGCAGATCTGAACACTCTTTCTGTAGAAAATGCAACTGGACATTTGGAGCGCTAAGAGCGTAGTAGTGGAAAAAGGAATATATTCAAATATAAACTACACAGAAGCATTCTGTGAAACTTCTTTCTGATCTGAGCATTCAGCTAACAGAGTTAAACCATACTTTTGATTGAGCAGTTTTGAAACACTCTGTCTGTAGAAAATGCAACTGGACATTCGTAGCGCTAAGTGGGTAATAGTGGAAAAAAGAATATGTTCAAATATAAACTACACAGAAGCATTGTATGAAACTTCTTTCTGTTCTGTGCATTCAACTAACAGAGTTGAACCTTACTTTTGATTGAGCCGTTCTGAAACACTCTTTCTGTAGAAACTGCAATTGGACATTCTGAGCGCTAAGAGGCCTATATTGGGAAAAAGAATGTCTACAAATAAAAACTACACAGAAGAATTTTGTGAAACTTCTTTCTGTTCTGTTTGTTCAACTAAAAGAGTTGAACCTTAGTTTTGATTGAGCCGTTCTGAAACACTCTTTCTGTAGAAAATGCAAGTGGAGATTCGGAGCGCTAAGAGGGTAATAGTGGAAAAAGGAATGTCTCCAAATATAAACTACACAGAATCATTCTGTGAAACTTCTTTCTGATCTGTGCATTCAGCTAACAGAGTTAAACCATACTTTTGATTGAGCAGATCTGAACACTCTTTCTGTAGAAAATGCAACGGGACATTTGGAGCGCTAAGAGAGTAGTAGTGGAAAAAGGAATATATTCAAATATAAACTACACAGAAGCATTCTGTGAAACTTCTTTCTGATCTGAGCATTCAGCTAACAGAGTTAAACCATACTTTTGATTGAGCAGTTTTGAAACACTCTGTCTGTAGAAAATGCAACTGGACATTCGTAGCGCTACGTGGGTAATAGTGGAAAAAAGAATATGTTCAAATATAAACTACACAGAAGCATTGTATGAAACTTCTTTCTGTTCTGTGCATTCAACTAACAGAGTTGAACCTTACTTTTGATTGAGCCTTTCTGAAACACTCTTTCTGTAGAAACTGCAATTGGACATTCTGAGCGCTAAGAGGCCTCTATTGGGAAAAATAATATCTTCAAATAAAAACTACACAGAAGCATTGTGTGAAACTTATTTCTGATATGTTCATTAAGCTAACAGAGTTAAACCATACTTTTGATTGCGCAGTACTGAACACTCTTTCTGTAGAAAATGCAAGTGGAGATTCAGAGCGCTAAGAGGGTAATAGTGGAAAAAGGAATATATTCAAATATAAACTACACAGTAGCATTCCGTGAAAATTCTTTCTGTTCTGTGCATTCAACTAACAGAGTTGAACCTTACTTTTGATTGAGCCGTTCTGAAACACTCTTTCTGTAGAAACTGCAATTGGACAGGCTAAGCGCTAAGAGGCCTACATTGGGAAAAAGAATATCTTCAAATAAAAACTACACAGATGCATTCTGTGAAACTTATTTCTGATGTGTAAATTCAGTTAACAGAGATAAAACATATTTTTGATTGAGCAGTTATGAAACACTCTTTTTGTAGAAAATGCAAGAGGAGATTCTGAGCGCTAAGTGGTTAATAGTGGAAAAAGGAATGTCTTCAAATATAAACTACACAGAATCATTCGGTGAAACTTCTTTCTGATCGGTGCATTCAGCTAACACAGTTAAACCATACTTTTGATTGAGCAGATCTGAACACTCTTTCTGTAGAAAATTCAACTGGACATTTGGAGCGCTAAGAGCGTAGTAGTGGAAAAAGGAATCTATTCAAATATAAACTACACAGAAGCATTCTGTGAAACTTCTTTCTGATCTGAGCATTCAGCTAACAGAGTTAAACCATACTTTTGATTGAGCAGTTTTGAAACACTCTGTCTGTAGAAAATGCAACTGGACATTCGTAGCGCTAAGTGGGTTATAGTGGAAAAAAGAATATGTTCAAATATAAGCTACACAGAAGCATTGTATGAAACTTCTTTCTGTTCTGTGCATTCAACTAACAGAGTTGAACCTTACTTTTGATTGAGCCTTTCTGAAACACTCTTTCTGTAGAAACTGCAATTGGACATTCTGAGCGCTAAGAGGCCTCTATTGGGAAAAATAATATCTTCAAATAAAAACTACACAGAAGCATTGTGTGAAACTTATTTCTGATATGTTCATTAAGCTAACAGAGTTAAACCATACTTTTGATTGCGCAGTTCTGAACACTCTTTCTGTAGAAAATGCAAGCGGGCATTCCGAGCGCTAAGAGGGTAATAGTGGAAAAAGGAATATATTCAAATATAAACTACACAGTAGCATTCTGTGAAAATTCTTTCTGTTCTGTTCATTCAACTAACAGAGTTGAACCCTACTTTTGATTGAGCCGTTCTGAAACACTCTTTCTGTAGAAATTGCAATTGGACATGCTAAGCGCTAAGAGGTCTACATTGGGAAAAATAATATCTTCAAATAAAAACTACACAGATGCATTCTGTGAAACTTATTTCTGATCTGTAAATTCAGTTAACAGAGATAAAACATATTTTTGATTGAGCAGTTATGAAACACTCTTTTTGTAGAAAATGCAAGTGGAGATTCGGAGCGCTAAGGGGGTAATAGTGGAAAAAGTAATGTCTTCAAATATAAACTACACAGAATCATTCGGTGAAACTTCTTTCTGATCTGTGCATTCAGCTAACAGAGTTAAACCATAGTTTTGATTGAGCAGATCTGAACACTCTTTCTGTAGAAAATGCAACTGGACATTTGGAGCGCTAAGAGCGTAGTAGTGGAAAAAGGAATATATTCAAATATAAACTACACAGAAGCATTCTGTGAAACTTGTTTCTGATCTGAGCATTCAGCTAACAGAGTTAAACCATACTTTTGATTGAGCAGTTTTGAAACACTCTGTCTGTAGAAAATGCAACTGGACATTCGTAGCGCTAAGTGGGTAATAGTGGAAAAAAGAATATGTTCAAATATGAACTACACAGAAGCATTGTATGAAACTTCTTTCTGTTCTGTGCATTCAACTAACAGAGTTGAACCTTACTTTTCATTGAGCCGTTCTGAAACACTCTTTCTGTAGAAACTGCAATTGGACATTCTGAGCGCTAAGAGGCCTATATTGGGAAAAAGAATGTCTACAAATAAAAACTACACAGAAGAATTGTGTGAAACTTCTTTCTGTTCTGTTTGTTCAACTAAAAGAGTTGAACCTTAGTTTTGATTGAGCCGTTCTGAAACACTCTTTCTGTAGAAAATGCAAGTGGAGATTCGGAGCGCTAAGAGGGTAATAGTGGAAAAAGGAATGTCTCCAAATAAAAACTACACAGAATCATTCTGTGAAACTTCTTTCTGATCTGTGCATTCAGCTAACAGAATTAAACCATACTTTTGATTCAGCAGATCTGAACACTCTTTCTGTAGAAAATGTAACTGGACATTTGGAGCGCTAAGAGAGTAGTAGTGGAAAAAGGAATATATTCAAATATAAACTACACAGAAGCATTCTGTGAAACTTCTTTCTGATCTGAGCATTCAGCTAACAGAGTTAAACCATACTTTTGATTGAGCAGTTTTGAAACACTCTGTCTGTAGAAAATGCAACTGGACATTCGTAGCGCTAAGTGGGTTATAGTGGAAAAAAGAATATGTTCAAATATAAGCTACACAGAAGCATTGTATGAAACTTCTTTCTGTTCTGTGCATTCAACTAACAGAGTTGAACCTTACTTTTGATTGAGCCTTTCTGAAACACTCTTTCTGTAGAAACTGCAATTGGACATTCTGAGAGCTAAGAGGCCTCTATTGGGAAAAATAATATCTTCAAATAAAAACTACACAGAAGCATTGTGTGAAACTTATTTCTGATATGTTCATTAAGCTAACAGAGTTAAACCATACTTTTGATTGCGCAGTTCTGAACACTCTTTCTGTAGAAAATGCAAGTGGACATTCGGAGCGCTAAGAGGGTAATAGTTGAAAAAGGAATATATTCAAATATAAACTACACAGTAGCATTCTGTGAAAATTCTTTCTGTTCTGTGCATTCAACTAACAGAGTTGAACCTTACTTTTGATGGAGCCGTTCTGAAACACTCTTTCTGTAGAAACTGCAATTGGACATGCTAAGCGCTAAGAGGCCTACATTGGGAAAAAGAATATCTTCAAATAAAAACTACACAGATGCATTCTGTGAAACTTATTTCTGACCTGTAAATTCAGTTAACAGAGATAAAACATATTTTTGATTGAGCAGTTATGAAACACTCTTTTTGTAGAAAATGCAAGTGGAGATTCGGAGCGCTAAGAGGGTAATAGTGGAAAAAGGAATGTCTTCAAATATAAACTACACAGAATCATTCGGTGAAACTTCTTTCTGATCTGCGCATTCAGCTAACAGAGTAAAACCATACTTTTGATTGAGCACATCTGAACACTCTTTCTGTTGAAAATGCAACTGGACATTTGGAGCGCTAAGAGCGTAGTAGTGGAAAAAGGAATATATTCAAATATAAACTACACAGAAGCATTCTGTGAAACTTCTTTCTGATCTGAGCATACAGCTAACAGAGTTAAACCATACTTTTGATTGAGCAGTTTTGAAACACTCTGTCTGTAGAAAATGCAACTGGACATTCGTAGCGCTAAGTGGGTAATAGTGGAAAAAAGAATATGTTCAAATATAAACTACACAGAAGCATTGTATGAAACTTCTTTCTGTTCTGTGCATTCAACTAACAGAGTTGAACCTTACTTTTGATTGAGCCGTTCTGAAACACTCTTTCTGTAGAAACTGCAATTGGACATTCTGAGCGCTAAGAGGCCTATATTGGGAAAAAGAATGTCTACAAATAAAAACTACACAGAAGAATTGTGTGAAACTTCTTTCTGTTCTGTTTGTTCAACTAAAAGAGTTGAACCTTAGTTTTGATTGAGCCGTTCTGAAACACTCTTTCTGTAGAAAATGCAAGTGGAGATTCGGAGCGCTAAGGGGGTAATAGTGGAAAAAGGAATGTCTTCAAATATAAACTACACAGAATCATTCTGTGAAACTTCTTTCTGATCTGTGCATTCAGCTAACAGAGTTAAACCATACTTTTGATTGAGCAGATCTGAACACTCTTTCTGTAGAAAATGCAACTGGACATTTGGAGCGCTAAGAGAGTAGTAGTGGAAAAAGGAATCTATTCAAATATAAACTACACAGAAGCATTCTGTGAAATTTCTTTCTGATCTGAGCATTCAGCTAACAGAGTTAAACCATACTTTTGATTGAGCAGTTTTGAAACACTCTGTAGAAAATGCAACTGGACATTCGTAGCGCTAAGTGGGTAATAGTGGAAAAATGAATATGTTCAAATATAAACTACACAGAAGCATTGTATGAAACTTCTTTCTGTTCTGTGCATTCAACTAACAGAGTTGAACCTTACTTTTGATTGAGCCTTTCTGAAACACTCTTTCTGTAGAAACTGCAACTGGACATTCTGAGCGCTAAGAGGCTTCTATTGGGAAAAATAATATCTTCAAATAAAAACTACACAGAAGCATTGTGTGAAACTTATTTCTGATATGTTCATTAAGCTAACAGAGTTAAACCATACTTTTGATTGCGCAGTTCTCAACACTCTTTCTGTAGAAAATGCAAGTGGACATTCGGAGCGCTAAGAGGGTAATAGTGGAAAAAGGAATATATTCAAATATAAACTACACAGTAGCATTCTGTGAAAATTCTTTCTGTTCTGTGCATTCAATAAACAGAGTTGAACCTTACTTTTGATGGAGCCGTTCTGAAACACTCTTTCTGTAGAAACTGCAATTGGACATGCTAAGCGCTAAGAGGCCTACATTGGGAAAAAGAATATCTTCAAATAAAAACTACACAGATGCATTCTGTGAAACTTATTTCTGACCTGTAAATTCAGTTAACAGAGATAAAACATATTTTTGATTGAGCAGTTATGAAACACTCTTTTTGTAGAAAATGCAAGTGGAGATTCGGAGCGCTAAGAGGGTAATAGTGGAAAAAGGAATGTCTTCAAATATAAACTACACAGAATCATTCGGTGAAACTTCTTTCTGATCTGCGCATTCAGCTAACAGAGTAAAACCATACTTTTGATTGAGCACATCTGAACACTCTTTCTGTTGAAAATGCAACTGGACATTTGGAGCGCTAAGAGCGTAGTAGTGGAAAAAGGAATATATTCAAATATAAACTACACAGAAGCATTCTGTGAAACTTCTTTCTGATCTGAGCATACAGCTAACAGAGTTAAACCATACTTTTGATTGAGCAGTTTTGAAACACTCTGTCTGTAGAAAATGCAACTGGACATTCGTAGCGCTAAGTGGGTAATAGTGGAAAAAAGAATATGTTCAAATATAAACTACACAGAAGCATTGTATGAAACTTCTTTCTGTTCTGTGCATTCAACTAACAGAGTTGAACCTTACTTTTGATTGAGCCGTTCTGAAACACTCTTTCTGTAGAAACTGCAATTGGACATTCTGAGCGCTAAGAGGCCTATATTGGGAAAAAGAATGTCTACAAATAAAAACTACACAGAAGAATTGTGTGAAACTTCTTTCTGTTCTGTTTGTTCAACTAAAAGAGTTGAACCTTAGTTTTGATTGAGCCGTTCTGAAACACTCTTTCTGTAGAAAATGCAAGTGGAGATTCGGAGCGCTAAGAGGGTAATAGTGGAAAAAGGAATGTCTTCAAATATAAACTACACAGAATCATTCTGTGAAACTTCTTTCTGATCTGTGCATTCAGCTAACAGAGTTAAAACATACTTTTGATTGAGCAGATCTGAACACTCTTTCTGTAGAAAATGCAACTGGACATTTGGAGCGCTAAGAGAGTAGTAGTGGAAAAAGGAATATATTCAAATATAAACTACACAGAAGCATTCTGTGAAATTTCTTTCTGATCTGAGCATTCAGCTAACAGAGTTAAACCATACTTTTGATTGAGCAGTTTTGAAACACTCTGTCTGTAGAAAATGCAACTGGACATTCGTAGCGCTAAGTGGGTAATAGTGGAAAAAAGAATATGTTCAAATATAAACTACACAGAAGCATTGTATGAAACTTCTTTCTGTTCTGTGCATTCAACTAACAGAGTTGAACCTTACTTTTGATTGAGCCTTTCTGAAACACTCTTTCTGTAGAAACTGCAACTGGACATTCTGAGCGCTAAGAGGCCTCTATTGGGAAAAATAATATCTTCAAATAAAAACTACACAGAAGCATTGTGTGAAACTTATTTCTGATATGTTCATTAAGCTAACAGAGTTAAACCATACTTTTGATTGCGCAGTTCTGAACACTCTTTCTGTAGAAAATGCAAGTGGACATTCGGAGCGCTAAGAGGGTAATAGTGGAAAAAGGAATATATTCAAATATAAACTACACAGTAGCATTCTGTGAAAATTCTTTCTGTTCTGTGCATTCAACTAACAGAGTTGAACCTTACTTTTGATGGAGCCGTTCTGAAACACTCTTTCTGTAGAAACTGCAATTGGACATGCTAAGCGCTAAGAGGCCTACATTGGGAAAAAGAATATCTTCAAATAAAAACTACACAGATGCATTCTGTGAAACTTATTTCTGACCTGTAAATTCAGTTAACAGAGATAAAACATATTTTTGATTGAGCAGTTATGAAACACTCTTTTTTTAGAAAATGCAAGTGGAGATTCGGAGCGCTAAGTGGGTAATAGTGGAAAAAGGAATGTCTTCAAATATAAACTACACAGAATCATTCGGTGAAACTTCTTTCTGATCTGCGCATTCAGCTAACAGAGTAAAACCATACTTTTGATTGAGCACATCTGAACACTCTTTCTGTTGAAAATGCAACTGGACATTTGGAGCGCTAAGAGCGTAGTAGTGGAAAAAGGAATATATTCAAATATAAACTACACAGAAGCATTCTGTGAAACTTCTTTCTGATCTGAGCATACAGCTAACAGAGTTAAACCATACTTTTGATTGAGCAGTTTTGAAACACTCTGTCTGTAGAAAATGCAACTGGACATTCGTAGCGCTAAGTGGGTAATAGTGGAAAAAAGAATATGTTCAAATATAAACTACACAGAAGCATTGTATGAAACTTCTTTCTGTTCTGTGCATTCAACTAACAGAGTTGAACCTTACTTTTGATTGAGCCGTTCTGAAACACTCTTTCTGTAGAAACTGCAATTGGACATTCTGAGCGCTAAGAGGCCTATATTGGGAAAAAGAATGTCTACAAATAAAAACTACACAGAAGAATTGTGTGAAACTTCTTTCTGTTCTGTTTGTTCAACTAAAAGAGTTGAACCTTAGTTTTGATTGAGCCGTTCTGAAACACTCTTTCTGTAGAAAATGCAAGTGGAGATTCGGAGCGCTAAGAGGGTAATAGTGGAAAAAGGAATGTCTTCAAATATAAACTACACAGAATCATTCTGTGAAACTTCTTTCTGATCTGTGCATTCAGCTAACAGAGTTAAACCATACTTTTGATTGAGCAGATCTGAACACTCTTTCTGTAGAAAATGCAACTGGACATTTGGAGCGCTAAGAGCGTAGTAGTGGAAAAAGGAATATATTCAAATATAAACTACACAGAAGCATTCTGTGAAACTTATTTCTGATCTGAGCATACAGCTAACAGAGTTAAACCATACTTTTGATTGAGCAGTTTTGAAACACTCTGTCTGTAGAAAATGCAACTGGACATTCGTAGCGCTAAGTGGGTAATAGTGGAAAAAAGAATATGTTCAAATATAAACTACACAGAAGCATTGTATGAAACTTCTTTCTGTTCTGTGCATTCAACTAACAGAGTTGAACCTTACTTTTGATTGAGCCTTTCTGAAACACTCTTTCTGTAGAAACTGCAATTGGACATTCTGAGCGCTAAGAGGCCTCTATTGGGAAAAATAATATCTTCAAATAAAAACTACACAGAAGCATTGTGTGAAACTTATTTCTGATATGTTCATTAAGATAACAGAGTTAAACCATACTTTTGATTGCGCAGTTCTGAACACTCTTTCTGTAGAAAATGCAAGCGGGCATTCGGAGCGCTAAGAGGGTAATAGTGGAAAAAGGAATATATTCAAATATAAACTACACAGTAGCATTCTGTGAAAATCCTTTCTGTTCTGTGCATTCAACTAACAGAGTTGAACCCTACTTTTGATTGAGCCGTTCTGAAACACTCTTTCTGTAGAAATTGCAATTGGACATGCTAAGCGCTAAGAGGCCTACATTGGGAAAAAGAATATCTTCAAATAAAAACTACACAGATGCATTCTGTGAAACTTATTTCTGATCTGTAAATTCAGTTAACAGAGATAAAACATATTTTTGATTGAGCAGTTATGAAACACTCTTTTTGTAGAAAATGCAAGTGGAGATTCGGAGCGCTAAGAGGGTAATAGTGGAAAAAGGAATGTCTTCAAATATAAACTACACAGAATCATTCGGTGAAACTTCTTTCTGATCTGTGCATTCAGCTAACAGAGTTAAACCATAGTTTTGATTGAGCAGATCTGAACACTCTTTCTGTAGAAAATGCAACTGGACATTTGGAGCGCTAAGAGAGTAGTAGTGGAAAAAGGAATATATTCAAATATAAACTACACAGAAGCATTCTGTGAAACTTCTTTCTGATCTGAGCATTCAGCTAACAGAGTTAAACCATACTTTTGATTGAGCAGTATTGAAACACTCTGTCTGTAGAAAATGCAACTGGACATTCGTAGCGCTAAGTGGGTAATAGTGGAAAAAAGAATATGTTCAAATATAAACTACACAGAAGCATTGTATGAAACTTCTTTCTGTTCTGTGCATTCAACTAACAGAGTTGAACCTTACTTTTGATTGAGCCTTTCTGAAACACTCTTTCTGTAGAAACTGCAATTGGACATTCTGAGCGCTAAGAGGCCTCTATTGGGAAAAATAATATCTTCAAATAAAAACTACACAGAAGCATTGTGTGAAACTTATTTCTGATATGTTCATTAAGCTAACAGAATTAAACCATACTTTTGATTGCGCAGTTCTGAACACTCTTTCTGTGGAAAATGCAAGTGGACATTCGGAGCGCTAAGAGGGTAATAGTGGAAAAAGGAATATATTCAAATATAAACTACACAGTAGCATTCTGTGAAAATTCTTTCTGTTCTGTGCATTCAACTAACAGAGTTGAACCTTACTTTTGATTGAGCCGTTCTGAAACACTCTTTCTGTAGAAACTGCAATTGGAAATGCTAAGCGCTAAGAGGCCTACATTGGGAAAAAGAATATCTTCAAATAAAAACTACACAGATGCATTCTGTGAAACTTATTTCTGATCTGTAAATTCAGTTAACAGAGATAAAACATATTTTTGATTGAGCAGTTATGAAACACTCTTTTTGTAGAAAATGCAAGTGGAGATTCGGAGCGCTAAGAGGGTAATAGTGGAAAAAGGAATGTCTTCAAATATAAACTACACAGAATCATTCGGTGAAACTTCTTTCTGATCTGTGCATTCAGCTAACAGAGTTAAACCATAGTTTTGATTGAGCAGATCTGAACACTATTTCTGTAGAAAATGCAACTGGACATTTGGAGCGCTAAGAGCGTAGTAGTGGAAAAAGGAATATATTCAAATACAAACTACACAGAAGCATTCTGTGAAACATCTTTCTGATCTGAGCATTCAGCTAACAGAGTTAAACCACACTTTTGATTGAGCAGTTTTGAAACACTCTGTCTGTAGAAAATGCAACTGGACATTCGTAGCGCTAAGTGGGTAATAGTGGAAAAAAGAATATGTTCAAATATAAACTACACAGAAGCATTTTATGAAACTTCTTTCTGTTCTGTGCATTCAACTAACAGAGTTGAACCTTACTTTTGATTGAGCCGTTCTGAAACACTCTTTCTGTAGAAACTGCAATTGGACATTCTGAGCGCTAACAGTCCTATATTGGGAAAAAGAATGTCTACAAATAAAAACTACACAGAAGAATTGTGTGAAACTTCTTTCTGTTCTGCTTGTTCAACTAAAAGAGTTGAACGTTAGTTTTGATTGAGCCGTTCTGAAACACTCTTTCTGTAGAAAATGCAAGTGGAGATTCGGAGCGCTAAGAGGGTAATAGTGGAAAAAGGAATGTCTCCAAATATAAACTACACAGAATCATTCTGTGAAACTTCTTTCTGATCTGTGCATTCAGCTAACAGAGTTAAACCATACTTTTGATTGAGCAGATCTGAACACTCTTTCTGTAGAAAATGCAACTGGACATTTGGAGCGCTAAGAGCGTAGTAGTGGAAAAAGGAATATATTCAAATATAAACTACACAGAAGCATTCTGTGAAACATCTTTCTGATCTGAGCAATCAGCTAACAGAGTTAAACCATACTTTTGATTGAGCAGTTTTGAAACCCTCTGTCTGTAGAAAATGCAACTGGACATTCGTAGCGCTAAGGGGGTAATAGTGGAAAAAAGAATATGTTCAAATATAAACTACACAGAAGCATTGTATGAAACTTCTTTCTGTTCTGTGCATTCAACTAACAGAGTTGAACCTTACTTTTGATTGAGCCGTTCTGAAACACTCCTTCTGTAGAAACTGCAATTGGAAATTCTGAGCGCTAAGAAGCCTATATTGGGAAAAAGAATGTCTACAAATAAAAACTACACAGAAGAATTGTGTGAAACTCCTTTCTGTTCTGTTTGTTCAACTAATAGAGTTGAACCTTAGTTTTGATTGAGCCGTTCTGAAACACTCTTTCTGTAGAAAATGCAAGTGGAGATTCGGAGCGCTAAGAGGGTAATAGTGGAAAAAGGAATGTCTCCGAATATAAACTACACAGAATCATTCTGTCAAACTTCTTTCTGATCTGTGCATTCAGCTAAGAGAGTTAAACCATACTTTTGATTCAGCAGATCTGAACACTCTTTCTGTAGAAAATGCAACTGGACATTTGGAGCGCTAAGAGAGTAGTAGTGGAAAAAGGAATATATTCAAATATAAACTACACAGAAGCATTCGGTGAAACTTCTTTCTGATCTGAGCATTCAGCTAACAGAGTTAAACCATACTTTTGATTGAGCAGTTTTGAAACACTCTGTCTGTAGAAAATGCAACTGGACATTCGTAGCGCTAAGTGGGTAATAGTGGAAAAAAGAATATGTTCAAATATAAACTACACAGAAGCATTGTATGAAACTTCTTTCTGTTCTGTGCATTCAACTAACAGAGTTGAACCTTACTTTTGATTGAGCCTTTCTGAAACACTCTTTCTGTAGAAACTGCAATTGGACATTCTGAGCGCGAAGAGGCCTCTATTGGGAAAAATAATATCTTCAAATAAAAACTACACAGAAGCATTGTGTGAAACTTATTTCTGATATGTTCTTTAAGCTAACAGAGTTAAACCATACTTTTGATTGCGCAGTTCTGAACACTCTTTCTGTAGAAAATGCAAGTGGACATTAGGAGCGCTAAGAGGGTAATAGTGGAAAAAGGAATATATTCAAATATAAACTACACAGTAGCATTCTGTGAAAATTCTTTCTGTTCTGTGCATTCAACTAACAGAGTTGAACCTTACTTTTGATTGAGCCGTTCTGAAACACTCTCTCTGTAGAAACTGCAATTGGACATGCTAAGCGCTAAGAGGCCTACATTGGGAAAAAGAATATCTTCAAATAAAAACTACACAGATGCATTCTGTGAAACTTATTTCTGATCTGTAAATTCAGTTAACAGAGATAAAACATATTTTTGATTGAGCAGTTATGAAACACTCTTTTTGTAGAAAATGCAAGTGGAGATTCGGAGCGCTAAGAGGGTAATAGTGGAAAAAGGAATGTCTTCAAATATAAACTACACAGAATCATTCGGTGAAACTTCTTTCTGATCTGTGCATTCAGCTAACAGAGTTAAACCATACTTTTGATTGAGCAGATCTGAACACTCTTTCTGTAGAAAATGCAACTGGACATTTGGAGCGCTAAGAGCGTAGTAGTGGAAAAAGGAATATATTCAAATATAAACTACACAGAAGCATTCTGTGAAACTTCTTTCTGATCTGAGCATTCAGCTAACAGAGTTAAACCATACTTTTGATTGAGCAGTTTTGAAAAACTCTGTCTGTAGAAAATGCAACTGGACATTCGTAGCGCTAAGTGGGTAATAGTGGAAAAAAGAATATGTTCAAATATAAACTACACAGAAGCATTGTATGAAACTTCTTTCTGTTCTGTGCATTCAAATAACAGAGTTGAACCTTACTTTTGATTGAGCCGTTCTGAAACCCTCTTTCTGTAGAAACTGCAATTGGACATTCTGAGCGCTAAGAGGCCTATATTGGGAAAAAGAATGTCTACAAATAAAAACTACACAGAAGCATTGTGTGAAACTTCTTTCTGTTCTGTTTGTTCAACTAAAAGAGTTGAACCTTAGTTTTGATTGTGCAGTTCTGAACACTCTTTCTGTAGAAAATGCAAGTGGACATTCGGAGCGCTAAGAGGGTAATAGTGGAAAAAGGAATATATTCAAACATAAACTACACAGTAGCATTCTGTGAAAATTCTTCCTGTTCTGTGCATTCAACTAACAGAGTTGAACCTTACTTTTGACTGAGCCGTTCTGAAACACTCTTTCTGTAGAAACTGCAATTGGACATGCTAAGCGCTAAGAGGCCTACATTGGGAAAAAGAATATCTTCAAATAAAAACTACACAGATGCATTCTGTGAAACATATTTCTGATCTGTAAATTCAGTTAACAGAGATAAAACATATTTTTGATTGAGCAGTTATGAAACACTCTTTTTGTAGAAAATGCAAGTGGAGATTCGGAGCGCTAAGAGGGTAATAGTGGAAAAAGGAATGTCTTCAAATATAAACTACACAGAATCATTCGGTGAAACTTCTTTCTGATCTGTGCATTCAGCTAACAGAGTTAAACCATACTTTTGATTGAGCAGATCTGAACACTCTTTCTGTAGAAAATGCAACAGGACATTTGGAGCGCTAAGAGCGTAGTAGTGGAAAAAGGAATATATTCAAATATAAACTACACAGAAGCATTCTGTGAAACTTTTTCTGATCTGAGCATTCAGCTAACAGAGTTAAACCATACTTTTGATTGAGCAGTTTTGAAACACTCTGTCTGTAGAAAATGCAACTGGACATTCGTAGCGCTAAGTGGGTAATAGTGGAAAAAAGAATATGTTCAAATATAAACTACACAGAAGCATTGTATGAAACTTCTTTCTGTTCTGTGCATTCAACTAACAGAGTTGAACCTTACTTTTGATTGAGCCGTTCTGAAACACTCTTTCTGTAGAAACTGCAATTGGACATTCTGAGCGCTAAGAGGCCTATATTGGGAAAAAGAATGTCTACAAATAAAAACTACACAGAAGAATTGTGTGAAACTTCTTTCTGTTCTGTTTGTTCAACTAAAAGAGTTGAACCTTAGTTTTGATTGAGCCGTTCTGAAACACTCTTTCTGTAGAAAATGCAAGTGGAGATTCGGAGCGCTAAGAGGGTAATAGTGGAAAAAGGAATGTCTCCAAATATAAACTACACAGAATCATTCTGTGAAACTTCTTTCTGATCTGTGCATTCAGCTAACAGAGTTAAACCATACTTTTGATTGAGCAGATCTGAACACTCTTTCTGTAGAAAATGCAACTGGACATTTGGAGCGCTAAGAGGGTAGTAGTGGAAAAAGGAATATATTCAAATATAAACTACACAGAAGCATTCTGTGAAACTTCTTTCTGATCTGAGCATTCAGCTAACAGATTTAAACCATACTTTTGATTGAGCAGTTTTGAAACACTCTGTCTGTAGAAAATGCAACTGGACATTCGTAGCGCTAAGTGGGTAATAGTGGAAAAAAGAATATGTTCAAATATAAACTACACAGAAGCATTGTATGAAACTTCTTTCTGTTCTGTGCATTCAACTAACAGAGTTGAACCTTACTTTTGATTGAGCCTTTCTGAAACACTCTTTCTGTAGAAACTGCAATTGGACATTCTGAGCGCTAAGAGGCCTCTATTGGGAAAAATAATATCTTCAAATAAAAACTACACAGAAGCATTGTGTGAAACTTATTTCTGATATGTTCTTTAAGCTAACAGAGTTAAACCATACTTTTGATTGCGCAGTTCTGAACACTCTTTCTGTAGAAAATGCAAGTGGACATTCGGAGCGCTAAGAAGGTATTAGTGGAAAAAGGAATATATTCAAATATAAACTACACAGTAGCATTCTGTGAAAATTCTTTCTGTTCTGTGCATTCAACTAACAGAGTTGAACCTTACTTTTGATTGAGCCGTTCTGAAACACTCTTTCTGTAGAAACTGCAATTGGACATGCTAAGCGCTAAGAGGCCTACATTGGGAAAAAGAATATCTTCAAATAAAAACTACACAGATGCATTCTGTGAAACTTATTTCGATCTGTAAATTCAGTTAACAGAGATAAAACATATTTTTGATTGAGCAGTTATGAAACACTCTTTTTGTAGAAAATGCAAGTGGAGATTCGGAGCGCTAAGAGGGTAATAGTGGAAAAAGGAATGTCTTCAAATATAAACTACACTGAATCATTCGGGGAAACTTCTTTCTGATCTGTGCATTCAGCTAACAGAGTTAAACCATACTTTTGATTGAGCAGATCTGAACACTCTTTCTGTAGAAAATGCAACTGGACATTTGGAGCGCTAAGAGCGTAGTAGTGGAAAAAGGAATATATTCAAATATAAACTACACAGAAGCATTCTGTGAAACTTCTTTCTGATCTGAGCATTCAGCTAACAGAGTTAAACCATACTTTTGATTGAGCAGTTTTGAAAAACTCTGTCTGTAGAAAATGCAACTGGACATTCATAGCGCTAAGTGGGTAATAGTGGAAAAAAGAATATGTTCAAATATAAACTACACAGAAGCATTGTATGAAACTTCTTTCTGTTCTGTGCATTCAAATAACAGAGTTGAACCTTACTTTTGATTGAGCCGTTCTGAAACACTCTTTCTGTAGAAACTGCAATTGGACATTCTGAGCGCTAAGAGGCCTATATTGGGAAAAAGAATGTCTACAAATAAAAACTACACAGAAGCATTGTGTGAAACTTCTTTCTGTTCTGTTTGTTCAACTAAAAGAGTTGAACCTTAGTTTTGATTGCGCAGTTCTGAACACTCTTTCTGTAGAAAATGCAAGTGGACATTCGGAGCGCTAAGAGGGTAATAGTGGAAAAAGGAATATATTCAAATATAAACTACACAGTAGCATTCTGTGAAAATTCTTCCTGTTCTGTGCATTCAACTAACAGAGTTGAACCTTACTTTTGATTGAGCCGTTCTGAAACACTGTTTCTGTAGAAACTGCAATTGGACATGCTAAGCGCTAAGAGGCCTACATTGGGAAAAAGAATATCTTCAAATAAAAACTACACAGATGCATTCTGTGAAACTTATTTCTGATCTGTAAATTCAGTTAACAGAGATAAAACATATTTTTGATTGAGCAGTTATGAAACACTCTTTTTGTAGAAAATGCAAGTGGAGATTCTTAGCGCTAAGAGGGTAATAGTGGAAAAAGGAATGTCTTCAAATATAAACTACACAGAATCATTTGGTGAAACTTCTTTCTGATCTGTGCATTCAGCTAACAGAGTTAAACCATACATTTGATTGAGCAGATCTGAACACTCTTTCTGTAGAAAATGCAACTGGACATTTGGAGCGCTAAGAGCGTAGTAGTGGAAAAAGGAATATATTCAAATATAAACTACACAGAAGCATTCTGTGAAACTACTTTCTGATCTGAGCATTCAGCTAACAGAGTTAAACCATACTTTTGATTGAGCAGTTTTGAAACACTCTGTCTGTAGTAAATGCAACTGGACATTCGTAGCGCTAAGTGGGTAATAGTGGAAAAAAGAATATGTTCAAATATAAACTACACAGAAGCATTGTCTGAAACTTCTTTCTGTTCTGTGCATTCAACTAACAGAGTTGAACCTTACTTTTGATTGAGCCGTTCTGAAACACTCTTTCTGTAGAAACTGCAATTGGACATTCTGAGTGCTAAGAGGCCTATATTGGGAAAAAGAATGTCTACAAATAAAAACTACACAGAAGAATTGTGTGAAACTTCTTTCTGTTCTGTTTGTTCAACTAAAAGAGTTGAACCTTAGTTTTGATTGAGCCGTTCTGAAACACACTTTCTGTAGAAAATGCAAGTGGAGATTCGGAGCGCTAAGAGGGTAATAGTGGAAAAAGGAATGTCTCCAAATATAAACTACACAAAAGTGTCAATCTACTAATTTATCTTCTAATAACTTTCCACCCAGGAGCATTCGTCCCTCTCATTAGACAGTTGTTCTATGCTTCTTTTTTTCACATTCTAATTGCCTCACCTGAACCAAAAAAAGAATGTGGATCTTGGATCAATACCTTTTGAAAAGTCATTTATTTCATTTTATTGTTTTTTCATATATCTGCATTATTGCATAGAATACCTGATTGGGCTTATGCTAAGTTTTTCATGTAACATTACCTCTGCAAGATGTTAATAAGTATCCTTCCAACAATGTTTGAAAAATCTTGGGTAAAACATATTACGTAAGTTCCTGTTTTATAGTTTTCCAAGAGTTTTACTATCCTTGGCCAATGACAAAATTCAAAGCAGAGATACAGTACACAACTTTTGTAAAACTTACCTATTTTTCTTATAAGACTGTGGCTTTGTTTTGTTTTGTTTTGAACTTCTTTTCTGTGATGTGACATGAGACTGTGTGTTGAGTTAGGGGTGGGGACATACATTAACAGAGGTTTAGGAACTGCTTTGCTAAAGCAAGTTTGAGGAGAAAATGGGGAGACTAATACAAGATTTTCCTTTAAGCAGTGGGAGTTGAAGGGGTAGGTGGTTTTTGGAGA
Source organism: Symphalangus syndactylus (assembly GCF_028878055.3). Classification (NCBI taxonomy): domain Eukaryota; kingdom Metazoa; phylum Chordata; class Mammalia; order Primates; family Hylobatidae; genus Symphalangus; species Symphalangus syndactylus. Next base: position 8,968,170 of record NC_072433.2, read on the forward strand.
AAGAAGGGACCCATTCATGGCACAGGCTTCTTTATGTTTCTGCTCTGTGTGATACTTAATGAGGATACAGACATTCACTTCCTCTATTTCCCACCCCTGGCCGGGGGTAACCCAAAGGTACCTGATAAAGACACAGCCTTATAGCTGTATCAAGTATCCCTGAGTGTGTTAGGACTGGAGAGGCCTAAGGAATAAAAAACATACATGCATTAAATGGAACAAATACAGAGAAGAAGAAAACTCAGACATGGTACATTAATTGTGTACCTTTCCTTACAACCCAGCACATCACAGGGTACATGACCTGCTTCCTTTTGACCTGCTTCCTTTATGTTCACTGCATGAACAGGGAAGGGGGTTGGGGTACACGTGGGAGATAATTGTGTTTACTATGTACCTGGTATTAATACATCTATAGAGACAATTGGAATGACTATACTGGAGAAACAGCAAGAGAAGAACTGAAAAGGCTAAAACAAATACTTGGTTCTCTAAAAAATACTCCAAAGGATTTCTCATGTCTGACAAATTACATTTTAGTCTAATAGTAATAAGTGACCAAAACTAAGGTGATTTGATAAATATCATAAGGTATTTTATTGTGAAATTGATATCTATACGTATTGCTTATAAAGCTCAGTAATCTGTTCTTGAATTGAGAAATTACTGAGACAACATCAAAAGCTGTCATTTTTGTTTCTATGTTGTCGTTGTTATTGTTTGTGAGGTCAGAGCTTCTAAACTTTATGACTGTTTGAAAGGGGCCTATATAGACCTTGCCTGAATATTAAGTCATGTGAAATGATAAAAAGCTTTCTGATTTATTGGGTTAGACAAAGAAAAATTTGAGAAATTGAGCATCATTAAAATTAAAGACTTTTGTTATTAAAACTGTGCTTAGAATGAAAACAAAAGCCACAGGTTGGGAGAAAATTTTTTCAAAACATATTCAAAACATTTTCAAAACATATCAGATAAATTACTGGTATTTAAAGTATACAGAGAACTCGAAAATAAGAAAGAAAACAACTCATTTAAAAAATAGTCCAAAGGTCTAAATACAGCTGTCAAATGGGGATTTTGAAGTTACTAGTCATGTATCATTAGGGAACTGCAAGTCACAGCAACCGTGAGATATTATTACATGACTATTAAAATGACCAATATCCAAAAGTCTGATGATACCAAAAGCTGGCAAATGTGAGGAGAAACAGGAACTTTTATTCATTGCTTGTGAGAATGCAGAATAGTACAGCTACTTTGGCAGTCAGTTTGGCAGTTTCTTATAAAACTAAACATACTCCTACCACACAACCCAGCAATTACATTCCCGGTATTTACTTAAAGGATTTGAAAACTTACATGCACACAAAAGCCTTCTTCCCATGAATGTTACAGGAGCCTTATTCATGATCACTAAAATCGAAATGTCCTTCAGGAAGTGAATGGAAAAATAAACTGTGGTATATCCAGGCAATGGAATAGTATTCTGTCAAGCTACAGAAGACACACAGGAACCTTTAAATGCATATTGCCAAGTGAAAGAAGCCAGTCTGAAAAGTCTACATACCGTATGATTCAACTACATGACCTTCTGGAGAAAGCAAAACTATGGAGACAGTAAAGAGATCAGTGACTATTAGGGATTTGGAGGAGATTTGTGCAGTCTAAACATGTCATGTGCCAACAATGACGTAAAGATATGTGAGATAAAGTATGACGAATTCTATTGACAAACACACGCAATGGCTTCCATTTAACTGAGAAGAAACCATATACCTAGCACAAGTCTTTTTCTGTGCATTAACTTTTTGTAATACAACTATATGAAGTTATAGCCTATTTTATATATGAATAAAAGCATTTCCAAAGGTTAAGAAAGGGCACAGTGAGAGTGAGAAGCACAGTCTGGGTAGGCAGGTCAATCTAGTTTTCTATCTGTGCTTTAAACTGCTATAACCATCAACTCAATCTACTAATTTATCTTCTACATAAATTAGTAGAGGAAATGATGAACGGATGGAGCAAGGAAGAATTTTAGGAGAGTGAATCCATTATTCTGTATGACACTGTAATGAGGATTATTTGTCATTACACATTTGACAAAACCTACAGAATTCATAAGACAAGGAGTAAACTCTAATACAAACTACATACTTTAGTCAATAGTAATGTACCAATATTGACTCATCAACTATAACAAATGTACCACACTATTGCAAGATGTTAAAAATCGGGGAAATTGGGGTAGAGGCTGAGGATGACGTGTGAATGCTTATTCACTTCTTTCTACAAACCTAAAATTGCTTTTAAAGAGTCAACAAAAATTAAAACAAGGCAGGGTTTTCATGCAATGGAAAAAAACACACAACTTTAGTAAGTGACTCATAATTATGCTTATGCCACTTTGCTAGATTACACTTCATTAATAAATATAGTTTCATTCTTTATGTTATAAAGCAGAATAAAGTCAGATATCTAGAGAAATTGATTTTAATGATTAGAGTAAAAGCATTTTCACCTCCAACGTCAGAATGAGTTCTTCAGAATCAGTCCATTTTATAGTTAAATCAATCATTGATTTTAAAAAAATATTGAGAAAAACTTTAACTTCACTTTTTCCATCAAACTCAATGTCATGACAGCATTGTCATTTCAATCTAGGATTAAAACCTATTTCTGGACCCAGTGGACTTACTGTGATAGATTCTGAAAATGTCAGACGTTAAAGTCCAGTCTTTGATCTGCTGTCCTCTGCAGTTATCAAAAGGTCAGTTTATCCTGCTTCTTTTCTCTCTTTTTCATATATCTTGCACTTCAGCTTAATATTAGTATTAAGCTAAATTTCTTATTTTATTTTGATTGATAAAGGAAAACAGATTGTTTCAATACAGTTACTGAGAATAAGCAGCAAAACGTACTTATAAAGTACACAAGAGAGCTATAAGATAAAAAATTTGTTCAAAAAAAGATTTGGAAATTTTTATTGCATGAATGTTCAAATGGAAAGGAAAACTTTCTGGATTCTTTTTCCACCACACAGGAGTAGCAGCACTAAAGTAGTGAATAATGTCCGTTCAATTGGTAGTTTTCATGTATTTCTGATATCAGAAATGGACTGTTAGTAACTAGTTTTAAAAGCAGAGCATTTTTGTGCATGGCATTCCCCTGAATTCCAAAGCCCAAACTTAACTTAGGCTAATTTCTCTCTGCTGGGAGCCCCATTAATTTCTCATAGATAACATTTCATATATATGCGGCATTCTGATGATGTAAAGGAATTCACACCTTATGGGCCTACAAGCCAAATTTAATCAATGGCTTGCTTCATATGGCTGAGAGCTAAAAATTGTTTTGGCATTTTGGAAGTGTTTAAAGAAGGAGAAGGAAGGGGAGAAGAAGAATGAGTAGATGAAGGAGAGACAGAGACTACATATGGCCAGCAAAGCCTATAATATTTACTGTCTAGTTCTTTACACAAAGAACTTTTCCAATCTTGAACAAAACACACACATTTTCGTTATGCCAAAAAAGGACTACAATAAGTCTTCACTTAACATCATTGACAGGTGCTTGAAAACTGGTCATAGGTATATATATTTATGGTCACGTGATGTTTTGATACACGCATACGGAGGGATAAATTGGGGATGGTTAATTGGTACAAAAATACAGTCAGCGAAACCCATTTTACCATAGGTTGACATCAAAAGAGTTAAGCTTCTATGGCTTTTGGTAACTAAAACGTCAACAAACTTGTAAATAAAGATCAAAACACTTCTAATATTAAATGCTGAAATAAATTTCAGCTATTCATACGTTTAAGATTAATAAAAGCTAGTAAAATCATTATTTACCTACTTATTTCAGTTTAGGGTTGCAGTTGACCGCAGCCTATCCTGTCAGCTCAGGACGCAATGTGGGAACCAGCCCTGGACAGGGTGCCGTCGCATTGCAGGTGCACTCACACATACCCACAGTTACTCAGACTGGGACCACATAGACACGTCAATCAACCTCACATGCACAGCCTTGGGAAGTGAGAGGAAACTGGAGCATCCAGAGAATATCAATGCAGACATGGGGAGAATACATAAGCTCTACACAGACAGTGAACCCCAATTGGAATCAATTTGTTTTTTCTCATCAACATCATAATGAAATGACATTGAATGAAACGTCGTTATTCAAAGACCTGTTGTACTCAGTTCTAAACATTTCAGAATTAAGAGATCTACACACATCCTCTTCTATATAATGGAGTGGGTCTCTTAAAATTTCCTGGCAACATACTCTTAGCCTGCCTAGGAAACACTTTAGAATACAACTGCATTATAATAAATTTTCATATTCTATTCATATCTTCATATTTCTCCCTCTACTTATTAAGGTATAGTCTTGTATATGTAATCCTTCAGTTCCTGAACAAGGTGAACATATGATCTCATGATATGTGTTTTAATTTCTTAACTTTGTTGAGATTTGGGAATGTGAGGATGATGGAAAGGAAAGAAAGGAATTCAGCAGCTATAAAAGAAATCTGACCTTTAATTTTTTTATTGAATTTGTTTCTTGTTTTATTTTTCCTTCCTTTGCACAAATGAGAACTTCTAGTTTTACAAAGGGTACCATCAACTTTAGGACAAAAATTTGTATTTGTGGCATAACACAAGTTGGAGACACAATGATTTAGAGATTGCATATCAATTTTATCAAATAAATGTGATAAAGTAGGTGATATGCACACACACACACATTTGTAGTGACAAAACCATTGACACAGATACCCAGATGGCACTTAATGTACTTTCAGCCTTAAATTCTTTCTCAAGGACAAACCATTTGTTTGCAAATGATTTAGCATTCAAAAATGATTAAACACGGGAAAAAATGCATTGCACATAAAGTTCAGATTACAAGTGAATTAAAGTCACACTAATATAACTATAATTTATAATGAATTCAAATGGCTTTCAGAAGGGTCATCTGTGGAAGGTGAAGAGCAATCTGAATTTATTTTTCTGGTAACTGGTCACAGCAATGTTTTCTAGACTAGTGAGTGAGTGCTCATACAGCACCATGTGTGTTCAACAACACATAAAGTTGGATGACAAAATCTACTTTAGTGAGAAGGTAGCTATTTCCAGGGGCACCAATAGTAATGTCAGTTTTGAGTCTTGGGTTTGCTTTTGTTTGTTTACAAGGCGATGAAATGTTTAAGGAAAAAATAAATTCTACCAATCCATGTTGAGTGAACATTTCAATCCTTGTAAAGACCAAAGTCAGCTGCCACCATGCCATGCAAACCTTATAGTACATGACATGTTAAATCGGTAACCTCGAAAGGGACTTCTGAGAAGCTATGAGTAAAAGGCACATACAAAATGCCTCTGAGATGAATTCACAAATGAAATGGAAAAGGATAACTGTGTACATCCAAGAAGAATAGTAATTAACAGAAAACAAGAACACTTCTAAATTGAAAGAATCCCTAAAGTAAAAGAAGACCAAAGAAAAAGAAATAAAGATGAGAAGTGAAATGAGGCAGAAATGGTGAGCGACAAGGAGATACACTGAGAAAAAAAGTAGCTAAAGTTAGTGTGTTATTATTTCAGCAAAATTAAGTATATCAATACTGAGAAATATGACTTGAAATAGATTCAGTACCTCAAGCAGAAACATAAACAAATAACATCTGGGTTTTTCTTTTGATAACCAGTATTTTAAATACAAAAATCTAAAAATTTTGTCTTTGTGTAAGAGTTACACATTTATCATACCAATCAATAACAAAAAGGCGCTATAAATACTGTATGGAAATAAATGTCCTAACAGATGTTAACCAGACATCAGTCTTCACCGGTAAGGATTAGATTTGAAGGTGTTTGCAGATAATTAAAACTTGTTTTTATAACATAACTTAGCAGCTAAGTAGTATAATGAAAATGGGATATTCAAATTATAAGATATAAAATATTAAAGATAGAAGAACATGTTTATTTTTTCAATATAAATATTGTTACAGCTCAGAGAAACAGTATGAAATCTCAGGGCTCATGAAAGGCCACATTCTAGAGATAGTGATTGACAGGTATGGTAATTCCCCTACAGCGTGGTGCCTGTTGTCATGGAGTAGCATGTCTCCTACAGGGTACTACCAGCAGGTTCATGTAGGAAGAGCCAATAGTCCATGTGAGAAACCCCGGAAGGCTAAAGATAGAAGGAAATATTTGTGCCACGTTGAAGAGCAAGTTCACCAGGTGAATTGGCATGTGGCTAGGGTACAACTTCCCATACATATATAAATAATGAAACACACAAAAAATTATCAGAAAAGTATTTTATTATTATTAGAGTCACGATTAGCACTCTCCTCATCAGGAGAGTTTTAGGTTTTTTTCTAGCCCTACTCTATACTTTTTAAACACAGTCTCCAAGTTTCAAAATAAAAGTTTCTTATTTTTAATTCAAATCTCAATTAAAATAAAACAAAAACCGAAAATGTAGAAGTTCCTTATTTTGACCATCTATATATCATACACAACAAAAAGACTGATAAAATTCCACTAAACACAACAGCTAGATCCGTATTCCCGTTACTGCTTAAGCCCATTCCAATAAGGATTTTATACCAAATCTGCCCTTGCCAAGGCTACCTGGGGCCTTCATTTTATTATTTGCAATGGACAATTTTAACTTCACATCCATGTTGGCTTCCTTACATCCTAGATGCACATACAGCCAGATTTTTTCCATCAGATGTGATTTGATCCTCCAAATTCGGAATGCCTTGATGACCTCCTCTTTATCTAAAGATCACTTTAAAAAGCCTGAAATATTTGGCTCTTCCCTAAATCTTTGGCCAGATGTAATGTCATCCTCCCATTGGCTTTCTTTGTCCAAACTACATTAGCCTTATCTCAGATCTTCAAACAAGTTATATTTCCTGCCTAAGATCTTTCTATGAGTGAGTGAAAGGTGTGACGAAGATAGTTCCTCTTTGCCCCCAAAGGTTTCATTGATCACGCTGATAATGAATTTACTGTTATTTTAATCTCTTACTGTTATACTCAGGCTTAAATTCTCTACCCTACACACTTCAGTTGACATAATTTTAATTTCCACTGTGATGCTTCTCTCTCTTCTGTCAACACTCTCTCCTCACAGGGTTTCATCCAGATCAGGAGTCAGTAACATTTTTGACAAAGAGCCAGATAGTAAATATTGCAGGCTTTGTGTTGCCAAGAGGCAAATTTATGGAACTTTCCCTGCTGAAAAATTTCCCTGTATTTTACATTTTAGACTTATAAATGCCACACGTACTTATAACTCATGAGCCATACAAAAATAGGTGGCAGACCAGATCTGGCTCATGGGCTATAATAGTTTTCCAACCCCTCACCTAGATTCATGACTTTAGGCATGCTCTATAGGCTACGATGATCTAACTCACATCTCTAGCCAAGTCAACTTGTCAGTGCCTACTTGATGTCTCCACTTGGATTCTAACTAGCGTCTTAATTTAAGATTAAAAAATGTAAAATCAATCACACATACGCACCTACCCACACCTCTGTCACTTGCAAACTGCCTCATGTCATCAAGACTTTGCCATATCACTAAAAGTGACCATAATCCCCCATGTCCCTACATCCAAATACCTTGATATAATTCTTGCTCAGTAAATTCAATCATCTTCAAATCAACTTCCAATCTCAACTGATTTTCTCCAACTTTATTGCTACACTCATAATCCCAACTACCATCATCCTTCAACTGGACAGGTGCAATAGTCAGCTAAATGAACCCCCTTCCTTCACTAGTGTACCCTTCCACAATAGTACACCCTCCTAAGAGCTAACCTCATCGTATCACACATCCATCATACACTTTTCAATGTAGTTAATTTATATTCACATTTTGATATAAGATCTAGATTTGGTCCCTGAGAACACTCATGTAATCTCTCTCCATGCTCTTCCTTCATGGACATTCCAGCCAAACCGGCCTTCTTTTCTTTGTAAGAAACTATCAAGCTCTCTTTTTAAATTACAGAATCTTTATATCTGCCCTTCTTTCTGCTCAGAGCACCCCAGATCTTCAAAGTACCTTCCTCTTTGTCTTCACTCAACTCTCAAATGAAATATTACCTCCTCAGAGAGAAAAATGCTCTGAAATACCTACAGCCAGATCAGTGCCTTCCTCCTTGACAGTTTTACTCAGCCATGTTATCACATGTAATCTTCTTCGTAGTAGTGTACTTTATAGCCCTTCACACCATTGCTTTTTTTAGGTATTTGTATGTCTTCCTCCTCTTTCCCTCCTCACTACAGTATAGCCAATTGTGTCTTTGCCTTCTTCACTGCTATATCCCCTAGTGCCTGGTAGGCTTTCTATAAACAGCCATTTATTGACTTATTGACTACATGTATATGCTAATCCTTTTTACTAATTGTTGTTACACTATAAATTTCTCTTCTCCCTCTCTTCGCTTCCCTCTTCTCATGTCCCTTGATGCTTCCTACTCAATATTAACATGGACATCATTTTGTGTCTTCAGCATTTCTCTTTTCATTATATTATGATAGGTTAATTTTCCTAAGAAAACACTATTTTGACAAAAGCAAAGCATTAAAGTAAAGCAGCATAGGATCAATTTTTTCCTATTGAAAAGGAAACACCATCTTTCCGAGAAGACAATTCCACCAGGAAACAAAAAAAACACACACATTTCCGGTAAGTCCTAGTTCCCAAGACTTGAAGCCAGTATGTTTTTCCACTTTCAAGTATCCTTGACTGTAGAGATAAAAGGTATCCACTTAGAGATATTAACTCATTACCACTGCCTAAATTTGGTTTCCAGAAACACAACTTAATATGACATCAATGGATGTGATAATCATTTGAAAGTAGCTTTATCAAAATCATCCAACAGAACAAGTTACTTTCCTAATTAGCATCCTCGGTTAAATACCTAAATCTGATGAATAATAAGTTATGCATTATGCTAAATTGCATTGGCTCACTATCTTAGAATGCTTTCAAACTAATTAAAAATGAGATATTCAGTGATGAGAAACATAAAAAGATAAAAACCTATTTCAATCAGTTTAAATTAGAATTTAACATTTCTTCAATACGCTCTTTTGTAGTCAATTGCAAGAGTAATAAAGCAAAATTATTGAGTCTATAATAGTGACCGTTCAAAATTCATAGTGAATTATTAAAAAGAAAACTAAGGTCCCTGCCAACTTTCCACCTCACTTCAAAGCATAGCCAAGGTCATTACAACAGCAAGTAAAAGACTCCACACAATTCCCACTTCTTCGCCTCTATACTGTTACTTCTGGAATCTTCTACTGCTCCAAATTGTGTGTTTGCTCCAGACTCAGCAGTTCTCACCACCTTGTTCTTCCAATTGCCATCTTCTCTGTGCGGCCTTTCTTGACTACCCAGTTAAAAATTATCCTATCAAAATTATCTGATCCCCATCCAGGATTACTTTTCACCATCTAACTTACGATACTTTGCATATTTATGTGGCTCATTGTCTGTTATCTGTCTCCCTAAGTTAGAATGCGAGCTTCATGATGGCAGAGTTTTGGTCAATTTCCTTCACTCAATACTTCCTGACCCAAAGTAAACACTTCATAAGTATTTTTTGAATATACTAATATATAGTCCGAATTATCAAGGAACTTATAAATAAATAAAGACACAACCCAGCATATAGTGCAGCTTGAGAAATGTTGATAGTGTGGTACAGGAGGAGGTATGTAAACTATGAGAAGCAACAGTTAAATAAGAAGCAATCCAGAAAGACACACAGTGTGGGTGACATCTGAGTTAAAGGACAGAAGGTAAGAAGATAACCAGATGGAGAAAAGAGAGGAAGATCTTACAAACAAGCATCAGAAGTTACCATAAGAAAAGCAAGTACAAAATCATCAGAAGAAAAACAATTGCATCCCAGTTATTACCACAAACATAATTAACTATGAAAACCCAGAACAGTTCATGCTTTGATAATGCTAAAGTTGATACGTAGATTAAGATGTGATATAACAATCTGCAAATCTTAGTTTTCAGAAAACCTTTTTAGGCAAGATATGATGATTTAAGGAAGAAAAGTTGCTGATGGATGAGGCATGTTGTCCCTTAAAGACAAACACTATGAAGACTGCGTACAGCCTTTATAATGGAAAGGTGCCACGTTTTTTCTTTTCTAAGTCCTTGGAATCTCAGTTGGCAACTTTGAAATTCATGTGTAATTCATGAGCTTTTTAAAAGAAATGTAATAAGTAACACAAGTGATTCTAGAGCTTGTCTTTAGGCTGAGGTAGATATTGGCATTATAAATTGAAGTGCTAGAAAGGAACAATAAGAATTAAGAATAAGCAGTAATTTCTGCCAAGATCTGTGGCACCCAGTCTCACACATAAGGCTTTTTGGAATCTCTTGGTTTCCAAGGTTCAGGCTCTCATACTTTAGTTTGTACATAAAGGACTTAAGTTATTCTTAAAGCACAGTTTTAGCACTTCACACCAGGAGATGGTTATGAGACTGATCACAGGATAAAGTGAAATAGGATGTGTGCCTACTTGTAGAAGGAACCTCGTTCCTTTTGCCATTCTATTCCTACTTTTCTGGCAGGAAAGTCCTAGAAAAAATTTCATATACAGATTAATTTTAAACAATTTACATTATATTTTACTATTAATAGCTTCTAGAATATCTTAGCTTAGGCTGGCCCTGGTGGCTCACACTTGAAATCCCAGAATTTTGGGAGGCTGAAGTGGGCGGATCAACTGAAGTCAGGAGTTTGAGACTAGCCTAGCCAACATGGTCAAACCTAGTCTCTACTAAAAATCCAAAAATTAGCCGGGTGTGGTGATGCGTACCTGTAATCCCAGCTACACAGGAGGCTGAGGCAGGAGAACCATTGAGCCTGGGAGGTGGAGGCCGCAGTGAGCCAAGATTGTGTCACTGCACTCCAGCCTGGGCAACAGAGCAAGACTCTGTCTCACAAAAACAAAAAACAAACAAACAAAAAAAGAGTATCTTAGCTTATATATTTCTCACATCTGATCCTACCACTTTACTTCTTTTTTCCTGTTTATACCAATTATTTCTATTCCTCTTTACATATAGGCAGAAAGATAAGACTAAAATGTGTCATAGACAATGACATCTAGTAAATTGACGTATTCTTCATGTTTAATTCCACAACAGATTTCAAATACAACCAAAATCTCCAAATAAAATCTTAATTCTAAATTGAGTGCTTGTACAGTCTTCAAATATGTTCAAATAGAACATCAAAGCTCAATAAAAATAGTTATATCACTTGGGATGGTGTTTAAAATATTTTTTCCTAAATAAATTCAGCTTCAGAGGATGAGAAAACCTTCGTTAGGAGATGTTTTAAAGAACAAATTAAGTTAAATGTGAAGGAAATCATACTTTATTTTGTTGAATAGTAAGATTTTTTTGTTGCTATTGTGAATTAATGCCATCCAAATATTGAGTGATGTAATTCAATTTAGTAAAAGAAAAAAGTCTAAATTATCAACTTCTTTCCTTATAAAAATGAAATATGCTATAACTTGCATTTTTTCCATGGCAATGACCCTGATGATCAGAGAGGTTAAAACCTAAAAACATTTAAAATCATCTAATCTAAATTATAAAAAAGAAATCCCTTTCTTCAGAAAAAATAATTTTTTAAGGAAGCACTCATAAACAAATCTCTACTAGTAGATATACAGCATACACATCTCTTACTATCTCCCATGCAGACTGCATAAAAAGGCGTGCTGGCTACTTTTAAGAAAACAACATTCAGATGTCTGGAAAGTATCTGAAATGCATGATTAATCTACACAGATAATTTTCTCAAGAAACCAAATTTTGAAGACAAGTAATTCAAAAGTCTATTGTCTATAAAGTAAATCCGCTGGTATACTTAAACTGCTGTAATCCTTTCTCTGTTTACCTTATAGTGTGCACCTCTCAAGCTATGGGAATGCATGTCTTCTCTAAGAAGAGCTGACTTCTTTTGTAGGAAAAAGCTGTTGGAAATGACTGTTAGGATTTCAAATGTTTGGGAGTGTGTATTCATGTGGGTTTTACGTGTTGAATATTTGCATTTGTAATTTTAAGATGCTTAAATCAAAAACTAAAATGACCTATGCAACATAATTCTGCCATAGGATAAATTAAATTCAATTAAATGTTCCCATACAAATTATTATCTACCACAATGTAAAAATATTTATATATCACAAAGATGTAAGAAACACTGACTTCTATTATACAGCAGAGTTCAATTTCACTACTACTTAGCTTGATGATATTTTAAGGTCATGTCTCTTGGAATACACATTCAATATTCATTGCCAAACGTCTGAGCTCACCTCTCTTGAAGCAATATTCAATTATCAAAGGAAAATAATTTACCAAGCAACCTCACAAAACACAAACTCTAGGTAGCATCAAGGTTTTTCAAAGTGATTATTCCTTACTGGTCGAGATCCTAAGATATTAAAACTCATAGATCACATGATCTGAGATTTTCTAATTGAAAAGCTGTAGCTGTAAACCTTTCATTCAAAGTCGGATACTACTTTCAGCTGTCAAAAGAATTATGCAATCACTTAAACTTCTGGAATGAAAGAGAAAATGAAGGGAACAATAAAAGTAACTGAAATGCACTGAGAAATGAACATAAGGAACCAAATGGAGGCAAAGACAGAGAGAGAGAGAGAGAGGGCTGTTTATCTAACCTTCCCTTCTTGAGTGGGTTTTCTCTGATATCTCTAGAGAACAATTGGATGTGTAACAATGAAATACAAAACACAAGATACTGTCTTCGTATAATTACTTGTAATGATTCCAAGATGGCATAATTTGAGAACTTGCTAAATAGGACAACAAAGTGATCTGCTTTTCCAAAATTTTGCCCCTTACCTTATATATTATTTCATGGTGAAGATCAATAAAACTGAAAATTGGAATTGCCAGATATTATCAGATTTTATTTTTTGAATGCTTAACAGCTGACCCAAAATCTGGTCATAAAAATGGAAGTTAAATTAAATTGTCCTCAAAATTTAAGTTTGCTACATTTGTAAGAACCACTTGCTTCTTCAAAATCTCAAACTTTCTCATATCTAGCAGCAAAGTGAAATTAGGAATTTAAGCATGTAAATTCATCATGGAAACCAAATTGATTAAAATTTTCTGTGTATTCATGATAATGTTTAAAATTTTTGCTACATTTAAACCCTAAGTTAGTTACAAAAACCCTAAAATTATGCTTGTTTAAAAACTTGGGCTAACTTGCTTTTGAAAACATACTGACATATTCGTTCCATTCTTCTTATAATTATTTTTTTGTCACTCCCAAGCAGCACACCATTGTATATATCCCCAAAACGGCACTTCTTTGTTAAAGCCATTAGGACAGAAATATTTTTGAGCCAGATGCAATGGCTCATGCCTGTAATGTCAGTACTTTGGGAGGCCTAGGTTAGAGGACTGCTTGAGGATAGGAGTTTGTGACCTGCCTGGGCAACATAGCAAGACCCAGTCTTTACAAATGAAATGAAAATAAAATATAAAATAAACTGGCTGGACAAAGTAGTGCACACCTGTGGTCATAGCTACCAGGAGGCTGAGATGAGAGGACCATATGAACCCAGGAGTTTGGGGCTGAGAATGAGCTATGACTGCACCACTGCACTTCAGCCAGAACTATGGGTTGGTGAGTTAGAAATAAGTTCTCAGTTCTGAATATAATAACTGCTCCTGGCACTCCCCAGAATGAGCTGGGTTTTCTTTTGCCTCTCTATAGTCCCTCTTCCTCAGGAAATACCCCCATGGTTCTGCCCGCTGTGCTATTAATTACACCAATGCTTATTATATGTCAGTTCAGTTTTATCTAGATTCTCCCAAAGTCAGTGCTGAACTTAGTTGTTTGAAAATGTATATATTGTAATAGTTACCAAAAAGACCAAATACAGCTAGATATTTATGCTATTTGTTTTATTTCCATCGTAGGTATATTTCCTTTTAAAATTCATATATATCTTTCTCTAAGGATTGTCTCCGTTTTCAGATGTTAAGCACTTTCTCATGCACACACCACCTAAGCAGCAAAGACAGAGTCCACGTCAGGGAATGTCACATTCAGGATAAGTACCTATTATTCTGTAACTCAGAAGTAGGAAAATGGATGTCCTCAAGCAGATGCTTTTCTTGACAGATACAAAAATTTGACAAGGATCACTGACTGACTTCCAACCCACCATTCATCACTTTTATCTTATTTTGACCCTAAGGGTCCCAGAGGGATAATGGCACTACATTCCTATTTAGAATTCAGATTTCAGATTGCATTTCTTATATCATTGTTTATAAGTAGTGGTTGCACACAGTCGCGATAATACTATGACATTAATCTACATTCCTCGTTAAATCGATTTTTGTCTTCCGTTTTTGAGCTTAGCTACAATTTCTCACACGGTTTCTCTAGGAAGATTCCTCAATGACTGAAACATTTAGAACATGGTCGATTCATAAATACGACACTGGGATTCCCCAGTGACTGAAACATTTTGAACATGGTCCATTCATAAATACGACACTGGGATTCCCCAATGACTGAAACATTTAGAACATGGTCCACTCATAAATACGACACTGGGATTCCCCAATGACTGAAACATTTAGAACATGGTCCATTCATAAATACGACACTGGGATTCCCCAATGACTGAAACTTTTAGAACATGGTCCATTCATAAATATGACATTGGGATTCCCCAATGACTGAAACATTTAGAACATGGTCCATTCATAAATATGACATTGGGATTCCCCAATGATTGAAAAATTTAGAACATGGTCTATTCATAAATATGAAGAGCTTGTGTAGAAAGTATAATTTACTTATCCTATTATGCTTAAGAAATTATGTGAAATAATGTGAAAATAATCTTAAAACATTTGCATGCATATTTGCTGCAAGAGTCATCTTTCATTGATACTTAATCATAATCATGGACATGGTGGGTCCCAATAACCAATATTTAATGCAAGACTGTAAATTTAATAGAGAGAAAACCTTATTTATAAATTTTCATGTGTTCTTTTCTTGACAATAAGGAGCTGTGAGATTTGTATTTTAAAAGATACTTAGTAATAAAAACTTTAATTTTTAAAACTTTTATTTTTAAATTCTGCTTAATTGCATAAAAGTTAAAAGGTAATATTTAATATTTAATGAGGCTTATTGAGCTAAATGATGATATGCAGCTTGGGTTATACTTGCAATTATAAGATTTGCTCATTATACCTAAGCAATCTCCTTCACTCAATCTAGCTACCACTAAGGAAGCAAAATTCCCTGAATCATAGTATCAAAGCATTCCATTATGTTTTCTATTAAGTTGTTTTGTTCTTTGAATCATTGTCTATTTTAATTTATCCTTTTAGAAAGAAAACAAATTACTTAATTTGCATTTCCCACTAGAAGCTTCACTACAGCTAGACTTGGAATTGATTTCAGGCCATTTTTTAATAAATGATGGTCCCTAGTGAAAGATAGAATACTTGAGCCATCAATATTGAGTAAATAAAAGGGTTTGGGTAAATAAGAGAGAAGATACCTATTTTTCTCAAATATTTTAAATATCTAATAACCTATTCCTCATCTAAAACAAGCCACAATTACTGGAAATGATGGTCAGAGGAAGGTATTAGCAACCCTGTGTAATACTACATGTCATGTTGGATCACTATTACAGAGAAACAGTTGTCATGCTGCATTTTAGTAATTCTACACATCACCAGAGAAATAGACAACTCTTATAGCCAAAGAAATCCAACGTAGCTACTGTCTACATATTCTTGTTTTAGACCTTTGGTGAAAAAAACTACTATGTGTATTGAATATATTTTACATTAGTTTTATGACAAAAAAGAAAAATGAGAATTCTATTAGATGCAAATACAAATTCTGAATGACAGGAAAGAAAAATTAACATCAAAGCTGATCTTAATTAACAAAATGTATTATCTGCTTACATGTATATACAACTGTTCATATAAAGGCACAGATGCATTTGTGGTTTTGAAAAATATCTATTTCATTTCAAAACTTCATTGAACAATATTACATATGGCAAGAAAACTGCTTTTTTTGAAGGATCTTTTAAAAAGTGTTAAACTTTATTAGATACTTCAAACTAGCAAAGCTCAACTTCATCACAATTATATAATAACACTGCACACTTTCAATTTTATCTGGAGAAATATACCTATCCCTTGAAATAACTCTGTAAACTTCCTGCTCACAGATTTCATTTCAAGCCTTGAAAATGCAGGAAATCAATGCCGAATATACTTGCCCGGAAAGGAAAAGAAAATTTCAGCGATGTCAGGATGTTTTATCACATAAAATACAGAATTGCAATTTGTATCTGAGCAGGCAACACACCTCCAAAAATAATACAATACTTATCACAAAATACATTCACAGATACTAGATTTGGCACAAACCACTCCATACAGCTATTGATGAAATCAGTATTGAAAGCCTTATTACAAAATCTATGGCCTTTTTCTACGCTCCAACAGACATTTCAGGATGCCACAACCTTGCAGCTCCACTCTCTCATTAATTTCCCCTAAATACACTTGGCAGAAGAATGAGAAACGTCACATTTTTCATTTAATTTCTAAAGAACATCGCATCCTTTAAGAATAGGTTCTTGAAATTTTAAAATGTAAAACATAAAAACCCTAAAGAGACAAACATCCAAAAACATAAAAACCCTAAACAGACAAACGTCCAAAAACTTTTCTTCAAAATCACGACAACTTTATATGCTACGTGTTCTTGTAAAATACCACACACACAAACTCACAGGCACACCCACCCACCCAAAACCCACACACACGCATATTTATGGCCTCGTAACACCTCACATATATATACATACCACCAACTACAACAGAGACACACGCATATATATGGCTTCATAAAACCTCACATATATATACATATCATCAATTACAACAGAGAAAAGCCAATTTCAGAAAGATGGCTTCAATTTTGATGCATTTACTCACACCTAATTCTATTTCAATTTAACTGGTGCAGAGATATTACAATACCCTGTAACAAAAACCTGACGGAAGATTGTAAAAAATTGCTTAAACATCAAACCAAAGACTCAACATAATTTCATCACAAAGTGAAATTCGCATCCAACTCGCAAAGAATTAGAAAATCCTTGCACTTACCTTGGCCTTGTCCATTCCCCAGATGACCCCAAAAGACCACCGTCATCATCAACAGCCCCGGAGCCCACGTCCACATCCTTCTAGTGACACGCTCATGTCTTCTGGCCATTGCATCTTAAACTCTGCATATTCAGTGGGGTGGATGTGAAAGTACAATAAATTACATTCTTAGAGAAATACACTATGACTCAAATCCCATATCTAATATGCACTGTGCATTTCTGAATTATCCTGCCTACAAGGAGGTATATTTGAAAATCATGCTTCCCTTTAGGGTTGTCATATTGATGATTAATACGAAAGCTCATTCATTTTTAATCTTTAAGCATTCATCTGAATTACATTTTTAATATCATTTTCCAAAACAGGCCACTTAACCTATGAATGTTAAAAAGTACTCCGGATATACATATTGGAGTTCAGTCAAGCAAAAGCATGGTGTATGGACACTACTTAAGTATAACTTGATATTTAGGCAAATTGATGAATTTAACATACCATGTAATCTCTACATATATACAAAAGGACTTTTCAACACATTTATGTAAGTTTTGCATAAATACCCTTGAAAATATTCTCAAGTTTTAAGTGGTATTCTAATTATGTCAGTAATTTTAACTGAATAAAGAGATGCATCATGTGCAAAAACTAATCTTGTTTACTTAAAATTGAGAGTAAAATTAATTATAGAAGGTACAAAACACTTGTAATTTTGATTTCAGATATATGACCCACAGGAACCTTCATATATACAAATATTATACACATATATGCAATGTATATTTGAATGTTCATTTTGAAACTGTTTTTCATACTGATACATGAAAATACTTAAATGTCCACCAAAGCAAGGTTATTTATTCATACATTTGAATGATATACAGTAGCTCAAAAGAATAAACTTGAGTTGCATGTACTAATATGGATAAGTGTCCAAAATGAATAGTGAAGCAAAATTAGCAAATTTAATAATGATAAGTTCAAAACTACACCTTTCATATGTAAACATGTGCAATAGTTAAAACTATACATTTTATGTTGCATAAATATATAATACAGTATGATAACGCATAAGAATGATAAACACCTTCAAGACCAAAGTTAGGAAATTACAAGACTACAATTTAGATGGTTACTAGGTGGAATTTTAAATCAGAGGTTACTCCTAAATCCCAATTTTTCCACAGTTGACAAAATACGGAGTTAAGAAAAATAAACTTAATGATTTCCAGAATGAACGCTTTATTCAAAATGCTACGTAATTACAATTCTAATAAACTTGCAAGGGAATCCAGTCACCCAGAAATTTTTTATGCCTTTCTCCTACATCACGAAAGGGGAAGATTTAATTACCAACTTTGCATTACTTAACGTCAGACACATAGTATCAGAGCTAAAGAGAAATTTAAGAAACACCTAACTCAACCTCTCTATTTTAAATGACCAAATGAGTTGAGAAGGTTACAATGGCATTTCTAAGTTCATATGTAAAAACAGAATTTTGATGACAATGGCAGTTTAAGTACTAATAAACACTCCTTGAAAAGTTACTGTAATCCAGGTTATTTTACTGTGCTAAATGCCTTACATTCTTTACCCAATTCAGTTTCCACAGAAATCCTATGAACAAAGCACTTCCAAAATTTACCACTTCACAGCTAAGAAAACAAGGCTTAGAGAAATGCTACACGATCCCCTAGTCATGAGGTTAGTAGGTACCACTGTGGAGACTGAGGCAAAACAGGACGATTTCAAAGCCTATGCTCTGAACAAGTAAACACTAAGCAGGAATTTAGTTCTAGATCTCCCAGTTGTAGTCCAATAATCAGCCAAAAAATGGTGCTGAGAAGAGGGGAAAGAAAGATGTCTTGTATGTGGAGCCTCATATATTTGATCCCAAATAAATCTTCAAATTGAAAATCATTAGAGCACAAGGCAATAGAATTATTAGTTTCTAAAATCATCAACCTTTCCCAAGTTGAACATACAAGTATATTTTATCATACATATACTATATGTGTGTATAACGTGTGTTTATCTAAGTATTCCTGTGGTTTATATATCTGGATTTGGAATTACAAGTGTTTTGTGGTTTATTATTTATTTATTATTATACTTTGAGTTTTGGGGTACATGTGCACAACGTGCAGGATTCTTACATATGTATCCATGTGCCATGTTGGTGTGATGCACCCATTAACTCGTCATTTAGCATTAGGTGTATCTCCTAATGCTGTCCCTGCCCCCTCCCCCCACCCCACAACAGTCCCCAGAGTGTGATGTTCCCCTTCCTGTGTCCACGTGTTCTCATTGTCTCCCTCTGTTGCTCTGGCTGGAGTCAGTGGTGTGATCATAGCTCACTGCAGACTCCAAGTCCTAGGCTCAAGCGATACTTTTGCCTCAGCCTCTCAAGTAGCTCGGACTACAGGCACGCACCACCATCCCCGGCTAATTGTTTTACAGAGATGGGGTCCCACCGTGTTGCTTGACTGGTCTCAGCCTCCTTAAGTCAAGGGATCCTCCCACCTAGACTTCCGAAAGCACTGAGATTACAGGTGTCAGCCACCTTGCGTTTTTTGATTTCTTCAATTAATTTTACTTATACACTTGATTACACAAGATTAATTTTGTGTACATAATGAATCTCTTTTGAGGTTTAAGTTACTGATTAATTAGAGTACCACTTAACAAGCGTGTCATCCCAGCACTTTGGGAGGCTGAGGTGGGCGGCTCACCTGAGGTCAGGCATGAGCCACCGTGCCCGGCTTACACACATTCTTTTCACTCCTGCTTTCAGATCTCTATTCCCTTCTAATTCCAGTGGAACCACTTTCACTTAGTATCAAAATATCCAGATCCACTCATCAAAGTGTAAATAATCCTTCAGCAAATTACCTTTGCAAATCTACTTTTATGTAATATTTCCTTAACTTCTTCTTACCTACATCCAGTAGTCATTTTACAAGGCAGAATATTTTCTATTTTATATAGAACTGAGGCAGTATTTGAAAAAAATCTCAAAACACTCTTCAGGAAGGACTGGCATCTAAAACACCAGTTCCAATATGTATTTTAGTAACATTTTAAAGGACAGATGGTTTTCAAAATGTTATTATAATTTAAAAAAATGTAACCTTCCTCTCTGAGTTCATGTTTATGGAAAACTAATATTTCATAAATGCCAAGTTACTATGATGTATTGTCTAAATGCTGCCCCTGACATTCTATAAATGTAAAAATCATAACCTTCTAACTAACTTTGGTATTAGTCAACAACTGTGCTGATGAAAAGCAAAATCAATTCATTTAAAAAAAATTTTCCATGAAAAAAAAAACAAGTAACTTGTAAGTAGTAGCGTAGATGAACCAAAAAATAAAGTAACATTAACCAGAAAGACATGCCATGGATTTCTCTAATCTTTATTTGGAACACACTTTTCATGCATATGAAAATAAAAATTAAATATAAAATGCCTACTTTATGTATGTACTTTTACTTGTGTCTATTGTTCTTTAAAGGTTAAAATAACTCCTAAAGCCTGCATAGCTGAGCCCATTGTGCTCTTCTGCCCATAAAATAGATTGGATGTGCAGTGAAAGAGGTATAACTTAGGCTTTCAGATTAGTTATGACGATGGAAACACAATTCTATTCAATAGTGTTCATGTTGGTCTTTGAAATGTTTAAGGTCACAAGGCAAAAGAGAACAGACTTTAAGAATGTTCGTGTATTACTTCTCGTCTTACCCAATAGCTAGATTAGTTCAATAAGGCCAGTGTTTTGGAGTAAACAGCATTGTGAAATGTGTCGCGGAGTCCGGAGGCTCCACCACCTACCTCCAGGTAGTTGTTCTGTCCGGTGGAGCCTAGACTAATACCTTAGGAGATGCATTACATCTACAGGTACCAACTAGGAAGGGTAGTCTTGAATTAAATGGCTTTAGACACGTTATAAGAGCAAATCGAAGCTTCCAGGTATTAGAACTACTTCAATCACAGAGCGTCTCTGGGTTCTATCTGTGGCCAGCATCATGTCTCTGTCTGCCCTCCCCGAATGCTTTCTCTCATCATGTGGATCTTCTAGATGGTTTTATTCTTCCCCAGCCAGCCAACTTGATCAACAAGCCTAGGTATATTAGGTATGTATAAAGTTGGTTCTTAAATAAAGTCCATTACTGTATCTAGGTAAGTAATGTCTTCAGACTTACAATTTCATTGATATCTATAAAGAGTGACTCTAGTTAGCTTCTAGTGTCAGTTTTCCTAGCAGCTTCTTTAAAAAAAAAAATCCTCTCTGTAACAAAGCTTCCTTGCAAGTATTGCTGTTGGCAATAGTCCTCTTTACTGAAATGCTTATCCGGTGAAACTTGCGCTGTGCCAGTGAGCCTGCAGGTTGATGGTCCTTTTGTTCAACTTCTCCATTATAAAGCAACCTCTCTGATCACCCTTTTAAAACTAAAGACCAAAGAGTCAAATGAGATCAGGAAGTGACCAGAGCTCACAGGTCATCAACTCCTCTTCTTAGCATATTATAGCACACAGTCTAAGCCCGAAAAACACAGCAGAACCCATTACAGCTCTCGAGTTCCAGTTATTAACATTGATTTTTTTCAATGGAAAATTTTCATTAGAAGCTATCACAGGACTCACATTCAGTAATAACTTAGATTAGGATACATACTGGAGCCTTTGTCCTTAGAGTAGGTACCACTGAGTCACTATTAAAAGGAGTCTTTTTGACCTTAGTAAATTCTCACAGGGCTTATCTCAGTCTAAACTGTAACTGGCCTTTACTAGTGATGTCATGTGTAATTCAAATTAATATTGTAATGTATATAAATTGTATATATAGTATAATACATGCATGTATTTACATTTATTTTATTTTATTTTTTAATAAGATGAAACTTAGAGGTTAAAATATGACTCTAGGCCATTGTGCTTTAGAATGAAGAGCACAGACATGGGTTGCAAATGTAAATTTTGGCCCAATTTAATTTCTGTGACAAATTCATTAATGTCTTCAAGGTTCAGGCTGTATGTGTGAGACAAATGAAAACAGCTCTAAGATTCCTGAAAACCCTAAAGTATTAAAATTCCACTCTGCCATTAGTTCAGATAAATCATTTGCCAATTTGCCCCACAAGAACCAGGCATCTTTAAATGGTAACATAACATGCACTTCTCTCTCCCAAAGTGTAGTGCATAAACGTTCTGCTTCTGAATAACACAGGATGCCTGCTAAAATGTGCTGTCAGGGGTATTAGTAAGGAAATGTTGTATCAAAACTTCTGCAGATGTGGCCCTGAAATACACATTGTAATAAATCCTCCAGGCCTCTCAAGTTAGGAATAACTGGTTTATAAAATTGTACTTACTTAAAAATTATAGATAAACAGATTTTACCAAAACCCAGTTTTTCTGATCTGAATGAAATAAGGCTCTATATTCAGACTGACTTTTCAGTGAAAAACAACTTAAAATAGTGACAAATCATGTATAAGTTTAAATGAATATAACTAGGAGACCTGAAAACTCAGGTTTAGCAATCATCTTCCAACAGTTTGAGAGCCCACAGGAGCCACAGAGCCCTCATGTCTCCCCAGAGAAGCGGGGTGATTCTTCCCCCTAAACACCATGCAATTCTTCTTCTTTTTTTTTTTTTTTTGAGACGGAGTCTCGCTCTGTCACCCAGGCTGGAGTGCAGTGGTGCAATCTCGGCTCACTGCAAGCTCCGCCTCCTGTGTTCACGCCGTTCTCCTGCCTCAGCCTCTCGAAGTAGCTGGGACTACAGGCGCCCGACACCACGACTGGCTAATTTTTTTTGTATTTTTAGTGGAGACGGGGTTTCACCGTGGTCTCGATCTTCTGCCCTCGTGATCCGCCCGCCTCGGCCTCCCAAAGTGCTGGGATTACAAGCGAGAGCCACCGCGCCCAGCCAACACCATGCAATTCTTGAAGTGAGTGAAAGCATTCCTGCTCACACTGATACCCTCTCAAGTGAACTCAAAGTTAAGCCATCTCCAGCCAGACCAGATACCCTGGCCCATATCTCATTCATTAATATATGTTGAGAAGCATTTGTTTCTTGGAAACTACATGAAGTGAATAGGCTGTGGACTCCACTGGACCTAGTGGTCTATATTTAACCAATTCCCTTCACACATATGTATCAGATGCTCTCTTAGTTACGGAGCTGCAGTGGTGAATAAGAAAGCCACAGTCCTGTACTCCTAGGGTTTCAATTCTGAAGACGAAGACAGGCACAGAAATCCAACTGAGCAAAGTGAAGAGATTATTACAAAATGTGTTCACATGCAAAGTGAAGCAAGGGACTGAATATCCAACAAGGGTGTTGGGGCGAACATTAGATATAATCTTAATTCGCATTATATAAGATTCATACATATAATTTTTATATATAGATATATTAATTTGGGCCGGGCGTGGTGGCTTATGCCTGTAATGCCAGCATTTTGGGAGGCCAAGGCGGATGGATCACTTGAGTCCAGGAGTTTGAGACCAGTCTGATCAACATGGCAAAACCCCATCTCTACTAAAAATAAAAAAGTTAGCCGGGTGTAGTGGTGTGCGCTTGTAGTCCCAGCTACTCAGGAGGCTGAGAAAGGAAAACTGCTTGAACCCAGGAGGCAGAGGTTTCCGTGAGCCAAGATTGTGGCACTGCACTCCAGCCTGGGTGACACAGCAAGACCCTGTCTCAAAAGAAAAAGAAAAAAAGAAATATTAATTTGGATTATACAGACTCTAACCACTTCTTTCAAGTGAGAATATTTAAGCTAAGACCTGAGAATAAAAAGAGTTAGCTTTTCGTACAATACAGAAAGATTCGTCTTATAGGAAAAACCCCCAGTGTTCAAGGACCCTAATATATGAGCAAGATCTTGGCATGTAGAAGAAACCTGTGAATTGGATGAAATGAAAAACTGAAAAGTAGGAATCTGGATGAAGTACAGAAGGGAGAAAGAGTAATGTGAGACGTGGCTGAAAGAGAAGGATATGTGAAACAGTACAGGTCTTCATTAGTAATGATGAGGAACATAAATCTTAGTCCAAGTACACCAGAAAAGTGGGAGAGTTGGAAACTGAAAGACATGTTAAGAGATCACTTTGGTTTCTCTGTAGCTAACAGGGTGTCGGAGATAAGAATTAAAGTAAGTTGACTAAGGATGACCTAAGAAAATAAGCGTAGGTAAGAAAATATGTGGCTCTGGCTAGGCTGGGGACATTGGAAATCAAAATAGGTGGAGGAAATTACAGATGTATTTGGAACCAAAATATTCTTTAAATGAATGTTGAATTGGATATTGTCAGAATATTGAGGAAGGGCCAAAAATGACTTATAAGCATCTAGCATGGCTGGCAGTGCCACTTACTATCATGTGGGAAACCAGGACATGTTACCTCTGAATTATTCGAGTGCTATTGTCACGTAAATCATCAACTCCCAGAATAAAGTTCTGGACCAAACTCTAAGACTGGAAATTATGAGCTGTTTAGTAGTGTTTAGAGCTTAGAGAGAGTATGTGTGTGGAGAGAAAAGAAGAGCAATTAGGACAGAACCCTTAGAAACATCAACATTTAAAATTTGGGAAGAGAAAGAGAAACAAATAAATTGTGGGAAAATGAAGCTCAGGGTAGTTGCAAGGGAATGCTAAAAATGAACTATGGCATTTGAGGAGGAAAACGTGGAAACTGAAAGCAAGAGAGTACGGATGGATCGTGAGGGAGCAGCAGCATCTGTGTCCTAAGGAGAGTCTCAGTGAAAATGAAGGGTTGTAGGAATGAGGACATCTGGGCCAACGAGCTGGCAAGGAGTGATGTCCAGGAGGCAGAATATTTGCATCTAGATCCTGGTGGTACATACCCTTATAGAAAATGTTTCAGATTTGATGACAATAAAGTGGAGGAAAGAAAAAAAGTAATGGAAATAAAGATGTCAAAAAACGGGGAACCGAGGTTTGTACTGGTCCTTTCACGTGAAAGCTGAGCCACTAAAATGATGGCTGAACTTGCCTGAAGATGATATTGAGCAAAAGATCTAAAGCCTTAAATAAATGGCAAGAGGCCAGGTGCAGTGGATCATGCCTGTAATCCCAGCACTTTGGGGGGCTGAGGCAGGCATATCACCTGAGGTCAGGAGTTCGAGACCAGCCTGGCCAACATGGCGAAACCCCGTCTCTACCAAAAATACAAAAATTAGCTGGGTGTGGTGGTATGCACCTGTAATCCCAGTTACTCAGGAACCTGAGGCAGGAGAATCACTTGAAACCGGGAGGAGGAGTTTGCAGTGAGCCGAGATCACACCATTACACTCCAGCATGGGTGACAGAGCAAGACTCCATCTCAAAAAAAAAAAAAATAAGACCAGAGTGCCCAGGAGGGAGGTCTGTTGATGATGGTAATACCAAAGGGGCATGGCTGATATTTCCAAGGGGTTTGAGTTTCAAAGGAACAGTCTAATTTGCAAGGAGCGGAGAAATTAACAGTCTAGAAGTTGTAACGGGAACCAAGAACAACCACCTCGGCTTCCAGCCATAGGTATGTGGAGGGTGAGAAAAAGACCTGTCTCAATTTGTGAAAGCTAGAGGAAAAACTGCACTTTAGTATCAACCAACTTTTGTTTTAAGATAATTACAAACCAATATGGAACTTAGCAAGAGTCAATTTTGACAGTTTCCTGCAGCTTAGTAAATTCTGCACAAAATTAAGATTTAACACAAAAGTAGAGAAAAATTTTAATGGCATAGCACATTTCTTCACAATTCCTTAAACCAAATAATTCCCTGTTCTTCTAACTCTCACCTTACACTATCAACTAGGCTTCTTATTCAATGAAAGGTTTAAGTCTACTAAGACACACACACACACACACACACACACGTCTTATCCAGCTGCAGATCTCATTTTTGAAGGTACATTGAAAGTACATAGATCATTCTATAATCATCAACTATGAAGATTGTGAGCAACTGGAACAAGTATTCTTGGAAAAGAAGTTTCCTGTGTATAAGAAAAAAAAGAGTCCAACTCTGGGAACTGACTTGGCTGAGTCATCATTATATGCCACTGGCAAGAAATCAAGAAGTAACTCAGGACTGATAAACTTTGTTAAAGGAAATGGAAACAGCCTATCTGTGAGGCTTAATTCTTGATAATCTGGCCAAGATATAGCATCTGGATAAGAGTTCACTGACTCAACTAAATTTTGTGAAGGTGAAGTACTTGTTAAAATGAAAGATCTATTTAGAGAGAAATAAGTAGACATAATGTCTGCACTATGGATAGGTGTATACCTGTTTTTTGCAAAAACAGTTTGTATCTTTGAAATGCTGGTTTGCCCTGGACAGAGCTAACTTAAATAGAGACCAGGCGCGGTGGTTCATGCCTGTAATCCCAGCACTTTGGGAGGCCGAGGAGGGTGGATCATGAGGTCAGGAGATCGAGACCATCCTGGCTAACACGGTGAAACCCCGTCTGTAGTAAAAATGCAAAAAATTAGCCGGGCATGGTGGCGGGCACCTGTAGTCCCACCTACTCTGGAGGCTGAGGCAGGAGAATGGTGTGAACCCGGGAGGCGGAGCTTGCAGTGAGCCGAGATCGCGCCACTGCACTCCAGCTGGGTGACAGAGCGAAACTCCGTCCCCAAAATATATATATATAGTTTTTTTATATATATATGTATATATACCCAAAGGATTACAAGTCATGCTGCTATAAAGACACATGCACACGTATGTTTATTGTGGCACTATTCACAATAGCAAAGACTTGGAACCAACCCAAACGTCCAACGATGATAGACTGGATTAAGAAAATGTGGCTGGATACATATGTAACAAACCTGCACATTGTGCATATGTACCCTAAAACCTAAAGTATAATAAAAAAAAGAAAAAAAAAAGAAAATGTGGCACATATACACCATGGAATACTATGCAGCCATAAAAAAGGATGAGTTCATGTCCTTTGTAGACACATGGATGAAGCTGGAAACCATAATTCTCAGCAAACTATCACAAGGACAAAAAAAACCAAACGCTGCATGTTCTCACTCATAGGTGTGAATTGAACAATGAGAACACATGGACCCAGGAAGGGGAACATCACACTCCGGGGCCTGTCATGGGGTGGGGTGAGGGGGAGGGACAGCATTTGGAGATATACCTAATGTAAATGATGAGTTACTGGGTGCAGCACACCAACATGGCACATGTATACATATGTAACAAACCTGCACGTTGTGCACATGTGTCCTAGAACTTAAAGTATATATATATATAAAGAGAAAACCATTAAAGAAAGGCTATAATACACAGGAACACACAGACATACATACACCTGTGTGTCTATATCTTCAGTTATCACACTTTTTCTATACAGACTCCACACAAGACAAACATGTTACATTTTATGAGAAACTATAAGTGGAAAGAGGAGAATTTGTGAAATCAATATAGAATGTTCCTTGTTTAGCATAATTCTAACTGTTTCTCATTAGAGGTCTGAGTATCAATCTGTATTATATGTGGCCATGCTGGCATTTGGGAAATTCCACAAGAAACTTTTTAAATATGAATTTGGAAAAGGGAAAAGGATTTTTAAAGTGTCTTTTTTTGTTCTGCATTCTATGTGGAACATCTATTTTGTGCTAACTGCTCGTGTTAGCTTGTGATTGCCTGTGACTATGTGGAAGATATACTTTACGTGACTATGTGAGCAATAGTCTTAAAGTTAAGAAATCTAAAATTTGGTTGGTTTAGTTGCTAATTAGGTAAATTACCTTGTAATGGTTACTTAACCTCTCAAAGATTAATTATCTTCAGTGGTACATTGAAGGTTCCATTCATATTGATTTTAGTAGACTTATCCTACTAAAAAGTAAATTTAACAGAAATTATTCTAGACCTCATTATTTCAGGAGACCCCACCCCAGCTTTTATTCCTAACTTCAAGAAATGCAGAGAAATTTAAAAATTCGATGTTCTCCCAATTCAACAGAATATAACTGAACTAAATCGATTTATGTATAATTCATTATTTCAACCTTTAACGCTATATCCGAGCGGTTTGTTTTCACCATAAAGTTATAGCTGTTTAGGCCAATAATTAAAGAGGACCTTGATAGAGAATGACAAGAGAGGATGATCACCCTATTGTCTATCTTCCAGCTGTTTTCAATGCCCTGAAGTTTTATTCACACCCAAATATTAGAATCTTATCTGAGAGAGCGTACTCAAATGATGAATCATGCTAATTTCTCAAGAAAAGTGTTACAGAATAATAAATGCCTTTCTGGTCAAAGCACTGATGCTCTGGAAATAATCTTTATCCAAATGAGGTACAGGAATTGTTAGGACTATTAAAAGTTTGTATATGATATCTGCCAGGTTCGACTGAGCTTCACTTAAAATCTACCATATTAGGGCCAAGTGTAATGACTCAAATTAGTGAACTTAAAAATTGTTTTAAAATGTTTCCTGGAGACATTTCAAATATTGCTCTCTGATTTATCACTGTTACTTTTGCTGAATTCAATTTGATGCCAAGATTTATTCAGATTAATCAAATGCCATAAACTCTGATACCTAATGTTCCTTAACACCTTAAGAACTTTTAAACAGATCAAATGTTGAAGATACGCTTTTAGTGAAACTGTACCTAAGCACATGAATTCTATTGAATATAGCTTTTTAGAAGACTAACAAAGAAAGAAGACTTAGGAAATTCGGAAACATTTTTTAAACCTTCTAGAGGGAATTAAACTACTGAAAAATAATTTCAATTGGTGAATCTAATGGCATTAATCAGAAGATAAGAAAAAAGTAACCATAAAACTTTATGGGGGTAATATTTGCTATGAGGATCAGGAAAAACAACTAATGGATATTAGGCTTAATATCTGGGTGATGAAATAAACTGTACAACCAATCCCATGGCATAAGCTTACCTCTGTAACAAACCTACACTTGTACCCCTGAACTTAAAAGTTAAAATTTAAATAAATAACGTTGTGCTATTAATTTCAACCAGAGCCTTTCCAAGGTGCAGGGAACTTTTGAGAATTTTATTTCTTGCAAAAGGAAACTTGATTCCTTGCTTAGGGCCTTCCTAGGAAAACCTCTCTTCTTTGGAGAAGCATCATACTCCTACAAGATTTAAGGACCATCATATTTGTCAGACTTTTTTTCTGTTTTACTGCGAGCAGTTTACAGAACATAAAGAAAAATCAAATCCGAAGGTGCACTACACGTGTTTTATCAAAAGGAACATTTTTGTGTACTTTTAAGAAAATACGACAAATTGAGTTTTCTGACCTATTACCAAGTTAGACATCTTGAGTGAATTGAATCTGTTGTAATCCGGTTTGGTTTTCATCCCATGGCTCCGGAAAACTGACATTTATCTCCAATTTTTCAAATCTGCTTCTTTCCAGTACCTCATCTATACGACTATTATAGTACTTTTCATCTGCTTTTACCACTACACTATGGCTGCATTACTTTTAACACAGTGTCCCACATGTTACCCATTTCTACCTTATATAAAGAGTAGAAATTGAATTGTAATTGAGTATGCAGTTGCCTCATATTCAGGTCTTCAACTGAAATAACTCCAGCTATCTCAAAACTTCAACCCTCTCTGGAAGTATTGGACCAAATTATCCCAGATTATAGCACTCTCAGGCTAAAATTACTAATGCTTCTATAGTTTCAGAGACTGTATCAGGTTATTCAACACAACATTCCATGCACCATTCCAGCCTCATATAATCAGAGGACACTTAGACGACTTTAATAGCCTTCAAAAGACACCCTCCTCTTTTACTTATATATATATTTATTTATCTATTTATTTAATGGAGACAGGGTCTTACTCTGTCACCCAGACTGGAGCGCAGTGGCATAATCACGGTCCACCGCAGCCTGCACCTGCCGGGCTCCGATCCTTCCACCGCAGCCTCCTGAGTGGCTGGGACCACAGGCGCCGCCACCACGTCTGCCTGGTTTTTGTATTTTTGTGGAGATGGGGTTTCACATGTTGCCCAGGTTGATCTGAGACTCCTGGGCTCAAGAGATCCACCTGCCCCGGCCTCCCAAAGTGCTGGGATTACATGAACGAGCCATTGTGCCCAGCCGGTCCCGCCCGGTTTTTAACCTTCGTACTGTTTATATAATCATCCTTCACAAAATAGAACACTTCATTACTCGATGGTTCTCATTATTCTAATATGAAGAACTATATTAAGAAAATAAATTCCTGGCCGGGCGCGGTGGCTCACACTTGTAATCCCAGCACTTTGGGAGGCCGAGGCGGGCGGATCACAAGGTCAGGAGATCGAGACCACGGTGAAACCCCGTCTCTACTAAAAATACAGAAAATTAGCCGGCGTGGTGGCGGCGCCTGTAGTCCCAGCTACTCGGGAGGCTGAGGCAGGAGAATGGCGGGAACCTGGGAGGCAGAGCATGCAGTGAGCCGAGATCGCGCCACTGCACTCCAGCCTGGGCGACAGAGCCAGACTCCAGCTCAGACAAAAAAATAAATCAATAAATTTCCAATATTTCCTAGCATATCCAATTTAATTCTATACATCACATAAAAATAAAAGCCGTCTTACTGTGTTAGTTTCTTACTGCTGTTACAGTAAATTAACATAAACTCAGAGGCTTAAAACAACACATTTTTTTTCTTTATACTTCTGGGGGTCAGAAGTCCAAAATGGGTCTTAGTGTGCTAAAATCAAGGTATCATCAAGTGTATATTTTGTCTAGAGATTCCAGGAGAGAATTCACCAGGTTTGAGGGGTCACATGTATCCCTGAGCTCTTGGCCTCTGCACATCTTGGACACAGCACATCACTTCAGCCTTGGCTCCAGTTTACCCAAGCTCTTCTGCTCACTCTGGTCTCTCCGCCTTCCTGTCTGAAGGTTCTTTGTGACTACAGTGGGCCCACCTAGATAATTCAGGATAATCGCTCCAGTTTAAGGTGAGGTGATTAGCAATCTTAATTCCACCTCTAACCATAATGCTTCCATGCTGCCTAACAACACATTCAAAAGGTCATCCTGCTAAGGGTCATTATTCTACCTACACACTAAGTGACTGAGAAAAAGTAAAGTTATCTATCATGCCTTACCTATGGCGAGGAAATAATAACTTATAATGATTTATCTACGAAAACCTGTTTTTAAAAGCTTTGGTCCTAGTCTATTGATTAAAGTTTTGGTATATTCCAGATAAATTTCATGTCCTTGATGCTAACACATTGTGCACAGTAGATGGCCTTTTTAAAATACTACTGCATAAAGGAATATTTAAGGTTGTCTGGACAATAGAAAAGGAACTTTAGTTGCTATGCCACAAAAGGCCGGATTTCTGCACATTACACCTCCTACCAGTGCACACATGTGCCAAACTCCTTCCTGAAAGCCTGGTTTATGTTTCCTATGTGCTTAGCAATAGTTTTACTCTCACGACTGTTTATATTAAGTCCTATTTTTTAAAGCATATCCTCATTTGTTTGTTTTCCTGAGCCTCTGAACTGGATTTCATCTGGTATGTATTGCACAGGTTTGCACACTTGATTGTACGCTACCTTAAAGCATCCTCTTGTGTTCTGGACACGGTTATTTTTCTCCATGGTAAGGTGATAAGTTACTTCTCTGAGGACTTGCCACCTTAGAATGCAGTGGTGACATCACCTGCTCAGGCTCTGTCTGCAATGTGGAATTTAGTATTTTCCAACTTCTGGTCTAACTTGAACTTCATAATTAAGCAGAGCCGCCTTTTGAGGGAACAGTAGGGTGTCTGCCCCTAAACGTCTGTGTAAATGCAGAGACACATTTGGGAACATAACTGACTTTTATGTACAGAAGCCAGATGCATTTCATGCCCATGCATGCTTAGGGAAGCAAGTTCATCTCATCTATCACAATAAGCATCTGTGCCACTGAATTCCACTGCAGGATACTTTTCACACTTAGACAACAAAACATTTAAGGAAATAAAAGCTCTTTCCAATAAAAATGTGCATCAAATACTGTGTGTATGTTTAAAAAAAAACCTTCCTCTATAAGATAAGGCCACAGGAACTACTAAAAAAGCATTCTTGAAATACATTTTCTGATAGGAATCTAGGCCCTTGCCTTATATAAGATTTAAGGAAAGTGATGTGTGTGTCTTTATACTTGAAAGGCTGTTTTCAACAGCAAAGGGTATGCTTTGAGGTATCAATATAGTTTTGAGAATGCAAAAGTTTAAAAGAAATGGAATGCATATTCTCCAGGTATGAACATGCAATTGTCATTATTTTCCTACCATCTACTAGATTAGAAACAGAAGAAAAATTATGGAAATGTCTGTTTTCCCTCAATAGGAGTACCTATTTATTAAAGTTAATTAATTACTATTCTTTAAACATTTTCAAAATAGACTCATAAGTGAAAACTTTCAGAGAAAACAAGGGTTTTTGGATGTAAATATTTACTTATAACATGGATAAAATAATTTTGTTAAATATTAACTCCATATTCATAATGTTCTCTATTGTTTTTGCATTTTGTTTAACAATAGAGAATCTAAGACATTTAGTGTTCATGAGTTTCATACAGTTTCCTGTCAATGTACTTTGTCTTTTTTTTATTGGACTACTAATCATTTATTTATGATTTGTTGGAACTACTCATATTTTAAATATGTCAAGTGAATTGCAAGCACTTGTTGCTGATTTGATATTTGCTTTTTACACATATTCATTGTATCCTCTGAAAAAGAAAAGTTTTATATTTTAACAAATTCCAATCCATAATTTTTTTTTTAAATTTTCTGTTATTGGTTAGGGCTATGTTTGGATATTTAATTTTAACCGTAATGTTGCAAGTGATATTTGTCTATGGTATTTTTTCTTTATATTTTGAAAAAGTGTATTTGACATCCACTATGGAATTAATATTTATTAATGACATATTATACCTTTGTGCAACTATAAAATACATATAGCCAATTATCTGAACACCATTTTATGAACTGTTTATCACTTATCCACTGATTTGAAACACTATCTTTATCATATATTGGATTTTAGGTTTATCGAGATTATGTAACATGAAATTATTTAATTATGAAATTATGTGAATTCAAGCATGACAGTCAGCTCTTCTTCCCCACCACTACCCTGTAAAAGGATGGATGGAATAATTGCTTCCCTATGGCTTAAGTGTATGAGAGGTATACAACATGGTCTTGATGAAGTGGGAACTACACAGAAACTGTTTTTGGTCCTGAAATGTACTCCAGCTTTACCAATTTGTTCTACACATATACCATTGAGGGTAGAAGCTGAATTTTGCTAATGATTATATTTACACTACTTAACATTGTGCCAGATACTGAGTAGATGCTTAGAAACATGTTTAATGACTTGTTTTATTGCTAGAGACCTAATTATCTGCTGTAGTGGTGCTATCTCATTCAGAATCATTTTGACCAGCCTTTCTCCATCATGAATAAAACACTTATTTACACACTTGTGTACATGCACATGTGCATAGAAACACACACACCCTTTGCAGAGACAAACTGCATCGAAAGCATGTACAAACATTATAGTATTTTTGTTGATTCTGACCTGATTCTGATTCTATTGTATACATTTTCATTCTGATCACAATAACAATAAAAATAGAAAACTATAAGTTGTGAAGCTGGAAGATGCAGAACATGAAAGATCGAATTACCAATTTATTTTCTATTTTCTTTAGTTGGCTGCTGATAAAATCAGAAAAGTAATGGACACAAAAATGAAAGTATGCAATGTGTGTGCGTGTGTGTGTGTGTGTATCACATGCACTCGTTTCCATGATGTACATATGGAATTTCATAACCAGCCAAACTAAGCTTCATAAGTGAATGACAAATAAAATCCTTTACAGACAAGCAGATGCTGACAGATTTAGTCACCATCAGACCTGCCTTCCAAGAGCTCCTAAAGGAAGCACTAAACATGGAAAGGAAAAACCAGTACCAGCCACTGCAAAAACACACCAAAATATATAAACCAATGAAACTAGGAAGAAACTGCTTCAACTAATGTGCAGAATAACCAGCTAACATCATGATGACAGGACCAAATTCACACATAACAATATTAACGGTAAATATAAATGAGCTAAATGCCCCAATTAAAAGACATACACTGGCAAATTGGATAAAGAGTCAATACCCACAGGTGTGCTGTATTCAGGAGACACATCTCACTTGCAAGGACACACATAGGCTCAAAATAAAGGGATGGAGGAATATTTACCAAGCAAATGGAAAGAAAGAAAAAAAAAGCAGGAGTTGCAATCCTAGTCCCTAATAAAACAGACTTTAAACCAACAAGGATAAAAAAGGACAAAGAAGGGCATTACATAGTAGTAAAGGGATCAATGCAACAAGAAGAGCTGAGTATCCTAAATATATATATATGCCAAATACAGGAGCACCAGGATTCATAAAACGAGTTCCTAGAGACCTACAAGGAGACTTAGACTCCCACACAATAATAGTGGGAAACTTTAACAACCCACTATCAATATTAGACAGATCAACAAGAAAGGAAATTAACAAGGATATTCAGACTTGAACTCAGCTCTGGTCCAAGTGGACCTAATAGATACCTACAGAACCCTCCACCCCAAATCAACAGAATATACATTCTTCTCAGCACCACATAGCACTTATTCTGAAATCAACCACATAATTGGAAGTAAAACACTCCTCAGCAAATGCAAAAGAATGAAAATCATAACAAACAATCTCTCACACCACAGTGTAATCAAATTAGAACTCAGAATTAAGAAGCTCACTCAAAACTGCACAACTACATGGAAACTGAACAACCTGCTTATGAATGACTACTGGGTAAATAGCAAAATTAAGGCAGAAATAAATAAGTTCTTTGAAACCAATGAGAACAAAGACACAACATATCAGAATTTCTGGGATACAGTTAAAACAGTGTTTAGAGGGAAATTTACAGCATTAAATGTCCACATTAGAAAGTGGGAAAGATCTAAAATAGACACCCTAACATCACAATCAAAAGAAGCAATGGAAAACACATTAAAAACCTAGTATAAAACAAGAAATAACTAAGATCACAGCAGAACCGAATGGGAGAGAAACACAAAAAAACCTTCAAAAAAAAATCAATGAATCTAGGAGTGGGTTTTTTGAAAAGATTAACAAAATAGATAGACCGGTAGCCAGACTAACAAGGAAGAAAAGAGAGAAAGATCAAATAGACACATTAAAAAACGATAAAGGGTATATCACCACTGATCCCACAGAAATACAAACTATTATTAGAGAATACTGTAAACACCTCTACACAAACAAACTAGAAAATCTAGAAGAAATGGATAAAGTCCTGGACACATACACCCTCCCAAGACTAAAGCAGGAAGAAGTCAAATCCCTGAATAGACCAATAACAAGTTCTGAAATTGACTCAGTAATTACTAGCCTACCAACCAAAAAAAGCCCAGGACCAGATGTCTTCACAGCCGAGTTCTACCAGAGGTACAAAGAGGAGCTGGTACCATTCCTTCTGAAACTATTCTGAACAATAGAAAAAGAAAGACTCCTCCCTAAATCATTTTATGAGGCCAGCATCACTCTGATTCCAAAACCTGGCAGAGACCCAATAGAAAAAGAAAATTTCAGGCCAATATCACTGATGAACATCGATGCGAAAATCCTGAATAAAATACCGGCAAGAGAATCCAGCAGCACATCAAAAACTTATCCACCACGATCAAGTTGGCTTCATGCCTGGCATGCAAGGCTGGTTCAACATATGCAAATCAATAAACATAATCCATCACATAAACAGAACCAATGACAAAAACCACATGATTATCTCAATAGATGCAGAAAAGGCCTTCAATAAAATTCAACACCCCTCATACTAAAAACTCTCAATAAACTAGGTATTGATGGAACATATCTCACAAAAATAAGAGCTATTTATGACAAATGCATAGCTAATATCATGCTAAATGGCCAAAAGCTGGAAGCATTACCTTTGAAAACTGGCCCAAGAGTAGGATGCCCTCTCTCCCCACTCTTATCAACATAGTATTGGAAGTTCTGGCCAGGGCAATCGAGTAAGAGAAAGAAATAAAAGCATGCAAATAGGAAGAGAGGAAATCAAATTGTCTCTGTCTGCAGATGACATGATTGTATATTTACAAAACGCCACCACCTCAGCCCAAAAATTCCTTAACCTGATAAGCAACTTTGGCAAAGTCTCAGGATATAAAATTAATGTGCAAAAATCACAATCATTCTTATATACCAATAACAGACAAGCAGAGAGCCAAATCATTAGTAAACTCCCATTCACAATTGCTTAAAAGAAAACAAAATACCTAGGAATACAACCTACAAGGGATGTGAAGGACCTCTTCAAAGAAAACTACAAACCAGAGCTCAAGGAAATGACAGGACACAAACATATAGAGAAACACTCCATCCTTATGGATAGGAAGACTCAATATCATGAAAATGGCCATATTGCCCAAAGTAATTTATAGATTCAATGCTATTCCCATCAAGCTACCATTGACTTTCTTCACAGAACTAGAAAAAAACTATGTTAAATTTCATATGGAAGCAAAAAAGAGCCTGTGGAGCCAAGGCTAACCTAAGCAAAAAGAACAAAGCTGGAGGCATGACGCTGCCTGACTTCAAACTATATTACAAAGCTAAAGTAACCAAAACAGCATGGTGCTAATACCAAAACAGATATATAGACCAATGAAACAGAATAGAGGCCTCAGAAATAACACCACACATCTACAACAATCTGATCTTCAACAAACCTGACAAAAGCAAGCAATGGGGAAAGGATTCCCTATGTAATAAATGGCGCTGGGAAAACTGGGTAGCCATATGCAGAAAAGAGAAACTAGACCCCTTCATTATACCTTATAAAAGAATTAACTCAAGGTGGATTAAAAACATAAATGTAAAACCTAAAACTATAAAAACCCTAGAAGAAAACCTAGGCAATATGATTCAGGACATAGGTGTGGGCAAAGACTTCATGACTAAATCACCAACAGCACTTGAAACAACAGCCAAAATTGACAGATGGAATCTAATCAAACTAAAGAGCTTCTGCTCAGTAAAATAAACTATCACAAGAGTGAACAGGCAACCTACAAAATATGAGAAAATTTTTGCAATCTATCCATCTGACAAAGGTCTAATATCCAGAATCTAGAAGGAACTTAAACAAATTTACAAGAAAAAAAAAACAAACAACCCCATCAAAAAGTGGGCAAAGGATATGAACAGACACTCCTCAAAAGAAGATATGTATATGGCCAATAAACATATGAAAAAAGCTCATTATCACTGTTCATTAGAGAAATGCAAATCAAAACCACAATGACATACCATCTCACACCAGTTAGAATGGTGATCATTAAAAATTCTGGAAACAGATGCTGGAGAAGATGCAGAGAAATAGGAACACTTTTACACTGTTGGTGGGCTTGTAAAATAGTTCAACCATTGTGGAATACAATGTGGTGATTCCTCAAGGATATAAAACCAGAAATACCATTTGACCCAGCAATCCCATTACTGGGTATATACCAAAGGATTATACATCATTCTACTCTAAAGACACATGTACATATATGTTTATCATGGGACTATTTACAATAGCAAAGACTTGGAACCAACATAATGCCCATCAATGATAGACTGGATGAAGAAAATGTGGCACATATTCACCATGGAATACTACACAGCCATAAAAAAGGATGAGTTCACGTCCTTTGCGGGGATATGGATGAAGCTGGAAACCATCATCCTCAGCAAACTAACACAGGAACAGAAAACCAAACACTGCATGTTCTCACTCATAAGTGGGTGCTGAACAATGAGAACATGTTGACACAGGGAGAGGAACATCACACACTGGGGTCTGTAGGTGGGTGTGGGGAAAGGGGAGGGAGAGCATTAGGACAAATAGCTAATGCATGTGGAGCTTAAAACCTAGATGACGGGTTGATGGGTGCAGCAAATTACCATGGCACAAGTATACCTATGTAACAAACCTGCATGTTCAGCACATGTATCCCAGAACTTAAAGTAAAATTTTAAAAAATGAAAGTATGCAATATGTGTATGTGTGTGTATACATACATATAAAACAAGCACTCATTTTCATTATGTACATATATGCACATTATGAGTGTGAATATATGTTAAATAATATCCTATCAGTTTTGTATTTGTAACACATATATGTACATGCATATACAACAAATAGAGGTGTTT
Organism: Symphalangus syndactylus; assembly: GCF_028878055.3. Lineage (NCBI taxonomy): Eukaryota > Metazoa > Chordata > Mammalia > Primates > Hylobatidae > Symphalangus > Symphalangus syndactylus. The sequence goes on from NC_072433.2 coordinate 9,006,836, forward strand.
TGCATAATAATTTCATTTATATTCATTTCATCAGCTAAGAACTAAAAAGAATTTAAATCAAAATCAATTATTCATTTACAGGTGTTTTTAACCATCATCTCCCCCTTTATCTTCACTTTTATGCCTCCTTGTATTGCCATTTTGTGACTTTTTTGCCATAAATTATACATATTTGGAACAGTCACTTTAAGAAATTCAATCTTTGGATAAGATCTCTAAGATTGATTTAGTATGAATACGTGTGTGGGCACACACTTGACAAAGAAAGGTCAGTTATAAATATATGTGTACACTTATCAAAATAATTCACATAAAATCTCTGAATAAAATTATCTGTATGCTTTTTCTGTCAATAAAAGCAATATAGTATAATTCTTGGTAGTAAACCTGTTTGTTTTCATTCTGTTGCCTACCATGTGAGCTGCCATGTTGGTATAAAACATCGATCATTTGATATTTTACTACAGCAAATAATAGTGATCCCCACGAAATAATAAATAAATCAGTGAGTTTCACGGAAATAAGTTTTTGGATGGATCAGATAATTTGAAGTTGTTAGTTTATTCTCCAGCAAGGTGAAAGAAAAAAGCTGTTAGTTTGTTCTCTATCAGGTGATCGAAGATGAAAACTAAAGTTCTCAAGGCCAGTGCATAATAACGGTGCCGTATTCTGTGCATCAATCACCATTACCAAATACCTATATTGCCAAATATTTCATGTACCGCTTTAGTGGTGATTAATCAATGTGCCATGGCACTGAAACTGAAACGAGACTTTGTAGTACAAGTGATATTCAAAGGGTTTTGAAAATTTATCAGCTCTATAGATATAGATGAAAATTTATCATCATCTATCTAGAAATCCTGTTTTTATAAATGTTACCTAGCCAAATATTGGTTTTATTTACTTAATATTTAGAAAACATGAGTTTAGTAAAAATTGTTCAGATTTTCTTAATGTAGTGTGTGAAATTACTATGTAATTATACAAGAAATATGCTACACAGCTGAATACACAAATAGGTCAGCAGAGGGAGCAAAAGGTGCCTTTCCACTATAATCCACAGCAACATCACCCGCTCTTCTCTCTACATCATCGATGTATGTTATCTAAAGTCCTGTGCAAATGCCACCTCAACACGAGTCCTCTAGCCTTGCCTTCTTATCAGAAGCAGCTCGAAAGCCCCGATAATTCTAGAACCACTGAAAAATACACACTTGTTGCAAGGATTGAAAAGCCTCATATTGCAAATTCAGAAATCACAGTACTGAAAAAATTCATAATTTTTTTAAAGCTACAATACTGTGAACTATACAAAATGAATTATGTTGGGATCCGATGACTCTCTTCATTCCAGCCTATCTTATATTTTCTCATTCATTTCTCCACATAGTCACAACAACAGACTCACTATTACATTTCATTAATGGCTATTTTATAATAAATGATCTCAATAGCATTTCTGAAACCTCTGCTGTTCTGGTTTTACAGAACTCTTGAATTTTTGAATGAGTTAGTTTTTGATTGAAAAAGACCTGACTCTTATGCTTAGAAAAGCCATCATTTCTTTCTGTAAGCTTTCCGTCTTCTATAAGCTTTACATGTTCCATAAGCAAACATTCGCTGGTTTTGTGATCAAACTAGAGAGGCAAATTCAGTTAATAATAACAACGTCATTTATCATCCTCAAATCTAGTGTTATGGATAATACGATCTCCACAAGGAGACGGTTGCACGAGCGACAAGAGAAAGACAATCAACAGTCTTTTACTCATACCAAGATATGTCCACACACACTTGTTTCAACAGTCAAAGTAACGCCATATGTCCCCAGTGATGTGGGTGGGCAAAAGGAACAGTTGGCCTGCTAATGAGGGCCATATGTACACGCAGCCTATCGTACCATCCTTCTTACTTATGGTTGCTGAAAACTCAGTGGAAGAGCTTGCTCTGAGGAATGGCATGGCTGGAGGAGGAGAGGCTTCCTTAAGAGCAGGAAAGGACCATTTGTTGTACAACTACTGTATCTCTGAAACTGGGAGCTAAAGATACGCATGTACGTTACTCATTCTTATTAAGAGTTACTTACGCATCCGTAGAGTTCTTTACTCCAGTTTCACCTTCTTTCACTAAATTCTTTTGCATTTATGTGCAAAGGGATTTTGGGCCCTTTTCAAAAATTACTTTTCCTAATCAATCTTGTTAATTTGATGTTCATTTACATCGGCTTCTCTTTATTTTTAGCTTGATTTCCAGAAAAATTATACTTTCTTTGACATTGTTAAATGTTACAATATTAAAAGAAATGAAAAAGACTTAAAAACTTAGAATATTTGAATGAGGGTTTCTGGAAGGCAGAGAGAACAATAAGGCAAAAGTACTTACTGCACTACTGTTCCAAAGTAAAAGAAAAACAAAGATTTTAAAAATGATTATAGCAGCTTTGTATCTCAACCAGGGTTTCCTTTGAAATTTCTACAACTGCAAACACTATTCAGCAATTTGCACTGATTATAAAATTTATTGTTTTAAGGTCAATTGTGATACTATGATCAGATAATATAATTTACTTTACTCTTAATGGCTTCATTTTGACAACGGAGGGAGCTTTCAGGAAGGACAACGCTTCCTGCACAACAACCAGTAAAGCAGGTCACATCCATTTTCAATCTAATTTTAAGAAAAATGAAGGACAAACTACTTGTGAGGCAGCAAGAATTCATTTGCATTAAATTAATTTGAACAGGGCATTTCAAGTTCTCTCTGGCAACAATGGAATAAAGGGGAAAATGAATCTATCTTATGCAATGATCCTCTTCTAGGTTACAGAAAGATTTGAAAGGCTGACATGACCATTGCTAAATTTCTTCTAGAAGTCTATGATTAGTGTCATAGATATAACTCATGAGATAAAATATTCACAAAGAATGTCTGTGAACTGCATCAATTGTGATGGAACTACTGTCTAACATCCCTTTGAAAAGTTATATTCTGCAAAGGTTAAAAAAACACCAACCTTTCGATGCTTTCTTATATGGATGAGCTTTTGTCAACAAGAACTAAGCTTCACAATTAAGCACTATGGAAGATAATGTTCTAGGTTAATTTAAACCTAACTAATCCAGGACTTGGCCTTGATAAATAATGGGTTTAATTAATATTTTTGACCCTAGCAGTGCAAATACTTTTACTTATATTTTACTAAAGCTAGTTTTGACAAATCTAAGGGTATTTAATTTATCAGTATCTGTTGTCAGATGAAAACTTCCCCATCAATACCTTCTAATGGTTCAAAAATAAACTGTTACCCCCACAGATACATTGTTTTTCCATGCGTAAGCAAGTACATTAATTTCAGGGTCTCAAGGCATAAAAGTGATATTACCACTTGTGATAGGCTGCATAATAGTCCCAAAAGATGTTCTTCACCTAATCTCCCGGCCCTGGGAATGTGCTGCCTTACACAGCCAAAGGACTTGTAGATACGATTCATTTAAGGATCTGGAGACAAGGTGATTATCCCAGATCATCCACGTGAGTCCAAAGTAATCACAGGAGTCCTTAGATGAAGTGGAGAGAAGGACTCAAAGTTAAAGGAGGAGACAGCGCGGAGACAGAAACAGAAATAAAAGCAACGCACCTTGAAAATGGAGGAATGGGGAAAAGACAATGAAGACAGGTGCCACCAGAAGCAGAAAATGCAAGAGAATGGATTCTCCCCTCAGCACCTCGAGAAGGAACCCACACTGCAGACACATTGACTTAGCCTAATTAAAGTGATTTTGGACTTCTGACCTTTGAAACTGCAAGACAATAAATATGTGTTAAGTTATGTAAATGTGTCGTAATTTGTTATAGCAGCAGTAATACAACTAATACACCACTACAATAAGCAAAGGAAATAAAGTGCAATAGTGACAAACTTAAGGGTTTCCAGGAAAGAGAAACGAAGTGGTAAACTCAATCACAGGATTATATGCGTAACTGTAGTATATGTTACTTGCTTACCCTTTCAATCACATTATTGCTGTAATTATCATTATCATCCAATCAATATGATTACACCAGTATGTATAACTTAGACATGAAAATTTTTTTCTATTTCACTCTTCCCATAATTCCATGCAGCTACCCCTAAGCAACTATGTATCTGATGAAGCTAATATTTTCAGGGAAAATCTTCCATGTTAAGCAGAAAATTTACATCTAAAATTAAATTCTTTTAAGGCAGTCTGGGGACAATACCTAGAAAATTCAAACATTACTTCTCAAGAATACCACTAGCAGTGAGTTTGTGACGCTATCTTCCACCAACTGAATCAAAATTAATTTTAAATATTTTCAAAGCAATATTTTAAAAAATCGTGTACACATTTTTTCCTCTTGGTAAAAATAAACCACTTCTCAACCATCCATTATATTTATGTTAGTTACATGAAGTCCATACATGAATTATCATACCACAAATAGAAAACTATTTAAATAGAAAAATCTCACTTGGTGCTGACAGAATGACAGCATAAAACTGTTAAGCATGAGGAGAAAGTTGTTTGCAGTGTAAATATTTCCCTTTTCCTATCAAAGTGTGTCCTGTGATCTAGCGCTCTTCTCTCCACATGCTTAAGTACAGCAAAAGTTATAAAAACACTCATTCTAGTTTTCTATACTTTAATGGTTGTAGAACATCAGAAGAGAATTGGGAGATGGGAATGTTTTGTGCTTGACATTGCATTTGAGGGGAAAATAAAAACTTGGACATAATATGTGGGATGTCTTCACAGTAATACATGGGAGGGCAAGCAAAAAATGCTATCAAATTTCTACCATGCGCTGAGCCCCTTATATAAACAAATATCCAGCCTTTCTAATGTACTAACAACCACTCTTCATAGCAGGTATTCTATTCCCAGCTTGTAGGTAAGAAACAAAGCTTCAGAAAGGGATCTTCACCAATGTCACACAGTCAATAAAAGGCAGAACTAGGGCAAATATCAATAATAAAAATAGCAATCTAATCCTAATTGGACCTGGCACTGTTCTAAGAAGAAAATCATTAACAAAGGATTTTGAGTTACCACACTCTTAGTCTCCCCGTTTTACAAAAGAAGCAACTGGGGTAAAGTGAAGCTATGCCGTTTCTTTTCAAGCTCATATACCTAACAAGATACCACTTTAATCATGGGTCTCTGATAGATCGTGTACCTCATTTCTAGCGTTTGCTGAGATTTTTCTTATTAACCCTAAGCAAGTATTTGATCCCTGGTAAGTATGCTGTAATTTTTTCACCGCTCATTCTTATCACGGTTCTTCAAGAAAAGTACAGTTCAACACATTTGTCCTATTTGGTTACAAATTTTGAAATTCAAAATATGTATCACACTAAGCTGTTAGCTCCATTTGGAATTTTAAAAAACTAAATTTTTCACTCAGTTAAAAAAAATTGCATTGTTTACTCCCATATCTACAATATAGCTTATAAGTGTATATTTGTATTGAAAACATAATTTTCTACAACTTTTATAATATTTAAATATTATTTAAGGTTTTAATAATATTTAAATATTTAAATAATACATTTAAAAACATAGTTCAACAAGTCCGAATAATCCATCACTTACTTATGACAGAATATTTGTTCAGTATCTTCTGTTTGTTCACTCTTGTGTAATATATCCTATTTTAAGAATCAAAAACTTCTCTTAATGTCAACACTACAGCCTCTTCACAATTCCTACTTATTCCTAATTACCCTTCAGGAGCAAATAAAATGAATTTATCCCAAATTTCTTTGCTTTGAAACAACTTCAGTGAAAATGGTGGTTGTCAACCATATCTACCATTCATATATCCCATTGTTTTCTGCATTAAATTTCATCTAATACTCCTTATGCCATCAGTGTCACTACAAAGGGGGACAGGGGATGAATCTCATCATGAACAAAGGTATATACACTAGATCTTAGGATGTTCAATCATTTCCTTACTCTATTATGTCCCATCTGAACTACTCATATGAAAATGAGCAACTATATGAACATGGTACTTTTAAGAAAGGATGTTCAAAAATTAATTCATATCTTGTACAAATTGGTATCCAAGAAATCATGACCTAATAGGCATCACATATGTGAATGAAAAAATTCACTTTCAGCAATGAATGTTGATGACACTCCTTTAGCAAGAGTTGTACCGAGCTACCCACAACTCCTCAGCACTCACTATTCTCATACATGCGGTCGGACAATGTCCAAGGGTGCAGTGATTCTGTCCAGAGGCTTTTCTGGGCCGTTAGAGCTGTCTCAGCCTGTGTACAGGGTTATACAGACACTCTAGGGCATTCATGACTCTGATCACTGGAGCAGCCCTGTACTAACTGCAAATTTATGGAGGAAACTTTCAAGTCCTCTTGCCCCCCAGTTGGGGTAACTCTGTTACCTATTTCATGTGGTCTCAGTTCTCCAACAAAAATGATCTCGGCCTGCTCATCTTACTTCCATTTCACTACATGGCATAACTAGAAGTTGACTAGGTATTCTGCTTTAATGTATATGCAAAGCCCTCTTGTTCAGGAATGTTTGTAGAATAATATTTCTAAATTAGGAATACAATTGGTCTTGTTCTTTCCTGAGGGATAAAATGTCATCTCTCTTCTTCTCTCCCTCTCTCCTTTCTTCCTAACTCAGCTAACCCTCTATCTGAAAGAATTACAAAGGAAGAAATCTAGGGCATTGTTTAGCATTCTCAGGAGGATTGGAAATGTTGGAATGACAGCGAGTATCACACATACACTGCTTGAAGTATTTTGTAGGATCCAAGGGAAGAGAAAATTTTGACATTCCAGAAAATTTAAGTCATCCTTTTAATATCAGGACCAGAAAGAAACAGGTCACACGGGCAAGAGCCATAAAACTAATTATCTTGACTCTTTCCAGAATACCTGAGCTATAAATGTACAGGGAATCCTGTAATCAGATGCAAAGTTGTGTATAATATACTTAGTTCCCAAATGTAACTAGGAATTTTATGTATATAATGTGAAAAATCGTTCCAAAGTATTTGAGACTCCAAAAACTTTCCTAGCTAGCATTCAATATTCTTGCTTAACTTCTCCTTATACCCCTAACTGTATTGAGCATGCATAGACACACAAAAGCTAGGATCAACTATTACCGCTTAAGAAAGAAAAGGAGGAAAAAGGCTGTATTATAGGGATTTAGTTTTCTTCCTCAACTCTTGAAGAAGCCTATTTGTATCAGCCCGTGTCAGACAACAAAGTACTTATCAATAAAGTTTTATGAATGTGGTCACATATGAAATATAAGAGCATTCAGTTTCTACCTCTCCTTTTCTCATAAATCCTACATCAGATAGACATTAGCTATATCTGCCAATGTTTCCACGGAATCTTAAAGACTATTCACTGCAAAGCTGGCAGTGTAGCCTGAAAGCAAGTTATGTCTGCGTTGCAACTTCACACTAAGTGGTTTAAAAATACAACTAAATGTGGCCTGTCTTTATCTTGATTATAAGACATAAATTATCCCAAGAATATTCTTAGTAAAAATTGGGTCTCCCGGTCAAGCCACTTCTATTAAGAAGGACACAGGTCAGTTTTTAGGAGTTTAGGTGTTATTTGGAAGTTAGGAGCATCTAAATATGGAATATAACTCCATTAAATTATAGTATATTTTATATCAAAGAGAAACGACAAAAATAAGAAATGTTTTAAGTATTTTTTCGTATAGCGTGTTCATATATAATTACTTCAGTAGTCTCAATGTAGTCATGCAATTGTTTGGGTAAAGAACTAAACTTGAAGTTAAATAGCATAGGTCTGAATTCTTATGGTTTATAACATTCATATATTTTATATGTTCCAGAATAATATGTAATTTCTAAGTTTATAACATAATAATTACAGAAATCTAGGTAAAGTAATACTTCTGTGACACAGTCTCTTCATCTACAAAATGGAATATTGCTTTTCTCCTTAAATTTATATTAAAAATTGGAGAAGTAATATATGTGAAAGAACCTTACATTAAATATGCAAGTTTTATTTGTTGAATTCAAACAGTCATTAAAGAACAAAATAAAACATTACATTTGGATTAACAAAGTAGATACATATATCTCAATCTGAGAAACCTTTAAGCTCTCTTGACCATAAAATGACATTGGATCCTATAAGAGAGTTTGGTAAATATTTGAAAGATATTTCAATTTCACACCTAAATGTTGATTCTGACATTTATTTCCTAAACTTATCATTTGTATACTTACCTGCTATTAAATCCACAGGGGTCATGTCACTAACTGTATGCCCACCGATTTTATTGAGAGGTATTCAGCAGGGCCCACAAAGTAAGTATTGAATTTTTTTAAAAAACAGACCCAAAACACCTAAAAGCAAAACACTTAGTAAATTCTTATAATCATGAAGATCACAAATTAGTGCTATTAGTAAGAAAGAAACTTCTAAACCAAATAAAGTCCTAATACCTCCAACGAATTTTGTCTCTCTGATACACACACACACGATTAAAAAAAAAATGAAGGAAATGTAAAAAAATAAATAAATGAAGGAAGTTCTGTGGGAAATGTCCATAATTTCATGCCCAGAATTTCCCTATCAATCTCTTTCCCCAAAGTTCTTCCGAGAAAATAAAGTTGCCTTTCTCTCAACGTTAACTCATCACTTTTCTCATAGCATTTTCAAAAGAAATATTTCCTGTCAGCCGGCCACTTAAACTTTGTGCTGTTAAAGAAATCCAAAAAGGTATCAATTTTGCAACAAAGGATAAAGAGGAGACGAAGTGAACCAACATGGCTTTTAAGCTAAATTGCCGTCACCTGTCACAGGTTGTCTAGCGAGCCTCAAGTTCCCTCTAATAAGCTTATGGAGGGTGCGGAGCAAAGGCACCTCAAGGTGCTCTGCGGGTTTTCCCCTGGTAAATTAGGCTGAAAGGAAAAAAGTCCCACCCCCCACCCCCAAACTTGGAGACCAGGGCTGCCCTGCCGAATGCTGTGCCCAGACCTCCTACTTCCACGCCCTTCCAGTCCTTTCCTCGGCTTGGAAAATTGGGCATGAGGCAAGCAAAAGGAAGGACAGAAGGCCAAAACGGGCATCCGGGAAGCCAAATTTCTGTCTCAAAAGCTCGTCTAGAAACGCGTACATAGCGCGTGCCTTGCGGACATCTCCTAAAACCCCGTTCACTGAAGCTAATTCCTCCCGAACGCCCCCACGCCGGCTGAGGATCGCAACCGCCCATCCGCCCCTCCAGCCTGTGCAGCCGCCCCCAAAACCTCCCGTGAATCGGGAAATGTCAAGGCAGCAGCGCTTGGGGAGCCGAGCAGCCTCGCCAGTTCCAAGTCTCTGGTTCGAGACCCCTCGCTTCGCCTCTTTGGGGAACTCACCTGGAGTCAGGTTTAGATGGCAGCCTCCACCCAGGGGACCGGGAAGCGGCCCCGGGAAGCGCCGCCGCGTCCTGTGAATAACGAGCGCAGCGCAGCGGAGCAGCTCCCCCTGGACTGGCCGCTCCCCGATTCCTCCCGCTCTGTCCGGGAACCGTCCCTCCGTTCTTTCCTCTCCCTCCCCTGCCTGCAGCCGCCGCGCTCCCTCCTCCTGCTGGCGGCTCAGGGCTGTGCTTCCGCCTCCCTCCTGCGGGCGCACGAGCTGCCCGCGCTGCTAATGAGCAGGCTCCAGGCTCCGCCCGGCCAGGGGTGCGCACACACCCCACGCCGGAGACGAGCTCCCGGGAGCGGAGCTATGGATACGCCTGGTGCGGCCCCTGGAGAAATGAACTGGAGGAGGCATCCAGCATCTCACACTTTCTGGCCACTCAGCTTAACTAAGCCATAACCCCAGACTTCTTCCTAAATCTCCAGTAATTTACAGGTGCTGAAAAGTCAATGAGGGGTTTGAGCACAATCTGTGTTAACAGTATTGCCAGTATAGAGATGCTAATCTGGCTAGATTCTAGGGATGAAATGTTCAAGGGACGGTATATGATTCTTTCTGGTGGTTATTTTGACATATTTTGGCTATACTTACAGATCTGTAAAATAAACCAGCAATCTTCTAATCATGACAACACAGATTCCTAATTGAAGGCAGCTGATACTTATTAAATACCAGGCTCTGTTTAATAGGCTCTTCTTTCCCAGCTGATCTTTACTACAATTCTGTGAGCACTACTAGCACCCCTATTCTATATTTTAAGAATTTGGGTTTAACTTTTAAAACAAGACGGTCTTAAAACAAGACTAAGGATCATGTCCAACCTTGCAGAGATTCTAAGTTTCTGAGCCTAAATAATAACTGAAATCTGTAGCTCCCACAACCCATAGCCTGTGTATAATGTGTTGCAGCATCTTGGATGGTACTGTGTAACTGAACCAACAAAGATAATAGGACCATCAGCAAATACACACCACGAGACTAATGAATACCTAGAATCCTAGTGAGACTTGTAAATAGTCAAGCACCCTAAGTAACAATAGTTCAAGTGCATGCTAAACATGGTGATTACTTATAAAAGAACAGCAACCAGTATGAGTGAAGACAGGCAAATAATGTTCAAAATGTTCAGAATCAATATCCAGCCACTTATGAGTTGAATTCCCCACTCTAAAAAGGAGGCCAGATGTGATGTATTCTAAGAAGTCTACAATGGGCGTGGTCTTTTCGCAACCAAAAAGGGCTTTTTAAACACTTATTTCCCATTAAGAATATGCAATAGCTAATTAATATTAAATCTGAAAATCAGTGATAATTTATTTCAACTAACCTTACATGAAAAAATCATTACTCATTCAAGCTTTTAGAATTAGATTAAATAGCATTGAGTATCAAATTTACTTCAACCCATAGAAATAATAGACAGTTAATTAATAAAGTAAGTAATTTAATTAACTTTACTTTTGTGTCATGATGTATTTTTCCTTAGGAAAAGGATAAGACATTTTTTCCATGGTATAAAATACTAGAATATGACTTTTATATTTTTCTTCATGAAGATTAAAGAATTAATAAAATAAGTACAGACATATTGTCAACAAATCTATCCAGATCATTCATTCTCCACTCAAGAAATTATGCTAGGCAAGCTTTATTTCTCCATATGTACAAGGCAATTCAGAGGTCAAAAATTTGAAAACACTTCAATGAACATCAACCATTAATTAACTAAGAGTAGATTTTATTTATAAACAACTTTAAAAGACTATAAAAAAGGTATAACAAACTTCTACTTTATCAGTACTGCTACTCCTGTTGAACACAAAGATATATAATTATAGTTTTCTCCCTATTTAAAATATTTATTGATTCTGGCATAATAATGTCATACTCATCCCTCAATAATCAGTGTACATGGAACCAGAAATCTTTTCTTTCACCTAGTCAATTTAAGTATTTCTGTGTTTTGCATGTTAACACTCTATTTATTCTGTGTTTCTAGTGCTTATCCTCAAAATTTTTATAGTTCCGTTCACATATGAATTCTACCAATCAGCACTATATATAAATAATGCAACGTATAAAATGTGTTAAATAAATGGATGTAAGATTTATGCTAAATTTTTCACATAGTAAGTACTTCAAAACCCTTATTATTTTTCCTTAAGCTTTTATGTGCATATATTTTATCTCTCCAACTAAAGAATAAACTTCTAAATAAGAAGAGTTTTGTCTATAAATTTTACGCATTTTAATACATTATTAATCTAAAACCTTGGACTAGAGTTTGGAATTCTTTTATGTATTCATTTATTGATTCAAAAAATAGGTGTCCATGCCATTTTTTCTAAACCTTGTGCAAGATGTAGGGTATACAATGATGTCCAGACTTTAGAGTCCTTGACCTCATGGCGTTTAAAGTGCAGTAATGTACAGTAATTTTAAAATCTATTTATTATTATTTAAAACAATCAATGAATACATTCTTGTCGAAAATAACTGAAAAGTCTGTCTGAATTCCCTGGCCAAGGCCAAAACATGAAAGCAAAAGAGCTGCCTGAAAACAGTGCAAGCCACTCTCCAGAGGGTTTCTCTGTTGAAACAGCACATCGCATTATGGAAATAATGAGAAAAATTAGTAACTGTGCAAACGACAACACATATGCATCTTTGTGGTTTCTGACCTTTTAGCATCGTCGAAGCAAGACCACAAACCTTTCAACACCAGGCGTGGTATTAATCTTGCACAGAATATAATGTTTTCACATATTTTATTCTGATTTCCTACAAAGTAATTTCAATTTCTAGCTAAAGCTAATGGATTTTTCTAGTGAAAACATTGTGTACCGAATGACTTTCCAGTGAGATCCGCGTACCATGCGCCATTTTCATGTTCGTGCTCATTTCTCTGAAGTCTGTTTGCCTTTAATTCACCATAATGAAATTCCTTGTGTACTTTTATTGGCAACCATTGCATAGTGACACTTGCATCCAAATGTAATTCCATTTGAGCTTGGCAGTGTTTGCTTTTTTATCAGAAGAGGAAAGTTAGAGGGAACAAGGGGCAAAGATGTGTGTAAGAATATCTGAGGGACCATCACAGCATCATCACAAATTCAAGATTTTTTTGAAACATTAGACAAGGGACTCACAGCCATGCCCTGGGATGGCTGAAACACTTCACAACCTGCTCATGTTTATGACCAAAATCATCACCTAAAATGAATTCAATGTGTCAATATCATAATATTGTTTGTGTATAAGTAATCATGAAGCAGTTAGGGAAGGGAGTATAATCTAGTAAGAAATTGGAACAAAAAGTGTTAGACAAAATTCAAGAAGATTTAAAAGAAGAAAATTAACCTGTCTGATCTGAACAGAATTGGAAAAGCACATCAATCATAGCTCTATACATTGACCATAGACTTAAAGCATAACATAAAAATAAAGAAGGCAGATAACTCAGGAAAACATTTCTATTAAATCTACTCCGTAAAGTTTTCCCATACTTTTATTTTACTAACAGGAGCATACATTTAAATCTGACAAAATCATATATATTTTGTTGATTCAATTTGTAGCAGATAGAGAAGCATGTCCCAGTGCTATGACAGTGAGTTGTCACTATAACATACCACTGCTTTACATCTTACCCACAGGCTAAAATGTTTACCCCTAGAGTCGTGACTTTGTATATGACAGGAGATTGCTACTAAAAGTAAATATATTTGGCTGAAGGGTAGATACAACTTTAGGCCATTATATCATTCACTAAAATTTAGCTGGCATTTACATATTTACCTGCTTAGTTCATATGACAAATATGTTTGAGAGACTGCCATATACAAAAAAAAAAGATGGAACCATCTTACAAATTTAGAGATTACTTAAAGAAATGGAACTGAAGGGTTAACTGTGATGGCAAGAATGAAGAGAGCAAAACCAGAGGGTACTTCAAGGAGAACAGGCATGAGAGAGGCATTATAATTTGGAGGGTGCTATGATTTGAACCTATGTGCCCATCCAAAGTTTGTATGTTGAAACTAAAATCCCAGGACAATGACATCAAGAGATGGGGCTTTTGGTTAAGTGATTAAATGAAGAAGGATCCACCCTCATGAATGAGATAAACGTCCTCGTAAAAGATGCTTTAGAGGAATGCCGGGCTCCTCAGTCTCTTCTGCCATGTCGTTACATTGTCCGTTTTTGCCCACTTTTGTCACGTGAAGACGAAGCAAGAAGGTGCCACCTCGGGACCAACTGCCAAATCTCCACTGCCTTGATTTCGGACTTCTCAGCCCCAGAACTGTGAGAAATACATTTCTGTTTTTTATGAATTACTCAATCTGTGGCATTTTGTTATAGCAGCATACAGACAAAAACAGGGTAAACAGCCTGGTGAGAGTGGATATTTTAGAAACTTGAGATGATTCAATGTCGCTGATTCTCCATTTTCTCATATGTAAAATGAAGGAAATAATGCTGATTACTTCATAGTTCATTGTACAAATTAAATTAACTATGTAAATAAAGCAATATAGTTCCTTTTATCTAGTATACATTGTTTAAGTGTTGTTGTCATTACATGAGGAAAACAAGAACTTCCCCAAACAGAAGGATGTGGGAACCAAAACTAAGATATAAGAAAGGACCAAAGTTCACTGTGACAATCTGGTCAAGCGCTGGTTAGGGAAGATAGCATAATGTTACGCATAGATATTATTATAGGATAATTTTCCTCCACCCCGAACTCCTCTAGCACTTTCCCTACGTCTTTCATTGCACTTCTTCATTTGTCTCTTTAATTACGGTTATTTATATAAATCTTTTAGCTTCCTACAAAAATAAGCTTGTAGTGGGACAGATTCTTGAGGATCTATGTCAAAGCAATTTTTCTATTTCCTACAGCAAGTAACCCAGTAGTAATCACACAGAATTTGTTAAAAGAATAAACATAGGAAGATTAATTTCCATTTTTTTCTTTGCTAATTTTTAATCAGAATTATACCATTGTTAGGGAGGGAGAAATTATAAATTGAGGACATGAGTATTAACATTTAAATCTGTTATTCTGCTTTATTTTAGAGCTTGCCATGTTTTGTGATTAAAAAAAGAAACAGGACATTCTATATAGCTGTTGCAAAACGTGTGGTCTGTTGGTGAACTAGCAGCACCAGCATTATCAAGATTTCCTTAGTTTGCAGGGCTACTGAGTCAGAATTCGCATTTTGACAAAACTCCAGGTGATTCATGCTCTGCATTTAAGTTGGAGAAGCACTGTTCTATAGTTCTCCTTATGTCCTAAATGCATTGTCAGTGAAAGAAAATACTATACGTATGATAATAATAACGGTAATATTAACAAAAATGTAACTATTAGTAATTTTCTATGCTCTCCCAGATACTAAGTCCTTTATTTAATACTTGTGATATTTCTGCGAAGTTGCAATTGATATCACCTACTAAACTGATACTCAGAAATCTGAAGTAATTCTCCAAGGTCACAAAGCTAGTGAATCACAAACCAGATTTTTAAACTCTTGCTGCTTCATTCCAAAGACTAAACCGTTTCTAACTCACGGTTAATACATTTGCTTCTGCCTTCCATTTCCTAAATATGGTTTCCTTTCTATTTCATTAGCTTTACTTATACATGACTGATTTTTAACCCTCTCTAACATTTGCAGAATATGGTGTACTATGGTTAATAAGGACAATACCAAGTAATATCATGTTGAGAAAGTGTGCAGAAGTAGCATCAAAAAACAGACTTTTTCCAAAATGTTTACTAAAAACTTTCAATAAAAACAAGATTTTCTACTTAGAATTTCTACCTTGCATAACTCAAATGGAGCATGATTATTAAAATGACAAAAAGATTCCGTAATTGCCTAAGAGCTAAGAATAAGAATTGCTATATAAAAAAGCATAAATATGCCATATGAATGACATGTATAAGAATCATGGGAGTGCTATTTGGTATTTAGTATTTAGTTCCATTCTGCAGCATGATCAAAAAGAAGCATCTGTATAGTTCACTGTGCATTATAGCACAATAAATCACCTCATTAGGCTCAGATATATGTAAAGATTTACAGTCTGGGAAAGTCCACTAGATATTCTTAATCACTTCTTAGACTGTACTGTCCCCCATATTTCTCTTTTTCTATAGAAAGGTTGCACATGGAAAGGCTTTATTTGAAATCCAGCAATGAATGGAATGTCTGTGAAGCAAGAAATAGATGGAAATTGACATTTTAAAAGAAAGTTTGGCTTCTGAAGAGATACAGCTGTGACCTTGGTCTTTCTGTTGGAGAGAAGTATTCCCTAGCCTTACTGTACTATTTTTCCCAAAGCACCCTCTCTATTGTTCTCCCTTCATCTCTGGCTCGTATCATATGGCCCCTCCCTCATTCTATCTGGTGAGTTCTGAGAAAAATGCTTAAATTCTGCAGAGAAGATTGAGAACAATGCTAAATATTCCTCAGAGAAGCAAAATATTATGTTAACAGTTTATATTTTCACATGAAATTGTCTATCTCTTCTCTCTGTCTCATGTGTGTATGTGTGTATGTGTGTATGTGTATATATATATATATACATATAATATACAGTAGATATGTATATATAGAGTATAATATTCAGTATATATGTATATATAGTATAATATACCGTATATATGTATATATATACAGTGTGTGTGTGTATATATATATACATATATATATATATATGTATATATATACTACCATTTACCTCCCAGGCTATACGTCCTGACATCTTAAAAGTAGAAAGCCCTCACAGGCCGCGGTTGCTCATGCCTGTAATCCCAGCACTTTGAGAGGCCGAGGCGTGCAGATCACCTGAGGTCGGGAGTTCAAGACCAGCCTGACCAACATGGTGAAACCCCATCTCTACTAAAAATACAAAAAATTAGCTGGGCGTTGTGTTGCGCACCTGTAATCCCAGCTACTCAGGAGGTGGAGGCAGGAGAATCACATGAACCCGGGAGTCGGAGGTTGTGTGAGCCGAGACCATGACATTGCACTGCAGCCTGGGCAATGAGAGCAAAACTCCATCTGAAAAATAAAGGTGGATAGGCCTTAAAAGACTTTTGAAAATGAGATTTGTCAAATATTTATTAGAGATGAAGAAAATAAGTGCGGACCCACACGTAACTTGTCTGAGGTCACAGAAGTAGGGACCCACACGTAACTTGTATGAGGTCACAGAGGTAGTCATGCTGCAGCAGCCTTATTGGTTTTCCTCTATGACATGCATTATTATTGTTTTTGATCATTTCAAGAGGTTTCTAGTCGATAGTGGGACAAAATTTCTAATTTGGGAACCTAATTTTCTCTGCAAATCTTCTTTACATCTCTAGCTTATTAATACACCTCAGAAGTGTTACAGGAATTAATTCGCAGGATTTTGAAGAATATTTTGAGGTATGCTGGGAAAAATCATGTCAAGTATCAATGATTAGAAACTAAACAATCAATATTAGATATTGTAAAATTATATTTAATCTTCCATATGGCATAAATAAGTTATTTTAATGTACAGTCGTTGTACTTTGTAAATTTGCATATAAAATATTTGAAAAAATAACTTTCAATATGTAAAATGTAAATATACAAAGGAAAGGATCGGAAAAAATAGATAAAAATAATCAGGCTAAGAAAACACTACAGTGTCACCCTCAGAAGACTATAGAAGGATTCTCACCCTCGAGAAACAGAGGAACTTGAACATGGAAATGACCCTCTGCTGGCCATACTGCTTATGGTACATAATTTTAAAAGGCTTTTAGAGAGAAGGGAAATGTTTTATTATGCATTCAGCACAGTGTTATGGTGATGTTTCTTAACTATCAGCTATTTTTAAAATTCTTATAATCTTTCTATAGATGACAAAGTTACATAAATATGAAGGATAAGAAGGGCCCCTGCAAACCTGATAATACAATTCTCTTTTCAATGATAACGTATTTCTAAGCGCGCATCTCCTAATCATATTGATGTGCATTAAGTGTTCTTTAACCTGCCCCTGTCAAAGTGGCTAAAGTAATATTTCATGAGGAGATAATTTTTTCCTTTAGGTGACTTTTCCGCATAATACTCTAACATTTCCAATTCCATATTTCTCGAAAAAGTTTACATGATATACATATACAATTACTAAAATTTTGGCGGCATAAATAATTTAAATGGACTTTACTTCAAAGATAATATTTATTTTTAAAGTTGTAAACCTTGGAATCATCAATTAATTAGAATTATCTTTTTCTTTATAAATAAAGTTTTTTGTCCCTACATATTTATGATTTGGAAATTTTCACCTGGAAAATTTCATTTTCAGTTGTATGCCTTGTCTTTAGTATAAAATTCAGTATTTCAATTTCAATATAATTTTTTGATTGATTTTAATGCAGAGAACAGAAAGGAATATCTTCAAATATAAACTACACAGAATCATTCTGTGAAACATCTTTCTGATCTGTGCATTCAGCTAACAGAGTTAAATCGTACTTTTGATTGAGCAGTTCTGAACACTCTTTCTGTAGAAAATGCAACTGGACATTTGCAGCGCTAAGAGGGTAGTAGTGGAAAAAGGAATATATTCAAATATAAAGTAAACAGAAGCATTCTGTGAAATTTCTTTCTGTTCTCTGCAACTTCTTTCTGTTCTCTGCATTCAACTAACAGAGTTGAGCCTTACTTTTGAAGGAGCAGTTCCGAAACACTCTTTGTGTAGAAACTGAAATTGGACATTCGGAGAGCTAAGAGGATAAAAGTCGAAAAAGGAATATCTTCAGCTAAATACTACACAGAAGCATTCTGTGAAACTTATTTCTGATATGTGCATTCAGCTAACAGAGTAAAACCATACTTTTGATTGAGCCATTATGAACACTCTTTCTGAAGAAAATGCAAGTGGACATTCGGAGCACTAAGAAGGTAATACAGGAAAAAGGAATATATTCAAATATAAACTACACAGAAGAATTCTGTGAAACTTCTTTCTGTTCTGTGCATTCAACTAACAGAGTTGAACCTTACTTTTGATTGAGCCGTCCTGAAACACTCATTCTGTAGAAATTGCAATTGGACATTCTGAGCGCTAAGTGGCCTATATTGGGAAAAAGAATATCTCCAAATAAAAACTACTCAGAAGAATTCTGTGAAACTTATTTCTGATCTGTGCATTCAGCTAACAGAGTTAAACCATACTTTTGATTGAGCAGTTATTAAACACTGTTTCTGTAGGAAATGCAAGTGGACATTAGGAGCGCTAAGATTGTAATAGTGGAAAAAGGAATATCCCCAAATAAAAACTACACAGAAGCATTCTCTGAAACTCCTTTCTGTTCTCTGCATTAAACTAACAGAGTTGAGCCTTACTTTTGAAGGAGCTGTTCTGAAACACTCTTTGTGTAGAAACTGCCAGTGGACATTCGGAACGCTAAGAGGGTAATAGTCGAAAAAGGAATATCTTCAACTAAATACTAAACAGAAGCATTCTGTGAAACTTCTTTCTTTTCTGTGCATTCAACTAAAAGAGTTGAACCTTACTTTTCATTGAGCCGTTCTGAAACACTCTTTCTGTAGAAAATGCAAGTGGTGATTCGGAGCGCTAAGAGGGTAATAGAGGAAAAAGGAATATCTTCAAATATAAACTACACAGAAGCATTCTGTAGAACTTCTTTCTGTTCCTTGCATTCAACTAACAATATTCAACCTTACTTTTGATTGACCAGTTCTGAAACTCTCTTTCTGTAGATACTGCAATTGGAAATTCTGAACGCTAAGAGTCCTATATTGGAAAAAGGAATATCTTCAAATAAAAACTACACAGAAGAATTCTGTGAAACTTCTTTCTGATCTGTGCATTCAACTAACAGAGTTAAACCATACTTTTGATTGAGCAGTTCTGAACACTCTTTCTGTAGAAAATGCAAGTGGACATTCGGAGCTCTAAGAGGGTAATAGTGGAAAAAGTAATATCGTCAAATAAGAACTACAGACAAGCATTCTGTGAAACTACTTTCTGTTCTGTGCATTCAAATAACAGAGTTGAACCTTACTTTTGATAGAGCCATTCTGAAACACTCTTTCTGTAGAAAATTCAATTGGACAATCTGAGCGATAAGAGGCCTATATTGGGAAAAAGAATATCTTCAAATAAAAACTACACAGAAGCATTCTGTGACACTTTTTCTGATCTGTGCATTCAGCTAACAGAGTTAAATCATACATTTGATTGATCAGTTCTGAACACTCTTTCTGTAGAAAATACAACAGGACATTTGGAGCGCTAAGAGGGTAGTAGTGCAAAAAGGAATATATTCAAATATAAACTACACAGAAGCATTCTGTGAAACTTGTTTCTGTTCTGTGCATTCAACTAACATAGTTGAACCTTACTTTTGATTGAGCCTTTCTGAAACACTCTTTCTGTAGAAAATGCAATTGGACATTCTGAGCGCTAAGAGGCCTATATTGGTAAAAAGAATATCTTCATATAAACACTACACAGAAGCATTCTGTGAAACTTCTTTCTGATCTGTGCATTCAGCTAACAGAGTTAAACCATACTTTTGATTGAGCAGTTCTGAAACACTCTTTCTGTAGAAAATGCAACTGGACATTCAGAGCGCTAAGTGGGTAATAGTGGAAAATGGAATATCTTCAAATATAAACTACACAGAAGAATTCTGTGAAACTTATTTCTGATCTGTGCATTCACCTAACACAGTTAAACCATACTTTTGATAGAGCAGTTCTGAACACACTTTCTGTAGAAAATGCAAGTGGACATTCGGAGATCTAAGAGGCCTATATTGGTAAAAAGAATATCTTCATATAAACACTACACAGCAGCATTCTGTGAAGCTTCTTTCTGATCTCTGCATTCAGCTAATAGAGTTAAACCATACTTTTGATTGAGCAGTTCTGAAACACTCTTTCTGTAGAAAATGCAACTGGACATTCAGAGCGCTAAGTGGGTAATAGTGGAAAATGGAATATATTCAAATATAAACTACACAGAAGCATTCTGTGAAACTACATTCTGTTCTGTGCATTCAACTAACAGAGTTGAACCTTAATTTTGATTGAGCAGTTCTGAAAAACACTTTCTGTAGAAAGTGTAATTGGATTTCTGAACGCTAAGAGTCCTATATTGAGAAAAATAATATCTTCAAATAAAAACTACAGAGATGCATTCTCTGAAACTACTTTCTGATCTGTGCATTCAGCTAACAGAATTAAATGATACATTTGATTTAGCAGTTCTGAAACACTCTTTCTGTAGAAAATGCAAGTGGACATTCGGTGCGCTAAGTTGGTAATTGTGGAAAAAGTAATATCTTCAAATAAAAACTACACAGAGGCATTCTCTGAAACTTCTTTCTGTTCTCTGCATTCAACTAACAGAGTTGAGCCTTATTTTTGAAGGAGCAGCCCTGAAACACACTTTCTGTAGAAACTGCAAGTGGACATTCCGAGCGCTACTAGGGTAATAGTGGAAAAAGGAATACCTTCAAATAAATACTACACAGAAGCAATCTGTGAAACTACTTTCTGTTCTGTGAATTCAACTAAAAGTGTTGAACCCTACTTTTCATTTTGCCGTTCTGAAACACTCTTTCTGTAGAAACTGCAATTGGATATTCGGAGCGCTAAGAGGCCTATATTTGAAAAAGGACTATCTTCAAATAAAAACTACACAGAAGCATTCTGTGAAACTTCGTACTGATATGTGCATTCAGCTAACAGAGATAAACCATACTTTTGATTGAGCAGTTCTGAACACTCTTTTTGTAGAAAATGCAGGTGGACATTCGGAGCGCTAAGAGGGTAATACTGAAAAAAGGAATATATTCAAATATAAACTACACAGAAGCATTCTGTGAAACTTCTTTCTGTTCTCTGCATTCAACTTACAGTGTTGAGCATTACTTTTGAAGGAGCAGTTCTGAAAAACTCTTTGTGTAGAAACTGCCAGTGGACATTCGGAGCGCTAAGAGGTTAATATTCAAAAAAGGAATATCTTCAACTAAATACTACACAGAAGCCTCCTCTGAAACTTATTTCTGATATGTGCATTTAACTAACAGAGTAAAACCATATTTTTGATTGAGCCGTTCTGAACACTCTCTATGTAGAAAATGCAAGTGGACATTCGGAGCGCTAAGAGGGTAATAGTGGAAAAAGGAATATATTCAAATATAAACTACTGAGAAGCATTCTGTGAAACTTCTTTTTGTTCTGTGCATTCAACTAACAGAGTTGAACCTTACTTTTGATTGAGCCGTTCTGAAACACTCTTTCTGTAGAAACTGCAATTTAACATACTGAGCGCTATGATGCCTATATTGGGATAAAGAATAACTTAAAATAAAAACTAAACAGATGCATTCTGTGAAACTTCTTTCTTATCTGTGCATTCAGCTAACAGAGTTAAACGATACTTTTGATTTAGCAGTTCTGAAACACTCTTTCTGTAGAAAATGCAAGTGGTCATTCGGTGCGCTAAGATGGTAATTGTGGAAAAAGGAATATCTTCAAATAAAAACTACACAGAGGCATTCTCTGAAACTTGTTTCTGTTCTCTGCTTTCAACTAACAGGGTTGAGCCTTATTTTTGAAGGAGCAGTCCTGAAACACTCTTTCTGTAGAAACTGCAAGTGGACATTCGGAGCGCTAAGAGGGTAATAGTGGAAAAAGGAATATATTCAAATAAATACTACACAGAAGCATTCTGTGAAACTACTTTCTGTTCTGTGCATTCAACTAAAAGAGTTGAACCCTACTTTTGATTGAGCCATTCTGAAACACTCTTTCTGTAGAAACTGCAATTGGATATTCGGAGCGCTAAGAGGCCTATATTGGAAAAAGGACTATCTTCAAATAAAAACTACACGGAAGCATTCCGTGAAACTTCGTACTGATCTGTGCATTCAGCTAACAGAATTAAACCATACTTTTGATTGAGCAGTTCGGAAACACTCTTTCTGTAGAAAATGCAAGTGGACATTCGGAGCGCTTAGAAGGTAATAGTGGAAAAAGGAACATCTTCAAATATAAACTACACAGAAGCATTCTATGAAACTTCTTTCTGTTCCGTTCATTCAACTAACAGAGTTGAACCTTACATTTGATTGAGCAGTTCAGAAACACTCTTTCTGTAGATACTGCAATTGGACATACTGAGCGCTAAGACTCCTATATTGGAGAAAGGAATATCTTCAAATAAAAAGTACACAGAAGCATTCTGTGAAAATTCTTTCTGATCTGTGCATTCAGCTAACAGAGTTAAACCATACTTTTGATTGAGCAGGTCTGAACACTCTTTCTGTAGAAAATGCAAGTGGACATTCGGAGCGCTAAGAGGGTAATACTGAAAAAGGGAATATATTCAAATATAAACTACACAGAGGCATTCTGTGTAACTCCTTTCTGTTCTCTGCATTCAACTAACAGAGTTGAGCCCTACTTTTGAAGGAGCAGTTCTGAAACACTCTTTGTGTAGAAACTGAAATTGGACATTCGGAGAGCTAAGAGGATAATAGTCGAAAAAGGAATATCTTCAACAAAATACTACACGGAAGGATTCTGTGAAACTTATTTCTGTTACGTGCATTCAAAAAACAGAGTAAAACCATACTTTTGATTGAGCCGTTCTGAACACTCTTTCTGTAGAAAATGCAAGTGGACATTCGGAGCACTAAGAGGGTAATACTGGAAAAAGGAATATATTCAAATATAAACTACACAGAAGTATTCTGTGAAACTTCTTGCTGTTCTGTGCATTCAAGTAACAGAGTAGAACCTTACTTTTGATGGAACCGTTCTGAAACCCTCTTTCTGTAGAAAATGCAAGTGGACATTCGGAGCGCTAAGACGGTAATAGTGGAAAAAGGAATACATTCAAATATAAACTACACAGAAGCATTCTGTGAAACTTCTTTCTGTTCTGTGCATTCAACTAACAGAGTTGAACCTTACTTTTGATTGAGCCTTCTGAAACACTCATTCTGTAGAAACTGCAATTGGACATTCTGAGCACTAAGAGGCCTATATTGGGAAAAAGAATATCTCCAAATAAAAACTACTCAGAAGCATTCTGTGAAACTTATTTCTGATCTGTGCATTCAGCTAACAGAGTTAAACGATACTTTTAATTGAGAATTTATGAGAAAATCTTTCTGTAGAAAATGCAAGTGGACATTCGGAGCGCTAAGATTGTATTAGTGGAAAAAGGAATATCCCCAAATTAAAACTACACAGAAGCATTCTCTGAAACTCTTTTCTGTTCTCTGCATTCAACTAACAGATTTGAGCCTTACTTTGAAGGAGCTGTTCTGAAACACTCATTGTGTAGAAACTGCCAGTGGACATTCGGAACGCTAAGAGGGTAATAGTTGAAAAAGGAATATCTATAACTAAATACTACACAGAAGCATTCTGTGAAACTTCTTTCTGTTCTGTTCATTCAACTAAAAGAGTTGAACCTTACTTTTGATTGAGACGTTCTGAAACACTCTTTCTGTAGAAAATGCAAGTGGTGATTCGGAGCGCTAAGAGGGTAATAGTGAAAAAAGGAATATCTTCAAATATAAACTACACAGAAGCATTCTCTGAAACTTCTTTCTGTTCCGTGCATTCAACTAACAGTATTGAACCTTACTTTTGATTGAGCAGTTCTGAAACTCTCTTTCTGCAGATACTGCAATTGGACATTCTGAGCGCTAAGAGACCTATATTGGAAAAAGGAATATCTTCAAATAAAAACTACACAGAAGAATTCTGTGAAACTTCTTTCTGATCTGTGCATTCAACTAACAGAGTTAAACCATACTTTTGATTGAGCAGTTCTGAACACTCTTTCTGTAGAAAATGCAAGTGGACATTCGGAGCTCTAAGTGGGTAATAGTGGAAAAAGTAATATCGTCAAATATGAATTACAGAGAAGCATTCTGTGAAACTACTTTCTGTTCTGTGCATTCAAATAACAGAGTTGAGCCCTACTTTTGAAGGAGCAGTTCTGAAACACTCTTTGTGTAGAAACTGCAATTGGACAATCTGAGCGCTAGAGGCCTATATTGGGAAAAAGTATATCTTCAAATAAAAACTACACAGAAGCATCCTGTGCAACTTCTTTCTAATCTGTGCATTCAGCTAAGAGAGTTAAATCATACATTTGATTGAGCAGTTCTGAACACTCTTTCTGTAGAAAATGCAACTGGACATTTGGAGCGCTAAGAGGGTAGTATTGGAAAAAGCAATATATTCAAATATAAACTACACAGAAGCATTCTGTGAAACTTCTTTTTGTTCTGTGCATTCAACTAACATAGTTGAACCTTACTTTTGATTGAGCTTTTCTGAAACACCCTTTCTGTAGAAACTGCAATTGGACATTCTGAGCGCTAAGAGGCCTATATTGGTAAAAAGAATATCTTCATATAAACATTACACCACAGCATTCTGTGAAACTTCTTTCTGTTCTGTGCATTCAGCTAACAGAGTTAAACCATTCTTTTGATTGAGCAGTTCTGAAACAATCTTTCTGTAGATAATGCAACTGGAGATTCAGAGCGCTAAGTGGGTAATAGTGAAAAACGGAATATCTTCAAATATAAACTACCCAGAAGAATTCTGTGAAACTTCTTTCTGATCTGTGCATTCACCTAACAGGGTTAAACCACACTTATGTTTGAGCAGTTCTGAACACTCATTCTGTAGAAAATGCAACTGGACCTTTGGAGCGCTAAGAGGTTAATAGTGGAAAAAGGAATACCTTCAAATAAATACTACACAGAAGCATTCTGTGAAACTTCTTTCTGTTCTGTGAATTCAACTAAAAGAGTTGAACCCTACTTTTCATTGAGCCGTTCTGAAACACTCTTTCTGTAGAAACTGTAATTGGATATTCGGAGCGCTAAGAGGCCTATATATGAGAAAGGACTATCTTCAAATGAAAACTACACAGAAACATTCTGTGAAACCTCGTACTGATCTGTGCATTCAGCTAACAGAGTTAAACCATACTTTTGATTGAGCAGTTCAGAAACACGCTTTCTGTAGAAAATGCAAGTGGGCATTCGGAGCGCTTAGAAGGTAATAGTGGAAAAAGGAATATCTTCAAATATAAACTACACGGAATCATTCTCTGAAACTTCTTTCTGTTCTGTTCATTCAACTAACAAAGTTGAACCTTACTTTTGATTGAGCCTTTCTGAAACACTCATTCTGTAGAAACTGCAATTGGACATTCTGTGCGCTAAGAGGCCTATATTGGTAAAAAGAATATCTCCATATAAACACTACACAGCAGCATTCTGTGAAACATCTTTCTGATCTGTGCATTCAGCTAACAGAGCTAAACCATACTTTTGATTGAGCAGTTCTGAAACACTCTTTCTGTAGAAAATGCAACTGGACATTCAGAGAGATAAGTGGGTAATAGTGGAAAATGGAATATCTTCATATATAAACTACACAGAAGAATTCTGTGAAACTTATTTCTGATCTGTGCATTCACCTAACAGAGTTAAATCATACTTTTGATAGAGCAGTTCTGAACACACTTTCTGTAGAAAATGCAAGTGGACATTCTGAGCTCTAAGAGGGTAACAGTGGAAAAAGGAATATCTTCAATTACAAACTACACAGAAGCAATCTGTGAAACTACATTCTGTTCTGTGCATTCAACTAACAGATTTGAAACTTAGATTTGATTGAGCCGTTCTGAAACACTCTTTCTGTAGAAAATGCAAGTGGAGATTCGGAGCGCTAAGAGGGTAATAGTGGAAAATGGAATGTCTTCAAATATAAACTGCACAGAATGATTCTGTGAAACTTCTTTCTGATCTGTGCATTCAGCTAACAGAGTTAAACCATACTTTTGATTGAGCAGATCTGAACACTCTTTCTGTAGAAAATGCAACTGGACATTTGGAGCGCTAAGAGAGTAGTAGTGGAAAAGGAATATATTCAAATATAAACTACACAGAAGCATTCTGTGAAACTTCTTTCTGATCTGAGCATTCAGCTAACAGAGTTAAACCATACTTTTGATTGAGCAGTTTTGAAACACTCTGTCTGTAGAAAATGCAACTGGTCATTCGTAGCGCTAAGTGGGTAATATTGGAAAAAAGAATATGTTCAAATATAAACTACACAGAAGCATTGTATGAAACTCCTTTCTGTTCTGTGCATTCAACTAAAAGAGTTGAACCTTACTTTTGATTGAGCCGTTCTGAAACACTCTTTCTGTAGAAACTGCAATTGGACATTCTAAGCGCTAAGAGGCCTACATTGGGAAAAATAATATCTTCAAATAAAAACTACACAGATGCATTCTCTGAAACTTATTTCTGATCTGTAAATTCAGTTAACAGAGCTAAACCATATTTTTGATTGAGCAGTTATGAAACACTCTTTGTGTAGAAATTGCCAGTGGATATTCGGAGCGCTAAGTGGGTAATAGTCCAAAAAGGAGTATCTTCAACTAAATACTACACAGAAGCATTCTGTGAAACTTCTTTCTGTTCTGTGCATTCAACTAAGAGAGTTGAACCTTACATTTGATTGAGCCGTTCTGAAACACTCTTTCTGTAGAAACTGGAATTGGACATTCTGAGTGCTAAGAGGCCTATATTGGGAAAAATAATATCTTCAAATAAAAACTACACAGAAGCATTGTTTGAAACTTATTTCTGATATGTGCATTCAGCTAACAGAGTGAAACCATACTTTTGATTGTGCAGTTCAGAACTCTTTCTGTGGAAAATGCAAGTGGACATTCGGAGCGCTATGAGGGTAAGATTGGAAAAAGGAATATATTCAAGTATAAACTACACAGTAGCATTCTGTGAAACTTCTTTCTGTTCTGTTCATTCAACTAAAAGTGTTCAACCTTAGTTTTGATTGAGCCGTTCTGAAACACTCTTTCTGTAGAAACTGCAATTGGACATTCTGAGCGCTAAGAGGCCTATATTGGGAAAGAGAATATCTACAAATAAAAACTACACAGAAGCATTCTGTGAAACTACTTTCTGTTCTGTTCATTCAACTAAAAGTGTTGAACCTTAGTTTTGATTGAGCCGTTCTGAAACACTCTTTCTATAGAAAATGCAAGTGGAGATTCGGAGCGCTAAGAGGGTAATAGTGGAAAAAGGAATGTCTTCAAATATAAACTACACAGAATCATTCGGTGAAACTTCTTTCTGATCTGTGCATTCAGCTAACAGAGTTAAACCATACTTTTGATTGAGCAGATCTGAACACTCTTTCTGTAGAAAATGCAACTGGATATTTGGAGCGCTAAGAGGGTAGTAGTGGAAAAGGAATATATTCAAATATAAACTACACAGAAGCATTCTGTGAAACTTCTTTCTGATCTGAGCATTCAGCTAACAGAGTTAAACCATACTTTTGACTGAGCAGTTTTGAAACACTGTCTGTAGAAAATGCAACTGGACATTTGTAGCGCTAAGTGGGTAATAGTGGAAAAAAGAATATGTTCAAATATAAACTAAACAGAAGCATTGTATGAAACTTCTTTCTGTTCTGTGCATTCAACTAACAGAGTTGAACCTTACTTTTGATTGAGCCGTTCTGAAACACTCTTTCTGTAGAAAATGCAATTGGACATTCTGAGCGCTAAGAGGCCTATATTGGGAAAAATAATATCTTCAAATAAAAACTACACAGAAGCATTGTGTGAGACTTATTTCTGATATGTGCATTCACCTAACAGAGTTAAACCATACTTTTGATTGCGCAGTTCCGAACACTCTTTCTGTAGAAAATGCAAGTGGACATTCGGAGCGCTAAGAGGGTAATAGTGGAAAAAGGAATATATTCAAATATAAACTACACAGTAGCATTCTGTGAAACTTCTTTCTGTTCTGTGCATTCAACTAACAGAGTTGAACCTTACTTTTGATTGAGCCGTTCTGAAACACTCTTTCTGTAGAAACTGCAATTTTACATTATAAGGGCTAAGAGGCCTACATTGGGAAAAAGAATATCTTCAAATAAAAACTACACAGATGCATTCTGTGAAACTTATTTCTTATCTGTAAATTCAGTTAAAAGAGCTAAACCATATTTTTGATTGAGCAGTTATGAAGCACTCTTTTTGTAGAAAATGCAAGTGGACATTCGGAGCGCTAAGATTGTAATAGAGGAAAAAGGAATATCTCCAATTAAAAACTACACAGAAGCATTCTCTGAAACCCCTTTCTGTTCTCCGCATTCAACTAACAGAGTTGAGCCTTACTTTTGAAGGAGCAGTTCTGAAACACTCTTTGTGTAGAAACTGCCAGTGGATATTAGGAACGCTAAGTGGGTAATAGTCCAAAAAGGAGTATTTTCAACTAAATACTACACAGAAGCATTCTGTGAAACTTCTTTCTGTTCTGTGCATTCAACTACCAGGGTTGAACCTTAATTTTGATTGAGCCTTTCTGAAACACTCTTTCTGTAGAAACTGCAATTGGACATTCTGAGCGCTAAGAGGCCTATATTGGGAATAATAATATCTACAAATAAAAACTACACAGAAGCATTGTTTGAAACTTATTTCTGATATGTGCATTCGGCTAACAGAGTTAAACCATACTTTTGATTGCGCAGTTCAGAACACTCTTTCTGTAAAAAATGCAAGTGGACATTCGGAGCGCTAGGAGGGTAATAGTGGAAAAAGGAATATATTCAAATATAAACTACACAGAAGCATTCTGTGAAATTTCTTTCTGTTCTGTGCATTCAACTACCAGGTTTGAACCTTAATTTTGATTGAGCCGTTCTGAAACACTCTTTCTGTAGAAACTGCAATTGGACATTCTGAGCGCTAAGAGGCCTATATTGGGAAAAAGATTATCTACAAATAAAACTACACAGAAGCATTCTGTGAAACTTCTTTCTGTTCTGTTCATTCAACTAAAAGAGTTGAACCTTAGTTTTGATTGAGCCGTTCTGAAACACTCTTTCTGTAGAAAATGCAAGTGGAGATTCGGAGCGCTAAGAGGGTAATAGTGGAAAAAGGAATGTCTTCAAATATAAACTACACAGAATCATTCTGTGAAACTTCTTTCTGATCTGTGCATTCAGGTAACAGAGTTAAACCATACTTTTGATTGAGCAGATCTGAACACTCTTTCTGTAGAATATGCAACTGGACATTTGGAGCGCTAAGAGGGTAGTAGTGGAAAAAGGAATATATTCAAATATAAACTACACAGAAGCATTCTGTGAAACTTTTTCTGATCTGAGCATTCAGCTAACAGAGTTAAACCATACTTTTGATTGAGCAGTTTTGAAACACTCTGTCTGTAGAAAATGCAACTGGACATTCGTAGCGCTAAGTGGGTAAAAGTGGAAAAAATAATATGTTCAAATATAAACTACACAGAAGCATTGTATGAAACTTCTTTCTGTTCTGCGCATTTAACTAACAGAGTTGAACCTTACTTTTGATTGAGCCGTTCTGAAACACTCTTTCCGTAGAAACTGCAATCGGACATTCTGAGCGCTAAGAGGCCTATATTAGGAAAAATAATATCTTCAAATAAAAACTACACAGAAGCATTGTGTGAAACTTATTTCTGATATGTGCATTCAGCTAACAGAGTTAAACCATACTTTTGATTGCGCAGTTCCGAACACTCTTTCTGTAGAAAATGCAAGTGGACATTCGGAGCGCTAAGAGGGTAATAGTGGAAAAAGGAATATATTCAAATATAAACTACACAGAAGCATTCTGTGAAACTTCTTTCTGTTCTCTGCATTCAACTACCATGGTTGAACCTTACTTTTGATTGAGCCGTTCTGAAACACTCTTTCTGTAGAAACTGCAATTGGAGATTCTGAACGCTAAGAGGCCTATATTGGGAAAAAGAATATCTACAAATAAAAACTACACAGAAGCATTCGGTGAAACTTCTTTCTGTTCTGTTCATTCAACTAAAAGAGTTGAACCTTAGTTTTGATTGATCCGTTCTGAAACACTCTTTCTGTAGAAAATGCAAGTGGAGATTCGGAGCGCTAAGAGGGTAATACTGGAAAGAGGAATGTCTTCAAATATAAACTACGCAGAATCATTCTGTGAAACTTCTTTCAGATCTGTGCATTCAGCTAACAGAGTTAAACTATACTTTTGATTGAGCAGATCTGAACACTCTTTCTGTAGAAAATGCAACTGGACATTTGGAGCGCTTAGAGGGTAGTAGTGGAAAAAGGAATATATTCCAATATAAACTACACAGAAGCATTCTGTGAAACTTCTTTCTGATCTGAGCATCAGCTAACAGACTTAAACCATACTTTTGATTGAGCAGTTTTGAAACACTCTGTCTGTAGAAAATGCAACTGGACATTCGTAGCGCTAAGTGGGTAATAGTGGAAAAAA
This sequence comes from Symphalangus syndactylus, assembly GCF_028878055.3. Classification (NCBI taxonomy): domain Eukaryota; kingdom Metazoa; phylum Chordata; class Mammalia; order Primates; family Hylobatidae; genus Symphalangus; species Symphalangus syndactylus. The sequence continues at coordinate 9,037,722 of NC_072433.2, forward strand.
GAATATGTTCAAATATAAACTACACAGAAGCATTGTATGAAACTTCTTTCTGTTCTGTGCATTCAACTAACAGAGTTGAACCTTACTTTTGATTGAGCCGTTCTGAAACACTCTTTCTGTAGAAACTGCAATTGGACATGCTAAGCGCTAAGAGGCCTACATTGGGAAAAAGAATATCTTCAAATAAAAACTACACAGATGCATTCTGTGAAACTTATTTCTGATCTGTAAATTCAGTTAACAGAGCTAAACCATATTTTTGATTGAGCAGTTATGAAACACTCTTTTTGTAGAAAATGCAAGTGGACATTCGGAGCGCTAAGATTGTAAGAGAGGAAAAAGGAATATCTCCAATTAAAAACTACACAGAAGCATTCTCTGAAACCCCTTTCTGTTCTCCGCATTCAACTAACAGTGTTGAGCCTTACTTTTGAAGGAGCAGTTCTGAAACACCATTTGTGTAGAAAAAGCCAGTGGATATTCGGAGCGCTAAGTGGGTAATAGTCCAAAAAGGAATATCTTCAACTAAATACTACACAGAAGCATTCAGTGAAACATCTTTCTATTCTGTGCATTCAACTAAGAGAGTTGAACCTTACATTTGATTGAGCCGTTCTGAAACACTCTTTCTGTAGAAATTGCAATCGGACATTCTGAGCGCTAAGAGGCCTATATTGGGAAAAATAATATCTTCAAATAAAAACTACACAGAGGAATTGTTTGAAACTTATTTCTGATATGTGCATTCAGCTAACAGAGTTAAACCATACTTTTGATTGCGCATTTCAGAACACTCTTTCTGTAGAAAATTCAAGTGGACATTCGGAGCGCTAAGAGGGTAATAGTGGACAAAGGAATATATTCAAATATAAACTACACAGTAGCATTCTGTGAAATTTCTTTCTCTTCTGTGCATTCAACTAACAGTGTTGAACCTTACTTTTGATTGAGCCGTTCTGAAACACTCTTTCTGTAGAAACTGCAATTGGACATTCTGAGCGCTAAGAGGCCTCCATTGGGAAAAAGAATATCTTCAAATAAAAAGTACACAGATGCATTCTGTGAAACTTATTTCTGATCTGTAAATTCAGTTAACAGAGCTAAACCATATTTTTGATTGAGCAGTTATGAAACACTCTTTATGTAGAAAATGCAAGTGGACATTCGGAGCGCTAAGATTGTAATAAAGGAAAAAGGAATATCTCCAATTAAAAACTACACAGAAGCATTCTCTGAAACCCCTTTCTGTTCTCCGCATTCAACTAACAGAGTTGATCCTTACTTTTGAAGGAGCAGTTCTGAAACGCTCTTTGTGTAGAAACTGCCAGTGGATATTCGGAGCGCTAAGTGGGTAATAGTCCAAAAAGGAGTATCTTCAACTAAATACTACACAGAAGCATTCAGTGAAACTTCTTTCCGTTCTGTGCATTCAACTAAGAGAGTTGAACCTTACATTTGATTGAGCCGTTCTGAAACACTCTTTCTGTAGAAACTGCAATTGGACATTTTGAGCGCTAAGAGGCCTACATTGGGAAAAAAAATATCTTCAAATAAAAACTACACCGATACATTCTCTGAAACTTATTTCTGATCTGTAAATTCAGTTAACAGAGCTAAACCATATTTTTGATTGAGCAGTTGTGAAACACTCTTTTTGTAGAAAATGCAAGTGGACATTGGGAGCACTAAGATTGTAATAGGGGAAAAAGGAATATCTCCAATTAAAAACTACACAGAAGCATTCTCTGAATCCCCTTTCTGTTCTCCGCATTCAACTAACAGAATTGAGCCTTACTTTCGAAGGAGCAGTTCTGAAACACTCTTTGTGTAGAAACTGCCAGTGGATATTCGGAACGCTAAGTGGGTAATAGTCCAAAAAGGAGTATCTTCAACTAAATACTACACAGAAGCATTCTGTGAAACTTCTTTCTGTTCTGTGCATTCAACTAAGAGAGTTGAACCTGACATTTGATTGAGCCGTTCTGAAACACTCTTTCTGTAGAAACTGCAATTGGACATTCTGAGCGCTAAGAGGCCTATATTGGGAATAATAATATCTTCAAATAAAAACTACACAGAAGCATTGTTTGAAACTTATTTCCGATATGTGCATTCAGCTAACAGATTTAAACCATACTTTTGATTGCGCAGTTCAGAACACTCTTTCTGTAGAAAATGCGAGTGGACATTCGGAGCGCTAAGAGGGTAATAGTGGAAAAAGTAATATATTCAAATATAAACTACACAGAAGCATTCTGTGAAATTTCTTTCTGTTCTGTGCATTCAGCTACCAGGTTTGAACCTTAATTTTGATTGAGCCGTTCTGAAACACTCTTTCTGTAGAAACTGCAATTGGACATTCTGAGCGCTAAGAGGCCTATATTGGGAAAAAGAATATCTACAAATAAAAACTACACAGAAGCATTCCGTGAAACTTCTTTCTGTTCTGTTCATTCAAGTAAAAGAGTTGAACCTTAGTTTTGATTGAGCCGTTCTGAAACACTCTTTCTGTAGAAAATGCAAGTGGAGATTCGGAGCGCTAAGAGGGTAATAGTGGAAAAAGGAATGTCTTCAAATATAAACTACACAGAATAATTCTGTGAAACTTCTTCCTGATCTGTGCATTCAGGTAACAGAGTTAAACCATACTTTTGATTGAGCAGATCTGAACACTCTTTCTGTAGAAAATGCAACTGGACATTTGGAGCGCTAAGAGGGTAGTAGTGGAAAAAGGAATATATTCAAATATAAACTACACAGAAGCATTCTGTGAAACTTCTTTCTGATCTGAGCATTCAGCTAACAGAGTTAAACCATAATTTTGATTGAGCAGTTTTGAAACACTCTGTCTGTAGAAAATGCAACTGGACATTCGTAGCGCTAAGTGGGTAATAGTGGAAAAAAGAATATGTTCAAATATAAACTACACAGAAGTATCGTATGAAACTTCTTTCTGTTCTGTGCATTCAACTAACAGAGTTGAACCTTACTTTTGATTGAGCCGTTCTGAAACACTCTTTCCGTAGAAACTGCAATTGGACATTCTGAGCGCTAAGAGGCCTATATTGGGAAAAATAATATCTTCAAATAAAAACTACACAGAAGCATTGTGTGAAACTTATTTCTGATATGTGCATTCAGCTAACAGAGTTAAACCATACTTTTGATTGCGCAGTTCTGAACACTATTTCTGTAGAAAATGCAAGTGGACATTCGGAGCGCTAAGAGGGTAATAGTGGAAAAAGTAATATATTCAAATATAAACTACACAGTAGCATTCTGTGAAACTTCTTTCTGTTCTGTGCATTCAACTAACAGAGTTGAACCTTACTTTAGATTGAGCCGTTCTGAAACACTCTTTCTGTAGAAACTGCAATTGGACATTCTAAGCGCTAGGAGGCCTACATTGGGAAAAAGAATATCTTCAAAAAAAAACTACACAGATACATTCTCTGAAACTTATTTCTGATCTGTAAATTCAGTTAACAGAGCTAAACCATATTTTTGATTGAGCAGTTATGAAACACTCTTTTTGTAGAAAATGCAAGTGGACATTGGGAGCGCTAAGATTGTAAGAGAGGAAAAAGGAATACCTCCAATTAAAAACTACACAGAAGCATTCTCTGAAACCCCTTTCTCTTTTCCGCATTCAACTAACAGAGTTGAGCCTTACTTTCGAAGGAGCAGTTCTGAAACCCACTTTGTGTAGTAACTGCCAGTGGATATTCGGAGCGCTAAGTGGGTAATAGTTCAAAAAGGAGTATCTTCAACTAAATACTACACAGGAGCATTCTGTGAAACTTCTTTCTGTTCTGTGCATTCAACTAAGAGAGTTGAACCTGACATTTGATTGAGGCGTTCTGAAACACTCTTTCTGTAGAAACTGCAATTGGACATTCTGAGCGCTAAGAGGCCTATATTGGGAATAATAATATCTTCAAATAAAAACTACACAGAAGCATTGTTTGAAACTTATTTCCGATATGTGCATTCAGCTAACAGAGTTAAACCATACTTTTGATTGCGCAGTTCAGAACACTCTTTCTGTAGAAAATGCAAGTGGACATTCGGAGCGCTAAGAGGGTAATAGTGGAAAAAGGAATATATTCAAATATAAACTACACAGAAGCATTCTGTGAAATTACTTTCTGTTCTGTGAATTCAACTACCAGGTTTGAACCTTAATTTTGATTGAGCCGTTCTGAAACACTGTTTCTGTAGAAACTGCAATTGGACATTCTGAGCGCTAAGAGGCCTATATTGGGAAAAAGAATATCTACAAATAAAAACTACACAGAAGCATTCTGTGAAACTTCTTTCTGTTCTGTTCATTCAACTAAAAGAGTTGAACCTTAGTTTTGATTGAGCAGTTCTGAAACACTCTTTCTGTAGAAAATGCAAGTGGAGATTCGGAGCGCTAAGAGGGTAATAGTGGAAAAAGGAATGTCTTCAAATATAAACTATACAGAATCATTCTGTGAAACTTCTTTCTGATCTGTGCATTCAGGTAACAGAGTTAAACCATACTTTTGATTGAGCAGACTGAACACTCTTTCTGTAGAAAATGCAACTGGACATTTGGAGCGCTAAGAGGGTAGTAGTGGAAAAAGGAATATATTCAAATATAAACTACACAGAAACATTCTGTGAAACTTCTTTCTGATCTGAGCATTCAGCTAACAGAGTTAAACCATACTTTTGATTGAGCAGTTTTGAAACCCTCTGTCTGTAGAAAATTCAACCGGACATTCGTAGCGCTAAGTGGGTAATAGTGGAAAAAATAATATGTTCAAATATAAACTACACAGAAACATTGTATGAAACTTCTTTCTGTTCTGTGCATTCAACTAACACAGTTGAACCTTACTTTAGATTGAGCCGTTCTGAAACACTCTTTCTGGAGAAACTGCAATTGGACATTCTGAGCGCTAAGAGGCCTATATTGGGAAAAATAATATCTTCAAATAAAAACTACACAGAAGCATTGTGTGAAACTTATTTCTGATATGTGCATTCAGCTAACAGAGTTAAACCATACTTTTGATTGCGCAGTTCCGAACACTTTTTCTGTAGAAAATGCAAGTGGACATTCTGAGCGCTAAGAGGGTAATAGTGGAAAAAGGAATATATTCAAATATAAACTACACAGTAGCATTCTGTGAAACTTCTTTCTGTTCTGTGCATTCAACTAACAGATTTGAACCTTACTTTTGATTGAGCCGTTCTGAAACACTCTTTCTGTAGAAACTGCAATTGGACATTCTAAGCGCTAAGAGGCCTACATTGCGATAAAGAATATCTTCAAATAAAAACTACACAGATACATTCTCTGAAACTTATTTCTGATCTGTAAATTCAGTTAACAGAGCTAAACCATATTTTTGATTGAGCAGTTGTGAAACACTCTTTTTGTAGAAAATGCTACTGGACATTGGGAGCGCTAAGTTTGTAATAGAGGAAAAAGGAATATCTCCAATTAAAAACTACACAGAAGCATTCTCTGAAACCCCTTTCTGTTCTCCGCATTCAACTAACAGAGTTGAGCCTTACTTTCGAAGGAGCAGTTCTGAAACACAATTTGTGTAGAAACTGCCAGTGGATATTCGGAGCGCTAAGTGGGTAATAGTCCAAAAAGGAGTATCTTCAACTAAATACTACACAGAAGCATTCTGTGAAACTACTTTCTGTTCTGTGCATTCAACTAAGAGAGTTGAACCTGACATTTGATTGAGGCGTTCTGAAAAACTCTTTCTGTAGAAACTGCAAATGGACATTCTGAGCGCTAAGAGGCCTATATTGGGAATAATAATATCTTCAAATAAAAACTACACAGAAGCATTGTTTGAAACTTATTTCCGATATATGCATTCAGCTAACAGAGTTAAACCATACTTTGGATTGCGCAGTTCAGAACACTCTTTCTGTAGAAAATGCAAGTGGACATTCGGAGCGCTAAGAGTGTAATAGTGGAAAAAGGAATATATTCAAATATAAACTACACAGAAGCATTCTGTGAAACTTCTTTCTGTTCTGTGCATTCAACTACCAGGTTTGAACCTTAAATATGATTGAGCCTTTCTGAAACACTCTTTCTGTAGAAACTGCAATTGGACATTCTGAGCGCTAAAAGGCCTATATTGGGAAAAAGAATATCTAAAAATAAAAACTACACAGAAGCATTCTGTGAAACTTCTTTCTGTTCTGTTCATTCAACTAAAAGAGTTGAACCTTAGTTTTGATTGAGCCGTTCTGAAACACTCTTTCTGTAGGAAATGCAAGTGGAGATTCGGAGCGATAAGAGGGTAATAGTGGAAAAAGGAATGTCTTCAAATATAAACTACACAAAATCATTCTGTGAAACTTGTTTCTGATCTGTGCATTCAGCTAACAGTGTTAAACCATATTTTTGATTGAGCAGATCTGAACACTCTTTCTGTAGAAAATGCAACTGGACATTTGGAGCGCTAAGAGGGTAGTAGTGGAAAAACGAATATATTCAAATATAAACTACACAGAAGCATTCTGTGAAACTTCTTTCTGATCTGAGCATTCAGCTAACAGAGTTAAACCATACTTTTGATTGAGCAGTTTTGAAACACTCTGTCTGTAGAAAATTCAACTGGACATTCGTAGCGCTAAGTGGGTAATAGTGGAAAAAAGAATATGTACAAATATAAACTACACAGAAACATTGTATGAAACTTCTTTCTGTTCTGTGCATTCAACTAACACAGTTGAACCTTACTTTAGATTGAGCCGTTCTGAAACACTCTTTCCGTAGAAACTGCAATTGGACATTCTGAGCGCTAAGAGGCCTATATTGGGAAAAATAATATCTTCAAATAAAAACTACACAGAAGCATTGTGTGAAACTTATTTCTGATATGTGCATTCAGCTAACAGAGTTAAACCATACTTTTGATTGCGCAGTTCCGAACACTTTTTCTGTAGAAAATGCAAGTGGACATTCGGAGCGCTAAGAGGGTAATAGTGGAAAAAGGAATATATTCAAATATAAACTACACAGTAGCATTCTGTGAAACTTCTTTCTGTTCTGTGCATTCAACTAACAGATTTGAACCTTACTTTTGATTGAGCCGTTCTGAAACACTCTTTCTGTAGAAACTGCAATTGGACATTCTAAGCGCTAAGAGGCCTACATTGCGATAAAGAATATCTTCAAATAAAAACTACACAGATACATTCTCTGAAACTTATTTCTGATCTGTAAATTCAGTTAACAGAGCTAAACCATATTTTTGATTGAGCAGTTGTGAAACACTCTTTTTGTAGAAAATGCTACTGGACATTGGGAGCGCTAAGATTGTAATAGAGGAAAAAGGAATATCTCCAATTAAAAACTACACAGAAGCATTCTCTGAAACCCCTTTCTGTTCTCCGCATTCAACTAACAGAGTTGAGCCTTACTTTCGAAGGAGCAGTTCTGAAACACAATTTGTGTAGAAACTGCCAGTGGATATTCGGAGCGCTAAGTGGGTAATAGTCCAAAAAGGAGTATCTTCAACTAAATACTACACAGAAGCATTCTGTGGAACTACTTTCTGTTCTGTGCATTCAACTAAGAGAGTTGAACCTGACATTTGATTGAGGCGTTCTGAAAAACTCTTTCTGTAGAAACTGCAAATGGACATTCTGAGCGCTAAGAGGCCTATATTGGGAATAATAATATCTTCAAATAAAAACTACACAGAAGCATTGTTTGAAACTTATTTCTGATATATGCATTCAGCTAACAGAGTTAAACCATACTTTGGATTGCGCAGTTCAGAACACTCTTTCTGTAGAAAATGCAAGTGGACATTCGGAGCGCTAAGAGTGTAATAGTGGAAAAAGGAATATATTCAAATATAAACTACACAGAAGCATTCTGTGAAACTTCTTTCTGTTCTGTGCATTCAACTACCAGGTTTGAACCTTAAATATGATTGAGCCTTTCTGAAACACTCTTTCTGTAGAAACTGCAATTGGACATTCTGAGCGCTAAAAGGCCTATACTGGGGAAAAGAATATCTAAAAATAAAAACTACACAGAAGCATTCTGTGATACTTCTTTCTGTTCTGTTCATTCAACTAAAAGAGTTGAACCTTAGTTTTGATTGAGCCGTTCTGAAACACTCTTTCTGTAGAAAATGCAAGTGGAGATTCGGAGCGCTATGAGGGTAATAGTGGAAAAAGGAATGTCTCCAAATATAAACTACACAGAATCATTCTGTGAAACTTCTTTCTGATCTGTGCATTCAGCTAACAGAGTTAAACCATACTTTTGATTGAGCAAATCTGAACACTCTTTCTGTAGAAAATGCAACTGGACATTTGGAGCGCTAAGAGATTAGTAGTGGAAAAAGGAATATATTCAAATATAAACTACACAGAAGCATTCTGTGAAACTTCTTTCTGATCTGAGCATTCAGCTAACAGAGTTAAACCATACTTTTGATTGAGCAGTTTTGAAACACTCTGTCTGTAGAAAATGCAACTGGACATTCGTAGCGCTAAGTGGGTAATAGTGGAAAAAAGAATATGTTCAAATATAAACTACACAGAAGCATTGTATGAAACTTCTTTCTGTTCTGTGCATTCAACTAATAGAGTTGAACCTTACTTTTGATTGAGCCTTTCTGAAACACTCTTTCTGTAGAATCTGCAATTGGACATTCTGCGCGCTAAGAGGACTCTATTGGGAAAAATAATATCTTCAAATACGAACTACACAGAAGCATTGTGTGAAACTTATTTCTGATATGTTCATTAAGCTAACAGAGTTAAACCATACTTTTGATTGCGCAGTTCTGAACACTCTTTCTGTAGAAAATGCAAGTGGACATTCGGAGCGCTAAGAGGGTAGTAGTGGAAAAAGGAATATATTCAAATATAAACTACACAGTAGCATTCTGTGAAAATTCTTCCTGTTCTGTGCATTCAACTAACAGAGTTGAACCTTACTTTTGATTGAGCCGTTCTGAAACACTCTTTCTGTAGAAACTGCAATTGGACATTCTGAGCGCTAGGAGGCCTACATTGGGAAAAAGAATATCTTCAAATAAAAACTACAAAGATGCATTCTGTGAAACTTATTTCTGATCTGTAAATTCAGTTAACAGAGATAAAACATATTTTTGATTGAGCAGTTATGAAACACTCTTTCTGTAGAAAATGCAAGTGGAGATTCGGAGCGCTAAGAGGGTAATAGTGGAAAAAGGAATATGTTCAAATATAAACTACACAGAATCATTCGGTGAAACTTCTTTCTGATCTGTGCATTCAGCTAACAGAGTTAAACCATACTTTTGATTGAGCAGATCTGAACACTCTTTCTGTAGAAAATGCAACTGGACATTTGGAGCGCTAAGTGGGTAATAGTGGAAAAAGGAATATATTCAAATATAAACTACACAGAAGCATTCTGTGAAACTACTTTCTGATCTGAGCATTCAGCTAACAGAGTTAAACCATACTTTTGATTGAGCAGTTTTGAAACACTCTGTCTGTAGAAAATGCAACTGGACATTCGTAGCGCTAAGTGGGTAATAGTGGAAAAAAGAATATGTTCAAATATAAACTACACAGAAGCATTGTATGAAACTTCTTTCTGTTCTGTGCATTCAACTAACAGAGTTGAACCTTACTTTTGATTGAGCCGTTCTGAAACACTCTTTCTGTAGAAACTGCAATTGGACATTCTGAGCGCTAGGAGGCCTATATTGGGAAAAAGAATGTCTACAAATAAAAACTACACAGAAGAATTGTGTGAAACTTCTTTCTGTTCTGTTTGTTCAACTAAAAGAGTTGAACCTTAGTTTTGATTGAGCCGTTCTGAAACACTCTTTCTGTTGAAAATGCAAGTGGAGATTCGGAGCGCTATGAGGGTATTAGTGGAAAAAGGAATGTCTCCAAATTTAAACTACACAGAATCATTCTGTGAAACTTCTTTCTGATCTGTGCATTCAGCTAACAGAGTTAAACCATACTTTTGATTGAGCAGATCTGAACACTCTTTCTGTAGAAAATGCAACTGGACATTTGGAGCGCTAAGAGAGTAGTAGTGGAAAAAGGAATATATTCAAATATAAACTACACAGAAGCATTCTGTGAAACTTCTTTCTGATCTGAGCATTCAGCTAACAGAGTTAAACCATACTTTTGATTGAGCAGTTTTGAAACACTCTGTCTGTAGAAAATGCAACTGGACATTCGTAGCGCTAAGTGGGTAATAGTGGAAAAAAGAATATGTTCAAATATAAACTACACAGAAGCATTGTATGAAACTTCTTTCTGTTCTGTGCATTCAACTAACAGAGTTGAACCTTACTTTTGATTGAGCCTTTCTGAAACACTCTTTCTGTAGAAACTGCAATTGGACATTCTGAGCGCTAAGAGGCCTCTATTGGGAAAAATAATATCTTCAAATACAAACTACACAGAAGCATTGTGTGAAACTTATTTCTGATATGTTCATTAAGCTAACAGAGTTAAACCATACTTTTGATTGCGCAGTTCTGAACACTCTTTCTGTAGAAAATGCAAGTGGACATTCGGAGCGCTAAGAGGGTAATAGTGGAAAAAGGAATATATTCAAATATAAACTACACAGTAGCATTCTGTGAAACTTCTTTCTGTTCTGTGCATTCAACTAACAGATTTGAACCTTACTTTTGATTGAGCCGTTCTGAAACACTCTTTCTGTAGAAACTGCAATTGGACATTCTAAGCGCTAAGAGGCCTACATTGCGATAAAGAATATCTTCAAATAAAAACTACACAGATACATTCTCTGAAACTTATTTCTGATCTGTAAATTCAGTTAACAGAGCTAAACCATATTTTTGATTGAGCAGTTGTGAAACACTCTTTTTGTAGAAAATGCTACTGGACATTGGGAGCGCTAAGATTGTAATAGAGGAAAAAGGAATATCTCCAATTAAAAACTACACAGAAGCATTCTCTGAAACCCCTTTCTGTTCTCCGCATTCAACTAACAGAGTTGAGCCTTACTTTCGAAGGAGCAGTTCTGAAACACAATTTGTGTAGAAACTGCCAGTGGATATTCGGAGCGCTAAGTGGGTAATAGTCCAAAAAGGAGTATCTTCAACTAAATACTACACAGAAGCATTCTGTGAAACTACTTTCTGTTCTGTGCATTCAACTAAGAGAGTTGAACCTGACATTTGATTGAGGCGTTCTGAAAAACTCTTTCTGTAGAAACTGCAAATGGACATTCTGAGCGCTAAGAGGCCTATATTGGGAATAATAATATCTTCAAATAAAAACTACACAGAAGCATTGTTTGAAACTTATTTCCGATATATGCATTCAGCTAACAGAGTTAAAACATACTTTGGATTGCGCAGTTCAGAACACTCTTTCTGTAGAAAATGCAAGTGGACATTCGGAGCGCTAAGAGTGTAATAGTGGAAAAAGGAATATATTCAAATATAAACTACACAGAAGCATTCTGTGAAACTTCTTTCTGTTCTGTGCATTCAACTACCAGGTTTGAACCTTAAATATGATTGAGCCTTTCTGAAACACTCTTTCTGTAGAAACTGCAATTGGACATTCTGAGCGCTAAAAGGCCTATATTGGGAAAAAGAATATCTAAAAATAAAAACTACACAGAAGCATTCTGTGAAACTTCTTTCTGTTCTGTTCATTCAACTAAAAGAGTTGAACCTTAGTTTTGATTGAGCCGTTCTGAAACACTCTTTCTGTAGGAAATGCAAGTGGAGATTCGGAGCGATAAGAGGGTAATAGTGGAAAAAGGAATGTCTTCAAATATAAACTACACAAAATCATTCTGTGAAACTTGTTTCTGATCTGTGCATTCAGCTAACAGTGTTAAACCATATTTTTGATTGAGCAGATCTGAACACTCTTTCTGTAGAAAATGCAACTGGACATTTGGAGCGCTAAGAGGGTAGTAGTGGAAAAACGAATATATTCAAATATAAACTACACAGAAGCATTCTGTGAAACTTCTTTCTGATCTGAGCATTCAGCTAACAGAGTTAAACCATACTTTTGATTGAGCAGTTTTGAAACACTCTGTCTGTAGAAAATTCAACTGGACATTCGTAGCGCTAAGTGGGTAATAGTGGAAAAAAGAATATGTGCAAATATAAACTACACAGAAACATTGTATGAAACTTCTTTCTGTTCTGTGCATTCAACTAGCACAGTTGAACCTTACTTTAGATTGAGCCGTTCTGAAACACTCTTTCTGTAGAAACTGCAATTGGACATTCTGAGCGCTAAGAGGCCTATATTGGGAAAAATAATATCTTCAAATAAAAACTACACAGAAGCATTGTGTGAAACTTATTTCTGATATGTGCATTCAGCTAACAGAGTTAAACCATACTTTTGATTGCGCAGTTCCGAACACTTTTTCTGTAGAAAATGCAAGTGGACATTCGGAGCGCTAAGAGGGTAATAGTGGAAAAAGGAATATATTCAAATATAAACTACACAGTAGCATTCTGTGAAACTTCTTTCTGTTCTGTGCATTCAACTAACAGATTTGAACCTTACTTTTGATTGAGCCGTTCTGAAACACTCTTTCTGTAGAAACTGCAATTGGACATTCTAAGCGCTAAGAGGCCTACATTGCGATAAAGAATATCTTCAAATAAAAACTACACAGATACATTCTCTGAAACTTATTTCTGATCTGTAAATTCAGTTAACAGAGCTAAACCATATTTTTGATTGAGCAGTTGTGAAACACTCTTTTTGTAGAAAATGCTACTGGACATTGGGAGCGCTAAGATTGTAATAGAGGAAAAAGGAATATCTCCAATTAAAAACTACACAGAAGCATTCTCTGAAACCCCTTTCTGTTCTCCGCATTCAACTAACAGAGTTGAGCCTTACTTTCGAAGGAGCAGTTCTGAAACACAATTTGTGTAGAAACTGCCAGTGGATATTCGGAGCGCTAAGTGGGTAATAGTCCAAAAAGGAGTATCTTCAACTAAATACTACACAGAAGCATTCTGTGGAACTACTTTCTGTTCTGTGCATTCAACTAAGAGAGTTGAACCTGACATTTGATTGAGGCGTTCTGAAAAACTCTTTCTGTAGAAACTGCAAATGGACATTCTGAGCGCTAAGAGGCCTATATTGGGAATAATAATATCTTCAAATAAAAACTACACAGAAGCATTGTTTGAAACTTATTTCTGATATATGCATTCAGCTAACAGAGTTAAACCATACTTTGGATTGCGCAGTTCAGAACACTCTTTCTGTAGAAAATGCAAGTGGACATTCGGAGCGCTAAGAGTGTAATAGTGGAAAAAGGAATATATTGAAATATAAACTACACAGAAGAATTCTGTGAAACTTCTTTCTGTTCTGTGCATTCAACTACCAGGTTTGAACCTTAAATATGATTGAGCCTTTCTGAAACACTCTTTCTGTAGAAACTGCAATTGGACATTCTGAGCGCTAAAAGGCCTATACTGGGAAAAAGAATATCTAAAAATAAAAACTACACAGAAGCATTCTGTGAAACTTCTTTCTGTTCTGTTCATTCAACTAAAAGAGTTGAACCTTAGTTTTGATTGAGCCGTTCTGAAACACTCTTTCTGTAGAAAATGCAAGTGGAGATTCGGAGCGCTATGAGGGTAACAGTGGAAAAAGGAATGTCTCCAAATATAAACTACACAGAATCATTCTGTGAAACTTCTTTCTGATCTGTGCATTCAGCTAACAGAGTTAAACCATACTTTTGATTGAGCAAATCTGAACACTCTTTCTGTAGAAAATGCAACTGGACATTTGGAGCGCTAAGAGATTAGTAGTGGAAAAAGGAATATATTCAAATATAAACTACACAGAAGCATTCTGTGAAACTTCTTTCTGATCTGAGCATTCAGCTAACAGAGTTAAACCATACTTTTGATTGAGCAGTTTTGAAACACTCTGTCTGTAGAAAATGCAACTGGACATTCGTAGCGCTAAGTGGGTAATAGTGGAAAAAAGAATATGTTCAAATATAAACTACACAGAAGCATTGTATGAAACTTCTTTCTGTTCTGTGCATTCAACTAACAGAGTTGAACCTTACTTTGATTGAGCCTTTCTGAAACACTCTTTCTGTAGAATCTGCAATTGGACATTCTGAGCGCTAAGAGGCCTCTATTGGGAAAAATAATATCTTCAAATACGAACTACACAGAAGCATTGTGTGAAACTTATTTCTGATATGTTCATTAAGCTAACAGAGTTAAACCATACTTTTGATTGCGCAGTTCTGAACACTCTTTCTGTAGAATATGCAAGTGGACATTCGGAGCGCTAAGAGGGTAGTAGTGGAAAAAGGAATATATTCAAATATAAACTACACAGTAGCATTCTGTGAAAATTCTTTCTGTTCTGTGCATTCAACTAACAGATTTGAACCTTACTTTTGATTGAGCCGTTCTGAAACACTCTTTCTGTAGAAACTGCAATTGGACATTCTGAGCGCTAGGAGGCCTACATTGGGAAAAAGAATATCTTCAAATAAAAACTACAAAGATGCATTCTGTGAAACTTATTTCTGATCTGTAAATTCAGTTAACAGAGATAAAACATATTTTTGATTGAGCAGTTATGAAACACTCTTTCTGTAGAAAATGCAAGTGGAGATTCGGAGCGCTAAGAGGGTAATAGTGGAAAAAGGAATATCTTCAAATATAAACTACACAGAATCATTCGGTGAAACTTCTTTCTGATCTGTGCATTCAGCTAACAGAGTTAAACCATACTTTTGATTGAGCAGATCTGAACACTCTTTCTGTAGAAAATGCAACTGGACATTTGGAGCGCTAAGTGGGTAATAGTGGAAAAAGGAATATATTCAAATATAAACTACACAGAAGCATTCTGTGAAACTACTTTCTGATCTGAGCATTCAGCTAACAGAGTTAAACCATACTTTTGATTGAGCAGTTTTGAAACACTCTGTCTGTAGAAAATGCAACTGGACATTCGTAGCGCTAAGTGGGTAATAGTGGAAAAAAGAATATGTTCAAATATAAACTACACAGAAGCATTGTATGAAACTTCTTTCTGTTCTGTGCATTCAACTAACAGAGTTGAACCTTACTTTTGATTGAGCCGTTCTGAAACACTCTTTCTGTAGAAACTGCAATTGGACATTCTGAGCGCTAGGAGGCCTATATTGGGAAAAAGAATGTCTACAAATAAAAACTACACAGAAGAATTGTGTGAAACTTCTTTCTGTTCTGTTTGTTCAACTAAAAGAGTTGAACCTTAGTTTTGATTGAGCCGTTCTGAAACACTCTTTCTGTTGAAAATGCAAGTGGAGATTCGGAGCGCTATGAGGGTATTAGTGGAAAAAGGAATGTCTCCAAATATAAACTACACAGAATCATTCTGTGAAACTTCTTTCTGATCTGTGCATTCAGCTAACAGAGTTAAACCATACTTTTGATTGAGCAGATCTGAACACTCTTTCTGTAGAAAATGCAACTGGACATTTGGAGCGCTAAGAGAGTAGTAGTGGAAAAAGGAATATATTCAAATATAAACTACACAGAAGCATTCTGTGAAACTTCTTTCTGATCTGAGCATTCAGCTAACAGAGTTAAACCATACTTTTGATTGAGCAGTTTTGAAACACTCTGTCTGTAGAAAATGCAACTGGACATTCGTAGCGCTAAGTGGGTAATAGTGGAAAAAAGAATATGTTCAAATATAAACTACACAGAAGCATTGTATGAAACTTCTTTCTGTTCTGTGCATTCAACTAACAGAGTTGAACCTTACTTTTGATTGAGCCTTTCTGAAACACTCTTTCTGTAGAAACTGCAATTGGACATTCTGAGCGCTAAGAGGCCTCTATTGGGAAAAATAATATCTTCAAATAAAAACTACACAGAAGCATTGTGTGAAACTTATTTCTGATATGTTCATTAAGCTAACAGAGTTAAACCATACTTTTGATTGCGCAGTTCTGAACACTCTTTCTGTAGAAAATGCAAGTGGACATTCGGAGCGCTAAGAGGGTAATAGTGGAAAAAGGACTATATTCAAATATAAACTACAGAGTAGCATTCTGTGAAAATTCTTTCTGTTCTGTGCATTCAACTAACAGAGTTGAACCTTACTTTTGATTGAGCTGTTCTGAAACACTCTTTCTGTAGAAACTGCAATTGGACATGCTAAGCGCTAAGAGGCCTACATTGGGAAAAAGAATATCTTCAAATAAAAACTACACAGATGCATTCTGTGAAACTTATTTCTGATCTGTAAATTCAGTTAACAGAGATAAAACATATTTTTGATTGAGCAGTTATGAAACACTCTTTTTGTAGAAAATGCAAGTGGAGATTCGGAGCGCTAAGAGGGTAATAGTGGAAAAAGGAATGTCTTCAAATATAAACTACACAGAATCATTCGGTGAAACTTCTTTCTGATCTGTGCATTTAGCTAACAGAGTTAAACCATACTTTTGATTGAGCAGATCTGAACACTCTTTCTGTAGAAAATGCAACTGGACATTTGGAGCGCTAAGAGCGTAGTAGTGGAAAAAGGAATATATTCAAATATAAACTACACAGAAGCATTCTGTGAAACTTCTTTCTGATCTGAGCATTCAGCTAACAGAGTTAAACCATACATTTGATTGAGCAGTTTTGAAACACTCTGTCTGTAGAAAATGCAACTGGACATTCGTAGCGCTAAGTGGGTAATAGTGGAAAAAAGAATATGTTCAAATATAAACTACACAGAAGCATTGTATGAAACTTCTTTCTGTTCTGTGCATTCAACTAACAGAGTTGAACCTTACTTTTGATTGAGCCATTGTGAAAAACTCTTTCTGTGGAAACTGCAATTGGACATTCTGAGCGCTAGGAGGCCTATATTGGGAAAAAGAATGTCTACAAATAAAAACTACACAGAAGAATTGTGTGAAACTTCTTTCTGTTCTGTTTGTTCAACTAAAAGAGTTGAACCTTAGTTTTGATTGAGCCGTTCTGAAACACTCTTTCTGTAGAAACTGCAATTGGACTTGCTAAGCGCTAAGAGGCCTACATTGGGAAAAAGAATATCTTCAAATAAAAACTACACAGATGCATTCTGTGAAACTTATTTCTGATCTGTAAATTCAGTTAACAGAGATAAAACATATTTTTGATTGAGCAGTTATGAAACACTCTTTTTGTAGAAAATGCAAGTGGAGATTCGGAGCGCTAAGAGGGTAATAGTGGAAAAAGGAATGTCTTCAAATATAAACTACACAGAATCATTCGGTGAAACTTCTTTCTGATCTGAGCATTCAGCTAACAGAGATAAACCATACTTTTGATTGAGCAGATCTGAACACTCTTTCTGTAGAAAATGCAACTGGACATTTGGAGCGCTAAGAGCGTAGTAGTGGAAAAAGGAATATATTCAAATATAAACTACACAGAAGCATTCTGTGAAACTTCTTTCTGATCTGAGCATTCAGCTAACAGAGTTAAACCATACATTTGATTGAGCAGTTTTGAAACACTCTGTCTGTAGAAAATGCAACTGGACATTCGTAGCGCTAAGTGGGTAATAGTGGAAAAAAGAATATGTTCAAATATAAACTACACAGAAGCATTGTATGAAACTTCTTTCTGTTCTGTGCATTCAACTAACAGAGTTGAACCTTACTTTTGATTGAGCCGTTCTGAAACACTCTTTCTGTAGAAACTGCAATTGGACATTCTGAGCGCTAGGAGGCCTATATTGGGAAAAAGAATGTCTACAAATAAAAACTACACAGAAGAATTGTGTGAAACTTCTTTCTGTTCTGTTTGTTCAACTAAAAGAGTTGAACCTTAGTTTTGATTGAGCCGTTCTGAAACACTCTTTCTGTACAAAATGCAAGTGGAGATTCGGAGCGCTAAGAGGGTCATAGTGGAAAAAGGAATGTCTCCAAATATAAACTACACAGAATCATTCTGTGAAACTTCTTTCTGATCTGTGCATTCAGCTAACAGAGATAAACCATACTTTTGATTGAGCAGATCTGAACACTCTTTCTGTAGAAAATGCAACTGGACATTTGGAGCGCTAAGAGATTAGTAGTGGAAAAAGGAATATATTCAAATATAAACTACACAGAAGCATTCTGTGAAACTTATTTCTGATCTGAGCATTCAGCTAACAGAGTTAAACCATACTTTTTATTGAGCAGTTTTGAAACACTCTGTCTGTAGAAAATGCAACTGGACATTCGTAGCGCTAAGTGGGTAATAGTGGAAAAAAGAATATGTTCAAATATAAACTACACAGAAGCATTGTATGAAACTTCTTTCTGTTCTGTGCATTCAACTAACAGAGTTGAACCTTACTTTTGATTGAGCCTTTCTGAAACACTCTTTCTGTAGAATCTGCAATTGGACATTCTGAGCGCTAAGAGGCCTCTATTGGGAAAAATAATATCTTCAAATACAAACTACACAGAAGCATTGTGTGAAACTTATTTCTGATATGTTCATTAAGCAAACAGAGTTAAACCATACTTTTGATTGCGCAGTTCTGAACACTCTTTCTGTAGAAAATGCAAGTGGACATTCGGAGCACTAAGAGGGTAATAGTGGAAAAAGGAATATATTCATATATAAACTACAGAGTAGCATTCTGTGAAAATTCTTTCTGTTCTGTGCATTCAACTAACAGAGTTGAACCTTACTTTTGATTGAGCCGTTCTGAAACACTGTTTCTGTAGAAACTGCAATTGGACATGCTAAGGGCTAAGAGGCCTACATTGGGAAAAGGAATATCTTCAAATAAAAACTACACAGATGCATTCTGTGAAACTTATTTCTGATCTGTAAATTCAGTTAACAGAGATAAAACATATTTTTGATTGAGCAGTTATGAAACACTCTTTTTGTAGAAAATGCAAGTGGAGATTCGGAGCGCTAAGAGGGTAATAGTGGAAAAAGGAATGTCTTCAAATATAAACTACACAGAATCATTCGGTGAAACTTCTTTCTGATCTGTGCATTCAGCTAACAGAGTTAATCCATACTTTTGATTGAGCAGATCTGAACACTCTTTCTGTAGAAAATGCAACTGGACATTTTGAGCGCTAAGAGCGTAGAAGTGGAAAAAGGAATATATTCAAATATAAACTACACAGAAGCATTCTGTGAAACTTCTTTCTGATCTGAGCATTCAGGTAACAGAGTTAAACCATACTTTTGATTGAGCAGTTTTGAAACACTCTGTCTGTAGAAAATGCAACTGGACATTCGTAGCGCTAAGTGGGTAATAGTGGAAAAAAGAATATGTTCAAATATAAACTACACAGAAGCATTGTATGAAACTTCTTTCTGTTCTGTGCATTCAACTAACAGAGTTGAACCTTACTTTTGATTGAGCCGTTCTGAAACACTCTTTCTGTAGAAACTGCAATTGGACATTCTGAGCGCTAGGAGGCCTATATTGGGAAAAAGAATGTCTACAAATAAAAACTACACAGAAGAATTGTGTGAAACTTCTTTCTGTTCTGTTTGTTCAACTAAAAGAGTTGAACCTTAGTTTTGATTGAGCCGTTCTGAAACACTCTTTCTGTAGAAAATGCAAGTGGAGATTCGGAGCGCTAAGAGGGTCATAGTGGAAAAAGGAATGTCTCCAAATATAAACTACACAGAATCATTCTGTGAAACTTCTTTCTGATCTGTGCATTCAGCTAACAGAGATAAACCATACTTTTGATTGAGCAGATCTGAACACTCTTTCTGTAGAAAATGCAACTGGACATTTGGAGCGCTAAGAGATTAGTAGTGGAAAAAGGAATATATTCAAATATAAACTACACAGAAGCATTCTGTGAAACTTATTTCTGATCTGAGCATTCAGCTAACAGAGTTAAACCATACTTTTTATTGAGCAGTTTTGAAACACTCTGTCTGTAGAAAATGCAACTGGACATTCGTAGCGCTAAGTGGGTAATAGTGGAAAAAAGAATATGTTCAAATATAAACTACACAGAAGCATTGTATGAAACATCTTTCTGTTCTGTGCATTCAACTAACAGAGTTGAACCTTACTTTTGATTGAGCCTTTCTGAAACACTCTTTCTGTAGAATCTGCAATTGGACATTCTGAGCGCTAAGAGGCCTCTATTGGGAAAAATAATATCTTCAAATACAAACTACACAGAAGCATTGTGTGAAACTTATTTCTGATATGTTCATTAAGCAAACAGAGTTAAACCATACTTTTGATTGCGCAGTTCTGAACACTCTTTCTGTAGAAAATGCAAGTGGACATTCAGAGCGCTAAGAGGGTAATAGTGGAAAAAGGAATATATTCAAATATAAACTACAGAGTAGAATTCTGTGAAAATTCTTTCTGTTCTGTGCATTCAACTAACAGAGTTGAACCTTACTTTTGATTGAGCCGTTCTGAAACACTGTTTCTGTAGAAACTGCAATTGGACATGCTAAGCGCTAAGAGGCCTACAATGGGAAAAGGAATATCTTCAAATAAAAACTACACAGATGCATTCTGTGAAACTTATTTCTGATCTGTAAATTCAGTTAACAGAGATAAAACATATTTTTGATTGAGCAGTTATGAAACACTCTTTTTGTAGAAAATGCAAGTGGAGATTCGGAGCGCTAAGAGGGTAATAGTGGAAAAAGGAATGTCTTCAAATATAAACTACACAGAATCATTCGGTGAAACTTCTTTCTGATCTGTGCATTCAGCTAACAGAGTTAAACCATACTTTTGATTGAGCAGATCTGAACACTCTTTCTGTAGAAAATGCAACTGGACATTTGGAGCGCTAAGTGGGTAATAGTGGAAAAAGGAATATATTCAAATATAAACTACACAGAAGCATTCTGTGAAACTACTTTCTGATCTGAGCATTCAGCTAACAGAGTTAAACCATACTTTTGATTGAGCAGTTTTGAAACACTCTGTCTGTAGAAAATGCAACTGGACATTCGTAGCGCTAAGTGGGTAATAGTGGAAAAAAGAATATGTTCAAATATAAACTACACAGAAGCATTGTATGAAACTTCTTTCTGTTCTGTGCATTCAACTAACAGAGTTGAACCTTACTTTTGATTGAGCCGTTCTGAAACACTCTTTCTGTAGAAACTGCAATTGGACATTCTGAGCGCTAGGAGGCCTATATTGGGAAAAAGAATGTCTACAAATAAAAACTACACAGAAGAATTGTGTGAAACTTCTTTCTGTTCTGTTTGTTCAACTAAAAGAGTTGAACCTTAGTTTTGATTGAGCCGTTCTGAAACACTCTTTCTGTTGAAAATGCAAGTGGAGATTCGGAGCGCTATGAGGGTATTAGTGGAAAAAGGAATGTCTCCAAATATAAACTACACAGAATCATTCTGTGAAACTTCTTTCTGATCTGTGCATTCAGCTAACAGAGTTAAACCATACTTTTGATTGAGCAGATCTGAACACTCTTTCTGTAGAAAATGCAACTGGACATTTGGAGCGCTAAGAGAGTAGTAGTGGAAAAAGGAATATATTCAAATATAAACTACACAGAAGCATTCTGTGAAACTTCTTTCTGATCTGAGCATTCAGCTAACAGAGTTAAACCATACTTTTGATTGAGCAGTTTTGAAACACTCTGTCTGTAGAAAATGCAACTGGACATTCGTAGCGCTAAGTGGGTAATAGTGGAAAAAAGAATATGTTCAAATATAAACTACACAGAAGCATTGTATGAAACTTCTTTCTGTTCTGTGCATTCAACTAACAGAGTTGAACCTTACTTTTGATTGAGCCTTTCTGAAACACTCTTTCTGTAGAAACTGCAATTGGACATTCTGAGCGCTAAGAGGCCTCTATTGGGAAAAATAATATCTTCAAATAAAAACTACACAGAAGCATTGTGTGAAACTTATTTCTGATATGTTCATTAAGCTAACAGAGTTAAACCATACTTTTGATTGCGCAGTTCTGAACACTCTTTCTGTAGAAAATGCAAGTGGACATTCGGAGCGCTAAGAGGGTAATAGTGGAAAAAGGACTATATTCAAATATAAACTACAGAGTAGCATTCTGTGAAAATTCTTTCTGTTCTGTGCATTCAACTAACAGAGTTGAACCTTACTTTTGATTGAGCTGTTCTGAAACACTCTTTCTGTAGAAACTGCAATTGGACATGCTAAGCGCTAAGAGGCCTACATTGGGAAAAAGAATATCTTCAAATAAAAACTACACAGATGCATTCTGTGAAACTTATTTCTGATCTGTAAATTCAGTTAACAGAGATAAAACATATTTTTGATTGAGCAGTTATGAAACACTCTTTTTGTAGAAAATGCAAGTGGAGATTCGGAGCGCTAAGAGGGTAATAGTGGAAAAAGGAATGTCTTCAAATATAAACTACACAGAATCATTCGGTGAAACTTCTTTCTGATCTGTGCATTTAGCTAACAGAGTTAAACCATACTTTTGATTGAGCAGATCTGAACACTCTTTCTGTAGAAAATGCAACTGGACATTTGGAGCGCTAAGAGCGTAGTAGTGGAAAAAGGAATATATTCAAATATAAACTACACAGAAGCATTCTGTGAAACTTCTTTCTGATCTGAGCATTCAGCTAACAGAGTTAAACCATACATTTGATTGAGCAGTTTTGAAACACTCTGTCTGTAGAAAATGCAACTGGACATTCGTAGCGCTAAGTGGGTAATAGTGGAAAAAAGAATATGTTCAAATATAAACTACACAGAAGCATTGTATGAAACTTCTTTCTGTTCTGTGCATTCAACTAACAGAGTTGAACCTTACTTTTGATTGAGCCATTGTGAAAAACTCTTTCTGTAGAAACTGCAATTGGACATTCTGAGCGCTAGGAGGCCTATATTGGGAAAAAGAATGTCTACAAATAAAAACTACACAGAAGAATTGTGTGAAACTTCTTTCTGTTCTGTTTGTTCAACTAAAAGAGTTGAACCTTAGTTTTGATTGAGCCGTTCTGAAACACTCTTTCTGTAGAAACTGCAATTGGACTTGCTAAGCGCTAAGAGGCCTACATTGGGAAAAAGAATATCTTCAAATAAAAACTACACAGATGCATTCTGTGAAACTTATTTCTGATCTGTAAATTCAGTTAACAGAGATAAAACATATTTTTGATTGAGCAGTTATGAAACACTCTTTTTGTAGAAAATGCAAGTGGAGATTCGGAGCGCTAAGAGGGTAATAGTGGAAAAAGGAATGTCTTCAAATATAAACTACACAGAATCATTCGGTGAAACTTCTTTCTGATCTGAGCATTCAGCTAACAGAGTTAAACCATACTTTTGATTGAGCAGATCTGAACACTCTTTCTGTAGAAAATGCAACTGGACATTTGGAGCGCTAAGAGCGTAGTAGTGGAAAAAGGAATATATTCAAATATAAACTACACAGAAGCATTCTGTGAAACTTCTTTCTGATCTGAGCATTCAGCTAACAGAGTTAAACCATACATTTGATTGAGCAGTTTTGAAACACTCTGTCTGTAGAAAATGCAACTGGACATTCGTAGCGCTAAGTGGGTAATAGTGGAAAAAAGAATATGTTCAAATATAAACTACACAGAAGCATTGTATGAAACTTCTTTCTGTTCTGTGCATTCAACTAACAGAGTTGAACCTTACTTTTGATTGAGCCGTTCTGAAACACTCTTTCTGTAGAAACTGCAATTGGACATTCTGAGCGCTAGGAGGCCTATATTGGGAAAAAGAATGTCTACAAATAAAAACTACACAGAAGAATTGTGTGAAACTTCTTTCTGTTCTGTTTGTTCAACTAAAAGAGTTGAACCTTAGTTTTGATTGAGCCGTTCTGAAACACTCTTTCTGTACAAAATGCAAGTGGAGATTCGGAGCGCTAAGAGGGTCATAGTGGAAAAAGGAATGTCTCCAAATATAAACTACACAGAATCATTCTGTGAAACTTCTTTCTGATCTGTGCATTCAGCTAACAGAGATAAACCATACTTTTGATTGAGCAGATCTGAACACTCTTTCTGTAGAAAATGCAACTGGACATTTGGAGCGCTAAGAGATTAGTAGTGGAAAAAGGAATATATTCAAATATAAACTACACAGAAGCATTCTGTGAAACTTATTTCTGATCTGAGCATTCAGCTAACAGAGTTAAACCATACTTTTTATTGAGCAGTTTTGAAACACTCTGTCTGTAGAAAATGCAACTGGACATTCGTAGCGCTAAGTGGGTAATAGTGGAAAAAAGAATATGTTCAAATATAAACTACACAGAAGCATTGTATGAAACTTCTTTCTGTTCTGTGCATTCAACTAACAGAGTTGAACCTTACTTTTGATTGAGCCTTTCTGAAACACTCTTTCTGTAGAATCTGCAATTGGACATTCTGAGCGCTAAGAGGCCTCTATTGGGAAAAATAATATCTTCAAATACAAACTACACAGAAGCATTGTGTGAAACTTATTTCTGATATGTTCATTAAGCAAACAGAGTTAAACCATACTTTTGATTGCGCAGTTCTGAACACTCTTTCTGTAGAAAATGCAAGTGGACATTCGGAGCACTAAGAGGGTAATAGTGGAAAAAGGAATATATTCATATATAAACTACAGAGTAGCATTCTGTGAAAATTCTTTCTGTTCTGTGCATTCAACTAACAGAGTTGAACCTTACTTTTGATTGAGCCGTTCTGAAACACTGTTTCTGTAGAAACTGCAATTGGACATGCTAAGGGCTAAGAGGCCTACATTGGGAAAAGGAATATCTTCAAATAAAAACTACACAGATGCATTCTGTGAAACTTATTTCTGATCTGTAAATTCAGTTAACAGAGATAAAACATATTTTTGATTGAGCAGTTATGAAACACTCTTTTTGTAGAAAATGCAAGTGGAGATTCGGAGCGCTAAGAGGGTAATAGTGGAAAAAGGAATGTCTTCAAATATAAACTACACAGAATCATTCGGTGAAACTTCTTTCTGATCTGTGCATTCAGCTAACAGAGTTAATCCATACTTTTGATTGAGCAGATCTGAACACTCTTTCTGTAGAAAATGCAACTGGACATTTTGAGCGCTAAGAGCGTAGAAGTGGAAAAAGGAATATATTCAAATATAAACTACACAGAAGCATTCTGTGAAACTTCTTTCTGATCTGAGCATTCAGGTAACAGAGTTAAACCATACTTTTGATTGAGCAGTTTTGAAACACTCTGTCTGTAGAAAATGCAACTGGACATTCGTAGCGCTAAGTGGGTAATAGTGGAAAAAAGAATATGTTCAAATATAAACTACACAGAAGCATTGTATGAAACTTCTTTCTGTTCTGTGCATTCAACTAACAGAGTTGAACCTTACTTTTGATTGAGCCGTTCTGAAACACTCTTTCTGTAGAAACTGCAATTGGACATTCTGAGCGCTAGGAGGCCTATATTGGGAAAAAGAATGTCTACAAATAAAAACTACACAGAAGAATTGTGTGAAACTTCTTTCTGTTCTGTTTGTTCAACTAAAAGAGTTGAACCTTAGTTTTGATTGAGCCGTTCTGAAACACTCTTTCTGTAGAAAATGCAAGTGGAGATTCGGAGCGCTAAGAGGGTCATAGTGGAAAAAGGAATGTCTCCAAATATAAACTACACAGAATCATTCTGTGAAACTTCTTTCTGATCTGTGCATTCAGCTAACAGAGATAAACCATACTTTTGATTGAGCAGATCTGAACACTCTTTCTGTAGAAAATGCAACTGGACATTTGGAGCGCTAAGAGATTAGTAGTGGAAAAAGGAATATATTCAAATATAAACTACACAGAAGCATTCTGTGAAACTTATTTCTGATCTGAGCATTCAGCTAACAGAGTTAAACCATACTTTTTATTGAGCAGTTTTGAAACACTCTGTCTGTAGAAAATGCAACTGGACATTCGTAGCGCTAAGTGGGTAATAGTGGAAAAAAGAATATGTTCAAATATAAACTACACAGAAGCATTGTATGAAACATCTTTCTGTTCTGTGCATTCAACTAACAGAGTTGAACCTTACTTTTGATTGAGCCTTTCTGAAACACTCTTTCTGTAGAATCTGCAATTGGACATTCTGAGCGCTAAGAGGCCTCTATTGGGAAAAATAATATCTTCAAATACAAACTACACAGAAGCATTGTGTGAAACTTATTTCTGAAATGTTCATTAAGCAAACAGAGTTAAACCATACTTTTGATTGCGCAGTTCTGAACACTCTTTCTGTAGAAAATGCAAGTGGACATTCAGAGCGCTAAGAGGGTAATAGTGGAAAAAGGAATATATTCAAATATAAACTACAGAGTAGCATTCTGTGAAAATTCTTTCTGTTCTGTGCATTCAACTAACAGAGTTGAACCTTACTTTTGATTGAGCCGTTCTGAAACACTGTTTCTGTAGAAACTGCAATTGGACATGCTAAGCGCTAAGAGGCCTACAATGGGAAAAGGAATATCTTCAAATAAAAACTACACAGATGCATTCTGTGAAACTTATTTCTGATCTGTAAATTCAGTTAACAGAGATAAAACATATTTTTGATTGAGCAGTTATGAAACACTCTTTTTGTAGAAAATGCAAGTGGAGATTCGGAGCGCTAAGAGGGTAATAGTGGAAAAAGGAATGTCTTCAAATATAAACTACACAGAATCATTCGGTGAAACTTCTTTCTGATCTGTGCATTCAGCTAACAGAGTTAATCCATACTTTTGATTGAGCAGATCTGAACACTCTTTCTGTAGAAAATGCAACTGGACATTTTGAGCGCTAAGAGCGTAGAAGTGGAAAAAGGAATATATTCAAATATAAACTACACAGAAGCATTCTGTGAAACTTCTTTCTGATCTGAGCATTCAGGTAACAGAGTTAAACCATACTTTTGATTGAGCAGTTTTGAAACACTCTGTCTGTAGAAAATGCAACTGGACATTCGTAGCGCTAAGTGGGTAATAGTGGAAAAAAGAATATGTTCAAATATAAACTACACAGAAGCATTGTATGAAACTTCTTTCTGTTCTGTGCATTCAACTAACAGAGTTGAACCTTACTTTTGATTGAGCCGTTCTGAAACACTCTTTCTGTAGAAACTGCAATTGGACATTCTGAGCGCTAGGAGGCCTATATTGGGAAAAAGAATGTCTACAAATAAAAACTACACAGAAGAATTGTGTGAAACTTCTTTCTGTTCTGTTTGTTCAACTAAAAGAGTTGAACCTTAGTTTTGATTGAGCCGTTCTGAAACACTCTTTCTGTAGAAAATGCAAGTGGAGATTCGGAGCGCTAAGAGGGTCATAGTGGAAAAATGAATGTCTCCAAATATAAACTACACAGAATCATTCTGTGAAACTTCTTTCTGATCTGTGCATTCAGCTAACAGAGTTAAACCATACTTTTGATTGAGCAGATCTGAACACTCTTTCTGTAGAAAATGCAACTGGACATTTGGAGCGCTAAGAGAGTAGTAGTGGAAAAAGGAATATATTCAAATATAAACTACAGAGAAGCATTCTGTGAAACTTCTTTCTGATCTGAGCATTCAGCTAACAGAGTTAAACCATACTTTTGATTGAGCAGTTTTGAAACACTCTGTCTGTAGAAAATGCAACTGGACATTCGTAGCGCTAAGTGGGTAATAGTGGAAAAAAGAATATGTTCAAATATAAACTGCACAGAATCATTGTATGAAACTTCTTTCTGTTCTGTGCATTCAACTAACAGAGTTGAACCTTACTTTTGATTGAGCCTTTCTGAAACACTCTTTCTGTAGAAACTGCAATTGGACATTCTGAGCGCTAAGAGGCCTCTATTGGGAAAAATAATATCTTCAAATAAAAACTACACAGAAGCATTGTGTGAAACTTATTTCTGATATGTTCATTAAGCTACCAGAGTTAAACCATACTTTTGATTGCGCAGTTCTGAACACTCTTTCTGTAGAAAATGCAAGTGGACATTCGGAGCGCTAAGAGGGTAATAGTGGAAAAAGGAATATATTCAAATATAAACTACACAGTAGCATTCTGTGAAAATCCTTTCTGTTCTGTGCATTCAACTAACAGAGTTGAACCTTACTTTTGATTGAGCCGTTCTGAAACACTCTTTCTGTAGAAACTGCAATTGGACATGCTAAGCGATAAGAGGCCTACATTGGGAAAAAGAATATCTTCAAATAAAAACTACACAGATGCATTCTGTGAAACTTATTTCTGATCTGTAAATTCAGTTAACAGAGATAAAACATATTTTTGATTGAGCAGTTATGAAACACTCTTTTTGTAGAAAATGCAAGTGGAGATTCGGAGCGCTAAGAGGGTAATAGTGGAAAAAGGAATGTCTTCAAATATAAACTACACAGAATCATTCTGTGAAACTTCTTTCTGATCTGTGCATTCAGCTAACAGAGTTAAACCATACTTTTGATTGAGCAGATCTGAACACTCTTTCTGTAGAAAATGCAACTGGACATTTGGAGCGCTAAGAGCGTAGTAGTGGAAAAAGGAATATATTCAAATATAAACTACACAGAAGCATTCTGTGAAACTTCTTTCTGATCTGAGAATTCAGCTAACAGAGTTAAACCATACTTTTGATTGAGCAGTTTTGAAACACTCTGTCTGTAGAAAATGCAACTGGACATTCGTAGCGCTAAGTGGGTAATAGTGGAAAAAAGAATATGTTCAAATATAAACTACACAGAAGCATTGTATGAAACTTCTTTCTGTTCTGTGCATTCAAATAACAGAGTTGAACCTTACTTTTGATTGAGCCGTTCTGAAACACTCTTTCTGTAGAAACTGCAATTGGACATTCTGAGCGCTAGGAGGCCTATATTGGGAAAAAGAATGTCTACAAATAAAAACTACACAGAAGAATTGTGTGAAACTTCTTTCTGTTCTGTTTGTTCAACTAAAAGAGTTGAACCTTAGTTTTGATTGATCCGTTCTGAAACACTCTTTCTGTAGAAAATGCAAGTGGAGATTCGGAGCGCTATGAGGATAATAGTGGAAAAAGGAATGTCTCCAAATATAAACTACACAGAATCATTCTGTGAAACTTCTTTCTGATCTGTGCATTCAGCTAACAGAGTTAAACCATACTTTTGATTGAGCAGATCTGAACACTCTTTCTGTAGAAAATGCAACTGGACATTTGGAGCGCTAAGAGAGTAGTAGTGGAAAAAGGAATATATTCAAATATAAACTACACAGAAGCATTCTGTGAAACTTCTTTCTGATCTGAGCATTCAGCTAACAGAGTTAAACCATACTGTTGATTGAGCAGTTTTGAAACACTCTGTCTGTAGAAAATGCAACTGGACATTCGTAGCGCTAAGTGGGTAATAGTGGAAAAAAGAATATGTTCAAATATAAACTACACAGAAGCATTGTATGAAACTTCTTTCTGTTCTCTGCATTCAACTAACAGAGTTGAACCTTACTTTTGATTGAGCCTTTCTGAAACACTCTTTCTGTAGAAACTGCAATTGGACATTCTGAGCGCTAAGAGGCCTCTATTGGGAAAAATAATATCTTCAAATAAAAACTACACAGAAGCATTGTGTGAAACTTATTTCTGATATGTTCATTAAGCTAACAGAGTTAAACCATACTTTTGATTGCGCAGTTCTGAACACTCTTTCTGTAGAAAATGCAAGTGGACATTCGGAGCGCTAAGAGGATAATAGTGGAAAAAGGAATATATTCAAATATAAACTACACAGTAGCATTCTGTGAAAATTCTTTCTGTTCTGTGCATTCAACTAACAGAGTTGAACCTTACTTTTGATTGAGCCGTTCTGAAACACTCTTTCTGTAGAAACTGCAATTGGACCTGCTAAGCGCTAAGAGGCCTACATTGGGAAAAAGAATATCTTCAAATAAAAACTACACAGATGCATTCTGTGAAACTTATTTCTGATCTGTAAATTCAGTTAACAGAGATAAAACATATTTTTGATTGAGCAGTTATGAAACACTCTTTTTGTAGAAAATGCAAGTGGAGATTCGGAGCGCTAAGAGGGTAATAGTGGAAAAAGGAATGTCTTCAAATATAAACTACACAGAATCATTCGGTGAAACTTCTTTCTGATCTGTGCTTTCAGCTAACAGAGTTAAACCATACTTTTGATTGAGCAGATCTGAACACTCTTTCTGTAGAAAATGCAACTGGACATTTTGAGCGCTAAGAGCGTACTAGTGGAAAGAGGAATATATTCAAATATAAACTACACAGAAGCATTCTGTGAAACTTCTTTCTGATCTGAGCATTCAGGTAACAGAGTTAAACCATACTTTTGATTGAGCCGTTTTGAAACACTCTGTCTGTTGAAAATGCAACTGGACATTCGTAGCGCTAAGTGGGTAATAGTGGAAAAAAGAATATGTTCAAATATAAACTACACAGAAGCATTGTATGAAACTTCTTTCTGTTCTGTGCATTCAACTAACAGAGTTGTACCTTACTTTTGATTGAGCCTTTCTGAAACACTCTTTCTGTAGAAACTGCAATTGGACATTCTGAGCGCTAAGAGGCCTCTATTGGGAAAAATAATATCTTCAAATAAAAACTACACAGAAGCATTGTGTGAAACTTATTTCTGATATGTTCATTAAGCTAACAGAGTTAAACCATACTTTTGATTGCGCAGTTCTGAACACTCTTTCTGTAGAAAATGCAAGTGGACATTCGGAGCGCTAAGAGGGTAATAGTTGAAAAAGGAATATATTCAAATATAAACTACACAGTAGCATTCTGTGAAAATTCTTTCTGTTCTGTGCATTCAACTAACAGAGTTGAACCTTACTTTTGATTGAGCCGTTCTGAAACACTCTTTCTGTAGAAACTGCAATTGGACTTGCTAAGCGCTAAGAGGCCTACATTGGGAAAAAGAATATCTTCAAATAAAAACTACACAGATGCATTCTGTGAAACTTATTTCTGATCTGTAAATTCAGTTAACAGAGATAAAACATATTTTTGATTGAGCAGTTATGAAACACTCTTTTTGTAGAAAATGCAAGTGGAGATTCGGAGCGCTAAGAGGGTAATAGTGGAAAAAGGAATGTCTTCAAATATAAACTACACAGAATCATTCGGTGAAACTTCTTTCTGATCTGTGCATTCAGCTAACAGAGTTAAACCATTCTTTTGATTGAGCAGATCTGAACACTCTTTCTGTAGAAAATGCAACTGGACATTTGGAGCGCTAAGAGCGTAGTAGTGGAAAAAGGAATATATTCAAATATAAACTACACAGAAGCATTCTGTGAAACTTCTTTCTGATCTGAGCATTCAGCTAACAGAGTTAAACCATACTTTTGATTGAGCAATTTGAAACACTCTGTCTGTAGAAAATGCAACTGGACATTCGTAGCGCTAAGTGGGTAATAGTGGAAAAAAGAATATGTTCAAATATAAAGTACACAGAAGCATTGTATGAAACTTCTTTCTGCTCTGTGCATTCAACTAACAGAGTTGAACCTTACTTTTGATTGAGCCGTTCTGAAACACTCTTTCTGTAGAAACTGCAATTGGACATTCTGAGCGCTAGGAGGCCTATATTGGGAAAAAGAATGTCTACAAATAAAAACTACACAGAAGAATTGTGTGAAACTTCTTTCTGTTCTGTTTGTTCAACTAAAAGAGTTGAACCTTAGTTTTGATTGAGCCGTTCTGAAACACTCTTTCTGTAGAAAAGGCAAGTGGAGATTCGGAGCGCTAAGAGGGTAATAGTGGAAAAAGGAATGTCTCCAAATATAAACTACACAGAATCATTCTGTGAAACTTCTTTCGATCTGTGCATTCAGCTAACAGAGTTAAACCATACTTTTGATTGAGCAGATCTGAACACTCTTTCTGTAGAAAATGCAACTGGACATTTGGAGCGCTAAGAGAGTAGTATTGGAAAAAGGAATATATTCAAACATAAACTACACAGAAGCATTCTGTGAAACTTCTTTCTGATCTGAGCATTCAGCTAATAGAGTTAAACCATACTTTTGATTGAGCAGTTTTGAAACACTCTGTCTGTAGAAAATGCAACTGGACATTCGTAGCGCTAAGTGGGTAATAGTGGAAAAAAAATATGTTCAAATATAAACTACACAGAAGCATTGTATGTAACTTCTTTCTGTTCTGTGCATTCAACTAACAGAGATGAACCTTACTTTTGATTGAGCCTTTCTGAAACACTCTTTCTGTAGAAACAGCAATTGGACATTCTGAGCGCTAAGAGGCCTCTATTGGGAAAATAATATCTTCTAATAAAAACTACACAGAAGCATTGTGTGAAACTTATTTCTGATATGTTCATTAAGCTAACAGAGTTAAACCATACTTTTGATTGCGCAGTTCTGAACACTCTTTCCGTAGAAAATGCAAGTGGACATTCGGAGCGCTAAGAGGGTAATAGTGGAAAAAGGAATATATTCAAATATAAACTACACAGTAGCATTCTGTGAAAATTCTTTCTGTTCTGTGCATTCAACTAACAGAGTTGAACCTTACTTTTGATTGAGCCGTTCTGACACACTCTTTCTGTAGAAACTGCAATTGGACATGCTAAGCGCTAAGAGGCCTACATTGGGAAAAAGAATATCTTCAAATAAAAACTACAAAGATGCATTCTGTGAAACTTATTTCTGATCTGTAAATTCAGTTAACAGAGATAAAACATATTTTTGATTGAGCAGTTATGAAAGACTCTTTCTGTAGAAAATGCAAGTGGAGATTCGGAGCGCTAAGAGGGTAATAGTGGAAAAAGGAATATCTTCAAATATAAACTACACAGAATCATTCGGTGAAACTTCTTTCTGATCTGTGCATTCAGCTAACAGAGTTAAACCATACTTTTGATTGAGCAGATCTGAACACTCTTTCTGTAGAAAATGCAACTGGACATTTGGAGCGCTAAGTGGGTAATAGTGGAAAAAGGAATATATTCAAATATAAACTACACAGAAGCATTCTGTGAAACTTCTTTCTGATCTGAGCATTCAGCTAACAGAGTTAAACCATACTTTTGATTGAGCAGTTTTGAATCACTCTGTCTGTAGAAAATGCAACTGGACATTCGTAGCGCTAAGTGGGTAATAGTGGAAAAAAGAATATGTTCAAATATAAACTACACAGAAGCATTGTATGAAACTTCTTTCTGTTCTGTGCATTCAAATAACAGAGTTGAACCTTACTTTTGATTGAGCCGTTCTGAAACACTCTTTCTGTAGAAACTGCAATTGGACATTCTGAGCGCTAGGAGGCCTATATTGGGAAAAAGAATGTCTACAAATAAAAACTACACAGAAGAATTGTGTGAAACTTCTTTCTGTTCTGTTTGTTCAACTAAAAGGGTTGAACCTTAGTTTTGATTGAGCCGTTCTGAAACACTCTTTCTGTAGAAAATGCAAGTGGAGATTCGGAGCGCTATGAGGGTAATAGTGGAAAAAGGAATGTCTCCAAATATAAACTACACAGAATCATTCTGTGAAACTTCTTTCTTATCTGTGCATTCAGCTAACAGAGTTAAACCATACTTTTTATTGAGCAGATCTGAACACTCTTTCTGTAAAAAATGCAACTGGACATTTGGAGCGCTTAGAGAGTAGTAGTGGAAAAAGGAATATATTCAAATATAAACTACACAGAAGCATTCTGTGAAACTTCTTTCTGATCTGAGCATTCAGCTAACAGAGTTAAACCATACTTTTGATTGAGCAGTTTTGAAACACTCTGTCTGTAGAAAATGCAACTGGACATTCGTAGCGCTAAGTGGGTAATAGTGGAAAAAAGAATATGTTCAAATATAAACTACACAGAAGCATTGTATGAAACTTCTTTCTGTTCTGTGCATTCAACTAACAGAGTTGAACCTTACTTTTGATTGAGCCTTTCTGAAACACTCTTTCTGTAGAAACTGCAATTGGACATTCTGAGCGCTAAGAGGCCTCTATTGGGAAAAATAATATCTTCAAATAAAAACTACACAGAAGCATTGTGTGAAACTTATTTCTGATATGTTCATTAAGCTAACAGAGTTAAACCATACTTTTGATTGCGCAGTTCTGAACACTCTTTCTGTAGAAAATGCAAGTGGACATTCGGAGCGCTAAGAGGATAATAGTGGAAAAAGGAATATATACAAATATAAACTACACAGTAGCATTCTGTGAAAATTCTTTCTGTTCTGTGCATTCAACTAACAGAGTTGAACCTTACTTTTGATTGAGCCGTTCTGAAACACTCTTTCTGTAGAAACTGCAATTGGACCTGCTAAGCGCTAAGAGGCCTACATTGGGAAAAAGAATATCTTCAAATAAAAACTACACAGATGCATTCTGTGAAACTTATTTCTGATCTGTAAATTCAGTTAACAGAGATAAAACATATTTTTGATTGAGCAGTTATGAAACACTCTTTTTGTAGAAAATGCAAGTGGAGATTCGGAGCGCTAAGAGGGTAATAGTGGAAAAAGGAATGTCTTCAAATATAAACTACACAGAATCATTCGGTGAAACTTCTTTCTGATCTGTGCATTCAGCTAACAGAGTTAAACCATACTTTTGATTGAGCAGATCTGAACACTCTTTCTGTAGAAAATGCAACTGGACATTTTGAGCGCTAAGAGCGTAGTAGTGGAAAGAGGAATATATTCAAATATAAACTACACAGAAGCATTCTGTGAAACTTCTTTCTGATCTGAGCATTCAGGTAACAGAGTTAAACCATACTTTTGATTGAGCCGTTTTGAAACACTCTGTCTGTTGAAAATGCAACTGGACATTCGTAGCGCTAAGAGGGTAATAGTGGAAAAAAGAATATGTTCAAATATAAACTACACAGAAGCATTGTATGAAACTTCTTTCTGTTCTGTGCATTCAACTAACAGAGTTGTACCTTACTTTTGATTGAGCCTTTCTGAAACACTCTTTCTGTAGAAACTGCAATTGGACATTCTGAGCACTAAGAGGCCTCTATTGGGAAAAATAATATCTTCAAATAAAAACTACACAGAATCATTGTGTGAAACTTATTTCTGATATGTTCATTAAGCTAACAGAGTTAAACCATACTTTTGATTGCGCAGTTCTGAACACTCTTTCTGTAGAAAATGCAAGTGGACATTCGGAGCGCTAAGAGGATAATAGTGGAAAAAGGAATATATTCAAATATAAACTACACAGTAGCATTCTGTGAAAATTCTTTCTGTTCTGTGCATTCAACTAACAGAGTTGAACTTTACTTTTGATTGAGCCGTTCTGAAACACTCTTTCTGTAGAAACTGCAATTGGACATTCTGAGCGCTAGGAGGCCTATATTGGGAAAAAGAATGACTACAAATAAAAACTACACAGAAGAATTGTGTGAAACTTCTTTCTGTTCTGTTTGTTCAACAAAAAGAGTTGAACCTTAGTTTTGATTGAGCCGTTCTGAAACACTCTTTCTGTAGAAAATGCAAGTGGAGATTCGGAGCGCTATGAGGGTAATAGTGGAAAAAGGAATGTCTCCAAATATAAACTACACAGAATCATTCTGTGAAACTTCTTTCTGATCTGTGCATTCAGCTAACAGAGTTAAACCATACTTTTGATTGAGCAGATCTGAACACTCTTTCTGTAGAAAATGCAACTGGACATTTGGAGCGCTAAGAGAGTAGTAGTGGAAAAAGGAATATATTCAAATATAAACTACACAGAAGCATTCTGTGAAACTTCTTTCTGATCTGAGCATTCAGCTAACAGAGTTAAACCATACTTTTGATTGAGCAGTTTTGAAACACTCTGTCTGTAGAAAATGCAACTGGACATTCGTAGCGCTAAGTGGGTAATAGTGGAAAAAAGAATATGTTCAAATATAAACTACACAGAAGCATTGTATGAAACTTCTTTCTGTTCTGTGCATTCAACTAACAGAGTTGAACCTTAATTTTGATTGAGCCTTTCTGAAACACTCTTTCTGTAGAAACTGCAATTGGACATTCTGAGCGCTAAGAGGCCTCTATTGGGAAAAATAATATCTTCAAATAAAAACTACACAGAAGCATTGTGTGAAACTTATTTCTGATATGTTCATTAAGCTAACAGAGTTAAACCATACTTTTGATTGCGCAGTTCTGAACACTCTTTCTGTAGAAAATGCAAGTGGACATTCGGAGCGCTAAGAGGATAATAGTGGAAAAAGGAATATATTCAAATATAAACTACACAGTAGCATTCTGTGAAAATTCTTTCTGTTCTGTGCATTCAACTAACAGAGTTGAACCTTACTTTTGATTGAGCCGTTCTGAAACACTCTTTCTGTAGAAACTGCAATTGGACCTGCTAAGCGCTAAGAGGCCTACATTGGGAAAAAGAATATCTTCAAATATAAACTACACAGATGCATTCTGTGAAACTTATTTCTGATCTGTAAATTCAGTTAACAGAGATAAAACATATTTTTGATTGAGCAGTTATGAAACACTCTTTTTGTAGAAAATGCAAGTGGAGATTCGGAGCGCTAAGAGGGTAATAGTGGAAAAAGGAATGTCTTCAAATATAAACTACACAGAATCATTCGGTGAAACTTCTTTCTGATCTGTGCATTCAGCTAACAGAGTTAAACCATACTTTTGATTGAGCAGATCTGAACACTCTTTCTGTAGAAAATGCAACTGGACATTTGGAGCGCTAAGAGCGTAGTAGTGGAAAGAGGAATATATTCAAATATAAACTACACAGAAGCATTCTGTGAAACTTCTTTCTGATCTGAGAATTCAGGTAACAGAGTTAAACCATACTTTTGATTGAGCCGTTTTGAAACACTCTGTCTGTTGAAAATGCAACTGGACATTCGTAGCGCTAAGTGGGTAATAGTGGAAAAAAGAATATGTTCAAATATAAACTACACAGAAGCATTGTATGAAACTACTTTCTGTTCTGTGCATTCAACTAACAGAGTTGTACCTTACTTTTGATTGAGCCTTTCTGAAACACTCTTTCTGTAGAAACTGCAATTGGACATTCTGAGCGCTAAGAGGCCTCTATTGGGAAAAATAATATCTTCAAATAAAAACTACACAGAAGCATTGTGTGAAACTTATTTCTGATATGTTCATTAAGCTAACAGAGTTAAACCATACTTTTGATTGCGCAGTTCTGAACACTCTTTCTGTAGAAAATGCAAGTGGACATTCGGAGCGCTAAGAGGGTAATAGTTGAAAAAGGAATATATTCAAATATAAACTACACAGTAGCATTCTGTGAAAATTCTTTCTGTTCTGTGCATTCAACTAACAGAGTTGAACCTTACTTTTGATTGAGCCGTTCTGAAACACTCTTTCTGTAGAAACTGCAATTGGACTTGCTAAGCGCTAAGAGGCCTACATTGGGAAAAAGAATATATTCAAATAAAAACTACACAGATGCATTCTGTGAAACTTATTTCTGATCTGTAAATTCAGTTAACAGAGATAAAACATATTTTTGATTGAGCAGTTATGAAACACTCTTTTTGTAGAAAATGCAAGTGGAGACTCGGAGCGCTAAGAGGGTAATAGTGGAAAAAGGAATGTCTTCAAATATAAAGTACACAGAATCATTCGGTGAAACTTCTTTCTGATCTGTGCATTCAGCTAACAGAGTTAAACCATACTTTTGATTGAGCAGATCTGAACACTCTTTCTGTAGAAAATGCAACTGGACATTTGGAGCGCTAAGAGCGTAGTAGTGGAAAAAGGAATATATTCAAATATAAACTACACAGAAGCATTCTGTGAAACTTCTTTCTGATCTGAGCATTCAGCTAACAGAGTTAAACCATACTTTTGATTGAGCAGTTTTGAAACACTCTGTCTGTAGAAAATGCAACTGGACATTCGTAGCGCTAAGTGGGTAATAGTGGAAAAAAGAATATGTTCAAATATAAACTACACAGAAGCATTGTATGAAACTTCTTTCTGTTCTGTGCATTCAACTAACAGAGTTGAACCTTACTTTTGATTGAGCCGTTCTGAAACACTCTTTCTGTAGAAACTGCAATTGGACATTCTGAGCGCTAGGAGGCCTATATTGGGAAAAAGAATGTCTACAAATAAAAACTACACAGAAGAATTGTGTGAAACTTCTTTGTGTTCTGTTTGTTCAACTAAAAGAGTTGAACCTTAGTTTTGATTAAGCCGTTCTGAAACACTCTTTCTGTAGAAAATGCAAGTGGAGATTCGGAGCGCTAAGAGGGTAATAGTGGAAAAAGGAATGTCTCCAAATATAAACTACACAGAATCATTCTGTGAAACTTCTTTCTGATCTGTGCATTCAGCTAACAGAGTTAAACCACACTTTTGATTGAGCAGATCTGAACACTCTTTCTGTAGAAAATGCAACTGGACATTTGGAGCGCTAAGAGAGTAGTAGTGGAAAAAGGAATATATTCAAACATAAACTACACAGAAGCATTCTGTGAAACTTCTTTCTGATCTGAGCATTCAGCTAACAGAGTTAAACCATACTTTTGATTGAGCAGTTTTGAAACACTCTGTCTGTAGAAAATGCAACTGGACATTCGTAGCGCTAAGTGGGTAATAGTGGAAAAAAGAATATGTTCAAATAGAAACTACACAGAAGCATTGTATGAAACTTCTTTCTGTTCTGTGCATTCAACTAACAGAGTTGAACCTTACTTTTGATTGAGCCTTTCTGAAACACTCTTTCTGTAGAAACAGCAATTGGACATTCTGAGCGCTAAGAGGCCTCTATTGGGAAAATAATATCTTCAAATAAAAACTACACAGAAGCATTGTGTGAAACTTATTTCTGATATGTTCATTAAGCTAACAGAGTTAAACCATACTTTTGATTGCGCAGTTCTGAACACTCTTTCTGTAGAAAATGCAAGTGGACATTCGGAGCGCTAAGAGGGTAATAGTGGAAAAAGGAATATATTCAAATATAAACTACACAGTAGCATTCTGTGAAAATTCTTTCTGTTCTGTGCATTCAACTAACAGAGTTGAACCTTACTTTTGATTGAGCCGTTCTGACACACTCTTTCTGTAGAAACTGCAATTGGACATGCTAAGCGCTAAGAGGCCTACATTGGGAAAAAGAATATCTTCAAATAAAAACTACAAAGATGCATACTGTGAAACTTATTTCTGATCTGTAAATTCAGTTAACAGAGATAAAACATATTTTTGATTGAGAAGTTATGATAGACTCTTTCTGTAGAAAATGCAAGTGGAGATTCGGAGCGCTAAGAGGGTAATAGTGGAAAAAGGAATATCTTCAAATATAAACTACACAGAATCATTCGGTGAAACTTCTTTCTGATCTGTGCATTCAGCTAACAGAGTTAAACCATACTTTTGATTGAGCAGATCTGAACACTCTTTCTGTAGAAAATGCAACTGGACATTTGGAGGGCTAAGTGGGTAATAGTGGAAAAAGGAATATATTCAAATATAAACTACACAGAAGCATTCTGTGAAACTTCTTTCTGATCTGAGCATTCAGCTAACAGAGTTAAACCATACTTTTGATTGAGCAGTTTTGAAACACTCTGTCTGTAGAAAATGCAACTGGACATTCGTAGCGCTAAGTGGGTAATAGTGGAAAAAAGAATATGTTCAAATATAAACTACACAGAAGCATTGTATGAATCTTCTTTCTGTTCTGTGCATTCAAATAACAGAGTTGAACCTTACTTTTGATTGAGCCGTTCTGAAACACTCTTTCTGTAGAAACTGCAATTGGACATTCTGAGCGCTAGGAGGCCTATATTGGGAAAAAGAATGTCTACAAATAAAAACTACACAGAAGAATTGTGTGAAACTTCTTTCTGTTCTGTTTGTTCAACTAAAAGAGTTGAACCTTAGTTTTGATTGAGCCGTTCTGAAACACTCTTTCTGTAGAAAATGCAAGTGGAGATTCGGAGCGCTATGAGGGTAATAGTGGAAAAAGGAATGTCTCCAAATATAAACTACACAGAATCATTCTATGAAACTTCTTTCTGATCTGTGCATTCAGCTAACAGAGTTAAACCATACTTTTGATTGAGCAGATCTGAACACTCTTTCTGTAGATAATGCAACTGGACATTTGGAGCGCTAAGAGAGTAGTAGTGGAAAAAGGAATATATTCAAATATAAACTACACAGAAGCATTCTGTGAAACTTCTTTCTGATCTGAGCATTCAGCTAACAGAGTTAAACCATACTTTTGATTGAGCAGTTTTGAAACACTCTGTCTGTAGAAAATGCAACTGGACATTCGTAGCGCTAAGTGGGTAATAGTGGAAAAAAGAATATGTTCAAATATAAACTACACAGAAGCATTGTATGAAACTTCTTTCTGTTCTGTGCATTCAACTAACAGAGTTGAACCTTACTTTTGATTGAGCCTTTCTGAAACACTCTTTCTGTAGAAACTGCAATTGGACATTCTGAGCGCTAAGAGGCCTCTATTGGGAAAAATAATATCTTCAAATAAAAACTACACAGAAGCATTGTGTGAAACTTATTTCTGATATGTTCATTAAGCTAACAGAGTTAAACCATACTTTTGATTGCGCAGTTCTGAACACTCTTTCTGTAGAAAATGCAAGTGGACATTCGGAGCGCTAAGAGGATAATAGTGGAAAAAGGAATATATTCAAATATAAACTACACAGTAGCATTCTGTGAAAATTCTTTCTGTTCTGTGCATTCAACTAACAGAGTTGAACCTTACTTTTGATTGAGCCGTTCTGAAACACTCTTTCTGTAGAAACTGCAATTGGACCTGCTAAGCGCTAAGAGGCCTACATTGGGAAAAAGAATATCTTCAAATAAAAACTACACAGATGCATTCTGTGAAACTTATTTCTGATCTGTAAATTCAGTTAACAGAGATAAAACATATTTTTGATTGAGCACTTATGAAACACTCTTTTTGTAGAAAATGCAAGTGGAGATTCGGAGCGCTAAGAGGGTAATAGTGGAGAAAGGAATGTCTTCAAATATAAACTACACAGAATCATTCGGTGAAACTTCTTTCTGATCTGTGCATTCAGCTAACAGAGTTAAACCATACTTTTGATTGAGCAGATCTGAACACTCTTTCTGTAGAAAATGCAACTGGACATTTTGAGCGCTAAGAGCGTAGTAGTGGAAAGAGGAATATATTCAAATATAAACTACACAGAAGCATTCTGTGAAACTTCTTTCTGATCTGAGCATTCAGGTAACAGAGTTAAACCATACTTTTGATTGAGCCGTTTTGAAACACTCTGTCTGTTGAAAATGCAACTGGACATTCGTAGCGCTAAGTGGGTAATAGTGGAAAAAGAATATGTTCAAATATAAACTACACAGAAGCATTGTATGAAACTTCTTTCTGTTCTGTGCATTCAACTAACAGAGTTGAACCTTACTTTTGATTGAGCCGTTCTGAAACACTCTTTCTGTAGAAACTGCAATTGGACATTCTGAGCGCTAGGAGGCCTATATTGGGAAAAAGAATGTCTACAAATAAAAACTAAACAGAAGAATTGTGTGAAACTTCTTTCTGTTCTGTTTGTTCAACTAAAAGAGTTGAACCTTAGTTTTGATTGAGCCGTTCTGAAACACTCTTTCTGTAGAAAATGCAAGTGGAGATTCGGAGCAGTAAGAGGGTAATAGTGGAAAAAGGAATGTCTCCAAATATAAACTACACAGAATCATTCTGTGAAACTTCTTTCTGATCTGTGCATTCTGCTAACAGAGTTAAACCATACTTTTGATTGAGCAGATCTGAACACTCTTTCTGTAGAAAATGCAACTGGACATTTGGAGCGCTAAGAGAGTAGTAGTGGAAAAAGGAATATATTCAAATATAAACTACACAGAAGCATTCTGTGAAACTACTTTCTGATCTGAGCATTCAGCTAACAGAGTTAAACCATACTTTTGATTGAGCAGTTTTGAAACACTCTGTCTGTAGAAAATGCAACTGGACATTCGTAGCGCTAAGTGGGTAATAGTGGAAAAAAGAATATGTTCAAATATAAACTACACAGAAGCATTGTATGAAACTCCTTTCTGTTCTGTGCATTCAACTAACAGAGTTGAACCTTACTTTTGATTGAGCATTTCTGAAACACTCTTTCTGTAGAAACTGCAATTGGACATTCTGAGCGCTAAGAGGCCTCTATTGGGAAAAATAATATCTTCAAATAAAAACTACACAGAAGCATTGTGTGAAACTTATTTCTGATATGTTCATTAAGCTAACAGAGTTAAACCATACTTTTGATTGCGCAGTTCTGAACACTCTTTCTGTAGAAAATGCAAGTGGACATTCGGAGCGCTAAGAGGGTAATAGTGGAAAAAGGAATATATTCAAATATAAACTACACAGTAGCATTCTGTGAAAATTCTTTATGTTCTGTGCATTCAACTAACAGAGTTGAACCTTACTTTTGATTGAGCCGTTCTGAAACACTCTTTCTGTAGAAACTGCAATTGGACCTGCTAAGCGCTAAGAGGCCTACATTGGGAAAAAGAATATCTTCAAATAAAAACTACACAGATGCATTCTGTGAAACTTATTTCTGATGTGTAAATTCAGTTAACAGAGATAAAACATATTTTTGATTGAGCAGTTATGAAACACTCTATTTGTAGGAAATGCAAGTGGAGATTCGGAGCGCTAAGAGGGTAATAGTGGAAAAAGGAATGTCTTCAAATATAAACTACACAGAATCATTCGGTGAAACTTCTTTCTGATCTGTGCATTCAGCTAACAGAGTTAAACCATACTTTTGATTGAGCAGATCTGAACACTCTTTCTGTAGAAAATGCAACTGGACATTAGGAGCGCTAAGAGCGTAGTAGTGGAAAAAGGAATATATTCAAATATAAACTACACAGAAGCATTCTGTGAAACTTCTTTCTGATCTGAGCATTCAGCTAACAGAGTTAAACCATACTTTTGACTGAGCAGTTTTGAAACACTCTGTCTGTAGAAAATGCAACTGGAAATTCGTAGCGCTAAGTGGGTAATAGTGGAAAAAAGAATATGTTCAAATATAAACTACACAGAAGCATTGTATGAAACTTCTTTCTGTTCTGTGCATTCAACTAACAGAGTAGAACCTTACTTTTGATTGAGCCGTTCTGAAACACTCTTTCTGTACAAACTGCAATTCTACATTCTGAGCGCTAGGAGGCCTACATTGGGAAAAAGAATGTCTACAAATAAAAACTACACAGAAGAATTGTGTGAAACTTCCTTCTGTTCTGTTTGTTCAATTAAAAGAGTTGA
Organism: Symphalangus syndactylus; assembly: GCF_028878055.3. Lineage (NCBI taxonomy): Eukaryota > Metazoa > Chordata > Mammalia > Primates > Hylobatidae > Symphalangus > Symphalangus syndactylus. Next base: position 9,080,984 of record NC_072433.2, read on the forward strand.
ACCTTAGTTTTGATTGAGCCGTTCTGAAACACTCTTACTGTAGAAAATGCAAGTGGAATTTCGGAGCGCTAAGAGGGTTATAGTGGAAAAAGGAATGTCTCCAAATATAAACTACACAGAATCATTCTGTGAAACTTCTTTCTGATCTGTGCATTCAGCTAACAGAGTTAAACCATACTTTTGATTGAGCAGATCTGAACACTCTTTCTGTAGAAAATGCAACTGGACTTTTGGAGCGCTAAGGGAGTAGTAGTGGAAAAAGGAATATATTCAAATATAAACTACACAGAAGCATTCTGTGAAACTTCTTTCTGATCTGAGCATTCAGCTAACAGAGTTAAACCATACTTTTGATTGAGCAGTTTTGAAACACTCTGTCTGTAGAAAATGCAACTGGACATTCGTAGCGCTAAGTGGGTAATAGTGGAAAAAATAATATGTTCAAATATAAAGTACACAGAAGCATTGTATGAAACTTCTTTCTGTTCTGTGCATTCAACTAACAGAGTTGAACCTTACTTTTGATTGAGCCTTTCTGAAACACTCTTTCTGTAGAAACTGCAATTGGACATTCTGAGCGCTAAGAGGCCTCTATTGGAAAAAATAATATCTTCAAATAAAAACAACACAGAAGCATTGTGTGAAACTTATTTCTGATATGTTCATTAAGCTAACAGAGTTAAACCATACTTTTGATTGCGCAGTTCTGAACACTCTTTCTGTAGAAAATGCAAGTGGACATTCGGAGCTCTAAGAGGGTAATAGATGAAAAAGGAATATATTCAAATATAAACTACACAGTAGCATTCTGTGAAAATTCTTTCTGTTCTGTGCATTCAACTAACAGAGTTGAACCTTACTTTTGATTGAGCCGTTCTGAAACACTCTTTCTGTACAAACAGCAATTGGACATGCTAAGCGCTAAGAGGCCTACATTGGGAAAAAGAATATCTTCAAATAAAAACTACAGAGATGCATTCTGTGAAACTTATTTCTGATCTGTAAATTCAGTTAACAGAGATAAAACATATTTTTGATTGAGCAGTTATGAAACACTCTTTTTGTAGAAAATGCAAGTGGAGATTCGGAGCGCTAAGTGGGTAATAGTGGAAAAAGGAATGTCTTCAAATATAAACTACACAGAATCATTCGGTGAAACTTCTTTCTGATCTGTGCATTCAGCTAACAGAGTTAAACCATACTTTTGATTGAGCAGATCTGAACACTCTTTCTGTAGAAAATGCAACTGGACATTTGGAGCGCTAAGAGCGTAGTAGTGGAAAAAGGAATATATTCAAATATAAACTACACAGAAGCATTCTGTGAAACTTCTTTCTGATCTGAGCATTCAGCTAACAGAGTTAAACCATACTTTTGATTGAGCAGTTTTGAAACACTCTGTCTGTAGAAAATGCAACTGGACATTCGTAGCGCTAAGTGGGTAATAGTGGAAAAAAGTATATGTTCAAATATAAACTACACAGAAGCATTGTATGAAACTTCTTTCTGTTCTGTGCATTCAACTAACAGAGTTCAACCTTACTTTTGATTGAGCCGTTCTGAAACACTCTTTCTGTAGAAACTGCAATTGGACATTCTGAGCGCTAGGAGGCCTATATTGGGAAAAAGAATGTCTACAAATAAAAACTACACAGAAGAATTGTGTGAAACTTCTTTCTGTTCTGTTTGTTCAACTAAAAGGGTTGAACCTTAGTTTTGATAGAGCCGTTCTGAAACACTCTTTCTGTAGAAAATGCAAGTGGAGATTCGGAGCGCTAAGAGGGTAATAGTGGAAAAAGGAATGTCTCCAAATATAAACTACACAGAATCATTCGGTGAAACTTCTTTCTGATCTGTGCATTCAGCTAACAGAGTTAAACCATACTTTTGATTGAGCAGATCTGAACACTCTTTCTGTAGAAAATGCAACTGGACATTTGGAGCGCTAAGAGAGTAGTAGTGGAAAAAGGAATATATTCAAATATAAACTACACAGAAGAATTCTGTGAAACTTCTTTCTGATCTGAGCATTCAGCTAACAGAGTTAAACCATACTTTTGATTGAGCAGTTTTGAAACACTCTGTCTGTAGAAAATGCAACTGGACATTCGTAGCGCTAAGTGGTTAATAGTGGAAAAAAGAATATGTTCAAATATAAACTACACAGAAGCATTGTATGAAACTTCTTTCTGTTCTGTGCATTCAACTAACAGAATTGAACCTTACTTTTGATTGAGCCGTTCTGAAACACTCTTTCTGTAGAAACTGCAATTGGACATTCTGAGCGCTAAGAGGCCTATATTGGGAAAAAGAATGTCTACAAATAAAAACTACACAGAAGAATTGTGTGAAACTTCTTTCTGTTCTGTTTGTTCAACTAAAAGAGTTGAACCTTAGTTTTGATTGAGCCGTTCTGGAACACTATTTCTGTAGAAAATTCAAGTGGACATTCGGAGCGCTAAGAGGGTAATATTGGAAAAAGGAATGTCTCCAAATATAAACTACACAGAATCATTCTGTGAAACTTCTTTCTGAACTGTGCATTCAGCTAACAGAGTTAAACCATACTTTTGATTGAGCAGATCTGAACACTCTTTCTGTAGAAAATGCAACTGGACATTTGGAGCGCTAAGAGAGTAGTAGTGGAAAAAGGAATATATTCAAATATAAACTACACAGAAGCATTCTGTGAAACTTCTTTCTGATCTGAGCATTCAGCTAACAGAGTTAAACCATACTTTTGATTGAGCAGTTTTGAAACATTCTGTCTGTAGAAAATGCAACTGGACATTCGTAGCGCTAAGTGGGTAATAGTGGAAAAAAGAATATGTTCAAATATAAACTACACAGAAGCATTGTATGAAACTTCTTTCTGTTCTGTGCATTCAACTAACGGAGTTGAACCTTACTTTTGATTGAGCCTTTCTGAAACACTCTTTCTGTAGAAACTGCAATTGGACATTCTGAGCGCTAAGAGGCCTCTATTGGAAAAAATAATATCTTCAAATAAAAACTACACAGAAGCATTGTGTGAAAATTATTTCTGATATGTTCATTAAGCTAACAGAATTAAACCATAGTTTTGATTGCGCAGTTCTGAACACTCTTTCTGTAGAAAATGCAAGTGGTCATTCGGAGCGCTAAGAGGGTAATAGATGAAAAAGGAATATATTCAAATATAAACTACACAGTAGCAATCTGTGAAAATTCTTTCTGTTCTGTGCATTCAACTAACAGACTTGAACCTTACTTTTGATTGAGCCGTTCTGAAACACTCTTTCTGTACAAACTGCAATTGGACATGCTAAGAGCTAAGAGGCCTACATTGGGAAAAAGAATATCTTCAAATAAAAACTACACAGATGCATTCTGTGAAACTTATTTCTGATCTGTAAATTCAGTTAACAGAGATAAAACATATTTTTGATTGAGCAGTTATGAAACACTCTTTTTGTAGAAAATGCAAGTGGAGATTCGGAGCGCTAAGTGGGTAATAGTGGAAAAAGGAATGTGTTCAAATATAAACTACACAGAATCATTCGGTGAAACTTCCTTCTGATCTGTGCATTCAGCTAACAGAGTTAAACCATACTTTTGATTGAGCAGATCTGAACACTCTTTCTGTAGGAAATGCAACTGGACATTTGGAGCGCTAAGAGCGTAGTAGTGGAAAAAGGAATATATTCAAATATAAACTACACAGAAGCATTCTGTGAAACTTCTTTCTGATCTGAGCATTCAGCTAACAGAGTTAAACCATACTTTTGATTGAGCAGTTTTGAAACACTCTGTCTGTAGAAAATGCAACTGGACATTCGTAGCGCTAAGTGGGTAATAGTGGAAAAAAGAATATGTTCAAATATAAACTACACAGAAGCATTGTATGAAACTTCTTTCTGTTCTGTGCATTCAACTAACAGAGTTGAACCTTACTTTTGATTGAGCCGTTCTGAAACCCTCTTTCTGTAGAAACTGCAATTGGAAATTCTGAGCGCTAGGAGGCCTATATTGGGAAAAAGAATGTCTAAAAATAAAAACTACACAGAAGAATTGTGTGAAACTTCTTTCTGTTCTGTTTGTTCAACTAAAAGGGTTGAACCTTAGTTTTGATAGAGCCGTTCTGAAACACTCTTTCTGTAGAAAATGCAAGTGGAGATTCGGAGCGCTAAGAGGGTAATAGTGGAAAAAGGAATGTCTCCAAATATAAACTACACAGAATCATTCGGTGAAACTTCTTTCTGATCTGTGCATTCAGCTAACAGAGTTAAACCATACTTTTGATTGAGCAGATCTGAACACTCTTTCTGTAGAAAATGCAACTGGACATTTGGAGCGCTAAGAGAGTAGTAGTGGAAAAAGGAATATATTCAAATATAAACTACACAGAAGAATTCTGTGAAACTTCTTTCTGATCTGAGCATTCAGCTAAGAGAGTTAAACCATACTTTTGATTGAGCAGTTTTGAAACACTCTGTCTGTAGAAAATGCAACTGGACATTCGTAGCGCTAAGTGGTTAATAGTGGAAAAAAGAATATGTTCAAATATAAACTACACAGAAGCATTGTATGTAACTTCTTTCTGTTCTGTGCATTCAACTAACAGAATTGAACCTTACTTTTGATTGAGCCGTTCTGAAACACTCTTTCTGTAGAAACTGCAATTGGACATTCTGAGCGCTAAGAGGCCTATATTGGGAAAAAGAATGTCTACAAATAAAAACTACACAGAAGAATTGTGTGAAACTTCTTTCTGTTCTGTTTGTTCAACTAAAAGAGTTGAACCTTAGTTTTGATTGAGCCGTTCTGGAACACTATTTCTGTAGAAAATGCAAGTGGACATTCGGAGCGCTAAGAGGGTAATATTGGAAAAAGGAATGTCTCCAAATATAAACTACACAGAATCATTCTGTGAAACTTCTTTCTGATCTGTGCATTCAGCTAACAGAGTTAAACCATACTTGATTGAGCAGTTTTGAAACACTCTGTCTGTAGAAAATGCAACTGGACATTCGTAGCGCTAAGTGGGTAATAGTGGAAAAAAGAATATGTTCAAATATAAACTACACAGAAGCATTGTATGAAACGTCTTTCTGATCTGTGCATTCAGCTAACAGAGTTAAACCATAATTTTGATTGAGCAGATCTGAACACTCTTTCTGTAGAAAATGCAACTGGACATTTGGAGCGCTAAGAGAGTAGTAGTGGAAAAAGGAATATATTCAAATATAAACTACACAGAAGCATTCTGTGAAACTTCTTTCTGATCTGGGCATTCAGCTAACAGAGTTAAACCATACTTTTGATTGAGCAGTTTTGAAACACTCTGTCTGTAGAAAATGCAACTGGACATTCGTAGCGCTAAGTGGGTAATAGTGGAAAAAAGAATATGTTCAAATAAAAACTACACAGAAGCATTGTATGAAACTACTTTCTGTTCTGTGCATTCAACTAACAGAGTTGAACCTTACTTTTGATTGAGCCTTTCTGAAACCCTCTTTCTGTAGAAACTGCAATTGGACATTCTGAGCGCTAAGAGGCCTCTATTGGGAAAAATAATATCTTCAAATAAAAACTACACAGAAGCATTGTGTGAAACTTATTTCTGATATGTTCATTAAGCTAACAGAGTTAAACCATACTATTGATTGCGCAGTTCTGAACACTCTTTCTGTAGAAAATGCAAGTGGACATTCGGAGCGCTAAGAGGGAAATAGTTGAAAAATGAGTATATTCAAATATAAACTACACAGTAGCATTCTGTGAAAATTCTTTCTGTTCTGTGCATTCAACTAACAGAGTTGAACCTTACTTTTGATTGAGCCGTTCTGAAACACTCTTTCTGTAGAAACTGCAATTGGACATGCTAAGCGCTAAGAGGCCTACATTGGGAAAAGGATATCTTCAAATAAAAACTACACAGATGCATTCTGTGAAACTTATTTCTGATCTGTAAATTCAGTTAACAGAGATAAAACATATTTTTGATTGAGCAGTTATGAAACACTCTTTTTGTAGAAAATGCAAGTGGAGATTCGGAGCGCTAAGAGGGTAATAGTGGAAAAAGGAATGTCTTCAAATATAAACTACAAAGAATCATTCGGTGAAACTTCTTTCTGATCTGTGCATTCAGCTAACAGAGTTAAACCATACTTTTGATTGAGCAGATCTGAACACTCTTTCTGTAGAAAATGCAACTGGACATTTGGAGCGCTAAGAGCGTAGTAGTGGAAAAAGGAATATATTCAAATATAAACTACACAGAAGCATTCTGTGAAACTTCTTTCTGATCTGAGCATTCAGCTAACAGAGTTAAACCATACTTTTGATTGAGCAGTTTTGAAACACTCTGTCTGTAGAAAACGCAACTGGACATTCGTAGCGCTAAGTGGGTAATAGTGGAAAAAAGAATATGTTCAAATATAAACTACACAGAAGCATTGTATGAAACTTCTTTCTGTTCCGTGCATTCAACTAACAGAGTTGAACCTTACTTTTGATTGAGCCGTTCTGAAACACTCTTTCTGTAGAAACTGCAATTGGACATTCTGAGCGCTAGGAGGCCTATATTGGGAAAAAGAATGTCTACAAATAAAAACTACACAGAAGAATTGTGCGAAACTTCTTTCTGTTCTGTTTGTTCAACTAAAAGAGTTGAACCTTAGTTTTGATTGAGCCGTTCTGAAACACTCTTTCTGTAGAAAATGCAAGTGGAGATTCGGAGCGCTTAGAGGGTCATAGTGGAAAAAGGAATGTCTCCAAATATAAACTACACAGAATCATTCTGTGAAACTTCTTTCTGATCTGTGCATTCAGCTAACAGAGTTAAACCATACTTTTGATTGAGCAGATCTGAACACTCTTTCTGTAGAAAATGCAACTGGACATTTGGAGCGCTAAGAGAGTAGTAGTGGAAAAAGGAATATATTCAAATATAAACTACACAGAAGCATTCTGTGAAACTTCTTTCTGATCTGAGCATTCAGCTAACAGAGTTAAACCATACTTTTGATTGAGCAGTTTTGAAACACTCTGTCTGTAGAAAATGCAACTGGACATTCGTAGCGCTAAGTGGGTAATAGTGGAAAAAAGAATATGTTCAAATATAAACTACACAGAAGCATTGTATGAAACTTCTTTCTGTTCTGTGCATTCAACTAACAGAGTTGAACCTTACTTTTGATTGAGCCTTTCTGAAACACTCTTTCTGTAGAAACTGCAATTGGACATTCTGAGCGCTAAGAGGCCTCTATTGGGAAAAATAATATCTTCAAATAAAAACTACACAGAAGCATTGTGTGAAACTTATTTCTGATATGTTCATTAAGCTAACAGAGTTAAACCATACTTTTGATTGCACAGTTCTGAACACTCTTTCTGTAGAAAATGCAAGTGGACATTCGGAGCGCTAAGAGGGTAATAGTGGAAAAGGGAATATATTCAAATATAAACTACACATTAGCATTCTGTGAAAATTCTTTCTGTTCTTTGCATTCAACTAATAGAGTTGAACCTTACTTTTGATTGAGCCATTCTGAAACACTCTTTCTGTAGAAACTGCAATTGGACATGCTAAGCGCTAAGAGGCCTACATTGGGAAAAAGAATATCTTCAAATAAAAACTACACAGATGCATTCTGTGAAACTTATTTCTGATCTGTAAATTCAGTTAACAGAGATAAAACATATTTTTGATTGAGCAGTTATGAAACACTCTTTTTGTAGAAAATGCAGGTGGAGATTCGGAGTGCTAAGAGGGTAATAGTGGAAAAAGGAATGTCTTCAAATATAAACTACACAGAATCATTCGGTGAAACTTCCTTCTGATCTGTGCATTCAGCTAACAGAGTTAAACCATACTTTTGATTGAGCAGATCTGAACACTCTTTCTGTAGAAAATGCAACTGGACATTTGGAGCGCTAAAAGCGTAGTAGTGGAAAAAGGAGTATATTCAAATATAAACTACACAGAAGCATTCTGTGAAACTTCTTTCTGATCTGAGCATTCAGCTAACAGAGTTAAACCATACTTTTGATTGAGCAGTTTTGAAACACTCTGTCTGTAGAAAACGCAACTGGACATTCGTAGCGCTAAGTGGGTAATAGTGGAAAAAAGAATATGTTCAAATATAAACTACACAGAAGCATTGTATTAAACTTCTTTCTGTTCTGTGCATTCAACTAACAGAGTTGAACCTTACTTTTGATTGAGCCTTTCTGAATCACTCTTTCTGTAGAAACTGCAATTGGACATTCTGAGCGCTAAGAGGCCTCTATTGGGAAAAATAATATCTTCAAATAAAAACTACACAGAAGCATTGTGTGAAACTTATTTCTGATATGTTCATTAAGCTAACAGATTTAAACCATAATTTTGATTGCGCAGTTCTGAACACTCTTTCTGTAGAAAATGCAAGTGGACATTCGGAGCGCTAAGAGGGTAATAGTGGAAAAAAGAGTATATTCAAATATAAACTACACAGTAGCATTCTGTGAAAATTCTTTCTGTTCTGTGCATTCAACTAACAGAGTTGAACCTTACTTTTGATTGAGCCGTTCTGAAACACTCTTTCTGTAGAAACTGCAATTGGACATGCTAAGCGCTAAGAGGCCTACATTGGGAAAAATAATATCTTCAAATGAAAACTACACAGATGCATTCTGTGAAACTTATTTCTGATCTGTAAATTCAGTTAACAGAGATAAAACATATTTTCGATTGAGCAGTTATGAAACACTCTTTTTGTAGAAAATGCAAGTGGAGATTCGGAGCGCTAAGAGGGTAATAGGGGAAAAGGAATGTCTTCAAATATAAACTACACAGAATCATTCGGTGAAACTTCCTTCTGATCTGTGCATTCAGCTAACAGATTTAAACCATACTTTTGATTGAGCAGATCTGAACACTCTTTCTGTAGAAAATGCAACTGGACATTTGGAGCGCTAAGAGCGTAGTAGTGGAAAAAGGAATATATTCAAATATAAACTACACAGAAGCATTCTGTGAAACTACTTTCTGATCTGAGCATTCAGCTAACAGAGTTAAACCATACTTTTGATTGAGCAGTTTTGAAACACTCTGTCTGTAGAAAATGCAGCTGGACATTCGTAGCGCTAAGTGGGTAATAGTGGAAAAAAGAATATGTTCAAATATAAACTACACAGAAGTATTGTATGAAACTTCTTTCTGTTCTGTGCATTCAACTAACAGAGTTGAACCTTACTTTTGATTGAGCCGTTCTGAAACACTCTTTCTGTAGAAACTGCAATTGGACATTCTGAGCGCTAGGAGGCCTATATTGGGAAAAAGAATGTCTACAAATAAAAACTACACAGAAGAATTGTGCGAAACTTCTTTCTGTTCTGTTTGTTCAACTAAAAGAGTTGAACCTTAGTTTTGATTGAGCCGTTCTGAAACACTCTTTCTGTAGAAAATGCAAGTGGAGATTCGGAGCGCTTAGAGGGTAATAGTGGAAAAAGGAATGTCTCCAAATATAAACTACACTGAATAATTCTGTGAAACTTCTTTCTGATCTGTGCATTCAGCTAACAGAGTTAAACCATACTTTTGATTGAGCAGATCTGAACACTCTTTCTTTAGAAAATGCAACTGGACATTTGGAGCGCTAAGAGAGTAGTAGTGGAAAAAGGAATATATTCAAATATAAACTACACAGAAGCATTCTGTGGAACTTCTTTCTGATCTGAGCATTCAGCTAACGGAGTTAAACCATACTTTTGATTGAGCAGTTTTGAAACACTCTGTCTGTAGAAAATGCAACTGGACATTCGTAGCGCTAAGTGGGTAATAGTGGAAAAAAGAATATGTTCACATATAAACTACACAGAAGCATTGTATGAAACTTCTTTCTGTTCGGTGCATTCAACTAACAGAGTTAAACCTTACTTTTGATTGAGCCTTTCTGAAACACTCTTTCTGTAGAAACTGCAATTGGACATTCTGAGTGCTAAGAGGCTTCTATTGGGATAAATAATATCTTCAAATAAAAAGTACACAGAAGCATTGTGTGAAACTTATTTCTGATATGTTCATTAAGCTAACAGAGTTAAACCATACTTTTGATTGCGCAGTTCTGAACACTCTTTCTGTAGAAAATGCAAGTGGACATTCGGAGCGCTAAGAGGGTAATAGTGGAAAAGGGAATATATTCAAATATAAACTACACAGTAGCATTCTGTGAAAATACTTTCTGTTCTGTGCATTCAACTAACAGAGTTGAACCTTACTTTTGATTGAGCCGTTCTGAAACACTCTTTCTGTAGAAACTGCAATTGGACATGCTAAGCGCTAAGAGGCCTACATTGGGAAAAAGAATATCTTCAAATAAAAACTACACAGATGCATTCTGTGAAACTTATTTCTGATCTGTAAATTCAGTTAACAGATATAAAACATATTTTTGATTGAGCAGTTATGAAACACTCTTTGTAGAAAATGCAAGTGGAGATTCGGAGCGCTAAGAGGGTAATAGTGGAAAAAGGAATGTCTTCAAATATAAACTACACAGAATCATTCGGTGAAACTTCCTTCTGATCTGTGCATTCAGCTAACAGAGTTAAACCATACTTTTGATTGAGCAGATCTGAACACTCTTTCTGTAGAAAATGCAACTGGACATTTGGAGCGCTAAGAGCGTAGTAGTGGAAAAAGGAATATATTCAAATATAAACTACACAGAAGCATTCTGTGAAACTTCTTTCTGATCTGAGCATTCAGCTAACAGAGTTAAACCATACTTTGGATTGAGCAGTTTTGAAACACTCTGTCTGTAGAAAATGCAACTGGACATTCGTAGCGCTAAGTGGGTAATAGTGGAAAAAAGAATATGTTCAAATATAAACTACACAGAAGCATTGTATGAAACTTCTTTCTGTTCTGTGCATTCAACTAACAGAGTTGAACCTTACTTTTGATTGAGCCTTTCTGAAACACTCTTTCTGTAGAAACTGCAATTGGACATTCTGAGCGCTAAGAGGCCTATATTGGGAAAAAGAATGTCTACAAATAAAAACTACACAGAAGAATTGTGTGAAACTTCTTTCTGTTCTGTTTGTTCAACTAAAAGAGTTGAACCTTAGTTTTGATTGAGCCGTTCTGAAACACTCTTTCTGTAGAAAATGCAAGTGGAGATTCGGAGCGCTAAGAGGGTAATAGTGGAAAAAGGAATGTCTCCAAATATAAACTACACAGAATCATTCTGTGAAACTTCTTTGTGATCTGTGCATTCAGCTAACAGAGTTAAACCATACATTTGATTGAGCAGATCTGAACACTCTTTCTGTAGAAAATGCAACTGGACATTTGGAGCGCTAAGAGAATAGTAGTGGAAAAAGGAATATATTCAAATATAAACTACACAGAAGCATTCTGTGAAACTTCTTTCTGATCTGAGCTTTCAGCTAACAGAGTTAAAGCATACATTTGATTGAGCAGTTTTGAAACACTCTGTCTGTAGAAAATGTAACTGGACATTGGTAGCGCTAAGTGGGTAATAGTGGAAAAAAGAATATGTTCAAATATAAACTACACAGAAGCATTGTATGAAACTTCTTTCTGTTCTGTGCATTCAACTAACAGAGTTGAACCTTACTTTTGATTGAGCCTTTCTGAAACACTCTTTCTGTAGAAACTGCAATTGGACATTCTGAGCGCTAAGAGGCCTATATTCGGAAAAATAATATCTTCAAATAAAAACTACACAGAAGCATTGTGTGAAACTTATTTCTGATATGTTCATTAAGCTAACAGAGTTAAACCATACTTTTGATTGCGCAGTTCTGAACACTCTTTCTGTAGAAAATGCAAGTGGACATTCGGAGCGCTAAGTGGGTAATAGTGGAAAAGGGAATATATTCAAATATAAACTACACAGTAGCATTCTACGAAAATTCTTTCTGTTCTGTGCATTCAACTAACAGAGTTGAACCTTACTTTTGATTGTGCCGTTCTGAAACACTCTTTCTGTAGAAACTGCAATTGGACATGCTAAGCGCTAAGAGGCCTACATTGGGAAAAAGAATATCTTCAAATAAAAACTACACAGATGCATTCTGTGAAACTTATTTCTGATCTGTATATTCAGTTAACAGAGATAAAACATATTTTTGAGTGAGCAGTTATGAAACACTCTTTTTGTAGAAAATACAAGTGGAGATTCGGAGCGCTAAGTGGGTAATAGTGGAAAAAGGAATGTCTTCAAATATAAACTACACAGAATCATTTGGTGAAACTTCCTTCTGATCTGTGCATTCAGCTAACAGAGTTAAATCATACTTTTGATTGAGCAGATCTGAACACTCTTTCTGTAGAAAATGCAACTGGACATTTGGAGCACTAAGAGCGTAGTAGTGGAAAAAGGAATATATTCAAATATAAACTACACAGAAGCATTCTGTGAAACTTCTTTCTGATCTGAGCATTCAGCTAACAGAGTTAAACCATACTTTGGATTGAGCAGTTTTGAAACACTCTGTCTGTAGAAAATGCAACTGGACATTCGTAGCGCTAAGTGGGTAATAGTGGAAAAAAAATATGTTCAAATATAAACTACACAGAAGCATTGTATGAAACTTCTTTCTCTTCTGTGCATTCAACTAACAGAGTTGAACCTTACTTTTGATTGAGCCGTTCTGAAACACTCTTTCTGTAGAAACTGCAATTGGACATTCTGAGCTCTAAGAGGCCTATATTGGGAAAAAGAATGTCTACAAATAAAAACTACACAGAAGAATTGTGTGAAACTTCTTTCTGTTCTGTTTGTTCAACTAAAAGAGTTGAACCTTAGTTTTGATTGAGCCGTTCTGAAACACTCTTTCTGTAGAAAATGCAAGTGGAGATTCGGAGCGCTAAGAGGGTAATAGTGGAAAAAGGAATGTCTCCAAATATAAACTACACAGAATCATTCTGTGAAACTTCTTTCTGATCTGTGCATTCAGCTAACAGAGTTAAACCATACTTTTGATTGAGCAGATCTGAACACTCTTTCTGTAGAAAATGCAACTGGACATTTGGAGCGCTGAGAGAGTAGTAGTGGAAAAAGGAATATATTCAAATGTAAACTACACAGAATCATTATGTGAAACTTCTTTCTGATCTGAGCATTCAGCTAACAGAGTTAAACCATACTTTGGATTGAGCAGTTTTGAAACACTCTGTCTGTAGAAAATGCAACTGGACATTCGTAGCGCTAAGTGGGTAATAGTGGAAAAAAGAATATGTTCAAATATAAACTACACAGAAGCATTGTATGAAACTTCTTTCTGTTCTGTGCATTCAACTAACAGAGTTGAACCTTACTTTTGATTGAGCCTTTCTGAAACACTCTTTCTGTAGAAACTGCAATTGGACATTCTGAGCGCTAAGAGGCCTATTTTGGGAAAAAGAATGTCTACAAATAAAAACTACACAGAAGAATTGTGTGAAACTTCTTTCTGTTCTGTTTGTTCAACTAAAAGAGTTGAACCTTAGTTTTGATTGAGCCGTTCTGAAACACTCTTTCTGTAGAAAATGCAAGTGGAGATTCGGAGCGCTAAGAGGGTAATAGTGGAAAAAGGAATGTCTCCAAATATAAACTACACAGAATCATTCTGTGAAACTTCTTTGTGATCTGTGCATTCAGCTAACAGAGTTAAACCATACATTTGATTGAGCAGATCTGAACACTCTTTCTGTAGAAAATGCAACTGGACATTTGGAGCGCTAAGAGAATAGTAGTGGAAAAAGGAATATATTCAAATATAAACTACACAGAAGCATTCTGTGAAACTTCTTTCTGATCTGAGCTTTCAGCTAACAGAGTTAAAGCATACATTTGATTGAGCAGTTTTGAAACACTCTGTCTGTAGAAAATGTAACTGGACATTGGTAGCGCTAAGTGGGTAATAGTGGAAAAAAGAATATGTTCAAATATAAACTACACAGAAGCATTGTATGAAACTTCTTTCTGTTCTGTGCATTCAACTAACAGAGTTGAACCTTACTTTTGATTGAGCCTTTCTGAAACACTCTTTCTGTAGAAACTGCAATTGGACATTCTGAGCGCTAAGAGGCCTATATTCGGAAAAATAATATCTTCAAATAAAAACTACACAGAAGCATTGTGTGAAACTTATTTCTGATATGTTCATTAAGCTAACAGAGTTAAACCATACTTTTGATTGCGCAGTTCTGAACACTCTTTCTGTAGAAAATGCAAGTGGACATTCGGAGCGCTAAGTGGGTAATAGTGGAAAAGGGAATATATTCAAATATAAACTACACAGTAGCATTCTGCGAAAATTCTTTCTGTTCTGTGCATTCAACTAACAGAGTTGAACGTTACTTTTGATTGTGCCGTTCTGAAACACTCTTTCTGTAGAAACTGCAATTGGACATGCTAAGCGCTAAGAGGCCTACATTGGGAAAAAGAATATCTTCAAATAAAAACTACACAGATGCATTCTGTGAAACTTATTTCTGATCTGTATATTCAGTTAACAGAGATAAAACATATTTTTGAGTGAGCAGTTATGAAACACTCTTTTTGTAGAAAATGCAAGTGGAGATTCGGAGCGCTAAGTGGGTAATAGTGGAAAAAGGAATGTCTTCAAATATAAACTACACAGAATCATTTGGTGAAACTTCCTTCTGATCTGTGCATTCAGCTAACAGAGTTAAATCATACTTTTGATTGAGCAGATCTGAACACTCTTTCTGTAGAAAATGCAACTGGACATTTGGAGCGCTAAGAGCGTAGTAGTGGAAAAAGGAATATATTCAAATATAAACTACACAGAAGCATTCTGTGAAACTTCTTTCTGATCTGAGCATTCAGCTAACAGAGTTAAACCATACTTTGGATTGAGCAGTTTTGAAACACTCTGTCTGTAGAAAATGCAACTGGACATTCGTAGCGCTAAGTGGGTAATAGTGGAAAAAAAATATGTTCAAATATAAACTACACAGAAGCATTGTATGAAACTTCTTTCTCTTCTGTGCATTCAACTAACAGAGTTGAACCTTACTTTTGATTGAGCCGTTCTGAAACACTCTTTCTGTAGAAACTGCAATTGGACATTCTGAGCGCTAAGAGGCCTATATTGGGAAAAAGAATGTCTACAAATAAAAACTACACAGAAGAATTGTGTGAAACTTCTTTCTGTTCTGTTTGTTCAACTAAAAGAGTTGAACCTTAGTTTTGATTGAGCCGTTCTGAAACACTCTTTCTGTAGAAAATGCAAGTGGAGATTCGGAGCGCTAAGAGGGTAATAGTGGAAAAAGGAATGTCTCCAAATATAAACTACACAGAATCATTCTGTGAAACTTCTTTCTGATCTGTGCATTCAGCTAACAGAGTTAAACCATACTTTTGATTGAGCAGATCTGAACACTCTTTCTGTAGAAAATGCAACTGGACATTTGGAGCGCTGAGAGAGTAGTAGTGGAAAAAGGAATATATTCAAATGTAAACTACACAGAATCATTATGTGAAACTTCTTTCTGATCTGAGCATTCAGCTAACAGAGTTAAACCATACTTTTGTTTGAGCAGTTTTGAAACACTCTGTCTGTAGAAAATGCAACTGGATATTCGTAGCGCTAAGTGGGTAATAGTGGAAAAAAGAATATGTTCAAATATAAACTACACAGAAGCATTGTATGAAACTTCTTTCTGTTCTGTGCATTCAACTAACAGAGTTGAACCTTACTTTTGATTGAGCCGTTCTGAAACACTCTTTCTGTAGAAACTGCAATTGGACATTCTGAGCGCTAGGAGGCCTATATTGGGAAAAAGAATGTCTACAAATAAAAACTACACAGAAGAATTGTGCGAAACATCTTTCTGTTCTGTTTGTTCAACTAAAAGAGTTGAACCTTAGTTTTGATTGAGCCGTTCTGAAACACTCTTTCTGTAGAAAATGCAAGTGGAGATTCGGAGCGCTTAGAGGGTCATAGTGGAAAAAGGAATGTCTCCAAATATAAACTACACAGAATCATTCTGTGAAACTTCTTTCTGATCTGTGCATTCAGCTAACAGAGTTAAACCATACATTTGATTGAGCAGATCTGAACACTCTTTCTGTAGAAAATGCAACTGGACATTTGGAGCGCTAAGAGAATAGTAGTGGAAAAAGGAATATATTCAAATATAAACTACACAGAAGCATTCTGTGAAACTTCTTTCTGATCTGAGCTTTCAGCTAACAGAGTTAAAGCATACATTTGATTGAGCAGTTTTGAAACACTCTGTCTGTAGAAAATGTAACTGGACATTGGTAGCGCTAAGTGGGTAATAGTGGAAAAAAGAATATGTTCAAATATAAACTACACAGAAGCATTGTATGAAACTTCTTTCTGTTCTGTGCATTCAACTAACAGAGTTGAACCTTACTTTTGATTGAGCCTTTCTGAAACACTCTTTCTGTAGAAACTGCAATTGGACATTCTGAGCGCTAAGAGGCCTATATTCGGAAAAATAATATCTTCAAATAAAAACTACACAGAAGCATTGTGTGAAACTTATTTCTGATATGTTCATTAAGCTAACAGAGTTAAACCATACTTTTGATTGCGCAGTTCTGAACACTCTTTCTGTAGAAAATGCAAGTGGACATTCGGAGCGCTAAGTGGGTAATAGTGGAAAAGGGAATATATTCAAATATAAACTACACAGTAGCATTCTGCGAAAATTCTTTCTGTTCTGTGCATTCAACTAACAGAGTTGAACCTTACTTTTGATTGTGCCGTTCTGAAACACTCTTTCTGTAGAAACTGCAATTGGACATGCTAAGCGCTAAGAGGCCTACATTGGGAAAAAGAATATCTTCAAATAAAAACTACACAGATGCATTCTGTGAAACTTATTTCTGATCTGTATATTCAGTTAACAGAGATAAAACATATTTTTGAGTAAGCAGTTATGAAACACTCTTTTTGTAGAAAATGCAAGTGGAGATTCGGAGCGCTAAGTGGGTAATAGTGGAAAAAGGAATGTCTTCAAATATAAACTACACAGAATTATTTGGTGAAACTTCCTTCTGATCTGTGCATTCAGCTAACAGAGTTAAATCATACTTTTGATTGAGCAGATCTGAACACTCTTTCTGTAGAAAATGCAACTGGACATTTGGAGCGCTAAGAGCGTAGTAGTGGAAAAAGGAATATATTCAAATATAAACTACACAGAAGCATTCTGTGAAACTTCTTTCTGATCTGAGCATTCAGCTAACAGAGTTAAACCATACTTTGGATTGAGCAGTTTTGAAACACTCTGTCTGTAGAAAATGCAACTGGACATTCGTAGCGCTAAGTGGGTAATAGTGGAAAAAAGAATATGTTCAAATATAAACTACACAGAAGCATTGTATGAAACTTCTTTCTGTTCTGTGCATTCAACTAACAGAGTTGAACCTTACTTTTGATTGAGCCTTTCTGAAACACTCTTTCTGTAGAAACTGCAATTGGACATTCTGAGCGCTAAGAGGCCTATATTGGGAAAAAGAATATCTACAAATAAAAACTACACAGAAGAATTGTGTGAAACTTCTTTCTGTTCTGTTTGTTCAACTAAAAGAGTTGAACCTTAGTTTTGATTGAGCCGTTCTGAAACACTCTTTCTGTAGAAAATGCAAGTGGAGATTCGGAGCGCTAAGAGGGTAATAGTGGAAAAAGGAATGTCTCCAAATATAAACTACACAGAATCATTCTGTGAAACTTCTTTGTGATCTGTGCATTCAGCTAACAGAGTTAAACCATACATTTGATTGAGCAGATCTGAACACTCTTTCTGTAGAAAATGCAACTGGACATTTGGAGCGCTAAGAGAATAGTAGTGGAAAAAGGAATATATTCAAATATAAACTACACAGAAGCATTCTGTGAAACTTCTTTCTGATCTGAGCTTTCAGCTAACAGAGTTAAAGCATACATTTGATTGAGCAGTTTTGAAACACTCTGTCTGTAGAAAATGTAACTGGACATTGGTAGCGCTAAGTGGGTAATAGTGGAAAAAAGAATATGTTCAAATATAAACTACACAGAAGCATTGTATGAAACTTCTTTCTCTTCTGTGCATTCAACTAACAGAGTTGAACCTTACTTTTGATTGAGCCGTTCTGAAACACTCTTTCTGTAGAAACTGCAATTGGACATTCTGAGCGCTAAGAGGCCTATATTGGGAAAAAGAATGTCTACAAATAAAAACTACACAGAAGAATTGTGTGAAACTTCTTTCTGTTCTGTTTGTTCAACTAAAAGAGTTGAACCTTAGTTTTGATTGAGCCGTTCTGAAACACTCTTTCTGTAGAAAATGCAAGTGGAGATTCGGAGCGCTAAGAGGGTAATAGTGGAAAAAGGAATGTCTCCAAATATAAACTACACAGAATCATTCTGTGAAACTTCTTTCTGATCTGTGCATTCAGCTAACAGAGTTAAACCATACTTTTGATTGAGCAGATCTGAACACTCTTTCTGTAGAAAATGCAACTGGACATTTGGAGCGCTGAGAGAGTAGTAGTGGAAAAAGGAATATATTCAAATGTAAACTACACAGAATCATTCTGTGAAACTTCTTTCTGATCTGAGCTTTCAGCTAACAGAGTTAAAGCATACATTTGATTGAGCAGTTTTGAAACACTCTGTCTGTAGAAAATGTAACTGGACATTGGTAGCGCTAAGTGGGTAATAGTGGAAAAAAGAATATGTTCAAATATAAACTACACAGAAGCATTGTATGAAACTTCTTTCTGTTCTGTGCATTCAACTAACAGAGTTGAACCTTACTTTTGATTGAGCCTTTCTGAAACACTCTTTCTGTAGAAACTGCAATTGGACATTCTGAGCGCTAAGAGGCCTATATTCGGAAAAATAATATCTTCAAATAAAAACTACACAGAAGCATTGTGTGAAACTTATTTCTGATATGTTCATTAAGCTAACAGAGTTAAACCATACTTTTGATTGCGCAGTTCTGAACACTCTTTCTGTAGAAAATGCAAGTGGACATTCGGAGCGCTAAGTGGGTAATAGTGGAAAAGGGAATATATTCAAATATAAACTACACAGTAGCATTCTGCGAAAATTCTTTCTGTTCTGTGCATTCAACTAACAGAGTTGAACCTTACTTTTGATTGTGCCGTTCTGAAACACTCTTTCTGTAGAAACTGCAATTGGACATGCTAAGCGCTAAGAGGCCTACATTGGGAAAAAGAATATCTTCAAATAAAAACTACACAGATGCATTCTGTGAAACTTATTTCTGATCTGTATATTCAGTTAACAGAGATAAAACATATTTTTGAGTGAGCAGTTATGAAACACTCTTTTTGTAGAAAATGCAAGTGGAGATTCGGAGCGCTAAGTGGGTAATAGTGGAAAAAGGAATGTCTTCAAATATAAACTACACAGAATAATTTGGTGAAACTTCCTTCTGATCTGTGCATTCAGCTAACAGAGTTAAATCATACTTTTGATTGAGCAGATCTGAACACTCTTTCTGTAGAAAATGCAACTGGACATTTGGAGCGCTAAGAGCGTAGTAGTGGAAAAAGGAATATATTCAAATATAAACTACACAGAAGCATTCTGTGAAACTTCTTTCTGATCTGAGCATTCAGCTAACAGAGTTAAACCATACTTTGGATTGAGCAGTTTTGAAACACTCTGTCTGTAGAAAATGCAACTGGACATTCGTAGCGCTAAGTGGGTAATAGTGGAAAAAAAATATGTTCAAATATAAACTACACAGAAGCATTGTATGAAACTTCTTTCTGTTCTGTGCATTCAACTAACAGAGTTGAACCTTACTTTTGATTGAGCCGTTCTGAAACACTCTTTCTGTAGAAACTGCAATTGGACATTCTGAGCGCTAAGAGGCCTATATTGGGAAAAAGAATGTCTACAAATAAAAACTACACAGAAGAATTGTGTGAAACTTCTTTCTGTTCTGTTTGTTCAACTAAAAGAGTTGAACCTTAGTTTTGATTGAGCCGTTCTGAAACACTCTTTCTGTAGAAAATGCAAGTGGAGATTCGGAGCGCTAAGAGGGTAATAGTGGAAAAAGGAATGTCTCCAAATATAAACTACACAGAATCATTCTGTGAAACTTCTTTCTGATCTGTGCATTCAGCTAACAGAGTTAAACCATACTTTTGATTGAGCAGATCTGAACACTCTTTCTGTAGAAAATGCAACTGGACATTTGGAGCGCTGAGAGAGTAGTAGTGGAAAAAGGAATATATTCAAATGTAAACTACACAGAATCATTATGTGAAACTTCTTTCTGATCTGAGCATTCAGCTAACAGAGTTAAACCATACTTTTGATTGAGCAGTTTTGAAACACTCTGTCTGTAGAAAATGCAACTGGATATTCGTAGCGCTAAGTGGGTAATAGTGGAAAAAAGAATATGTTCAAATATAAACTACACAGAAGCATTGTATGAAACTTCTTTCTGTTCTGTGCATTCAACTAACAGAGTTGAACCTTACTTTTGATTGAGCCGTTCTGAAACACTCTTTCTGTAGAAACTGCAATTGGACATTCTGAGCGCTAGGAGGCCTATATTGGGAAAAAGAATGTCTACAAATAAAAACTACACAGAAGAATTGTGCGAAACTTCTTTCTGTTCTGTTTGTTCAACTAAAAGAGTTGAACCTTAGTTTTGATTGAGCCGTTCTGAAACACTCTTTCTGTAGGAAATGCAAGTGGAGATTCGGAGCGCTTAGAGGGTAATAGTGGAAAAAGGAATGTCTCCAAATATAAACTACACAGAATCATTCTGTGAAACTTCTTTCTGATCTGTGCATTCAGCTAACAGAGTTAAACCATCCTTTTGATTGAGCAGATCTGAACACTCTTTCTGTAGAAAATGCAACTGGACATTTGGAGCGCTAAGAGAGTAGTAGTGGAAAAAGGAATATATTCAAATATAAACTACACAGAAGCATTCTGTGGAACTTCTTTCTGATCTGAGCATTCAGCTAACAGAGTTAAACCATACTTTTGATTGAGCAGTTTTGAAACCCTCTGTCTGTAGAAAATCCAACTGGACATTCGTAGCGCTAAGTGGGTAATAGTGGAAAAAAGAATATGTTCAAATATAAACTACACAGAAGCATTGTATGAAACTTCTTTCTGTTCTGTGCATTCA
Source organism: Symphalangus syndactylus (assembly GCF_028878055.3). NCBI lineage: Eukaryota > Metazoa > Chordata > Mammalia > Primates > Hylobatidae > Symphalangus > Symphalangus syndactylus. The sequence goes on from NC_072433.2 coordinate 9,102,129, forward strand.
ACTAACAGAGTTGAACCTTACTTTGATTGAGCCTTTCTGAAACACTCTTTCTGTAGAAACTGCAATTGGACATTCTGAGCGCTAAGAGGCCTCTACTGGGAAAAATAATATCTTCAAATAAAAACTACACAAAAGCATTGTGTGAAACTTATTTCTGATATGTTCATTAAGCTAACAGATTTAAACCATACTTTTGATTGCGCAGTTCTGAACACTCTTTCTGTAGAAAATGCAAGTGGACATTCGGAGCGCTAAGAGGGTAATAGTGGAAAAGGGAATATGTTCAAATATAAACTACACAGTAGGATTCTGTGAAAATTCTTTCTGTTCTGTGCATTCAACTAACAGAGTTGAACCTTGCTTTTGATTGAGCCGTTCTGAAACACTCTTTCTGTACAAACTGCAATTGGACATGCTAAGCGCTAAGAGGCCTACATTGGGAAAAATAATATCTTCAAATAAAAACTACACAGATGCATTTTGTGAAACTTATTTCTGATCTGTAAATTCAGTTAACAGAGATAAAACATATTTTTGATTGAGCAGTTATGAAACACTCTTTTTGTAGAAAATGCAAGTGGAGATTCGGAGCGCTAAGAGGGTAATAGTGGAAAAAGGAATGTCTTCAAATATAAACTACACAGAATCATTCGGTGAAACTTCCTTCTGATCTGTGCATTCAGCTAACAGAGTTAAACCATAATTTTGATTGAGCAGATCTGAACACTCTTTCTGTAGAAAATGCAACTGGACATTTGGAGCGCTAAGAGCGTAGTAGTGGAAAAAGGAATATATTCAAATATAAACTACACAGAAGCATTCTGTGAAACTTCTTTCTGATCTGAGCATTCAGCTAACTGAGTTAAACCATACTTTTGATTGAGCAGTTTTGAAACACTGTCTGTAGAAAATGCAACTGGACATTCGTAGCGCTAAGTGGGTAATAGTGGAAAAAAGAATATGTTCAAATATAAACTACACAGAAGCATTGTATGAAACTTCTTTCTGTTCTGTGCATTCAACTAACAGAGTTGAACCTTACTTTTGATTGAGCCGTTCTGTAACACTCTTTCTGTAGAAACTGCAATTGGACATTTTGAGCGCTACGAGGCCTATATTGGGAAAAAGAATGTCTACAAATAAAAACTACACAGAAGAATTGTGTGAAACTTCTTTCTGTTCTGTTTGTTCAACTAAAAGAGTTGAACCTTAGTTTTGATTGATCCGTTCTGAAAAACTCTTTCTGTAGAAAATGCAAGTGGAGATTCGGAGCGCTTAGAGGGTAATAGTGGAAAAAGGAATGTCTCCAAATATAAACTACACAGAATCATTCTGTGAAACTTCTTTCTGATCTGTGCATTCAGCTAACAGAGTTAAACCATACTTTTGATTGAGCAGATCTGAACACTCTTTCTGTAGAAAATGCAACTGGACATTTGGAGCGCTAAGAGAGTAGTAGTGGAAAAAGGAATATATTCAAATATAAACTACACAGAAGCATTCTGTGAAACTTCTTTCTGATCTGAGCATTCAGCTAACAGAGTTAAACCATACTTTTGATTGAGCAGTTTTGAAACACTCTGTCTGTAGAAAATGCAACTGGACATTCGTAGCGCTAAGTGGGTAATAGTGGAAAAAAGAATATGTTCAAATATAAACTACACAGAAGCATTGTATGAAACTCCTTTCTGTTCTGTGCATTCAACTAACCGAGTTGAACCTCACTTTTGATTGAGCCTTTCTGAAACACTCTTTCTGTAGAAACTGCAATTGGACATTCTGAGCGCTAAGAGGCCTCTATTGGGAAAAAGAATATCTTCAAATAAAAACTACACAGAAGCATTGTGTGAAATTATTTCTGATATGTTCATTAAGCTAACAGATTTAAACCATACTTTTGATTGTGCAGTTCTGAACACTCTTTCTGTAGAAAATGCAAGTGGACATTCGGAGCGCTAAGAGGGTAATAGTGGAAAAAAGAGTATATTCAAATATAAACTACACAGTAGCATTCTGTGAAAATACTTTCTGTTCTGTGCATTCAACTAACAGAGTTGAAGCTTACTTTTGATTGAGCCGTTCTGAAACACTCTTTCTGTAGAAACTGCAATTGGACATGCTAAGCGCTAAGAGGCCTACATTGGGAAAAAGAATATCTTCAAATAAAAACTACACAGATGCATTCTGTGAAACTTATTTCTGATCTGTAAATTCAGTTAACAGAGATAAAACATATTTTTGAGTGAGCAGTTATGAAACACTCTTTTTGTAGAAAATGCAAGTGGAGATTCGGAGCGCTAAGAGGGTAATAGTGGAAAAAGGAATGTCTCCAAATATAAACTACACAGAATCATTCTGTGAAACTTCTTTCTGATCTGTGCATTCAGCTAACAGAGTTAAACCATACTTTTGATTGAGCAGATCTGAACACTCTTTCTGTAGAAAATGCAACTGGACATTTGGAGCGCTAAGAGAGTAGTAGTGGAAAAAGGAATATATTCAAATATAAACTACACAGAAGCATTCTGTGAAACTTCTTTCTGATCTGAGCATTCAGCTAACAGACTTAAACCATACTTTTGATTGAGCAGTTTTGAGACACTCTGTCTGTAGAAAATGCAACTGGACATTCGTAGCGCTAAGTGGGTAATAGTGGAAAAAAGAATATGTTCAAATATAAACTACACAGAAGCATTGTATGAAACTTCTTTCTGTTCTGTGCATTCAACTAACAGAGTTGAAACTTTATGTTGATTGAGCCTTTCTGAAACACTCTTTCTGTAGAAACTGCAATTGGACATTCTGAGCGCTAAGAGGCCTATATTGGGAAAAATAATATCTTCAAATAAAAACGATACATAAGCATTGTGTGAAACTTATTTCTGATATGTTCATTAAGCTAACAGAGTTAAACCATACTTTTGATTGCGCAGTTCTGAACACTCTTTCTGCAGAAAATGCAAGTGGACATTCGGAGCGCTAAGAGGGTAATAGTGGAAAAAGGAATATATTCAAATATAAACTACACAGTAGCATTCTGTGAAACTTCTTTCTGTTCTGTGCATTCAACTAACACAGTTGAACCTTACTTTTGATTGAGCCGTTCTGAAACACTCTTTCTGTAGAAACTGCAATTGGACATGCTAAGCGCTAAGAGGCCTACATTGGGAAAAAGAATATCTTCAAATAAAAACTACACAGATGCATTCTGTGAAACTTATTTCTGATCTGTAAATTCAGTTAACAGAGATAAAACATATTTTTGATTGAGCAGTTATGAAACACTCTTTTTGTAGAAAATGCAAGTGGAGATTCGGAGCGCTAAGAGGGTAATAGTGGAAAAAGGAATGTCTTCAAATATAAACTACACAGAATCATTCGGTGAAACTTCTTTCTGATCTGTGCATTCAGCTAACAGAGTTAAACCATACTTTTGATTGAGCAGATCTGAACACTCTTTCTGTAGAAAATGCAACTGGACATTTGGAGCTCTAAGAGCGTATTAGTGGAAAAAGGAATATATTCAAATATAAACTACACAGAAGCATTCTGTGAAACTTCTTTCTGATCTGATCATTCAGCTAACAGAGTTAAACCATACATTTGATTGAGCAGTTTTGAAACACTCTGTCTGTAGAAAATGCAACTGGACATTCGTAGCGCTAAGTGTGTAATAGTGGAAAAAAGAATATGTTCAAATATAAACTACACAGAAGCATTGTATGAAACTTCTTTCTGTTCTGTGCATTCAACTAACAGAGTTGAACCTTACTTTTGATTGAGCCGTTCTGAAACACTCTTTCTGTAGAAACTGCAATTGGACATGCTAAGCGCTAAGAGGCCTACATTGGGAAAAAGAATATCTTCAAATAAAAACTACACAGATGCATTCTGTGAAACTTATTTCTGATCTGTAAATTCAGTTAACAGAGATAAAACATATTTTTGATTGAGCAGTTATGAAACACTCTTTTTGTAGAAAATGCAAGTGGAGATTCGGAGCGCTAAGAGGGTAATAGTGGAAAAAGGAATGTCTTCAAATATAAACTACACAGAATCATTCGGTGAAACTTCTTTCTGATCTGTACATTCAGCTAACAGAGTTAAACCATACTTTTGATTGAGCAGATCTGAACACTCTTTCTGTAGAAAATGCAACTGGACATTTGGAGCGCTAAGAGCGTAGTAGTGGAAAAAGTAATATATTCAAATATAAACTACACAGAAGCATTCTGTGAAACTTCTTTCTGATCTGATCATTCAGCTAACAGAGTTAAACCATACTTTTTATTGAGCAGTTTTGAAACACTCTGTCTGTAGAAAATGCGACTGGACATTCGTAGCGCTAAGTGGGTAATAGTGGAAAAAAGAATATGTTCAAATATAAACTACACAGAAGCATTGTATGAAACTTATTTCTGTTCTGTGCATTCAACTATCAGAGTTGAACCTTACTTTTGATTGAGCCGTTCTGAAACACTCTTTCTGTAGAAACTGCAATTGGACATTCTGAGCGCTAAGAGGCCTCTATTGGGAAAAAGAATATCTTCAAATAAAAATTACACAGAAGCATTGTGTGAAACTTATTTCTGATATGTTCATTAAGCTAACAGAGTTAAACCATACTTTTGATTGAGCAGTTTTGAAACACTCTGTCTGTAGAAAATGCAACTGGACATTCGTAGCGCTAAGTGGGTAATAGTGGAAAAAAGAATATGTTCAAATATAAACTACACAGAAGCATTGTATGAAACTTCTTTCTGTTCTGTGCATTCAATTAACAGAGTTGAACCTTACTTTTGATTGAGCCTTTCTGAAACACTCTTTCTGTAGAAACTGCAATTGTACATTCTGAGCGCTAAGAGGCCTATATTGGGAAAAATAATATCTTCAAATAAAAACTACACAGAAGCATTGTGTGAAACTTATTTCTGATATGTTCATTAAGCTAACAGAGTTAAACCATACTTTTGATTGCGCAGTTCTGAACACTCTTTCTGTAGAAAATGCAAGTGGACATTCGGAGCGCTAAGAGGGTAATAGTGGAAAAAGGAATATATTCAAATATAAACTACACAGTAGCTTTCTGTGAAAATTCTTTCTGTTCTGGGCATTCAAATAACAGAGTTGAACCTTACTTTTGATTGAGCCGTTCTGAAACACTCTTTCTGTAGAAACTGCAATTGGACATGCTAAGCGCTAAGAGGCCTACATTGGGAAAAAGAATATCTTCAAATAAAAACTACACAGATGCATTCTGTGAAACTTATTTCTGATCTGTAATTTCAGTTAACAGAGATAAAACATATTTTTGATTGAGCAGTTATGAAACACTCTTTTTGTAGAAAATGCAAGTGGAGATTCGGAGCGCTAAGAGGGTAATAGTGGAAAAAGGAATGTCTTCAAATATAAACTACACAGAATCATTCGGTGAAACTTCTTTATGATCTGTGCATTCAGCTAACAGAGTTAAACCATACTTTTGATTGAGCAGATCTGAACACTCTTTCTGTAGAAAATGCAACTGGACATTTGGAGCGCTAAGAGAGTAGTAGTGGAAAAAGGAATATATTCAAATATAAACTACACAGAAGCATTCTGTGAAACTTCTTTCTGATCTGAGCATTCAGCTAACAGAGTTAAACCATACTTTTGATTGAGCAGTTTTGAAACACTCTGTCTGTAGAAAATGCAACTGGACATTCGTAGCGCTAAGTGGGTAATAGTGGAAAAAAGAATATGTTCAAATATAAACTACACAGAAGTATTGTATGAAACTTCTTTCTGTTCTGTGCATTCAACTAACAGAGTTGAACCTTACTTTTGATTGAGCCGTTCTGAAACACTCTTTCTGTAGAAACTACAATTGGACATACTGAGCGCTAAGAATCCTATATTGGGAAAAAGAATGTCTACAAATAAAAACTACACAGAAGAATTGTGTGAAACTTCTTTCTGTTCTGTTTGTTCAACTAAAAGAGTTGAACCTTAGATTTGATTGAGGCGTTCTGAAACACTCTTTCTGTAGAAAATGCAAGTGGAGATTCGGAGCGCTAAGAGGGTAATAGTGGAGAAAGGAATATCTCCAAATATAAACTACACAGAATCATTCTGTGAAACTTCTTTCTGATCTGTGCATTCAGCTAACAGAGTTAAAACATACTTTTGATTGAGCAGATCTGAACACACTTTCTGTAGAAAATGCAACTGGACTTTTGGAGCGCTAAGAGAGTAGTAGTGGAAAAAGGAATATATTCAAATATAAACTACACAGAAGCATTCTGTGAAACTTCTTTCTGATCTGATCATTCAGCTAACAGAGTTAAACCATACTTTTTATTGAGCAGTTTTGAAACACTCTGTCTGTAGAAAATGCGACTGGACATTCGTAGCGCTAAGTGGGTAATAGTGGAAAAAAGAATATGTTCAAATATAAACTACACAGAAGCATTGTATGAAACTTATTTCTGTTCTGTGCATTCAACTAACAGAGTTGAACCTTACTTTTGATTGAGCCGTTCTGAAACACTCTTTCTGTAGAAACTGCAATTGGACATTCTGAGCGCTAAGAGGCCTCTATTGGGAAAAAGAATATCTTCAAATAAAAACTACACAGAAGCATTGTGTGAAACTTATTTCTGATATGTTCATTAAGCTAACAGAGTTAAACCATACTTTTGATTGAGCAGTTTTGAAACACTCTGTCTGTAGAAAATGCAACTGGACATTCGTAGCGCTAAGTGGGTATTAGTGGAAAAAAGAATATATTCAAATATAAACTACACAGAAGCATTGTATGAAACTTCTTTCTGTTCTGTGCATTCAACTAACAGAGTTGAACCTTACTTTTGATTGAGCCGTTCTGAAACACTCTTTCTGTAGAAACTGCAATTGGACATGCTAAGCGCTAAGAGGCCTACATTGGGAAAAAGAATATCTTCAAATAAAAACTACACAGATGCATTCTGTGAAACTTATTTCTGATCTGTAAATTCAGTTAAGAGAGATAAAACATATTTTTGATTGAGCAGTTATGAAACACTCTTTTGTAGAAAATGCAAGTGGAGATTCGGAGCGCTAAGAGGGTAATAGTGGAAAAAGGAATGTCTTCAAATATAAACTACACAGAATCATTCGGTGAAACTTCTTTCTGATCTGTGCATTCAGCTAACAGAGTTAAACCATACTTTTGATTGAGCAGATCTGAACACTCTTTCTGTTGAAAATGCAACTGGACATTTGGAGCGCTAAGAGCGTAGTAGAGGAAAAAGGAATATATTCAAATATAAACTACACAGAAGCATTCTGTGAAACTTATTTCTGATCTGAGCATTCAGCTAACAGAGTTAAACCATACTTTTGATTGATCAGTTTTGAAACACTCTGTCTGTAGATAATGCAACTGGACATTCGTAACGCTAAGTGGGTAATAGTGGAAAAAAGACTATGTTCAAATATAAACTACACAGAAGCATTGTATGAAACTTCTTTCTGTTCTGTGCATTCAACTAACAGAGTTGAACCTTACTTTTGATTGAGCCTTTCTGAAACACTCTTTCTGTAGAAACTGCAATTGGACATTCTGAGCGCTAAGAGGCCTATATTGGGAAAAATAATATCTTCAAATAAAAACTACACAGAAGCATTGTGTGAAACTTATTTCTGATATGTTCATTAAGCTAACAGAGTTAAACCATACTTTTGATTGCGCAGTTGTGAACACTCTTTCTGTAGAAAATGCAAGTGGACATTCGGAGCGCTAAGAGGGTAATAGTGGAAAAAGGAATATATTCAAATATAAACTACACAGTAGCATTCTGTGAAAATTCTTTCTGTTCTGTGCATTCAACTAACAGAGTTGAACCTTACTTTTGATTGAGCCGTTCTGAAACACTCTTTCTGTAGAAACTGCAATTGGACATGCTAAGCGCTAAGAGGCCTACATTGGGAAAAAGAATATCTTCAAATAAAAACTACACAGATGCATTCTGTGAAACTTATTTCTGATCTGTAAATTCAGTTAACAGAGATAAAACATATTTTTGATTGAGCAGTTATGAAACAGTCTTTTTGTAGAAAATGCAAGTGGAGATTCGGAGCGCTAAGAGGGTAATAGTGGAAAAAGGAATGTCTTCAAATATAAACTACACAGAATCATTCGGTGAAACTTCTTTCTGATCTGTGCATTCAGCTAACAGAGTTAAACCATACTTTTGATTGAGCAGATCTGAACACTCTTTCTGTACAAAATGCAACTGGACATTTGGAGCGCTAAGAGCGTAGTAGTGGAAAAAGGAATATATTCAAATATAAACTACACAGAAGCATTCTGTGAAACTTCTTTCTGATCTGAGCATTCAGCTAACAGAGTTAAACCATACTTTTGATTGAGCAGTTTTGAAACACTCTGTCTGTAGAAAATGCAGCTGGACATTCGTAGCGCTAAGTGGGTAATAGTGGAAAAAAGAATATGTTCAAATATAAACTACACAGAAGCATTGTATGAAACTTCTTTCTGTTCTGTGCATTCAACTAGCAGAGTTGAACCTTACTTTTGATTGAGCCGTTCTGAAACACTCTTTCTGTAGAAACTGCAATTGGACATTCTGAGCGCTAAGAGGCCTCTATTGGGAAAAAGAATATCTTCAAATAAAAACTACACAGAAGCATTGTGTGAAACTTATTTCTGATATGTTCATTAAGCTAACAGAGTTAAACCATACTTTTGATTGCGCAGTTCTGAACACTCTTTCTGCAGAAAATGCAAGTCGACATTCTGAGCGCTAAGAGGGTAATAGTGGAAAAAGGAATATATACAAATATAAACTACACAGTAGCATTCTGTGAAGCTTCTTTCTGTTCTGTGCATTCAACTAACAGAGTTGAACCTTACTTTTGATTGAGCCGTTCTGAAACACTCTTTCTGTAGAAACTGCAATTGGACATGCTAAGCGCTAAGAGGCCTACATTGGGAAAAAGAATATCTTCAAATAAAAACTACACAGATGCATTCTGTGAAACTTATTTCTGATCTGTAAATTCAGTTAACAGAGATAAAACATATTTTTGATTGAGCAGTTATGAAACAGTCTTTTTGTAGAAAATGCAAGTGGAGATTCGGAGCGCTAAGAGGGTAATAGTGGAAAAAGGAATGTCTTCAAATATAAACTACACAGAATCATTCGGTGAAACTTCTTTCTGATCTGTGCATTCAGCTAACAGAGTTAAACCATACTTTTGATTGAGCAGATCTGAACACTCTTTCTGTAGAAAATGCAACTGGACATTTGGAGCGCTAAGAGCGTAGTAGTGGAAAAAGGAATATATTCAAATATAAACTACACAGAAGCATTCTGTGAAACTTCTTTCTGATCTGAGCATTCAGCTAACAGAGTTAAACCATATTTTTGATTGAGCAGTTTTGAAACACTCTGTCTGTAGAAAATGCAACTGGACATTCGTAGCGCTAAGTGGGTAAAAGTGGAAAAAAGAATATGTTCAAATATAAACTACACAGAAGCATTGTATGAAACTTCTTTCTGTTCGGTGCATTCAACTAACAGAGTTGAACCTTACTTTTGATTGAGCCGTTCTGAAACACTCTTTCTGTAGAAACTGCAATTGGACATTCTGAGCGCTAAGAGGCCTATATTGGGAAAAAGAATGTCTACAAATAAAAACTACACAGAAGAATTGTGTGAAACTTCTTTCTGTTCTGTTTGTTCAACTAAAAGAACTGAACCTTAGTTTTGATTTAGCCGTTCTGAAACACTCTTTCTGTAGAAAATGCAAGTGGAGATTCGGAGTGCTATGAGGGTAATAGTGGAAAAAGGAATGTCTCCAAATATAAACTACACAGAATCATTCTGTGAAACTTCATTCTGATCTGGGCATTCAGCTAACAGAGTTAAACCATACTTTTGATTGAGCAGATCTGAACACTCTTTCTGTAGAAAATGCAACTGGACATTTGGAGCGCTAAGAGAGTAGTAGTGGAAAAAGGAATATATTCAAATATAAACTACACAGAAGCATTCTGTGAAACTTCTTTCTGATCTGAGCATTCAGCTAACAGAGTTAAACCATACTTTTGATTGAGCAGTTTTGAAACACTCTGTCTGTAGTAAATGCAACTGGACATTCGTAGCGCTAAGTGGGTAATAGTGGAAAAAAGAATATGTTCAAATATAAACTACACAGAAGCATTGTATGAAACTTCTTTCTGTTCTGTGCATTCAACTAACAGAGTTGAACCTTTATGTTGATTGAGCCTTTCTGAAACACTCTTTCTATAGAAACTGCAATTGGACATTCTGAGCGCTAAGAGGCCTATATTGGGAAAAATAATATCTTCAAATAAAAACGATACATAAGCATTGTGTGAAACTTATTTCTGATATGTTCATTAAGCTAACAGAGTTAAACCATACTTTTGATTGCGCAGTTCTGAACAGTCTTTGTGCAGAAAATGCAAGTGGACATTCGGAGCGCTAAGAGGGTAATAGTGGAAAAAGGAATATATTCAAATATAAACTACACAGTAGCATTCTGTGAAACTTCTTTCTGTTCTGTGCATTCAACTAACACAGTTGAACCTTACTTTTGATTGAGCCGTTCTGAAACACTCTTTCTGTAGAAACTGCAATTGGACGTGCTAAGCGCTAAGAGGCCTACATTGGGAAAAAGAATATCTTCAAATAAAAACTACACAGATGCATTCTGTGAAACTTATTTCTGATCTGTAAATTCAGTTAACAGAGATAAAACATATTTTTGATTGAGCAGTTATGAAACACTCTTTTTGTAGAAAATGCAAGTGGAGATTCGGAGCGCTAAGAGGGTAATAGTGGAAAAAGGAATGTCTTCAAATATAAACTACACAGAATCATTCGGTGAAACTTCTTTCTGATCTGTGCATTCAGCTAACAGAGTTAAACCATACTTTTGATTGAGCAGATCTGAACACTCTTTCTGTAGAAAATGCAACTGGACATTTGGAGCGCTAAGAGCGTAGTAGTGGAAAAAGGAATATATTCAAATATAAACTACACAGAAGCATTCTGTGAAACTTCTTTCTGATCTGAGCATTCAGCTAACAGAGTTAAACCATACTTTTGATTGAGCAGTTTTGAAACACTCTGTCTGTAGAAAATGCAACTGGACATTCGTAGCGCTAAGTGGGTAATAGTGGAAAAAAGAATATGTTCAAATATAAACTACACAGAAGCATTGTATGAAACTTCTTTCTGTTCTGTGCATTCAACTAACAGAGTTGAACCTTACTTTTGATTGAGCCGTTCTGAAACACGCTTTCTGTAGAAACTGCAATTGGACATGCTAAGCGCTAAGAGGCCTACATTGGGAAAAAGAATATCTTCAAATAAAAACTACACAGATGCATTCTGTGAAACTTATTTCTGATCTGTAAATTCAGTTAACAGAGATAAAACATATTTTTGATTGAGCAGTTATGAAACACTCTTTTTGTAGAAAATGCAAGTGGAGATTCGGAGCGCTAAGAGGGTAATAGTGGAAAAAGGAATGTCTTCAAATATAAACTACACAGAATCATTCGGTGAAACTTCTTTCTGATCTGTACATTCAGCTAACAGAGTTAAACCATACTTTTGATTGAGCAGATCTGAACACTCTTTCTGTAGAAAATGCAACTGGACATTTGGAGCGCTAAGAGCGTAGTAGTGGAAAAAGTAATATATTCAAATATAAACTACACAGAAGCATTCTGTGAAACTTCTTTCTGATCTGAGCATTCAGCTAACAGAGTTAAACCATACTTTTGATTGAGCAGTTTTGAAACACTGTGTCTGTAGAAAATGCAACTGGACATTCGTAGCGCTAAGTGGGTAATAGTGGAAAAAAGAATATGTTCAAATATGAACTACACAGAAGCATTGTATGAAACTTCTTTCTGTTCTGTGCATTCAACTAACAGAGTTGAACCTTACTTTTGATTGAGCCGTTCTGAAGCACTCTTTCTGTAGAAACTGCAATTGGACATTCTGAGCGCTAAGAGGCCTCTATTGGGAAAAAGAATATCTTCAAATAAAAACTACACAGAAGCATTGTGTGAAACTTATTTCTGATATGTTCATTAAGCTAACAGAGTTAAACCATACTTTTGATTGAGCAGTTTTGAAACACTCTGTCTGTAGAAAATGCAACTGGACATTCGTAGCGCTAAGTGGGTAATAGTGGAAAAAAGAATATATTCAAATATAAACTACACAGAAGCATTGTATGAAACTTCTTTCTGTTCTGTGCATTCAACTAACAGAGTTGAACCTTACTTTTGATTGAGCCGTTCTGAAACACTCTTTCTGTAGAAACTGCAATTGGACATTCTGAGCGCTAAGAGGCCTATATTGGGAAAAAGAATGTCTACAAATAAAAACTACACAGAAGAATTGTGTGAAACTTCTTTCTGTTCTGTTTGTTCAACTAAATGAGTTGAACCTTAGTTTTGATTGAGCCGTTCTGAAACACTCTTTCTGTAGAAAATGCAAGTGGAGATTCGGAGCGCTAAGAGGGTAATAGTGGAAAAAGGAATGTCTCTAAATATAAACTACACAGAATCATTCTGTGAAACTTCATTCTGATCTGTGCATTCAGCTAACAGAGTTAAACCATACTTTTGTTTGCGCAGTTCTGAACACTCTTTCTGTAGAAAATGCAAGTGGACATTCGGAGAGCTAAGAGGGTAATAGTGGAAAAAGGAATATATTCAAATATAAACTACACAGTAGCATTCTGTGAAAATTCTTTCTGTTCTGTGCATTCAACTAACAGAGTTGAACCTTACTTTTGATTGAGCCGTTCTGAAACACTCTTTCTGTAGAAACTGCAATTGGACATGCTAAGCGCTAAGAGGCCTACATTGGGAAAAAGAATATCTTCAAATAAAAACTACACAGAAGCATTCTGTGAAACTTCTTTCTGATCTGAGCATTCAGCTAACAGAGTTAAACCATACTTTTGATTGAGCAGTTTTGAAACACTCTGTCTGTAGTAAATGCAACTGGACATTCGTAGCGCTAAGTGGGTAATAGTGGAAAAAAGAATATGTTCAAATATAAACTACACAGAAGCATTGTATGAAACTTCTTTCTGTTCTGTGCATTCAACTAACAGAGTTGAACCTTTATGTTGATTGAGCCTTTCTGAAACACTCTTTCTGTAGAAACTGCAATTGGACATTCTGAGCGCTAAGAGGCCTATATTGGGAAAAATAATATCTTCAAATAAAAACGATACATAAGCATTGTGTGAAACTTATTTCTGATATGTTCATTAAGCTAACAGAGTTAAACCATACTTTTGATTGCGCAGTTCTGAACAGTCTTTGTGCAGAAAATGCAAGTGGACATTCGGAGCGCTAAGAGGGTAATAGTGGAAAAAGGAATATATTCAAATATAAACTACACAGTAGCATTCTGTGAAACTTCTTTCTGTTCTGTGCATTCAACTAACACAGTTGAACCTTACTTTTGATTGAGCCGTTCTGAAACACTCTTTCTGTAGAAACTGCAATTGGACGTGCTAAGCGCTAAGAGGCCTACATTGGGAAAAAGAATATCTTCAAATAAAAACTACACAGATGCATTCTGTGAAACTTATTTCTGATCTGTAAATTCAGTTAACAGAGATAAAACATATTTTTGATTGAGCAGTTATGAAACACTCTTTTTGTAGAAAATGCAAGTGGAGATTCGGAGCGCTAAGAGGGTAATAGTGGAAAAAGGAATGTCTTCAAATATAAACTACACAGAATCATTCGGTGAAACTTCTTTCTGATCTGTGCATTCAGCTAACAGAGTTAAACCATACTTTTGATTGAGCAGATCTGAACACTCTTTCTGTAGAAAATGCAACTGGACATTTGGAGCGCTAAGAGCGTAGTAGTGGAAAAAGGAATATATTCAAATATAAACTACACAGAAGCATTCTGTGAAACTTCTTTCTGATCTGAGCATTCAGCTAACAGAGTTAAACCATACTTTTGATTGAGCAGTTTTGAAACACTCTGTCTGTAGAAAATGCAACTGGACATTCGTAGCGCTAAGTGGGTAATAGTGGAAAAAAGAATATGTTCAAATATAAACTACACAGAAGCATTGTATGAAACTTCTTTCTGTTCTGTGCATTCAACTAACAGAGTTGAACCTTACTTTTGATTGAGCCGTTCTGAAACACGCTTTCTGTAGAAACTGCAATTGGACATGCTAAGCGCTAAGAGGCCTACATTGGGAAAAAGAATATCTTCAAATAAAAACTACACAGATGCATTCTGTGAAACTTATTTCTGATCTGTAAATTCAGTTAACAGAGATAAAACATATTTTTGATTGAGCAGTTATGAAACACTCTTTTTGTAGAAAATGCAAGTGGAGATTCGGAGCGCTAAGAGGGTAATAGTGGAAAAAGGAATGTCTTCAAATATAAACTACACAGAATCATTCGGTGAAACTTCTTTCTGATCTGTACATTCAGCTAACAGAGTTAAACCATACTTTTGATTGAGCAGATCTGAACACTCTTTCTGTAGAAAATGCAACTGGACATTTGGAGCGCTAAGAGCGTAGTAGTGGAAAAAGTAATATATTCAAATATAAACTACACAGAAGCATTCTGTGAAACTTCTTTCTGATCTGAGCATTCAGCTAACAGAGTTAAACCATACTTTTGATTGAGCAGTTTTGAAACACTGTGTCTGTAGAAAATGCAACTGGACATTCGTAGCGCTAAGTGGGTAATAGTGGAAAAAAGAATATGTTCAAATATGAACTACACAGAAGCATTGTATGAAACTTCTTTCTGTTCTGTGCATTCAACTAACAGAGTTGAACCTTACTTTTGATTGAGCCGTTCTGAAGCACTCTTTCTGTAGAAACTGCAATTGGACATTCTGAGCGCTAAGAGGCCTCTATTGGGAAAAAGAATATCTTCAAATAAAAACTACACAGAAGCATTGTGTGAAACTTATTTCTGATATGTTCATTAAGCTAACAGAGTTAAACCATACTTTTGATTGAGCAGTTTTGAAACACTCTGTCTGTAGAAAATGCAACTGGACATTCGTAGCGCTAAGTGGGTAATAGTGGAAAAAAGAATATATTCAAATATAAACTACACAGAAGCATTGTATGAAACTTCTTTCTGTTCTGTGCATTCAACTAACAGAGTTGAACCTTACTTTTGATTGAGCCGTTCTGAAACACTCTTTCTGTAGAAACTGCAATTGGACATTCTGAGCGCTAAGAGGCCTATATTGGGAAAAAGAATGTCTACAAATAAAAACTACACAGAAGAATTGTGTGAAACTTCTTTCTGTTCTGTTTGTTCAACTAAATGAGTTGAACCTTAGTTTTGATTGAGCCGTTCTGAAACACTCTTTCTGTAGAAAATGCAAGTGGAGATTCGGAGCGCTAAGAGGGTAATAGTGGAAAAAGGAATGTCTCTAAATATAAACTACACAGAATCATTCTGTGAAACTTCATTCTGATCTGTGCATTCAGCTAACAGAGTTAAACCATACTTTTGTTTGCGCAGTTCTGAACACTCTTTCTGTAGAAAATGCAAGTGGACATTCGGAGAGCTAAGAGGGTAATAGTGGAAAAAGGAATATATTCAAATATAAACTACACAGTAGCATTCTGTGAAAATTCTTTCTGTTCTGTGCATTCAACTAACAGAGTTGAACCTTACTTTTGATTGAGCCGTTCTGAAACACTCTTTCTGTAGAAACTGCAATTGGACATGCTAAGCGCTAAGAGGCCTACATTGGGAAAAAGAATATCTTCAAATAAAAACTACACAGATGCATTCTGTGAAACTTATTTCTGATCTGTAAATTCAGTTAACAGAGATAAAACATATTTTTGATTGAGCAGTTATGAAACACTCTTTTTGTAGAAAATGCAAGTGGAGATTCGGAGCGCTAAGAGGGTAATAGTGGAAAAAGGAATGTCTCCAAATAAACTACACAGAATCATTCTGTGAAACTTTTTTCTGATCTGTGCATTCAGCTAACAGAGTTAAACCATACTTTTGATTGAGCAGATCTGAACACTCTTTCTGTAGAAAATGCAACTGGACATTTGGAGCGCTAAGAGAGTAGTAGTGGAAAAAGGAATATATTCAAATATAAACTACACAAAGCATTCTGTGAAACTTCTTTCTGATCTGAGCATTTAGCTAACAGAGTTAAACCATACTTTTGATTGAGCAGTTTTGAAACACTCTGTCTGTAGAAAATGCAACTGGACATTCGTAGCGCTAAGTGGGTAATAGTGGAAAAAAGAATATGTTCAAATATAAACTACACAGAAGCATTGTATGAAACTTCTTTCTGTTCTGTGCATTCAATTAACAGAGTTGAACCTTACTTTTGATTGAGCCTTTCTGAAACACTCTTTCTGTAGAAACTGCAATTGTACATTCTGAGCGCTAAGAGGCTTATATTGGGAAAAATAATATCTTCAAATAAAAACTACACAGAAGCATTGTGTGAAACTTATTTCTGATATGTTCATTAAGCTAACAGAGTTAAACCATACTTTTGATTGCGCAGTTCTGAACACTATTTCTGTAGAAAATTCAAGTGGACATTCGGAGCGCTAAGAGGGTAATAGTGGAAAAAGGAATATATTCAAATATAAACTACACAGTAGCATTCTGTGAAAATTCTTTCTGTTCTGTGCATTCAACTAACAGAGTTGAACCTTACTTTTGATTGAGCCTTTCTGAAACACTCTTTCTGTAGAAACTGCAATTGGACATGCTAAGCGCTAAGAGGCCTACATTGGGAAAAAGAATATCTTCAAATAAAAATTACACAGATGCATTCTGTGAAACTTATTTCTGATCTTTAAATTCAGTTAACAGAGATAAAACATATTTTTGATTGAGCAGTTATGAAACACTCTTTTTGTAGAAAATGCAAGTGGAGATTCGGAGCGCTAAGAGGGTAATAGTGGAAAAAGGAATGTCTTCAAATATAAACTACACAGAATCATTCGGTGAAACTTCTTTCTGATCTGTGCATTCAGCTAACAGAGTTAAACCATACTTTTGATTGAGCAGATCTGAACACTCTTTCTGTAGAAAATGCAACTGGACATTTGGAGCGCTAAGAGCGTAGTAGTGGAAAAAGGAATATATTCAAATATAAACTACACAGAAGCATTGTATGAAACTTCTTTCTGTTCTGTGCATTCAACTAACAGAGTTGAACCTTACCTTTGATTGAGCTGTTCTGAAACACTCTTTCTGTAGAAACTGCAATTATACATTCTGAGCGCTAAGAGGCCTATATTGGGAAAAAGAATGTCTACAAATAAAAACTACACAGAAGAATTGTGTGAAACTTCTTTCTGTTCTGTTTGTTCAACTAAAAGAGTTGAACCTTAGTTTTGATTGAGCCGTTCTGAAACACTCTTTCTGTAGAAAATGCAAGTGGAGATTCGGAGCGCTAAGAGGGTAATAGTGGAAAAAGGAATGTCTCCAAATATAAACTACACAGAATCATTCTGTGAAACTTCTTTCTGATCTGTGCATTCAGCTAACAGAGTTAAACCATACTTTTGATTGAGCAGATCTGAACACTCTTTCTGTAGAAAATGCAACTGGACTTTTGGAGCGCTAAGAGAGTAGTAGTGGAAAAAGGAATATATTCAAATATAAACTACACAGAAGCATTCTGTGAAACTTCTTTCTGATCTGAGCATTCAGCTAACAGAGGTAAACCATACTTTTGATTGAGCAGATTTGAAACACTCTGTCTGTAGAAAATGCAACTGGAAATTCGTAGCGCTAAGTGGGTAATAGTGGAAAAAGAATATGTTCAAATATAAACTACACAAAAGCATTGTATGAACCTTCTTTCTGTTCTGTGCATTCAACTAACAGAGTTGAACCTTACTTTTGATTGAGCCTTTCTGAAACACTCTTTCTGTAGAAACTGCAATTGGACATTCTGAGCGCTAAGAGGCCTATATTGGGAAAAACAATATCTTAAAATAAAAACTACACAGAAGCGTTGTGTGAAACTTATTTCTGATATGTTCATTAAGCTAACAGAGTTAAACCATACTTTTGATTGCGCAGTTCTGAACACTCTTTCTGCAGAAAATGCAAGTGGACATTCGGAGCGCTAAGATGGTAATAGTGGAAAAAGGAATATATTCAAATATAAACTACACAGTAGCATTCTGTGAAAATTCTTTCTGTTCTGTGCATTCAACTAACAGAGTTGAACCTTACTTTTGATTGAGCCGTTCTGAAACACTCTTTCTGTAGAAACTGCAATTGGACATGCTAAGCGCTAAGAGGCCTACATTGGGAAAAAGAATATCTTCAAATAAAAACAACACAGATGCATTCTGTGAAACTTATTACTGATCTGTAAATTCAGTTAACAGAGATAAAACATATTTTTGATTGAGCAGTCATGAAACACTCTTTTTGTAGAAAATGCAAGTGGAGATTCGGAGCGCTAAGAGGGTAATAGTGGAAAAAGGAATGTCTTCAAATATAAACTACACAGAATCATTCGGTGAAACTTCTTTCTGATCTGTGCATTCAGCTAACAGAGTTAAACCATACTTTTGATTGAGCAGATGTGAACACTCTTTCTGTAGAAAATGCAACTGGACATTTGGAGCGCTAAGAGCGTAGTAGTGGAAAAAGGAATATATTCAAATATAAACTACACAGAAGCATTCTGTGAAACTTCTTTCTGATCTGAGCATTCAGCTAACAGAGTTAAACCATACTTTTGATTGAGCAGTTTTGAAACACTCTGTCTGTAGATAATGCAACTGGACATTCGTAGCGCTAAGTGGGTAATAGTGGAAAAAAGAATATGTTCAAATATAAACTACACAGAAGCATTGTATGAAACTTCTTTCTGTTCTGTGCATTCAACTAACAGAGTTGAACTTTACTTTTGATTGAGCCGTTCTGAAACACTCTTTCTGTAGAAACTGCAATTGGACATTCTGAGCGCTAAGAGGCCTATATTGGGAAAAAGAATGTCTACAAATAAAAACTACACAGAAGAATTGTGTGAAACTACTTTCTGTTCTGTTTGTTCAACTAAAAGAGTTGAACCTTAGTTTTGATTGAGCCGTTCTGAAACACTCTTTCTGTAGAAAATGCAAGTGGAGATTCGGAGCGCTAAGAGGGTAATACTGGAAAAAGGAATGTCTCCAAATATAAACTACACAGAATCATTCTGTGAAACTTCTTTCTGATCTGTGCATTCAGCGAACAGAGTTAAACCATACTTTTGATTGAGCAGATCTGAACACTCTTTCTCTAGAAAATGCAACTGGACATTTGGAGCGCTAAGAGAGTAGTAGTGGAAAAAGGAATATATTCAAATATAAACTACACAAAGCATTCTGTGAAACTTCTTTCTGATCTGAGCATTTAGCTAACAGAGTTAAACCATACTTTTGATTGAGCAGTTTTGAAACACTCTGTCTGTAGAAAATGCAACTGGACATTCATAGCGCTAAGTGGGTAATATTGGAAAAAAGAATATGTTCAAATATAAACTACACAGAAGCATTGTATGAAACTTATTTCTGTTCTGTGCATTCAACTAACAGCGTTGAACCTTACTTTTGATTGAGCCGTTCTGAAACACTCTTTCTGTAGAAACTGCAATTGGACATTCTGAGCGCTAAGAGGCCTCTATTGGGAAAAAGAATATCTTCAAATAAAAACTACACAGAAGCATTGTGTGAAACTTATTTCTGATATGTTCATTAAGCTAACAGAGTTAAACCATTCTTTTGATTGAGCAGTTTTGAAACACTCTGTCTGTAGAAAATGCAACTGGACATTCGTAGCGCTAAGTGGGTAATAGTGGAAAAAAGAATATATTCAAATATAAACTACACAGAAGCATTGTATGAAACTTCTTTCTGTTCTGTGCATTCAACTAACAGAGTTGAACCTTACTTTTGATTGAGCCGTTCTGAAACACTCTTTTTGTAGAAACTGCAATTGGACATTCTGAGCGCTAAGAGGCCTATATTGGGAAAAAGAATGTCTACAAATAAAAACTACACAGAAGAATTGTGTGAAACTTCTTTCTGTTCTGTTTGTTCAACTAAAAGAGCTGAACATTAGTTTGATTGAGCCGTTCTGAAACACTCTTTCTGTAGAAAATGCAAGTGGAGATTCGGAGCGCTAAGAGGGTAATAGTGGAAAAAGGAATGTCTCTAAATATAAACTACACAGAATCATTCTGTGAAACTTCATTCTGATCTGTGCATTCAGCTAACAGAGTTAAACCATACTTTTGATTGCGCAGTTCTGAACACTCTTTCTGTAGAAAATGCAAGTGGACATTCGGAGCGCTAAGAGGGTAATAGTGGAAAAAGGAATATATTCAAATATAAACTACACAGTAGCATTCTGTGAAAATTCTTTCTGTTCTGTGCATTCAACTAACAGAGTTGAACTTTACTTTTGATTGAGCCGTTCTGAAACACTCTTTCTGTAGAAACTGCAATTGGACATGCTAAGCGCTAAGAGGCCTACATTGGGAAAAAGAATATCTTCAAATAAAAACTACACAGATGCATTCTGTGAAACTTATTTCTGATCTGTAAATTCAGTTAACAGAGATAAAACATATTTTTGATTGAGCAGTTATGAAACACTCTTTTTGTAGAAAATGCAAGTGGAGATTCGGAGCGCTAAGAGGGTAATAGTGGAAAAAGGAATGTCTCCAAATATAAACTACACAGAATCATTCTGTGAAACTTCTTTCTGATCTGTGCATTCAGCTAACAGAGTTAAACCATACTTTTGATTGAGCAGATCTGAACACTCTTTCTGTAGAAAATGCAACTGGACATTTGGAGCGCTAAGAGAGTAGTAGTGGAAAAAGGAATATATTCAAATATAAACTACACAGAAGCATTCTGTGAAACTTCTTTCTGATCTGAGCATTCAGCTAACAGACTTAAACCATACTTTTGATTGAGCAGTTTTGAGACACTCTGTCTGTAGAAAATGCAACTGGACATTCGTAGCGCTAAGTGGGTAATAGTGGAAAAAAGAATATGTTCAAATATAAACTATACAGAAGCATTGTATGAAACTTCTTTCTGTTCTGTGCATTCAACTAACAGAGTTGAAACTTTATGTTGATTGAGCCTTTCTGAAACACTCTTTCTGTAGAAACTGCAATTGGACATTCTGAGCGCTAAGAGGCCTATATTGGGAAAAATAATATCTTCAAATAAAAACGATACATAAACATTGTGTGAAACTTATTTCTGATATGTTCATTAAGCTAACAGAGTTAAACCATACTTTTGATTGCGCAGTTCTGAACACTCTTTCTGCAGAAAATGCAACTGGACATTCGTAGCGCTAAGTGTGTAATAGTGGAAAAAAGAATATGTTCAAATATAAACTACACAGAAGCATTGTATGAAACTTCTTTCTGTTCTGTGCATTCAACTAACAGAGTTGAACCTTACTTTTGATTGAGCCGTTCTGAAACACTCTTTCTGTAGAAACTGCAATTGGACATGCTAAGCGCTAAGAGGCCTACATTGGGAAAAAGAATATCTTCAAATAAAAACTACACAGATGCATTCTGTGAAACTTATTTCTGATCTGTAAATTCAGTTAACAGAGATAAAACATATTTTTGATTGAGCAGTTATGAAACACTCTTTTTGTAGAAAATGCAAGTGGAGATTCGGAGCGCTAAGAGGGTAATAGTGGAAAAAGGAATGTCTTCAAATATAAACTACACAGAATCATTCGGTGAAACTTCTTTCTGATCTGTACATTCAGCTAACAGAGTTAAACCATACTTTTGATTGAGCAGATCTGAACACTCTTTCTGTAGAAAATGCAACTGGACATTTGGAGCGCTAAGAGCGTAGTAGTGGAAAAAGTAATATATTCAAATATAAACTACACAGAAGCATTCTGTGAAACTTCTTTCTGATCTGATCATTCAGCTAACAGAGTTAAACCATACTTTTTATTGAGCAGTTTTGAAACACTCTGTCTGTAGAAAATGCGACTGGACATTCGTAGCGCTAAGTGGGTAATAGTGGAAAAAAGAATATGTTCAAATATAAACTACACAGAAGCATTGTATGAAACTTATTTCTGTTCTGTGCATTCAACTAACAGAGTTGAACCTTACTTTTGATTGAGCCGTTCTGAAACACTCTTTCTGTAGAAACTGCAATTGGACATTCTGAGCGCTAAGAGGCCTCTATTGGGAAAAAGAATATCTTCAAATAAAAACTACACAGAAGCATTGTGTGAAACTTATTTCTGATATGTTCATTAAGCTAACAGAGTTTAACCATACTTTTGATTGAGCAGTTTTGAAACACTCTGTCTGTAGAAAATGCAACTGGACATTCGTAGCGCTAAGTGGGTAATAGTAGAAAAAAGAATATATTCAAATATAAACTACACAGAAGCATTGTATGAAACTTCTTTCTGTTCTGTGCATTCAACTAACAGAGTTGAACCTTACTTTTGATTGAGCCGTTCTGAAACACTCTTTCTGTAGAAACTGCAATTGGACATTCTGAGCGCTAAGAGGCCTATATTGGGAAATAGAATGTCTACAAATAAAAACTACAGAGAAGAATTGTGTGAAACTTCTTTCTGTTCTGTTTGTTCAACTAAAAGAGCTGAACATTAGTTTGATTGAGCCGTTCTGAAACACTCTTTCTGTAGAAAATGCAAGTGGAGATTCTGAGCGCTAAGAGGGTAATAGTGGAAAAAGGAATGTCTCTAAATATAAACTACACAGAATCATTCTGTGAAACTTCATTCTGATCTGTGCATTCAGCTAACAGAGTTAAACCATACTTTTGATTGCGCAGTTCTGAACACTCTTTCTGTAGAAAATGCAAGTGGACATTCGGAGCGCTAAGAGGGTAATAGTGGAAAAAGGAATATATTCAAATATAAACTACACAGTAGCATTCTGTGAAAATTCTTTCTGTTCTGTGCATTCAACTAACAGAGTTGAACTTTACTTTTGATTGAGCCGTTCTGAAACACTCTTTCTGTAGAAACTGCAATTGGACATGCTAAGCGCTAAGAGGCCTACATTGGGAAAAAGAATATCTTCAAATAAAAACTACACAGATGCATTCTGTGAAACTTATTTCTGATCTGTAAATTCAGTTAACAGAGATAAAACATATTTTTGATTGAGCAGTTATGAAACACTCTTTTTGTAGAAAATGCAAGTGGAGATTCGGAGCGCTAAGAGGGTAATAGTGGAAAAAGGAATGTCTCCAAATATAAACTACACAGAATCATTCTGTGAAACTTCTTTCTGATCTGTGCATTCAGCTAACAGAGTTAAACCATACTTTTGATTGAGCAGATCTGAACACTCTTTCTGTAGAAAATGCAACTGGACATTTGGAGCGCTAAGAGAGTAGTAGTGGAAAAAGGAATATATTCAAATATAAACTACACAAAGGATTCTGTGAAACTTGTTTCTGATCTGAGCATTTAGCTAACAGAGTTAAACCATACTTTTGATTGAGCAGTTTTGAAACACTCTATCTGTAGAAAATGCAACTGGACATTCGTAGCGCTAAGTGGGTAATAGTGGAAAAAAGAATATGTTCAAATATAAACTACACAGAAGCATTGTATGAAACTTCTTTCTGTTCTGTGCATTCAATTAACAGAGTTGAACCTTACTTTTGATTGAGCCTTTCTGAAACACTCTTTCTGTAGAAACTGCAATTGTACATTCTGAGCGCTAAGAGGCCTATATTGGGAAAAATAATATCTTCAAATAAAAACTACACAGAAGCATTGTGTGAAACTTATTTCTGATATGTTCATTAAGCTAACAGAGTTAAACCATACTTTTGATTGCGCAGTTCTGAACACTCTTTCTGTAGAAAATGCAAGTGGACATTCGGAGCGCTAAGAGGGTAATAGTGGAAAAAGGAATATATTCAAATATAAACTACACAGTAGCTTTCTGTGAAAATTCTTTCTGTTCTGGGCATTCAAATAACAGAGTTGAACCTTACTTTTGATTGAGCCGTTCTGAAACACTCTTTCTGTAGAAACTGCAATTGGACATGCTAAGCGCTAAGAGGCCTACATTGGGAAAAAGAATATCTTCAAATAAAAACTACACAGATGCATTCTGTGAAACTTATTTCTGATCTGTAATTTCAGTTAACAGAGATAAAACATATTTTTGATTGAGCAGTTATGAAACACTCTTTTTGTAGAAAATGCAAGTGGAGATTCGGAGCGCTAAGAGGGTAATAGTGGAAAAAGGAATGTCTTCAAATATAAACTACACAGAATCATTCGGTGAAACTTCTTTATGATCTGTGCATTCAGCTAACAGAGTTAAACCATACTTTTGATTGAGCAGATCTGAACACTCTTTCTGTAGAAAATGCAACTGGACATTTGGAGCGCTAAGAGAGTAGTAGTGGAAAAAGGAATATATTCAAATATAAACTACACAGAAGCATTCTGTGAAACTTCTTTCTGATCTGAGCATTCAGCTAACAGAGTTAAACCATACTTTTGATTGAGCAGTTTTGAAACACTCTGTCTGTAGAAAATGCAACTGGACATTCGTAGCGCTAAGTGGGTAATAGTGGAAAAAAGAATATGTTCAAATATAAACTACACAGAAGTATTTTATGAAACTTCTTTCTGTTCTGTGCATTCAACTAACAGAGTTGAACCTTACTTTTGATTGAGCCGTTCTGAAACACTCTTTCTGTAGAAACTACAATTGGACATACTGAGCGCTAAGAATACTATATTGGGAAAAAGAATGTCTACAAATAAAAACTACACAGAAGAATTGTGTGAAACTTCTTTCTGTTCTGTTTGTTCAACTAAAAGAGTTGAACCTTAGATTTGATTGAGGCGTTCTGAAACACTCTTTCTGTAGAAAATGCAAGTGGAGATTCGGAGCGCTAAGAGGGTAATAGTGGAGAAAGGAATATCTCCAAATATAAACTACACAGAATCATTCTGTGAAACTTCTTTCTGATCTGTGCATTCAGCTAACAGAGTTAAAACATACTTTTGATTGAGCAGATCTGAACACACTTTCTGTAGAAAATGCAACTGGACTTTTGGAGCGCTAAGAGAGTAGTAGTGGAAAAAGGAATATATTCAAATATAAACTACACAGAAGCATTCTGTGAAACTTCTTTCTGATCTGATCATTCAGCTAACAGAGTTAAACCATACTTTTTATTGAGCAGTTTTGAAACACTCTGTCTGTAGAAAATGCGACTGGACATTCGTAGCGCTAAGTGGGTAATAGTGGAAAAAAGAATATGTTCAAATATAAACTACACAGAAGCATTGTATGAAACTTATTTCTGTTCTGTGCATTCAACTAACAGAGTTGAACCTTACTTTTGATTGAGCCGTTCTGAAACACTCTTTCTGTAGAAACTGCAATTGGACATTCTGAGCGCTAAGAGGCCTCTATTGGGAAAAAGAATATCTTCAAATAAAAACTACACAGAAGCATTGTGTGAAACTTATTTCTGATATGTTCATTAAGCTAACAGAGTTAAACCATACTTTTGATTGAGCAGTTTTGAAACACTCTGTCTGTAGAAAATGCAACTGGACATTCGTAGCGCTAAGTGGGTATTAGTGGAAAAAAGAATATATTCAAATATAAACTACACAGAAGCATTGTATGAAACTTCTTTCTGTTCTGTGCATTCAACTAACAGAGTTGAACCTTACTTTTGATTGAGCCGTTCTGAAACACTCTTTCTGTAGAAACTGCAATTGGACATGCTAAGCGCTAAGAGGCCTACATTGGGAAAAAGAATATCTTCAAATAAAAACTACACAGATGCATTCTGTGAAACTTATTTCTGATCTGTAAATTCAGTTAAGAGAGATAAAACATATTTTTGATTGAGCAGTTATGAAACACTCTTTTGTAGAAAATGCAAGTGGAGATTCGGAGCGCTAAGAGGGTAATAGTGGAAAAAGGAATGTCTTCAAATATAAACTACACAGAATCATTCGGTGAAACTTCTTTCTGATCTGTGCATTCAGCTAACAGAGTTAAACCATACTTTTGATTGAGCAGATCTGAACACTCTTTCTGTTGAAAATGCAACTGGACATTTGGAGCGCTAAGAGCGTAGGAGAGGAAAAAGGAATATATTCAAATATAAACTACACAGAAGCATTCTGTGAAACTTATTTCTGATCTGAGCATTCAGCTAACAGAGTTAAACCATACTTTTGATTGATCAGTTTTGAAACACTCTGTCTGTAGATAATGCAACTGGACATTCGTAACGCTAAGTGGGTAATAGTGGAAAAAAGACTATGTTCAAATATAAACTACACAGAAGCATTGTATGAAACTTCTTTCTGTTCTGTGCATTCAACTAACAGAGTTGAACCTTACTTTTGATTGAGCCTTTCTGAAACACTCTTTCTGTAGAAACTGCAATTGGACATTCTGAGCGCTAAGAGGCCTATATTGGGAAAAATAATATCTTCAAATAAAAACTACACAGAAGCATTGTGTGAAACTTATTTCTGATATGTTCATTAAGCTAACAGAGTTAAACCATACTTTTGATTGCGCAGTTGTGAACACTCTTTCTGTAGAAAATGCAAGTGGACATTCGGAGCGCTAAGAGGGTAATAGTGGAAAAAGGAATATATTCAAATATAAACTACACAGTAGCATTCTGTGAAAATTCTTTCTGTTCTGTGCATTCAACTAACAGAGTTGAACCTTACTTTTGATTGAGCCGTTCTGAAACACTCTTTCTGTAGAAACTGCAATTGGACATGCTAAGCGCTAAGAGGCCTACATTGGGAAAAAGAATATCTTCAAATAAAAACTACACAGATGCATTCTGTGAAACTTATTTCTGATCTGTAAATTCAGTTAACAGAGATAAAACATATTTTTGATTGAGCAGTTATGAAACAGTCTTTTTGTAGAAAATGCAAGTGGAGATTCGGAGCGCTAAGAGGGTAATAGTGGAAAAAGGAATGTCTTCAAATATAAACTACACAGAATCATTCGGTGAAACTTCTTTCTGATCTGTGCATTCAGCTAACAGAGTTAAACCATACTTTTGATTGAGCAGATCTGAACACTCTTTCTGTAGAAAATGCAACTGGACATTTGGAGCGCTAAGAGCGTAGTAGTGGAAAAAGGAATATATTCAAATATAAACTACACAGAAGCATTCTGTGAAACTTCTTTCTGATCTGAGCATTCAGCTAACAGAGTTAAACCATACTTTTGATTGAGCAGTTTTGAAACACTCTGTCTGTAGAAAATGCAGCTGGACATTCGTAGCGCTAAGTGGGTAATAGTGGAAAAAAGAATATGTTCAAATATAAACTACACAGAAGCATTGTATGAAACTTCTTTCTGTTCTGTGCATTCAACTAGCAGAGTTGAACCTTACTTTTGATTGAGCCGTTCTGAAACACTCTTTCTGTAGAAACTGCAATTGGACATTCTGAGCGCTAAGAGGCCTCTATTGGGAAAAAGAATATCTTCAAATAAAAACTACACAGAAGCATTGTGTGAAACTTATTTCTGATATGTTCATTAAGCTAACAGAGTTAAACCATACTTTTGATTGCGCAGTTCTGAACACTCTTTCTGCAGAAAATGCAAGTCGACATTCTGAGCGCTAAGAGGGTAATAGTGGAAAAAGGAATATATACAAATATAAACTACACAGTAGCATTCTGTGAAGCTTCTTTCTGTTCTGTGCATTCAACTAACAGAGTTGAACCTTACTTTTGATTGAGCCGTTCTGAAACACTCTTTCTGTAGAAACTGCAATTGGACATGCTAAGCGCTAAGAGGCCTACATTGGGAAAAAGAATATCTTCAAATAAAAACTACACAGATGCATTCTGTGAAACTTATTTCTGATCTGTAAATTCAGTTAACAGAGATAAAACATATTTTTGATTGAGCAGTTATGAAACAGTCTTTTTGTAGAAAATGCAAGTGGAGATTCGGAGCGCTAAGAGGGTAATAGTGGAAAAAGGAATGTCTTCAAATATAAACTACACAGAATCATTCGGTGAAACTTCTTTCTGATCTGTGCATTCAGCTAACAGAGTTAAACCATACTTTTGATTGAGCAGATCTGAACACTCTTTCTGTAGAAAATGCAACTGGACATTTGGAGCGCTAAGAGCGTAGTAGTGGAAAAAGGAATATATTCAAATATAAACTACACAGAAGCATTCTGTGAAACTTCTTTCTGATCTGAGCATTCAGCTAACAGAGTTAAACCATACTTTTGATTGAGCAGTTTTGAAACACTCTGTCTGTAGAAAATGCAACTGGACATTCGTAGCGCTAAGTGGGTAAAAGTGGAAAAAAGAATATGTTCAAATATAAACTACACAGAAGCATTGTATGAAACTTCTTTCTGTTCGGTGCATTCAACTAACAGAGTTGAACCTTACTTTTGATTGACCCGTTCTGAAACACTCTTTCTGTAGAAACTGCAATTGGACATTCTGAGCGCTAAGAGGCCTATATTGGGAAAAAGAATGTCTACAAATAAAAACTACACAGAAGAATTGTGTGAAACTTCTTTCTGTTCTGTTTGTTCAACTAAAAGAACTGAACCTTAGTTTTGATTTAGCCGTTCTGAAACACTCTTTCTGTAGAAAATGCAAGTGGAGATTCGGAGTGCTAAGAGGGTAATAGTGGAAAAAGGAATGTCTCCAAATATAAACTACACAGAATCATTCTGTGAAACTTCATTCTGATCTGGGCATTCAGCTAACAGAGTTAAACCATACTTTTGATTGAGCAGATCTGAACACTCTTTCTGTAGAAAATGCAACTGGACATTTGGAGCGCTAAGAGAGTAGTAGTGGAAAAAGGAATATATTCAAATATAAACTACACAGAAGCATTCTGTGAAACTTCTTTCTGATCTGAGCATTCAGCTAACAGAGTTAAACCATACTTTTGATTGAGCAGTTTTGAAACACTCTGTCTGTAGTAAATGCAACTGGACATTCGTAGCGCTAAGTGGGTAATAGTGGAAAAAAGAATATGTTCAAATATAAACTACACAGAAGCATTGTATGAAACTTCTTTCTGTTCTGTGCATTCAACTAACAGAGTTGAACCTTTATGTTGATTGAGCCTTTCTGAAACACTCTTTCTGTAGAAACTGCAATTGGACATTCTGAGCGCTAA
This sequence comes from Symphalangus syndactylus, assembly GCF_028878055.3. NCBI lineage: Eukaryota > Metazoa > Chordata > Mammalia > Primates > Hylobatidae > Symphalangus > Symphalangus syndactylus. Next base: position 9,131,395 of record NC_072433.2, read on the forward strand.
GAGGCCTATATTGGGAAAAATAATATCTTCAAATAAAAACGATACATAAGCATTGTGTGAAACTTATTTCTGATATGTTCATTAAGCTAACAGAGTTAAACCATACTTTTGATTGCGCAGTTCTGAACAGTCTTTGTGCAGAAAATGCAAGTGGACATTCGGAGCGCTAAGAGGGTAATAGTGGAAAAAGGAATATATTCAAATATAAACTACACAGTAGCATTCTGTGAAACTTCTTTCTGTTCTGTGCATTCAACTAACACAGTTGAACCTTACTTTTGATTGAGCCGTTCTGAAACACTCTTTCTGTAGAAACTGCAATTGGACGTGCTAAGCGCTAAGAGGCCTACATTGGGAAAAAGAATATCTTCAAATAAAAACTACACAGATGCATTCTGTGAAACTTATTTCTGATCTGTAAATTCAGTTAACAGAGATAAAACATATTTTTGATTGAGCAGTTATGAAACACTCTTTTTGTAGAAAATGCAAGTGGAGATTCGGAGCGCTAAGAGGGTAATAGTGGAAAAAGGAATGTCTTCAAATATAAACTACACAGAATCATTCGGTGAAACTTCTTTCTGATCTGTGCATTCAGCTAACAGAGTTAAACCATACTTTTGATTGAGCAGATCTGAACACTCTTTCTGTAGAAAATGCAACTGGACATTTGGAGCGCTAAGAGCGTAGTAGTGGAAAAAGGAATATATTCAAATATAAACTACACAGAAGCATTCTGCGAAACTTCTTTCTGATCTGAGCATTCAGCTAACAGAGTTAAACCATACTTTTGATTGAGCAGTTTTGAAACACTCTGTCTGTAGAAAATGCAACTGGACATTCGTAGCGCTAAGTGGGTAATAGTGGAAAAAAGAATATGTTCAAATATAAACTACACAGAAGCATTGTATGAAACTTCTTTCTGTTCTGTGCATTCAACTAACAGAGTTGAACCTTACTTTTGATTGAGCCGTTCTGAAACACGCTTTCTGTAGAAACTGCAATTGGACATGCTAAGCGCTAAGAGGCCTACATTGGGAAAAAGAATATCTTCAAATAAAAACTACACAGATGCATTCTGTGAAACTTATTTCTGATCTGTAAATTCAGTTAACAGAGATAAAACATATTTTTGATTGATTAGTTATGAAACACTCTTTTTGTAGAAAATGCAAGTGGAGATTCGGAGCGCTAAGAGGGTAATAGTGGAAAAAGGAATGTCTTCAAATATAAACTACACAGAATCATTCGGTGAAACTTCTTTCTGATCTGTACATTCAGCTAACAGAGTTAAACCATACTTTTGATTGAGCAGATCTGAACACTCTTTCTGTAGAAAATGCAACTGGACATTTGGAGCGCTAAGAGCGTAGTAGTGGAAAAAGTAATATATTCAAATATAAACTACACAGAAGCATTCTGTGAAACTTCTTTCTGATCTGAGCATTCAGCTAACAGAGTTAAACCATACTTTTGATTGAGCAGTTTTGAAACACTGTGTCTGTAGAAAATGCAACTGGACATTCGTAGCGCTAAGTGGGTAATAGTGGAAAAAAGAATATGTTCAAATATGAAATACACAGAAGCATTGTATGAAACTTCTTTCTGTTCTGTGCATTCAACTAACAGAGTTGAACCTTACTTTTGATTGAGCCGTTCTGAAGCACTCTTTCTGTAGAAACTGCAATTGGACATTCTGAGCGCTAAGAGGCCTCTATTGGGAAAAAGAATATCTTCAAATAAAAACTACACAGAAGCATTGTGTGAAACTTATTTCTGATATGTTCATTAAGCTAACAGAGTTAAACCATACTTTTGATTGAGCAGTTTTGAAACACTCTGTCTGTAGAAAATGCAACTGGACATTCGTAGCGCTAAGTGGGTAATAGTGGAAAAAAGAATATATTCAAATATAAACTACACAGAAGCATTGTATGAAACTTCTTTCTGTTCTGTGCATTCAACTAACAGAGTTGAACCTTACTTTTGATTGAGCCGTTCTGAAACACTCTTTCTGTAGAAACTGCAATTGGACATTCTGAGCGCTAAGAGGCCTATATTGGGAAAAAGAATGTCTACAAATAAAAACTACACAGAAGAATTGTGTGAAACTTCTTTCTGTTCTGTTTGTTCAACTAAATGAGTTGAACCTTAGTTTTGATTGAGCCGTTCTGAAACACTCTTTCTGTAGAAAATGCAAGTGGAGATTCGGAGCGCTAAGAGGGTAATAGTGGAAAAAGGAATGTCTCTAAATATAAACTACACAGAATCATTCTGTGAAACTTCATTCTGATCTGTGCATTCAGCTAACAGAGTTAAACCATACTTTTGTTTGCGCAGTTCTGAACACTCTTTCTGTAGAAAATGCAAGTGGACATTCGGAGCGCTAAGAGGGTAATAGTGGAAAAAGGAATATATTCAAATATAAACTACACAGTAGCATTCTGTGAAAATTCTTTCTGTTCTGTGCATTCAACTAACAGAGTTGAACCTTACTTTTGATTGAGCCGTTCTGAAACACTCTTTCTGTAGAAACTGCAATTGGACATGCTAAGCGCTAAGAGGCCTACATTGGGAAAAAGAATATCTTCAAATAAAAACTACACAGATGCATTCTGTGAAACTTATTTCTGATCTGTAAATTCAGTTAACAGAGATAAAACATATTTTTGATTGAGCAGTTATGAAACACTCTTTTTGTAGAAAATGCAAGTGGAGATTCGGAGCGCTAAGAGGGTAATAGTGGAAAAAGGAATGTCTCCAAATATAAACTACACAGAATCATTCTGTGAAACTTTTTTCTGATCTGTGCATTCAGCTAAAAGAGGTAAACCATACTTTTGATTGAGCAGATCTGAACACTCTTTCTGTAGAAAATGCAACTGGACATTTGGAGCGCTAAGAGAGTAGTAGTGGAAAAAGGAATATATTCAAATATAAACTACACAAAGCATTCTGTGAAACTTCTTTCTGATCTGAGCATTTAGCTAACAGAGTTAAACCATACTTTTGATTGAGCAGTTTTGAAACACTCTGTCTGTAGAAAATGCAACTGGACATTCGTAGCGCTAAGTGGGTAATAGTGGAAAAAAGAATATGTTCAAATATAAACTACACAGAAGCATTGTATGAAACTTCTTTCTGTTCTGTGCATTCAATTAACAGAGTTGAACCTTACTTTTGATTGAGCCTTTCTGAAACACTCTTTCTGTAGAAACTGCAATTGTACATTCTGAGCGCTAAGAGGCTTATATTGGGAAAAATAATATCTTCAAATAAAAACTACACAGAAGCATTGTGTGAAACTTATTTCTGATATGTTCATTAAGCTAACAGAGTTAAACCATACTTTTGATTGCGCAGTTCTGAACACTCTTTCTGTAGAAAATTCAAGTGGACATTCGGAGCGCTAAGAGGGTAATAGTGGAAAAAGGAATATATTCAAATATAAACTACACAGTAGCATTCTGTGAAAATTCTTTCTGTTCTGTGCATTCAACTAACAGAGTTGAACCTTACTTTTGATTGAGCCTTTCTGAAACACTCTTTCTGTAGAAACTGCAATTGGACATGCTAAGCGCTAAGAGGCCTACATTGGGAAAAAGAATATCTTCAAATAAAAATTACACAGATGCATTCTGTGAAACTTATTTCTGATCTGTAAATTCAGTTAACAGAGATAAAACATATTTTTGATTGAGCAGTTATGAAACACTCTTTTTGTAGAAAATGCAAGTGGAGATTCGGAGCGCTAAGAGGGTAATAGTGGAAAAAGGAATGTCTTCAAATATAAACTACACAGAATCATTCGGTGAAACTTCTTTCTGATCTGTGCATTCAGCTAACAGAGTTAAACCATACTTTTGATTGAGCAGATCTGAACACTCTTTCTGTAGAAAATGCAACTGGACATTTGGAGCGCTAAGAGCGTAGTAGTGGAAAAAGGAATATATTCAAATATAAACTACACAGAAGCATTGTATGAAACTTCTTTCTGTTCTGTGCATTCAACTAACAGAGTTGAACCTTACCTTTGATTGAGCTGTTCTGAAACACTCTTTCTGTAGAAACTGCAATTATACATTCTGAGCGCTAAGAGGCCTATATTGGGAAAAAGAATGTCTACAAATAAAAACTACACAGAAGAATTGTGTGAAACTTCTTTCTGTTCTGTTTGTTCAACTAAAAGAGTTGAACCTTAGTTTTGATTGAGCCGTTCTGAAACACTCTTTCTGTAGAAAATGCAAGTGGAGATTCGGAGCGCTAAGAGGGTAATAGTGGAAAAAGGAATGTCTCCAAATATAAACTACACAGAATCATTCTGTGAAACTTCTTTCTGATCTGTGCATTCAGCTAACAGAGTTAAACCATACTTTTGATTGAGCAGATCTGAACACTCTTTCTGTAGAAAATGCAACTGGACTTTTGGAGCGCTAAGAGAGTAGTAGTGGAAAAAGGAATATATTCAAATATAAACTACACAGAAGCATTCTGTGAAACTTCTTTCTGATCTGAGCATTCAGCTAACAGAGGTAAACCATACTTTTGATTGAGCAGATTTGAAACACTCTGTCTGTAGAAAATGCAACTGGAAATTCGTAGCGCTAAGTGGGTAATAGTGGAAAAAGAATATGTTCAAATATAAACTACACAAAAGCATTGTATGAACCTTCTTTCTGTTCTGTGCATTCAACTAACAGAGTTGAACCTTACTTTTGATTGAGCCTTTCTGAAACACTCTTTCTGTAGAAACTGCAATTGGACATTCTGAGCGCTAAGAGGCCTATATTGGGAAAAACAATATCTTAAAATAAAAACTACACAGAAGCGTTGTGTGAAACTTATTTCTGATATGTTCATTAAGCTAACAGAGTTAAACCATACTTTTGATTGCGCAGTTCTGAACACTCTTTCTGCAGAAAATGCAAGTGGACTTTCGGAGCGCTAAGATGGTAATAGTGGAAAAAGGAATATATTCAAATATAAACTACACAGTAGCATTCTGTGAAAATTCTTTCTGTTCTGTGCATTCAACTAACAGAGTTGAACCTTACTTTTGATTGAGCCGTTCTGAAACACTCTTTCTGTAGAAACTGCAATTGGACATGCTAAGCGCTAAGAGGCCTACATTGGGAAAAAGAATATCTTCAAATAAAAACAACACAGATGCATTCTGTGAAACTTATTACTGATCTGTAAATTCAGTTAACAGAGATAAAACATATTTTTGATTGAGCAGTCATGAAACACTCTTTTTGTAGAAAATGCAAGTGGAGATTCGGAGCGCTAAGAGGGTAATAGTGGAAAAAGGAATGTCTTCAAATATAAACTACACAGAATCATTCGGTGAAACTTCTTTCTGATCTGTGCATTCAGCTAACAGAGTTAAACCATACTTTTGATTGAGCAGATGTGAACACTCTTTCTGTAGAAAATGCAACTGGACATTTGGAGCGCTAAGAGCGTAGTAGTGGAAAAAGGAATATATTCAAATATAAACTACACAGAAGCATTCTGTGAAACTTCTTTCTGATCTGAGCATTCAGCTAACAGAGTTAAACCATACTTTTGATTGAGCAGTTTTGAAACACTCTGTCTGTAGATAATGCAACTGGACATTCGTAGCGCTAAGTGGGTAATAGTGGAAAAAAGAATATGTTCAAATATAAACTACACAGAAGCATTGTATGAAACTTCTTTCTGTTCTGTGCATTCAACTAACAGAGTTGAACTTTACTTTTGATTGAGCCGTTCTGAAACACTCTTTCTGTAGAAACTGCAATTGGACATTCTGAGCGCTAAGAGGCCTATATTGGGAAAAAGAATGTCTACAAATAAAAACTACACAGAAGAATTGTGTGAAACTACTTTCTGTTCTGTTTGTTCAACTAAAAGAGTTGAACCTTAGTTTTGATTGAGCCGTTCTGATACACTCTTTCTGTAGAAAATGCAAGTGGAGATTCGGAGCGCTAAGAGGGTAATACTGGAAAAAGGAAAGTCTCCAAATATAAACTACACAGAATCATTCTGTGAAACTTATTTCTGATCTGTGCATTCAGCTAACAGAGTTAAACCATACTTTTGATTGAGCAGATCTGAACACTCTTTCTCTAGAAAATGCAACTGGACATTTGGAGCGCTAAGAGAGTAGTAGTGGAAAAAGGAATATATTCAAATATAAACTACACAGAAGCATTCTGTGAAACTTCTTTCTGATCTGAGCATTGAGCTAACAGAGTTAAACCATACTTTTGATTGAGCAGTTTTGAAACACTCTGTCTGTAGAAAATGCAACTGGACATTCGTAGCGCTAAGTGGGTAATAGTGGAAAAAAAAATATGTTCAAATATAAACTACACAGAAGCATTGTATGAAACTCCTTTCTGTTCTCTGCATTCAACTAACAGAGTTGAACCTTACTTTTGATTGAGCCTTTCTGAAACACTCTTTCTGTAGAAACAGCAATTGGAAATTCTGAGCGCTAAGAGGCCTCTATTGGGAAAAATAATATCTTCAAATAAAAACTACACAGAAGCATTGTGTGAAACTTATTTCTGATATGTTCATTAAGCTAACAGAGTTAAACCATACTTTTGATTGCGCAGTGCTGAACCCTCTTTCTGTAGAAAATGCAAGTGGACAATCGGAGCGCTAAGAGGGTAATAGTGGAAAAAGGACTATATTCAAATATAAACTACACAGTAGCATTCTGTGAAAATTCTTTCTGTTCTGTGCATTCAACTAACAGAGTTGAACCTTAATTTTGATTGAGCCGTTCTGAAACACTCTTTCTGTAGAAACTGCAATTGGACATGCTAAGCGTTAAGAGGCCTACATTGGGAAAAAGAATCTCTTCAAATAAAAACTACACAGATGCATTCTGTGAAACTTATTTCTGATCTGTAAATTCAGTTAACAGAGATAAAACATATTTTTGATTGAGCAGTTATGAAACACTCTTTTTGTAGAAAATACAAGTGGAGATTCGGAGCGCTAAGGGGGTAATAGTGGAAAAAGGAATGTCTTCAAATATAAACTACACAGAATCATTCGGTGAAACTTCTTTCTGATCTGTGCATTCAGCTAACAGAGTTAAACCATACTTTTGATTGAGCAGATCTGAACACTCTTTCTGTAGAAAATGCAACTGGACATTTGGAGCGCTAAGAGCGTAGTAGTGGAAAAAGGAATATATTCAAATATAAACTACACAGAAGCATTCTGTGAAACTTCTTTCTGATCTGAGCATTCAGCTAACAGAGTTAAACCATACTTTTGATTGAGCAGTTTTGAAACACTCTGTCTGTAGAAAATGCAACTGGACATTCGTAGCGCTAAGTGGGTAATAGTGGAAAAAAGAATATGTTCAAATATAAACTACACAGAAGCATTGTATGAAACTTCTTTCTGTTCAGTGCATTCAACTAACAGAGTTGAACCTTACTTTTGATTGAGCCGTTCTGAAACACTCTTTCTGTAGAAACTGCAATTGGACATTCTGAGCACTAAGAGGCCTATATTGGGAAAAAGAATGTCTACAAATAAAAACTACACAGAAGAATTGTGTGAAACTTCTTTCTGTTCTGTTTGTTCAACTAAAAGCGTTGAACCTTAGTTTTGATTGAGCCGTTCTGAAACACTCTTTCTGTAGAAAATGCAAGTGGAGATTCGGAGCGCTAAGAGGGTAATAGTGGAAAAAGGAATGTCTCCAAATATAAACTACACAGAAACATTCTGTGAAACTTCTTTCTGATCTGAGCATTCAGCTAACAGAGTTAAACCATACTTTTGATTGAGCAGATCTGAACACTCTTTCTGTAGAAAATGCAACTGGACATTTGGAGCGCTAAGAGAGTAGTAGTGGAAAAAGGAATATATTCAAATATAAACTACACAGAAGCATTCTGTGAAACTTCTTTCTGATCTGAGCATTCAGCTAACAGAGTTAAACCATACTTTTGATTGAGCAGTTTTGAAACACTCTGTCTGTAGAAAATGCAACTGGACATTCGTAGCGCTAAGTGGGTAATAGTGGAAAAAAGAATATGTTCAAATATAAACTACACAGAAGCATTGTATGAAACTTCTGTCTGTTCTGTGCATTCAACTAACAGAGTTGAACCTTACTTTTGATTGAGCCTTACTGAAACACTCTTTCTGTAGAAACTGCAATTGGAAATTCTGAGCGCTAAGAGGCCTCTATTGGGAAAACTAATATCTTCAAATAAAAACTAGACAGAAGCATTGTGTGAAACTTATTTCTGATATGTTCATTAAGCTAACAGAGTTAAACCATACTTTTGATTGCGCAGTGCTGAACCCTCTTTCTGTAGATAATGCAAGTGGACATTCGTAGCGCTAAGAGGGTAATAGTGGAAAAAGGACTATATTCAAATATAAACTACACAGTAGCATTCTGTGAAAATTCTTTCTGTTCTGTGCATCCAACGAACAGAGTTGAACCTTACTTTTGATTGAGCCGTTCTGAAACACTCTTTCTGTAGAAACTGCAATTGTACAGGCTAAGCGCTAAGAGGCCTACATTGGGAAAAAGAATATCTTCAAATAAAAACTACACAGATGCATTCTGTGAAACTTATTTCTGATCTGTAAATTCAGTTAACAGAGATAAAACATATTTTTGATTGAGCAGTTATGAAACACTCTTTTTGTAGAAAATGCAAGTGGAGATTCGGAGCGCTAAGAGGGTAACAGTGGAAAAAGGAATGTCTACAAATATAAACTACACAGAATCATTCGGTGAAACTTCTTTCTGATCTGTGCATTCAGCTAACAGAGTTAAACCATACTTTTGATTGAGCAGATCTGAACACTCTTTCTGTAGAAAATGCAACTGGACATTTGGAGCGCTAAGCGCGTAGTAGTGGAAAAAGGAATATATTCAAATATAAACTACACAGAAGCATTGTATAAAACTTCTTTCTGTTCTGTGCATTCAACTAACAGAGTTGAACCTTACTTTTGATTGAGCCGTTCTGAAACACTCTTTCTGTAGAAACTGCAATTGGACATTCTGAGCGCTAAGAGGCCTATATTGGGAAAAAGAATATGTTCAAATATAAACTACACAGAAGCATTGTATGAAACTTCTTTCTGTTCTGTGCATTCAACTAACAGAGTTGAACCTTACTTTTGATTGAGCCGTTCTGAAACACTCTTTCTGTAGAAACTGCAATTGGACATTCTGAGCGCTAAGAGGCCTATATTGGGAAAAAGAATGTCTACAAATAAAAACTACACAGAAGAATTGTGTGAAACTTCTTTCTGTTCTGTTTGTTCAACTAAATGAGTTGAACCTTAGTTTTGATTGAGCCGTTCTGAAACACTCTTTCTGTAGAAAATGCAAGTGGAGATTCGGAGCGCTAAGAGGGTAATAGTGGAAAAAGGAATGTCTCTAAATATAAACTACACAGAATCATTCTGTGAAACTTCATTCTGATCTGTGCATTCAGCTAACAGAGTTAAACCATACTTTTGTTTGCGCAGTTCTGAACACTCTTTCTGTAGAAAATGCAAGTGGACATTCGGAGCGCTAAGAGGGTAATAGTGGAAAAAGGAATATATTCAAATATAAACTACACAGTAGCATTCTGTGAAAATTCTTTCTGTTCTGTGCATTCAACTAACAGAGTTGAACCTTACTTTTGATTGAGCCGTTCTGAAACACTCTTTCTGTAGAAACTGCAATTGGACATGCTAAGCGCTAAGAGGCCTACATTGGGAAAAAGAATATCTTCAAATAAAAACTACACAGATGCATTCTGTGAAACTTATTTCTGATCTGTAAATTCAGTTAACAGAGATAAAACATATTTTTGATTGAGCAGTTATGAAACACTCTTTTTGTAGAAAATGCAAGTGGAGATTCGGAGCGCTAAGAGGGTAATAGTGGAAAAAGGAATGTCTCCAAATATAAACTACACAGAATCATTCTGTGAAACTTTTTTCTGATCTGTGCATTCAGCTAACAGAGTTAAACCATACTTTTGATTGAGCAGATCTGAACACTCTTTCTGTAGAAAATGCAACTGGACATTTGGAGCGCTAAGAGAGTAGTAGTGGAAAAAGGAATATATTCAAATATAAACTACACAAAGCATTCTGTGAAACTTCTTTCTGATCTGAGCATTTAGCTAACAGAGTTAAACCATACTTTTGATTGAGCAGTTTTGAAACACTCTGTCTGTAGAAAATGCAACTGGACATTCGTAGCGCTAAGTGGGTAATAGTGGAAAAAAGAATATGTTCAAATATAAACTACACAGAAGCATTGTATGAAACTTCTTTCTGTTCTGTGCATTCAATTAACAGAGTTGAACCTTACTTTTGATTGAGCCTTTCTGAAACACTCTTTCTGTAGAAACTGCAATTGTACATTCTGAGCGCTAAGAGGCTTATATTGGGAAAAATAATATCTTCAAATAAAAACTACACAGAAGCATTGTGTGAAACTTATTTCTGATATGTTCATTAAGCTAACAGAGTTAAACCATACTTTTGATTGCGCAGTTCTGAACACTCTTTCTGTAGAAAATTCAAGTGGACATTCGGAGCGCTAAGAGGGTAATAGTGGAAAAAGGAATATATTCAAATATAAACTACACAGTAGCATTCTGTGAAAATTCTTTCTGTTCTGTGCATTCAACTAACAGAGTTGAACCTTACTTTTGATTGAGCCTTTCTGAAACACTCTTTCTGTAGAAACTGCAATTGGACATGCTAAGCGCTAAGAGGCCTACATTGGGAAAAAGAATATCTTCAAATAAAAATTACACAGATGCATTCTGTGAAACTTATTTCTGATCTGTAAATTCAGTTAACAGAGATAAAACATATTTTTGATTGAGCAGTTATGAAACACTCTTTTTGTAGAAAATGCAAGTGGAGATTCGGAGCGCTAAGAGGGTAATAGTGGAAAAAGGAATGTCTTCAAATATAAACTACACAGAATCATTCGGTGAAACTTCTTTCTGATCTGTGCATTCAGCTAACAGAGTTAAACCATACTTTTGATTGAGCAGATCTGAACACTCTTTCTGTAGAAAATGCAACTGGACATTTGGAGCGCTAAGAGCGTAGTAGTGGAAAAAGGAATATATTCAAATATAAACTACACAGAAGCATTGTATGAAACTTCTTTCTGTTCTGTGCATTCAACTAACAGAGTTGAACCTTACCTTTGATTGAGCTGTTCTGAAACACTCTTTCTGTAGAAACTGCAATTATACATTCTGAGCGCTAAGAGGCCTATATTGGGAAAAAGAATGTCTACAAATAAAAACTACACAGAAGAATTGTGTGAAACTTCTTTCTGTTCTGTTTGTTCAACTAAAAGAGTTGAACCTTAGTTTTGATTGAGCCGTTCTGAAACACTCTTTCTGTAGAAAATGCAAGTGGAGATTCGGAGCGCTAAGAGGGTAATAGTGGAAAAAGGAATGTCTCCAAATATAAACTACACAGAATCATTCTGTGAAACTTCTTTCTGATCTGTGCATTCAGCTAACAGAGTTAAACCATACTTTTGATTGAGCAGATCTGAACACTCTTTCTGTAGAAAATGCAACTGGACTTTTGGAGCGCTAAGAGAGTAGTAGTGGAAAAAGGAATATATTCAAATATAAACTACACAGAAGCATTCTGTGAAACTTCTTTCTGATCTGAGCATTCAGCTAACAGAGGTAAACCATACTTTTGATTGAGCAGATTTGAAACACTCTGTCTGTAGAAAATGCAACTGGAAATTCGTAGCGCTAAGTGGGTAATAGTGGAAAAAGAATATGTTCAAATATAAACTACACAAAAGCATTGTATGAACCTTCTTTCTGTTCTGTGCATTCAACTAACAGAGTTGAACCTTACTTTTGATTGAGCCTTTCTGAAACACTCTTTCTGTAGAAACTGCAATTGGACATTCTGAGCGCTAAGAGGCCTATATTGGGAAAAACAATATCTTAAAATAAAAACTACACAGAAGCGTTGTGTGAAACTTATTTCTGATATGTTCATTAAGCTAACAGAGTTAAACCATACTTTTGATTGCGCAGTTCTGAACACTCTTTCTGCAGAAAATGCAAGTGGACTTTCGGAGCGCTAAGATGGTAATAGTGGAAAAAGGAATATATTCAAATATAAACTACACAGTAGCATTCTGTGAAAATTCTTTCTGTTCTGTGCATTCAACTAACAGAGTTGAACCTTACTTTTGATTGAGCCGTTCTGAAACACTCTTTCTGTAGAAACTGCAATTGGACATGCTAAGCGCTAAGAGGCCTACATTGGGAAAAAGAATATCTTCAAATAAAAACAACACAGATGCATTCTGTGAAACTTATTACTGATCTGTAAATTCAGTTAACAGAGATAAAACATATTTTTGATTGAGCAGTCATGAAACACTCTTTTTGTAGAAAATGCAAGTGGAGATTCGGAGCGCTAAGAGGGTAATAGTGGAAAAAGGAATGTCTTCAAATATAAACTACACAGAATCATTCGGTGAAACTTCTTTCTGATCTGTGCATTCAGCTAACAGAGTTAAACCATACTTTTGATTGAGCAGATGTGAACACTCTTTCTGTAGAAAATGCAACTGGACATTTGGAGCGCTAAGAGCGTAGTAGTGGAAAAAGGAATATATTCAAATATAAACTACACAGAAGCATTCTGTGAAACTTCTTTCTGATCTGAGCATTCAGCTAACAGAGTTAAACCATACTTTTGATTGAGCAGTTTTGAAACACTCTGTCTGTAGATAATGCAACTGGACATTCGTAGCGCTAAGTGGGTAATAGTGGAAAAAAGAATATGTTCAAATATAAACTACACAGAAGCATTGTATGAAACTTCTTTCTGTTCTGTGCATTCAACTAACAGAGTTGAACTTTACTTTTGATTGAGCCGTTCTGAAACACTCTTTCTGTAGAAACTGCAATTGGACATTCTGAGCGCTAAGAGGCCTATATTGGGAAAAAGAATGTCTACAAATAAAAACTACACAGAAGAATTGTGTGAAACTACTTTCTGTTCTGTTTGTTCAACTAAAAGAGTTGAACCTTAGTTTTGATTGAGCCGTTCTGATACACTCTTTCTGTAGAAAATGCAAGTGGAGATTCGGAGCGCTAAGAGGGTAATACTGGAAAAAGGAAAGTCTCCAAATATAAACTACACAGAATCATTCTGTGAAACTTCTTTCTGATCTGTGCATTCAGCTAACAGAGTTAAACCATACTTTTGATTGAGCAGATCTGAACACTCTTTCTCTAGAAAATGCAACTGGACATTTGGAGCGCTAAGAGAGTAGTAGTGGAAAAAGGAATATATTCAAATATAAACTACACAGAAGCATTCTGTGAAACTTCTTTCTGATCTGAGCATTGAGCTAACAGAGTTAAACCATACTTTTGATTGAGCAGTTTTGAAACACTCTGTCTGTAGAAAATGCAACTGGACATTCGTAGCGCTAAGTGGGTAATAGTGGAAAAAAAAATATGTTCAAATATAAACTACACAGAAGCATTGTATGAAACTTCTTTCTGTTCTCTGCATTCAACTAACAGAGTTGAACCTTACTTTTGATTGAGCCTTTCTGAAACACTCTTTCTGTAGAAACAGCAATTGGAAATTCTGAGCGCTAAGAGGCCTCTATTGGGAAAAATAATATCTTCAAATAAAAACTACACAGAAGCATTGTGTGAAACTTATTTCTGATATGTTCATTAAGCTAACAGAGTTAAACCATACTTTTGATTGCGCAGTGCTGAACCCTCTTTCTGTAGAAAATGCAAGTGGACAATCGGAGCGCTAAGAGGGTAATAGTGGAAAAAGGACTATATTCAAATATAAACTACACAGTAGCATTCTGTGAAAATTCTTTCTGTTCTGTGCATTCAACTAACAGAGTTGAACCTTAATTTTGATTGAGCCGTTCTGAAACACTCTTTCTGTAGAAACTGCAATTGGACATGCTAAGCGTTAAGAGGCCTACATTGGGAAAAAGAATCTCTTCAAATAAAAACTACACAGATGCATTCTGTGAAACTTATTTCTGATCTGTAAATTCAGTTAACAGAGATAAAACATATTTTTGATTGAGCAGTTATGAAACACTCTTTTTGTAGAAAATACAAGTGGAGATTCGGAGCGCTAAGGGGGTAATAGTGGAAAAAGGAATGTCTTCAAATATAAACTACACAGAATCATTCGGTGAAACTTCTTTCTGATCTGTGCATTCAGCTAACAGAGTTAAACCATACTTTTGATTGAGCAGATCTGAACACTCTTTCTGTAGAAAATGCAACTGGACATTTGGAGCGCTAAGAGCGTAGTAGTGGAAAAAGGAATATATTCAAATATAAACTACACAGAAGCATTCTGTGAAACTTCTTTCTGATCTGAGCATTCAGCTAACAGAGTTAAACCATACTTTTGATTGAGCAGTTTTGAAACACTCTGTCTGTAGAAAATGCAACTGGACATTCGTAGCGCTAAGTGGGTAATAGTGGAAAAAAGAATATGTTCAAATATAAACTACACAGAAGCATTGTATGAAACTTCTTTCTGTTCAGTGCATTCAACTAACAGAGTTGAACCTTACTTTTGATTGAGCCGTTCTGAAACACTCTTTCTGTAGAAACTGCAATTGGACATTCTGAGCACTAAGAGGCCTATATTGGGAAAAAGAATGTCTACAAATAAAAACTACACAGAAGAATTGTGTGAAACTTCTTTCTGTTCTGTTTGTTCAACTAAAAGCGTTGAACCTTAGTTTTGATTGAGCCGTTCTGAAACACTCTTTCTGTAGAAAATGCAAGTGGAGATTCGGAGCGCTAAGAGGGTAATAGTGGAAAAAGGAATGTCTCCAAATATAAACTACACAGAAACATTCTGTGAAACTTCTTTCTGATCTGAGCATTCAGCTAACAGAGTTAAACCATACTTTTGATTGAGCAGATCTGAACACTCTTTCTGTAGAAAATGCAACTGGACATTTGGAGCGCTAAGAGAGTAGTAGTGGAAAAAGGAATATATTCAAATATAAACTACACAGAAGCATTCTGTGAAACTTCTTTCTGATCTGAGCATTCAGCTAACAGAGTTAAACCATACTTTTGATTGAGCAGTTTTGAAACACTCTGTCTGTAGAAAATGCAACTGGACATTCGTAGCGCTAAGTGGGTAATAGTGGAAAAAAGAATATGTTCAAATATAAACTACACAGAAGCATTGTATGAAACTTCTGTCTGTTCTGTGCATTCAACTAACAGAGTTGAACCTTACTTTTGATTGAGCCTTACTGAAACACTCTTTCTGTAGAAACTGCAATTGGAAATTCTGAGCGCTAAGAGGCCTCTATTGGGAAAACTAATATCTTCAAATAAAAACTAGACAGAAGCATTGTGTGAAACTTATTTCTGATATGTTCATTAAGCTAACAGAGTTAAACCATACTTTTGATTGCGCAGTGCTGAACCCTCTTTCTGTAGATAATGCAAGTGGACATTCGTAGCGCTAAGAGGGTAATAGTGGAAAAAGGACTATATTCAAATATAAACTACACAGTAGCATTCTGTGAAAATTCTTTCTGTTCTGTGCATCCAACGAACAGAGTTGAACCTTACTTTTGATTGAGCCGTTCTGAAACACTCTTTCTGTAGAAACTGCAATTGTACAGGCTAAGCGCTAAGAGGCCTACATTGGGAAAAAGAATATCTTCAAATAAAAACTACACAGATGCATTCTGTGAAACTTATTTCTGATCTGTAAATTCAGTTAACAGAGATAAAACATATTTTTGATTGAGCAGTTATGAAACACTCTTTTTGTAGAAAATGCAAGTGGAGATTCGGAGCGCTAAGAGGGTAACAGTGGAAAAAGGAATGTCTACAAATATAAACTACACAGAATCATTCGGTGAAACTTCTTTCTGATCTGTGCATTCAGCTAACAGAGTTAAACCATACTTTTGATTGAGCAGATCTGAACACTCTTTCTGTAGAAAATGCAACTGGACATTTGGAGCGCTAAGCGCGTAGTAGTGGAAAAAGGAATATATTCAAATATAAACTACACAGAAGCATTGTATAAAACTTCTTTCTGTTCTGTGCATTCAACTAACAGAGTTGAACCTTACTTTTGATTGAGCCGTTCTGAAACACTCTTTCTGTAGAAACTGCAATTGGACATTCTGAGCGCTAAGAGGCCTATATTGGGAAAAAGAATATGTTCAAATATAAACTACACAGAAGCATTGTATGAAACTTCTTTCTGTTCTGTGCATTCAACTAACAGAGTTGAACCTTACTTTTGATTGAGCCGTTCTGAAACACTCTTTCTGTAGAAACTGCAATTGGACATTCTGAGCGCTAAGAGGCCTATATTGGGAAAAAGAATGTCTACAAATAAAAACTACACAGAAGAATTGTGTGAAACTTCTTTCTGTTCTGTTTGTTCAACTAAAAGAGTTGAACCTTAGTTTTGATTGAGCCGTTCTGAAACACTCTTTCTGTAGAAAATGCAAGTGGAGATTCGGAGCGCTAAGAGGGTAATAGTGGAAAAAGGAATGTCTTCAAATATAAACTACACAGAATCATTCGGTGAAACTTCTTTCTGATCTGTGCATTCAGCTAACAGAGTTAAACCATACTTTTGATTGAGCAGATCTGACCACTCTTTCTGTAGAAAATGCAACTGGACATTTGGAGCGCTAAGAGCGTAGTAGTGGAAAAAGGAATATATTCAAATATAAACTAAACAGAAGCATTCTGTGAAACTTCTTTCTGATCTGAGCATTCAGCTAACAGAGTTAAACCATACATTTGATTGAGCAGTTTTGAAACACTCTGTCTGTAGAAAATGCAACTAGACATTCGTAGCGCTAAATGAGTAATAGTGGAAAAAAGAATATGTTCAAATATAAACTACACAGAAGCATTGTATGAAACTTCTTTCTGTTCTGTGCATTCAACTAACAGAGTTGAACCTTACTTTTGATTGAGCCGTTCTGAAACACTCTTTCTGTAGAAACTGCAATTGGACATTCTGAGCGCTAAGAGGCCTCTATTGGGAAAAATAATATCTTCAAATAAAAACTACACAGAAGCATTGTGTGAAACTTATTTCTGATATGTTCATTAAGCTAACAGAGTTAAACCATACTTTTGATTGCGCAGTTCTGAACACTCTTTCTGTAGAAAATGCAAGTGGACATTCGGAGCGCTAAGAGGGTAATAGTGGAAAAAGGAATATATTCAAATATAAACTACACAGTAGCATTCTGTGAAAATTCTTTCTGTTCTGTGCATTCAACTAACAGAGTTGAACCTTACTTTTGATTGAGCCGTTCTGAAACACTCTTTCTGTAGAAACTGCAATTGGACATGCTAAGCGCTAAGAGGCCTATATTGGGAAAAAGAATATCTTCAAATAAAAACTACACAGATGCATTCTGTGAAACTTATTTCTGATCTGTAAATTCAGTTAACAGAGATAAAACATATTTTTGATTGAGCAGTTATGAAACACTCTTTTTGTAGAAAATGCAAGTGGAGATTCGGAGCGCTAAGAGGGTAATAGTGGAAAAAGGAATGTCTTCAAATATAAACTACACAGAATCATTCGGTGAAACTTCTTTCTGATCTGTGCATTCAGCTAACAGAGTTAAACCATACTTTTGATTGAGCAGATCTGAGCAGTCTTTCTGTAGAAAATGCAACTGGACAATTGGAGCGCTAAGAGCGTAGTAGTGGAAAAAGGAATATATTCAAATATAAACTACACAGAAGCATTCTGTGAAACTTCTTTCTGATCTGAGCATTCAGCTAACAGAGTTAAACCATACTTTTGATTGAGCAGTTTTGAAACACTCTGTCTGTAGATAATGCAACTGGACATTCGTAGCGCTAAGTGGGTAATAGTGGAAAAAAGAATATGTTCAAATATAAACTACACAGAAGCATTGTATGAAACTTCTTTCTGTTCTGTGCATTCAACTAACAGAGTTGAACTTTACTTTTGATTGAGCCGTTCTGAAACACTCTTTCTGTAGAAACTGCAATTGGACATTCTGAGCGCTAAGAGGCCTATATTGGGAAAAAGAATGTCTACAAATAAAAACTACACAGAAGAATTGTGTGAAACTACTTTCTGTTCTGTTTGTTCAACTAAAAGAGTTGAACCTTAGTTTTGATTGAGCCGTTCTGAAACACTCTTTCTGTAGAAAATGCAAGTGGAGATTCGGAGCGCTAAGAGGGTAATACTGGAAAAAGGAAAGTCTCCAAATATAAACTACACAGAATCATTCTGTGAAACTTCTTTCTGATCTGTGCATTCAGCTAACAGAGTTAAACCATACTTTTGATTGAGCAGATCTGAACACTCTTTCTCTAGAAAATGCAACTGGACATTTGGAGCGCTAAGAGAGTAGTAGTGGAAAAAGGAATATATTCAAATATAAACTACACAGAAGCATTCTGTGAAACTTCTTTCTGATCTGAGCATTGAGCTAACAGAGTTAAACCATACTTTTGATTGAGCAGTTTTGAAACACTCTGTCTGTAGAAAATGCAACTGGACATTCGTAGCGCTAAGTGGGTAATAGTGGAAAAAAAAATATGTTCAAATATAAACTACACAGAAGCATTGTATGAAACTTCTTTCTGTTCTCTGCATTCAACTAACAGAGTTGAACCTTACTTTTGATTGAGCCTTTCTGAAACACTCTTTCTGTAGAAACAGCAATTGGAAATTCTGAGCGCTAAGAGGCCTCTATTGGGAAAAATAATATCTTCAAATAAAAACTACACAGAAGCATTGTGTGAAACTTATTTCTGATATGTTCATTAAGCTAACAGAGTTAAACCATACTTTTGATTGCGCAGTGCTGAACCCTCTTTCTGTAGAAAATGCAAGTGGACAATCGGAGCGCTAAGAGGGTAATAGTGGAAAAAGGAATATATTCAAATATAAACTACACAGTAGCATTCTGTGAAAATTCTTTCTGTTCTGTGCATTCAACTAACAGAGTTGAACCGTACTTTCAATTGAGCCGTTCTGAAACACTCTTTCTGTAGAAACTGCAATTGTACATGCTAAGCGCTAAGAGGCCTACATTGGGAAAAAGAATCTCTTCAAATAAAAACTACACAGATGCATTCTGTGAAACTTATTTCTGATCTGTAAATTCAGTTAACAGAGATAAAACATATTTTTGATTGAGCAGTTATGAAACACTCTTTTTGTAGAAAATGCAAGTGGAGATTCGGAGCGCTAAGAGGGTAATAGTGGAAAAACGAATGTCTTCAAATATAAACTACACAGAATCATTCGGTGAAACTTCTTTCTGATCTGTGCATTCAGCTAACAGAGTTAAAACATACTTTTGATTGAGCAGATCTGAACACTCTTTCTGTAGAAAATGCAACTGGACATTTTGAGCGCTAAGCGCGTAGTAGTGGAAAAAGGAATATATGCAAATATAAACTACACAGAAGCATTCTGTGAAACTTCTTTCTGATCTGAGCATTCAGCTAACAGAATTAAACCATACTGTTGATTGAGCAGTTTTGAAACATTCTGTCTGTACAGAATGCAACTGGACATTCGTAGCGCTAAGTGGGTAATAGTGGAAAAAAGAATATTTTGAAATATAAACTACACAGAAGCATTGTATGAAACTTCTTTCTGTTCTGTGCATTCAACTAACAGAGTTGAACCTTACTTTTGATTGAGCCGTTCTGAAACACTCTTTCTGTAGAAACTGCAATTGGACATTCTGAGCGCTAAGAGGCCTATATTGGGAAAAAGAATGTCTACAAATAAAAACTACACAGAAGAATTGTGTGAAACTTCTTTCTGTTCTGTTTGTTCAACTAAAAGAGTTGAACCTTAGTTTTGATTGAGCCGTTCTGAAACACTCTTTCTGTAGAAAATGCAAGTGGAGATTCGGAGCGCTAAGAGGGTAATAGTGGAAAAAGGAATGTCTCCAAATATAAACTACACAGAATCATTCTGTGAAACTTCTTTCCGATCTGTGCATTCAGCTAACAGAGTTAAACCATACTTTTGATTGAGCAGATCTGAACACTCTTTCTGTAGAAAATGCAACTGGATATTTGGAGCGCTAAGAGTGTAGTAGTGGAAAAAGGAATATATTCAAATATAAACTACACCGAAGCATTCTGTGAAACTTCTTTCTGATCTGAGCATTCAGCTAACAGAGTTAAAGCATACTTTTGATTGAGCAGTTTTGAAACACTCTATCTGTAGAAAATGCAACTGGACATTCGTAGCGCTAAGTGGGTAATAGTGGAAAAAAGAATATGTTCAAATATAAACTACACAGAAGCATTGTATGAAACTTCTTTCTGTTCTGTGCATTCAACTAACAGAGTTGAACCTTACTTTTGATTGAGCCTTTCTGAAACACTCTTTCTGTAGAAACTGCAATTGGACATTCTGAGCGCTAAGAGGCCTATATGGGGAAAAATAATATATTCAAATAAAAACTACACAGAAGCATTGTGTGAATCTTATTTCTGATATGTTCATTAAGCTAACAGAGTTAAACCATACTTTTGATTGCGCAGTTCTGAACACTCTTTCTGTAGAAAATGCAAGTGGACATTCGGAGCGCTAAGAGGGTAATAGTGGAAAAAGGAATATATTCAAACATAAACTACACAGTAGCATTCTGTGAAAATTCTTTCTTTTCTGTGCATTCAACTAACAGAGTTGAACCTTAATTTTGATTGAGCCGTTCTGAAACACTCTTTCTGTAGAAACTGCAATTGGACATGCTAAGCGTTAAGAGGCCTACATTGGGAAAAAGAATCTCTTCAAATAAAAACTACACAGATGCATTCTGTGAAACTTATTTCTGATCTGTAAATTCAGTTAACAGAGATAAAACATATTTTTGATTGAGCAGTTATGAAACACTCTTTTTGTAGAAAATACAAGTGGAGATTCGGAGCGCTAAGGGGGTAATAGTGGAAAAAGGAATGTCTTCAAATATAAACTACACAGAATCATTCGGTGAAACTTCTTTCTGATCTGTGCATTCAGCTAACAGAGTTAAACCATACTTTTGATTGAGCAGATCTGAACACTCTTTCTGTAGAAAATGCAACTGGACATTTGGAGCGCTAAGAGCGTAGTAGTGGAAAAAGGAATATATTCAAATATAAACTACACAGAAGCATTCTGTGAAACTTCTTTCTGATCTGAGCATTCAGCTAACAGAGTTAAACCATACTTTTGATTGAGCAGTTTTGAAACACTCTGTCTGTAGAAAATGCAACTGGACATTCGTAGCGCTAAGTGGGTAATAGTGGAAAAAAGAATATGTTCAAATATAAACTACACAGAAGCATTGTATGAAACTTCTGTCTGTTCTGTGCATTCAACTAACAGAGTTGAACCTTACTTTTGATTGAGCCTTACTGAAACACTCTTTCTGTAGAAACTGCAATTGGAAATTCTGAGCGCTAAGAGGCCTCTATTGGGAAAACTAATATCTTCAAATAAAAACTAGACAGAAGCATTGTGTGAAACTTATTTCTGATATGTTCATTAAGCTAACAGAGTTAAACCATACTTTTGATTGCGCAGTGCTGAACCCTCTTTCTGTAGATAATGCAAGTGGACATTCGTAGCGCTAAGAGGGTAATAGTGGAAAAAGGACTATATTCAAATATAAACTACACAGTAGCATTCTGTGAAAATTCTTTCTGTTCTGTGCATCCAACTAACAGAGTTGAACCTTACTTTTGATTGAGCCGTTCTGAAACACTCTTTCTGTAGAAACTGCAATTGTACAGGCTAAGCGCTAAGAGGCCTACATTGGGAAAAAGAATATCTTCAAATAAAAACTACACAGATGCATTCTGTGAAACTTATTTCTGATCTGTAAATTCAGTTAACAGAGATAAAACATATTTTTGATTGAGCAGTTATGAAACACTCTTTTTGTAGAAAATGCAAGTGGAGATTCGGAGCGCTAAGAGGGTAACAGTGGAAAAAGGAATGTCTACAAATATAAACTACACAGAATCATTCGGTGAAACTTCTTTCTGATCTGTGCATTCAGCTAACAGAGTTAAACCATACTTTTGATTGAGCAGATCTGAACACTCTTTCTGTAGAAAATGCAACTGGACATTTGGAGCGCTAAGCGCGTAGTAGTGGAAAAAGGAATATATTCAAATATAAACTACACAGAAGCATTGTATAAAACTTCTTTCTGTTCTGTGCATTCAACTAACAGAGTTGAACCTTACTTTTGATTGAGCCGTTCTGAAACACTCTTTCTGTAGAAACTGCAATTGGACATTCTGAGCGCTAAGAGGCCTATATTGGGAAAAAGAATATGTTCAAATATAAACTACACAGAAGCATTGTATGAAACTTCTTTCTGTTCTGTGCATTCAACTAACAGAGTTGAACCTTACTTTTGATTGAGCCGTTCTGAAACACTCTTTCTGTAGAAACTGCAATTGGACATTCTGAGCGCTAAGAGGCCTATATTGGGAAAAAGAATGTCTACAAATAAAAACTACACAGAAGAATTGTGTGAAACTTCTTTCTGTTCTGTTTGTTCAACTAAAAGAGTTGAACCTTAGTTTTGATTGAGCCGTTCTGAAACACTCTTTCTGTAGAAACTCCAATTGGACATGCTAAGCGCTAAGAGGCCTACATTGGGAAAAAGAATATCTTCAAATAAAAACTACACAGATGCATTCTGTGAAACTTATTTCTGATCTGTAAATTCAGTTAACAGAGATAAAACATATTTTTGATTGAGCAGTTATGAAACACTCTTTTTGTAGAAAATGCAAGTGGAGATTCGGAGCGCTAAGAGGGTAATAGTGGAAAAAGGAATGTCTTCAAATATAAACTACACAGAATCATTCGGTGAAACTTCTTTCTGATCTGTGCATTCAGCTAACAGAGTTAAACCATACTTTTGATTGAGCAGATCTGAACACTCTTTCTGTAGAAAATGCAACTGGACATTTGGAGCGCTAAGAGCGTAGTAGTGGAAAAAGGAATATATTCAAATATAAACTACACAGAAGCATTCTGTGAAACTTCTTTCTGATCTGAGCATTCAGCTAACAGAGTTAAACCATACTTTTGATTGAGCAATTTTGAAACACTCTGTCTGTAGAAAATGCAACTTGACATTCGTAGCGCTAAGTGGGTAATAGTGGAAAAAAGAATATGTTCAAATATAAACTACACAGAAGCATTGTATGAAACTACTTTCTGTTCTGTGCATTCAACTAACAGAGTTGAACCTTACTTTTGATTGAGCCTTTCTGAAACACTCTTTCTGTAGAAACTGCAATTGGACATTCTGAGCGCTAAGAGGCCTCTATTGGGAAAAATAATATCTTCAAATAAAAACTACACAGAAGCATTGTGTGAAACTTATTTCTGATATGTTCATTAAGCTAACAGAGTTAAACCATAATTTTGATTGCGCAATTCTGAACACTCTTTCTGTAGAAAATGCAAGTGGACATTCGGAGCGCTAAGAGGGTAATAGTGGAAAAAGGAATATATTCAAATATAAACTACACAGTAGCATTCTGTGAAAATTCTTTCTGTTCTGTGCATTCAACTAACAGAGGTGAACCTTAATTTTGATTGAGCCGTTCTGAAACACTCTTTCTGTAGAAACTGCAATTGGACATGCTAAGCGCTAAGAGGCCTACATTGGGAAAAAGAATATCTTCAAATAAAAACTACACAGATGCATTCTGTGAAACTTATTTCTGATCTGTAAATTCAGTTAACAGAGATAAAACATATTTTTGATTGAGCAGTTATGAAACAGTCTTTTTGTAGAAAATGCAAGTGGAGATTCGGAGCGCTAAGAGGGTAATAGTGGAAAAAGGCATGTCTTCAAATATAAACTACACAGAATCATTCGGTGAAACTTCTTTCTGATCTGTGCATTCAGCTAACAGAGTTAAACCATACTTTTGATTGAGCAGATCTGAACACTCTTTCTGTAGAAAATGCAACTGGACATTTGGAGCGCTAAGAGCGTAGTAGTGGAAAAAGGAATATATTCAAATATAAACTACACAGAAGCATTCTGTTAAACTTCTCTCCGATCTGAGCATTCAGATAACAGAGTTAAACCATACATTTGATTGAGCAGTTTTGAAACACTCTGTCTGTAGAAAATGCAACTGGACATTCGTAGCGCTAAGTGGGTAATAGTGGAAAAAAGAATATGTTCAAATATAAACTACACAGAAGCATTGTATGAAACTTCTTTCTGTTCTGTGCATTCAACTAACAGAGTTGAACCTTACTTTTGATTGAGCCGTTCTGAAACACTCTTTCTGTAGAAACTGCAATTGGACATTCTGAGCGCTAAGAGGCCTATATTGGGAAAAAGAATGTCTACAAATAAAAACTACACAGAAGAATTGTGTGAAACTTCTTTCTGTTCTGTTTGTTCAACTAAAAGAGTTGAACCTTAGTTTTGATTGAGCCGTTCTGAAACACTCTTTCTGTAGAAAATGCAAGTGGAGATTCGGAGCGCTAAGAGGGTAATAGTGGAAAAAGGAATGTCTTCAAATATAAACTACACAGAATCATTCGGTGAAACTTCTTTCTGATCTGTGCATTCAGCTAACAGAGTTAAACCATACTTTTGATTGAGCAGATCTGAACACTCTTTCTGTAGAAAATGCAACTGGACATTTGGAGCGCTAAGAGCGTAGTAGTGGAAAAAGGAATATATTCAAATATAAACTACACAGAAGCATTCTGTGAAACTTCTTTCTGATCTGAGCATTGAGCTAACAGAGTTAAACCATACTTTTGATGGAGCAGTTTTGAAACACTCTGTCTGTAGAAAATGCAACTGGACATTCGTAGGGCTAAGTGGGTAATAGTGGAAAAAAGAATATGTTCAAATATAAACTACACAGAAGCATTGTATGAAACTTCTTTCTGTTCTGTGCATTAAACTAACAGAGTTGAACCTTACTTTTGATTGAGCCTTTCTGAAACACTCTTTCTGTAGAAACTGCAATTGGACATTCTGAGCGCTAAGAGGCCTCTATAGGGAAAAATAATATCTTCAAATAAAAACTACACAGAAGCATTGTGTGAAACTTATTTCTGATATGTTCATTGAGCTAACAGAGTTAAACCATACTTTTGATTGCGCAGTGCTGAACCCTCTTTCTGTAGAAAATGCAAGTGGACATTCGGAGCGCTAAGAGGGTAATAGTGGAAAAAGGAATATATTCAAATATAAACTACACAGTAGCATTCTGTGAAAATTCTTTCTGTTCGGTGCATTCAAATAACAGAGTTGAACCTTACTTTTGATTGAGCCGTTCTGAAACACTCTTTCTGTAGAAACTGCAATTGGACATGCTAAGCGCTAAGAGGCCTACATTGGGAAAATAATCTCTTCAAATAAAAACTACACAGATGCATTCTGTGAAACTTATCTCTGATCTGTAAATTCAGTTAACAGAGATAAAACATATTTTTGATTGAGCAGTTATGAAACACTCTTTTTGTAGAAAATGCAAGTGGAGATTCCGAGCGCTAAGAGGGTAATAGTGGAAGAAGGAATGTCTTCAAATATAAACTACACAGAATCATTCGGTGAAACTTCTTTCTGATCTGTGCATTCAGCTAACAGAGTTAAACCATACTTTTGATTGAGCAGATCTGAACACTCTTTCTGTAGAAAATGCAACTGGACATTTGGAGCGCTAAGAGCGTAGTAGTGGAAAAAGGAATATATTCAAATATAAACTACACAGAAGCATTCTGTGAAACTTCTTTCTGATCTGAGCATTCAGCTAACAGATTTAAACCATAGTTTTGATTGAGCAGTTTTGAAACACTCTGTCTGTAGAAAATGCAACTGGACATTCGTAGGGCTAAGTGGGTAATAGTGGAAAAAAGAATATGTTCAAATATAAACTACACAGAAGCATTGTATGAAACTTCTTTCTGTTCTGTGCATTCAACTAACAGAGTTGAACCTTACTTTTGATTGAGCCTTTCTGAAACACTCTTTCTGTAGAAACTGCAATTGGACATTCTGAGCGCTAAGAGGCCTCTATTGGGAAAAATAATATCTTCAAATAAAAACTACACAGAAGCATTGTGTCAAACTTATTTCTGATATGTTCATTAAGCTAACAGATTTAAACCATACTTTTGATTGCGCAGTTCTGAACACTCTTTCTGTAGAAAATGCAAGTGGACATTCGGAGCGCTAAGAGGGTAATAGTGGAAAAAGGAATATATTCAAATATAAACTACACAGTAGCATTCTGTGAAAATTCTTTCTGTTCTGTGCATTCAACTAACAGAGTTGAACCTTACTTTTGATTGAGCCGTTCTGAAACACTCTTTCTGTAGAAACTGCAATTGGACATGCTAAGCGCTAAGAGGCCTACATTGGGAAAAAGAATATCTTCAAATAAAAACTACACAGATGCATTCTGTGAAACTTATTTCTGATCTGTAAATTCAGTTAACAGAGATAAAACATATTTTTGATTGAGCAGTTATGAAACACTCTTTTTGTAGAAAATGCAAGTGGAGATTCGGAGCGCTAAGAGGGTAATAGTGGAAAAAGGAATGTCTTCAAATATAAACTACACAGAATCATTCGGTGAAACTTCTTTCTGATCTGTGCATTCAGCTAACAGAGTTAAACCATACTTTTGATTGAGCAGATCTGAACACTCTTTCTGTAGAAAATGCAACTGGACATTTGGAGCGCTAAGAGCGTAGTAGTGGAAAAAGGAATATATTCAAATATAAACTACACAGAAGCATTCTGTGAAACTTCTTTCTGATCTGAGCATTGAGCTAACAGAGTTAAACCATACTTTTGATTGAGCAGTTTTGAAACACTCTGTCTGTAGAAAATGCAACTGGACATTCGTAGGGCTAAGTGGGTAATAGTGGAAAAAAGAATATGTTCAAATATAAACTACACAGAAGCATTGTATGAAACTTCTTTCTGTTCTGTGCATTCAACTAACAGAGTTGAACCTTACATTTGATTGAGCTTTTCTGAAACAGTCTTTCTGTAGAAACTGCAATTGGACATTCTGAGCGCCAAGAGGCCTCTATAGGGAAAAATAATATCTTCAAATAAAAACTACACAGAAGCATTGTGTGAAACTTATTTCTGATATGTTCATTAAGCTAACAGAGTTAAACCATACTTTTGATTGCGCAGTGCTGAACCCTCTTTCTGTAGAAAATGCAAGTGGACATTCGGAGCGCTAAGAGGGTAATAGTGGAAAAAGGAATATATTCAAATATAAACTACACAGTAGCATTCTGTGAAAATTCTTTCTGTTCTGTGCATTCAACTAACAGAGTTGAACCTTAATTTGATTGAGCCGTTCTGAAACACTCTTTCTGTAGAAACTGCAATTGGACATGCTAAGCGCTAAGAGGCCTACATTGGGAAAAAGAATCTCTTCAAATAAAAACTACACAGATGCATTCTGTGAAACTTATCTCTGATCTGTAAATTCAGTTAACAGAGATAAAACATATTTTTGATTGAGCAGTTATGAACCATTCTTTTTGTAGAAAAGGCAAGTGGAGATTCCGAGCACTAAGAGTGTAATAGTGGAAAAAGGTATGTCTTCAAATATAAACTACACAGAATCATTCGGTGAAACTTCTTTCTGATCTGTGCATTCAGCTAACAGAGTTAAACCATACTTTTGATTGAGCAGATCTGAACACTCTTTCTGTAGAAAATGCAACTGGACATTTGTAGCGCTAAGAGCGTAGTAGTGGAAAAAGGAATATATTCAAATATAAACTACACAGAAGCATTCTGTGAAACTTCTTTCTGATCTGAGCATTCAGCTAACAGAGTTAAACCATACTTTTGATTGAGCAGTTTTGAAACACTCTGTCTGTAGAAAATGCAACTGGACATTCGTAGCGCTAAGTGGGTAATAGTGGAAAAAAGAATATGTTCAAATATAAACTACACAGAAGCATTGTATGAAACTTCTTTCTGTTCTGTGCATTCAACTAACAGAGTTGAACCTTACTTTTGATTGAGCCTTTCTGAAACACTCTTTCTGTAGAAACTGCAATTGGACATTCTGAGCGCTAAGAGGCCTCTATTGGGAAAAATAATATCTTCAAATAAAAACTACACAGAAGCATTGTGTGAAACTTATTTCTGATATGTTCTTTAAGCTAACAGAGTTAAACCATACTTTTGATTGCGCAGTGCTGAACCCTCTTTCTGTAGAAAATGCAAGTGGACATTCGGAGCGCTAAGAGGGTAATAGTGGAAAAAGGACTATATTCAAATATAAACTACACAGTAGCATTCTGTGAAAATTCTTTCTGTTCTGTGCATTCAACTAACAGAGTTGAACCTTACTTTTGATTGAGCCGTTCTGAAACACTCTTTCTGTAGAAACTGCAATTGGACATGCTAAGCACTAAGAGGCCTACTTTGGGAAAAAGAATATCTTCAAATAAAAACTACACAGATGCATTCTGTGAAACTTATTTCTGATCTGTAAATTCAGTTAACAGAGATAAAACATATTTTTGATTGAGCAGTTATGAAACACTCTTTTTGTAGAAAATACAAGTGGAGATTCTGAGCGCTAAGAGGGTAAGAGTGGAAATAGGAATGTCTTCAAATATAAACTACACAGAATCATTCGGTGAAACTTCTTTCTGATCTGTGCATTCAGCTAACAGAGTTAAACCATACTTTTGATTGAGCAGATCTGAACACTCTTTCTGTAGAAAATGCAACTGGACATTTGGAGCGCTAAGAGCGTAGTAGTGGAAAGAGGAATATATTCAAATATAAACTACACAGAAGCATTCTGTGAAACTTCTTTCTGATCTGAGCATTCAGCTAACAGAGTTAAACCATACTTTTGATTGAGCAGTTTTGAAACACTCTGTCTGTAGAAAATGCAACTGGACATTCGTAGCGCTAAGTGGGTAATAGTGGAAAAAAGAATATGTTCAAATATAAACTACACAGAAGCATTGTATGAAACTTCTTTCTGTTCTGTGCATTCAACTAACAGAGTTGAACCTTACTTTTGATTGAGCCGTTCTGAAACACTCTTTCTGTAGAAACTGCAATTGGACATTCTGAGCGCTAAGAGGCCTATATTGGGAAAAAGAATGTCTACAAATAAAAACTACACAGAAGAATTGTGTGAAACTTCTTTCTGTTCTGTTTGTTCAATTAAAAGAGTTGAACCTTAGTTTTGATTGAGCCGTTCTGAAACACTATTTCTGTAGAAAATGCAAGTGGAGATTCGGAGCGCTAAGAGGGAAATAGTGGAAAAAGGAATGTCTCCAAATATAAACTACACAGAATCATTCTGTGAAACTTCTTTCTGATCTGTGCATTCAGCTAACAGAGTTAAACCATACTTTTGAATGAGCAGATCTGAACACTCTTTCTGTAGAAAATGCAACTGTACATTTGGAGCGCTAAGAGCGTAGTAGTGGAAAAAGGAATATATTCAAATATAAACTACACAGAAGCATTCTGTGAAACTTCTTTCTGATCTGAGCATTCAGCTAACAGAGTTAAACCATAGTTTTGATTGAGCAGTTTTGAAACACTCTGTCTGTAGAAAATGCAACTGGACATTCGTAGGGCTAAGTGGGTAATAGTGGAAAAAAGAATATGTTCAAATATAAACTACACAGAAGCATTGTATGAAACTTCTTTCTGTTCTGTGCATTCAACTAACAGAGTTGAACCTTACTTTTGATTGAGCCTTTCTGAAACACTCTTTCTGTAGAAACTGCAATTGGACATTCTGAGCGCTAAGAGGCCTCTATTGGGAAAAATAATATCTTCAAATAAAAACTACACAGAAGCATTGTGTCAAACTTATTTCTGATATGTTCATTAAGCTAACAGATTTAAACCATACTTTTGATTGCGCAGTTCTGAACACTCTTTCTGTAGAAAATGCAAGTGGACATTCGGAGCGCTAAGAGGGTAATAGTGGAAAAAGGAATATATTCAAATATAAACTACACAGTAGCATTCTGTGAAAATTCTTTCTGTTCTGTGCATTCAACTAACAGAGTTGAACCTTACTTTTGATTGAGCCGTTCTGAAACACTCTTTCTGTAGAAACTGCAATTGGACATGCTAAGCGCTAAGAGGCCTACATTGGGAAAAAGAATATCTTCAAATAAAAACTACACAGATGCATTCTGTGAAACTTATTTCTGATCTGTAAATTCAGTTAACAGAGATAAAACATATTTTTGATTGAGCAGTTATGAAACACTCTTTTTGTAGAAAATGCAAGTGGAGATTCGGAGCGCTAAGAGGGTAATAGTGGAAAAAGGAATGTCTTCAAATATAAACTACACAGAATCATTCGGTGAAACTTCTTTCTGATCTGTGCATTCAGCTAACAGAGTTAAACCATACTTTTGATTGAGCAGATCTGAACACTCTTTCTGTAGAAAATGCAACTGGACATTTGGAGCGCTAAGAGCGTAGTAGTGGAAAAAGGAATATATTCAAATATAAACTACACAGAAGCATTCTGTGAAACTTCTTTCTGATCTGAGCATTGAGCTAACAGAGTTAAACCATACTTTTGATTGAGCAGTTTTGAAACACTCTGTCTGTAGAAAATGCAACTGGACATTCGTAGGGCTAAGTGGGTAATAGTGGAAAAAAGAATATGTTCAAATATAAACTACACAGAAGCATTTTATGAAACTTCTTTCTGTTCTGTGCATTCAACTAACAGAGTTGAACCTTACTTTTGATTGAGCCTTTCTGAAACACTCTTTCTGTAGAAACTGCAATTGGACATTCTGAGCGCTAAGAGGCCTCTATAGGGAAAAATAATATCTTCAAATAAAAACTACACAGAAGCATTGTGTGAAACTTATTTCTGATATGTTCATTAAGCTAACAGAGTTAAACCATACTTTTGATTGCGCAGTGCTGAACCCTCTTTCTGTAGAAAATGCAAGTGGACATTCGGAGCGCTAAGAGGGTAATAGTGGAAAAAGGAATATATTCAAATATAAACTACACAGTAGCATTCTGTGAAAATTCTTTCTGTTCTGTGCATTCAACTAACAGAGTTGAACCTTACTTTTGATTGAGCCGTTCTGAAACACTCTTTCTGTAGAAACTGCAATTGGACATGCTAAGCGCTAAGAGGCCTACATTGGGAAAAAGAATCTCTTCAAATAAAAACTACACAGATGCATTCTGTGAAACTTATCTCTGATCTGTAAATTCAGTTAACAGAGATAAAACATATTTTTGATTGAGCAGTTATGAACCACTCTTTTTGTAGAAAAGGCAAGTGGAGATTCCGAGCACTAAGTGTGTAATAGTGGAAAAAGTTATGTCTTCAAATATAAACTACACAGAATCATTCGGTGAAACTTCTTTCTGATCTGTGCATTCAGCTAACAGAGTTAAACCATACTTTTGATTGAGCAGATCTGAACACTCTTTCTGTAGAAAATGCAACTGGACATTTGTAGCGCTAAGAGCGTAGTAGTGGAAAAAGGAATATATTCAAATATAAACTACACAGAAGCATTCTGTGAAACTTCTTTCTGATCTGAGCATTCAGCTAACAGAGTTAAACCATACTTTTGATTGAGCAGTTTTGAAACACTCTGTCTGTAGAAAATGCAACTGGACATTCGTAGCGCTAAGTGGGTAATTGTGGAAAAAAGAATATGTTCAAATATAAACTACACAGAAGCATTGTATGAAACTTCTTTCTGTTCTGTGCATTCAACTAACAGAGTTGAGCCTTACTTTTGATTGAGCCTTTCTGAAACACTCTTTCTGTAGAAACTGCAATTGGACATTCTGAGCGCTAAGAGGCCTCTATTGGGAAAAATAATATCTTCAAATAAAAACTACACAGAAGCATTGTGTGAAACTTATTTCTGATATGTTCTTTAAGCTAACAGAGTTAAAAAATACTTTTGGTTGCGCAGTGCTGAACCCTCTTTCTGAAGAAAATGCAAGTGGACATTCGGAGCGCTAAGAGGGTAATAGTGGAAAAAGGACTATATTCAAATATAAACTACACAGTAGCATTCTGTGAAAATTCTTTCTGTTCTGTGCATTCAACTAACAGAGTTGAACCTTACTTTTGATTGAGCCGTTCTGAAACACTCTTTCTGTAGAAACTGCAATTGGACATGCTAAGCGCTAAGAGGCCTACTTTGGTAAAAAGAATATCTTCAAATAAAAACTACACAGATGCATTCTGTGAAACTTATTTCTGATCTGTAAATTCAGTTAACAGAGATAAAACATATTTTTGATTGAGCAGTTATGAAACACTCTTTTTGTAGAAAATACAAATGGAGATTCGGAGCGCTAAGAGGGTAATAGTGGAAAAAGGAATGTCTTCAAATATAAACTACACAGAATCATTCGGTGAAACTTCTTTCTGATCTGTGCATTCAGCTAACAGATTTAAACCATACTTTTGATTGAGCAGATCTGAACACTCTTTCTGTAGAAAATGCAACTGGACATTTGGAGCGCTAAGAGCGTAGTAGTGGAAAGAGGAATATATTCAAATATAAACTACACAGAAGCATTCTGTGAAACTTCTTTCTGATCTGAGCATTCAGCTAACAGAGTTAAACCATACTTTTGATTGAGCAGTTTTGAAACACTCTGTCTGTAGAAAATGCAACTGGACATTCGTAGCGCTAAGTGGGTAATAGTGGAAAAAAGAATATGTTCAAATATAAACTACACAGAAGCATTGTATGAAACTACTTTCTGTTCTGTGCATTCAACTAACAGAGTTGAACCTTACTTTTGATTGAGCCGTTCTGAAACACTCTTTCTGTAGAAACTGCAATTGGACATTCTGAGCGCTAAGAGGCCTATATTGGGAAAAAGAATGTCTACAAATAAAAACTACACAGAAGAATTGTGTGAAACTGCTTTCTGTTCTGTTTGTTCAACTAAAAGAGTTGAACCTTAGTTTTGATTGAGCCGTTCTGAAACACTCTTTCTGTAGAAAATGCAAGTGGAGATTCGGAGCGCTAAGAGGGTAATAGTGGAAAAAGGAATGTCTCCAAATATAAACTACACAGAATCATTCTGTGAAACTTCTTTCCGATCTGTGCATTCAGCTAACAGAGTTAAACCATACTTTTGATTGAGCAGATCTGAACACTCTTTCTGTAGAAAATGCAACTGGACATTTGGAGCGCTAAGAGCGTAGTAGTGGAAAGAGGAATATATTCAAATATAAACTACACAGAAGCATTCTGTGAAACTTCTTTCTGATCTGAGCATTCAGCTAACAGAGTTAAACCATACTTTTGATTGAGCAGTTTTGAAACACTCTGTCTGTAGAAAATGCAACTGGACATTCGTAGCGCTAAGTGGGTAATAGTGGAAAAAAGAATATGTTCAAATATAAACTACACAGAAGCATTGTATGAAACTACTTTCTGTTCTGTGCATTCAACTAACAGAGTTGAACCTTACTTTTGATTGAGCCGTTCTGAAACACTCTTTCTGTAGAAACTGCAATTGGACATTCTGAGCGCTAAGAGGCCTATATTGGGAAAAAGAATGTCTACAAATAAAAACTACACAGAAGAATTGTGTGAAACTGCTTTCTGTTCTGTTTGTTCAACTAAAAGAGTTGAACCTTAGTTTTGATTGAGCCGTTCTGAAACACTCTTTCTGTAGAAAATGCAAGTGGACATTCGGAGCGCTAAGAGGGTAATAGTGGAAAAAGGAATATATTCAAATATAAACTACACAGTAGCATTCTGTGAAAATTCTTTCTGTTCTGTGCATTCAACTAACAGAGTTGAACCTTACTTTTGATTGAGCCGTTCTGAAACACTCTTTCTGTAGAAACTGCAATTGGACATGCTAAGCGCTAAGAGGCCTACATTGGGAAAAAGAATATCTTCAGATAAAAACTACACAGATGCATTCTGTGAAACTTATTTCTGATATGTAAATTCAGTTAACAGAGATAAAACATATTTTTGATTGAGCAGTTATGAAACACTCTTTTTGTAGAAAATGCAAGTGGAGATTCGGAGCGCTAAGCGGGTAATAGTGGAAAAAGGAATGTCTTCAAATATAAACTACACAGAATCATTCGGTGAAACTTCTTTCTGATCTGTGCATTCAGCTAACAGAGTTAAACCATACTTTTGATTGAGCAGATCTGAACACTCTTTCTGTAGAAAATGCAACTGGACATTTGGAGCGCTAAGAGCGTAGTAGTGGAAAAAGGAATATATTCAAATATAAACTACACAGAAGCATTCTGTGAAACTTCTTTCTGATCTGAGCATTCAGCTAACAGAGTTAAACCATACATTTGATTGAGCAGTTTTGAAACACTCTGTCTGTAGAAAATGCAACTGGACATTCGTAGCGCTAATTGGGTAATAGAGGAAAAAAGAATATGTTCAAATATAAACTACACAGAAGCATTGTATGAAACTTCTTTCTGTTCTGTGCATTCAACTAACAGAGTTGAACCTTACTTTTGATTGAGCCGTTCTGAAACACTCTTTCTGTAGAAACTGCAATTGGACATTCTGAGCGCTAAGAGGCCTATATTGGGAAAAAGAATGTCTACAAATAAAAACTACACAGAAGAATTGTGTGAAACTTCTTTCTGTTCTGTTTGTTCAACTAAAAGAGTTGAACCTTAGTTTTGATTGAGCCGTTCTGAAGCACTCTTTCTGTAGAAAATGCAAGTGGAGATTCGGAGCGCTAAGAGGGTAATAGTGGAAAAAGGAATGTCTACAAATATAAACTACACAGAATCATTCTGTGAAACTTCTTTCTGATCTGTGCATTCAGCTAACAGAGTTTAACCATACTTTTGATTGAGCAGTTTTGAAACACTCTGTCTGTAGAAAATGCAACTGGACATTCGTAGTGCTAAGTAGGTAATAGTCGAAAAAAGAATATGTTCAAATATAAACTACACAGAAGCATTGTATGAAACTTCTTTCTGTTCTGTGCATTCAACTAACAGAGTTGAACCTTACTTTTGATTGAGCCTTTCTGAAACACTCTTTCTGTTGAAACTGCAATTGGACATTCTGAGCGCTAAGAGGCCTCTATTGGGAAAAATAATATCTTCAAATAAAAACTACACAGAAGCATTGTGTGAAACTTATTTCTGATATGTTCATTAAGCTAACAGAGTTAAACCATACTTTTGATTGTGCAGTTCTGAACACTCTTTCTGTAGAAAATGCAAGTGGACATTCGGAGCGCTAAGAGGGTAATAGTGGAGAAAGGAATATATTCAAATATAAACTACACAGTAGCATTCTGTGAAAATTCTTTCTGTTCTGTGCATTCAACTAACAGAGTTGAACCTTACTTTTAATTGAGCCGTTCTGAAACACTCTTTCTGTAGAAACTGCAATTGGACATGCTAAGCGCTAAGAGGCCTACATTGGGAAAAAGAATATCTTCAAATAAAAACTACACAGATGCATTCTGTGAAACTTATTTCTGATCTGTAAATTCAGTTAACAGAGATAAAACATATTTTTGATTGAGCAGTTATGAAACACTCTTTTTGTAGAAAATGCAAGTGGAGATTCGGAGCGCTAAGAGGGTAATAGTGGAAAAAGGAATGTCTTCAAATATAAACTACACAGAATCATTCAGTGAAACTTCTTTCTGATCTGTGCATTCAGCTAACAGAGTTAAACCATACTTTTGATTGAGCAGATCTGAACACTCTTTCTGTAGAAAATGCAACTGGACATTTGGAGCGCTAAGAGCGTAGTAGTGGAAAAAGGAATATATTCAAATATAAACTACACAGAAGCATTCTGTGAAACTTCTTTCTGATCTGAGCATTCAGCTAACAGAGTTAAACCATACTTATGATTGAGCAGTTTTGAAACACTCTGTCTGTAGAAAATGCAACTGGACATTCGTAGCGCTAAGTGGGTAATAGTGGAAAAAAGAATATGTTCAAATATAAACTACACAGAAGCATTGTATGAAACTTCTTTCTGTTCTGTGCATTCAACTAACAGAGTTGAACCTTACTTTTGATTGAGCCGTTCTGAAACACTCTTTCTGTAGAAACTGCAATTGGACATTCTGAGCGCTAAGAGGCCTATATTGGGAAAAAGAATGTCTACAAATAAAAACTACACAGAAGAATTGTGTGAAACTTCTTTCTGTTCTGTTTGTTCAACTAAAAGAGTTGAACCTTAGTTTTGATTGAGCCGTTCTGAAACACTCTTTCTGTAGAAAATGCAAGTGGAGATTCGGAGCGCTAAGAGGGTAATAGTGGAAAAAGGAATGTCTCCAAATATAAACTACACAGAATCATTCTGTGAAACTTCTTTCTGATCTGTGCATTCAGCTAACAGAGTTAAACCATACTTTTGATTGAACAGATCTGAACACTCTTTCTGTAGAAAATGCAACTGGACATTTGGAGCGCTAAGAGAG
The DNA here is from genome assembly GCF_028878055.3 of Symphalangus syndactylus. Lineage (NCBI taxonomy): Eukaryota > Metazoa > Chordata > Mammalia > Primates > Hylobatidae > Symphalangus > Symphalangus syndactylus. Next base: position 9,167,924 of record NC_072433.2, read on the forward strand.
TAGTAGTGGAAAAAGGAATATATTCAAATATAAACTACACAGAAGCATTCTGTGAAACTTCTTTCTGATCTGAGCATTCAGCTAACAGAGTTAAACCATACTTTTGATTGAGCAGTTTTGAAACACTCTGTTTGTAGAAAATGCAACTGGACATTCGTAGCGCTAAGTGGGTAATAGTGGAAAAAAGAATATGTTCAAATATAAACTACACAGAATCATTGTATGAAACTTCTTTCTGTTGTGTGCATTCAACTAACAGAGTTGAACCTTACATTTGATTGAGCCTTTCTGAAACACTCTTTCTGTAGAAACTGCAATTGGACATTCTGAGCGCTAAGAGGCTTCTATTGGGAAAAATAATATCTTCAAATAAAAACTACACAGAAGCATTGTGTGAAACTTATTTCTGATATGTTCATTAAGCTAACAGAGTTAAACCATACTTTTGATTGCGCAGTGCTGAACCCTGTTTCTGTAGAAAATGCAAGTGGACATTCGGAGCGCTAAGAGGGTAATAGTGGAAAAAGGAATATATTCAAATATAAACTACACAGTAGCATTCTGTGAAAATTCTTTCTGTTCTGTGCATTCAACTAACAGAGTTGAACCTTACTTTTGATTGAGCCGTTCTGAAACACTCTTTCTGTAGAAACTGCAATTGGACATGCTAAGCTCTAAGAGGCCTATATTGGGAAAAAGAATATCTTCAAATAAAAACTACACAGATGCATTCTGTGAAACTTATATCTGATCTGTAAATTCAGTTAACAGAGATAAAACATGTTTTTGATTGAGCAGTTATGAAACACTCTTTTTGTAGAAAATGCATGTGGAGATTCGGAGCGCTAAGAGGGTAATAGTGGAAAAAGGAATGTCTCCAAATATAAACTACACAGAATCATTCTGTGAAACTTCTTTCTGATCTGTGCATTCAGCTAACAGAGTTAAACCATACTTTTGATTGAGCAGATCTGAACACTCTTTCTGTAGAAAATGCAACTGGACATTTGGAGCGCTAAGAGAATAGTAGTGGAAAAAGGAATATATTCAAATATAAACTACACAGAAGCATTCTGTGAAACTTCTTTCTGATCTGAGCATTCAGCTAACAGAGTTAAACCATACTTTTGATTGAGCAGTTTTGAAACACTCTGTCTGTAGAAAATGCAACTGGACATTCGTAGCGCTAAGTGGGTAATAGTGGAAAAAAGAATATGTTCAAATATAAACTACACAGAAGCATTGTATGAAACTTCTTTCTGTTCTGTGCATTCAACTAGCAGAGTTGAACCTTACTTTTGATTGAGCCTTTCTGAAACACTCTTACTGTTGAAACTGCAATTGGACATTCTGAGCGCTAAGAGGCCTATATTGGGAAAAATAATATCTTCAAATAAAAACTACACAGAAGCATTGTGTGAAACTTATTTCTGATATGTTCATTAAGCTAACAGAGTTAAACCATACTTTTGATTGCACAGTTCTGAACACTCTTTCTGTAGAAAATGCAAGTGGACATTCGGAGCGCTAAGAGGGTAATAGTGGAAAAAGGAATATATTCAAATATAAACTACACAGTAGCATTCTGTGAAAATTCTTTCTGTTCTGTGCATTCAACTAACAGAGTTGAACCTTACTTTTGATTGAGCCGTTCTGAAACACTCTTTCTGTAGAAACTGCAATTGGACATGCTAAGCGCTAAGAGGCCTACATTGGGAAAAAGAATATCTTCAAATAAAAACTACACAGATGCATTCTGTGAAACTTATTTCTGATCTGTAAATTCAGTTAACAGAGATAAAACATATTTTTGATTGAGCAGTTATGAAACACTCTTTTTGTAGAAAATGCAAGTGGAGATTCGGAGCGCTAAGAGGGTAATATTGGAAAAAGGAATGTCTTCAAATATAAACTACACAGAATCATTCGGTGAAACTTCTTTCTGATCTGTGCATTCAGCTAACAGAGTTAAACCATACTTTTGATTGAGCAGATCTGAACACTCTTTCTGTAGAAAATGCAACTGGACATTTGGAGCGCTAAGAGCGTAGTAGTGGAAAAAGGAATATATTCAAATATAAACTACACAGAAGCATTCTGTGAAACTTCTTTCTGATCTGAGCATTCAGCTAACAGAGTTAAACCATACTTTTGATTGAGCAGTTTTGAAACACTCTGTCTGTAGAAAATGCAACTGGACATTCGTAGCGCTAAGTGGGTAATAGTGGAAAAAAGAATATGTTCAAATATAAACTACACAGAAGCATTGTATGAAACTTCTTTCTGTTCTGTGCATTCAACTAACAGAGTTCAACCTTACTTTTGATTGAGCCGTTCTGAAACACTCTTTCTGTAGAAACTGCAATTGGACATTCTGAGCGCAAAGAGGCCTATATTGGGAAAAAGAATGTCTACAAATAAAAACTACACAGAAGAATTGTGTGAAACTTCTTTCTGTTCTGTTTGTTCAACTAAAAGAGTTGAACCTTAGTTTTGATTGAGCCGTTCTGAAACACTCTTTCTGTAGAAAATGCAAGTGGAGATTCGGAGCGCTAAGAGGGTAATAGTGGAAAAAGGAATGTCTTCAAATATAAACTACACAGAATCATTCGGTGAAACTTCTTTCTGATCTGTGCATTCAGCTAACAGAGTTAAACCATACTTTTGATTGAGCAGATCTGAACACTCTTTCTGTAGAAAATGCAACTGGACATTTGGAGCGCTAAGAGCGTAGTAGTGGAAAAAGGAATATATTCAAATATAAACTACACAGAAGCATTCTGTGAAACTTCTTTCTGATCTGAGCATTCAGCTAACAGAGTTAAACCGTACTTTTGATTGAGCAGTTTTGAAACACTCTGTCTGTAGAAAATGCAACTGGACATACGTAGTGCTAAGTGGGTAATAGTGGAAAAAAGAATATGTACAAATATAAACTACACAGAAGCATTGTATGAAACTTCTTTCTGTTCTGTGCATTCAACTAACAGAGTTGAACCTTACATTTGATTGAGCCTTTCTGAAACACTCTTTCTGTAGAAACTGCAATTGGACATTCTGAGCGCTAAGAGGACTATATTGGGAAAAATAATATCTTCAAATAAAAACTACACAGAAGCATTCTGTGAAACTTATTTCTGATATGTTCATTAAGCTAACAGAGTTAAACCATACTTTTGATTGCGCAGTGCTGAACCCTCTTTCTGTAGAAAATGCAAGTGGACATTCGGAGCGCTAAGAGGGTAATAGTGGAAAAAGGAATATATTAAAATATAAACTACACAGTAGCATTCTGTGAAAATTCTTTCTGTTCTGTGCATTCAACTAACAGAGTTGAACCTTACTTTTGATTGAGCCGTTCTGAAACACTCTTTCTGTAGAAACTGCAATTGGACATGCTAAGCGCTAAGAGGCCTACATTGGGAAAAAGAATATCTTCAAATAAAAACTACACAGATGCATTCTGTGAAACTTATTTCTGATCTGTAAATTCAGTTAACAGAGATAAAACATATTTTTGATTGAGCAGTTATGAAACACTCTTTTTGTAGAAAATGCAAGTGGAGATTCGGAGCGCTAAGAGGGTAATAGTGGAAAAAGGAATGTCTTCAAATATAAACTACACAGAATCATTCGGTGAAACTTCTTTCTGATCTGTGCATTCAGCTAACAGAGTTAAACCATACTTTTGATTGAGCAGATCTGAACACTCTTTCTGTAGAAAATGCAACTGGACATTTGGAGCGCTAAGAGCGTAGTAGTGGAAAAAGGAATATATTCAAATATAAACTACACAGAAGCATTCTGTGAAACTTCTTTCTGATCTGAGCATTCAGCTAACAGAGTTAAACCATACTTTTGATTGAGCAGTTTTGAAACACTCTGTCTGTAGAAAATGCAACTGGACATTCGTAGCGCTAAGTGGGTAATAGTGGAAAAAAGAATATGTTCAAATATAAACTACACAGAAGCATTGTATGAAACTTCTTTCTGTTCTGTGCATTCAACTAACAGAGTTCAACCTTACTTTTGATTGAGCCGTTCTGAAACACTCTTTCTGTAGAAACTGCAATTGGACATTCTGAGCGCAAAGAGGCCTATATTGGGAAAAAGAATGTCTACAAATAAAAACTACACAGAAGAATTGTGTGAAACTTCTTTCTGTTCTGTTTGTTCAACTAAAAGAGTTGAACCTTAGTTTTGATTGAGCCGTTCTGAAACACTCTTTCTGTAGAAAATGCAAGTGGAGATTCGGAGCGCTAAGAGGGTAATAGTGGAAAAAGGAATGTCTCCAAATATAAACTACACAGAATCATTCTGTGAAACTTCTTTCTGATCTGTGCATTCAGCTAACAGAGTTAAACCATACTTTTGATTGAGCAGATCTGAACACTCTTTCTGTAGAAAATGCAACTGGACATTTGGAGCGCTAAGAGAATAGTAGTAGAAAAAGGAATATATTCAAATATAAACTACACAGAAGCATTCTGTGAAACTTCTTTCTGATCTGAGCATTCAGCTAACAGAGTTAAACCATTCTTTTGATTGAGCAGTTTTGAAACACTCTGTCTGTAGAAAATGCAACTGCACATTCGTAGTGCTAAGTGGGTAATAGTGGAAAAAAGAATATGTTCAAATATAAACTACACAGAAGCATTGTATGAAACTTCTTTCTGTTCTGTGCATTCAACTAACAGAGTTGAACCTTACTTTTGATTGAGCCGTTCTGAAACACTCTTTCTGTAGAAACTGCAATTGGACATTCTGAGCGCTAAGAGGCCTATATTGGGAAAAAGAATGTCTACAAATAAAAACTACACAGAAGAATTGTGTGAAACTTCTTTCTGTTCTGTTTGTTCAACTAAAAGAGTTGAACCTTAGTTTTGATAGAGCCGTTCTGAAACACTCTTTCTGTAGAAAATGCAAGTGGAGATTCGGAGCGTTAAGAGGGTAATAGTGGAAAAAGGAATGTCTACAAATATAAACTACACAGAATCATTCTGTGAAACTTCTTTCTGATCTGCGCATTCAGCTAACAGAGTTTAACCATACTTTTGATTGAGCAGTTTTGAAACACTCTGTCTGTAGAAAATGCAACTGGACATTCGTAGCGCTAAGTGGGTAATAGTGGAAAAAAGAATATGTTCAAATATAAACTACACAGAAGCATTGTATGAAACTTCTTTCTGTTCTGTGCATTCAACTAACAGAGTTGAACCTTACTTTTGATTGAGCCTTTCTGAAACACTCTTTCTGTTGAAACTGCAATTGGACATTCTGAGCGCTAAGAGGCCTCTATTGGGAAAAATAATATCTTCAAATAAAAACTACACAGAAGCATTGTGTGAAACTTATTTCTGATATGTTCATTAAGCTAACAGAGTTAAACCATACTTTTGATTGTGCAGTTCTGAACACTCTTTCTGTAGAAAATGCAATTGGACATTCGCAGCGCTAAGAGGGTAATAGCGGAGAAAGTAATATATTCAAATATAAATTACACAGTAGCATTCTGTGAAAATTCTTTCTATTCTGTGCATTCAACTAACAGAGTTGAACCTTACTTTTAATTGAGCCGTTCTGAAACACTCTTTCTGTAAAAACTGCAATTGGACATGCTAAGCGCTAAGAGGCCTACATTGGGAAAAATAATATCTTCAAATAAAAACTACACAGATGCATTCTGTGAAACTTATTTCTGATCTGTAAATTCAGTTAACAGAGATAAAATATATTTTTGATTGAGCAGTTATGAAACACACTTTTTGTAGAAAATGCAAGTGGAGATTCGGAGCGCTAAGAGGGTAATAGTGGAAAAAGGAATGTCTTCAAATATAAACTACACAGAATCATTCGGTGAAACTTCTTTCTGATCTGTGCATTCAGCTAACAGAGTTAAACCATATTTTGATTGAGCAGATCTGAACACTCTTTCTGTAGAATATGCAACTGGACATTTGGAGCGCTAAGAGAGTAGTAGTGGAAAAAGGAATATATCCAAATGTAAACTACACAGAAGCATTCTGTGAAACTTATTTCTGATCTGAGCATTCAGCTAACAGAGTTAAACCATACTTTTGATTGAGCAGTTTTGAAACACTCTGTCTGTATAAAATGCAACTGGGCATTCGTAGCGCCAAGTGGGTAATAGTGGAAAAAAGAATATCTTCAAATATAAACTACACAGAAGCATTGTATGAAATTTCTTTCTGTTCTGTGCATTCAACTAACAGAGTTGAACCTTACTTTTGATTGAGCCTTTCTGAAACACTCTTTCTGTAGAAACTGCAATTGGACATTCTGAGCGCTAAGAGGCCTATATTGGGAAAAATAATATCTTCAAATAAAAACTACACAGAAGCATTGTGTGAAACTTATTTCTGATATGTTCATTAAGCTAACAGATTTAAACCATACTTTTGATTGCGCAGTTCTGAACACTCTTTCTGTAGAAAATGCAAGTGGACATTCGGAGCGCTAAGAGGGTAATAGTGGAGAAAGGAATATATTCAAATATAAACTACACAGTAGCATTCTGTGAAAATTCTTTCTGTTCTGTGCATTCAACTAACAGAGTTGAACCTTACTTTTGATTGAGCCGTTCTGAAACACTCTTTCTGTAGAAACTGCAATTGGACATGCTAAGCGCTAAGAGGCCTACATTGGGAAAAAGAATATCTTCAAATAAAAACTACACAGATGCATTCTGTGAAACTTATTTCTGATCTGTAAATTCAGTTAACAGAGATAAAACATATTTTTGATTGAGCAGTTATGAAACACTCTTTTTGTAGAAAATGCAAGTGGAGATTCGGAGCGCTAAGAGGGTAATAGTGGAAAAAGGAATGTCTTCAAATATAAACTACACAGAATCATTCGGTGAAACATCTTTCTGATCTGTGCATTCAGCTAACAGAGTTAAACCATACATTTGATTGAGCAGATCTGAACACTCTTTCTGTAGAAAATGCAACTGGACATTTGGAGCGCTAAGAGCGTAGTAGTGGAAAAAGGAATATATTCAAATATAAACTACACAGAAGCATTCTGTGAAACTTCTTTCTGATCTGAGCATTCAGCTAACAGATTTAAACCATACTTTTGATTGAGCAGTTTTGAAACACTCTGTCTGTAGAAAATGCAACTGGACATTCGTAGCGCTAAGTGGGTAATAGAGGAAAAAAGAATATGTTCAAATATAAACTACACAGAAGCATTGTATGAAACTTCTTTCTGTTCTGTGCATTCAACTATCAGAGTTGAACCTTACTTTTGATTGAGCCGTTCTGAAACACTCTTTCTGTAGAAACTGCAATTGGACATTCTGAGCGCTAAGAGGCCTATATTGGGAAAAATAATGTCTACAAATAAAAACTACACAGAAGAATTGTGTGAAACTTCTTTCTGTTCTGTTTGTTCAACTAAAAGAGTTGAACCTTAGTTTTGATTGAGCCGTTCTGAAACACTCTTTCTGTAGAAATTGCAAGTGGAGATTCGGAGCGCTAAGAGGGTAATAGTGGAAAAAGGAATGTCTCCAAATATAAACTACACAGAATCATTCTGTGAAACTTCTTTCTGATCTGTGCATTCAGCTAACAGAGTTAAACCATACTTTTGATTGAGCAGATCTGAACACTCTTTCTGTAGAAAATGCAACTGGACATTTGGAGCGCTAACAGAGTAGTAGTGGAAAAAGGAATATATTCAAATATAAACTACACAGAAGCATTCTGTGAAACTTCTCTCTGATCTGAGCATTCAGCTAACAGAGTTAAACCATACTTTTGATTGAGCAGTTTTGAAACACTCTGTCTGTAGATAATGCAACTGGACATTTGTAGCGCCAAGTGGGTAATAGTGGAAAAAAGAATATCTTCAAATATAAACTACACAGAAGCATTGTATGAAATTTCTTTCTGTTCTGTGCATTCAACTAACAGAGTTGAACCTTACTTTTGATTGAGCCTTTCTGAAACACTCTTTCTGTAGAAACTGCAATTGGACATTCTGAGCGCTAAGAGGCCTATATTGGGAAAAATAATATCTTCATATAAAAACTACACAGAAGTATTGTGTGAAACTTATTTCTGATATGTTCATTAAGCTAACAGAGTTAAACCATACATTTGATTGCGCAGTTCTGAACACTCTTTCTGTAGAAAATGCAAGTGGACATTCGGAGCGCTAAGAGGGTAATAGTGGAGAAAGGAATATATTCAAATATAAACTACACAGTAGCATTCTGTGAAAATTCTTTCTGTTCTGTGCATTCAACTAACAGAGTTGAACCTTACTTTTGATTGAGCCGCTCTGAAACACACTTTCTGTAGAAACTGCAATTGGACATGCTAAGCGCTAAGAGGCCTACATTGGGAAAAACAATATCTTCAAATAAAAACTACACAGATGCATTCTGTGAAACTTATTTCTGATCTGTAAATTCAGTTAAAAGAGATAAAACATATTTTTGATTGAGCAGTTATGAAACACTCTTTTTGTAGAAAATGCAAGTGGAGATTCGGAGCGCTAAGAGGGTAATACTGGAAAAAGGAATGTCTTCAAATATAAACTACACAGAATCATTCGGTGAAACTTCTTTCAGATCTGTGCATTCAGCTAACAGAGTTAAACCATACTTTTGATTGAGCAGATCTGAACACTATTTCTGTAGAAAATGCAACTGGACATTTGGAGCGCTAAGAGCGTAGTAGTGGAAAAAGGAATATATTCAAATATAAACTACACAGAAGCATTCTGCTAAACTTCTTTCTGATCTGAGCATTCAGCTAACAGAGTTAAATCATACTTTTGATTGAGCAGTTTTGAAACACTCTGTCTGTAGAAAATGCAACTGGACATTCGTAGCGCTAAGTGGTTAATAGTGGAAAAAAGAATATGTTCAAATATAAACTACACAGAAGCATTGTATGAAACTTCTTTCTGTTCTGTGCATTCAACTAACAGAGTTGAACCTTACTTTTGATTGAGCCGTTCTGAAACACTCTTTCTGTAGAAACTGCAATTGGACATTCTGAGCGCTAAGAGGCCTATATTGGGAAAAAGAATGTCTACAAATAAAATCTACACAGAAGAATTGTGTGAAACTTCTTTCTGTTCGGTTTGTTCAACGAAAAGAGTTGAACCTTAGTTTTGATTGAGCCGTTCTGAATCACTCTTTCTGAAGAAAATGCAAGTGGATATTCGGAGCGCTAAGAGGGTAATAGTGGAAAAAGGAATGTCTCCATATATAAACTACACAGAATCATTCTGTGAAACTTCTTTCTGATCTGTGCATTCAGCTAACAGAGTTAAAGCATACTTTTGATTGAGCAGATCTGAACACTCTTTCTGTAGAAAATGCAACTGGACATTTGGAGCGCTAAGAGAGTAGTAGTGGAAAAAGGAATATATTCAAATATAAACTAAACAGAAGCATTATGTGAAACTTCTTTCTGATCTGAGCATTCAGCTAACAGAGTTAAACCATACTTTTGATTGAGCAGTTTTGAAACACTCTGTCTGTAGAAAATGCAACTGGACATTCGTAGCGCTAAGTGGGTAATAGTGGAAAAAAGAATATGTTCAAATATAAACTACACAGAAGCATTGTATGAAAATTCTTTCTGTTCTGTGCATTCAACTAACAGAGTTGAACCTTACTTTTGATTGAGCCTTTCTGAAACTCTCTTTCTGTAGAAACTGCAATTGGACATTCTGAGCGCTAAGAGGCCTATATTGGGAAAAATAATATCTTCAAATAAAAACTACACAGAAGCATTGTGTGAAACTTATTTCTGATATGTTCATTAAGCTAACAGAGTTAAACCATACTTTTGATTGCGCAGTTCTGAACACTCTTTCTGTAGAAAATGCAAGTGGACATTCTGAGCGCTAAGAGGGTAATAGTGGAGAAAGGAATATATTCAAATATAAACTACACAGTAGCATTCTGTGAAAATCCTTTCTGTTCTGTGCATTCAACTAACAGAGTTGAACCTTACTTTTGATTGAGCCGTTCTGAAACACTCTTTCTGTAGCAACTGCAATTGGACATGCTAAGCGCTAAGAGGCCTACATTGGGAAAAAGAATATCTTCAAATAAAAACTACACAGATGCATTCTGTGAAACTTATTTCTGATCTGTAAATTCAGTTAACAGAGATAAAACATATTTTTGATTGAGCAGTTATGAAACACTCTTTTTGTAGAAAATGCAAGTGCAGTTTCGGAGCGCTAAGAGGGTAATAGTGGAAAAAGGAATGTCTTCAAATATAAACTACACAGAATCATTCGGTGAAACTTCTTTCTGATCTGTGCATTCAGCTAACAGAGTTAAACCATAGTTTTGATTGAGCAGATCTGAACACTCTTTCTGTAGAAAATGCAACTGGACATTTGGAGCGCTAAGAGCGTAGTAGTGGAAAAAGGAATATATTCAAATATAAACTACACAGAAGCATTCTGTGAAACTTCTTTCTGATCTGAGGATTCAGCTAACAGAGTTAAACCATACTTTTGATTGAGCAGTTTTGAAACACTCTGTCTGTAGAAAATGCAACTGGACATTCGTAGCGCTAAGTGGGTAATAGAGGAAAAAAGAATATGTTCAAATATAAACTACACAGAAACATTGTATGAAACTTCTTTCTGTTCTGTGCATTCAACTAACAGAGTTGAACATTACTTTTGATTGAGCCGTTCTGAAACACTCTTTCTGTAGAAACTGCAATTGGACATTCTGAGCGCTAAGAGGCCTATATTGGGAAAAAGAATGTCTACAAATAAAAACTACACAGAAGAATTGTGTGAAACTTCTTTCTGTTCTGTTTGTTCAACTAAAAGAGTTGAACCTTAGTTTTGATTGAGCCGTTCTGAAACACTCTTTCTGTAGAAAATGCAAGTGGAGATTCGGAGCGCTAAGAGGGTAATAGTGGAAAAAGGAATGTCTACAAATATAAACTACACAGAATCATTCTGTGAAACTTCTTTCTGATCTGTGCATTCAGCTAACAGAGTTAAACAATACTTTTGATTGAGCAGTTTTGAAACACTCTGTCTGTAGAAAATGCAACTGGACATTCGTAGCGCTAAGTAGGTAATAGTGGAAAAAAGAATATGTTCAAATATAAACTACACAGAAGCATTGTATGAAACTTCTTTCTGTTCTGTGCATTCAACTAACAGAGTTGAACCTTACTTTTGATTGAGCCTTTCTGAAACACTCTTTCTGTAGAAACTGCAATTGGACATTCTGAGCGCTAAGAGGCCTCTATTGTGAAAAATAATATCTTCAAATAAAAACTACACAGAAGCATTGTGTGAAACTTATTTCTGATATGTTCATTAAGCTAACAGAGTTAAACCATAATTTTGATTGTGCAGTTCTGAACACTCTTACTGTAGAAAATGCAAGTGGACATTCGGAGCGCTAAGAGGGTAATAGTGGAAAAAGGAATATATTCAAATATAAACTACGCAGTAGCATTCTGTGAAAATACTTTCTGTTCTGTGCATTCAACTAACAGAGTTGAACCTTACTTTTAATTGAGCCGTTCTGAAACACTCTTTCTGTAGAAACTGCAATTGGACATGCTAAGCGCTAAGAGGCCTACATTGGGAAAAAGAATATCTTCAAATAAAAACTACACTGATGCATTCTGTGAAACTTATTTCTGATCTGTAAATTCAGTTAACAGAGATAAAACATATTTTTGATTGAGCAGTTATGAAACACTCTTTTTGTAGAAAATGCAAGTGGAGATTCGGAGCGCTAAGAGGGTAATAGTGGAAAAAGGAATGTCTTCAAATATAAACTACACAGAATCATTCGGTGAAACATCTTTCTGATCTGTGCATTCAGCTAACAGAGTTAAACCATACATTTGATTGAGCAGATCTGAACACTCTTTCTGTAGAAAATGCAACTGGACATTTGGAGCGCTAAGAGCGTAGTAGTGGAAAAAGGAATATATTCAAATATAAACTACACAGAAGCATTCTGTGAAACTTCTTTCTGATCTGAGCATTCAGCTAACAGATTTAAACCATACTTTTGATTGAGCAGTTTTGAAACACTCTGTCTGTAGAAAATGCAACTGTACATTCGTAGCGCTAAGTGGGTAATAGAGGAAAAAAGAATATGTTCAAATATAAACTACACAGAAGCATTGTATGAAACTTCTTTCTGTTCTGTGCATTCAACTATCAGAGTTGAACCTTACTTTTGATTGAGCCGTTCTGAAACACTCTTTCTGTAGAAACTGCAATTGGACATTCTGAGCGCTAAGAGGCCTATATTGGGAAAAATAATGTCTACAAATAAAAACTACACAGAAGAATTGTGTGAAACTTCTTTCTGTTCTGTTTGTTCAACTAAAAGAGTTGAACCTTAGTTTTGATTGAGCCGTTCTGAAACACTCTTTCTGTAGAAAATGCAAGTGGAGATTCGGAGCGCTAAGAGGGTAATAGTGGAAAAAGGAATGTCTTCAAATATAAACTACACAGAATCATTCGGTGAAACTTCTTTCGGATCTGTGCATTCAGCTAACAGAGTTAAACCATAGTTTTGATTGAGCAGATCTGAACACTCTTTCTGTAGAAAATGCAACTGGACATTTGGAGCGCTAAGAGCGTAGTAGTGGAAAAAGGAATATATTCAAATATAAACTACACAGAAGCATTCTGTGAAACTTCTTTCTGATCTGAGCATTCAGCTAACAGAGTTAAACCATACTTTTGATTGAGCAGTTTTGAAACACTCTGTCTGTAGTAAATGCAACTGGACATTCGTAGCGCTAAGTGGGTAATAGAGGAAAAAAGAATATGTTCAAATATAAACTACACAGAAGCATTGTATGAAACTTCTTTCTGTTCTGTGCATTCAACTAACAGAGTTGAACCTTACTTTTGATTGAGCCGTTCTGAAACACTCTTTCTGTAGAAACTGCAATTGGACATTCTGAGCGCTAAGAGGCCTATATTGGGAAAAAGAATGTCTACAAATAAAAACTACACAGAAGAATTGTGTGAAACTTCTTTCTGTTCTGTTTGTTCAACGAAAAGAGTTGAACCTTAGTTTTGATTGAGCCGTTCTGAAACACTCTTTCTGTAGAAAATGCAAGTGGATATTCGGAGCGCTAAGAGAGTAATAGTGGAAAAAGGAATGTCTCCAAATATAAACTACACAGAATCATTCTGTGAAACTTCTTTCTGATCTGTGCATTCAGCTAACAGAGTTAAACCATACTTTTGATTGAGCAGATCTGAACACTCTTTCTGTAGAAAATGCAACTGGACATTTGGAGCGCTAAGAGAGTAGTAGTGGAAAAAGGAATATATTCAAATATAAACTAAACAGAAGCATTCTGTGAAACTTCTTTCTGATCTGAGCATTCAGCTAACAGAGTTAAACCATACTTTTGATTGAGCAGTTTTGAAACACTCTGTCTGTAGAAAATGCAACTGGACATTCGTAGCGCTAAGTGGGTAATAGTGGAAAAAAGAATATGTTCAAATATAAACTACACAGAAGCATTGTATGAAACTTCTTTCTGTTCTGTGCATTCAACTAACAGAGTTGAACCTTACTTTTGATTGAGCCTTTCTGAAACACTCTTTCTGTAGAAACGGCAATTGGACATTCTGAGCGCTAAGAGGCCTCTATTGGGAAAAATAATATCTTCAAATAAAAACTACACAGAAGCATTGTGTGAAACTTATTTCTGATATGTTCATTAAGCTAACAGAGTTAAACCATACTTTTGATTGCGCAGTTCTGAACACTCTTTCTGTAGAAAATGCAAGTGCACATTCGGAGCGCTAAGAGGGTAATAGTGGAAAAAGGAATATATTCAAATATAAACTACACAGTAGCATTCTATGAAAATTCTTTCTGTTCTGTGCATTCAACTAAGAGAGTTGAACCTTACTTTTGATTGAGCCGTTCTGAAACACTCGTTCTGTAGAAACTGCAATTGGACATGCTAAGCGCTAAGAGGCCTACATTGGGAAAAAGAATATCTTCAAATAAAAACTACACAGATGCATTCTGTGAAACTTATTTCTGATCTGTAAATTCAGTTAACAGAGATAAAACATATTTTTGTTTGAGCAGTTATGAAACACTCTTTTTGTAGAAAATGCAAGTGGAGATTCGGAGCGCTAAGTGGGTAATAGTGGAAAAAGGAATGTCTTCAAATATAAACTACACAGAATCATTCGGTGAAACTTTTTTCTGATCTGTGAATTCAGCTAACAGAGTTAAACCATACTTTTGATTGAGCAGATCTGAACACTCTTTCTGTAGAAAATGCAACTGGACATTTGGAGCGCTAAGAGCGTAGTAGTGGAAAAAGGAATATATTCAAATATAAACTACACAGAAGCATTCTGTGAAACTTCTTTCTGATCTGAGAATTCAGCTAACAGAGTTAAACCATACTTTTGATTGAGCAGTTTTGAAACACTCTGTCTGTAGAAAATGCAACTGGACATTCGTAGCGCTAAGTGGGTAATAGTGGAAAAAAGAATATGTTCAAATATGAACTACACAGAAGCATTGTATGAAACTTCTTTCTGTTCTGTGCATTCAACTAACAGAGTTGAAACTTACTTTTGATTGAGCCGTTCTGAAACACTCTTTCTGTAGAAACTGCAAGTGGACATGCTAAGCGCTAAGAGGCCTACATTGGGAAAAAGAATATCTTCAAATAAAAACTACACAGATGCATTCTGTGAAACTTATTTCTGATCTGTAAATTCAGTTAACAGAGATAAAACATATTTTTGATAGAGCAGTTATGAAACACTCTTTTTGTAGAAAATGCAAGTGGAGATTCGGAGTGCTAACAGGGTAATAGTGGAAAAAGGAATGTCTTCAAATATAAACTACACAGAATCATTCTGTGAAACTTCTTTCTGATATGTGCATTCTGCTAACAGAGTTAAACCATACTTTTGATTGAGCAGATCTGAACACTCTTTCTGTAGAAAATGCAACTGGACATTTGGAGCGCTAAGAGCGTAGTAGTGGAAAAAGGAATATATTCAAATATAAACTACACAGAAGCATTCTGTGAAACTTCTTTCTGATCTGAGCATTCAGCTAACAGAGTTAAACCATACTTTTGATTGAGCAGTTTTGAAACACTCTGTCTGTAGAAAATGCAACTGGACATTCGTAGCACTAAGTGGGTAATAGTGGAAAAAAGAATATGTTCAAATATAAACTACACAGAAGCATTGTATGAAACTTCTTTCTGTTCTGTGCATTCAACTAACAGAGTTGAACCTTACTTTTGATTGAGCCGTTCTGAAACACTCTTTCTGTAGAAACTGCAATTGGACATTCTGAGCGCTAAGAGGCCTATATTGGGAAAAAGAATGTCTACAAATAAAAACTACACAGAAGAATTGTGTGAAACTTCTTTCTGTTCTGTTTGTTCAACTAAAAGAGTTGAACCTTAGTTTTGATTGAGCCGTTCTGAAACACTCTTTCTGTAGAAAATGCAAGTGGAGATTCGGAGCGCTAAGAGGGTAATAGTGGAAAAAGGAATGTCTACAAATATAAACTACACAGAATCATTCTGTGAAACTTCTTTCTGATCTGTGCATTCAGCTAACAGAGTTAAACAATACTTTTGATTGAGCAGTTTTGAAACACTCTGTCTGTAGAAAATGCAACTGGACATTCGTAGCGCTAAGTAGGTAATAGTGGAAAAAAGAATATGTTCAAATATAAACTACACAGAAGCATTGTATGAAACTTCTTTCTGTTCTGTGCATTCAACTAACAGAGTTGAACCTTACTTTTGATTGAGCCTTTCTGAAACACTCTTTCTGTAGAAACTGCAATTGGACATTCTGAGCGCTAAGAGGCCTCTATTGTGAAAAATAATATCTTCAAATAAAAACTACACAGAAGCATTGTGTGAAACTTATTTCTGATATGTTCATTAAGCTAACAGAGTTAAACCATAATTTTGATTGTGCAGTTCTGAACACTCTTACTGTAGAAAATGCAAGTGGACATTCGGAGCGCTAAGAGGGTAATAGTGGAAAAAGGAATATATTCAAATATAAACTACGCAGTAGCATTCTGTGAAAATACTTTCTGTTCTGTGCATTCAACTAACAGAGTTGAACCTTACTTTTAATTGAGCCGTTCTGAAACACTCTTTCTGTAGAAACTGCAATTGGACATGCTAAGCGCTAAGAGGCCTACATTGGGAAAAAGAATATCTTCAAATAAAAACTACACTGATGCATTCTGTGAAACTTATTTCTGATCTGTAAATTCAGTTAACAGAGATAAAACATATTTTTGATTGAGCAGTTATGAAACACTCTTTTTGTAGAAAATGCAAGTGGAGATTCGGAGCGCTAAGAGGGTAATAGTGGAAAAAGGAATGTCTTCAAATATAAACTACACAGAATCATTCGGTGAAACATCTTTCTGATCTGTGCATTCAGCTAACAGAGTTAAACCATACATTTGATTGAGCAGATCTGAACACTCTTTCTGTAGAAAATGCAACTGGACATTTGGAGCGCTAAGAGCGTAGTAGTGGAAAAAGGAATATATTCAAATATAAACTACACAGAAGCATTCTGTGAAACTTCTTTCTGATCTGAGCATTCAGCTAACAGATTTAAACCATACTTTTGATTGAGCAGTTTTGAAACACTCTGTCTGTAGAAAATGCAACTGTACATTCGTAGCGCTAAGTGGGTAATAGAGGAAAAAAGAATATGTTCAAATATAAACTACACAGAAGCATTGTATGAAACTTCTTTCTGTTCTGTGCATTCAACTATCAGAGTTGAACCTTACTTTTGATTGAGCCGTTCTGAAACACTCTTTCTGTAGAAACTGCAATTGGACATTCTGAGCGCTAAGAGGCCTATATTGGGAAAAATAATGTCTACAAATAAAAACTACACAGAAGAATTGTGTGAAACTTCTTTCTGTTCTGTTTGTTCAACTAAAAGAGTTGAACCTTAGTTTTGATTGAGCCGTTCTGAAACACTCTTTCTGTAGAAAATGCAAGTGGAGATTCGGAGCGCTAAGAGGGTAATAGTGGAAAAAGGAATGTCTTCAAATATAAACTACACAGAATCATTCGGTGAAACTTCTTTCGGATCTGTGCATTCAGCTAACAGAGTTAAACCATAGTTTTGATTGAGCAGATCTGAACACTCTTTCTGTAGAAAATGCAACTGGACATTTGGAGCGCTAAGAGCGTAGTAGTGGAAAAAGGAATATATTCAAATATAAACTACACAGAAGCATTCTGTGAAACTTCTTTCTGATCTGAGCATTCAGCTAACAGAGTTAAACCATACTTTTGATTGAGCAGTTTTGAAACACTCTGTCTGTAGTAAATGCAACTGGACATTCGTAGCGCTAAGTGGGTAATAGAGGAAAAAAGAATATGTTCAAATATAAACTACACAGAAGCATTGTATGAAACTTCTTTCTGTTCTGTGCATTCAACTAACAGAGTTGAACCTTACTTTTGATTGAGCCGTTCTGAAACACTCTTTCTGTAGAAACTGCAATTGGACATTCTGAGCGCTAAGAGGCCTATATTGGGAAAAAGAATGTCTACAAATAAAAACTACACAGAAGAATTGTGTGAAACTTCTTTCTGTTCTGTTTGTTCAACGAAAAGAGTTGAACCTTAGTTTTGATTGAGCCGTTCTGAAACACTCTTTCTGTAGAAAATGCAAGTGGATATTCGGAGCGCTAAGAGAGTAATAGTGGAAAAAGGAATGTCTCCAAATATAAACTACACAGAATCATTCTGTGAAACTTCTTTCTGATCTGTGCATTCAGCTAACAGAGTTAAACCATACTTTTGATTGAGCAGATCTGAACACTCTTTCTGTAGAAAATGCAACTGGACATTTGGAGCGCTAAGAGAGTAGTAGTGGAAAAAGGAATATATTCAAATATAAACTAAACAGAAGCATTCTGTGAAACTTCTTTCTGATCTGAGCATTCAGCTAACAGAGTTAAACCATACTTTTGATTGAGCAGTTTTGAAACACTCTGTCTGTAGAAAATGCAACTGGACATTCGTAGCGCTAAGTGGGTAATAGTGGAAAAAAGAATATGTTCAAATATAAACTACACAGAAGCATTGTATGAAACTTCTTTCTGTTCTGTGCATTCAACTAACAGAGTTGAACCTTACTTTTGATTGAGCCTTTCTGAAACACTCTTTCTGTAGAAACGGCAATTGGACATTCTGAGCGCTAAGAGGCCTCTATTGGGAAAAATAATATCTTCAAATAAAAACTACACAGAAGCATTGTGTGAAACTTATTTCTGATATGTTCATTAAGCTAACAGAGTTAAACCATACTTTTGATTGCGCAGTTCTGAACACTCTTTCTGTAGAAAATGCAAGTGCACATTCGGAGCGCTAAGAGGGTAATAGTGGAAAAAGGAATATATTCAAATATAAACTACACAGTAGCATTCTATGAAAATTCTTTCTGTTCTGTGCATTCAACTAAGAGAGTTGAACCTTACTTTTGATTGAGCCGTTCTGAAACACTCGTTCTGTAGAAACTGCAATTGGACATGCTAAGCGCTAAGAGGCCTACATTGGGAAAAAGAATATCTTCAAATAAAAACTACACAGATGCATTCTGTGAAACTTATTTCTGATCTGTAAATTCAGTTAACAGAGATAAAACATATTTTTGTTTGAGCAGTTATGAAACACTCTTTTTGTAGAAAATGCAAGTGGAGATTCGGAGCGCTAAGTGGGTAATAGTGGAAAAAGGAATGTCTTCAAATATAAACTACACAGAATCATTCGGTGAAACTTTTTTCTGATCTGTGCATTCAGCTAACAGAGTTAAACCATACTTTTGATTGAGCAGATCTGAACACTCTTTCTGTAGAAAATGCAACTGGACATTTGGAGCGCTAAGAGCGTAGTAGTGGAAAAAGGAATATATTCAAATATAAACTACACAGAAGCATTCTGTGAAACTTCTTTCTGATCTGAGAATTCAGCTAACAGAGTTAAACCATACTTTTGATTGAGCAGTTTTGAAACACTCTGTCTGTAGAAAATGCAACTGGACATTCGTAGCGCTAAGTGGGTAATAGTGGAAAAAAGAATATGTTCAAATATGAACTACACAGAAGCATTGTATGAAACTTCTTTCTGTTCTGTGCATTCAACTAACAGAGTTGAAACTTACTTTTGATTGAGCCGTTCTGAAACACTCTTTCTGTAGAAACTGCAAGTGGACATGCTAAGCGCTAAGAGGCCTACATTGGGAAAAAGAATATCTTCAAATAAAAACTACACAGATGCATTCTGTGAAACTTATTTCTGATCTGTAAATTCAGTTAACAGAGATAAAACATATTTTTGATAGAGCAGTTATGAAACACTCTTTTTGTAGAAAATGCAAGTGGAGATTCGGAGTGCTAACAGGGTAATAGTGGAAAAAGGAATGTCTTCAAATATAAACTACACAGAATCATTCTGTGAAACTTCTTTCTGATATGTGCATTCTGCTAACAGAGTTAAACCATACTTTTGATTGAGCAGATCTGAACACTCTTTCTGTAGAAAATGCAACTGGACATTTGGAGCGCTAAGAGCGTAGTAGTGGAAAAAGGAATATATTCAAATATAAACTACACAGAAGCATTCTGTGAAACTTCTTTCTGATCTGAGCATTCAGCTAACAGAGTTAAACCATACTTTTGATTGAGCAGTTTTGAAACACTCTGTCTGTAGAAAATGCAACTGGACATTCGTAGCACTAAGTGGGTAATAGTGGAAAAAAGAATATGTTCAAATATAAACTACACAGAAGCATTGTATGAAACTTCTTTCTGTTCTGTGCATTCAACTAACAGAGTTGAACCTTACTTTTGATTGAGCCGTTCTGAAACACTCTTTCTGTAGAAACTGCAATTGGACATTCTGAGCGCTAAGAGGCCTATATTGGGAAAAAGAATGTCTACAAATAAAAACTACACAGAAGAATTGTGTGAAACTTCTTTCTGTTCTGTTTGTTCAACTAAAAGAGTTGAACCTTAGTTTTGATTGAGCCGTTCTGAAACACTCTTTCTGTAGAAAATGCAAGTGGAGATTCGGAGCGCTAAGAGGGTAATAGTGGAAAAAGGAATGTCTCCAAATATAAACTACACAGAATCATTCTGTGAAATTTCTTTCCGATCTGTGCATTCAGCTAACAGAGTTAAACCATACTTTTGATTGAGCAGATCTCAACACTCTTTCTGTAGAAAATGCAACTGGACATTTGGAGCGCTAAGAGAGTAGTAGTGGAAAAAGGAATATATTCAAATATAAACTACACAGAAGCATTCTGTGAAACTTCTTTCTGATCTGAGCATTCAGCTAACAGAGTTAAACCATACTTTTGATTGAGCAGTTTTGAAACACTCTGTCTGTAGAAAATGCAACTGGACATTCGTAGCGCTAAGTGGGTAATAGTGGAAAAAAGAATGTGTTCAAATATAAACTACACAGAAGCATTGTATGAAACTTCTTTCTGTTCTGTGCATTCAACTAACAGAGTTGAACCTTACTTTTGATTGAGCCTTTCTGAAACAGTCTTTCTGTAGAAACTGCAATTGGACATTCTGAGCGCTAAGAGGCCTCTATTGGGAAAAATAATATCTTCAAATAAAAACTACACAGAAGCATTGTGTGAAACTTATTTCTGATATGTTCATTAAGAAAACAGAGTTAAACCATACTTTTGATTGTGCAGTTCTGAACACTCTTTCTGTAGAAAATGCAAGTGGACATTCGTAGCGCTAAGAGGGTAATAGTGGAGAAAGGAATATATTCAAATATAAACTACACAGTAGCATTCTGTGAAAATTCTTTCTGTTCTGTGCATTCAACTAACAGAGTTGAACCTTACTTTTGATTGAGCCGTTCTGAAACACTCTTTCTGTAGAAACTGCAATTGGACATGCTAAGCGCTAAGAGGCCTACATTGGGAAAAAGAATATCTTCAAATAAAAAGTACACAGATGCATTCTGTGAAACTTATTTCTGATCTGTAAATTCAGTTAACAGAGATAAAACATATTTTTGATTGGTCAGTTATGAAACACTCTTTTTGTAGAAAATGCAAGTGGAGATTCGGAGCGCTAAGAGGTTAATAGTGGAAAAAGGAATGTCTTCAAATATATACTACACAGAATCATTCGGTGAAACTTCTTTCTGATCTATGCATTCAGCTAACAGAGTTAAAACATAGTTTTGATTGAGCAGATATGAACACTTTCTGTAGAAAATGCAACTGGACATTTGGAGCGCTAAGAGCGTAGTAGTGGAAAAAGGAATATATTCAAATATAAACTACACAGAAGCATTCTGTGAAACTTCTTTCTGATCTGAGCATTCAGCTAACAGAGTTAAACCATACTTTTGATTGAGCAGTTTTGAAACATTCTGTCTGTAGAAAATGCAACTGGACATTCGTAGCGCTAAGTGGGTAATAGAGGAAAAAAGAATATGTTCAAATATAAACTACACAGAAGCATTGTATGAAACTTCTTTCTGTTCTGTGCATTCAACTAACAGAGTTGAACCTTACTTTTGATTGAGCCGTTCTGAAACACTCTTTCTGTAGAAACTGCAATTGGACATTCTGAGCGCTAAGAGGCCTATATTGGGAAAAAGAATGTCTACAAATAAAAACAACACAGAAGAATTGTGTGAAACTTCTTTCTGTTCTGTTTGTTCAACTAAAAGAGTTGAACCTTAGTTTTGATTGAGCCGTTCTGAAACACTCTTTCTGTAGAAAATGCAAGTGGAGATTCGGAGCGCTAAGTGGGTAATAGTGGAAAAAGAATGTCTACAAATATAAACTACACAGAATCATTCTGTGAAACTTATTTCTGATCTGTGCATTCAGCTAACAGAGTTAAACCATACTTTTGATTGAGCAGTTTTGAAACACTCTGTCTGTATAAAATGCAACTGGACATTCGTAGCGCTAAGTGGGTAATAGTGGAAAAAAGAATATGTTCAAATATAAACTACACAGAAGCATTGTATGAAACTTCTTTCTGTTCTGTGCATTCAACTAACAGAGTTGAACCTTACTTTTGATTGAGCCTTTCTGAAACACTCTTTCTGTAGAAACTGCAATTGGACATTCTGAGCGCTAAGAGGCCTACATTGGGAAAAATAATATCTTCAAATAAAAACTACACATAAGCATTGTGTGAAACTTATTTCTGATATGTTCATTAAGCTAACAGAGTTAAACCATACTTTTGATTGCGCAGTTCTGAACACTCTTTCTGTAGAAAATGCAAGTGAACATTCGGAGCGCTAAGAGGGTAATAGTGGAGAAAGGAATATATTCAAATATAAACTACACAGTTGCATTCTGTGAAAATTCTTTCTGTTCTGTGCATTCAACTAACAGAGTTGAACCTTACTTTTGATTGAGCCGTTCTGAAACACTCTTTCTGTAGAAACTGCAATTGGACATGCTAAGCGCTAAGAGGCCTACATTGGGAAAAAGAATATCTTCAAATAAAAACTACACAGATGCATTCTGTGAAACTTATTTCTGATCTGTAAATTCAGTTAACAGAGATAAAACATATTTTTGATTGAGTAGTTATGAAACACTCTTTTTGTAGAAAATGCAAGTGGAGATTCGGAGCGCTAAGAGGGTAATAGTGGAAAAAGGAATGTCTTCAAATATAAACTACACAGAATCATTCGGTGAGACTTCTTTCTGATCTGTGCATTCAGCTAACAGAGTTAAACCATACTTTTGATTGAGCAGATCTGAACACTCTTTCTGTAGAAAATGCAACTGGACATTTGGAGCGCTAAGAGCGTAGTAGTGGAAAAAGGAATATATTCAAATATAAACTACACAGAAGCATTCTGTGAAACTTCTTTCTGATCTGAGCATTCAGCTAATAGAGTTAAACCATACTTTTGATTGAGCAGTTTTGAAACACTCTGTCTGTAGTAAATGCAACTGGACATTCGTAGCGCTAAGTTGGTAACAGAAAAAAAAAAAATATGTTCAAATATAAACTACACAGAAGCATTGTATGAAACTTCTTTCTGTTCTGTGCATTCAACTAACAGAGTTGAACCTTACTTTTGATTGAGCCGTTCTGAAACACTCTTTCTGTAGAAACTGCAATTGGACATTCTGAGCGCTAAGAGGCCTATATTGGGAAAAAGAATGTCTACAAATAAAAACTACACAGAAGAATTGCGTGAAACTTCTTTCTGTTCTGTTTGTTCAACTAAAAGAGTTGAACCTTAGTTTTGATTGAGCCGTTCTGAAACACTCTTTCTGTAGAAAATGCAAGTGGAGATTCGGAGCGCTAAGAGGGTAATAGTGGAAAAAGGAATGTCTCCAAATATAAACTACACAGAATCATTCTGTGAAACTTCTTTCTGATCTGTGCATTCAGCTAACAGAGTTAAACCATACTTTTGATTGAGCAGATCTGAACACTCTTTCTGTAGAAAATGCAACTGGACATTTGGAGCGCTAAGAGAGTAGTAGTGGAAAAAGGAATATATTCAAATATAAACTACACAGAAGCATTCTGTGAAACTTCTTTCTGATCTGAGCATTCAGCTAACAGAGTTAAACCATACTTTTTATTGAGCAGTTTTGAAACACTCTGTCTGTAGAAAATGCAACTGGACATTCGTAGCGCTAAGTGGGTAATAGTGGAAAAAAGAATATCTTCAAATATAAACTTCACAGAAGCATTGTATGAAATTTCTTTCTGTTCTGTGCATTCAAGTAACAGAGTTGAACCTTACTTTTGATTGAGCCTTTCTGAAACACTCTTTCTGTAGAAACTGCAATTGGACATTCTGAGCGCTAAGAGGCCTATATTGGGAAAAATAATATCTTCAAATAAAAACTACACAGAAGCATTGTGTGAAACTTATTTCAGATATGTTCATTAAGCTAACAGAGTTAAACCATACTTTTGATTGCGCAGTTCTGAACACTCTTTCTGTAGAAAATGCAAGTGGACATTCGGAGCGCTAAGAGGGTAATAGTGGAGAAAGGAATATATTCAAATATAAACTACACAGTAGTATTCTGTGAAAATCCTTTCTGTTCTGTGCATTCAACTAACAGAGTTGAACCTTACTTTTGATTGAGCCGTTCTGAAACACTCTTTCTGTAGAAACTGCAATTGGACATGCTAAGCGCTAAGAGGCCTACATTGGGAAAAAGAATATCTTCAAATAAATACTACACAGATGCATTCTGTGAAACTTATTTCTGATATGTAAATTCAGTTAACAGAGATAAAACATATTTTTGATTGGGCAGTTATGAAACACTCTTTTTGTAGAAAATGCAAGTGGAGATTCGGAGCGCTAAGAGGGTAATAGTGGAAAAAGGAATGTCTTCAAATATAAACTACACAGAATCATTCGGTGAAACTTCTTTCTGATCTATGCATTCAGCTAACAGAGTTAAAACATAGTTTTGATTGAGCAGATATGAACACTTTCTGTAGAAAATGCAACTGGACATTTGGAGCGCTAAGAGCGTAGTAGTGGAAAAAGGAATATATTCAAATATAAACTACACAGAAGCATTCTGTGAAACTTCTTTCTGATCTGAGCATTCAGCTAACAGAGTTAAACCATACTTTTGATTGAGCAGTTTTGAAACACTCTGTCTGTAGAAAATGCAACTGGACATTCGTAGCGCTAAGTGGGTAATAGAGGAAAAAAGAATATGTTCAAATATAAACCACACAGAAGCATTGTATGAAACTTCTTTCTGTTCTGTGCATTCAACTAACAGAGTTGAACCTTACTTTTGATTGAGCCGTTCTGAAACACTCTTTCTGTAGAAACTGCAATTGGACATTCTGAGCGCTAAGAGGCCTATATTGGGAAAAAGAATGTCTACAAATAAAAACTACACAGAAGAATTGTGTGAAACTTCTTTCTGTTCTGTTTGTTCAACTAAAAGAGTTGAACCTTAGTTTTGATTGAGCCGTTCTGAAACACTCTTTCTGTAGAAAATGCAAGTGGAGATTCGGAGCGCTAAGAGGGTAATAGTGGAAAAAGGAATGTCTACAAATATAAACTACACAGAATCATTCTGTGAAAATTATTTCTGATCTGTGCATTCAGCTAACAGAGTTAAACCATACTTTTGATTGAGCAGTTTTGAAACACTCTGTCTGTATAAAATGCAACTGGACATTCGTAGCGCTAAGTGGGTAATAGTGGAAAAAAGAATATGTTCAAATATAAACTACACAGAAGCATTGTATGAAACTTCTTTCTGTTCTGTGCATTCAACTAACAGAGTTGAACCTTACTTTTGATTGAGCCTTTCTGAAACACTCTTTCTGTAGAAACTGCAATTGGACATTCTGAGCGCTAAGAGGTCTCTATTGGGAAAAATAATATCTTCAAATAAAAACTACACAGAAGCATTGTGTGAAACATATTTCTGATATGTTCATTAAGCTAACAGAGTTAAACCATACTTTTGATTGTGCAGTTCTGAACACTCTTTCTGTAGAAACTGCAATTGGACATGCTAAGCGCTAAGAGGCCTACATTGGGAAAAAGACTATCTTCAAATAAAAACTACACAGATGCATTCTGTGAAACTTATTTCTGATCTGTAAATTCAGTTAACAGAGATAAAACATATTTTTGATTGAGGAGTTATGAAACGCTCTTTTTGTAGAAAATGCAAGTGGAGATTCGGAGCGCTAAGAGGGTAATAGTGGAAAAAGGAATGTCTTCAAATATAAACTACACAGAATCATTCGGTGAAAATTCTTTCTGATCTGTGCATTCAGCTAACAGAGTTAAACCATACTTTTGATTGAGCAAATCTGAACACTCTTTCTGTAGCAAATGCAACTGGAAATTTGGAGCGCTAAGAGCGTAGTAGTGGAAAAAGGAATATATTCAAATATAAACTACACAGAAGCATTCTGTGAAACTACTTTCTGATCTGAGCATTCAGCTAACAGAGTTAAACCATATTTTTGATTGAGCAGTTTTGAAACACTCTGTCTGTAGAAAATGCAACTGGACATTCGTAGCGCTAAGTGGGTAATAGTGGAAAAAAGAATATGTTCAAATATAAACTACACAGAAGCATTGTATGAAACTACTTTCTGTTCTGTGCATTCAACTAACAGAGTTGAACCTTACTTTTGATTGAGCCGTTCTGAAACACTCTTTCTGTAGAAACTGCAATTGGACATTCTGAGCGCTAAGAGGCCTATATTGGGAAAAAGTATGTCTACAAATAAAAACTACACAGAAGAATTGTGTGAAACTTCTTTCTGTTCTGTTTGTTCAACTAAAAGAGTTGAACTTTAGTTTTGATTGAGCCGTTCTGAAACACTCTTTCTGTAGAAAATGCAAGTGGAGATTTGGAGCGCTAAGAGGGTAATAGTGGAAAAAGGAATGTCTCCAAATATAAACTACACAGAATCATTCTGTGAAACTTATTTCTGATCTGTGCATTCAGCTAACAGAGTTAAAACATACTTTTGATTGAGCAGATCTGAACACGCTTTCTGTAGAAAATGCAACTGGACATTTGGAGCGCTAAGAGAGTAGTAGTGGAAAAAGGAATATATTCAAATATAAATTACACAGAAGCATTCTGTGAAACTTCTTTCTGATCTGAGCATTCAGCTAACAGAGTTAAACCATACTTTTGATTGAGCAGTTTTAAAACACTCTGTCTGTAGAAAATGCAACTGGACATTCGTAGCGCCAAGTGGGTAATAGTGGAAAAAAGAATATCTTCAAATATAAACTACACAGAAGCATTGTATGAAATTTCTTTCTGTTCTGTGCATTCAACTAACAGAGTTGAACCTTACTTTTGATTGAGCCTTTCTGAAACACTCTTTCTGTAGATACTGCAATTGGACATTCTGAGCGCTAAGAGGCCTACATTGGGAAAAATAATATCTTCAAATAAAAACTACACAGAAGCATTGTGTGAAACTTATTTCTGATATGTTCATTAAGCTAACAGAGTTAAACCATACTTTTGATTGCGCAGTTCTGAACACTCTTTCTGTAGAAAATGCAAGTGGACATTCGGAGCGCTAAGAGGGTAATAGTGGAGAAAGGAATATATTCAAATATAAACTACACAGTTGCATTCTGTGAAAATTCTTTCTGTTCTGTGCATTCAACTAACAGAGTTGAACCTTACTTTTGATTGAGCCGTTCTGAAACACTCTTTCTGTAGAAACTGCAATTGGACATGCTAAGCGCTAAGAGGCCTACATTGGGAAAAAGAATATCTTCAAATAAAAACTACACAGATGCATTCTGTGAAACTTATTTCTGATCTGTAAATTCAGTTAACAGAGATAAAACATATTTTTGATTGAGTAGTTATGAAACACTCTTTTTGTAGAAAATGCAAGTGGAGATTCGGAGCGCTAAGAGGGTAATAGTGGAAAAAGGAATGTCTTCAAATATAAACTACACAGAATCATTCGGTGAGACTTCTTTCTGATCTGTGCATTCAGCTAACAGAGTTAAACCATACTTTTGATTGAGCAGATCTGAACACTCTTTCTGTAGAAAATGCAACTGGACATTTGGAGCGCTAAGAGCGTAGTAGTGGAAAAAGGAATATATTCAAATATAAACTACACAGAAGCATTCTGTGAAACTTCTTTCTGATCTGAGCATTCAGCTAACAGAGTTAAACCATACTTTTGATTGAGCAGTTTTGAAACACTCTGTCTGTAGAAAATGCAACTGGACATTCGTAGCGCCAAGTGGGTAATAGTGGAAAAAAGAATATGTTCAAATACAAACTACACAGAAGCATTGTATGAAACTTCTTTCTGTTCTGTGCATTCAACTAACAGAGTTGAACCTTACTTTTGATTGAGCCTTTCTGAAACACTCTTTCTGTAGAAACTGCAATTGGACATTCTGAGCGCTAAGAGGCCTCTATTGGGAAAAATAATATCTTCAAATAAAAACTACACAGAAGCATTGTGTGAAACTTATTTCTGATATGTTCATTAAGCTAACAGAGTTAAACCATAGTTTTGATTGTGCAGTTCTGAACACTCTTTCTGTAGAAAATGCAAGTGGACATTCGTAGCGCTAAGAGGGTAATAGTGGAGAAAGGAATATATTCAAATATAATCTACACAGTAGCATTCTGTGAAAATTCTTTCTGTTCTGTGCATTCAACTAACAGAGTTGAACCTTACTTTTGATTGAGCCGTTCTGAAACACTCTTTCTGTAGAAACTGCAATTGGACATGCTAAGCGCTAAGAGGCCTACATTGGGAAAAAGAATATCTTCAAATAAAAAGTACACAGATGCATTCTGTGAAACTTATTTCTGATCTGTAAATTCAGTTAACAGAGATAAAACATATTTTTGATTGAGCAGTTATGAAACACTCTTTCTGTAGAAACTGCAATTGGACATTCTGAGCGCTAAGAGGCCTATATTGGGAAAAAGAATGTCTACAAATAAAAACTACACAGAAGAATTGCGTGAAACTTCTTTCTGTTCTGTTTGTTCAACTAAAAGAGTTGAACGTTAGTTTTGATTGAGCCGTTCTGAAACACTCTTTCTGTAGAAAATGCAAGTGGAGATTCGGAGCGCTAAGAGGGTAATAGTGGAAAAAGGAATGTCTCCAAATATAAACTACACAGAATCATTCTGTGAAACTTCTTTCTGATCTGTGCATTCAGCTAACAGAGCAAAACCATACTTTTGATGGAGCAGATCTCAACACTCTTTCTGTAGAAAATGCAACTGGACATTTGGAGCGCTAAGAGAGTAGTAGTGGAAAAAGGAATATATTCAAATATAAACTACACAGAAGCATTCTGTGAAACTTCTTTCTGATCTGAGCATTCAGGTAACAGATTTAAACCATACTTTTGATTGAGCAGTTTTGAAACACTCTGTCTGTAGAAAATGCAACTGGACATTCGTAGCGCTATGTGGGTAATAGTGGAAAAAAGAATATGTTCAAATATAAACTACACAGAAGCATTGTATGAAACTTCTTTCTGTTCTGTGCATTCAACTAACAGAGTTGAACCTTACTTTGATTGAGCCTTTCTGAAGCACTCTTTCTGTAGAAACTGCAATTGGACATTCTGAGCGCTAAGATGCCTGTATTGGGAAAAATAATATCTTCAAGTAAAAACTACACAGAAGCATTTTGTGAAACTTATTTCTGATATGTTCATTAAGCTAACAGAGTTAAACCATACTTTTGATTGCGCAGTTCTGAACACTCTTTCTGTAGAAAATGCAAGTGGACATTCGGAGCGCTAAGAGGGTAATAGTGGAGAAAGGAATATATTCAAATATAAACTACACAGTAGCATTCTGTGAAAATTCTTTCTGTTCTGTGCATTCAACTAACAGAGTTGAACCTTACTTTTGATTGAGCCGTTCTGAAACACTCTTTCTGTAGAAACTGCAATTGGACATGCTAAGCGCTAAGAGGCCTACATTGGGAAAAAGAATATCTTCAAATAAAAACTACACAGATGCATTCTGTGAAACTTATTTCTGATCTGTAAATTCAGTTAACAGAGATAAAACATATTTTTGATTGAGCAGTTATGAAACACTCTTTTTGTAGAAAATGCAAGTGGAGATTCGGAGCGCTAAGAGGGTAATAGTGGAAAAAGGAATGTCTTCAAATATAAACTACACAGAATCATTCGGTGAAACTACTTTCTGATCTGTGCATTCAGCTAACAGAGTTAAACCATACTTTTGATTGAGCAGATCTGAACACTCTTTCTGTAGAAAATGCAACTGGACATTTGGAGCGCTAAGAGCGTAGTAGTGGAAAAAGGAATATATTCAAATATAAACTACACAGAAGCATTCTGTGAAACTTCTTTCTGATCTGAGCATTCAGCTAATAGAGTTAAACCATACTTTTGATTGAGCAGTTTTGAAACACTCTGTCTGTAGTAAATGCAACTGGACATTCGTAGCGCTAAGTTGGTAATAGAAAAAAAAAAAATATGTTCAAATATAAACTACACAGAAGCATTGTATGAAACTTCTTTCTGTTCTGTGCATTCAACTAACAGAGTTGAACCTTACTTTTGATTGAGCCGTTCTGAAACACTCTTTCTGTAGAAACTGCAATTGGACATTCTGAGCGCTAAGAGGCCTATATTGGGAAAAAGAATGTCTACAAATAAAAACTACACAGAAGAATTGCGTGAAACTTCTTTCTGTTCTGTTTGTTCAACTAAAAGAGTTGAACCTTAGTTTTGATTGAGCCGTTCTGAAACACTCTTTCTGTAGAAAATGCAAGTGGAGATTCGGAGCGCTAAGAGGGTAATAGTGGAAAAAGGAATGTCTCCAAATATAAACTACACAGAATCATTCTGTGAAACTTCTTTCTGATCTGTGCATTCAGCTAACAGAGTTAAACCATACTTTTGATTGAGCAGATCTGAACACTCTTTCTGTAGAAAATGCAACTGGACATTTGGAGCGCTAAGAGAGTAGTAGTGGAAAAAGGAATATATTCAAATATAAACTACACAGAAGCATTCTGTGAAACTTCTTTCTGATCTGAGCATTCAGCTAACAGAGTTAAACCATACTTTTGCTTGAGCAGTTTTGAAACACTCTGTCTGTAGAAAATGCAACTGGACATTCGTAGCGCTAAGTGGGTAATAGTGGAAAAAAGAATATGTTCAAATATAAACTACACAGAAGCATTGTATGAAACTTCTTTCTGTTCTGTGCATTCAACTAACAGAGTTGAACCTCACTTTTGATTGAGCCTTTCTGAAACACTCTTTCTGTAGAAACTGCAATTGGACATTCTGAGCGCTAAGAGGCCTCTATTGGGAAAAATAATATCTTCAAATAAAAACTACACAGAAGCATTGTGTGAAACTTATTTCTGATATGTTCATTAAGCTAACAGAGTTAAACCATACTTTTGATTGCGCAGTTCTGAACACTCTTTCTGTAGAAAATGCAAGTGGACATTCGGAGCGCTAAGAGGGTATTAGTGGAAAAAGGAATATATTCAAATATAAACTACACAGTAGCATTCTGTGAAAATTCTTTCTGTTCTGTGCATTCAACTAACAGAGTTGAACCTTACTTTTGATTGAGCCGTTCTGAAACACTCTTTCTGTAGAAACTGCAAGTGGACATGCTAAGCGCTAAGAGGCCTACATTGGGAAAAAGAATATCTTCAAATAAAAACTACACAGATGCATTCTGTGAAACTTATTTCTGATCTGTAAATTCAGGTAACAGAGATAAAACATATTTTTGATTGAGCAGTTATGAAACACTCTTTTTGTAGAAAATGCAAGTGGAGATTCGGAGCGCTAAGAGGGTAATAGTGGAAAAAGGAATGTCTTCAAATATAAACTACACAGAATCATTCGGTGAAACTTCTTTCTGATCTGTGCATTCAGCTAACAGAGTTAAACCATACTTTTGATTGAGCAGATCTGAACACTCTTTCTGTAGAAAATGCAACTGGACATTTGGAGCGCTAAGAGCGTAGTAGTGGAAAAAGGATTATATTCAAATATAAACTACACAGAAGCATTCTGTGAATCTTCTTTCTGATCTGAGCATTCAGCTAACAGAGTTAAACCATACTTTTGATTGAGCAGTTTTGAAACACTCTGTCTGTAGAAAATGCAACTGGACATTCGTAGCGCTAACTGGGTAATAGTGGAAAAAAGAATATGTTCAAATATAAACTACACAGAAGCATTGTATGAAACTACTTTCTGTTCTGTGCATTCAACTAACAGAGTTGAACCTTACTTTTGATTGAGCCGTTCTGAAACACTCTTTCTGTAGAAACTGCAATTGGACATTCTGAGCGCTAAGAGGCCTATATTGGGAAAAAGAATGTCTACAAATAAAAACTACACAGAATAATTGTGTGAAACTTCTTTCTGTTCTGTTTGTTCAACTAAAAGAGTTGAACCTTAGTTTTGATTGAGCCGTTCTGAAACACTCTTTCTGTAGAAAATACAAGTGGAGATTCGGAGCGCTAAGAGGGTAATAGTGGAAAAAGGAATGTCTCCAAATATAAACTACACAGAATCATTCCGTGAAACTTCTTTCTGATCTGTGCATTCAGCTAACAGATTTAAAACATACTTTTGATTGAGCAGACATGAACACTCTTTCTGTAGAAAATGCAACTGGACATTTGGAGTGCTAAGAGAGTAGTAGTGGAAAAAGGAATATATTCAAATATAAACTACACAGAAGCATTCTGTGAAACTTCTTTCTGATCTGAGCATTCAGCTAACAGAGTTAAACCATACTTTTGATTGAGCAGTTTTGAAACACTCTGTCTGTAGAAAATGCAACTGGACATTCGTAGCGCTAAGTGGGTAATAGTGGAAAAAAGAATATGTTCAAATATAAACTACACAGAAGCATTGTATGAAACTTCTTTCGGTTCTGTGCATTCAACTAACAGAGTTGAACTTCACTTTTGATTGAGCCTTTCTGAAACACTCTTTCTGTAGAAACTGCAATTGGACATTCTGAGCGCTAAGAGGCCTCTATTGGGAAAAATAATATCTTCAAATAAAAACTACACAGAAGCATTGTGTGAAACTTATTTCTGATATGTTCATTAAGCTAACAGAGTTAAACCATACTTTTGATTGCGCAGTTCTGAACACTCTTTCTGTAGAAAATGCAAGTGGACATTCGGAGCGCTAAGAGTGTATTAGTGGAAAAAGGAATATATTCAAATATAAACTACACAGTAGCATTCTGTGAAAATTCTTTCTGTTCTGTGCATTCAACTAACAGAGTTGAACCTTACTTTTTATTGAGCCGTTCTGAAACACTCTTTCTGTAGAAACTGCAAGTGGACATGCTAAGCGCTAAGAGGCCTACATTGGGAAAAAGAATATCTTCAAATAAAAACTACACAGATGCATTCTGTGAAACTTATTTCTGATCTGTAAATTCAGGTAACAGAGATAAAACATATTTTTGATTGAGCAGTTATGAAACACTCTTTTTGTAGAAAATGCAAGTGGAGATTCGGAGCGCTAACAGGGTAATAGTGGAAAAAGGAATGTCTTCAAATATAAACTACACAGAATCATTCGGTGAAACTTCTTTCTGATATGTGCATTCAGCTAACAGAGTTAAACCATACTTTTGATTGAGCAGATCTGAACACTCTTTCTGTAGAAAATGCAACTGGACATTTGGAGCGCTAAGAGAGTAGTAGTGGAAAAAGGAATATATTCAAATATAAACTACACAGAAGCATTCTGTGAAACTTCTTTCTGATCTGAGCATTCAGCTAACAGAGTTAAACCATACTTTTGATTGAGCAGTTTTGAAACACTCTGTCTGTAGAAAATGCAACTGGACATTCGTAGCACTAAGTGGGTAATAGTGGAAAAAAGAATATGTTCAAATATAAACTACACAGAAGCATTGTATGAAACTTCTTTCTGTTCTGTGCATTCAACTAACAGAGTTGAACCTTACTTTTGATTGAGCCGTTCTGAAACACTCTTTCTGTAGAAACTGCAATTGGGCATTCTGAGCGCTAAGAGGCCTATATTGGGAAAAAGAATGTCTACAAATAAAAACTACACAGAAGAATTTTGTGAAACTTCTTTCTGTTCTGTTTGTTCAACTAAAAGAGTTGAACCTTAGTTTTGTTTGAGCCGTTCTGAAACACTCTTTCTGTAGAAAATGCAAGTGGAGATTCGGAGCGCTAAGTGGGTTATAGTGGAAAAAGGAATGTCTCCAAATATAAACTACACAGAATCATTCTGTGAAACTTCTTTCTGATCTGTGCATTCAGCTAACAGTGTTAAACCATACTTTTGATTGAGCAGATCTGAACACTCTTTCTGTAGAAAATGCAACTGGACATTTGGAGCGCTAAGAGAGTAGTAGTGGAAAAAGGAATATATTCAAATATAAACTACACAGAAGCATTCTGTGAAACTTCTTTCTGATCTGAGCATTCAGCTAACAGAGTTAAACCATACTTTTGATTGAGCAGTTTTGAAACACTCTGTCTGTAGAAAATGCAACTGGACATTCGTAGCGCTAAGTGGGTTATAGTGGAAAAAAGAATATGTTCAAATATGAACTACACAGAAGCATTGTATGAAACTTCTTTCTGTTCTGTGCATTCAACTAACAGAGTTGAACCTTACTTTTGATTGAGCCGTTCTGAAAACATCTTTCTGTAGAAACTGCAATTGGACATTCTGAGCGCTAAGAGGCCTATATTGGGAAAAAGAATGTCTACAAATAAAAACTACACAGAAGAATTGTGTGAAACTTCTTTCTGTTCTGTTTGTTCAACTAAAAGAGTTGAACCTTAGTTTTGATTGAGCCGTTCTGAAACACTCTTTCTGTAGAAAATGCAAGTGGAGATTCGGAGCGCTAAGAGGGTAATAGTGGAAAAAGGAATGTCTCCAAATATAAACTACACAGAATCATTCTGTGAAACTTCTTTCAGATCTGTGCATTCAGCTAACAGAGTTAAACCATACTTTTGATTGAGCAGATCTGAACACTCTTTCTGTAGAAAATGCAACTGGACATTTGGAGCGCTAAGAGAGTAGTAGTGGAAAAAGGAATATATTCAAATATAAACTACACAGAAGCATTCTGTGAAACATCTTTCTGATCTGAGCATTCAGCTAACAGAGTTAAACCATACTTTTGATTGAGCAGTTTTGAAACACTCTGTCTGTAGGAAATGCAACTGGACATTCGTAGCGCTAAGTGGGTAATAGTGGAAAAAAGAATATGTTCAAATATAAACTACACAGAAGCATTGTATGAAACTTCTTTCTGTTCTGTGCATTCAACTAACAGAGTTGAACCTTACTTTTGATAGAGCCTTTCTGAAACACTCTTTCTGTAGAAACTGCAATTGGACATTCTGAGCGCTAAGAGGCCTCTATTGGGAAAAATAATATCTTCAAATAAAAACTACACAGAAGCATTGTGTGAAACTTATTTCTGATATGTTCATTAAGCTAACAGAGTTAAACCATACTTTTGATTGCGCAGTTCTGAACACTCTTTCTGTAGAAAATGCAAGTGGACATTCGGAGCGCTAAGAGGGTAATAGTGGAAAAAGGAATATATTCAAATATAAACTACACAGTAGCATTCTGTGAAAAATCTTTCTGTTCTGTGCATTCAACTAACAGAGTTGAACCTTACTTTTGATTGAGCCGTTCTGAAACTCTCTTTCTGTAGAAACTGCAATTGGACATGCTAAGCGCTAAGAGGCCTACATTGGGAAAAAGAATATCTTCAAATAAAAACTACACAGATGCATTCTGTGAAACTTATTTCTGATGTGTAAATTCAGTTAAC
The DNA here is from genome assembly GCF_028878055.3 of Symphalangus syndactylus. Taxonomy (NCBI): domain Eukaryota; kingdom Metazoa; phylum Chordata; class Mammalia; order Primates; family Hylobatidae; genus Symphalangus; species Symphalangus syndactylus. The sequence goes on from NC_072433.2 coordinate 9,203,342, forward strand.
AGAGATAAAACATATTTTTGATTGAGCAGTTATGAAACACTCTTTTTGTAGAAAATGCAAGTGGAGATTCGGAGCGCTAAGAGGGTAATAGTGGAAAAAGGAATGTCTTCAAATATAAACTACACAGAATCATTCGGTGAAACTTATTTCTGATCTGTGCATTCAGCTAACAGAGTTAATCCATACTTTTGATTGAGCAGATCTGAACACTCTTTCTGTTGAAAATGCAACTGGACATTTGGAGCGCTAAGAGCGTAGTAGTGGAAAAAGGAATATATTCAAATATAAACTTCACAGAAGCATTCTGTGAAACTTCTTTCTGATCTGAGCATTCAGCTAACAGAGTCAAACCATACTTTTGATTGAGCAGTTTTGAAACACTCTGTCTGTAGAAAATGCAACTGGACATTCGTAGCGCTAAGTGGGTAATAGTGGAAAAAAGAATATGTTCAAATATGAACTACACAGAAGCATTGTATGAAACTTCTTTCTGTTCTGTGCATTCAACTAACAGAGTTGAACCTTACTTTTGATTGAGCCGTTCTGAAACACTCTTTCTGTAGAAACTGCAATTGGACATTCTGAGCGCTAAGAGGCCTATATTGGGAAAAATAATGTCTACAAATAAAAACTACACAGAAGAATTGTGTGAAACTTCTTTCTGTTCTGTTTGTTCAACTAAAAGAGTTGAACCTTAGTTTTGATTGAGCCGTTCTGAAACAATCTTTCTGTAGAAAATGCAAGTGGAGATTCGGAGCGCTAAGAGGGTAATAGTGGAAAAGGAATGTCTCCAAATATAAACTACACAGAATCATTCTGTGAAACTTATTTCTGATCTGTGCATTCAGCTAACAGAGTTAAACCATACTTTTGATTGAGCAGATCTGAACACTCTTTCTGTAGAAAATGCAACTGGACATTTGGAGCGCTAAGAGAGTAGTAGTGGAAAAAGGAATATATTCAAATATAAACTACACAGAAGCATTCTGTGAAACTTCTTTCTGATCTGAGCATTCAGCTAACAGAGGTAAACCATACTTTTGATTGAGCAGTTTTGAAACACTCTGTCTGTAGAAAATGCAACTGGACATTCGTAGCGCTAAGTGGGTAATAGTGGAAAAAAGAATATGTTCAAATATAAACTACACAGAAGCATTGTATGAAACTTCTTTCTGTTCTGTGCATTCAACTAACAGAGTTGAACTTTACTTTTGATTGAGCCTTTCTGAAACACTCTTTCTGTAGAAACTGCAATTGGACATTCTGAGCGCTAAGAGGCCTATATTGGGAAAAATAATATCTTCAAATAAAAACTACACAGAAGCATTGTGTGAAACTTATTCCTGATATGTTCATTAAGCTAACAGAGTTAAACCATACTTTTGATTGCGCAGTTCTCAACACTCTTTCTGTAGAAAATGCAAGTGGACATTCGGAGCGCTAAGAGGGTAATAGTGGAAAAAGGAATATATTCAAATATAAACTACACAGTAGCATTCTGGGAAAATTCTCTCTGTACTGTGCATTCAACTAACAGAGTTGAACCTTACTTTTGATTGAGCCGTTCTGAAACACTCTTTCTGTAGAAACTGCAATTGGACATGCTAAGCGCTAAGAGGCCTACATTGGGAAAAAGAATATCTTCAAATAAAAACTACACAGATGCATTCTGTGAAACTTATTTCTGATGTGTAAATTCAGTTAACAGAGATAAAACATATTTTTGATTGAGCAGTTATGAATCACTCTTTTTGTAGAAAATGCAAGTGGAGATTCGGAGCGCTAAGAGGGTAATAGTGGAAAAAGTAATGTCTTCAAATATAAACTACACAGAATCATTCGGTGAAACTTGTTTCTGATCTGTGCATTCAGCTAACAGAGTTAAACCATACTTTTGATTGAGCAGATGTGAACACTCTTTCTATTGAAAATGCAACTGGACATTTGGAGCGCTAAGAGCATATTAGTGGAAAAAGGAATATATTCAAATATAAACTACACAGAAGCATTCTGTGAAACTTCTTTCTGATCTGAGCATTCAGCTAACAGAGTTAAACCATACTTTTGATTGAGCAGTTTTGAAACACTCTGTCTGTAGAAAATGCAACTGGACATTCGTAGCGCTAAGCGGGTAATAGTGGAAAAAAGAATATGTTCAAATATAAACTACACAGAAGCATTGTATGAAACTTCTTTCTGTTCTGTGCATTCAACTAACAGAGTTGAACCTTACTTTTGATTGAGCCGTTCTGAAACACTCTTTCTGTAGAAACTGCAATTGGACATTCTGAGCGCTAAGAGGCCTATATTGGGAAAAAGAATGTCTACAAATAAAAACTACACAAAAGAATTGTGTGAAACTTCTTTCTGTTCTGTTTGTTCAACTAAAAGAGTTGAACCTTAGTTTTGTTTGAGCCGTTCTGAAACACTCTTTCTGTAGAAAATGCAAGTGGAGATTCGGAGCGCTAAGAGGGTTATAGTGGAAAAAGGAATGTCTCCAAATATAAACTACACAGAATCATTCTGTGAAACTTCTTTCTGATCTGTGCATTCAGCTAACAGTGTTAAACCATACTTTTGATTGAGCAGATCTGAACACTCTTTCTGTAGAAAATGCAACTGGACATTTGGAGCGCTAAGAGAGTAGTAGTGGAAAAAGGAATATATTCAAATATAAACTACACAGAAGCATTCTGTGAAACTTCTTTCTGATCTGAGCATTCAGCTAACAGAGTTAAACCATACTTTTGATTGAGCAGTTTTGAAACACTCTGTCTGTAGAAAATGCAACTGGACATTCGTAGCGCTAAGTGGGTTATAGTGGAAAAAAGAATATGTTCAAATATGAACTACACAGAAGCATTGTATGAAACTTCTTTCTGTTCTGTGCATTCAACTAACAGAGTTGAACCTTACTTTTGATTGAGCCGTTCTGAAAACATCTTTCTGTAGAAACTGCAATTGGACATTCTGAGCGCTAAGAGGCCTATATTGGGAAAAAGAATGTCTACAAATAAAAACTACACAGAAGAATTGTGTGAAACTTCTTTCTGTTCTGTTTGTTCAACTAAAAGAGTTGAACCTTAGTTTTGATTGAGCCGTTCTGAAACACTCTTTCTGTAGAAAATGCAAGTGGAGATTCGGAGCGCTAAGAGGGTAATAGTGGAAAAAGGAATGTCTCCAAATATAAACTACACAGAATCATTCTGTGAAACTTCTTTCAGATCTGTGCATTCAGCTAACAGAGTTAAACCATACTTTTGATTGAGCAGATCTGAACACTCTTTCTGTAGAAAATGCAACTGGACATTTGGAGCGCTAAGAGAGTAGTAGTGGAAAAAGGAATATATTCAAATATAAACTACACAGAAGCATTCTGTGAAACATCTTTCTGATCTGAGCATTCAGCTAACAGAGTTAAACCATACTTTTGATTGAGCAGTTTTGAAACACTCTGTCTGTAGGAAATGCAACTGGACATTCGTAGCGCTAAGTGGGTAATAGTGGAAAAAAGAATATGTTCAAATATAAACTACACAGAAGCATTGTATGAAACTTCTTTCTGTTCTGTGCATTCAACTAACAGAGTTGAACCTTACTTTTGATAGAGCCTTTCTGAAACACTCTTTCTGTAGAAACTGCAATTGGACATTCTGAGCGCTAAGAGGCCTCTATTGGGAAAAATAATATCTTCAAATAAAAACTACACAGAAGCATTGTGTGAAACTTATTTCTGATATGTTCATTAAGCTAACAGAGTTAAACCATACTTTTGATTGCGCAGTTCTGAACACTCTTTCTGTAGAAAATGCAAGTGGACATTCGGAGCGCTAAGAGGGTAATAGTGGAAAAAGGAATATATTCAAATATAAACTACACAGTAGCATTCTGTGAAAAATCTTTCTGTTCTGTGCATTCAACTAACAGAGTTGAACCTTACTTTTGATTGAGCCGTTCTGAAACTCTCTTTCTGTAGAAACTGCAATTGGACATGCTAAGCGCTAAGAGGCCTACATTGGGAAAAAGAATATCTTCAAATAAAAACTACACAGATGCATTCTGTGAAACTTATTTCTGATGTGTAAATTCAGTTAACAGAGATAAAACATATTTTTGATTGAGCAGTTATGAAACACTCTTTTTGTAGAAAATGCAAGTGGAGATTCGGAGCGCTAAGAGGGTAATAGTGGAAAAAGGAATGTCTTCAAATATAAACTACACAGAATCATTCGGTGAAACTTATTTCTGATCTGTGCATTCAGCTAACAGAGTTAATCCATACTTTTGATTGAGCAGATCTGAACACTCTTTCTGTTGAAAATGCAACTGGACATTTGGAGCGCTAAGAGCGTAGTAGTGGAAAAAGGAATATATTCAAATATAAACTTCACAGAAGCATTCTGTGAAACTTCTTTCTGATCTGAGCATTCAGCTAACAGAGTCAAACCATACTTTTGATTGAGCAGTTTTGAAACACTCTGTCTGTAGAAAATGCAACTGGACATTCGTAGCGCTAAGTGGGTAATAGTGGAAAAAAGAATATGTTCAAATATGAACTACACAGAAGCATTGTATGAAACTTCTTTCTGTTCTGTGCATTCAACTAACAGAGTTGAACCTTACTTTTGATTGAGCCGTTCTGAAACACTCTTTCTGTAGAAACTGCAATTGGACATTCTGAGCGCTAAGAGGCCTATATTGGGAAAAATAATGTCTACAAATAAAAACTACACAGAAGAATTGTGTGAAACTTCTTTCTGTTCTGTTTGTTCAACTAAAAGAGTTGAACCTTAGTTTTGATTGAGCCGTTCTGAAACAATCTTTCTGTAGAAAATGCAAGTGGAGATTCGGAGCGCTAAGAGGGTAATAGTGGAAAAGGAATGTCTCCAAATATAAACTACACAGAATCATTCTGTGAAACTTATTTCTGATCTGTGCATTCAGCTAACAGAGTTAAACCATACTTTTGATTGAGCAGATCTGAACACTCTTTCTGTAGAAAATGCAACTGGACATTTGGAGCGCTAAGAGAGTAGTAGTGGAAAAAGGAATATATTCAAATATAAACTACACAGAAGCATTCTGTGAAACTTCTTTCTGATCTGAGCATTCAGCTAACAGAGGTAAACCATACTTTTGATTGAGCAGTTTTGAAACACTCTGTCTGTAGAAAATGCAACTGGACATTCGTAGCGCTAAGTGGGTAATAGTGGAAAAAAGAATATGTTCAAATATAAACTACACAGAAGCATTGTATGAAACTTCTTTCTGTTCTGTGCATTCAACTAACAGAGTTGAACTTTACTTTTGATTGAGCCTTTCTGAAACACTCTTTCTGTAGAAACTGCAATTGGACATTCTGAGCGCTAAGAGGCCTATATTGGGAAAAATAATATCTTCAAATAAAAACTACACAGAAGCATTGTGTGAAACTTATTCCTGATATGTTCATTAAGCTAACAGAGTTAAACCATACTTTAGATTGCGCAGTTCTCAACACTCTTTCTGTAGAAAATGCAAGTGGACATTCGGAGCGCTAAGAGGGTAATAGTGGAAAAAGGAATATATTCAAATATAAACTACACAGTAGCATTCTGGGAAAATTCTCTCTGTACTGTGCATTCAACTAACAGAGTTGAACCTTACTTTTGATTGAGCCGTTCTGAAACACTCTTTCTGTAGAAACTGCAATTGGACATGCTAAGCGCTAAGAGGCCTACATTGGGAAAAAGAATATCTTCAAATAAAAACTACACAGATGCATTCTGTGAAACTTATTTCTGATGTGTAAATTCAGTTAACAGAGATAAAACATATTTTTGATTGAGCAGTTATGAAACACTCTTTTTGTAGAAAATGCAAGTGGAGATTCGGAGCGCTAAGAGGGTAATAGTGGAAAAAGTAATGTCTTCAAATATAAACTACACAGAATCATTCGGTGAAACTTGTTTCTGATCTGTGCATTCAGCTAACAGAGTTAAACCATACTTTTGATTGAGCAGATGTGAACACTCTTTCTATTGAAAATGCAACTGGACATTTGGAGCGCTAAGAGCATATTAGTGGAAAAAGGAATATATTCAAATATAAACTACACAGAAGCATTCTGTGAAACTTCTTTCTGATCTGAGCATTCAGCTAACAGAGTTAAACCATACTTTTGATTGAGCAGTTTTGAAACACTCTGTCTGTAGAAAATGCAACTGGACATTCGTAGCGCTAAGCGGGTAATAGTGGAAAAAAGAATATGTTCAAATATAAACTACACAGAAGCATTGTATGAAACTTCTTTCTGTTCTGTGCATTCAACTAACAGAGTTGAACCTTACTTTTGATTGAGCCGTTCTGAAACACTCTTTCTGTAGAAACTGCAATTGGACATTCTGAGCGCTAAGAGGCCTATATTGGGAAAAAGAATGTCTACAAATAAAAACTACACAAAAGAATTGTGTGAAACTTCTTTCTGTTCTGTTTGTTCAACTAAAAGAGTTGAACCTTAGTTTTGATTGAGCCGTTCTGAAACACTATTTCTGTTGAAAATGCAAGTGGAGATTCGGAGCGCTAAGAGGGTAATAGTGGAAAAAGGAATGTCTCCAAATATAAACTACACAGAATCATTCTGTGAAACATCTTTCTGATCTGTGCATTCAGCTAACAGAGTTAAACCATACTTTTGATTGAGCAGATCTGAACACTCTTTCTGTAGAAAATGCAACTGGACATTTGGAGCGCTAAGAGAGTAGTAGTGGAAAAAGGAATATATTCAAATATAAACTACACAGAAGCATTCTGTGAAACTTCTTTCTGATCTGAGCATTCAGCTAACAGAGTTAAACCATACTTTTGATTGAGCAGTTTTGAAACACTCTGTCTGTAGAAAATGCAACTGGATATTCGTAGCGCTAAGTGGGTAATAGTGGAAAAAAGAATATGTACAAATATAAACTACACAGAAGCATTGTATTTAACTTCTGTCTGTTCTGTGCATTCAACTAACAGAGTTGAACCTTACTTTTGATTGAGCCGTTCTGAAACACTCTTTCTGTAGAAATTGCAATTGGACATTCTGAGCGCTAAGAGGCCTATATTGGGAAAAAGAATGTCTACAAATAAAAACTACACAGAAGAATTGTGTGAAACTTCTTTCTGTTCTGTTTGTTCAACTAAAAGAGTTGAACCTTAGTTTTGATTGAGCCGTTCTGAAACACTATTTCTGTAGAAAATGCAAGTGGAGATTCGGAGCGCTAAGAGGGTAATAGTGGAAAAAGGAATGTCTCCAAATATAAACTACACAGAATCATTCTGTGAAACTTCTTTCTGATCTGTGCATTCAGCTAACAGAGTTAAACCATACTTTTGATTGAGCAGATCTGAACACTCTTTCTGTAGAAAATGCAACTGGACATTTGGAGCGCTAAGAGAGTAGTAGTGGAAAAAGGAATATATTCAAATATAAACTACACAGAAGCATTCTGTGAAACTTCTTTCTGATCTGAGCATTCAGCTAACAGAGTTAAACCATACTTTTGATTGAGCAGTTTTGAAACACTCTGTCTGTAGAAAATGCAACTGGACATTCCTAGCGCTAAGTGGGTAATACTGGAAAAAAGAATATGTTCAGATATAAACTACACAGTAGCATTCTGTGAAAATTCTCTCTGTACTGTGCATTCAACTAACAGAGTTGAACCTTACTTTTGATTGAGCCTTTCTGAAACACTCTTTCTGTAGAAACTGCAATTGGACATTCTGAGCGCTAAGAGGCCTCTATTGGGAAAAATAATATCTTCAAATAAAAACTACACAGAAGCATTGTGTGAAACTTATTTCTGATATGTTCATTAAGCTAACAGAGTTAAACCATACTTTTGATTGCGCAGTTCTGAACACTCTTTCTTTAGAAAATGCAAGTGGACATTCGGAGCGCTAAGAGGGTAATAGTGGAAAAAGGAATATATTCAAATATAAACTACGCAGTAGCATTCTGTGAAAATTCTTTCTGTTCTGTGCATTCAACTAACAGAGTTGAACCTTACTTTTGATTGAGCCGTTCTGAAACAATCTTTCTGTAGAAACTGCAATTGGACATGCTAAGCGCTAAGAGGCCTACATTGGGAAAAAGAATATCTTCCAATAAAAACTACACAGATGCATTCTGTGAAACTTATTTCTGATCTGTAAATTCAGTTAACAGAGATAAAACATATTTTTGATTGAGCAGTTATGAAACACTCTTTTTGTAGAAAATGCAAGTGGAGATTCGGAGCGCTAAGAGGGTAATAGTGGAAAAAGGAATGTCTTCAAATATAAACTACACAAAATCATTCGGTGAAACTTATTTCTGATCTGTGCATTCAGCTAACAGAGTTAAACCATACTTTTGATTGAGCAGATCTGAACACTCTTTCTGTTGAAAATGCAACTGGACATTTGGAGCGCTAAGAGCGTAGTAGTGGAAAAAGGAATATATTCAAATATAAACTTCACAGAAGCATTCTGTGAAACTTCTTTCTGATCTGAGCATTCAGCTAACAGAGTCAAACCATACTTTTGATTGAGCAGTTTTGAAACACTCTGTCTGTAGAAAATGCAACTGGACATTCGTAGCGCTAAGTGGGTAATAGTGGAAAAAAGAATATGTTCAAATATGAACTACACAGAAGCATTGTATGAAACTTCTTTCTGTTCTGTGCATTCAACTAACAGAGTTGAACCTTACTTTTGATTGAGCCGTTCTGAAACACTCTTTCTGTAGAAACTGCAATTGGACATTCTGAGCGCTAAGAGGCCTATATTGGGAAAAAGAATGTCAACAAATAAAAACTACACAGAAGAATTGTGTGAAACTTCTTTCTGTTCTGTTTGTTCAACTAAAAGAGTTGAACCTCAGTTTTGATTGAGCCGTTCTGAAACAATCTTTCTGTAGAAAATGCAAGTGGAGATTCGGAGCGCTAAGAGGGTAATAGTGGAAAAAGGAATGTCTCCAAATATAAACTACACAGAATCATTCTGTGAAACTTATTTCTGATCTGTGCATTCAGCTAACAGAGTTAAACCATACTTTTGATTGAGCAGATCTGAACACTCTTTCTGTAGAAAATGCAACTGGACATTTGGAGCGCTAAGAGAGTAGTAGTGGAAAAAGGAATATATTCAAATATAAACTACACAGAAGCATTGTGTGAAACTTCTTTCTGATCTGAGCATTCAGCTAACAGAGGTAAACCATACTTTTGATTGAGCAGTATTGAAACACTCTGTCTGTAGAAAATGCAACTGGACATTCGTAGCGCTAAGTGGGTAATAGTGGAAAAAAGAATATGTTCAAATATAAACTACACAGAAGCATTGTATGAAACTTCTTTCTGTTCTGTGCATTCAACTAACAGAGTTGAACTTTACTTTTGATTGAGCCTTTCTGAAACACTCTTTCTGTAGAAACTGCAATTGGACATTCTGAGCGCTAAGAGGCCTATATTGGGAAAAAAAATATCTTCAAATAAAAACTACACAGAAGCATTGTGTGAAACTTATTCCTGATATGTTCATTAAGCTAACAGAGTTAAACCATACTTTTGATTGCGCAGTTCTCAACACTCTTTCTGTAGAAAATGCAAGTGGACATTCGGAGCGCTAAGAGGGTAATAGTGGAAAAAGGAATATATTCAAATATAAACTACACAGTAGCATTCTGTGAAAATTCTCTCTGTACTGTGCATTCAACTAACAGAGTTGAACCTTACTTTTGATTGAGCCGTTCTGATACACTCTTTCTGTAGAAACTGCAATTGGACATTCTGAGCGCTAAGAGGCCTATATTGGGAAAAATAATATCTTCAAATAAAAACTACACAGAAGCATTGTGTGAAACTTATTCCTGATATGTTCATTAAGCTAACAGAGTTAAACCATACTTTTGATTGCGCAGTTCTCAACACTCTTTCTGTAGAAAATGCAAGTGGACATTCGGAGCGCTAAGAGGGTAATAGTGGAAAAAGGAATATATTCAAATATAAACTACACAGTAGCATTCTGGGAAAATTCTCTCTGTACTGTGCATTCAACTAACAGAGTTGAACCTTACTTTTGATTGAGCCGTTCTGAAACACTCTTTCTGTAGAAACTGCAATTGGACATGCTAAGCGCTAAGAGGCCTACATTGGGAAAAAGAATATCTTCAAATAAAAACTACACAGATGCATTCTGTGAAACTTATTTCTGATCTGTAAATTCAGTTAACAGAGATAAAACATATTTTTGATTGAGCAGTTATGAAACACTCTTTTTGTAGAAAATGCAAGTGGAGATTCGGAGCGCTAAGAGGGTAATAGTGGAAAAAGGAATGTCTTCAAATATAAACTACACAGAATCATTCGGTGAAACTTCTTTCTGATCTGTGCATTCAGCTAACAGAGTTAAACCATACTTTTGATTGAGCAGATCTGAACACTCTTTCTGTAGAAAATGCAACTGGACATTTGGAGCGCTAAGAGCGTAGTAGTGGAAAAAGGAATATATTCAAATATAAACTACACAGAAGCATTCTGTGAAACTTCTTTCTGATCTGAGCATTCAGCGAACAGAGTTAAACCATACTTTTGATTGAGCAGTTTTGAAACACTCTGTCTGTAGTAAATGCAACTGGACATTCGTAGCGCTAAGTGGGTAATAGAGGAAAAAAGAATATGTTCAAATATAAACTACACAGAAGCATTGTATGAAACTCCTTTCTGTTCTGTGCATTCAACTAACAGAGTTGAACCTTACTTTTGATTGAGCCGTTCTGAAACACTCTTTCTGTAGAAACTGCAATTGGACATTCTGAGCGCTAAGAGGCCTATATTGGGAAAAAGAATGTCTACAAATAAAAACTACACAGAAGAATTGCGTGAAACTTCTTTCTGTTCTGTTTGTTCAACTAAAAGAGTTGAACCTTAGTTTTGATTGAGCCGTTCTGAAACACTCTTTCTGTAGAAAATGCAAGTGGAGATTCGGAGCGCTAAGAGGGTAATAGTGGAAAAAGGAATGTCTCCAAATATAAACTACACAGAATCATTCTGAGAAACTTCTTTCTGATCTGTGCATTCAGCTAACAGAGTTAAACCATACTTTTGATTGAGCAGACATGAACACTCTTTCTGTAGAAAATGCAACTGGACATTTGGAGCGTTAAGAGAGTAGTAGTGGAAAAAGGAATATATTCAAATATAAACTACACAGAAGCATTCTGTGAAACTTCTTTCTGATCTGAGCATTCAGCTAACAGAGTTAAACCATACTTTTGCTTGAGCAGTTTTGAAACACTCTGTCTGTAGAAAATGCAACTGGACATTCGTAGCGCTAAGTGGGTAATAGTGGAAAAAAGAATATGTTCAAATATAAACTACACAGAAGCATTGTATGAAACTTCTTTCTGTTCTGTGCATTCAACTAACAGAGTTGAACCTCACTTTTGATTGAGCCTTTCTGAAACACTCTTTCTGTAGAAACTGCAATTGGACATTCTGAGCGCTAAGAGGCCTCTATTGGGAAAAATAATATCTTCAAATAAAAACTACACAGAAGCATTGTGTGAAACTTATTTCTGATATGTTCATTAAGCTAACAGAGTTAAACCATACTTTTGATTGCGCAGTTCTGAACACTCTTTCTGTAGAAAATGCAAGTGGACATTCGGAGCGCTAAGAGGGTATTAGTGGAAAAAGGAATATATTCAAATATAAACTACACAGTAGCATTCTGTGAAAATTCTTTCTGTTCTGTGCATTCAACTAACAGAGTTGAACCTTACTTTTGATTGAGCCGTTCTGAAACACTCTTTCTGTAGAAACTGCAAGTGGACATGCTAAGCGCTAAGAGGCCTACATTGGGAAAAAGAATATCTTCAAATAAAAACTACACAGATGCATTCTGTGAAACTTATTTCTGATCTGTAAATTCAGGTAACAGAGATAAAACATATTTTTGATTGAGCAGTTATGAAACACTCTTTTTGTAGAAAATGCAAGTGGAGATTCGGAGCGCTAAGAGGGTAATAGTGGAAAAAGGAATGTCTTCAAATATAAACTACACAGAATCATTCGGTGAAACTTCTTTCTGATCTGTGCATTCAGCTAACAGAGTTAAACCATACTTTTGATTGAGCAGATCTGAACACTCTTTCTGTAGAAAATGCAACTGGACATTTGGAGCGCTAAGAGCGTAGTAGTGGAAAAAGGATTATATTCAAATATAAACTACACAGAAGCATTCTGTGAATCTTCTTTCTGATCTGAGCATTCAGCTAACAGAGTTAAACCATACTTTTGATTGAGCAGTTTTGAAACACTCTGTCTGTAGAAAATGCAACTGGACATTCGTAGCGCTAACTGGGTAATAGTGGAAAAAAGAATATGTTCAAATATAAACTACACAGAAGCATTGTATGAAACTACTTTCTGTTCTGTGCATTCAACTAACAGAGTTGAACCTTACTTTTGATTGAGCCGTTCTGAAACACTCTTTCTGTAGAAACTGCAATTGGACATTCTGAGCGCTAAGAGGCCTATATTGGGAAAAAGAATGTCTACAAATAAAAACTACACAGAATAATTGTGTGAAACTTCTTTCTGTTCTGTTTGTTCAACTAAAAGAGTTGAACCTTAGTTTTGATTGAGCCGTTCTGAAACACTCTTTCTGTAGAAAATACAAGTGGAGATTCGGAGCGCTAAGAGGGTAATAGTGGAAAAAGGAATGTCTCCAAATATAAACTACACAGAATCATTCCGTGAAACTTCTTTCTGATCTGTGCATTCAGCTAACAGAGTTAAAACATACTTTTGATTGAGCAGACATGAACACTCTTTCTGTAGAAAATGCAACTGGACATTTGGAGTGCTAAGAGAGTAGTAGTGGAAAAAGGAATATATTCAAATATAAACTACACAGAAGCATTCTGTGAAACTTCTTTCTGATCTGAGCATTCAGCTAACAGAGTTAAACCATACTTTTGATTGAGCAGTTTTGAAACACTCTGTCTGTAGAAAATGCAACTGGACATTCGTAGCGCTAAGTGGGTAATAGTGGAAAAAAGAATATGTTCAAATATAAACTACACAGAAGCATTGTATGAAACTTCTTTCGGTTCTGTGCATTCAACTAACAGAGTTGAACTTCACTTTTGATTGAGCCTTTCTGAAACACTCTTTCTGTAGAAACTGCAATTGGACATTCTGAGCGCTAAGAGGCCTCTATTGGGAAAAATAATATCTTCAAATAAAAACTACACAGAAGCATTGTGTGAAACTTATTTCTGATATGTTCATTAAGCTAACAGAGTTAAACCATACTTTTGATTGCGCAGTTCTGAACACTCTTTCTGTAGAAAATGCAAGTGGACATTCGGAGCGCTAAGAGTGTATTAGTGGAAAAAGGAATATATTCAAATATAAACTACACAGTAGCATTCTGTGAAAATTCTTTCTGTTCTGTGCATTCAACTAACAGAGTTGAACCTTACTTTTGATTGAGCCGTTCTGAAACACTCTTTCTGTAGAAACTGCAAGTGGACATGCTAAGCGCTAAGAGGCCTACATTGGGAAAAAGAATATCTTCAAATAAAAACTACACAGATGCATTCTGTGAAACTTATTTCTGATCTGTAAATTCAGGTAACAGAGATAAAACATATTTTTGATTGAGCAGTTATGAAACACTCTTTTTGTAGAAAATGCAAGTGGAGATTCGGAGCGCTAACAGGGTAATAGTGGAAAAAGGAATGTCTTCAAATATAAACTACACAGAATCATTCGGTGAAACTTCTTTCTGATATGTGCATTCAGCTAACAGAGTTAAACCATACTTTTGATTCAGCAGATCTGAACACTCTTTCTGTAGAAAATGCAACTGGACATTTGGAGCGCTAAGAGAGTAGTAGTGGAAAAAGGAATATATTCAAATATAAACTACACAGAAGCATTCTGTGAAACTTCTTTCTGATCTGAGCATTCAGCTAACAGAGTTAAACCATACTTTTGATTGAGCAGTTTTGAAACACTCTGTCTGTAGAAAATGCAACTGGACATTCGTAGCACTAAGTGGGTAATAGTGGAAAAAAGAATATGTTCAAATATAAACTACACAGAAGCATTGTATGAAACTTCTTTCTGTTCTGTGCATTCAACTAACAGAGTTGAACCTTACTTTTGATTGAGCCGTTCTGAAACACTCTTTCTGTAGAAACTGCAATTGGGCATTCTGAGCGCTAAGAGGCCTATATTGGGAAAAAGAATGTCTACAAATAAAAACTACACAGAAGAATTTTGTGAAACTTCTTTCTGTTCTGTTTGTTCAACTAAAAGAGTTGAACCTTAGTTTTGTTTGAGCCGTTCTGAAACACTCTTTCTGTAGAAAATGCAAGTGGAGATTCGGAGCGCTAAGAGGGTTATAGTGGAAAAAGGAATGTCTCCAAATATAAACTACACAGAATCATTCTGTGAAACTTCTTTCTGATCTGTGCATTCAGCTAACAGTGTTAAACCATACTTTTGATTGAGCAGATCTGAACACTCTTTCTGTAGAAAATGCAACTGGACATTTGGAGCGCTAAGAGAGTAGTAGTGGAAAAAGGAATATATTCAAATATAAACTACACAGAAGCATTCTGTGAAACTTCTTTCTGATCTGAGCATTCAGCTAACAGAGTTAAACCATACTTTTAATTGAGCAGTTTTGAAACACTCTGTCTGTAGAAAATGCAACTGGACATTCGTAGCGCTAAGTGGGTAATAGTGGAAAAAAGAATATTTTCAAATATAAACTACACAGAGGCATTGTATGAAACTTCTTTCTGTTCTGTGCATTCAACTAACAGAGTTGAACCTTACTTTTGATTGAGCCTTTCTGAAACACTCTTTCTGTAGAAACTGCAATTGGACATTCTGAGCGCTAAGAGGCCTCTATTGGGAAAAATAATATCTTCAAATAAAAACTACACAGAAGCATTGTGTGAAACTTATTTCTGATATGTTCATTAAGCTAACAGAGTTAAACCATACTTTTGATTGCGCAGTTCTGAACACTCTTTCTGTAGAAAATGCAAGTGGACATTCGGAGCGCTAAGAGGGTAATAGTGGAAAAAGGAATATATTCAAATATAAACTACACAGTAGCATTCGGTGAAAATTCTTTCTGTTCTGTGCATTCAACTAACAGAGTTGAACCTTACTTTTGATTGAGCCGTTCTGAAACACTCTTTCTGTAGAAACTGCAATTGGACATGCTAAGCGCTAAGAGGCCTACATTGGGAAAAAGAATATCTTCAAATAAAAACTACACAGATGCATTCTGTGAAACTTATTTCTGATCTGTAAATTCAGTTAACAGAGATAAAACATATTTTTGATTGAGCAGTTATGAAACACTCTTTTTGTAGAAAATGCAAGTGGAGATTCGGAGCGCTAAGAGTGTAATAATGGAAAAAGGAATGTCTTCAAATATAAACTACACAGAATCATTCGGTGAAACTTCTTTCTGATCTGTGCATTCAGCTAACAGAGTTAAACCATACTTTTGATTGAGCAGATCTGAACACTCTTTCTGTTGAAAATGCAACTGGACATTTGGAGCGCTAAGAGCGTAGTAGTGGAAAAAGGAATATATTCAAATATAAACTACACAGAAGAATTCTGTGAAACTTCTTTCTGATCTGAGCATTCAGCTAACAGAGTTAAACCATACTTTTGATTGAGCAGTTTTGAAACACTCTGTCTGTAGAAAATGCAACTGGACATTCGTAGCGCTAAGTGGGTTATAGTGGAAAAAAGAATATGTTCAAATATGAACTACACAGAAGCATTGTATGAAACTTCTTTCTGTTCTGTGCATTCAACTAACAGAGTTGAACCTTACTTTTGATTGAGCCGTTCTGAAAACATCTTTCTGTAGAAACTGCAATTGGACATTCTGAGCGCTAAGAGGCCTATATTGGGAAAAAGAATGTCTACAAATAAAAACTACACAGAAGAATTGTGTGAAACTTCTTTCTGTTCTGTTTGTTCAACTAAAAGAGTTGAACCTTAGTTTTGATTGAGCCGTTCTGAAACACTCTTTCTGTAGAAAATGCAAGTGGAGATTCGGAGCGCTAAGAGGGTAATAGTGGAAAAAGGAATGTCTCCAAATATAAACTACACAGAATCATTCTGTGAAACTTCTTTCAGATCTGTGCATTCAGCTAACAGAGTTAAACCATACTTTTGATTGAGCAGATCTGAACACTCTTTCTGTAGAAAATGCAACTGGACATTTGGAGCGCTAAGAGAGTAGTAGTGGAAAAAGGAATATATTCAAATATAAACTACACAGAAGCATTCTGTGAAACATCTTTCTGATCTGAGCATTCAGCTAACAGAGTTAAACCATACTTTTGATTGAGCAGTTTTGAAACACTCTGTCTGTAGAAAATGCAACTGGACATTCCTAGCGCTAAGTGGGTAATACTGGAAAAAAGAATATGTTCAGATATAAACTACACAGTAGCATTCTGTGAAAATTCTCTCTGTACTGTGCATTCAACTAACAGAGTTGAACCTTACTTTTGATTGAGCCTTTCTGAAACACTCTTTCTGTAGAAACTGCAATTGGACATTCTGAGCGCTAAGAGGCCTCTATTGGGAAAAATAATATCTTCAAATAAAAACTACACAGAAGCATTGTGTGAAACTTATTTCTGATATGTTCATTAAGCTAACAGAGTTAAACCATACTTTTGATTGCGCAGTTCTGAACACTCTTTCTTTAGAAAATGCAAGTGGACATTCGGAGCGCTAAGAGGGTAATAGTGGAAAAAGGAATATATTCAAATATAAACTACGCAGTAGCATTCTGTGAAAATTCTTTCTGTTCTGTGCATTCAACTAACAGAGTTGAACCTTACTTTTGATTGAGCCGTTCTGAAACAATCTTTCTGTAGAAACTGCAATTGGACATGCTAAGCGCTAAGAGGCCTACATTGGGAAAAAGAATATCTTCCAATAAAAACTACACAGATGCATTCTGTGAAACTTATTTCTGATCTGTAAATTCAGTTAACAGAGATAAAACATATTTTTGATTGAGCAGTTATGAAACACTCTTTTTGTAGAAAATGCAAGTGGAGATTCGGAGCGCTAAGAGGGTAATAGTGGAAAAAGGAATGTCTTCAAATATAAACTACACAAAATCATTCGGTGAAACTTATTTCTGATCTGTGCATTCAGCTAACAGAGTTAAACCATACTTTTGATTGAGCAGATCTGAACACTCTTTCTGTTGAAAATGCAACTGGACATTTGGAGCGCTAAGAGCGTAGTAGTGGAAAAAGGAATATATTCAAATATAAACTTCACAGAAGCATTCTGTGAAACTTCTTTCTGATCTGAGCATTCAGCTAACAGAGTCAAACCATACTTTTGATTGAGCAGTTTTGAAACACTCTGTCTGTAGAAAATGCAACTGGACATTCGTAGCGCTAAGTGGGTAATAGTGGAAAAAAGAATATGTTCAAATATGAACTACACAGAAGCATTGTATGAAACTTCTTTCTGTTCTGTGCATTCAACTAACAGAGTTGAACCTTACTTTTGATTGAGCCGTTCTGAAACACTCTTTCTGTAGAAACTGCAATTGGACATTCTGAGCGCTAAGAGGCCTATATTGGGAAAAAGAATGTCAACAAATAAAAACTACACAGAAGAATTGTGTGAAACTTCTTTCTGTTCTGTTTGTTCAACTAAAAGAGTTGAACCTCAGTTTTGATTGAGCCGTTCTGAAACAATCTTTCTGTAGAAAATGCAAGTGGAGATTCGGAGCGCTAAGAGGGTAATAGTGGAAAAAGGAATGTCTCCAAATATAAACTACACAGAATCATTCTGTGAAACTTATTTCTGATCTGTGCATTCAGCTAACAGAGTTAAACCATACTTTTGATTGAGCAGATCTGAACACTCTTTCTGTAGAAAATGCAACTGGACATTTGGAGCGCTAAGAGAGTAGTAGTGGAAAAAGGAATATATTCAAATATAAACTACACAGAAGCATTCTGTGAAACTTCTTTCTGATCTGAGCATTCAGCTAACAGAGGTAAACCATACTTTTGATTGAGCAGTATTGAAACACTCTGTCTGTAGAAAATGCAACTGGACATTCGTAGCGCTAAGTGGGTAATAGTGGAAAAAAGAATATGTTCAAATATAAACTACACAGAAGCATTGTATGAAACTTCTTTCTGTTCTGTGCATTCAACTAACAGAGTTGAACTTTACTTTTGATTGAGCCTTTCTGAAACACTCTTTCTGTAGAAACTGCAATTGGACATTCTGAGCGCTAAGAGGCCTATATTGGGAAAAAAAATATCTTCAAATAAAAACTACACAGAAGCATTGTGTGAAACTTATTCCTGATATGTTCATTAAGCTAACAGAGTTAAACCATACTTTTGATTGCGCAGTTCTCAACACTCTTTCTGTAGAAAATGCAAGTGGACATTCGGAGCGCTAAGAGGGTAATAGTGGAAAAAGGAATATATTCAAATATAAACTACACAGTAGCATTCTGTGAAAATTCTCTCTGTACTGTGCATTCAACTAACAGAGTTGAACCTTACTTTTGATTGAGCCGTTCTGATACACTCTTTCTGTAGAAACTGCAATTGGACATTCTGAGCGCTAAGAGGCCTATATTGGGAAAAATAATATCTTCAAATAAAAACTACACAGAAGCATTGTGTGAAACTTATTCCTGATATGTTCATTAAGCTAACAGAGTTAAACCATACTTTTGATTGCGCAGTTCTCAACACTCTTTCTGTAGAAAATGCAAGTGGACATTCGGAGCGCTAAGAGGGTAATAGTGGAAAAAGGAATATATTCAAATATAAACTACACAGTAGCATTCTGGGAAAATTCTCTCTGTACTGTGCATTCAACTAACAGAGTTGAACCTTACTTTTGATTGAGCCGTTCTGAAACACTCTTTCTGTAGAAACTGCAATTGGACATGCTAAGCGCTAAGAGGCCTACATTGGGAAAAAGAATATCTTCAAATAAAAACTACACAGATGCATTCTGTGAAACTTATTTCTGATCTGTAAATTCAGTTAACAGAGATAAAACATATTTTTGATTGAGCAGTTATGAAACACTCTTTTTGTAGAAAATGCAAGTGGAGATTCGGAGCGCTAAGAGGGTAATAGTGGAAAAAGGAATGTCTTCAAATATAAACTACACAGAATCATTCGGTGAAACTTCTTTCTGATCTGTGCATTCAGCTAACAGAGTTAAACCATACTTTTGATTGAGCAGATCTGAACACTCTTTCTGTAGAAAATGCAACTGGACATTTGGAGCGCTAAGAGCGTAGTAGTGGAAAAAGGAATATATTCAAATATAAACTACACAGAAGCATTCTGTGAAACTTCTTTCTGATCTGAGCATTCAGCGAACAGAGTTAAACCATACTTTTGATTGAGCAGTTTTGAAACACTCTGTCTGTAGTAAATGCAACTGGACATTCGTAGCGCTAAGTGGGTAATAGAGGAAAAAAGAATATGTTCAAATATAAACTACACAGAAGCATTGTATGAAACTCCTTTCTGTTCTGTGCATTCAACTAACAGAGTTGAACCTTACTTTTGATTGAGCCGTTCTGAAACACTCTTTCTGTAGAAACTGCAATTGGACATTCTGAGCGCTAAGAGGCCTATATTGGGAAAAAGAATGTCTACAAATAAAAACTACACAGAAGAATTGCGTGAAACTTCTTTCTGTTCTGTTTGTTCAACTAAAAGAGTTGAACCTTAGTTTTGATTGAGCCGTTCTGAAACACTCTTTCTGTAGAAAATGCAAGTGGAGATTCGGAGCGCTAAGAGGGTAATAGTGGAAAAAGGAATGTCTCCAAATATAAACTACACAGAATCATTCTGAGAAACTTCTTTCTGATCTGTGCATTCAGCTAACAGAGTTAAACCATACTTTTGATTGAGCAGACATGAACACTCTTTCTGTAGAAAATGCAACTGGACATTTGGAGCGTTAAGAGAGTAGTAGTGGAAAAAGGAATATATTCAAATATAAACTACACAGAAGCATTCTGTGAAACTTCTTTCTGATCTGAGCATTCAGCTAACAGAGTTAAACCATACTTTTGCTTGAGCAGTTTTGAAACACTCTGTCTGTAGAAAATGCAACTGGACATTCGTAGCGCTAAGTGGGTAATAGTGGAAAAAAGAATATGTTCAAATATAAACTACACAGAAGCATTGTATGAAACTTCTTTCTGTTCTGTGCATTCAACTAACAGAGTTGAACCTCACTTTTGATTGAGCCTTTCTGAAACACTCTTTCTGTAGAAACTGCAATTGGACATTCTGAGCGCTAAGAGGCCTCTATTGGGAAAAATAATATCTTCAAATAAAAACTACACAGAAGCATTGTGTGAAACTTATTTCTGATATGTTCATTAAGCTAACAGAGTTAAACCATACTTTTGATTGCGCAGTTCTGAACACTCTTTCTGTAGAAAATGCAAGTGGACATTCGGAGCGCTAAGAGGGTATTAGTGGAAAAAGGAATATATTCAAATATAAACTACACAGTAGCATTCTGTGAAAATTCTTTCTGTTCTGTGCATTCAACTAACAGAGTTGAACCTTACTTTTGATTGAGCCGTTCTGAAACACTCTTTCTGTAGAAACTGCAAGTGGACATGCTAAGCGCTAAGAGGCCTACATTGGGAAAAAGAATATCTTCAAATAAAAACTACACAGATGCATTCTGTGAAACTTATTTCTGATCTGTAAATTCAGGTAACAGAGATAAAACATATTTTTGATTGAGCAGTTATGAAACACTCTTTTTGTAGAAAATGCAAGTGGAGATTCGGAGCGCTAAGAGGGTAATAGTGGAAAAAGGAATGTCTTCAAATATAAACTACACAGAATCATTCGGTGAAACTTCTTTCTGATCTGTGCATTCAGCTAACAGAGTTAAACCATACTTTTGATTGAGCAGATCTGAACACTCTTTCTGTAGAAAATGCAACTGGACATTTGGAGCGCTAAGAGCGTAGTAGTGGAAAAAGGATTATATTCAAATATAAACTACACAGAAGCATTCTGTGAATCTTCTTTCTGATCTGAGCATTCAGCTAACAGAGTTAAACCATACTTTTGATTGAGCAGTTTTGAAACACTCTGTCTGTAGAAAATGCAACTGGACATTCGTAGCGCTAACTGGGTAATAGTGGAAAAAAGAATATGTTCAAATATAAACTACACAGAAGCATTGTATGAAACTACTTTCTGTTCTGTGCATTCAACTAACAGAGTTGAACCTTACTTTTGATTGAGCCGTTCTGAAACACTCTTTCTGTAGAAACTGCAATTGGACATTCTGAGCGCTAAGAGGCCTATATTGGGAAAAAGAATGTCTACAAATAAAAACTACACAGAATAATTGTGTGAAACTTCTTTCTGTTCTGTTTGTTCAACTAAAAGAGTTGAACCTTAGTTTTGATTGAGCCGTTCTGAAACACTCTTTCTGTAGAAAATACAAGTGGAGATTCGGAGCGCTAAGAGGGTAATAGTGGAAAAAGGAATGTCTCCAAATATAAACTACACAGAATCATTCCGTGAAACTTCTTTCTGATCTGTGCATTCAGCTAACAGAGTTAAAACATACTTTTGATTGAGCAGACATGAACACTCTTTCTGTAGAAAATGCAACTGGACATTTGGAGTGCTAAGAGAGTAGTAGTGGAAAAAGGAATATATTCAAATATAAACTACACAGAAGCATTCTGTGAAACTTCTTTCTGATCTGAGCATTCAGCTAACAGAGTTAAACCATACTTTTGATTGAGCAGTTTTGAAACACTCTGTCTGTAGAAAATGCAACTGGACATTCGTAGCGCTAAGTGGGTAATAGTGGAAAAAAGAATATGTTCAAATATAAACTACACAGAAGCATTGTATGAAACTTCTTTCGGTTCTGTGCATTCAACTAACAGAGTTGAACTTCACTTTTGATTGAGCCTTTCTGAAACACTCTTTCTGTAGAAACTGCAATTGGACATTCTGAGCGCTAAGAGGCCTCTATTGGGAAAAATAATATCTTCAAATAAAAACTACACAGAAGCATTGTGTGAAACTTATTTCTGATATGTTCATTAAGCTAACAGAGTTAAACCATACTTTTGATTGCGCAGTTCTGAACACTCTTTCTGTAGAAAATGCAAGTGGACATTCGGAGCGCTAAGAGTGTATTAGTGGAAAAAGGAATATATTCAAATATAAACTACACAGTAGCATTCTGTGAAAATTCTTTCTGTTCTGTGCATTCAACTAACAGAGTTGAACCTTACTTTTGATTGAGCCGTTCTGAAACACTCTTTCTGTAGAAACTGCAAGTGGACATGCTAAGCGCTAAGAGGCCTACATTGGGAAAAAGAATATCTTCAAATAAAAACTACACAGATGCATTCTGTGAAACTTATTTCTGATCTGTAAATTCAGGTAACAGAGATAAAACATATTTTTGATTGAGCAGTTATGAAACACTCTTTTTGTAGAAAATGCAAGTGGAGATTCGGAGCGCTAACAGGGTAATAGTGGAAAAAGGAATGTCTTCAAATATAAACTACACAGAATCATTCGGTGAAACTTCTTTCTGATATGTGCATTCAGCTAACAGAGTTAAACCATACTTTTGATTCAGCAGATCTGAACACTCTTTCTGTAGAAAATGCAACTGGACATTTGGAGCGCTAAGAGAGTAGTAGTGGAAAAAGGAATATATTCAAATATAAACTACACAGAAGCATTCTGTGAAACTTCTTTCTGATCTGAGCATTCAGCTAACAGAGTTAAACCATACTTTTGATTGAGCAGTTTTGAAACACTCTGTCTGTAGAAAATGCAACTGGACATTCGTAGCACTAAGTGGGTAATAGTGGAAAAAAGAATATGTTCAAATATAAACTACACAGAAGCATTGTATGAAACTTCTTTCTGTTCTGTGCATTCAACTAACAGAGTTGAACCTTACTTTTGATTGAGCCGTTCTGAAACACTCTTTCTGTAGAAACTGCAATTGGGCATTCTGAGCGCTAAGAGGCCTATATTGGGAAAAAGAATGTCTACAAATAAAAACTACACAGAAGAATTTTGTGAAACTTCTTTCTGTTCTGTTTGTTCAACTAAAAGAGTTGAACCTTAGTTTTGTTTGAGCCGTTCTGAAACACTCTTTCTGTAGAAAATGCAAGTGGAGATTCGGAGCGCTAAGAGGGTTATAGTGGAAAAAGGAATGTCTCCAAATATAAACTACACAGAATCATTCTGTGAAACTTCTTTCTGATCTGTGCATTCAGCTAACAGTGTTAAACCATACTTTTGATTGAGCAGATCTGAACACTCTTTCTGTAGAAAATGCAACTGGACATTTGGAGCGCTAAGAGAGTAGTAGTGGAAAAAGGAATATATTCAAATATAAACTACACAGAAGCATTCTGTGAAACTTCTTTCTGATCTGAGCATTCAGCTAACAGAGTTAAACCATACTTTTAATTGAGCAGTTTTGAAACACTCTGTCTGTAGAAAATGCAACTGGACATTCGTAGCGCTAAGTGGGTAATAGTGGAAAAAAGAATATTTTCAAATATAAACTACACAGAGGCATTGTATGAAACTTCTTTCTGTTCTGTGCATTCAACTAACAGAGTTGAACCTTACTTTTGATTGAGCCTTTCTGAAACACTCTTTCTGTAGAAACTGCAATTGGACATTCTGAGCGCTAAGAGGCCTCTATTGGGAAAAATAATATCTTCAAATAAAAACTACACAGAAGCATTGTGTGAAACTTATTTCTGATATGTTCATTAAGCTAACAGAGTTAAACCATACTTTTGATTGCGCAGTTCTGAACACTCTTTCTGTAGAAAATGCAAGTGGACATTCGGAGCGCTAAGAGGGTAATAGTGGAAAAAGGAATATATTCAAATATAAACTACACAGTAGCATTCGGTGAAAATTCTTTCTGTTCTGTGCATTCAACTAACAGAGTTGAACCTTACTTTTGATTGAGCCGTTCTGAAACACTCTTTCTGTAGAAACTGCAATTGGACATGCTAAGCGCTAAGAGGCCTACATTGGGAAAAAGAATATCTTCAAATAAAAACTACACAGATGCATTCTGTGAAACTTATTTCTGATCTGTAAATTCAGTTAACAGAGATAAAACATATTTTTGATTGAGCAGTTATGAAACACTCTTTTTGTAGAAAATGCAAGTGGAGATTCGGAGCGCTAAGAGTGTAATAATGGAAAAAGGAATGTCTTCAAATATAAACTACACAGAATCATTCGGTGAAACTTCTTTCTGATCTGTGCATTCAGCTAACAGAGTTAAACCATACTTTTGATTGAGCAGATCTGAACACTCTTTCTGTTGAAAATGCAACTGGACATTTGGAGCGCTAAGAGCGTAGTAGTGGAAAAAGGAATATATTCAAATATAAACTACACAGAAGAATTCTGTGAAACTTCTTTCTGATCTGAGCATTCAGCTAACAGAGTTAAACCATACTTTTGATTGAGCAGTTTTGAAACACTCTGTCTGTAGAAAATGCAACTGGACATTCGTAGCGCTAAGTGGGTTATAGTGGAAAAAAGAATATGTTCAAATATGAACTACACAGAAGCATTGTATGAAACTTCTTTCTGTTCTGTGCATTCAACTAACAGAGTTGAACCTTACTTTTGATTGAGCCGTTCTGAAAACATCTTTCTGTAGAAACTGCAATTGGACATTCTGAGCGCTAAGAGGCCTATATTGGGAAAAAGAATGTCTACAAATAAAAACTACACAGAAGAATTGTGTGAAACTTCTTTCTGTTCTGTTTGTTCAACTAAAAGAGTTGAACCTTAGTTTTGATTGAGCCGTTCTGAAACACTCTTTCTGTAGAAAATGCAAGTGGAGATTCGGAGCGCTAAGAGGGTAATAGTGGAAAAAGGAATGTCTCCAAATATAAACTACACAGAATCATTCTGTGAAACTTCTTTCAGATCTGTGCATTCAGCTAACAGAGTTAAACCATACTTTTGATTGAGCAGATCTGAACACTCTTTCTGTAGAAAATGCAACTGGACATTTGGAGCGCTAAGAGAGTAGTAGTGGAAAAAGGAATATATTCAAATATAAACTACACAGAAGCATTCTGTGAAACATCTTTCTGATCTGAGCATTCAGCTAACAGAGTTAAACAATACTTTTGATTGAGCAGTTTTGAAACACTCTGTCTGTAGGAAATGCAACTGGACATTCGTAGCGCTAAGTGGGTAATAGTGGAAAAAAGAATATGTTCAAATATAAACTACACAGAAGCATTGTATGAAACTTCTTTCTGTTCTGTGCATTCAACTAACAGAGTTGAACCTTACTTTTGATAGAGCCTTTCTGAAACACTCTTTCTGTAGAAACTGCAATTGGACATTCTGAGCGCTAAGAGGCCTCTATTGGGAAAAATAATATCTTCAAATAAAAACTACACAGAAGCATTGTGTGAAACTTATTTCTGATATGTTCATTAAGCTAACAGAGTTAAACCATACTTTTGATTGCGCAGTTCTGAACACTCTTTCTGTAGAAAATGCAAGTGGACATTCGGAGCGCTAAGAGGGTAATAGTGGAAAAAGGAATATATTCAAATATAAACTACACAGTAGCATTCTGTGAAAAATCTTTCTGTTCTGTGCATTCAACTAACAGAGTTGAACCTTACTTTTGATTGAGCCGTTCTGAAACTCTCTTTCTGTAGAAACTGCAATTGGACATGCTAAGCGCTAAGAGGCCTACATTGGGAAAAAGAATATCTTCAAATAAAAACTACACAGATGCATTCTGTGAAACTTATTTCTGATGTGTAAATTCAGTTAACAGAGATAAAACATATTTTTGATTGAGCAGTTATGAAACACTCTTTTTGTAGAAAATGCAAGTGGAGATTCGGAGCGCTAAGAGGGTAATAGTGGAAAAAGGAATGTCTTCAAATATAAACTACACAGAATCATTCGGTGAAACTTATTTCTGATCTGTGCATTCAGCTAACAGAGTTAATCCATACTTTTGATTGAGCAGATCTGAACACTCTTTCTGTTGAAAATGCAACTGGACATTTGGAGCGCTAAGAGCGTAGTAGTGGAAAAAGGAATATATTCAAATATAAACTTCACAGAAGCATTCTGTGAAACTTCTTTCTGATCTGAGCATTCAGCTAACAGAGTCAAACCATACTTTTGATTGAGCAGTTTTGAAACACTCTGTCTGTAGAAAATGCAACTGGACATTCGTAGCGCTAAGTGGGTAATAGTGGAAAAAAGAATATGTTCAAATATGAACTACACAGAAGCATTGTATGAAACTTCTTTCTGTTCTGTGCATTCAACTAACAGAGTTGAACCTTACTTTTGATTGAGCCGTTCTGAAACACTCTTTCTGTAGAAACTGCAATTGGACATTCTGAGCGCTAAGAGGCCTATATTGGGAAAAATAATGTCTACAAATAAAAACTACACAGAAGAATTGTGTGAAACTTCTTTCTGTTCTGTTTGTTCAACTAAAAGAGTTGAACCTTAGTTTTGATTGAGCCGTTCTGAAACAATCTTTCTGTAGAAAATGCAAGTGGAGATTCGGAGCGCTAAGAGGGTAATAGTGGAAAAGGAATGTCTCCAAATATAAACTACACAGAATCATTCTGTGAAACTTATTTCTGATCTGTGCATTCAGCTAACAGAGTTAAACCATACTTTTGATTGAGCAGATCTGAACACTCTTTCTGTAGAAAATGCAACTGGACATTTGGAGCGCTAAGAGAGTAGTAGTGGAAAAAGGAATATATTCAAATATAAACTACACAGAAGCATTCTGTGAAACTTCTTTCTGATCTGAGCATTCAGCTAACAGAGGTAAACCATACTTTTGATTGAGCAGTTTTGAAACACTCTGTCTGTAGAAAATGCAACTGGACATTCGTAGCGCTAAGTGGGTAATAGTGGAAAAAAGAATATGTTCAAATATAAACTACACAGAAGCATTGTATGAAACTTCTTTCTGTTCTGTGCATTCAACTAACAGAGTTGAACTTTACTTTTGATTGAGCCTTTCTGAAACACTCTTTCTGTAGAAACTGCAATTGGACATTCTGAGCGCTAAGAGGCCTATATTGGGAAAAATAATATCTTCAAATAAAAACTACACAGAAGCATTGTGTGAAACTTATTCCTGATATGTTCATTAAGCTAACAGAGTTAAACCATACTTTTGATTGCGCAGTTCTCAACACTCTTTCTGTAGAAAATGCAAGTGGACATTCGGAGCGCTAAGAGGGTAATAGTGGAAAAAGGAATATATTCAAATATAAACTACACAGTAGCATTCTGGGAAAATTCTCTCTGTACTGTGCATTCAACTAACAGAGTTGAACCTTACTTTTGATTGAGCCGTTCTGAAACACTCTTTCTGTAGAAACTGCAATTGGACATGCTAAGCGCTAAGAGGCCTACATTGGGAAAAAGAATATCTTCAAATAAAAACTACACAGATGCATTCTGTGAAACTTATTTCTGATGTGTAAATTCAGTTAACAGAGATAAAACATATTTTTGATTGAGCAGTTATGAAACACTCTTTTTGTAGAAAATGCAAGTGGAGATTCGGAGCGCTAAGAGGGTAATAGTGGAAAAAGTAATGTCTTCAAATATAAACTACACAGAATCATTCGGTGAAACTTGTTTCTGATCTGTGCATTCAGCTAACAGAGTTAAACCATACTTTTGATTGAGCAGATGTGAACACTCTTTCTATTGAAAATGCAACTGGACATTTGGAGCGCTAAGAGCATATTAGTGGAAAAAGGAATATATTCAAATATAAACTACACAGAAGCATTCTGTGAAACTTCTTTCTGATCTGAGCATTCAGCTAACAGAGTTAAACCATACTTTTGATTGAGCAGTTTTGAAACACTCTGTCTGTAGAAAATGCAACTGGACATTCGTAGCGCTAAGCGGGTAATAGTGGAAAAAAGAATATGTTCAAATATAAACTACACAGAAGCATTGTATGAAACTTCTTTCTGTTCTGTGCATTCAACTAACAGAGTTGAACCTTACTTTTGATTGAGCCGTTCTGAAACACTCTTTCTGTAGAAACTGCAATTGGACATTCTGAGCGCTAAGAGGCCTATATTGGGAAAAAGAATGTCTACAAATAAAAACTACACAAAAGAATTGTGTGAAACTTCTTTCTGTTCTGTTTGTTCAACTAAAAGAGTTGAACCTTAGTTTTGATTGAGCCGTTCTGAAACACTATTTCTGTTGAAAATGCAAGTGGAGATTCGGAGCGCTAAGAGGGTAATAGTGGAAAAAGGAATGTCTCCAAATATAAACTACACAGAATCATTCTGTGAAACATCTTTCTGATCTGTGCATTCAGCTAACAGAGTTAAACCATACTTTTGATTGAGCAGATCTGAACACTCTTTCTGTAGAAAATGCAACTGGACATTTGGAGCGCTAAGAGAGTAGTAGTGGAAAAAGGAATATATTCAAATATAAACTACACAGAAGCATTCTGTGAAACTTCTTTCTGATCTGAGCATTCAGCTAACAGAGTTAAACCATACTTTTGATTGAGCAGTTTTGAAACACTCTGTCTGTAGAAAATGCAACTGGATATTCGTAGCGCTAAGTGGGTAATAGTGGAAAAAAGAATATGTACAAATATAAACTACACAGAAGCATTGTATTTAACTTCTGTCTGTTCTGTGCATTCAACTAACAGAGTTGAACCTTACTTTTGATTGAGCCGTTCTGAAACACTCTTTCTGTAGAAATTGCAATTGGACATTCTGAGCGCTAAGAGGCCTATATTGGGAAAAAGAATGTCTACAAATAAAAACTACACAGAAGAATTGTGTGAAACTTCTTTCTGTTCTGTTTGTTCAACTAAAAGAGTTGAACCTTAGTTTTGATTGAGCCGTTCTGAAACACTATTTCTGTAGTAAATGCAAGTGGAGATTCGGAGCGCTAAGAGGGTAATAGTGGAAAAAGGAATGTCTCCAAATATAAACTACACAGAATCATTCTGTGAAACTTCTTTCTGATCTGTGCATTCAGCTAACAGAGTTAAACCATACTTTTGATTGAGCAGATCTGAACACTCTTTCTGTAGAAAATGCAACTGGACATTTGGAGCGCTAAGAGAGTAGTAGTGGAAAAAGGAATATATTCAAATATAAACTACACAGAAGCATTCTGTGAAACTTCTTTCTGATCTGAGCATTCAGCTAACAGAGTTAAACCATACTTTTGATTGAGCAGTTTTGAAACACTCTGTCTGTAGAAAATGCAACTGGACATTCCTAGCGCTAAGTGGGTAATACTGGAAAAAAGAATATGTTCAGATATAAACTACACAGTAGCATTCTGTGAAAATTCTCTCTGTACTGT
Organism: Symphalangus syndactylus; assembly: GCF_028878055.3. NCBI lineage: Eukaryota > Metazoa > Chordata > Mammalia > Primates > Hylobatidae > Symphalangus > Symphalangus syndactylus. Next base: position 9,232,857 of record NC_072433.2, read on the forward strand.
GCATTCAACTAACAGAGTTGAACCTTACTTTTGATTGAGCCTTTCTGAAACACTCTTTCTGTAGAAACTGCAATTGGACATTCTGAGCGCTAAGAGGCCTCTATTGGGAAAAATAATATCTTCAAATAAAAACTACACAGAAGCATTGTGTGAAACTTATTTCTGATATGTTCATTAAGCTAACAGAGTTAAACCATACTTTTGATTGCGCAGTTCTGAACACTCTTTCTTTAGAAAATGCAAGTGGACATTCGGAGCGCTAAGAGGGTAATAGTGGAAAAAGGAATATATTCAAATATAAACTACGCAGTAGCATTCTGTGAAAATTCTTTCTGTTCTGTGCATTCAACTAACAGAGTTGAACCTTACTTTTGATTGAGCCGTTCTGAAACAATCTTTCTGTAGAAACTGCAATTGGACATGCTAAGCGCTAAGAGGCCTACATTGGGAAAAAGAATATCTTCCAATAAAAACTACACAGATGCATTCTGTGAAACTTATTTCTGATCTGTAAATTCAGTTAACAGAGATAAAACATATTTTTGATTGAGCAGTTATGAAACACTCTTTTTGTAGAAAATGCAAGTGGAGATTCGGAGCGCTAAGAGGGTAATAGTGGAAAAAGGAATGTCTTCAAATATAAACTACACAAAATCATTCGGTGAAACTTATTTCTGATCTGTGCATTCAGCTAACAGAGTTAAACCATACTTTTGATTGAGCAGATCTGAACACTGTTTCTGTTGAAAATGCAACTGGACATTTGGAGCGCTAAGAGCGTAGTAGTGGAAAAAGGAATATATTCAAATATAAACTTCACAGAAGCATTCTGTGAAACTTCTTTCTGATCTGAGCATTCAGCTAACAGAGTCAAACCATACTTTTGATTGAGCAGTTTTGAAACACTCTGTCTGTAGAAAATGCAACTGGACATTCGTAGCGCTAAGTGGGTAATAGTGGAAAAAAGAATATGTTCAAATATGAACTACACAGAAGCATTGTATGAAACTTCTTTCTGTTCTGTGCATTCAACTAACAGAGTTGAACCTTACTTTTGATTGAGCCGTTCTGAAACACTCTTTCTGTAGAAACTGCAATTGGACATTCTGAGCGCTAAGAGGCCTATATTGGGAAAAAGAATGTCAACAAATAAAAACTACACAGAAGAATTGTGTGAAACTTCTTTCTGTTCTGTTTGTTCAACTAAAAGAGTTGAACCTCAGTTTTGATTGAGCCGTTCTGAAACAATCTTTCTGTAGAAAATGCAAGTGGAGATTCGGAGCGCTAAGAGGGTAATAGTGGAAAAAGGAATGTCTCCAAATATAAACTACACAGAATCATTCTGTGAAACTTATTTCTGATCTGTGCATTCAGCTAACAGAGTTAAACCATACTTTTGATTGAGCAGATCTGAACACTCTTTCTGTAGAAAATGCAACTGGACATTTGGAGCGCTAAGAGAGTAGTAGTGGAAAAAGGAATATATTCAAATATAAACTACACAGAAGCATTCTGTGAAACTTCTTTCTGATCTGAGCATTCAGCTAACAGAGTTAAACCATACTTTTGATTGAGCAGTTTTGAAACACTCTGTCTGTAGAAAATGCAACTGGACATTCCTAGCGCTAAGTGGGTAATACTGGAAAAAAGAATATGTTCAGATATAAACTACACAGTAGCATTCTGTGAAAATTCTCTCTGTACTGTGCATTCAACTAACAGAGTTGAACCTTACTTTTGATTGAGCCTTTCTGAAACACTCTTTCTGTAGAAACTGCAATTGGACATTCTGAGCGCTAAGAGGCCTCTATTGGGAAAAATAATATCTTCAAATAAAAACTACACAGAAGCATTGTGTGAAACTTATTTCTGATATGTTCATTAAGCTAACAGAGTTAAACCATACTTTTGATTGCGCAGTTCTGAACACTCTTTCTTTAGAAAATGCAAGTGGACATTCGGAGCGCTAAGAGGGTAATAGTGGAAAAAGGAATATATTCAAATATAAACTACGCAGTAGCATTCTGTGAAAATTCTTTCTGTTCTGTGCATTCAACTAACAGAGTTGAACCTTACTTTTGATTGAGCCGTTCTGAAACAATCTTTCTGTAGAAACTGCAATTGGACATGCTAAGCGCTAAGAGGCCTACATTGGGAAAAAGAATATCTTCCAATAAAAACTACACAGATGCATTCTGTGAAACTTATTTCTGATCTGTAAATTCAGTTAACAGAGATAAAACATATTTTTGATTGAGCAGTTATGAAACACTCTTTTTGTAGAAAATGCAAGTGGAGATTCGGAGCGCTAAGAGGGTAATAGTGGAAAAAGGAATGTCTTCAAATATAAACTACACAAAATCATTCGGTGAAACTTATTTCTGATCTGTGCATTCAGCTAACAGAGTTAAACCATACTTTTGATTGAGCAGATCTGAACACTCTTTCTGTTGAAAATGCAACTGGACATTTGGAGCGCTAAGAGCGTAGTAGTGGAAAAAGGAATATATTCAAATATAAACTTCACAGAAGCATTCTGTGAAACTTCTTTCTGATCTGAGCATTCAGCTAACAGAGTCAAACCATACTTTTGATTGAGCAGTTTTGAAACACTCTGTCTGTAGAAAATGCAACTGGACATTCGTAGCGCTAAGTGGGTAATAGTGGAAAAAAGAATATGTTCAAATATGAACTACACAGAAGCATTGTATGAAACTTCTTTCTGTTCTGTGCATTCAACTAACAGAGTTGAACCTTACTTTTGATTGAGCCGTTCTGAAACACTCTTTCTGTAGAAACTGCAATTGGACATTCTGAGCGCTAAGAGGCCTATATTGGGAAAAAGAATGTCAACAAATAAAAACTACACAGAAGAATTGTGTGAAACTTCTTTCTGTTCTGTTTGTTCAACTAAAAGAGTTGAACCTCAGTTTTGATTGAGCCGTTCTGAAACAATCTTTCTGTAGAAAATGCAAGTGGAGATTCGGAGCGCTAAGAGGGTAATAGTGGAAAAAGGAATGTCTCCAAATATAAACTACACAGAATCATTCTGTGAAACTTATTTCTGATCTGTGCATTCAGCTAACAGAGTTAAACCATACTTTTGATTGAGCAGATCTGAACACTCTTTCTGTAGAAAATGCAACTGGACATTTGGAGCGCTAAGAGAGTAGTAGTGGAAAAAGGAATATATTCAAATATAAACTACACAGAAGCATTGTGTGAAACTTCTTTCTGATCTGAGCATTCAGCTAACAGAGGTAAACCATACTTTTGATTGAGCAGTATTGAAACACTCTGTCTGTAGAAAATGCAACTGGACATTCGTAGCGCTAAGTGGGTAATAGTGGAAAAAAGAATATGTTCAAATATAAACTACACAGAAGCATTGTATGAAACTTCTTTCTGTTCTGTGCATTCAACTAACAGAGTTGAACTTTACTTTTGATTGAGCCTTTCTGAAACACTCTTTCTGTAGAAACTGCAATTGGACATTCTGAGCGCTAAGAGGCCTATATTGGGAAAAAAAATATCTTCAAATAAAAACTACACAGAAGCATTGTGTGAAACTTATTCCTGATATGTTCATTAAGCTAACAGAGTTAAACCATACTTTTGATTGCGCAGTTCTCAACACTCTTTCTGTAGAAAATGCAAGTGGACATTCGGAGCGCTAAGAGGGTAATAGTGGAAAAAGGAATATATTCAAATATAAACTACACAGTAGCATTCTGTGAAAATTCTCTCTGTACTGTGCATTCAACTAACAGAGTTGAACCTTACTTTTGATTGAGCCGTTCTGATACACTCTTTCTGTAGAAACTGCAATTGGACATTCTGAGCGCTAAGAGGCCTATATTGGGAAAAATAATATCTTCAAATAAAAACTACACAGAAGCATTGTGTGAAACTTATTCCTGATATGTTCATTAAGCTAACAGAGTTAAACCATACTTTTGATTGCGCAGTTCTCAACACTCTTTCTGTAGAAAATGCAAGTGGACATTCGGAGCGCTAAGAGGGTAATAGTGGAAAAAGGAATATATTCAAATATAAACTACACAGTAGCATTCTGGGAAAATTCTCTCTGTACTGTGCATTCAACTAACAGAGTTGAACCTTACTTTTGATTGAGCCGTTCTGAAACACTCTTTCTGTAGAAACTGCAATTGGACATGCTAAGCGCTAAGAGGCCTACATTGGGAAAAAGAATATCTTCAAATAAAAACTACACAGATGCATTCTGTGAAACTTATTTCTGATGTGTAAATTCAGTTAACAGAGATAAAACATATTTTTGATTGAGCAGTTATGAAACACTCTTTTTGTAGAAAATGCAAGTGGAGATTCGGAGCGCTAAGAGGGTAATAGTGGAAAAAGTAATGTCTTCAAATATAAACTACACAGAATCATTCGGTGAAACTTGTTTCTGATCTGTGCATTCAGCTAACAGAGTTAAACCATACTTTTGATTGAGCAGATGTGAACACTCTTTCTATTGAAAATGCAACTGGACATTTGGAGCGCTAAGAGCATATTAGTGGAAAAAGGAATATATTCAAATATAAACTACACAGAAGCATTCTGTGAAACTTCTTTCTGATCTGAGCATTCAGCTAACAGAGTTAAACCATACTTTTGATTGAGCAGTTTTGAAACACTCTGTCTGTAGAAAATGCAACTGGACATTCGTAGCGCTAAGCGGGTAATAGTGGAAAAAAGAATATGTTCAAATATAAACTACACAGAAGCATTGTATGAAACTTCTTTCTGTTCTGTGCATTCAACTAACAGAGTTGAACCTTACTTTTGATTGAGCCGTTCTGAAACACTCTTTCTGTAGAAACTGCAATTGGACATTCTGAGCGCTAAGAGGCCTATATTGGGAAAAAGAATGTCTACAAATAAAAACTACACAAAAGAATTGTGTGAAACTTCTTTCTGTTCTGTTTGTTCAACTAAAAGAGTTGAACCTTAGTTTTGATTGAGCCGTTCTGAAACACTATTTCTGTTGAAAATGCAAGTGGAGATTCGGAGCGCTAAGAGGGTAATAGTGGAAAAAGGAATGTCTCCAAATATAAACTACACAGAATCATTCTGTGAAACATCTTTCTGATCTGTGCATTCAGCTAACAGAGTTAAACCATACTTTTGATTGAGCAGATCTGAACACTCTTTCTGTAGAAAATGCAACTGGACATTTGGAGCGCTAAGAGAGTAGTAGTGGAAAAAGGAATATATTCAAATATAAACTACACAGAAGCATTCTGTGAAACTTCTTTCTGATCTGAGCATTCAGCTAACAGAGTTAAACCATACTTTTGATTGAGCAGTTTTGAAACACTCTGTCTGTAGAAAATGCAACTGGATATTCGTAGCGCTAAGTGGGTAATAGTGGAAAAAAGAATATGTACAAATATAAACTACACAGAAGCATTGTATTTAACTTCTGTCTGTTCTGTGCATTCAACTAACAGAGTTGAACCTTACTTTTGATTGAGCCGTTCTGAAACACTCTTTCTGTAGAAACTGCAATTGGACATTCTGAGCGCTAAGAGGCCTATATTGGGAAAAAGAATGTCTACAAATAAAAACTACACAGAAGAATTGTGTGAAACTTCTTTCTGTTCTGTTTGTTCAACTAAAAGAGTTGAACCTTAGTTTTGATTGAGCCGTTCTGAAACACTATTTCTGTAGAAAATGCAAGTGGAGATTCGGAGCGCTAAGAGGGTAATAGTGGAAAAAGGAATGTCTCCAAATATAAACTACACAGAATCATTCTGTGAAACTTCTTTCTGATCTGTGCATTCAGCTAACAGAGTTAAACCATACTTTTGATTGAGCAGATCTGAACACTCTTTCTGTAGAAAATGCAACTGGACATTTGGAGCGCTAAGAGAGTAGTAGTGGAAAAAGGAATATATTCAAATATAAACTACACAGAAGCATTCTGTGAAACTTCTTTCTGATCTGAGCATTCAGCTAACAGAGTTAAACCATACTTTTGATTGAGCAGTTTTGAAACACTCTGTCTGTAGAAAATGCAACTGGACATTCGTAGCGCTAAGTGGGTAATAGTGGAAAAAAGAATATGTTCAAATATAAACTACACAGAAGCATTGTATGAAACTTTTTCTGTTCTGTGCATTCAACTAACAGAGTTGAACCTTACTTTTGATTGAGCCTTTCTGAAACACTCTTTCTGTAGAAACTGCAATTGGACATTCTGAGCGCTAAGAGGCCTCTATTGGGAAAAATAATATCTTCAAATAAAAACTACACAGAAGCATTGTGTGAAACTTATTTCTGATATGTTCATTAAGCTAACAGAGTTAAACCATACTTTTGATTGCGCAGTTCTGAACACTCTTTCTGTAGAAAATGCAAGTGGACATTCGGAGCGCTAAGAGGGTAATAGTGGAAAAAGGAATATATTCAAATATAAACTACACAGTAGCATTCTGTGAAAATTCTTTCTGTTCTGTGCATTCAACTAACAGAGTTGAACCTTACTTTTGATTGAGCCGTTCTGAAACACTCTTTCTGTAGAAACTGCAATTGGACATGCTAAGCGCTAAGAGGCCTACATTGGGAAAAAGAATATCTTCAAATAAAAACTACACAGATGCATTCTGTGAAACTTATTTCTGATCTGTAAATTCAGTTAACAGAGATAAAACATATTTTTGATTGAGCAGTTATGAAACACTCTTTTTGTAGAAAATGCAAGTGGAGATTCGGAGCGCTAAGAGGGTAATAGTGGAAAAAGGAATGTCTTCAAATATAAACTACACAGAATCATTCGGTGAAACTTCTTTCTGATCTGTGCATTCAGCTAACAGAGTTAAACCATACTTTTGATTGAGCAGATCTGAACACTCTTTCTATTGAAAATGCAACTGGACATTTGGAGCGCTAAGAGCATATTAGTGGAAAAAGGAATATATTCAAATATAAACTACACAGAAGCATTCTGTGAAACTTCTTTCTGATCTGAGCATTCAGCTAACAGAGTTAAACCATACTTTTGATTGAGCAGTTTTGAAACACTCTGTCTGTAGAAAATGCAACTGGACATTCGTAGCGCTAAGTGGGTAATAGTGGAAAAAAGAATATGTTCAAATATAAACTACACAGAAGCATTGTATGAAACTTCTTTCTGTTCTGTGCATTCAACTAACAGAGTTGAACCTTACTTTTGATTGAGCCGTTCTGAAACACTCTTTCTGTAGAAACTGCAATTGGACATTCTGAGCGCTAAGAGGCCTATATTGGGAAAAAGAATGTCTACAAATAAAAACTACACAAAAGAATTGTGTGAAACTTCTTTCTGTTCTGTTTGTTCAACTAAAAGATTTGAACCTTAGTTTTGATTGAGCCGTTCTGAAACACTCTTTCTGTAGAAAATGCAAGTGGAGATTCGGAGCGCTAAGGGGGTAATAGTGGAAAAAGGAATGTCTCCAAAAATAAACTACACAGAATCATTCTGTGAAACTTCTTTCTGATCTGTGCATTCAGCTAACAGAGTTAAACCATACTTTTGATTGAGCAGATCTGAACACTCTTTCTGTAGAAAATGCAACTGGACATTTGGAGCGCTAAGAGAGTAGTAGTGGAAAAAGGAATATATTCAAATATAAACTACACAGAAGCATTCTGTGAAACTTCTTTCTGATCTGAGCATTCAGCTAACAGAGTTAAACCATACTTTTGATTGAGCAGTTTTGAAACACTCTGTCTGTAGAAAATGCAACTGGACATTCGTAGCGCTAAGTGGGTAATAGTGGAAAAAAGAATATGTTCAAATATAAACTACACAGAAGCATTGTATGAAACTTCTGTCTGTTCTGTGCATTCAACTAACAGAGTTGAACCTTACTTTTGATTGAGCCGTTCTGAAACACTCTTTCTGAAGAAATTGCAATTGGACATTCTGAGCGCTAAGAGGCCTATATTGGGAAAAAGAATGTCTACAAATAAAAACTACACAGAAGAATTGTGTGAAACTTCTTTCTGTTCTGTTTGTTCAACTAAAAGAGTTGAACCTTAGTTTTGATTGAGCCGTTCTGAAACACTATTTCTGTAGAAAATGCAAGTGGAGATTCGGAGCGCTAAGAGGGTAATAGTGGAAAAAGGAATGTCTCCAAATATAAACTACACAGAATCATTCTGTGAAACTTCTTTCTGATCTGTGCATTCAGCTAACAGAGTTAAACCATACTTTTGATTGAGCAGATCTGAACACTCTTTCTGTAGAAAATGCAACTGGACATTTGGAGAGCTAAGAGAGTATTAGTGGAAAAAGGAATATATTCAAATATAAACTACACAGAAGCATTCTGTGAAACTTCTTTCTGATCTGAGCATTCAGCTAACAGAGTTAAACCATACTTTTGATTGAGCAGTTTTGAAACACTCTGTCTGTAGAAAATGCAACTGGACATTCCTAGCGCTAAGTGGGTAATAGTGGAAAAAAGAATATGTTCAAATATAAATTACACAGAAGCATTGTATGAAACTTCTTTCTGTTCTGTGCATTCAACTAACAGAGTTGAACCTTACTTTTGATTGAGCCTTTCTGAAACACTCTTTCTGTAGAAACTGCAATTGGACATTCTGAGCGCTAAGAGGCCTCTATTGGGAAAAATAATATCTTCAAATAAAAACTACAGAGAAGCATTGTGTGAAACTTATTTCTGATATGTTCATTAAGCTAACAGAGTTAAACCATTCTTTTGATTGCGCAGTTCTGAACACTCTTTATGTAGAAAATGCAAGTGGACATTCGGAGCGCTAAGAGGGTAATAGTGGAAAAAGGAATATATTCAAATATAAACTACGCAGTAGCATTCTGTGAAAATTCTTTCTGTTCTGTGCATTCAACTAACAGAGTTGAACCTTACTTTTGATTGAGCCGTTCTGAAACAATCTTTCTGTAGAAACTGCAATTGGACAAGCTAAGCGCTAAGAGGCCTACATTGGGAAAAAGAATATCTTCAAATAAAAACTACACAGATGCATTCTGTGAAACTTATTTCTGATCTGTAAATTCAGTTAACAGAGATAAAACATATTTTTGATTGAGCAGTTATGAAACACTCTTTTTGTAGAAAATGCAAGTGGAGATTCGGAGAGCTAAGAGGATAATAGTGGAAAAAGGGATGTCTTCAAATATAAACTACACAGAATCATTCGGTGAAACTTCTTTCTGATATGTGCATTCAGCTAACAGAGTTAAACCATACTTTTGATTGAGCAGATCTGAACACTCTTTCTGTTGAAAATGCAACTGGACATTTGGAGCGCTAAGAGCGTAGTAGTGGAAAAAGGAATATATTCAAATATAAACTACACAGAAGCATTCTGTGAAACTTCTTTCTGATCTGAGCATACAGCTAACAGAGTTAAACCATACTTTTGATTGAGCAGTTTTGAAACACTCTGTCTGTAGAAAATGCAACTGGACATTCGTAGCGCTAAGTGGGTAATAGTGGAAAAAAGAATATGTTCAAATATAAACTACACAGAAGCATTGTACGAAACTTCTTTCTGTTCTGTGCATTCAACTAACAGAGTTGTACCTTACTTTTGATTGAGCCGTTCTGAAACACTCTTTCTGTAGAAACTGCAATTGGACATTCTGAGCGCTAAGAGGCCTCTATTGGGAAAAATAATATCTTCAAATAAAAACTACACAGAAGCATTGTGTGAAACTTATTTCTGATATGTTCATTAAGCTAACAGAGTTAAACCATACTTTTGATTGCGCAGTTCTGAACACTCTTTCTGTAGAAAATGCAAGTGGACATTCGGAGCGCTAAGAGGGTAATAGTGGAAAAAGGAATATATTCAAATATAAACTACACAGTAGCATTCTGTGAAAATTCTTTCTGTTCTGTGCATTCAACTAACAGAGTTGAACCTTACTTTTGATTGAGCCGTTCTGAAACACTCTTTCTGTAGAAAGTGCAATTGGACATGCTAAGCGCTAAGAGGCCTACATTGGGAAAAAGAATATCTTCAAATAAAAACTACACAGATGCATTCTGTGAAACTTATTTCTGATCTGTAAATTCAGTTAACAGAGATAAAACATATTTTTGATTGAGCAGATATGAAACACTCTTTTTGTAGAAAATGCAAGTGGAGATTTGGAGCGCTAAGAGGGTAATAGTGGAAAAAGGAATGTCTTCAAATATAAACTACACAGAATCATTCGGTGAAACTTCTTTCTGATCTGTGCATTCAGCTAACAGAGTTAAACCATACTTTTGATTGAGCAGATCTGAACACTCTTTCTATTGAAAATGTAACTGGACATTTGGAGCGCTAAGAGCATATTAGTGGAAAAAGGAATATATTCAAATATAAACTACACAGAAGCATTCTGTGAAACTTCTTTCTGATCTGAGCATTCAGCTAACAGAGTTAAACCATACTTTTGATTGAGCAGTTTTGAAACACTCTGTCTGTAGAAAATGCAACTGGACATTCGTAGAGCTAAGTTGGTAATAGTGGAAAAAAGAATATGTTCAAATATAAACTACACAGAAGCATTGTATGAAACTTCTTTCTGTTCTGTGCATTCAACTAACAGAGTTGAACCTTACTTTTGATTGAGCCGTTCTGAAACTCTCTTTCTGTAGAAACTGCAATTGGACATTCTGAGCGCTAAGAGGCCTATATTGGGAAAAAGAATGTCTACAAATAAAAACTACACAAAAGAATTGTGTGAAACTTCTTTCTGTTCTGTTTGTTCAACTAAAAGAGTTGAACCTTAGTTTTGATTGAGCCGTTCTGAAACACTCTTTCTGTAGAAAATGCAAGTGGAGATTCGGAGCGCTAAGAGGGTAATAGTGGAAAAAGGAATGTCTCCAAATATAAACTACACAGAATCATTCTGTGAAACTTCTTTCTGATCTGTGCATTCAGCTAACAGAGCAAAACCATACTTTTGATTGAGCAGATCTGAACACTCTTTCTGTAGAAAATGCAACTGGACATTTGGAGCGCTAAGAGCGTAGTAGTGGAAAAAGGAATATATTCAAATATAAACTACACAGAAGCATTCTGTGAAACTTCTTTCTGATCTGAGCATTCAGCTAACAGAGTTAAACCATACTTTTGATTGAGCAGTTTTGAAACACTCTGTCTGTAGAAAATGCAACTGGACATTCGTAGCGCTAAGTGGGTAATAGTGGAAAAAAGAATATGTTCAAATATAAACTACACAGAAGCATTGTATGAAACTTCTTTCTGTTCTGTGCATTCAACTAACAGAGTTGAACCTTACTTTTGATTGAGCCGTTCTGAAACACTCTTTCTGTAGAAACTGCAATTGGACATTCTGAGCGCTAAGAGGCCTATATTGGGAAAAAGAATGTCTACAAATAAAAACTACACAGAAGAATTGTGTGAAACTACTTTCTGTTCTGTTTGTTCAACTAAAAGAGTTGAACCTTAGTTTTGATTGAGCCGTTCTGAAACACTCTTTCTGTAGAAAATGCAAGTGGAGATTCGGAGCGCTAAGAGGGTAATAGTGGAAAAAGGAATGTCTCCAAATATAAACTACACAGAATCATTCTGTGAAACTTCTTTCTGATCTGTGCATTCAGCTAACAGAGTTAAACCATACTTTTGATTGAGCAGATCTGAACACTCTTTCTGCAGAAAATGCAACTGGACATTTGGAGCGCTAAGAGAGTAGTAGTGGAAAAAGGAATATATTCAAATATAAACTACACAGAAGCATTCTGTGAAACTTCTTTCTGATCTGAGCATTCAGCTAACAGAGTTAAACCATACTTATGATTGAGCAGTTTTGAAACACTCTGTCTGTAGAAAATGCAACTGGACATTCGTAGCGCTAAGTGGGTAAGAGTGGAAAAAAGAATATTTTCAAATATAAACTACACAGAAGCATTGTATGAAACTTCTTTCTGTTCTGTGCGTTCAACTAACAGAGTTGAACCGTACTTTTGATTGAGCCTTTCTGAAACACTCTTTCTGTAGAAACTGCAATTGGACATTCTGAGCGCTAAGAGGCCTATATTGGGAAAAATAATATCTTCAAATAAAAACTACACAGAAGCATTGTGTGAAACTTATTTCTGATATGTTCATTAAGCTAACAGAGTTAAACCATACTTTTGATTGCGCAGTTCTGAACACTCTTTCTGTAGAAAATGCAAGTGGACATTCGGAGCGCTAAGAGGGTAATAGTGGAAAAAGGAATATATTCAAATATAAACTACACAGTAGCATTCTGTGAAAATTCTTTCTGTTCTGTGCATTCAACTAACAGAGTTGAACCTTACTTTTGATTGAGCCGTTCTGAAACACTCTTTCTGTAGAAACTGCAATTGGACATGCTAAGCGCTAAGAGGCCTACATTGGGAAAAAGAATATCTTCAAATAAAAACTACACAGATGCATTCTGTGAAACTTATTTCTGATCTGTAAATTCAGTTAACAGAGATAAAACATATTTTTGATTGAGCAGTTATGAAACACTCTTTTTGTAGAAAATGCAAGTGGAGATTCGGAGCGCTAAGAGGGTAATAGTGGAAAAAGGAATGTCTTCAAATATAAACTACACAGAATCATTCGGTGAAACTTCTTTCTGATCTGTGCATTCAGCTAACAGAGTTAAACCATACTTTTGATTGAGCAGATCTGAACACTCTTTCTGTTGAAAATGCAACTGGACATTTGGAGCGCTAAGAGCATAGTAGTGGAAAAAGGAATAAATTCAAATATAAACTACGCAGAAGCATTCTGTGAAACTTCCTTCTGATCTGAGCATTCAGCTAACAGATTTAAACCATACTTTTGATTGAGCAGATTTGAAACACTCTGTCTGTAGAAAATGCAACTGGACATTCTTAGCGCTAAGTGGGTAATAGTGGAAAAAAGAATATGTTCAAATATAAACTACACAGAAGCATTGTATGAAACTTCTTTCTGTTCTGTGCATTCAACTAACAGAGTTGAACCTTACTTTTGATTGAGCCTTTCTGAAACACTCTTTCTGTAGAAACTGCAATTGGTCATTCTGAGCGCTAAGAGGCCTATATTGGGAAAAATAATATCTTCAAATAAAAACTACACAGAAGCATTGTGTGAAACATATTTCTGATATGTTCATTAAGCTAACAGAGTTAAACCATACTTTTGATTGCGCAGTTCTGAACACTCTTTCTGTAGAAAATGCAAGTGGACATTCGGAGCGCTAAGAGGGTAATAGTGGAAAAAGGAATGTCTTCAAATATAAACTACACAGAATCATTCTGTGAAACTTCTTTCTGATCTGTGCATTCAGCTAACAGAGTTAAACCATACTTTTGATTGAGCAGATCTGAACACTCTTTCTGTAGAAAATGCAACTGGACATTTGGAGCGCTAAGAGCGTAGTAGTGGAAAAAGGAATATATTCAAATATAAACTACACAGAAGCATTCTGTGAAACTTCTTTCTGATCTGAGCATTCAGCTAACAGAGTTAAACCATACTTTTGATTGAGCAGTTTTGAAACACTCTGTCTGTAGAAAATGCAACTGGACATTCGTAGCGCTAAGTGGGTAATAGTGGAAAAAAGAATATGTTCAAATATAAAATACACAGAAGCATTGTATGAAACTTCTTTCTGTTCTGTGCATTCAACTAACAGAGTTGAACCTTACTTTTGATTTAGCCGTTCTGAAACACTCTTTCTGTAGAAACTGCAATTGGACATTCTGAGCGCTAAGAGGCCTATATTGGGAAAAAGAATGTCTACAAATAAAAACTACACAGAAGAAATGTGTGAAACTTCTTTCTGTTCTGTTTGTTCAACTAAAAGAGTTGAACCTTAGTTTTGATTGAGCCGTTCTGAAACACTATTTCTGTAGAAAATGCAAGTGGAGATTCGGAGCGCTAAGAGGGTAATAGTGGAAAAAGGAATGTCTCCAAATATAAACTACACAGTAGCATTCTGTGAAAATTCTTTCTGTTCTGTGCATTCAACTAACAGAGTTGAACCTTACTTTTGATTGAGCCGTTCTGAAACACTCTTTCTGTAGAAACTGCAATTGGACATGCTAAGCGCTAAGAGGCCTACATTGGGAAAAAGAATATCTTCAAATAAAAACTACACAGATGCATTCTGTGAAACTTATTTCTGATCTGTAAATTCAGTTAACAGAGATAAAACATATTTTTGATTGAGCAGTTATGAAACACTCTTTTTGTAGAAAATGCAAGTGGAGATTCGGAGCGCTAAGAGGGTAATAGTGGAAAAAGGAATGTCTTCAAATATAAACTACACAGAATCATTCGGTGAAACTTCTTTCTGATCTGTGCATTCAGCTAACAGAGTTAAACCATACTTTTGATTGAGCAGATCTGAACACTCTTTCTATTGAAAATGCAACTGGACATTTGGAGCGCTAAGAGCATATTAGTGGAAAAAGGAATATATTCAAATATAAACTACACAGAAGCATTCTGTGAAACTTCTTTCTGATATGAGCATTCAGCTAACAGAGTTAAACCATACTTTTGATTGAGCAGTTTTGAAACACTCTGTCTGTAGAAAATGCAACTGGACATTCGTAGCGCTAAGTGGGTAATAGTGGAAAAAAGAATATGTTCAAATATAAACTACACAGAAGCATTGTATGAAACTTCTTTCTGTTCTGTGCATTCAACTAACAGAGTTGAACCTTACTTTTGATTGAGCCGTTCTGAAACACTCTTTCTGTAGAAACTGCAATTGGACATTCTGAGCGCTAAGAGGCCTATATTGGGAAAAAGAATGTCTACAAATAAAAACTACACAAAAGAATTGTGTGAAACTTCTTTCTGTTCTGTTTGTTCAACTAAAAGATTTGAACCTTAGTTTTGATTGAGCCGTTCTGAAACACTCTTTCTGTAGAAAATGCAAGTGGAGATTCGGAGCGCTAAGGGGGTAATAGTGGAAAAAGGAATGTCTCCAAAAATAAACTACACAGAATCATTCTGTGAAACTTCTTTCTGATCTGTGCATTCAGCTAACAGAGTTAAACCATACTTTTGATTGAGCAGATCTGAACACTCTTTCTGTAGAAAATGCAACTGGACATTTGGAGCGCTAAGAGAGTAGTAGTGGAAAAAGGAATATATTCAAATATAAACTACACAGAAGCATTCTGTGAAACTTCTTTCTGATCTGAGCATTCAGCTAACAGAGTTAAACCATACTTTTGATTGAGCAGTTTTGAAACACTCTGTCTGTAGAAAATGCAACTGGACATTCGTAGCGCTAAGTGGGTAATAGTGGAAAAAAGAATATGTTCAAATATAAACTACACAGAAGCATTGTATGAAACTTCTGTCTGTTCTGTGCATTCAACTAACAGAGTTGAACCTTACTTTTGATTGAGCCGTTCTGAAACACTCTTTCTGAAGAAATTGCAATTGGACATTCTGAGCGCTAAGAGGCCTATATTGGGAAAAAGAATGTCTACAAATAAAAACTACACAGAAGAATTGTGTGAAACTTCTTTCTGTTCTGTTTGTTCAACTAAAAGAGTTGAACCTTAGTTTTGATTGAGCCGTTCTGAAACACTATTTCTGTAGAAAATGCAAGTGGAGATTCGGAGCGCTAAGAGGGTAATAGTGGAAAAAGGAATGTCTCCAAATATAAACTACACAGTAGCATTCTGTGAAAATTCTTTCTGTTCTGTGCATTCAACTAACAGAGTTGAACCTTACTTTTGATTGAGCCGTTCTGAAACACTCTTTCTGTAGAAACTGCAATTGGACATGCTAAGCGCTAAGAGGCCTACATTGGGAAAAAGAATATCTTCAAATAAAAACTACACAGATGCATTCTGTGAAACTTATTTCTGATCTGTAAATTCAGTTAACAGAGATAAAACATATTTTTGATTGAGCAGTTATGAAACACTCTTTTTGTAGAAAATGCAAGTGGAGATTCGGAGCGCTAAGAGGGTAATAGTGGAAAAAGGAATGTCTTCAAATATAAACTACACAGAATCATTCGGTGAAACTTCTTTCTGATCTGTGCATTCAGCTAACAGAGTTAAACCATACTTTTGATTGAGCAGATCTGAACACTCTTTCTATTGAAAATGCAACTGGACATTTGGAGCGCTAAGAGCATATTAGTGGAAAAAGGAATATATTCAAATATAAACTACACAGAAGCATTCTGTGAAACTTCTTTCTGATCTGAGCATTCAGCTAACAGAGTTAAACCATACTTTTGATTGAGCAGTTTTGAAACACTCTGTCTGTAGAAAATGCAACTGGACATTCGTAGCGCTAAGTGGGTAATAGTGGAAAAAAGAATATGTTCAAATATAAACTACACAGAAGCATTGTATGAAACTTCTTTCTGTTCTGTGCATTCAACTAACAGAGTTGAACCTTACTTTTGATTGAGCCGTTCTGAAACACTCTTTCTGTAGAAACTGCAATTGGACATTCTGAGCGCTAAGAGGCCTATATTGGGAAAAAGAATGTCTACAAATAAAAACTACACAAAAGAATTGTGTGAAACTTCTTTCTGTTCTGTTTGTTCAACTAAAAGATTTGAACCTTAGTTTTGATTGAGCCGTTCTGAAACACTCTTTCTGTAGAAAATGCAAGTGGAGATTCGGAGCGCTAAGGGGGTAATAGTGGAAAAAGGAATGTCTCCAAAAATAAACTACACAGAATCATTCTGTGAAACTTCTTTCTGATCTGTGCATTCAGCTAACAGAGTTAAACCATACTTTTGATTGAGCAGATCTGAACACTCTTTCTGTAGAAAATGCAACTGGACATTTGGAGCGCTAAGAGAGTAGTAGTGGAAAAAGGAATATATTCAAATATAAACTACACAGAAGCATTCTGTGAAACTTCTTTCTGATCTGAGCATTCAGCTAACAGAGTTAAACCATACTTTTGATTGAGCAGTTTTGAAACACTCTGTCTGTAGAAAATGCAACTGGACATTCGTAGCGCTAAGTGGGTAATAGTGGAAAAAAGAATATGTTCAAATATAAACTACACAGAAGCATTGTATGAAACTTCTGTCTGTTCTGTGCATTCAACTAACAGAGTTGAACCTTACTTTTGATTGAGCCGTTCTGAAACACTCTTTCTGAAGAAATTGCAATTGGACATTCTGAGCGCTAAGAGGCCTATATTGGGAAAAAGAATGTCTACAAATAAAAACTACACAGAAGAATTGTGTGAAACTTCTTTCTGTTCTGTTTGTTCAACTAAAAGAGTTGAACCTTAGTTTTGATTGAGCCGTTCTGAAACACTATTTCTGTAGAAAATGCAAGTGGAGATTCGGAGCGCTAAGAGGGTAATAGTGGAAAAAGGAATGTCTCCAAATATAAACTACACAGAATCATTCTGTGAAACTTCTTTCTGATCTGTGCATTCAGCTAACAGAGTTAAACCATACTTTTGATTGAGCAGATCTGAACACTCTTTCTGTAGAAAATGCAACTGGACATTTGGAGAGCTAAGAGAGTATTAGTGGAAAAAGGAATATATTCAAATATAAACTACACAGAAGCATTCTGTGAAACTTCTTTCTGATCTGAGCATTCAGCTAACAGAGTTAAACCATACTTTTGATTGAGCAGTTTTGAAACACTCTGTCTGTAGAAAATGCAACTGGACATTCCTAGCGCTAAGTGGGTAATAGTGGAAAAAAGAATATGTTCAAATATAAATTACACAGAAGCATTGTATGAAACTTCTTTCTGTTCTGTGCATTCAACTAACAGAGTTGAACCTTACTTTTGATTGAGCCTTTCTGAAACACTCTTTCTGTAGAAACTGCAATTGGACATTCTGAGCGCTAAGAGGCCTCTATTGGGAAAAATAATATCTTCAAATAAAAACTACAGAGAAGCATTGTGTGAAACTTATTTCTGATATGTTCATTAAGCTAACAGAGTTAAACCATACTTTTGATTGCGCAGTTCTGAACACTCTTTATGTAGAAAATGCAAGTGGACATTCGGAGCGCTAAGAGGGTAATAGTGGAAAAAGGAATATATTCAAATATAAACTACGCAGTAGCATTCTGTGAAAATTCTTTCTGTTCTGTGCATTCAACTAACAGAGTTGAACCTTACTTTTGATTGAGCCGTTCTGAAACAATCTTTCTGTAGAAACTGCAATTGGACAAGCTAAGCGCTAAGAGGCCTACATTGGGAAAAAGAATATCTTCAAATAAAAACTACACAGATGCATTCTGTGAAACTTATTTCTGATCTGTAAATTCAGTTAACAGAGATAAAACATATTTTTGATTGAGCAGTTATGAAACACTCTTTTTGTAGAAAATGCAAGTGGAGATTCGGAGCGCTAAGAGGATAATAGTGGAAAAAGGGATGTCTTCAAATATAAACTACACAGAATCATTCGGTGAAACTTCTTTCTGATATGTGCATTCAGCTAACAGAGTTAAACCATACTTTTGATTGAGCAGATCTGAACACTCTTTCTGTTGAAAATGCAACTGGACATTTGGAGCGCTAAGAGCGTAGTAGTGGAAAAAGGAATATATTCAAATATAAACTACACAGAAGCATTCTGTGAAACTTCTTTCTGATCTGAGCATACAGCTAACAGAGTTAAACCATACTTTTGATTGAGCAGTTTTGAAACACTCTGTCTGTAGAAAATGCAACTGGACATTCGTAGCGCTAAGTGGGTAATAGTGGAAAAAAGAATATGTTCAAATATAAACTACACAGAAGCATTGTACGAAACTTCTTTCTGTTCTGTGCATTCAACTAACAGAGTTGTACCTTACTTTTGATTGAGCCGTTCTGAAACACTCTTTCTGTAGAAACTGCAATTGGACATTCTGAGCGCTAAGAGGCCTCTATTGGGAAAAATAATATCTTCAAATAAAAACTACACAGAAGCATTGTGTGAAACTTATTTCTGATATGTTCATTAAGCTAACAGAGTTAAACCATACTTTTGATTGCGCAGTTCTGAACACTCTTTCTGTAGAAAATGCAAGTGGACATTCGGAGCGCTAAGAGGGTAATAGTGGAAAAAGGAATATATTCAAATATAAACTACACAGTAGCATTCTGTGAAAATTCTTTCTGTTCTGTGCATTCAACTAACAGAGTTGAACCTTACTTTTGATTGAGCCGTTCTGAAACACTCTTTCTGTAGAAAGTGCAATTGGACATGCTAAGCGCTAAGAGGCCTACATTGGGAAAAAGAATATCTTCAAATAAAAACTACACAGATGCATTCTGTGAAACTTATTTCTGATCTGTAAATTCAGTTAACAGAGATAAAACATATTTTTGATTGAGCAGATATGAAACACTCTTTTTGTAGAAAATGCAAGTGGAGATTTGGAGCGCTAAGAGGGTAATAGTGGAAAAAGGAATGTCTTCAAATATAAACTACACAGAATCATTCGGTGAAACTTCTTTCTGATCTGTGCATTCAGCTAACAGAGTTAAACCATACTTTTGATTGAGCACATCTGAACACTCTTTCTGTTGAAAATGCAACTGGACATTTGGAGCGCTAAGAGCGTAGTAGTGGAAAAAGTAATATATTCAAATATAAACTACACAGAAGCATTCTGTGAAACTTCTTTCTGATCTGAGCATACAGCTAACAGAGTTAAACCATAGTTTTGATTGAGCAGTTTTGAAACCCTCTGTCTGTATAAAATGCAACTGGACATTCGTAGCGCTAAGTGGGTAATAGTGGAAAAAAGAATATGTTCAAATATAAACTACACAGAAGCATTGTATGAAACTTCTTTCTGTTCTGTGCATTCAACTAACAGAGTTGAACCTTACTTTTGATTGAGCCGTTCTGAAACACTCTTTCTGTAGAAACTGCAATTGGACATTCTGAGCGCTAAGAGGCCTATATTGGGAAAAAGAATGTCTACAAATAAAAACTACACAAAAGAATTGTGTGAAACTTCTTTCTGTTCTGTTTGTTCAACTAAAAGAGTTGAACCTTAGTTTTGATTGAGCCGTTCTGAAACACTCTTTCTGTAGAAAATGCAAGTGGAGATTCGGAGCGCTAAGAGGGTAATAGTGGAAAAAGGAATGTCTCCAAATATAAACTACACAGAATCATTCTGTGAAACTTCTTTCTGATCTGTGCATTCAGCTAACAGAGTTAAACCATACTTTTGATTGAGCAGATCTGAACACTCTTTCTGTAGAAAATGCAACTGGACATTTGGAGCGCTAAGAGAGTAGTAGTGGAAAAAGGAATATATTCAAATATAAACTACACAGAAGCATTCTGTGAAACTTCTTTCTGATCTGAGCATTCAGCTAACAGAGTTAAACCATACTTTTGATTGAGCAGTTTTGAAACACTCTGTCTGTAGAAAACGCAACTGGACATTCGTAGCGCTAAGTGGGTAATAGTGGAAAAAAGAATATGTTCAAATATAAACTACACAGAAGTATTGTATGAAACTTCTTTCTGTTCTGTGCATTCAACTAACAGAGTTGAACCTTACTTTTGATTGAGCCGTTCTGAAACACTCTTTCTGTAGAAACTGCAATTGGACATTCTGAGCGCTAAGAGGCCTATATTGGGAAAAAGAATGTCTACAAATAAAAACTACACAGAAGAATTGTGTGAAACTACTTTCTGTTCTGTTTGTTCAACTAAAAGAGTTGAACCTTAGTTTTGATTGAGCCGTTCTGAAACACTCTTTCTGTAGAAAATGCAAGTGGAGATTCGGAGCGCTAAGAGGGTAATAGTGGAAAAAGGAATGTCTCCAAATATAAACTACACAGAATCATTCTGTGAAACTTCTTTCTGATCTGTGCATTCAGCTAACAGAGTTAAACCATACTTTTGATTGAGCAGATCTGAACACTCTTTCTGCAGAAAATGCAACTGGACATTTGGAGCGCTAAGAGAGTAGTAGTGGAAAAAGGAATATATTCAAATATAAACTACACAGAAGCATTCTGTGAAACTTCTTTCTGATCTGAGCATTCAGCTAACAGAGTTAAACCATACTTATGATTGAGCAGTTTTGAAACACTCTGTCTGTAGAAAATGCAACTGGACATTCGTAGCGCTAAGTGGGTAAGAGTGGAAAAAAGAATATTTTCAAATATAAACTACACAGAAGCATTGTATGAAACTTCTTTCTGTTCTGTGCATTCAACTAACAGAGTTGAACCGTACTTTTGATTGAGCCTTTCTGAAACACTCTTTCTGTAGAAACTGCAATTGGACATTCTGAGCGCTAAGAGGCCTATATTGGGAAAAATAATATCTTCAAATAAAAACTACACAGAAGCATTGTGTGAAACTTATTTCTGATATGTTCATTAAGCTAACAGAGTTAAACCATACTTTTGATTGCGCAGTTCTGAACACTCTTTCTGTAGAAAATGCAAGTGGACATTCGGAGCGCTAAGAGGGTAATAGTGGAAAAAGGAATATATTCAAATATAAACTACACAGTAGCATTCTGTGAAAATTCTTTCTGTTCTGTGCATTCAACTAACAGAGTTGAACCTTACTTTTGATTGAGCCGTTCTGAAACACTCTTTCTGTAGAAACTGCAATTGGACATGCTAAGCGCTAAGAGGCCTACATTGGGAAAAAGAATATCTTCAAATAAAAACTACACAGATGCATTCTGTGAAACTTCTTTCTGTTCTGTTTGTTCAACTAAAAGAGTTGAACCTTAGTTTTGATTGAGCAGTTATGAAACACTATTTCTGTAGAAAATGCAAGTGGAGATTCGGAGCGCTAAGAGGGTAATAGTGGAAAAAGGAATGTCTCCAAATATAAACTACACAGAATCATTCGGTGAAACTTCTTTCTGATCTGTGCATTCAGCTAACAGAGTTAAACCATACTTTTGATTGAGCAGATCTGAACACTCTTTCTGTAGAAAATGCAACTGGACATTTGGAGAGCTAAGAGAGTATTAGTGGAAAAAGGAATATATTCAAATATAAACTACACAGAAGCATTCTGTGAAACTTCTTTCTGATCTGAGCATTCAGCTAACAGAGTTAAACCATACTTTTGATTGAGCAGTTTTGAAACACTCTGTCTGTAGAAAATGCAACTGGACATTCCTAGCGCTAAGTGGGTAATAGTGGAAAAAAGAATATGTTCAAATATAAACTACACAGAAGCATTGTATGAAACTTCTTTCTGTTCTGTGCATTCAACTAACAGAGTTGAACCTTACTTTTGATTGAGCCGTTCTGAAACACTCTTTCTGTAGAAACTGCAATTGGACATTCTGAGCGCTAAGAGGCCTATATTGGGAAAAAGAATGTCTACAAATAAAAACTACACAAAAGAATTGTGTGAAACTTCTTTCTGTTCTGTTTGTTCAACTAAAAGAGTTGAACCTTAGTTTTGATTGAGCCGTTCTGAAACACTCTTTCTGTAGAAAATGCAAGTGGAGATTCGGAGCGCTAAGGGGGTAATAGTGGAAAAAGGAATGTCTCCAAATATAAACTACACAGAATCATTCTGTGAAACTTCTTTCTGATCTGTGCATTCAGCTAACAGAGTTAAACCATACTTTTGATTGAGCGGATCTGAACACTCTTTCTGTAGAAAATGCAACTGGACATTTGGAGCGCTAAGAGATTAGTAGTGGAAAAAGGAATATATTCAAATATAAACTACACAGAAGCATTCTGTGAAACTTCTTTCTGATCTGAGCATTCAGCTAACAGAGTTAAACCATACTTTTGATTGAGCAGTTTTGAAACACTCTGTCTGTAGAAAATGCAACTGGACATTCGTAGCGCTAAGTGGGTAATAGTGGAAAAAAGAATATGTTCAAATATAAACTACACAGAAGCATTGTATGAAACTTCTGTCTGTTCTGTGCATTCAACTAACAGAGTTGAACCTTACTTTTGATTGAGCCGTTCTGAAACACTCTTTCTGAAGAAATTGCAATTGGACATTCTGAGCGCTAAGAGGCCTATATTGGGAAAAAGAATGTCTACAAATAAAAACTACACAGAAGAATTGTGTGAAACTTCTTTCTGTTCTGTTTGTTCAACTAAAAGAGTTGAACCTTAGTTTTGATTGAGCCGTTCTGAAACACTATTTCTGTAGAAAATGCAAGTGGAGATTCGGAGCGCTAAGAGGGTAATAGTGGAAAAAGGAATGTCTCCAAATATAAACTACACAGAATCATTCTGTGAAACTTCTTTCTGATCTGTGCATTCAGCTAACAGAGTTAAACCATACTTTTGATTGAGCAGATCTGAACACTCTTTCTGTAGAAAATGCAACTGGACATTTGGAGAGCTATGAGAGTATTAGTGGAAAAAGGAATATATTCAAATATAAACTACACAGAAGCATTCTGTGAAACTTCTTTCTGATCTGAGCATTCAGCTAACAGAGTTAAACCATACTTTTGATTGAGCAGTTTTGAAACACTCTGTCTGTAGAAAATGCAACTGGACATTCCTAGCGCTAAGTGGGTAATAGTGGAAAAAAGAATATGTTCAAATATAAACTACACAGAAGCATTGTATGAAACTTCTTTCTGTTCTGTGCATTCAACTAACAGAGTTGAACCTTACTTTTGATTGAGCCTTTCTGAAACACTCTTTCTGTAGAAACTGCAATTGGACATTCTGAGCGCTAAGAGGCCTCTATTGGGAAAAATAATATCTTCAAATAAAAACTACACAGAAGCATTGTGTGAAACTTATTTCTGATATGTTCATTAAGCTAACAGAGTTAAACCATACTTTTGATTGCGCAGTTCTGAACACTCTTTATGTAGAAAATGCAAGTGGACATTCGGAGCGCTAAGAGGGTAATAGTGGAAAAAGGAATATATTCAAATATAAACTACGCAGTAGCATTCTGTGAAAATTCTTTCTGTTCTGTGCATTCAACTAACAGAGTTGAACCTTACTTTTGATTGAGCCATTCTGAAACAATCTTTCTGTAGAAACTGCAATTGGACAAGCTAAGCGCTAAGAGGCCTACATTGGGAAAAAGAATATCTTCAAATAAAAACTACACAGATGCATTCTGTGAAACTTATTTCTGATCTGTAAATTCAGTTAACAGAGATAAAACATATTTTTGATTGAGCAGTTATGAAACACTCTTTTTGTAGAAAATGCAAGTGGAGATTCGGAGCGCTAAGAGGATAATAGTGGAAAAAGGGATGTCTTCAAATATAAACTACACAGAATCATTCGGTGAAACTTCTTTCTGATATGTGCATTCAGCTAACAGAGTTAAACCATACTTTTGATTGAGCAGATCTGAACACTCTTTCTGTTGAAAATGCAACTGGACATTTGGAGCGCTAAGAGCGTAGTAGTGGAAAAAGGAATATATTCAAATATAAACTACACAGAAGCATTCTGTGAAACTTCTTTCTGATCTGAGCATACAGCTAACAGAGTTAAACCATACTTTTGATTGAGCAGTTTTGAAACACTCTGTCTGTAGAAAATGCAACTGGACATTCGTAGCGCTAAGTGGGTAATAGTGGAAAAAAGAATATGTTCAAATATAAACTACACAGAAGCATTGTACGAAACTTCTTTCTGTTCTGTGCATTCAACTAACAGAGTTGTACCTTACTTTTGATTGAGCCGTTCTGAAACACTCTTTCTGTAGAAACTGCAATTGGACATTCTGAGCGCTAAGAGGCCTCTATTGGGAAAAATAATATCTTCAAATAAAAACTACACAGAAGCATTGTGTGAAACTTATTTCTGATATGTTCATTAAGCTAACAGAGTTAAACCATACTTTTGATTGCGCAGTTCTGAACACTCTTTCTGTAGAAAATGCAAGTGGACATTCGGAGCGCTAAGAGGGTAATAGTGGAAAAAGGAATATATTCAAATATAAACTACACAGTAGCATTCTGTGAAAATTCTTTCTGTTCTGTGCATTCAACTAACAGAGTTGAACCTTACTTTTGATTGAGCCGTTCTGAAACACTCTTTCTGTAGAAAGTGCAATTGGACATGCTAAGCGCTAAGAGGCCTACATTGGGAAAAAGAATATCTTCAAATAAAAACTACACAGATGCATTCTGTGAAACTTATTTCTGATCTGTAAATTCAGTTAACAGAGATAAAACATATTTTTGATTGAGCAGATATGAAACACTCTTTTTGTAGAAAATGCAAGTGGAGATTTGGAGCGCTAAGAGGGTAATAGTGGAAAAAGGAATGTCTTCAAATATAAACTACACAGAATCATTCGGTGAAACTTCTTTCTGATCTGTGCATTCAGCTAACAGAGTTAAACCATACTTTTGATTGAGCAGATCTGAACACTCTTTCTATTGAAAATGTAACTGGACATTTGGAGCGCTAAGAGCATATTAGTGGAAAAAGGAATATATTCAAATATAAACTACACAGAAGCATTCTGTGAAACTTCTTTCTGATCTGAGCATTCAGCTAACAGAGTTAAACCATACTTTTGATTGAGCAGTTTTGAAACACTCTGTCTGTAGAAAATGCAACTGGACATTCGTAGAGCTAAGTTGGTAATAGTGGAAAAAAGAATATGTTCAAATATAAACTACACAGAAGCATTGTATGAAACTTCTTTCTGTTCTGTGCATTCAACTAACAGAGTTGAACCTTACTTTTGATTGAGCCGTTCTGAAACTCTCTTTCTGTAGAAACTGCAATTGGACATTCTGAGCGCTAAGAGGCCTATATTGGGAAAAAGAATGTCTACAAATAAAAACTACACAAAAGAATTGTGTGAAACTTCTTTCTGTTCTGTTTGTTCAACTAAAAGAGTTGAACCTTAGTTTTGATTGAGCCGTTCTGAAACACTCTTTCTGTAGAAAATGCAAGTGGAGATTCGGAGCGCTAAGAGGGTAATAGTGGAAAAAGGAATGTCTCCAAATATAAACTACACAGAATCATTCTGTGAAACTTCTTTCTGATCTGTGCATTCAGCTAACAGAGCAAAACCATACTTTTGATTGAGCAGATCTGAACACTCTTTCTGTAGAAAATGCAACTGGACATTTGGAGCGCTAAGAGCGTAGTAGTGGAAAAAGGAATATATTCAAATATAAACTACACAGAAGCATTCTGTGAAACTTCTTTCTGATCTGAGCATTCAGCTAACAGAGTTAAACCATACTTTTGATTGAGCAGTTTTGAAACACTCTGTCTGTAGAAAATGCAACTGGACATTCGTAGCGCTAAGTGGGTAATAGTGGAAAAAAGAATATGTTCAAATATAAACTACACAGAAGCATTGTATGAAACTTCTTTCTGTTCTGTGCATTCAACTAACAGAGTTGAACCTTACTTTTGATTGAGCCGTTCTGAAACACTCTTTCTGTAGAAACTGCAATTGGACATTCTGAGCGCTAAGAGGCCTATATTGGGAAAAAGAATGTCTACAAATAAAAACTACACAGAAGAATTGTGTGAAACTACTTTCTGTTCTGTTTGTTCAACTAAAAGAGTTGAACCTTAGTTTTGATTGAGCCGTTCTGAAACACTCTTTCTGTAGAAAATGCAAGTGGAGATTCGGAGCGCTAAGAGGGTAATAGTGGAAAAAGGAATGTCTCCAAATATAAACTACACAGAATCATTCTGTGAAACTTCTTTCTGATCTGTGCATTCAGCTAACAGAGTTAAACCATACTTTTGATTGAGCAGATCTGAACACTCTTTCTGCAGAAAATGCAACTGGACATTTGGAGCGCTAAGAGAGTAGTAGTGGAAAAAGGAATATATTCAAATATAAACTACACAGAAGCATTCTGTGAAACTTCTTTCTGATCTGAGCATTCAGCTAACAGAGTTAAACCATACTTATGATTGAGCAGTTTTGAAACACTCTGTCTGTAGAAAATGCAACTGGACATTCGTAGCGCTAAGTGGGTAAGAGTGGAAAAAAGAATATTTTCAAATATAAACTACACAGAAGCATTGTATGAAACTTCTTTCTGTTCTGTGCGTTCAACTAACAGAGTTGAACCGTACTTTTGATTGAGCCTTTCTGAAACACTCTTTCTGTAGAAACTGCAATTGGACATTCTGAGCGCTAAGAGGCCTATATTGGGAAAAATAATATCTTCAAATAAAAACTACACAGAAGCATTGTGTGAAACTTATTTCTGATATGTTCATTAAGCTAACAGAGTTAAACCATACTTTTGATTGCGCAGTTCTGAACACTCTTTCTGTAGAAAATGCAAGTGGACATTCGGAGCGCTAAGAGGGTAATAGTGGAAAAAGGAATATATTCAAATATAAACTACACAGTAGCATTCTGTGAAAATTCTTTCTGTTCTGTGCATTCAACTAACAGAGTTGAACCTTACTTTTGATTGAGCCGTTCTGAAACACTCTTTCTGTAGAAACTGCAATTGGACATGCTAAGCGCTAAGAGGCCTACATTGGGAAAAAGAATATCTTCAAATAAAAACTACACAGATGCATTCTGTGAAACTTATTTCTGATCTGTAAATTCAGTTAACAGAGATAAAACATATTTTTGATTGAGCAGTTATGAAACACTCTTTTTGTAGAAAATGCAAGTGGAGATTCGGAGCGCTAAGAGGGTAATAGTGGAAAAAGGAATGTCTTCAAATATAAACTACACAGAATCATTCGGTGAAACTTCTTTCTGATCTGTGCATTCAGCTAACAGAGTTAAACCATACTTTTGATTGAGCAGATCTGAACACTCTTTCTGTTGAAAATGCAACTGGACATTTGGAGCGCTAAGAGCATAGTAGTGGAAAAAGGAATAAATTCAAATATAAACTACGCAGAAGCATTCTGTGAAACTTCCTTCTGATCTGAGCATTCAGCTAACAGATTTAAACCATACTTTTGATTGAGCAGATTTGAAACACTCTGTCTGTAGAAAATGCAACTGGACATTCTTAGCGCTAAGTGGGTAATAGTGGAAAAAAGAATATGTTCAAATATAAACTACACAGAAGCATTGTATGAAACTTCTTTCTGTTCTGTGCATTCAACTAACAGAGTTGAACCTTACTTTTGATTGAGCCTTTCTGAAACACTCTTTCTGTAGAAACTGCAATTGGTCATTCTGAGCGCTAAGAGGCCTATATTGGGAAAAATAATATCTTCAAATAAAAACTACACAGAAGCATTGTGTGAAACATATTTCTGATATGTTCATTAAGCTAACAGAGTTAAACCATACTTTTGATTGCGCAGTTCTGAACACTCTTTCTGTAGAAAATGCAAGTGGACATTCGGAGCGCTAAGAGGGTAATAGTGGAAAAAGGAATGTCTTCAAATATAAACTACACAGAATCATTCTGTGAAACTTCTTTCTGATCTGTGCATTCAGCTAACAGAGTTAAACCATACTTTTGATTGAGCAGATCTGAACACTCTTTCTGTAGAAAATGCAACTGGACATTTGGAGCGCTAAGAGCGTAGTAGTGGAAAAAGGAATATATTCAAATATAAACTACACAGAAGCATTCTGTGAAACTTCTTTCTGATCTGAGCATTCAGCTAACAGAGTTAAACCATACTTTTGATTGAGCAGTTTTGAAACACTCTGTCTGTAGAAAATGCAACTGGACATTCGTAGCGCTAAGTGGGTAATAGTGGAAAAAAGAATATGTTCAAATATAAAATACACAGAAGCATTGTATGAAACTTCTTTCTGTTCTGTGCATTCAACTAACAGAGTTGAACCTTACTTTTGATTTAGCCGTTCTGAAACACTCTTTCTGTAGAAACTGCAATTGGACATTCTGAGCGCTAAGAGGCCTATATTGGGAAAAAGAATGTCTACAAATAAAAACTACACAGAAGAAATGTGTGAAACTTCTTTCTGTTCTGTTTGTTCAACTAAAAGAGTTGAACCTTAGTTTTGATTGAGCCGTTCTGAAACACTATTTCTGTAGAAAATGCAAGTGGAGATTCGGAGCGCTAAGAGGGTAATAGTGGAAAAAGGAATGTCTCCAAATATAAACTACACAGAATCATTCTGTGAAACTTCTTTCTGATCTGTGCATTCAGCTAACAGAGTAAAACCATACTTTTGATTGAGCAGATCTGAACACTCTTTCTGTAGAAAATGCAACTGGACATTTGGAGCGCTAAGAGAGTAGTAGTGGAAAAAGGGATATATTCAAATATAAACTACACAGAAGCATTCTGTGAAACTTCTTTCTGATCTGAGCATTCAGCTAACAGAGTTAAACCATACTTTTGATTGAGCAGTTTTGAAACACTCTGTCTGTAGAAAATGCAACTGGACATTCGTAGCGCCAAGTGGGTAATAGTGGAAAAAAGAATATGTTCAAATATAAACTACACAGAAGCATTGTATGAAATTACTTTCTGTTCTGTGCATTCAACTAACAGAGTTGAACCGTACTTTTGATTGAGCCTTTCTGAAACACTCTTTCTGTAGAAACTGCAATTGGACATTCTGAGCCCTAAGAGGCCTATATTGGGAAAAATAATATCTTCAAATAAAAACTACACATAAGCATTGTGTGAAACTTATTTCTGATATGTTCATTAAGCTAACAGAGTTAAACCATACTTTTGATTGCGCAGTTCTGAACACTCCTTCTGTAGAAAATGCAAGTGGACATTCGGAGCGCTAAGAGGGTAATAGTGGAGAAAGGAATATATTCAAATATAAACTACACAGTAGCATTCTGTGAAAATTCTTTCTGTTCTGTGCATTCAACTAACAGAGTTGAACCTTACTTTTGATTGAGCCGTTCTGAAACACTCTTTCTGTAGAAACTGCAATTGGACATGCTAAGCGCTAAGAGGCCTACATTGTGAAAAAGTATATCTTCAAATAAAAACTACACAGATGCATTCTGTGAAACCTATTTCTGATCTGTAAATTCAGTTAACAGAGATAAAACATATATTTGATTGAGCAGTTATGAAACACTCTTTTTGTAGAAAATGCAAGTGGAGATTCGGAGCGTTAAGAGGGTAATAGTGGAAAAAGGAATGTCTTCAAATATAAACTACACAGAATCATTCGGTGAAACTTCTTTCTGATCTGTGCATTCAGCTAACAGATTTAAACCATACTTTTGATTGAGCAGATCTGAACACTCTTTCTGTAGAGAATGCAACTGGACATTTGGAGCGCTAAGAGCGTAGTAGTGGAAAAAGGAATATATTCAAATATAAACTACACAGAAGCATTCTGCGAAACTTCTTTCTGATCTGAGCATTCAGCTAACAGAGTTAAACCATACTTTTGATTGAGCAGTTTTGAAATACTCTGTCTGTAGAAAATGCAACTGGACATTCGTAGCGCTAAGTGGGTAATAGTGGAAAAAGGAATATGTTCAAATATAAACTACACAGAAGCATTGTATGAAACTTCTTTCTGTTCTGTGTATTCAACTAACAGGGTTGAACCTTACTTTTGATTGAGCCGTTCTGAAACACTCTTTCTGTAGAAACTGCAATTGGACATTCTGAGCGCTAAGAGGCCTATATTGGGAAAAACAATGTCTACAAATAAAAACTACACAGAAGAATTGTGTGAAACTTCTTTCTGTTCTGTTTGTTCAACTAAAAGAGTTGAACCTTAGTTTTGATTGAGCCGTTCTGAAACACTCTTTCTGTAGAAAATGCAAGTGGAGATTCGGAGCGCTAAGAGGGTAATAGTGGAAAAAGGAATGTCTCCAAATATAAACTACACAGAATCATTCTGTGAAACTTGTTTCTGATCTGTGCATTCAGCTAACAGAGTTAAACCATACTTTTGATAGAGGAGATCTGAACACTCTTTCTGTAGAAAATGCAACTGGACATTTTGAGCGCTAAGAGAGTAGTAGTGGAAAAAGGAATATATTCAAATATAAACTACACAGAAGCATTCTGTGAAACTTCTTTCTGATCTGAGCATTCAGCTAACAGATTTAAACCATACTTTTGATTGAGCAGATTTGAAACACTCTGTCTGTAGAAAATGCAACTGGACATTCTTAGCGCTAAGTGGTTAATAGTGGAAAAAAGAATATGTTCAAATATAAACTACACAGAAGCATTGTATGAAACTTCTTTCTGTTCTGTGCATTCAACTAACAGAGTTGAACCTTACTTTTGATTGAGCCTTTCTGAAACACTCTTTCTGAAGTAACTGCAATTGGACATTCTGAGCGCTAAGAGGCCTATATTGGGAAAAATAATATCTTCAAATAAAAACTACACAGAAGCATTGTGTGAAACTTATTTCTGATATGTTCATTAAGCTAACAGAGTTAAACCATACTTTTGATTGCGCAGTTCTGAACACTCTTTCTGTAGAAAATGCAAGTGGACATTCGGAGCACTAAGAGGGTAATAGTGGAAAAAGGAATGTCTTCAAATATAAACTACACAGAATCATTCTGTGAAACTTCTTTCTGATCTGTGCATTCAGCTAACAGAGTTAAACCATACTTTTGATTGAGCAGATCTGAACACTCTTTCTGTAGAAAATGCAACTGGACATTTGGAGCGCTAAGAGAGTAGTAGTGGAAAAATGAATATATTCAAATATAAACTACACAGAAGCATTCTGTGAAACTTCTTTCTGTTCTGAGCATTCAGCTAACAGAGTTAAACCATACTTTTGATTGAGCAGTTTTGAAACACTCTGTCTGTAGAAAATGCAACTGGACATTCGTAGCGCTAAGTGGGTAATAGTGGAAAAAAGAATATGTTCAAATATAAACTACACAGAAGCATTGTATGAAACTTCTTTCTGTTCTGTGCATTCAACTAACAGAGTTGAACCTTACTTTTGATTGAGCCGTTCTGAAACACTCTTTCTGTAGAAACTGCAATTGGACATTCTGAGCGCTAAGAGGCCTATATTGGGAAAAATAATATTTTCAAATAAAAACTACACAGAAGCATTGTGTGAAACTTATTTCTGATATGTTCATTAAGCTAACAGAGTTAAACCATACTTTTGATTGCGCAGTTCTGAACACTCTTTCTGTAGAAAATGCAAGTGGACATTCGGAGCGCTAAGAGGGTAATAGTGGAAAAAGGAATATATTCAAATATAAACTACACAGTAGCATTCTGTGAAAATTCTTTCTGTTCTGTGCATTCAACTAACAGAGTTGAACCTTACTTTTGATTGAGCCGTTCTGAAACACTCTTTCTGTAGAAACTGCAATTGGACATGCTAAGCGCTAAGAGGCCTACATTGGGAAAAATAATATCTTCAAATAAAAACTACACAGATGCATTCTGTGAAACTTATTTCTGATCTGTAAATTCAGTTAACAGAGATAAAACATATTTTTGATTGAGCAGTTATGAAACACTATTTTGTAGAAAATGCAAGTGGAGATTCGGAGCGCTAAGAGGGTAATAGTGGAAAAAGGAATGTCTTCAAATATAAACTACACAGAATCATTCGGTGAAACTTCTTTCTGATCTGTGCATTCAGCTAACAGGGTTAAACCGTACTTTTGATTGAGCAGATCTGAACACTCTTTCTGTTGAAAATGCAACTGGACATTTGGAGCGCTAAGAGCGTAGTAGTGGAAAAAGGAATATATTCAAATATAAACTACGCAGAAGCATTCTGTGAAACTTCTTTCTGATCTGAGCATTCAGCTAACAGATTTAAACCATACTTTTGATTGAGCAGATTTGAAACACTCTGTCTGTAGAAAATGCAACTGGACATTCTTAGCGCTAAGTGGGTAATAGTGGAAAAAAGAATATGTTCAAATATAAACTACACAGAAGCATTGTATGAAACTTCTTTCTGTTCTGTGCATTCAACTAACAGAGTTGAACCTTACCTTTGATTGAGCCTTTCTGAAACACTCTTTCTGTAGAAACTGCAATTGGACATTCTGAGCGCTAAGAGGCCTATATTGGGAAAAAAAATATCTTCAAATAAAAACTACACAGAAGAATTTTGTGAAACTTATTTCTGATATGTTCATTAAGCTAACAGAGTTAAACCATACTTTTGATTGCGCAGTTCTGAACACTCTTTCTGTAGAAAATGCAAGTGGACATTCGGAGCGCTAAGAGGGGAATAGTGGAAAAAGGAATGTCTTCAAATATAAACTACACAGAATCATTCTGTGAAACTTCTTTCTGATCTGTGCATTCAGCTAACAGAGTTAAACCATACTTTTGATTGAGCAGATCTGAACACTCTTTCTGTAGAAAATGCAACTGGATATTTGGAGCGCTAAGAGCGTATTAGTGTAAAAAGGAATATATTCAAATATAAACTACACAGAAGCATTCTGTGAAATTTCTTTCTGATCTGAGCATTCAGCTAACAGAGTTAAACCATACTTTTGATTGAGCAGTTTTGAAACACTCTGTCTGTAGAAAATGCAACTGGACATTCCTAGTGCTAAGTGGGTAATAGTGGAAAAAAGAATATGTTCAAATATAAAATACACAGAAGCATTGTATGAAACTTCTTTCTGTTCTGTGCATTCAACTAACAGAGTTGAACCTTACTTTTGATTGAGCCGTTCTGAAACACTCTTTCTGTAGAAACTGCAATTGTACATTCTGAGCGCTAAGAGGCCTATATTGGGAAAAAGAATGTCTACAAATAAAAACTACACAGAAGAATTGTGTGAAACTACTTCCTGTTCTGTTTGTTCAACTAAAAGAGTTGAACCTTAGTTTTGATTGAGCCATTCTGAAACACTCTTTCTGTAGAAAATGCAAGTGGAGATTCGGAGCGCTAAGAGGGTAATAGTGGAAAAAGGAATGTCTCCAAATATAAACTACACAGAATCATTCTGTGAAACTTCTTTCTGATCTGTGCATTCAGCTAACAGAGCAAAACCATACTTTTGATGGAGCAGATCTCAACACTCTTTCTGTAGAAAATGCAACTGGACATTTGGAGCGCTAAGAGAGTAGTAGTGGAAAAAGGGATATATTCAAATATAAACTACACAGAAGCATTCTGTGAAACTTCTTTCTGATCTGAGCATTCAGCTAACAGAGTTAAACCATACTTTTGATTGAGCAGTTTTGAAACACTCTGTCTGTAGAAAATGCAACTGGACATTCGTAGCGCTAAGTGGGTAATAGTGGAAAAAAGAATATGTTCAAATATAAACTACACAGAAGCATTGTATGAAACTTCTTTCTGTTCTGTGCATTCAACTAACAGAGTTGAACCTTACTTTTGATTGAGCCGTTCTGAAACACTCTTTCTGTAGAAACTGCAATTGGACATTCTGAGCGCTAAGAGGCCTATATTGGGAAAAAGAATGTCTACAATTAAAAACTACACAGAAGAATTGTGTGAAACTACTTTCTGTTCTGTTTGTTCAACTAAAAGATTTGAACCTTAATTTTGATTGAGCAGTTCTGAAACACTCTTTCTGTAGAAAATGCAAGGGGAGATTCGGAGCGCTAAGAGGTTAATAGTGGAAAAAGGAATGTCTCCAAATATAAACTACACAGAATCATTCTGTGAAACTTCTTTGTGATCTGTGCATTCAGCTAACAGAGTTAAACCATACTTTTGATTGAGCAGATCTGAACACACTTTCTGTAGAAAATGCAACTGGACATTTGGAGCGCTAAGAGAGTAGTAGTGGAAAAAGGAATATATTCAAATATAAACTACACAGAAGCATTCTGTGAAACTTCTTTCTGATCTGAGCATTCAGCTAACAGAGTTAAACCATACTTATGATTGAGCAGTTTTGAAACACTCTGTCTGTAGAAAATGCAACTGGACATTCGTAGCGCTAAGTGGGTAAGAGTGGAAAAAAGAATATTTTCAAATATAAACTACACAGAAGCATTGTATGAAACTTCTTTCTGTTCTGTGCATTCAACTAACAGAGTTGAACCGTACTTTTGATTGAGCCTTTCTGAAACACTCTTTCTGTAGAAACTGCAATTGGACATTCTGAGCGCTAAGAGGCCTATATTGGGAAAAATAATATCTTCAAATAAAAACTACACAGAAGCATTGTGTGAAACTTATTTCTGATATGTTCATTAAGCTAACAGAGTTAAACCATACTTTTGATTGCGCAGTTCTGAACACTCTTTCTGTAGAAAATGCAAGTGGACATTCGGAGCGCTAAGAGGGTAATAGTGGAAAAAGGAATGTCTTCAAATATAAACTACACAGAATCATTCTGTGAAACTTCTTTCTGATCTGTGCATTCAGCTAACAGAGTTAAACCATACTTTTGATTGAGCACATCTGAACACTCTTTCTGTAGAAAATGCAACTGGATATTTGGAGCGCTAAGAGCGTATTAGTGTAAAAAGGAATATATTCAAATATAAACTACACAGAAGCATTCTTTGAAACTTCTTTCTGATCTGAGCATTCAGCTAACAGAGTTAAACCATACTTTTGATTGAGCAGTTTTGAAACACTCTGTCTGTAGAAAATGCAACTGGACATTCGTAGTGCTAAGTGGGTAATAGTGGAAAAAAGAATATGTTCAAATATAAAATACACAGAAGCATTGTATGAAACTTCTTTCTCTTCTGTGCATTCAACTAACAGAGTTGAACCTTACTTTTGATTGAGCCGTTCTGAAACACTCTTTCTGTAGAAACTGCAATTGGACATTCTGAGCGCTAAGAGGCCTATATTGGGAAAAAGAATGTCTACAAATAAAAACTACACAGAAGAATTGTGTGAAACTACTTTCTGTTCTGTTTGTTCAACTAAAAGAGTTAAACCTTAGTTTTGATTGAGAAATTCTGAAACACTCTTTCT
Organism: Symphalangus syndactylus; assembly: GCF_028878055.3. Lineage (NCBI taxonomy): Eukaryota > Metazoa > Chordata > Mammalia > Primates > Hylobatidae > Symphalangus > Symphalangus syndactylus. The sequence goes on from NC_072433.2 coordinate 9,268,590, forward strand.
GTAGAAAATGCAAGTGGAGATTCGGAGCGCTAAGAGGGTAATAGTGGAAAAAGGAATGTCTCCAAATATAAACTACACAGAATCATTCTGTGAAACTTCTTTCTGATCTGTGCATTCAGCTAACAGAGTTAAACCATACTTTTGATTGAGCAGATCTGAACACTCTTTCTGTAGAAAATGCAACTGGACATTTGGAGCGCTAAGAGAGTAGTAGTGGAAAAAGGAATATATTCAAATATAAACTACTCAGAAGCATTGTGTGAAACTTCTTTCTGATCTGAGCATTCAGCTAACAGAGTTAAACCATACTTTTGATTGAGCAGTTTTGAAACACTCTGTCTGTAGAAAATGCAACTGGACATTCGTAGCGCTAAGTGGGTAATAGTGGAAAAAAGAATATGTTCAAATATAAACTACACAGAAGCATTGTATGAAACTTCTTTCTGTTCTGTGCATTCAACTAACAGAGTTGAACCTTACTTTTGATTGAGCCGTTCTGAAACACTCTTTCTGTAGAAACTGCAATTGGACATTCTGAGCGCTAAGAGGCCTATATTGGGAAAAAGAATGTCTACAAATAAAAACTACACAGAAGAATTGTGTGAAACAACTTTCTGTTCTGTTTGTTCAACTAAAAGAGTTGAACCTTAATTTTGATTGAGCCGTTCTGAAACACTCTTTCTGTAGAAAATGCAAGTGGAGATTCGGAGCGCTAAGAGGTTAATAGTGGAAAAAGGAATGTCTCCAAATATAAACTACACAGAATCATTCTGTGAAACTTCTTTGTGATCTGTGCATTCAGCTAACAGAGTTAAACCATACTTTTGATTGAGCAGATCTGAACACTCTTTCTGTAGAAAATGCAACTGGACATTTGGAGCGCTAAGAGAGTAGTAGTGGAAAAAGGAATATATTCAAATATAAACTACACAGAAGCATTCTGTGAAACTTCTTTCTGATCTGAGCATTCAGCTAACAGAGTTAAACCATACTTATGATTGAGCAGTTTTGAAACACTCTGTCTGTAGAAAATGCAACTGGACATTCGTAGCGCTAAGTGGGTAAGAGTGGAAAAAAGAATATTTTCAAATATAAACTACACAGAAGCATTGTATGAAACTTCTTTCTGTTCTGTGCATTCAACTAACAGAGTTGAACCGTACTTTTGATTGAGCCTTTCTGAAACACTCTTTCTGTAGAAACTGCAATTGGACATTCTGAGCGCTAAGAGGCCTATATTGGGAAAAATAATATCTTCAAATAAAAACTACACAGAAGCATTGTGTGAAAGTTATTTCTGATATGTTCATTAAGCTAACAGAGTTAAACCATACTTTTGATTGCGCAGTTCTGAACACTCTTTCTGTAGAAAATGCAAGTGGACATTCGGAGCGCTAAGAGGGTAATAGTGGAAAAAGGAATATATTCAAATATAAACTACACAGTAGCATTCTGTGAAAATTCTTTCTGTTCTGTGCATTCAACTAACAGAGTTGAACCTTACTTTTGATTGAGCCGTTCTGAAACACTCTTTCTGTAGAAACTGCAATTGGACATGCTAAGCGCTAAGAGGCCTACATTGGGAAAAATAATATCTTCAAATAAAAACTACACAGATGCATTCTGTGAAACTTCTTTCTGTTCTGTTTGTTCAACTAAAAGAGTTGAACCTTAGTTTTGATTGAGCCGTTCTGAAACACTCTTTCTGTAGAAAATGCAAGTGGACATTCGGAGCGCTAAGAGGGTAATAGTGGAAAAAGGAATATATTCAAATATAAACTACACAGTAGCATTCTGTGAAAATTCGTTCTGTTCTGTGCATTCAACTAACAGAGTTGAACCTTACTTTTGATTGAGCCGTTCTGAAACACTCTTTCTGTAGAAACTGCAATTGGACATGCTAAGCGCTAAGAGGCCTACATTGGGAAAAAGAATATCTTCAAATAAAAACTACACAGATGCATTCTGTGAAACTTATTTCTGATTTGTAAATTCAGTTAACAGAGATAAAACATATTTTTGATTGAGCAGTTATGAAACACACTTTTTGTAGAAAATGCAAGTGGAGATTCGGAGCGCTAAGAGGGTAATAGTGGAAAAAGGAATGTCTTCAAATATAAACTACACAGAATCATTCGGTGAAACTTCTTTCTGATCTGTGCATTCAGCTAACAGAGTTAAACCATACTTTTGATTGAGCAGATCTGAACACTCTTTCTGTTGAAAATGCAACTGGACATTTGGAGCGCTAAGAGCGTATTAGTGGAAAAAGGAATATATTCAAATATAAACTACACAGAAGCATTCTGTGAAACTTCTTTCTGATCTGAGCATTCAGCTAACAGAGTTAAACCATACTTTTGATTGAGCAGTTTTGAAACCCTCTGTCTGTAGAAAATGCAACTGGACATTCGTAGCGCTAAGTGGGTAATAGTGGAAAAAAGAATATGTTCAAATATAAACTACACAGAAGCATTGTATGAAACTTCTTTCTGTTCTGTGCATTCAACTAACAGAGTTGAACCTTACTTTTGATTGAGCCGTTCTGAAACACTCTTTCTGTAGAAACTGCAATTGGACATTCTGAGCGCTAAGAGGCCTATATTGGGAAAAAGAATGTCTACAAATAAAAACTACACAAAAGAATTTTGTGAAACTTCTTTCTGTTCTGTTTGTTCAACTAAAAGAGTTGAACCTTAGTTTTGATTGAGCCGTTCTGAAACACTCTTTCTGTAGAAAATGCAAGTGGAGATTCGGAGCGCTAAGAGGGTAATAGTGGAAAAAGGAATGTCTCCAAATATAAACTACACAGAATCATTCTGTGAAACTTCTTTCTGATCTGTGCATTCAGCTAACAGAGTTAAACCATACTTTTGATTGAGCAGATCTGAACACTCTTTCTGTAGAAAATGCAACTGGACATTTGGAGCGCTAAGAGAGTAGTAGTGGAAAAAGGAATATATTCAAATATAAACTACACAGAAGCATTCTGTGAAACTTCTTTCTGATCTGAGCATTCAGCTAACAGAGTTAAACCATACTTTTGATTGAGCAGTTTTGAAACACTCTGTCTGTAGAAAATGCAACTGGACATTCGTAGCTCTAAGTGGGTAATAGTGGAAAAAAGAATATGTTCAAATATAAACTACACAGAAGCATTGTATGAAACTTCTTTCTGTTCTGTGCATTCAACTAACAGAGTTGAACCTTACTTTTGATTGAGCCTTTCTGAAACACTCTTTCTGTAGAAACTGCAATTGGACATTCTGAGCGCTAAGAGGCCTCTATTGGGAAAAATAATATCTTCAAATAAAAACTACACAGAAGCATTGTGTGAAACTTATTTCTGATATGTTCATTAAGCTAACAGAGTTAAACCATACTTTTGATTGCGCAGTTCTGAACACTCTTTCTGTAGAAAATGCAAGTGGACATTCGGAGCGGTAAGAGGGTAATAGTGGAAAAAGGAATGTCTTCAAATATAAACTACACAGAATCATTCGGTGAAACTTCTTTCTGATCTGTGCATTCGGCTAATAGAGTTAAACCATACTTTTGATTGAGCAGATCTGAACACTCTTTCTGTTGAAAATGCAACTGGACATATGGAGCGCTAAGTGCGTATTAGTGTAAAAAGGAATATATTCAAATATAAACTACACAGAAGCATTCTGTGAAACTTCTTTCTGATCTGAGCATTCAGCTAACAGAGTTCAACCATACTTTTGATTGAGCAGTTTTGAAACACTCTGTCTGTAGAAAATGCAACTGGACATTCGTAGCGCTAAGTGGGTAATAGTGGAAAAAAGAATATGTTCAAATATAAACTACACAGAACCATTGTATGAAACTTCTTTCTGTTCTGTGCATTCAACTAACAGAGTTGAACCTTACTTTTGATTGATCCTTTCTGAAACACTCTTTCTGTAGAAACTGCAATTGGACATTCTGAGCGCTAAGAGGCCTCTATTGGGAAAAATAATATCTTCAAATAAAAACTACACAGAAGCATTGTGTGAAACTTATTTCTGATATGTTCATTAAGCTAACAGAGTTAAACCATACTTTTGACTGCGCAGTTCTGAACACTCTTTCTGTAGAAAATGCAAGTGGACATTCGGAGCGCTAAGAGGGTAATAGTGGAAAAAGGAATATATTCAAATATAAACTACACAGTAGCATTCTGTGAAAATACTTTCTGTTCTGTGCATTCAACTAACAGAGTTGAACCTTACTTTTGATTGAGCCGTTCTGAAACACTCTTTCTGTAGAAACTGCAATTGGACATGCTAAGCGCTAAGAGGCCTACATTGGGAAAAAGAATATCTTAAAATATAAACTACACAGATGCATTCTGTGAAACTTATTTCTGATCTGTAAATTCAGTTAACAGAGGTAAAACATATTTTTGATTGAGCAGTTATGAAACACTCTTTTCGTACAAAATGCAAGTGGAGATTCGGAGCACTAAGAGGGTAATAGTGGAAAAAGGAATGTCTTCAAATATAAACTACACAGAATCATTCGGTGAAACTTCTTTCTGATCTGTGCATTCAGCTAACAGAGTTAAACCATACTTTTGATTGAGCAGATCTGAACACTCGTTCTGTTGAAAATGCAACTGGACATTTGGAGCGCTAAGAGCGTTGTAGTGGAAAAAGGAATATATTCAAATATAAACTACACAGAAGCATTCTGTGAAACTTCTTTCTGATCTGAGCATACAGCTAACAGAGTTAAACCATACTTTTGATTGAGCAGTTTTGAAACACTCTGTCTGTAGAAAATGCAACTGGACATTCGTAGCGCTAAGTGGGTAATAGTGGAAAAAAGAATATGTTCAAATATAAACTACACAGAATCATTGTATGAAACTTCTTTCTGTTCTGTGCTTTCAACTAACAGAGTTGAACCTTACTTTTGATTGAGCCGTTCTGAAACACTCTTTCTGTAGAAACTGCAATTGGACATTCTGAGCGCTAAGAGGCCTATATTGGGAAAAAGAATGTCTACAAATAAAAACTACACAGAAGAATTGTGTGAAACTTCTTTCTGTTCTGTTTGTTCAACTAAAAGAGTTGAACCTTAGTTTTGATGGAGCCGTTCTGAAACACTCTTTCTGTAGAAAATGCAAGTGGAGATTCGGAGCGCTAAGAGGGTAATAGTGGAAAAAGGAATGTCTCCAAATATAAACTACACAGAATCATTCTGTGAAACTTCTTTCTGATCTGTGCATTCAGCTAACACAGTTAAACCATACTTTTGATTGAGAAGATCTGAACACTCTTTCTGTAGAAAATGCAACTGGACATTTGGAGCGCTAAGAGAGTAGCAGTGGAAAAAGGAATATATTCAAATATAAACTACACAGAAGCATTCTGTGAAACTTCTTTCTGATCTGAGCATTCAGCTAACAGAGTTAAACCATACTTTTGATTGAGCAGTTTTGAAACACTCTGTCTGTAGAAAATGCAACTGGACATTCGTAGCGCTAAGTGGGTAATAGTGGAAAAAAAAATATGTTCAAATATAAACTACACAGAAGCATTGTATGAAACTTCTTTCTGTTCTGTGCTTTCAACTAACAGAGTTGAACCTTACTTTTGATTGAGCCGTTCTGAAACACTCTTTCTGTAGAAACTGCAATTGGACATTCTGAGCGCTAAGAGGCCTATATTGGGAAAAAGAATGTCTACAAATAAAAACTACACAGAAGAATTGTGTGAAACTTCTTTCTGTTCTGTTTGTTCAACTAAAAGAGTTGAACCTTAGTTTTGATTGAGCCGTTCTGAAACACTCTTTCTGTAGAAAATGCAAGTGGAGATTCGGAGCGCTAAGAGGGTAATAGTGGAAAAAGGAATGTCTCCAAATATAAACTACACAGAATCATTCTGTGAAACTTCTTTCTGATCTGTGCATTCAGATAACAGAGTTAAACCATACTTTTGATTGAGCAGATCTGAACACTCTTTCTGTAGAAAATGCAACTGGACATTTGGAGCGCTAAGAGAGTAGTAGTGGAAAAAGGAATATATTCAAATATAAACTACACAGAAGCATTCTGTGAAACTTCTTTCTGATCTGAGCATTCAGCTAACAGAGTTAAACCATACTTTTGATTGAGCAGTTTTGAAACTCTCTGTCTGTAGAAAATGCAACTGGACATTCGTAGCGCTAAGTGGGTAATAGAGGAAAAAAGAATATGTTCAAATATAAACTACACAGAAGCATTGTATGAAACTTCTTTCTGTTCTGTGCATTCAACTAAGAGAGTTGAACCTTACTTTTGATTGAGCCTTTCTGAAACACTCTTACTGTAGAAACTGCAATTGGACATTCTGAGCGCTAAGAGGCCTATATTGGGAAAAAGAATGTCTACAAATAAAAACTACACAGAAGCATTGTGTGAAACTTATTTCTGATATGTTCATTTAGCTAAGAGAGTTAAACCATACTTTTGATTGCGCAGTTCTGAACACTCTTTCTGTAGAAAATGCAAGTGGACATTCGGAGCGCTATGAGGGTAATAGTGGAAAAAGGAATATATTCAAATATAAACTACACAGTAGCATTCTGTGAAAATTCTTTCTGTTCTGTGCATTCAACTAACAGAGTTGAACCTTACTTTTGATTGAGCCGTTCTGAAACACTCTTTGTGTAGAAACTGCAATTGGACATGCTAAGCGCTAAGAGGCCTACATTAGGAAAAAGAATATCTTCAAATAAAAACTACACAGATGCATTCTGTGAAACTTATTTCTGATCTGTAAATTCAGTTAACAGAGATAAAACATATTTTTGATTGAGCAGTTATTAAACACTCTTTTTGTAGAAAATGCAAGTGGAGATTCGGAGCGCTAAGAGGGTAATAGTGGAAAAAGGAATGTCTTCAAATATAAACTACACAGAATCATTCGGTGAAACTTCTTTCTGATCTGTGCATTCAGCTAACAGAGTTAAACCATACTTTTGATTGTGCACATCTGAACACTCTTTCTGTTGAAAATGCAACTGGACATTTTTAGCGCTAAGAGCGTAGTAGTGGAAAAAGGAATATATGCCAATATAAACTACACAGAAGCATTCTGTGAAACTTCTTTCTGATCTGAGCATACAGCTAACAGAGTTAAACCATACTTTTGATTGAGCAGTTTTGAAACTCTCTGTCTGTAGAAAATGCAACTGGACATTCGTAGCGCTAAGTGGGTAATAGTGGAAAAAAGAATATGTTCAAATATAAACTACACAGAAGCATTGTATGAAACTTCTTTCTGTTCTGTGCATTCAACTAACAGAGTTGAACCTTCTTTTGATTGAGCCGTTCTGAAACACTCTTTCTGTAGAAACTGCAATTGTACATTCTGAGCGCTAAGAGGCCTATATTGGGAAAAAGAATGTCTACAAATAAAAACTACACAGAAAAATTTTGTGAAACTACTTTCTGTTCTGTTTGTTCAACTAAAAGAGTTGAACCTTAGTTTTGATTGAGCCGTTCTGAAACACTCTTTCTGTAGAAAATGCAAGTGGAGATTCGGAGCGCTAAGAGGGTAATAGTGTAAAAAGGAATGTCTCCAAATATAAACTACACAGAATCATTCTGTGAAACTTCTTTCTGATCTGTGCATTCAGCTAACAGAGTTAAACCATACTTTTGATTGAGCAGATCTGAACACTCTTTCTGTAGAAAATGCAACTGGACATTTGGAGCGCTAAGAGAGTAGTAGTGGAAAAAGTAATATATGCAAATATAAACTACACAGAAGCATTCTGTGAAACTTCTTTCTGATCTGAGCATTCAGCTAACAGAGTTAAACCATACTTATGATTGAGCAGTTTTGAAACACTCTGTCTGTAGAAAATGCAACTGGACATTCGTAGCTCTAAGTGGGTAATAGTGGAAAAAAGAATATGTTCAAATATAAACTACACAGTAGCATTCTGTGAAAATTCTTTCTGTTCTGTGCATTCAACTAACAGAGTTGAACCTTACTTTTGATTGAGCCGTTCTGAAACACTCTTTCTGTAGAAACTGCAATTGGACATTCTGAGCGCTAAGAGGCCTATATTGGGAAAAAGAATGTCTACAAATAAAAACTACACAGAAGAATTGTGTGAAACTACTTTCTGTTCTGTTTGTTCAACTAAAAGAGTTGAACCTTAGTTTTGATTGAGAAGTTCTGAAACACTCTTTCTGTAGAAAATGCAAGTGGAGATTCGGAGCGCTAAGAGGGTAATAGTGGAAAAAGGAATGTCTCCAAATATAAACTACACAGAATCATTCTGTGAAACTTCTTTCTGATCTGTGCATTCAGCTAACAGAGTTAAACCATACTTTTGATTGAGCAGATCTGAACACTCTTTCTGTAGAAAAGGACACTGGACATTTGGAGCGCTAAGAGAGTAGTAGTTGAAAAAGGAATATATTCAAATATAAACTACACAGAAGCATTCTGTGAAACTTCTTTCTGATCTGAGCATTCAGCTAACAGAGTTAAACCATACTTATGATTGAGCAGTTTTGAAACACTCTGTCTGTAGAAAATGCAACTGGACATTCGTAGCGCTAAGTGGGTAATAGTGGAAAAAAGAATATGTTCAAATATAAACTACACAGAAGCATTGTATGAAACTTCTTTCTGTTCTGTGCATTCAACTAACAGAGTTGAACCTTACTTTTGATTGAGCCTTTCTGAAACACTCTTTCTGTAGAAACTGCAATTGGACATTCTGAGCGCTAAGAGGCCTATATTGGGAAAAAGAATGTCTACAAATAAAAACTACACAGAAGAATTGTGTGAATCTTCTTTCTGTTCTGTTTGTTCAACTAAAAGTTTTGAACCTTAGTTTTGATTGAGCCGTTCTGAAACACTCTTTCTGTAGAAAATGCAAGTTGACATTCGGAGCGCTAAGAGGGTAATAGTGGAAAAAGGAATATATTCAAATATAAACTACACAGTAGCATTCTGTGAAAATACTTTCTGTTCTGTGCATTCAACTAACAGAGTTGAACCTTACTTTTGATTGAGCCGTTCTGAAACACTCTTTGTGTAGAAACTGCAATTGGACATGCTAAGCGCTACGAGGCCTACATTAGGAAAAAGAATATCTTCAAATAAAAACTACACAGATGCATTCTGTGAAACTTATTTCTGATCTGTAAATTCAGTTAACAGAGATAAAACATATTTTTGATTGAGCAGTCATGAAACACTCTTTTTGTAGAAAATGCAAGTGGAGATTCGGAGCGCTAAGTGGGTAATAATGGAAAAAGGAATGTCTTCAAATATAAACTACACAGAATCATTCGGTGAAACTTCTTTCTGATCTGTGCATTCAGCTAACTGAGTTAAACCATACTTTTGATTGAGCACATCTGAACACTCTTTCTGTTGAAAATGCAACTGGACTTTTGGAGCGCTAAGAGCGTAGTAGTGGAAAAAGGAATATATGCAAATATAAACTACACAGAAGCATTCTGTGAAACTTCTTTCTGATCTGAGCATACAGCTAACAGAGTTAAACCATACTTTTGATTGAGCAGTTTTGAAACTCTCTGTCTGTAGAAAATGCAACTGGACATTCGTAGCGCTAAGTGGGTAATAGTGGAAAAAAGAATATGTTCAAATATAAACTACACAGAAGCATTGTATGAAACTTCTTTCTGTTCTGTGCATTCAACTAACAGAGTTGAACCTTACTTTTGATTGAGCCGTTCTGAAACACTCTTTCTGTAGAAACTGCAATTGGACATTCTGAGCGCTAAGAGGCCTATATTGGGAAAAAGAATGTCTACAAATAAAAACTACACAGAAGAATTGTGTGAAACTACTTTCTGTTCTGTTTGTTCAACTAAAAGAGTTGAACCTTAGTTTTGATTGAGCCGTTCTGAAACACTCTTTCTGTAGAAAATGCAAGTGGAGATTCGGAGCGCTAAGAGGGTAATAGTGGAAAAAGGAATGTCTCCAAATATAAACTACACAGAATCATTCTGTGAAACTTCTTTCTCATCTGTGCATTCAGCTAACAGAGTTAAACCATACTTTTGATTGAGCAGATCTGAACACTCTTTCTGTAGAAAATGCAACTGGACATTTGGAGCGCTAAGAGAGTAGTAGTGGAAAAAGGAATATATTGAAATATAAACTACACAGAAGCATTCTGTGAAACTTCATTCTGATCTGAGCATTCAGCTAACAGAGTTAAACCATACTTATGATTGAGCAGTTTTGAAACACTCTGTCTGTAGAAAATGCAACTGGACATTCGTAGCGCTAAGTGGGTAATAGTGGAAAAAAGAATATTTTCAAATATAAACTACACAGAAGCATTGTATGAAACTTCTTTCTGTTCTGTGCATTCAACTAACAGAGTTGAACCTTACTTTTGATTGAGCCTTTCTGAAACACTCTTTCTGTAGAAACTGCAATTGGACATTCTGAGCGCTAAGAGGCCTATATTGGGAAAAATAATATCTTCAAATAAAAACTACACAGAAGCATTGTGTGAAACTTATTTCTGATATGTTCATTAAGCTAACAGAGTTAAACAATACTTTTGATTGCGCAGTTCTGAACACTCTTTCTGTAGAAAATGCAAGTGGACATTCGGAGCGCTAAGAGGGTAATAGTGGAAAAAGGAATATATTCAAATATAAACTACACAGTAGCATTCTGTGAAAATTCTTTCTGTTCTGTGCATTCAACTAACAGAGTTGAACCTTACCTTTCATTGAGCCGTTCTGAAACACTGTTTCTGTAGAAACTGCAATTGGACATGCTAAGCGCTAAGAGGCCTACATTGGGAAAAAGAATATCTTCAAATAAAAACTACACAGATGCATTCTGTGAAACTTATTTCTGATCTGTAAATTCAGTTAACAGAGATAAAACATATTTTTGATTGAGCAGTTTGAAACACTCTTTTTGTAGAAAATGCAAGTGGAGATTCGGAGCGCTAAGAGGGTAATAGTGGAAAAAGGAATGTCTTCAAATATAAACTACACAGAATCATTCGGTGAAACTTATTTCTGATCTGTGCATTCAGCTAACAGAGTTAAACCATACTTTTGATTGAGCAGATCTGAACACTCTTTCTGTTGAAAATGCAACTGGACATTTGGAGCGCTAAGAGCGTAGTAGTGGAAAAAGGAATATATTCAAATATAAACTACACAGAAGCATTCTGTGAAACTTCTTTCTGATCTGAGCATACAGCTAACAAAGTTAAACCATACTTTTGATTGTGCAGTTTTGAAACACTCTGTCTGTAGAAAATGCAACTGGACATTCGTAGCGCTAAGTGGGTAATAGTGGAAAAAAGAATATGTTCAAATATAAACTACACAGAAGCATTGTATGAAACTTCTTTCTGTTCTGTGCATTCAACTAACAGAGTTGAAACTTACTTTTGATTGAGCCGTTCTGAAACACTCTTTCTGTAGAAACTGCAATTGGACATTCTGAGCGTTAAGAGGCCTATATTGGGAAAAAGAATGTCTACAAATAAAAACTACACAGAAGAATTGTGTGAAACTTCATTGTGTTCTGTTTGTTCAACTAAAAGAGTTGAACCTTAGTTTTGATTGAGCCGTTCTGAAACACTCTTTCTGTAGAAAATGCAAGTGGAGATTCGGAGCGCTAAGAGGGTAATAGTGGAAAAAGGAATGTCTCCAAATATAAACTACACAGAATCATTCTGTGAAACTTCTTTCTGATCTGTGCATTCAGCTAACAGAGTTAAACCATACTTTTGATTGAGCAGATCTGAACACTCTTTCTGTAGAAAATGCAACTGGACATTTGGAGCGCTAAGAGAGTAGTAGTGGAAAAAGGAATATATTCAAATATAAACTACACAGAAGCATTCTGTGAAACTTCTTTCTGATCTGAGCATTCAGCTAACAGAGTTAAACCATACTTTTGATTGAGCAGTTTTGAAACACTCTGTCTGTAGAAAATGCAACTGGACATTCGTAGCGCTAAGTGGGTAATAGTGGAAAAAATAATATGTTCAAATATAAACTACACAGAAGCATTGTATGAAACTTCTTTCTGTTCTGTGCATTCAACTAACAGAGTTGAACCTTACTTTTGATTGAGCCTTTCTGAAATACTCTTTCTGTAGAAACTGCAATTGGACATTCTGAGCGCTAAGAGGCCTATATTGGGAAAAATAATATCTTCAAATAAAAACTACACAGAAGCATTGTGTGAAACTTATTTCTGATATGTTCATTAAGCTAACAGAGTTAAACAATACTTTTGATTGCGCAGTTCTGAACACTCTTTCTGTAGAAAATGCAAGTGGACATTCGGAGCGCTAAGAGGGTAATAGTGGAAAAAGGAATATATTCAAATATAAACTACACAGTAGCATTCTGTGAAAATTCTTTCTGTTCTGTGCATTCAACTAACAGAGTTGAACCTTACCTTTCATTGAGCCGTTCTGAAACACTGTTTCTGTAGAAACTGCAATTGGACATGCTAAGCGCTAAGAGGCCTACATTGGGAAAAAGAATATCTTCAAATAAAAACTACACAGATGCATTCTGTGAAACTTATTTCTGATCTGTAAATTCAGTTAACAGAGATAAAACATATTTTTGATTGAGCAGTTTGAAACACTCTTTTTGTAGAAAATGCAAGTGGAGATTCGGAGCGCTAAGAGGGTAATAGTGGAAAAAGGAATGTCTTCAAATATAAACTACACAGAATCATTCGGTGAAACTTATTTCTGATCTGTGCATTCAGCTAACAGAGTTAAACCATACTTTTGATTGAGCAGATCTGAACACTCTTTCTGTTGAAAATGCAACTGGACATTTGGAGCGCTAAGAGCGTAGTAGTGGAAAAAGGAATATATTCAAATATAAACTACACAGAAGCATTCTGTGAAACTTCTTTCTGATCTGAGCATACAGCTAACAAAGTTAAACCATACTTTTGATTGTGCAGTTTTGAAACACTCTGTCTGTAGAAAATGCAACTGGACATTCGTAGCGCTAAGTGGGTAATAGTGGAAAAAAGAATATGTTCAAATATAAACTACACAGAAGCATTGTATGAAACTTCTTTCTGTTCTGTGCATTCAACTAACAGAGTTGAAACTTACTTTTGATTGAGCCGTTCTGAAACACTCTTTCTGTAGAAACTGCAATTGGACATTCTGAGCGTTAAGAGGCCTATATTGGGAAAAAGAATGTCTACAAATAAAAACTACACAGAAGAATTGTGTGAAACTTCATTGTGTTCTGTTTGTTCAACTAAAAGAGTTGAACCATAGTTTTGATTGAGCCGTTCTGAAACACTCTTTCTGTAGAAAATGCACGTGGAGATTCGGAGCGCTAAGAGGGTAATAGTGGAAAAAGGAATGTCTCCAAATATAAACTACACAGAATCATTCTGTGAAACTTCTTTCTGATCTGTGCATTCAGCTAACAGAGTTAAACCATACTTTTGATTGAGCAGATCTGAACACTCTTTCTGTAGAAAATGCAACTGGACATTTGGAGCGCTAAGAGAGTAGTAGTGGAAAAAGGAATATATTCAAATATAAACTACACAGAAGCATTCTGTGAAACTTCTTTCTGATCTGAGCATTCAGCTAACAGAGTTAAACCATACTTTTGATTGAGCAGTTTTGAAACACTCTGTCTGTAGAAAATGCAACTGGACATTCGTAGCGCTAAGTGGGTAATAGTGGAAAAAATAATATGTTCAAATATAAACTACACAGAAGCATTGTATGAAACTTCTTTCTGTTCTGTGCATTCAACTAACAGAGTTGAACCTTACTTTTGATTGAGCCTTTCTGAAACACTCTTTCTGTAGAAACTGCAATTGGACATTCTGAGCGCTAAGAGGCCTATATTGGGAAAAATAATATCTTCAAATAAAAACTACACAGAAGCATTTTGTGAAACTTATTTCTGATATGTTCATTAAGCTAACAGAGTTAAACCATACTTTTGATTGCGCAGTTCTGAACACTCTTTCTGTAGAAAATGCAAGTGGACATTCGGAGCGCTAAGAGGGTAATAGTGGAAAAAGGAATATATTCAAATATAAACTACACAGTAGCATTCTGTGAAAATTCTTTCTGTTCTGTGCATTCAACTAACAGAGTTGAACCTTACTTTTGATTGAGCCGTTCTGAAACACTCTTTGTGTAGAAACTGCAATTGGACATGCTAAGCGCTAAGAGGCCTACATTAGGAAAAAGAATATCTTCAAATAAAAACTACACAGATGCATTCTGTGAAACTTATTTCTGATTTGTAAATTCAGTTAACAGAGATAAAACATATTTTTGATTGAGCAGTTATGAAACACACTTTTTGTAGAAAATGCAAGTGGAGATTCGGAGCGCTAAGAGGGTAATAGTGGAAAAAGGAATGTCTTCAAATATAAACTACACAGAATCATTCGGTGAAACTTCTTTCTGATCTGTGCATTCAGCTAACAGAGTTAAACCATACTTTTGATTGAGCAGATCTGAACACTCTTTCTGTTGAAAATGCAACTGGACATTTGGAGCGCTAAGAGCGTATTAGTGGAAAAAGGAATATATTCAAATATAAAGTACACAGAAGCATTCTGTGAAACTTCTTTCTGATCTGAGCATTCAGCTAACAGAGTTAAACCATACTTTTGACTGAGCAGTTTTGAAACCCTCTGTCTGTAGAAAATGCAACTGGACATTCGTAGCGCTAAGTGGGTAATAGTGGAAAAAAGAATATGTTCAAATATAAACTACACAGAAGCATTGTATGAAACTTCTTTCTGTTCTGTGCCTTCAACTAACAGAGTTGAACCTTACTTTTGATTGAGCCATTCTGAAACACTCTTTCTGTAGAAACTGCAATTGGACATTCTGAGCGCTAAGAGGCCTATATTGGGAAAAAGAATGTCTACAAATAAAAACTACACAAAAGAATTTTGTGAAACTTCTTTCTGTTCTGTTTGTTCAACTAAAAGAGTTGAACCTTAGTTTTGATTGAGCCGTTCTGAAACACTCTTTCTGTAGAAAATGCAAGTGGAGATTCGGAGCGCTAAGAGGGTAATAGTGGAAAAAGGAATGTCTCCAAATATAAACTACACAGAATCATTCTGTGAAACTTCTTTCTGATCTGTGCATTCAGCTAACAGAGTTAAACCATACTTTTGATTGAGCAGATCTGAACACTCTTTCTGTAGAAAATGCAACTGGACATTTGGAGCGCTAAGAGAGTAGTAGTGGAAAAAGGAATATATTCAAATATAAACTACACAGAAGCATTCTGTGAAACTTCTTTCTGATCTGAGCATTCAGCTAACAGAGTTAAACCATACTTTTGATTGAGCAGTTTTGAAACACTCTGTCTGTAGAAAATGCAACTGGACATTCGTAGCGCTAAGTGGGTAATAGTTGAAAAAAGAATATGTTCAAATATAAACTACACAGAAGCATTGTATGAAACTTCTTTCTGTTCTGTGCATTCAACTAACAGAGTTGAACCTTACTTTTGATTGAGCCTTTCTGAAACACTCTTTCTGTAGAAACTGCAATTGGACATTCTGAGCGCTAAGAGGCCTCTATTGGGAAAAAGAATATGTTCAAATATAAACTACACAGAAGCATTGTGTGAAACTTATTTCTGATATGTTCATTAAGCTAACAGAGTTAAACCATACTTTTGATTGCGCAGTTCTGAACACTCTTTCTGTAGAAAATGCAAGTGGACATTCGGAGCGGTAAGAGGGTAATAGTGGAAAAAGGAATGTCTTCAAATATAAACTACACAGAATCATTCGGTGAAACTTCTTTCTGATCTGTGCATTCGGCTAATAGAGTTAAAACATACTTTTGATTGAGCAGATCTGAACACTCTTTCTGTTGAAAATGCAACTGGACATTTGGAGCGCTAAGTGCGTATTAGTGTAAAAAGGAATATATTCAAATATAAACTACACAGAAGCATTCTGTGAAACTTCTTTCTGATCTGAGCATTCAGCTAACAGAGTTCAACCATACTTTTGATTGAGCAGTTTTGAAACACTCTGTCTGTAGAAAATGCAACTGGACATTCGTAGCGCTAAGTGGGTAATAGTGGAAAAAAGAATATGTTCAAATATAAACTACACAGAAGCATTGTATGAAACTTCTTTCTGTTCTGTGCATTCAACTAACAGAGTTGAACCTTACTTTTGATTGAGCCTTTCTGAAACACTCTTTCTGTAGAAACTGCAATTGGACATTCTGAGCGCTAAGAGGCCTCTATTGGGAAAAATAATATCTTCAAATAAAAACTACACAGAAGCATTGTGTGAAACTTATTTCTGATATGTTCATTAAGCTAACAGAGTTAAACCATACTTTTGATTGCGCAGTTCTGAACACTCTTTCTGTAGAAAATGCAAGTGGACATTCGGAGCGCTAAGAGGGTAATAGTGGAAAAAGGAATATATTCAAATATAAACTACACAGTAGCATTCTGTGAAAATTCTTTCTGTTCTGTGCATTCAACTAACAGAGTTGAACCTTACTTTTGATTGAGCCGTTCTGAAACACTCTTTCTGTAGAAACTGCAATTGGACATGCTAAGCGCTAAGAGGCCTACATTGGGAAAAAGAATATCTTAAAATATAAACTACACAGATGCATTCTGTGAAACTTATTTCTGATCTGTAAATTCAGTTATCAGAGATAAAACATATTTTTGATTGAGCAGTTATGAAACACTCTTTTCGTACAAAATGCAAGTGGAGATTCGGAGCGCTAAGAGGGTAATAGTGGAAAAAGGAATGTCTTCAAATATAAACTACACAGAATCATTCGGTGAAACTTCTTTCTGATCTGTGCATTCAGCTAACAGAGTTAAACCATACTTTTGATTGAGCAGATCTGAACACTCGTTCTGTTGAAAATGCAACTGGACATTTGGAGCGCTAAGAGCGTTGTAGTGGAAAAAGGAATATATTCAAATATAAACTACACAGAAGCATTCTGTGAAACTTCTTTCTGATCTGAGCATACAGCTAACAGAGTTAAACCATACTTTTGATTGAGCAGTTTTGAAACACTCTGTCTGTAGAAAATGCAACTGGAAATTCGTAGCGCTAAGTGGGTAATAGTGGAAAAAAGAATATGTTCAAATATAAACTACACAGAATCATTGTATGAAACTTCTTTCTGTTCTGTGCTTTCAACTAACAGAGTTGAACCTTACTTTTGATTGAGCCGTTCTGAAACACTCTTTCTGTAGAAACTGCAATTGGACATTCTGAGCGCTAAGAGGCCTATATTGGGAAAAAGAATGTCTACAAATAAAAACTACACAGAAGAATTGTGTGAAACTTCTTTCTGTTCTGTTTGTTCAACTAAAAGAGTTGAAACTTAGTTTTGATTGAGCCGTTCTGAAACACTCTTTCTGTAGAAAATGCAAGTGGAGATTCGGAGCGCTAAGAGGGTAATAGTGGAAAAAGGAATGTCTCCAAATATAAACTACACAGAATCATTCTGTGAAACTTCTTTCTGATCTGTGCATTCAGCTAACACAGTTAAACCATACTTTTGATTGAGCAGATCTGAACACTCTTTCTGTAGAAAATGCAACTGGACATTTGGAGCGCTAAGAGAGTAGTAGTGGAAAAAGGAATATATTCAAATATAAACTACACAGAAGCATTCTGTGAAACTTCTTTCTGATCTGAGCATTCAGCTAACAGAGTTAAACCATACTTTTGATTGAGCAGTTTTGAAACACTCTGTCTGTAGAAAATGCAACTGGACATTCGTAGCGCTAAGTGGGTAATAGTGGAAAAAATAACATGTTCAAATATAAACTACACAGAAGCATTGTATGAAACTTCTTTCTGTTCTGTGCTTTCAACTAACAGAGTTGAACCTTACTTTTGATTGAGCCGTTCTGAAACACTCTTTCTGTAGAAACTGCAATTGGACATTCTGAGCGCTAAGAGGCCTATATTGGGAAAAAGAATGTCTACAAATAAAAACTACACAGAAGAATTGTGTGAAACTTCTTTCTGTTCTGTTTGTTCAACTAAAAGAGTTGAACCTTAGTTTTGATTGAGCCGTTCTGAAACACTCTTTCTGTAGAAAATGCAAGTGGAGATTCGGAGCGCTAAGAGGGTAATAGTGGAAAAAGGAATGTCTCCAAATATAAACTACACAGAATCATTCTGTGAAACTTCTTTCTGATATGTGCATTCAGCTAACAGAGTTAAACCATACTTTTGATTGAGCAGATCTGAACACTCTTTCTGTAGAAAATGCAACTGGACATTTGGAGCGCTAAGAGAGTAGTAGTGGAAAAAGGAATATATTCAAATATAAACTACACAGAAGCATTCTGTGAAACTTCTTTCTGATCTGAGCATTCAGCTAACAGAGTTAAACCATACTTTTGATTGAGCAGTTTTGAAACACTCTGTCTGTAGAAAATGCAACTGGACATTCGTAGCGCTAAGAGGGTAATAGTGGAAAAAAGAATATGTTCAAATATAAACTACACAGAAGCATTGTATGAAACTTCTTTCTGTTCTGTGCATTCAACTAACAGAGTTGAACCTTACTTTTGATTGAGCCTTTCTGAAACACACTTTCTGTAGAAACTGCAATTGGACATTCTGAGCGCTAAGAGGCCTCTATTGGGAAAAATAATATCTTCAAATAAAAACTACACAGAAGCATTGTGTGAAACTTATTTCTGATATGTTCATTAAGCTAACAGAGTTAAACCATACTTTTGATTGCGCAGTTCTGAACACTCTTTCTGTAGAAAATTCAAGTGGACATTCGGAGCGGTAAGAGGGTAATAGTGGAAAAAGGAATGTCTTCAAATATAAACTACACAGAATCATTCGGTGAAACTTCTTTCTGATCTGTGCATTCAGCTAATAGAGTTAAACCATACTTTTGATTGAGCAGATCTGAACACTCTTTCTGTTGAAAATGCAACTGGACATTTGGAGCGCTAAGAGCGTATTAGTGTAAAAAGGAATATATTCAAATATAAACTACAGAGAAGCATTCTGTGAAACTTCTTTCTGATCTGAGCATTCAGCTAACAGAGTTAAACCATACTTTTGATTGAGCAGTTTTGAAACACTCTGTCTGTAGAAAATGCAACTGGACATTCGTAGCGCTAAGTGGGTAATAGTGGAAAAAAGAATATGTTCAAATATAAACTACACAGAAGCATTGTATGAAACTTCTTTCTGTTCTGTGCATTCAACTAACAGAGTTGAACCTTACTTTTGATTGAGCCGTTCTGAAACACTCTTTCTGTAGAAACTGCAATTGGACATTCTGAGCGCTAAGAGGCCTATATTGGGAAAAAGAATGTCTACAAATAAAAACTACACAAAAGAATTGTGTGAAACTTCTTTCTGTTCTGTTTGTTCAACTAAAAGAGTTGAACCTTAGTTTTGATTGAGCCGTTCTGAAACACTCTTTCTGTAGAAAATGCAAGTGGAGATTTGGAGCGCTAAGAGGGTAATAGTGGAAAAAGGAATGTCTCCAAATATAAACTACACAGAATCATTCTGTGAAACTTCTTTCTGATCTGTGCATTCAGCTAACAGTGTTAAACCATACTTTTGATTGAGCAGATCTGAACACTCTTTCTGTAGAAAATGCAAATGGACATTTGGAGCGCTAAGAGAGTAGTAGTGGAAAAAGGAATATATTCAAATATAAACTACACAGAAGCATTCTGTGAAACTTCTTTCTGATCTGAGCATTCAGCTAACAGAGTTAAACCATACTTTTGAATGAGCAGTTTTGAAACACTCTGTCTGTAGAAAATGCAACTGGACATTCGTAGCGCTAAGTGGGTAATAGTGGAAAAAAGAATATGTTCAAATATAAACTACACAGAAGCATTGTATGAAACTTCTTTCTGTTCTGTGCATTCAACTAAGAGAGTTGAACCTTACTTTTGATTGGGCCTTTCGGAAACACTCTTTCTGTAGAAACTGCAATTGGACATTCTGAGCGCTAAGAGGCCTCTATTGGGAAAAAAAATATCTTCAAATAAAAACTACACAGAAGCATTGTGTGAAACTTATTTCTGATATGTTCATTAAGCTAACAGAGTTAAACCATACTTTTGATTGCGCAGTTCTGAACACTCTTTCTGTAGAAAATGCAAGTGGACATTCGGAGCGCTAAGAGGGTAATAGTGGAAAAAGGAATATATTCAAATATAAACTACACAGTAGCATTCTGTGAAAATTCTTTCTGTTCTGTGCATTCAACTAACAGAATTGAACCTTACTTTTGATTGAGCCGTTCTGAAACACTCTTTCTGTAGAAACTGCAATTGGACATGCTAAGCGCTAAGAGGCCTACATTGGAAAAAAGAATATCTTAAAATATAAACTACACAGATGCATTCTGTGAAACTTATTTCTGATCTGTAAATTCAGTTAACAGAGATAAAACATATTTTTGATTGAGCAGTTATGAAACACTCTTTTCGTACAAAATGCAAGTGGAGATTCGGAGCGCTAAGAGGGTAATAGTGGAAAAAGGAATGTCTTCAAATATAAACTACACAGAATCATTCTGTGAAACTTCTTTCTGATCTGTGCATTCAGCTAACAGAGTTAAACCATACTTTTGATTGAGCAGATCTGAACACTCTTTCTGTAGAAAATGCAACTGGACATTTGGAGCGCTAAGAGAGTAGTAGTGGAAAAAGGAATATATTCAAATATAAACTACACAGAAGCATTCTGTGAAACTTCTTTCTGATCTGAGCATTCAGCTAACAGAGTTAAACCATACTTTTGATTGAGCAGTTTTGAAACACTCTGTCTGTAGAAAATGCAACTGGACATTCGTAGCGCTAAGAGGGTAATAGTGGAAAAAAGAATATGTTCAAATATAAACTACACAGAAGCATTGTATGAAACTTCTTTCTGTTCTGTGCATTCAACTAACAGAGTTGAACCTTACTTTTGATTGAGCCTTTCTGAAACACACTTTCTGTAGAAACTGCAATTGGACATTCTGAGCGCTAAGAGGCCTCTATTGGGAAAAATAATATCTTCAAATAAAAACTACACAGAAGCATTGTGTGAAACTTATTTCTGATATGTTCATTAAGCTAACAGAGTTAAACCATACTTTTGATTGCGCAGTTCTGAACACTCTTTCTGTAGAAAATTCAAGTGGACATTCGGAGCGGTAAGAGGGTAATAGTGGAAAAAGGAATGTCTTCAAATATAAACTACACAGAATCATTCGGTGAAACTTCTTTCTGATCTGTGCATTCAGCTAATAGAGTTAAACCATACTTTTGATTGAGCAGATCTGAACACTCTTTCTGTTGAAAATGCAACTGGACATTTGGAGCGCTAAGAGCGTATTAGTGTAAAAAGGAATATATTCAAATATAAACTACACAGAAGCATTCTGTGAAACTTCTTTCTGATCTGAGCATTCAGCTAACAGAGTTAAACCATACTTTTGATTGAGCAGTTTTGTAACACTCTGTCTGTAGAAAATGCAACTGGACATTCGTAGCGCTAAGTGGGTAATAGTGGAAAAAAGAATATGTTCAAATATAAACTACACAGAAGCATTGTATGAAACTTCTTTCTGTTCTGTGCATTCAACTAACAGAGTTGAACCTTACTTTTGATTGAGCCGTTCTGAAACACTCTTTCTGTAGAAACTGCAATTGGACATTCTGAGCGCTAAGAGGCCTATATTGGGAAAAAGAATGTCTACAAATAAAAACTACACAAAAGAATTGTGTGAAACTTCTTTCTGTTCTGTTTGTTCAACTAAAAGAGTTGAACCTTAGTTTTGATTGAGCCGTTCTGAAACACTCTTTCTGTAGAAAATGCAAGTGGAGATTTGGAGCGCTAAGAGGGTAATAGTGGAAAAAGGAATGTCTCCAAATATAAACTACACAGAATCATTCTGTGAAACTTCTTTCTGATCTGTGCATTCAGCTAACAGTGTTAAACCATACTTTTGATTGAGCAGATCTGAACACTCTTTCTGTAGAAAATGCAAATGGACATTTGGAGCGCTAAGAGAGTAGTAGTGGAAAAAGGAATATATTCAAATATAAACTACACAGAAGCATTCTGTGAAACTTCTTTCTGATCTGAGCATTCAGCTAACAGAGTTAAACCATACTTTTGAATGAGCAGTTTTGAAACACTCTGTCTGTAGAAAATGCAACTGGACATTCGTAGCGCTAAGTGGGTAATAGTGGAAAAAAGAATATGTTCAAATATAAACTACACAGAAGCATTGTATGAAACTTCTTTCTGTTCTGTGCATTCAACTAAGAGAGTTGAACCTTACTTTTGATTGAGCCTTTCGGAAACACTCTTTCTGTAGAAACTGCAATTGGACATTCTGAGCGCTAAGAGGCCTCTATTGGGAAAAAAAATATCTTCAAATAAAAACTACACAGAAGCATTGTGTGAAACTTATTTCTGATATGTTCATTAAGCTAACAGAGTTAAACCATACTTTTGATTGCGCAGTTCTGAACACTCTTTCTGTAGAAAATGCAAGTGGACATTCGGAGCGCTAAGAGGGTAATAGTGGAAAAAGGAATATATTCAAATATAAACTACACAGTAGCATTCTGTGAAAATTCTTTCTGTTCTGTGCATTCAACTAACAGAGTTGAACCTTACTTTTGATTGAGCCGTTCTGAAACACTCTTTCTGTAGAAACTGCAATTGGACATGCTAAGCGCTAAGAGGCCTACATTGGAAAAAAGAATATCTTAAAATATAAACTACACAGATGCATTCTGTGAAACTTATTTCTGATCTGTAAATTCAGTTAACAGAGATAAAACATATTTTTGATTGAGCAGTTATGAAACACTCTTTTCGTACAAAATGCAAGTGGAGATTCGGAGCGCTAAGAGGGTAATAGTGGAAAAAGGAATGTCTTCAAATATAAACTACACAGAATCATTCGGTGAAACTTCTTTCTGATCTGTGCATTCAGCTAACAGAGTTAAACCATACTTTTGATTGAGCAGATCTGAACACTCTTTCTGTTGAAAATGCAACTGGACATTTTGAGCGCTAAGAGCGTTGTAGTGGAAAAAGGAATATATTCAAATATAAACTACACAGAAGCATTCTGTGAAACTTCTTTCTGATCTGAGCATACAGCTAACAGAGTTAAACCATACTTTTGATTGAGCAGTTTTGAAACACTCTGTCTGTAGAAAATGCAACTGGACATTCGTAGCGCTAAGTGGGTAATAGTGGAAAAAAGAATATGTTCAAATATAAACTACACAGAATCATTGTATGAAACTTCTCTCTGTTCTGTGCTTTCAACTAACAGAGTTGAACCTTACTTTTGATTGAGCCGTTCTGAAACACTCTTTCTGTAGAAACTGCAATTGGACATTCTGAGCGCTAAGAGGCCTATATTGGGAAAAAGAATGTCTACAAATAAAAACTACACAGAAGAATTGTGTGAAACTACTTTCTGTTCTGTTTGTTCAACTAAAAGAGTTGAACCTTAGTTTTGATTGAGCCGTTCTGAAACACTCTTTCTGTAGAATATGCAAGTGGAGATTCGGAGCGCTAAGAGGGTAATAGTGGAAAAAGGAATGTCTCCAAATATAAACTACACAGAATCATTCTGTGAAACTTCTTTCTGATCTGTGCATTCAGCTAACAGAGTTAAACCATACTTTTGATTGAGCAGATCTGAACACTCTTTCTGTAGAAAATGCAACTGGACATTTGGAGCGCTAAGAGAGTAGTAGTGGAAAAAGGAATATATTCAAATATAAACTACACAGAAGCATTCTGTGAAACTTCTTTCTGATCTGAGCATTCAGCTAACAGAGTTAAACCATACTTTTGATTGAGCAGTTTTGAAACACTCTGTCTGTAGAAAAT
This sequence comes from Symphalangus syndactylus, assembly GCF_028878055.3. Lineage (NCBI taxonomy): Eukaryota > Metazoa > Chordata > Mammalia > Primates > Hylobatidae > Symphalangus > Symphalangus syndactylus. The sequence goes on from NC_072433.2 coordinate 9,292,493, forward strand.
GCAACTGGACATTCGTAGCGCTAAGTGGGTAATAGAGGAAAAAAGAATATGTTCAAATATAAACTACACAGAAGCATTGTATGAAACTTCTTTCTGTTCTGTGCATTCAACTAAGAGAGTTGAACCTTACTTTTGATTGAGCCTTTCTGAAACACTCTTTCTGTAGAAACTGCAATTGGACATTCTGAGCGCTAAGAGGCCTATATTGGGAAAAAGAATGTCTACAAATAAAAACTACACAGAAGCATTGTGTGAAACTTATTTCTGATATGTTCATTTAGCTAAGAGAGTTAAACCATACTTTTGATTGCGCAGTTCTGAACACTCTTTCTGTAGAAAATGCAAGTGGACATTCGGAGCGCTATGAGGGTAATAGTGGAAAAAGGAATATATTCAAATATAAACTACACAGTAGCATTCTGTGAAAATTCTTTCTGTTCTGTGCATTCAACTAACAGAGTTGAACCTTACTTTTCATTGAGCCGTTCTGAAACACTGTTTCTGTAGAAACTGCAATTGGACATGCTAAGCGCTAAGAGGCCTACATTGGGAAAAAGAATATCTTCAAATAAAAACTACACAGATGCATTCTGTGAAACTTATTTCTGATCTGTAAATTCAGTTAACAGAGATAAAACATATTTTTGATTGAGCAGTTATGAAACACTCTTTTTGTAGAAAATGCAAGTGGAGATTCGGAGCGCTAAGAGGGTAATAGTGGAAAAAGGAATGTCTTCAAATATAAACTACACAGAATCATTCGGTGAAACTTATTTCTGATCTGTGCATTCAGCTAACAGAGTTAAACCATACTTTTGATTGAGCAGATCTCAACACTCTTTCTGTTGAAAATGCAACTGGACATTTGGAGCGCTAAGAGCGTAGTAGTGGAAAAAGGAATATATTCAAATATAAACTACACAGAAGCATTCTGTGTAACTTCTTTCTGATCTGAGCATACAGCTAACAAAGTTAAACCATACTTTTGATTGTGCAGTTTTGAAACACTCTGTCTGTAGAAAATGCAACTGGACATTCGTAGCGCTAAGTGGGTAATAGTGGAAAAAAGAATATGTTCAAATATAAACTACACAGAAGCATTGTATGAAACTTCTTTCTGTTCTGTGCATTCAACTAACAGAGTTGAAACTTACTTTTGATTGAGCCGTTCTGAAACACTCTTTCTGTAGAAACTGCAATTGGACATTCTGAGAGTTAAGAGGCCTATATTGGGAAAAAGAATGTCTACAAATAAAAACTACACAGAAGAATTGTGTGAAACTTCTTTCTGTTCTGTTTGTTCAACTAAAAGAGTTGAACCTTAGTTTTGATTGAGCCGTTCTGAAACACTCTTTCTGTAGAAAATGCAAGTGGAGATTCGGAGTGCTAAGAGGGTAATAGTGGAAAAAGGAATGTCTCCAAATATAAACTACAGAGAATCATTCTGTGAAACTTCTTTCTGATATGTGCATTCAGCTAACAGAGTTAAACCATACTTTTGATTGAGCAGATCTGAACACTCTTTCTGTAGAAAATGCAACTGGACATTTGGAGCGCTAAGAGAGTAGTAGTGGAAAAAGGAATATATTCAAATATAAACTACACAGAAGCATTCTGTGAAACTTCTTTCTGATCTGAGCATTCAGCTAACAGAGTTAAACCATACTTATGATTGAGCAGTTTTGAAACACTCTGTCTGTAGAAAATGCAACTGGACATTCGTAGCGCTAAGTGGGTAATAGTGGAAAAAAGAATATTTTCAAATATAAACTACACAGAAGCATTGTATGAAACTAATTTCTGTTCTGTGCATTCAACTAACAGAGTTGAACCTTACTTTTGATTGAGCCTTTCTTAAACACTCTTTCTGTAGAAACTGCAATTGGACATTCTGAGCGCTAAGAGGCCTATATTGGGAAAAATAATATCTTCAAATAAAAACTACACAGAAGCATTGTGTGAAACTTATTTCTGATATGTTCATTAAGCTAACAGAGTTAAACCATACTTTTGATTGCGCAGTTCTGAACACTCTTTCTGTAGAAAATGCAAGTTGACATTCGGAGCGCTAAGAGGGTAATGGTGGAAAAAGGATTATATTCAAATATAAACTACACAGTAGCATTCTGTGAAAATTCTTTCTGTTCTGTGCATTCAACTAACAGAGTTGAACCTTACTTTTGATTGAGCCGTTCTGAAACACTCTTTGTGTAGAACCTGCAATTGGACATGCTAAGCGCTACGAGGCCTACATTAGGAAAAAGAATATCTTCAAATAAAAACTACACAGATGCATTCTGTGAAACTTATTTCTGATCTGTAAATTCAGTTAACAGAGATAAAACATATTTTTGATTGAGCAGTTATGAAACACTCTTTTTGTAGAAAATGCAAGTGGAGATTCGGAGCGCTAAGTGGGTAATAATGGAAAAAGGAATGTCTTCAAATATAAACTACACAGAATCATTCGGTGAAACTTCTTTCTGATCTGTGCATTCAGCTAACAGAGTTAAACCATACTTTTGATTGAGCACATCTGAACACTCTTTCTGTTGAAAATGCAACTGGACATTTGGAGCGCTAAGAGCGTAGTAGTGGAAAAAGGAATATATGCAAATATAAACTACACAGAAGCATTCTGTGAAACTTCTTTCTGATCTGAGCATACAGCTAACAGAGTTAAACCATACTTTTGATTGAGCAGTTTTGAAACTCTCTGTCTGTAGAAAATGCAACTGGACATTCGTAGCGCTAAGTGGGTAATAGTGGAAAAAAGAATATGTTCAAATATAAACTACACAGAAGCATTGTATGAAACTTCTTTCTGTTCTGTGCATTCAACTAACAGAGTTGAACCTTACTTTTGATTGAGCCGTTCTGAAACACTCTTTCTGTAGAAACTGCAGTTGGACATTCTGAGCGCTAAGAGGCCTATATTGGGAAAAAGAATGTCTACAAATAAAAACTACACAGAAGAATTGTGTGAAACTACTTTCTGTTCTGTTTGTTCAACTAAAAGAGTTGAACCTTAGTTTTGATTGAGCCGTTCTGAAACACTCTTTCTGTAGAAAATGCAAGTGGAGATTCGGAGCGCTAAGAGGGTAATAGTGGAAAAAGGAATGTCTCCAAATATAAACTACACAGAATCATTCTGTGAAACTTCTTTCTCATCTGTGCTTTCAGCTAACAGAGTTAAACCATACTTTTGATTGAGTAGATCTGAACACTCTTTCTGTAGAAAATGCAACTGGACATTTGGAGCGCTAAGAGAGTAGTAGTGGAAAAAGGAATATATTGAAATATAAACTACACAGAAGCATTCTGTGAAACTTCTTTCTGATCTGAGCATTCAGCTAACAGAGTTAAACCATACTTATGATTGAGCAGTTTTGAAACACTCTGTCTGTAGAAAATGCAACTGGACATTCGTAGCGCTAAGTGGGTAATAGTGGAAAAAAGAATATTTTCAAATATAAACTACACAGAAGCATTGTATGGAACTTCTTTCTGTTCTGTGCATTCAACTAACAGAGTTGAACCTTACTTTTGATTGAGCCTTTCTGAAACACTCTTTCTGTAGAAACTGCAATTGGACATTCTGAGCACTAAGAGGCCTATATTGGGAAAAATAATATCTTCAAATAAAAACTACACAGAAGCATTGTGTGAAACTTATTTCTGATATGTTCATTAAGCTAACAGAGTTAAACCATACTTTTGATTGCGCAGTTCTGAACACTCTTTCTGTAGAAAATGCAAGTTGACATTCGGAGCGCTAAGAGGGTAATAGTGGAAAAAGGATTATATTCAAATATAAACTACACAGTAGCATTCTGTGAAAATTCTTTCTGTTCTGTGCATTCAACTAACAGAGTTGAACCTTACTTTTGATTGAGCCGTTCTGAAACACTCTTTGTGTAGAAACTGCAATTGGACATGCTAAGCGCTACGAGGCCTACATTAGGAAAAAGAATATCTTCAAATAAAAACTACACAGATGCATTCTGTGAAACTTATTTCTGATCTGTAAATTCAGTTAACAGAGATAAAACATATTTTTGATTGAGCAGTTATGAAACACTCTTTTTGTAGAAAATGCAAGTGGAGATTCGGAGCGCTAAGTGGGTAATAATGGAAAAAGGAATGTCTTCAAATATAAACTACACAGAATCATTCGGTGAAACTTCTTTCTGATCTGTGCATTCAGCTAACAGAGTTAAACCATACTTTTGATTGCGCAGTTCTGAACACTCTTTCTGTAGAAAATGCAAGTGGACATTCGGAGCGCTAAGAGGGTAATAGTGGAAAAAGGAATATATTCAAATATAAACTACACAGTAGCATTCTGTGAAAATACTTTCTGTTCTGTGCATTCAACTAACAGAGTTGAACCTTACTTTTCATTGAGCCGTTCTGAAACACTGTTTCTGTAGAAACTGCAATTGGACATGCTAAGCGCTAAGAGGCCTACATTGGGAAAAAGAATATCTTCAAATAAAAACTACACAGATGCATTCTGTGAAACTTATTTCTGATCTGTAAATTCAGTTAACAGAGATAAAACATATTTTTGATTGAGCAGTTATGAAACACTCTTTTTGTAGAAAATGCAAGTGGAGATTCGGAGCGCTAAGAGGGTAATAGTGGAAAAAGTAATGTCTTCAAATATAAACTACACAGAATCATTCGGTGAAACTTATTTCTGATCTGTGCATTCAGCTAACAGAGTTAAACCATACTTTTGATTGAGCAGATCTGAACACTCTTTCTGTTGAAAATGCAACTGGACATTTGGAGCGCTAAGAGCGTAGTAGTGGAAAAAGGAATATATTCAAATGTAAACTACACAGAAGCATTCTGTGTAACTTCTTTCTGATCTGAGCATACAGCTAACAAAGTTAAACCATACTTTTGATTGTGCAGTTTTGAAACACTCTGTCTGTAGAAAATGCAACTGGACATTCGTAGCGCTAAGTGGGTAATAGTGGAAAAAAGAATATGTTCAAATATAAACTACACAGAAGCATTGTATGAAACTTCTTTCTGTTCTGTGCATTCAACTAACAGAGTTGAAACTTACTTTTGATTGAGCCGTTCTGAAACACTCTTTCTGTAGAAACTGCAATTGGACATTCTGAGCGTTAAGAGGCCTATATTGGGAAAAAGAATGTCTACAAATAAAAACTACACAGAAGAATTGTGTGAAACTTCTTTCTGTTCTGTTTGTTCAACTAAAAGAGTTGAACCTTAGTTTTGATTGAGCCGTTCTGAAACACTCTTTCTGTAGAAAATGCAAGTGGAGATTCGGAGTGCTAAGAGGGTAATAGTGGAAAAAGGAATGTCTCCAAATATAAACTACAGAGAATCATTCTGTGAAACTTCTTTCTGATATGTGCATTCAGCTAACAGAGTTAAACCATACTTTTGATTGAGCAGATCTGAACACTCTTTCTGTAGAAAATGCAACTGGACATTTGGAGCGCTAAGAGAGTAGTAGTGGAAAAAGGAATATATTCAAATATAAACTACACAGAAGCATTCTGTGAAACTTCTTTCTGATCTGAGCATTCAGCTAACAGAGTTAAACCATACTTATGATTGAGCAGTTTTGAAACACTCTGTCTGTAGAAAATGCAACTGGACATTCGTAGCGCTAAGTGGGTAATAGTGGAAAAAAGAATATTTTCAAATATAAACTACACAGAAGCATTGTATGAAACTACTTTCTGTTCTGTGCATTCAACTAACAGAGTTGAACCTTACTTTTGATTGAGCCTTTCTGAAACACTCTTTCTGTAGAAACTGCAATTGGACATTCTGAGCGCTAAGAGGCCTATATTGGGAAAAATAATATCTTCAAATAAAAACTACACAGAAGCATTGTGTGAAACTTATTTCTGATATGTTCATTAAGCTAACAGAGTTAAACCATACTTTTGATTGCGCAGTTCTGAACACTCTTTCTGTAGAAAATGCAAGTTGACATTCGGAGCGCTAAGAGGGTAATAGTGGAAAAAGGATTATATTCAAATATAAACTACACAGTAGCATTCTGTGAAAATTCTTTCTGTTCTGTGCATTCAACTAACAGAGTTGAACCTTACTTTTCATTGAGCCGTTCTGAAACACTGTTTCTGTAGAAACTGCAATTGGACATGCTAAGCGCTAAGAGGCCTACATTGGGAAAAAGAATATCTTCAAATAAAAACTACACAGATGCATTCTGTGAAACTTATTTCTGATCTGTAAATTCAGTTAACAGAGATAAAACATATTTTTGATTGAGCAGTTATGAAACACTCTTTTTGTAGAAAATGCAAGTGGAGATTCGGAGCGCTAAGAGGGTAATAGTGGAAAAAGGAATGTCTTCAAATATAAACTACACAGAATCATTCGGTGAAACTTATTTCTGATCTGTGCATTCAGCTAACAGAGTTAAACCATACTTTTGATTGAGCAGATCTGAACACTCTTTCTGTAGAAAATGCAACTGGACATTTGGAGCGCTAAGAGCGTAGTAGTGGAAAAAGGAATATATTCAAATATAAACTACACAGAAGCATTCTGTGAAACTTCTTTCTGATCTGAGCATACAGCTAACAAAGTTAAACCATACTTTTGATTGTGCAGTTTTGAAACACTCTGTCTGTAGAAAATGCAACTGGACATTCGTAGCGCTAAGTGGGTAATAGTGGAAAAAAGAATATGTTCAAATATAAACTACACAGAAGCATTGTATGAAACTTCTTTCTGTTCTGTGCATTCAACTAACAGAGTTGAAACTTAATTTTGATTGAGCCGTTCTGAAACACTCTTTCTGTAGAAACTGCAATTGGACATTCTGAGCGTTAAGAGGCCTATATTGGGAAAAAGAATGTCTACAAATAAAAACTACACAGAAGAATTGTGTGAAACTTCATTGTGTTCTGTTTGTTCAACTAAAAGAGTTGAACCTTAGTTTTGATTGAGCCGTTCTGAAACACTCTTTCTGTAGAAAATGCAAGTGGAGATTCGTAGCGCTAAGAGGGTAATAGTGGAAAAAGGAATGTCTCCAAATATAAACTACACAGAATCATTCTGTGAAACTTCTTTCTGATCTGTGCATTCAGCTAACAGAGTTAAACCATACTTTTGATTGAGCAGATCTGAACACTCTTTCTGTAGAAAATGCAACTGGACATTTGGAGCGCTAAGAGAGTAGTAGTGGAAAAAGGAATATATTCAAATATAAACTACACAGAAGCATTCTGTGAAACTTCTTTCTGATCTGAGCATTCAGCTAACAGAGTTAAACCATACTTATGATTGAGCAGATTTGAAACACTCTGTCTGTAGAAAATGCAACTGGACATTCGTAGCGCTAAGTGGGTAATAGTGGAAAAAATAATATGTTCAAATATAAACTACACAGAAGCATTGTATGAAACTTCTTTCTGTTCTGTGCATTCAACTAACAGAGTTGAACCTTACTTTTGATTGAGCCTTTCTGAAACACTCTTTCTGTAGAAACTGCAATTGGACATTCTGAGCGCTAAGAGGCCTATATTGGGAAAAATAATATCTTCAAATAAAAACTACACAGAAGCATTTTGTGAAACTTATTTCTGATATGTTCATTAAGCTAACAGAGTTAAACCATACTTTTTATTGCGCAGTTCTGAACACTCTTTCTGTAGAAAATGCAAGTGGACATTCGGAGCGCTAAGAGGGTAATAGTGGAAAAAGGAATATATTCAAATATAAACTACACAGTAGCATTCTGTGAAAATTCTTTCTGTTCTGTGCATTCAACTAACAGAGTTGAACCTTACTTTTGATTGAGCCGTTCTGAAACACTCTTTGTGTAGAAACTGCAATTGGACTTGCTAAGCGCTAAGAGGTCTACATTAGGAAAAAGAATATCTTCAAATAAAAACTACACAGATGCATTCTGTGAAACTTATTTCTGATCTGTAAATTCAGTTAACAGAGATAAAACATATTTTTGATTGAGCAGTTATGAAACACTCTTTTTGTAGAAAATGCAAGTGGAGATTCGGAGCGCTAAGAGGGTAATAGTGGAAAAAGGAATGTCTTCAAATATAAACTACACAGAATCATTCGGTGAAACTTCTGTCTGATCTGTGCATTCAGCTAACAGAGTTAAACCATACTTTTGATTGAGCACATCTGAACACTCTTTCTGTTGAAAATGCAACTGGACATTTGGAGCGCTAAGAGCATAGTAGTGGAAAAAGTAATATATGCAAATATAAACTACACAGAAGAATTCTGTGAAACTTCTTTCTGATCTGAGCATACAGCTAACAGAGTTAAACCATACTTTTGATTGAGCAGTTTTGAAACTCTCTGTCTGTAGAAAATGCAAATGGACATTCGTAGCACTAAGTGGGTAATAGTGGAAAAAAGAATATGTTCAAATATAAACTACACAGAAGCATTGTATGAAACTTCTTTCTGTTCTGTGCATTCAACTAACAGAGTTTAACCTTACTTTTGATTGAGCCGTTCTGAAACACTCTTTCTGTAGAAACTGCAATTGGACATTCTGAGGGCTAAGAGGCCTATATTGGGAAAAAGAATGTCTACAAATAAAAACTACACAGAAGAATTGTGTGAAACTTCTTTCTGTTCTGTTTGTTCAACTAAAAGAGTTGAACCTTAGTTTTGATTGAGCCGTTCTGAAACACTCTTTCTGTAGAAAATGCAAGTGGAGATTCGGAGTGCTAAGAGGGTAATAGTGGAAAAAGGAATGTCTCCAAATATAAACTACAGAGAATCATTCTGTGAAACTTCTTTCTGATATGTGCATTCAGCTAACAGAGTTAAACCATACTTTTGATTGAGCAGATCTGAACACTCTTTCTGTAGAAAATGCAACTGGACATTTGGAGCGCTAAGAGAGTAGTAGTGGAAAAAGGAATATATTCAAATATAAACTACACAGAAGCATTCTGTGAAACTTCTTTCTGATCTGAGCATTCAGCTAACAGAGTTAAACCATACTTATGATTGAGCAGTTTTGAAACACTCTGTCTGTAGAAAATGCAACTGGACATTCGTAGCGCTAAGTGGGTAATAGTGGAAAAAAGAATATTTTCAAATATAAACTACACAGAAGCATTGTATGAAACTACTTTCTGTTCTGTGCATTCAACTAACAGAGTTGAACCTTACTTTTGATTGAGCCTTTCTGAAACACTCTTTCTGTAGAAACTGCAATTGGACATTCTGAGCGCTAAGAGGCCTATATTGGGAAAAATAATATCTTCAAATAAAAACTACACAGAAGCATTGTGTGAAACTTATTTCTGATATGTTCATTAAGCTAACAGAGTTAAACCATACTTTTGATTGCGCAGTTCTGAACACTCTTTCTGTAGAAAATGCAAGTTGACATTCGGAGCGCTAAGAGGGTAATAGTGGAAAAAGGATTATATTCAAATATAAACTACACAGTAGCATTCTGTGAAAATTCTTTCTGTTCTGTGCATTCAACTAACAGAGTTGAACCTTACTTTTCATTGAGCCGTTCTGAAACACTGTTTCTGTAGAAACTGCAATTGGACATGCTAAGCGCTAAGAGGCCTACATTGGGAAAAAGAATATCTTCAAATAAAAACTACACAGATGCATTCTGTGAAACTTATTTCTGATCTGTAAATTCAGTTAACAGAGATAAAACATATTTTTGATTGAGCAGTTATGAAACACTCTTTTTGTAGAAAATGCAAGTGGAGATTCGGAGCGCTAAGAGGGTAATAGTGGAAAAAGGAATGTCTTCAAATATAAACTACACAGAATCATTCGGTGAAACTTATTTCTGATCTGTGCATTCAGCTAACAGAGTTAAACCATACTTTTGATTGAGCAGATCTGAACACTCTTTCTGTAGAAAATGCAACTGGACATTTGGAGCGCTAAGAGCGTAGTAGTGGAAAAAGGAATATATTCAAATATAAACTACACAGAAGCATTCTGTGAAACTTCTTTCTGATCTGAGCATACAGCTAACAAAGTTAAACCATACTTTTGATTGTGCAGTTTTGAAACACTCTGTCTGTAGAAAATGCAACTGGACATTCGTAGCGCTAAGTGGGTAATAGTGGAAAAAAGAATATGTTCAAATATAAACTACACAGAAGCATTGTATGAAACTTCTTTCTGTTCTGTGCATTCAACTAACAGAGTTGAAACTTAATTTTGATTGAGCCGTTCTGAAACACTCTTTCTGTAGAAACTGCAATTGGACATTCTGAGCGTTAAGAGGCCTATATTGGGAAAAAGAATGTCTACAAATAAAAACTACACAGAAGAATTGTGTGAAACTTCATTGTGTTCTGTTTGTTCAACTAAAAGAGTTGAACCTTAGTTTTGATTGAGCCGTTCTGAAACACTCTTTCTGTAGAAAATGCAAGTGGAGATTCGTAGCGCTAAGAGGGTAATAGTGGAAAAAGGAATGTCTCCAAATATAAACTACACAGAATCATTCTGTGAAACTTCTTTCTGATCTGTGCATTCAGCTAACAGAGTTAAACCATACTTTTGATTGAGCAGATCTGAACACTCTTTCTGTAGAAAATGCAAGTGGACATTCGGAGCGCTAAGAGGGTAATAGTGGAAAAAGGAATATATTCAAATATAAACTACACAGAATCATTCTGTGAAACTTCTTTCTGATCTGTGCATTCAGCTAACAGAGTTAAACCATACTTTTGATTGAGCAGATCTGAACACTCTTTCTGTAGAAAATGCAACTGGACATTTGGAGCGCTAAGAGAGTAGTAGTGGAAAAAGGAATATATTCAAATATAAACTACACAGAAGCATTCTGTGAAACTTCTTTCTGATCTGAGCATTCAGCTAACAGAGTTAAACCATACTTTTGATTGAGCAGTTTTGAAACACTCTGTCTGTAGAAAATGCAACTGGACATTCGTAGCGCTAAGTGGGTAATAGTGGAAAAAATAATATGTTCAAATATAAACTACACAGAAGCATTGTATGAAACTTCTTTCTGTTCTGTGCATTCAACTAACAGAGTTGAACCTTACTTTTGATTGAGCCTTTCTGAAACACTCTTTCTGTAGAAACTGCAATTGGACATTCTGAGCGTTAAGAGGCCTATATTGGGAAAAATAATATCTTCAAATAAAAACTACACAGAAGCATTGTGTGAAACTTATTTCTGATATGTTCATTAAGCTAACAGAGTTAAACCATACTTTTGATTGCGCAGTTCTGAACACTCTTTCTGTAGAAAATGCAAGTTGACATTCGGAGCGCTAAGAGGGTAATAGTGGAAAAAGGATTATATTCAAATATAAACTACACAGTAGCATTCTGTGAAAATTCTTTCTGTTCTGTGCATTCAACTAACAGAGTTGAACCTTACTTTTGATTGAGCCGTTCTGAAACACTCTTTGTGTAGAAACTGCAATTGGACATGCCAAGCGCTACGAGGCCTACATTAGGAAAAAGAATATCTTCAAATAAAAACTACACAGACGCATTCTGTGAAACTTATTTCTGATCTGTAAATTCAGTTAACAGAGATAAAACATATTTTTGATTGAGCAGTTATGAAACACACTTTTTGTAGAAAATGCAAGTGGAGATTCGGAGCGCTAAGTGGGTAATAATGGAAAAAGGAATGTCTTCAAATATAAACTACACAGAATCATTCGGTGAAACTTCTTTCTGATCTGTGCATTCAGCTAACAGAGTTAAACCATACTTTTGATTGAGCACATCTGAACACTCTTTCTGTTGAAAATGCAACTGGACATTTGGAGCGCTAAGAGCGTAGTAGTGGAAAAAGTAATATATGCAAATATAAACTACACAGAAGCATTCTGTGAAACTTCTTTCTGATCTGAGCATACAGCTAACAGAGTTAAACCATACTTTTGATTGAGCAGTTTTGAAACTCTCTGTCTGTAGAAAATGCAACTGGACATTCGTAGCGCTAAGTGGGTAATAGTGGAAAAAAGAATATGTTCAAATATAAACTACACAGAAGCATTGTATGAAACTTCTTTCTGTTCTGTGCATTCAACTAACAGAGTTGAACCTTACTTTTGATTGAGCCGTTCTGAAACACTCTTTCTGTAGAAACTGCAATTGGACATTCTGAGCGCTAAGAGGCCTATATTGGGAAAAAGAATGTCTACAAATAAAAACTACACAGAAGAATTGTGTGAAACTACTTTCTGTTCTGCTTGTTCAACTAAAAGAGTTGAACCTTAGTTTTGATTGAGCCGTTCTGAAACACTCTTTCTGTAGAAAATGCAAGTGGAGATTCGGAGCGCTAAGAGGGTAATAGTGGAAAAAGGAATGTCTCCAAATATAAACTACACAGAATCATTCTGTGAAACTTCTTTCTCATCTGTGCATTCAGCTAACAGAGTTAAACCATACTTTTGATTGAGCAGATCTGAACACTCTTTCTGTAGAAAATGCAACTGGACATTTGGAGCGCTAAGAGAGTAGTAGTGGAAAAAGGAATATATTGAAATATAAACTACACAGAAGCATTCTGTGAAACTTCTTTCTGATCTGAGCATTCAGCTAACAGAGTTAAACCATACTTATGATTGAGCAGTTTTGAAACACTCTGTCTGTAGAAAATGCAACTGGACATTCGTAGCGCTAAGTGGGTAATAGTGGAAAAAAGAATATTTTCAAATATAAACTACACAGAAGCATTGTATGAAACTACTTTCTGTTCTGTGCATTCAACTAACAGAGTTGAACCTTACTTTTGATTGAGCCTTTCTGAAACACTCTTTCTGTAGAAACTGCAATTGGACATTCTGAGCGCTAAGAGGCCTATATTGGGAAAAATAATATCTTCAAATAAAAACTACACAGAAGCATTGTGTGAAACTTATTTCTGATATGTTCATTAAGCTAACAGAGTTAAACCATACTTTTGATTGCGCAGTTCTGAACACTCTTTCTGTAGAAAATGCAAGTGGACATTCGGAGCGCTAAGAGGGTAATAGTGGAAAAAGGAATATATTCAAATATAAACTACACAGTAGCATTCTGTGAAAATACTTTCTGTTCTGTGCATTCAACTAACAGAGTTGAACCTTACTTTTGATTGAGCCGTTCTGAAACACTCTTTGTGTAGAAACTGCAATTGGACATGCTAAGCGCTAAGAGGCCTACATTAGGAAAAAGAATATCTTCAAATAAAAACTACACAGATGCATTCTGTGAAACTTATTTCTGATCTGTAAATTCAGTTAACAGAGATAAAACATATTTTTGATTGAGCAGTTATGAAACACTCTTTTTGTAGAAAATGCAAGTGGAGATTCGGAGCGCTAAGAGGGTAATAGTGGAAAAAGGAATGTCTTCAAATATAAACTACACAGAATCATTCTGTGAAACTTCTTTCTGATCTGTGCATTCAGCTAACAGAGTTAAACCATACTTTTGATTGAGCACATCTGAACACTCTTTCTGTTGAAAATGCAACTGGACATTTGGAGCGCTAAGAGCGTAGTAGTGGAAAAAGGAATATATGCAAATATAAACTACACAGAAGCATTCTGTGAAACTTCTTTCTGATCTGAGCATACAGCTAACAGAGTTAAACCATACTTTTGATTGAGCAGTTTTGAAACTCTCTGTCTGTAGAAAATGCAACTGGACATTCGTAGCGCTAAGTGGGTAATAGTGGAAAAAAGAATATGTTCAAATATAAACTACACAGAAGCATTGTACGAAACTTCTTTCTGTTCTGTGCATTCAACTAACAGAGTTGAACCTTACTTTTGATTGAGCCTTTCTGAAACACTCTTTCTGTAGAAACTGCAATTGGACATTCTGAGCGCTAAGAGGGCTATATTGGGAAAAAAAATATCTTCAAATAAAAACTACACAGAAGCATTGTGTGAAACTTATTTCTGATATGTTCATTAAGCTAACAGAGTTAAACAATACTTTTGATTGCGCAGTTCTGAACACTCTTTCTGTAGAAAATGCACGTGGACATTCGGAGCGCTAAGAGGGTAATAGTGGAAAAAGGAATATATTCAAATATAAACTACACAGTAGCATTCTGTGAAAATTCTTTCTGTTCTGTGCATTCAACTAACAGAGTTGAACCTTACTTTTCATTGAGCCGTTCTGAAACACTGTTTCTGTAGAAACTGCAATTGGACATGCTAAGCGCTAAGAGGCCTACATTGGGAAAAAGAATATCTTCAAATAAAAACTACACAGATGCATTCTGTGAAACTTATTTCTGATCTGTAAATTCAGTTAACAGAGATAAAACATATTTTTGATTGAGCAGTTATGAAACACTCTTTTTGTAGAAAATGCAAGTGGAGATTCGGAGCGCTAAGAGGGTAATAGTGGAAAAAGGAATGTCTTCAAATATAAACTACACAGAATCATTCGGTGAAACTTATTTCTGATCTGTGCATTCAGCTAACAGAGTTAAACCATACTTTTGATTGAGCAGATCTGAACACTCTTTCTGTGGAAAATGCAACTGGACATTTGGAGCGCTAAGAGCGTAGTAGTGGAAAAAGGAATATATTCAAATATAAACTACACAGAAGCATTCTGTGAAACTTCTTTCTGATCTGAGCATACAGCTAACAAAGTTAAACCATACTTTTGATTGTGCAGTTTTGAAACACTCTGTCTGTAGAAAATGCAACTGGACATTCGTAGCGCTAAGTGGGTAATAGTGGAAAAAAGAATATGTTCAAATATAAACTACACAGAAGCATTGTATGAAACTTCTTTCTGTTCTGTGCATTCAACTAACAGAGTTGAAACTTACTTTTGATTGAGCCGTTCTGAAACACTCTTTCTGTAGAAACTGCAATTGGACATTCTGAGCGTTAAGAGGCCTATATTGGGAAAAAGAATGTCTACAAATAAAACCTACACAGAAGAATTGTGTGAAACTACTTTCTGTTCTGTTTGTTCAACTAAAAGAGTTGAACCTTACTTTTGATTGAGCCGTTCTGAAACACTCTTTCTGTAGAAAATGCAAGTGGAGATTCGGAGCGCTAAGAGGGTAATAGTGGAAAAAGGAATGTCTCCAAATATAAACTACACAGAATCATTCTGTGAAACTTCTTTCTGATCTGTGCATTCAGCTAACAGAGTTAAACCATACTTTTGATTGAGCAGATCTGAACACTCTTTCTGTAGAAAATGCAACTGGACATTTGGAGCGCTAAGAGAATAGTAGTGGAAAAAGGAATATATTCAAATATAAACTACACAGAAGCATTCTGTGAAACTTCTTTCTGATCTGAGCATTCAGCTAACAGAGTTAAACCATACTTATGATTGAGCAGTTTTGAAACACTCTGTCTGTAGAAAATGCAACTGGACATTCGTAGCGCTAAGTGGGTAATAGTGGAAAAAAGAATATTTTCAAATATAAACTACACAGAAGCATTGTATGAAACTTCTTTCTGTTCTGTGCATTCAACTAACAGAGTTGAACCTTACTTTTGATTGAGCCTTTCTGAAACACTCTTTCTGTAGAAACTGCAATTGGACATTCTGAGCGCTAAGAGGCCTATATTGGGAAAAATAATATCTTCAAATAAAAACTACACAGAAGCATTGTGTGAAACTTATTTCTGATATGTTCATTAAGCTAACAGAGTTAAACCATACTTTTGATTGCGCAGTTCTGAACACTCTTTCTGTAGAAAATGCAAGTTGACATTCGGAGCGCTAAGAGGGTAATAGTGGAAAAAGGAATATATTCAAATATAAACTACACAGTAGCATTCTGTGAAAATTCTTTCTGTTCTGTGCATTCAACTAACAGAGTTGAACCTTACTTTTGATTGAGCCGTTCTGAAACACTCTTTGTGTATAAACTGCAATTGGACATGCTAAGCGCTACGAGGACTACATTAGGAAAAAGAATATCTTCAAATAAAAACTACACAGATGCATTCTGTGAAACTTATTTCTGATCTGTAATTTCAGTTAACAGAGATAAAACATATTTTTGATTGGGCAGTTATGAAACACTCTTTTTGTAGAAAATGCAAGTGGAGATTCGGAGCGCTAAGAGGGTAATAGTGGAAAAAGGAATGTCTTCAAATATAAACTACACAGAATCATTCGGTGAAACTTTTTTCTGATCTGCGCATTCAGCTAACAGAGTTAAACCATACTTTTGATTGAGTAGATCTGAACACTCTTTCTGTAGAAAATGCAACTGGACATTTGGAGCGCTAAGAGAGTAGTAGAGGAAAAAGGAATATATTCAAATATAAACTACACAGAAGCATTCTGTGAAACTTCTTTCTGATCTGAGCATTCAGCTAACAGAGTTAAACCCTACTTATGATTGAGCAGTTTTGAAACACTCTGTCTGTAGAAAATGCAACTGGACATTCGTAGCGCTAAGTGGGTTTTAGTGGAAAAAAGATTATTTTCAAATATAAACTACACAGAAGCATTGTATGAAACTTCTTTCTGTTCTGTGCATTCAACTAACAGAGTTGAACCTTACTTTTGATTGAGCCTTTCTTAAACAATCTTTCTGTAGAAACTGCAATTGGATATTCTGAGCGCTAAGAGGCCTATATTGGGAAAAATAATATCTTCAAATAAAAACTACACAGAAGCATTGTGTGAAACTTATTTCTGATATGTTCATTAAGCTAACAGAGTTAAACCATACTTTTGATTGCGCAGTTCTGAACACTCTTTCTGTAGAAAATGCAGGTGGACATTCGGAGGGCTATGAGGGTAATAGTGGAAAAAGGAATATATTCAAATATAAACTACACAGTAGCATTCTGTGAAAATTCTTTCTGTTCTGTGCATTCAACTAACAGAGTTGAACCTTACTTTTGATTGAGCCGTTCTGAAACACTCTTTCTGTAGAAACTGCAATTGGACATGCTAAGCGCTAAGAGGCCGACATTGGGAAAAAGAATATCTTCAAATAAAAACTACACAGATGCATTCTGTGAAACTTATTTCTGATCTGTAAATTCAGTTAACAGAGATAAAACATATTTTTGATTGAGCAGTTATGAAACACTCTTTTTGTAGAAAATGCAAGTGGAGATTCGGAGCGCTAAGAGGGTAATAGTGGAAAACGGAATGTCTTCAAATGTAAACTACACAGAATCATTCGGTGAAACTTCTTTCTGATCTGTGCATTCAGCTAACAGAGTTAAACCATACTTTTGATTGAGCAGATCTGAACACTCTTTCTGTTGAAAATGCAACTGGACATTTGGAGCGCTAAGAGCGTAGTAGTGGAAAAAGGAATATATTCAAATATAAACTACACAGAAGCATTCTGTGAAACTTTTTTCTGATCTGAGCATTCAGCTAATAGAGTTAAACCATACTTTTGATTGAGCAGTTTTGAAACACTCTGTCTGTAGAAAATGCAACTGGACATTCGTAGCGCTAAGTGGGTAATAGTGGAAAAAAGAATATGTTCAAATATAAACTACACAGAAGCATTGTATGAAACTTCTTTCTGTTCTGTGCATTCAACTAACAGAGTTGAACCTTACTTTTGATTGAGCCTTTCTGAAACACTCTTTCTGTAGAAACTGCAAGTGGACATTCTGAGCGCTAAGAGGCCAATATTGGGAAAAATAATATCTTCAAATAAAAACTACACAGAAGCATTGTGTGAAATTTATTTCTGATATGTTCATTAAGCTAACAGAGTTAAACCATAATTTTGATTGCGCAGTTCTGAACACTCTTTCTGTAGAAAATGCAAGTGGACATTCGGAGCGCTAAGAGGGTAATAGTGGAAAAAGGAATATATTCAAATATAAACTACACAGTAGCATTCTGTGAAAATTCTTTCTGTTCTGTGCTTTCAACTAACAGAGTTGAACCTTACTTTTGATTGAGCCATTCTGAAACACTGTTTCTGTAGAAACTGCAATTGGACATGCTAAGCGCTACGAGGACTACATTAGGAAAAAGAATATCTTCAAATAAAAACTACACAGATGCATTCTGTGAAACTTATTTCTGATCTGTAATTTCAGTTAACAGAGATAAAACATATTTTTGATTGGGCAGTTATGAAACACTCTTTTTGTAGAAAATGCAAGTGGAGATTCGGAGCGCTAAGAGGGTAATAGTGGAAAAAGGAATGTCTTCAAATATAAACTACACAGAATCATTCGGTGAAACTTCTTTCTGATCTGTGCATTCAGCTAACAGAGTTAAACCATACTTTTGATTGAGCAGATCTGAACACTCTTTCTGTAGAAAATGCAACTGGACATTTGGAGCGCTAAGAGAGTAGTAGTGGAAAAAGGAATATATTGAAATATAAACTACACAGAAGCATTCTGTGAAACTTCTTTCTGATCTGAGCATTCAGCTAACAGAGTTAAACCATACTTATGATTGAGCAGTTTTGAAACACTCTGTCTGTAGAAAATGCAACTGGACATTCGTAGCGCTAAGTGGGTAATAGTGGAAAAAAGAATATTTTCAAATATAAACTACACAGAAGCATTGTATGGAACTTCTTTCTGTTCTGTGCATTCAACTAACAGAGTTGAACCTTACTTTTGATTGAGCCTTTCTGAAACACTCTTTCTGTAGAAACTGCAATTGGACATTCTGAGCGCTAAGAGGGCTATATTGGGAAAAAAAATATCTTCAAATAAAAACTACACAGAAGCATTGTGTGAAACTTATTTCTGATATGTTCATTAAGCTAACAGAGTTAAACTATACTTTTGATTGCGCAGTTCTGAACACTCTTTCTGTAGAAAATGCAAGTGGACATTCGGAGCGCTAAGAGGGTAATAGTGGAAAAAGGAATATATTCAAATATAAACTACACAGTAGCATTCTGTGAAAATTCTTTCTGTTCTGTGCATTCAACTAACAGAGTTGAACCTTACTTTTCATTGAGCCGTTCTGAAACACTGTTTCTGTAGAAACTGCAATTGGACATGCTAAGCGCTAAGAGGCCTACATTGGGAAAAAGAATATCTTCAAATAAAAACTACACAGATGCATTCTGTGAAACTTATTTCTGATCTGTAAATTCAGTTAACAGAGATAAAACATATTTTTGATTGAGCAGTTATGAAACACTCTTTTTGTAGAAAATGCAAGTGGAGATTCGGAGCGCTAAGAAGGTAATAGTGGAAAAAGGAATGTCTTCAAATATAAACTACACAGAATCATTCGGTGAAACTTATTTCTGATCTGTGCATTCAGCTAACAGAGTTAAACCATACTTTTGATTGAGCAGATCTGAACACTCTTTCTGTTGAAAATGCAACTGGACATTTGGAGCGCTAAGAGCGTAGTAGTGGAAAAAGGAATATATTCAAATATAAACTACACAGAAGCATTCTGTGAAACTTCTTTCTGATCTGAGCATACAGCTAACAAAGTTAAACCATACTTTTGATTGTGCAGTTTTGAAACACTCTGTCTGTAGAAAATGCAACTGGACATTCGTAGCGCTAAGTGGGTAATAGTGGAAAAAAGAATATGTTCAAATATAAACTACACAGAAGCATTGTATGAAACTTCTTTCTGTTCTGTGCATTCAACTAACAGAGTTGAAACTTACTTTTGATTGAGCCGTTCTGAAACACTCTTTCTGTAGAAACTGCAATTGGACATTCTGAGCGTTAAGAGGCCTATATTGGGAAAAAGAATGTCTACAAATAAAAACTACACAGAAGAATTGTGTGAAACTTCATTGTGTTCTGTTTGTTCAACTAAAAGTGTTGAACCTTAGTTTTGATTGAGCCGTTCTGAAACACTCTTTCTGTAGAAAATGCAAGTGGAGATTCGTAGCGCTAAGAGGGTAATAGTGGAAAAAGGAATGTCTCCAAATATAAACTACACAGAATCATTCTGTGAAACTTCTTTCTGATCTGTGCATTCAGCTAACAGAGTTAAACCATACTTTTGATTGAGCAGATCTGAACACTCTTTCTGTAGAAAATGCAACTGGACATTTGGAGCGCTAAGAGAGTAGTAGTGGAAAAAGGAATATATTCAAATATAAACTACACAGAAGCATTCTGTGAAACTTCTTTCTGATCTGAGCATTCAGCTAACAGAGTTAAACCATACTTTTGATTGAGCAGTTTTGAAACACTCTGTCTGTAGAAAATGCAACTGGACATTCGTAGCGCTAAGTGGGTAATAGTGGAAAAAATAATATGTTCAAATATAAACTACACAGAAGCATTGTATGAAACTTCTTTCTGTTCTGTGCATTCAACTAACAGAGTTGAACCTTACTTTTGATTGAGCCTTTCTGAAACACTCTTTCTGTAGAAACTGCAATTGGACATTCTGAGCGCTAAGAGGCCTATATTGGGAAAAATAATATCTTCAAATAAAAACTACACAGAAGCATTTTGTGAAACTTATTTCTGATATGTTCATTAAGCTAACAGAGTTAAACCATACTTTTGATTGCGCAGTTCTGAACACTCTTTCTGTAGAAAATGCAAGTGGACATTCGGAGCGCTAAGAGGGTAATAGTGGAAAAAGGAATATATTCAAATATAAACTACACAGTAGCATTCTGTGAAAATTCTTTCTGTTCTGTGCATTCAACTAACAGAGTTGAACCTTACTTTTGATTGAGCCGTTCTGAAACACTCTTTGTGTAGAAACTGCAATTGGACTTGCTAAGCGCTAAGAGGCCTACATTAGGAAAAAGAATATCTTCAAATAAAAACTACACAGATGCATTCTGTGAAACTTATTTCTGATCTGTAAATTCAGTTAACAGAGATAAAACATATTTTTGATTGAGCAGTTATGAAACACTCTTTTTGTAGAAAATGCAAGTGGAGATTCGGAGCGCTAAGAGGGTAATAGTGGAAAAAGGAATGTCTTCAAATATAAACTACACAGAATCATTCGGTGAAACTTCTGTCTGATCTGTGCATTCAGCTAACAGAGTTAAACCATACTTTTGATTGAGCACATCTGAACACTCTTTCTGTTGAAAATGCAACTGGACATTTGGAGCGCTAAGAGCATAGTAGTGGAAAAAGTAATATATGCAAATATAAACTACACAGAAGCATTCTGTGAAACTTCTTTCTGATCTGAGCATACAGCTAACAGAGTTAAACCATACTTTTGATTGAGCAGTTTTGAAACTCTCTGTCTGTAGAAAATGCAACTGGACATTCGTAGCACTAAGTGGGTAATAGTGGAAAAAAGAATATGTTCAAATATAAACTACACAGAAGCATTGTATGAAACTTCTTTCTGTTCTGTGCATTCAACTAACAGAGTTTAACCTTACTTTTGATTGAGCCGTTCTGAAACACTCTTTCTGTAGAAACTGCAATTGGACATTCTGAGGGCTAAGAGGCCTATATTGGGAAAAAGAATGTCTACAAATAAAAACTACACAGAAGAATTGTGTGAAACTACTTTCTGTTCTGTTTGTTCAACTAAAAGAGTTGAACCTTAGTTTTGATTGAGCCGTTCTGAAACACTCTTTCTGTAGAAAATGCAAGTGGAGATTCGGAGTGCTAAGAGGGTAATAGTGGAAAAAGGAATGTCTCCAAATATAAACTACAGAGAATCATTCTGTGAAACTTCTTTCTGATATGTGCATTCAGCTAACAGAGTTAAACCATACTTTTGATTGAGCAGATCTGAACACTCTTTCTGTAGAAAATGCAACTGGACATTTGGAGCACTAAGAGAGTAGTAGTGGAAAAAGGAATATATTCAAATATAAACTACACAGAAGCATTCTGTGAAACTTCTTTCTGATCTGAGCATACAGCTAACAGAGTTAAACCATACTTTTGATTGAGCAGTTTTGAAACTCTCTGTCTGTAGAAAATGCAACTGGACATTCGTAGCGCTAAGTGGGTAATAGTGGAAAAAAGAATATGTTCAAATATAAACTACACAGAAGCATTGTACGAAACTTCTTTCTGTTCTGTGCATTCAACTAACAGAGTTGAACCTTACTTTTGATTGAGCCTTTCTGAAACACTCTTTCTGTAGAAACTGCAATTGGACATTCTGAGCGCTAAGAGGGCTATATTGGGAAAAAAAATATCTTCAAATAAAAACTACACAGAAGCATTGTGTGAAACTTATTTCTGATATGTTCATTAAGCTAACAGAGTTAAACAATACTTTTGATTGCGCAGTTCTGAACACTCTTTCTGTAGAAAATGCAAGTGGACATTCGGAGCGCTAAGAGGGTAATAGTGGAAAAAGGAATATATTCAAATATAAACTACACAGTAGCATTCTGTGAAAATTCTTTCTGTTCTGTGCATTCAACTAACAGATTTGAACCTTACTTTTCATTGAGCCGTTCTGAAACACTGTTTCTGTAGAAACTGCAATTGGACATGCTAAGCGCTAAGAGGCCTACATTGGGAAAAAGAATATCTTCAAATAAAAACTACACAGATGCATTCTGTGAAACTTATTTCTGATCTGTAAATTCAGTTAACAGAGATAAAACATATTTTTGATTGAGCAGTTATGAAACACTCTTTTTGTAGAAAATGCAAGTGGAGATTCGGAGCGCTAAGAGGGTAATAGTGGAAAAAGGAATGTCTTCAAATATAAACTACACAGAATCATTCGGTGAAACTTATTTCTGATCTGTGCATTCAGCTAACAGAGTTAAACCATACTTTTGATTGAGCAGATCTGAACACTCTTTCTGTTGAAAATGCAACTGGACATTTGGAGCGCTAAGAGCGTAGTAGTGGAAAAAGGAATATATTCAAATATAAACTACACAGAAGCATTCTGTGAAACTTCTTTCTGATCTGAGCATACAGCTAACAAAGTTAAACCATACTTTTGATTGTGCAGTTTTGAAACACTCTGTCTGTAGAAAATGCAACTGGACATTCGTAGCGCTAAGTGGGTAATAGTGGAAAAAAGAATATGTTCAAATATAAACTACACAGAAGCATTGTATGAAACTTCTTTCTGTTCTGTGCATTCAACTAACAGAGTTGAAACTTACTTTTGATTGAGCCGTTCTGAAACACTCTTTCTGTAGAAACTGCAATTGGACATTCTGAGCGTTAAGAGGCCTATATTGGGAAAAAGAATGTCTACAAATAAAAACTACACAGAAGAATTGTGTGAAACTTCTTTCTGTTCTGTTTGTTCAACTAAAAGAGTTGAACCTTAGTTTTGATTGAGCCGTTCTGAAACACTCTTTCTGTAGAAAATGCAAGTGGACATTCGGAGCGCTAAGAGGGTAATAGTGGAAAAAGGAATATATTCAAATATAAACTACACAGAATCATTCTGTGAAACTTCTTTCTGATCTGTGCATTCAGCTAACAGAGTTAAACCATACTTTTGATTGAGCAGATCTGAACACTCTTTCTGTAGAAAATGCAACTGGACATTTGGAGCGCTAAGAGAGTAGTAGTGGAAAAAGGAATATATTCAAATATAAACTACACAGAAGCATTCTGTGAAACTTCTTTCTGATCTGAGCATTCAGCTAACAGAGTTAAACCATACTTTTGATTGAGCAGTTTTGAAACACTCTGTCTGTAGAAAATGCAACTGGACATTCGTAGCGCTAAGTGGGTAATAGTGGAAAAAATAATATGTTCAAATATAAACTACACAGAAGCATTGTATGAAACTTCTTTCTGTTCTGTGCATTCAACTAACAGAGTTGAACCTTACTTTTGATTGAGCCTTTCTGAAACACTCTTTCTGTAGAAACTGCAATTGGACATTCTGAGCGCTAAGAGGCCTATATTGGGAAAAATAATATCTTCAAATAAAAACTACACAGAAGCATTGTGTGAAACTTATTTCTGATATGTTCATTAAGCTAACAGAGTTAAACCATACTTTTGATTGCGCAGTTCTGAACACTCTTTCTGTAGAAAATGCAAGTTGACATTCGGAGCGCTAAGAGGGTAATAGTGGAAAAAGGATTATATTCAAATATAAACTACACAGTAGCATTCTGTGAAAATTCTTTCTGTTCTGTGCATTCAACTAACAGAGTTGAACCTTACTTTTGATTGAGCCGTTCTGAAACACTCTTTGTGTAGAAACTGCAATTGGACATGCTAAGCGCTACGAGGCCTACATTAGGAAAAAGAATATCTTCAAATAAAAACTACACAGATGCATTCTGTGAAACTTATTTCTGATCTGTAAATTCAGTTAACAGAGATAAAACATATTTTTGATTGAGCAGTTATGAAACACTCTTTTTGTAGAAAATGCAAATGGAGATTCGGAGCGCTAAGTGGGTAATAATGGAAAAAGGAATGTCTTCAAATATAAACTACACAGAATCATTCGGTGAAACTTCTTTCTGATATGTGCATTCAGCTAACAGAGTTAAACCATACTTTTGATTGAGCACATCTGAACACTCTTTCTGTTGAAAATGCAACTGGACATTTGGAGCGCTAAGAGCGTAGTAGTGGAAAAAGGAATATATGCAAATATAAACTACACAGAAGCATTCTGTGAAACTTCTTTCTGATCTGAGCATACAGCTAACAGAGTTAAACCATACTTTTGATTGAGCAGTTTTGAAACTCTCTGTCTGTAGAAAATGCAACTGGACATTCGTAGCGCTAAGTGGGTAATAGTGGAAAAAAGAATATGTTCAAATATAAACTACACAGAAGCATTGTATGAAACTTCTTTCTGTTCTGTGCATTCAACTAACAGAGTTGAACCTTACTTTTGATTGAGCCGTTCTGAAACACTCTTTCTGTAGAAACTGCAATTGGACATTCTGAGCGCTAAGAGGCCTATATTGGGAAAAAGAATGTCTACAAATAAAAACTACACAGAAGAATTGTGTGAAACTACTTTCTGTTCTGTTTGTTCAACTAAAAGAGTTGAACCTTAGTTTTGATTGAGCCGTTCTGAAACACTCTTTCTGTAGAAAATGCAAGTGGAGATTCGGAGCGCTAAGAGGGTAATAGTGGAAAACGGAATGTCTTCAAATATAAACTACACAGAATCATTCGGTGAAACTTCTTTCTGATCTGTGCATTCAGCTAACAGAGTTAAACCATACTTTTGATTGATCAGATCTGAACACTCTTTCTGTTGAAAATGCAACTGGACATTTGGAGCGCTAAGAGCGTAGTAGTGGAAAAAGGAATATATTCAAATATAAACTACACAGAAGCATTCTGTGAAACTTTTTTCTGATCTGAGCATTCAGCTAATAGAGTTAAACCATACTTTGATTGAGCAGTTTTGAAACACTCTGTCTGTAGAAATTGCAACTGGACATTCGTAGCGCTAATTGGGTAATAGTGGAAAAAAGAATATGTTCAAATATAAACTACACAGAAGCATTGTATGAAACTTCTTTCTGTTCTGTGCATTCAACTAACAGAGTTGAACCTTACTTTTGATTGAGCCTTTCTGAAACTCTCTTTCTGTAGAAACTGCAAGTGGACATTCTGAGCGCTAAGAGGCCAATATTGGGAAAAATAATATCTTCAAATAAAAACTACACAGAAGCATTGTGTGAAATTTATTTCTGATATGTTCATTAAGCTAACAGAGTTAAACCATAATTTTGATTGCGCAGTTCTGAACACTCTTTCTGTAGAAAATGCAAGTGGACATTCGGAGCGCTAAGAGGGTAATAGTGGAAAAAGGAATATATTCAAATATAAACTACACAGTAGCATTCTGTGAAAATTCTTTCTGTTCTGTGCTTTCAACTAACAGAGTTGAACCTTACTTTTGATTGAGCCATTCTGAAACACTGTTTCTGTAGAAACTGCAATTGGACATGCTAAGCGCTAAGAGGCCTACATTGGGAAAAAGAATATCTTCAAATAAAAACTACACAGATGCATTCCGTGAAACATATTTCTGATCTGTAAATTCAGTTAAGAGAGATAAAACATATTTTTGATTGAGCAGTTATGAAACACTCTTTTTGTAGAAAATGCAAGTGGAGATTCGGAGCGCTAAGAGGGTAATAGTGGAAAAAGGAATGTCTTCAAATATAAACTACACAGAATCATTCGGTGAAACTTCTTTCTGATCTGTGCATTCAGCTAACAGAGTTAAAATATACTTTTGATTGAGCAGATCTGAACACTCTTTCTGTTGAAAATGCAACTGGACATTTGGAGCGCTAAGAGCGTAGTAGTGGAAAACGGAATATATTCAAATATAAACTACACAGAAGCATTCTGTGAAACTTCTTTCTGATCTGAGCATACAGCTAACAGAGTTAAACCATACTTTTGATTGAGCAGTTTTGAAACACTCTGTCTGTAGAAAATGCAACTGGACATTCGTAGCGCTAAGTGGGTAATAGTGGAAAAAAGAATATGTTCAAATATAAATTACACAGAAGCATTGTATGAAACTTCTTTCTGTTCTCTGCATTCAACTAACAGAGTTGAACCTTACTTTTGATTGAGCCTTTCTGAAACACTCTTTCTGTAGAAACTGCAATTGGACATTCTGAGCGCTAAGAGGCCTCTATTGGGAAAAATAATATCTTCAAATAAAAACTACACAGAAGCAATGTGTGAAACTTATTTCTGATATGTTCATTAAGCTAACAGAGTTAAACCATACTTTTGATTGTGCAGTTCTGAACACTCTTTCTGTAGAAAATGCAAGTTGACATTCGGAGCGCTAAGAGGGTAATAGTGGAAAAAGGAATATATTCAAATATAAACTACACAGAAGCATTCTGTGAAAATTCTTTCTGTTCTGTGCATTCAACTAACAGAGTTGAACCTTACTTTTGATTGAGCCGTTCTGAAACACTCTTTGTGTATAAACTGCAATTGGACATGCTAAGCGCTACGAGGACTACATTAGGAAAAAGAATATCTTCAAATAAAAACTACACAGATGCATTCTGTGAAACTTATTTCTGATCTGTAATTTCAGTTAACAGAGATAAAACATATTTTTGATTGGGCAGTTATGAAACACTCTTTTTGTAGAAAATGCAAGTGGAGATTCGGAGCGCTAAGAGGGTAATAGTGGAAAAAGGAATGTCTTCAAATATAAACTACACAGAATCATTCGGTGAAACTTTTTTCTGATCTGCGCATTCAGCTAACAGAGTTAAACCATACTTTTGATTGAGTAGATCTGAACACTCTTTCTGTAGAAAATGCAACTGGACATTTGGAGCGCTAAGAGAGTAGTAGAGGAAAAAGGAATATATTCAAATATAAACTACACAGAAGCATTCTGTGAAACTTCTTTCTGATCTGAGCATTCAGCTAACAGAGTTAAACCATACATATGATTGAGCAGTTTTGAAACACCCTGTCTGTAGAAAATGCAACTGGACATTCGTAGCGCTAAGTGGGTTATAGTGGAAAAAAGAATATTTTCAAATATAAACTACACAGAAGCATTGTATGAAACTTCTTTCTGTTCTGTGCATTCAACTAACAGAGTTGAACCTTACTTTTGATTGAGCCTTTCTTAAACAATCTTTCTGCAGAAACTGCAATTGGACATTCGGAGCGCTAAGAGGCCTATATTGGGAAAAATAATATCTTCAAATAAAAACTACACAGAAGCATTGTGTGAAACTTATTTCTGATATGTTCATTAAGCTAACAGAGTTAAACCATACTTTTGATTGCGCAGTTCTGAACACTCTTTCTGTAGAAAATGCAGGTGGACATTCGGAGCGCTATGAGGGTAATAGTGGAAAAAGGAATATATTCAAATATAAACTACACAGTAGCATTCTGTGAAAATTCTTTCTGTTCTGTGCATTCAACTAACAGAGTTGAACCTTACTTTTGATTGAGCCGTTCTGAAACACTCTTTCTGTAGAAACTGCAATTGGACATGCTAAGCGCTAAGAGGCCGACATTGGGAAAAAGAATATCTTCAAATAAAAACTACACAGATGCATTCTGTGAAACTTATTTCTGATCTGTAAATTCAGTTAACAGAGATAAAACATATTTTTGATTGAGCAGTTATGAAACACTCTTTTTGTAGAAAATGCAAGTGGAGATTCGGAGCGCTAAGAGGGTAATAGTGGAAAACGGAATATCTTCAAATATAAACTACACAGAATCATTCGGTGAAACTTCTTTCTGATCTGTGCATTCAGCTAACAGAGTTAAACCATACTTTTGATTAAGCAGATCTGAACACTCTTTCTGTTGAAAATGCAACTGGACATTTGGAGCGCTAAGAGCGTAGTAGTGGAAAAAGGAATATATTCAAATATAAACTACACAGAAGCATTCTGTGAAACTTTTTTCTGATCTGAGCATTCAGCTAATAGAGTTAAACCATACTTTTGATTGAGCAGTTTTGAAACACTCTGTCTGTAGAAAATGCAACTGGACATTCGTAGCGCTAAGTGGGTAATAGTGGAAAAAAGAATATGTTCAAATATAAACTACACAGAAGCATTGTATGAAACTTCTTTCTGTTCTGTGCATTCAACTAACAGAGTTGAACCTTACTTTTGATTGAGCCTTTCTGAAACACTCTTTCTGTAGAAACTGCAAGTGGACATTCTGAGCGCTAAGAGGCCTATATTGGGAAAAATAATATCTTCAAATAAAAACTACACAGAAGCATTGTGTGAAATTTATTTCTGATATGTTCATTAAGCTAACAGAGTTAAACCGTACTTTTGATTGCGCAGTTCTGAACACTCTTTCTGTAGAAAATGCAAGTGGACATTCGGAGCGCTAAGAGGGTAATAGTGGAAAAAGGAATATATTCAAATATAAACTACACAGTAGCATTCTGTGAAAATTCTTTCTGTTCTGTGCATTCAACTAACAGAGTTGAACCTTACTTTTGATTGAGCCATTCTGAAACACTGTTTCTGTAGAAACTGCAATTGGACATGCTAAGCGCTAAGAGGCCTACATTGGGAAAAAGAATATCTTCAAATAAAAACTACACAGATGCATTCCGTGAAACATATTTCTGATCTGTAAATTCAGTTAACAGAGATAAAACATATTTTTGATTGAGCAGTTATGAAACACTCTTTTTGTAGAAAATGCAAGTGGAGATTCGGAGCGCTAAGAGGGTAATAGTGGAAAAAGGAATGTCTTCAAGTATAAACTACACAGAATCATTCGGTGAAACTTCTTTCTGATCTGTGCATTCAGCTAACAGAGTTAAACCATACTTTTGATTGAGCACATCTGAACATTCTTTCTGTTGAAAATGCAACGGGACATTTGGAGCGCTAAGAGCGTAGTAGTGGAAAAAGGAATATATGCAAATATAAACTACACAGAAGCATTCTGTGAAACTTCTTTCTGATCTGAGCATACAGCTAACAGAGTTAAACCATACTTTTGATTGAGCAGTTTTGAAACTCTCTGTCTGTAGAAAATGCAACTGGACATTCGTAGCGCTAAGTGGGTAATAGTGGAAAAAAGAATATGTTCAAATATAAACTACACAGAAGCATTGTATGAAACTTCTTTCTGTTCTGTGCATTCAACTAACAGAGTTGAACCTTACTTTTGATTGAGCCGTTCTGAAACACTCTTTCTGTAGAAACTGCAATTGGACATTCTGAGCGCTAGGAGGCCTATATTGGGAAAAAGAATGTCTACAAATAAAAACTACACAGAAGAATTGTGTGAAACTACTTTCTGTTCTGTTTGTTCAACTAAAAGAGTTGAACCTTACTTTTGATTGAGCCGTTCTGAAACAATCTTTCTGTAGAAAATGCAAGTGGAGATTCGGAGCGCTAAGAGGGTAATAGTGGAAAAAGGAATGTCTCCAAATATAAACTACACAGAATCATTCTGTGAAACTTCTTTCTGATCTGTGCATTCAGCTAACAGAGTTAAACCATACTTTTGATTGAGCAGATCTGAACACTCTTTCTGTAGAAAATGCAACTGGACATTTGGAGCGCTAAGAGAATAGTAGTGGAAAAAGGAATATATTCAAATATAAACTACACAGAAGCATTCTGTGAAACTTCTTTCTGATCTGAGCATTCAGCTAACAGAGTTAAACCATACTTATGATTGAGCAGTTTTGAAACACTCTGTCTGTAGAAAATGCAACTGGACATTCGTAGCGCTAAGTGGGTAATAGTGGAAAAAAGAATATTTTCAAATATAAACTACACAGAAGCATTGTATGAAACTTCTTTCTGTTCTGTGCATTCAACTAACAGAGTTGAACCTTACTTTTGATTGAGCCTTTCTGAAACACTCTTTCTGTAGAAACTGCAATTGGACATTCTGAGCGCTAAGAGGCCTATATTGGGAAAAATAATATCTTCAAATAAAAACTACACAGAAGCATTGTGTGAAACTTATTTCTGATATGTTCATTAAGCTAACAGATTTAAACCATACTTTTGATTGCGCAGTTCTGAACACTCTTTCTGTAGAAAATGCAAGTTGACATTCGGAGCGCTAAGAGGGTAATAGTGGAAAAAGGAATATATTCAAATATAAACTACACAGTAGCATTCTGTGAAAATTCTTTCTGTTCTGTGCATTCAACTAACAGAGTTGAACCTTACTTTTGATTGAGCCGTTCTGAAACACTCTTTGTGTATAAACTGCAATTGGACATGCTAAGCGCTACGAGGACTACATTAGGAAAAAGAATATCTTCAAATAAAAACTACACAGATGCATTCTGTGAAACTTATTTCTGATCTGTAATTTCAGTTAACAGAGATAAAACATATTTTTGATTGGGCAGTTATGAAACACTCTTTTTGTAGAAAATGCAAGTGGAGATTCGGAGCGCTAAGAGGGTAATAGTGGAAAAAGGAATGTCTTCAAATATAAACTACACAGAATCATTCGGTGAAACTTTTTTCTGATCTGCGCATTCAGCTAACAGAGTTAAACCATACTTTTGATTGAGTAGATCTGAACACTCTTTCTGTAGAAAATGCAACTGGACATTTGGAGCGCTAAGAGAGTAGTAGAGGAAAAAGGAATATATTCAAATATAAACTACACAGAAGCATTCTGTGAAACTTCTTTCTGATCTGAGCATTCAGCTAACAGAGTTAAACCATACTTATGATTGAGCAGTTTTGAAACACTCTGTCTGTAGAAAATGCAACTGGACATTCGTTGCGCTAAGTGGGTTATAGTGGAAAAAAGAATATTTTCAAATATAAACTACACAGAAGCATTGTATGAAACTTCTTTCTGTTCTGTGCATTCAACTAACAGAGTTGAACCTTACTTTTGATTGAGCCTTTCTTAAACAATCTTTCTGTAGAAACTGCAATTGGACATTCTGAGCGCTAAGAGGCCTCTATTGGGAAAAATAATATCTTCAAATAAAAACTACACAGAAGCATTGTGTGAAACTTATTTCTGATATGTTCATTAAGCTAACAGAGTTAAACCATACTTTTGATTGCGCAGTTCTGAACACTCTTTCTGTAGAAAATGCAGGTGGACATTCGGAGCGCTATGAGGGTAATAGTGGAAAAAGGAATATATTCAAATATAAACTACACAGTAGCATTCTGTGAAAATTCTTTCTGTTCTGTGCATTCAACTAACAGAGTTGAACCTTACTTTTGATTGAGCCGTTCTGAAACACTCTTTCTGTAGAAACTGCAATTGGACATGCTAAGCGCTAAGAGGCCGACATTGGGAAAAAGAATATCTTCAAATAAAAACTACACAGATGCATTCTGTGAAACTTATTTCTGATCTGTAAATTCAGTTAACAGAGATAAAACATATTTTTGATTGAGCAGTTATGAAACACTCTTTTTGTAGAAAATGCAAGTGGAGATTCGGAGCGCTAAGAGGGTAATAGTGGAAAACGGAATGTCTTCAAATATAAACTACACAGAATCATTCGGTGAAACTTCTTTCTGATCTGTGCATTCAGCTAACAGAGTTAAACCATACTTTTGATTGAGCAGATCTGAACACTCTTTCTGTTGAAAATGCAACTGGACATTTGGAGCGCTAAGAGCGTAGTAGTGGAAAAAGGAATATATTCAAATATAAACTACACAGAAGCATTCTGTGAAACTTTTTTCTGATCTGAGCATTCAGCTAATAGAGTTAAACCATACTTTTGATTGAGCAGTTTTGAAACACTCTGTCTGTAGAAAATGCAACTGGACATTCGTAGCGCTAAGTGGGTAATAGTGGAAAAAAGAATATGTTCAAATATAAACTACACAGAAGCATTGTATGAAACTTCTTTCTGTTCTGTGTATTCAACTAACAGAGTTGAACCTTACTTTTGATTGAGCCTTTCTGAAACACTCTTTCTGTAGAAACTGCAATTGGACATTCTGAGCGCTAAGAGGCCTCTATTGGGAAAAATAATATCTTCAAATAAAAACTACACAGAAGCAATGTGTGAAACTTATTTCTGATATGTTCATTAAGCTAACAGAGTTAAACCATACTTTTGATTGCGCAGTTCTGAACACTCTTTCTGTAGAAAATGCAAGTTGACATTCGGAGCGCTAAGAGGGTAATAGTGGAAAAAGGAATATATTCAAATATAAACTACACAGAAGCATTCTGTGAAAATTCTTTCTGTTCTGTGCATTCAACTAACAGAGTTGAACCTTACTTTTGATTGAGCCGTTCTGAAACACTCTTTGTGTATAAACTGCAATTGGACATGCTAAGCGCTACGAGGACTACATTAGGAAAAAGAATATCTTCAAATAAAAACTACACAGATGCATTCTGTGAAACTTATTTCTGATCTGTAATTTCAGTTAACAGAGATAAAACATATTTTTGATTGGGCAGTTATGAAACACTCTTTTTGTAGAAAATGCAAGTGGAGATTCGGAGCGCTAAGAGGGTAATAGTGGAAAAAGGAATGTCTTCAAATATAAACTACACAGAATCATTCGGTGAAACTTTTTTCTGATCTGCGTATTCAGCTAACAGAGTTAAACCATACTTTTGATTGAGTAGATCTGAACACTCTTTCTGTAGAAAATGCAACTGGACATTTGGAGCGCTAAGAGAGTAGTAGAGGAAAAAGGAATATATTCAAATATAAACTACACAGAAGCATTCTGTGAAACTTCTTTCTGATCTGAGCATTCAGCTAACAGAGTTAAACCATACTTATGATTGAGCAGTTTTGAAACACCCTGTCTGTAGAAAATGCAACTGGACATTCGTAGCGCTAAGTGGGTTATAGTGGAAAAAAGAATATTTTCAAATATAAACTACACAGAAGCATTGTATGAAACTTCTTTCTGTTCTGTGCATTCAACTAACAGAGTTGAACCTTACTTTTGATTGAGCCTTTCTTAAACAATCTTTCTGCAGAAACTGCAATTGGACATTCTGAGCGCTAAGAGGCCTATATTGGGAAAAATAATATCTTCAAATAAAAACTACACAGAAGCATTGTGTGAAACTTATTTCTGATATGTTCATTAAGCTAACAGAGTTAAACCATACTTTTGATTGCGCAGTTCTGAACACTTTTTCTGTAGAAAATGCAGGTGGACATTCGGAGCGCTATGAGGGTAATAGTGGAAAAAGGAATATATTCAAATATAAACTACACAGTAGCATTCTGTGAAAATTCTTTCTGTTCTGTGCTTTCAACTAACAGAGTTGAACCTTACTTTTGATTGAGCCGTTCTGAAACACTCTTTCTGTAGAAACTGCAATTGGACATGCTAAGCGCTAAGAGGCCGACATTGGGAAAAAGAATATCTTCAAATAAAAACTACACAGATGCATTCTGTGAAACTTATTTCTGATCTGTAAATTCAGTTAACAGAGATAAAACATATTTTTGATTGAGCAGTTATGAAACACTCTTTTTGTAGAAAATGCAAGTGGAGATTCGGAGCGCTAAGAGGGTAATAGTGGAAAACGGAATGTCTTCAAATATAAACTACACAGAATCATTCGGTGAAACTTCTTTCTGATCTGTGCATTCAGCTAACAGAGTTAAACCATACTTTTGATTGAGCAGATCTGAACACTCTTTCTGTTGAAAATGCAACTGGACATTTGGAGCGCTAAGAGCGTAGTAGTGGAAAAAGGAATATATTCAAATATAAACTACACAGAAGCATTCTGTGAAACTTTTTTCTGATCTGAGCATTCAGCTAATAGAGTTAAACCATACTTTTGATTGAGCAGTTTTGAAACACTCTGTCTGTAGAAAATGCAACTGGACATTCGTAGCGCTAAGTGGGTAATAGTGGAAAAAAGAATATGTTCAAATATAAACTACACAGAAGCATTGTATGAAACTTCTTTCTGTTCTGTGCATTCAACTAACAGAGTTGAACCTTACTTTTGATTGAGCCTTTCTGAAACACTCTTTCTGTAGAAACTGCAAGTGGACATTCTGAGCGCTAAGAGGCCTATATTGGGAAAAATAATATCTTCAATAAAAACTACACAGAAGCATTGTGTGAAATTTATTTCTGATATGTTCATTAAGCTAACAGAGTTAAACCGTACTTTTGATTGCGCAGTTCTGAACACTCTTTCTGTAGAAAATGCAAGTGGACATTCGGAGCGCTAAGAGGGTAATAGTGGAAAAAGGAATATATTCAAATATAAACTACACAGTAGCATTCTGTGAAAATTCTTTCTGTTCTGTGCATTCAACTAACAGAGTTGAACCTTACTTTTGATTGAGCCATTCTGAAACACTGTTTCTGTAGAAACTGCAATTGGACATGCTAAGCGCTAAGAGGCCTACATTGGGAAAAAGAATATCTTCAAATAAAAACTACACAGATGCATTCCGTGAAACATATTTCTGATCTGTAAATTCAGTTAACAGAGATAAAACATATTTTTGATTGAGCAGTTATGAAACACTCTTTTTGTAGAAAATGCAAGTGGAGATTCGGAGCGCTAAGAGGGTAATAGTGGAAAAAGGAATGTCTTCAAGTATAAACTACACAGAATCATTCGGTGAAACTTCTTTCTGATCTGTGCATTCAGCTAACAGAGTTAAACCATACTTTTGATTGAGCACATCTGAACATTCTTTCTGTTGAAAATGCAACGGGACATTTGGAGCGCTAAGAGCGTAGTAGTGGAAAAAGGAATATATGCAAATATAAACTACACAGAAGCATTCTGTGAAACTTCTTTCTGATCTGAGCATACAGCTAACAGAGTTAAACCATACTTTTGATTGAGCAGTTTTGAAACTCTCTGTCTGTAGAAAATGCAACTGGACATTCGTAGCGCTAAGTGGGTAATAGTGGAAAAAAGAATATGTTCAAATATAAACTACACAGAAGCATTGTATGAAACTTCTTTCTGTTCTGTGCATTCAACTAACAGAGTTGAACCTTACTTTTGATTGAGCCGTTCTGAAACACTCTTTCTGTAGAAACTGCAATTGGACATTCTGAGCGCTAAGAGGCCTATATTGGGAAAAAGAATGTCTACAAATAAAAACTACACAGAAGAATTGTGTGAAACTACTTTCTGTTCTGTTTGTTCAACTAAAAGAGTTGAACCTTACTTTTGATTGAGCCGTTCTGAAACACTCTTTCTGTAGAAAATGCAAGTGGAGATTCGGAGCGCTAAGAGGGTAATAGTGGAAAAAGGAATGTCTCCAAATATAAACTACACAGAATCATTCTGTGAAACTTCTTTCTGATCTGTGCATTCAGCTAACAGAGTTAAACCATACTTTTGATTGAGCAGATCTGAACACTCTTTCTGTAGAAAATGCAACTGGACATTTGGAGCGCTAAGAGAATTGTAGTGGAAAAAGGAATATATTCAAATATAAACTACACAGAAGCATTCTGTGAAACTTCTTTCTGATCTGAGCATTCAGCTAACAGAGTTAAACCATACTTATGATTGAGCAGTTTTGAAACACTCTGTCTGTAGAAAATGCAACTGGACATTCGTAGCGCTAAGTGGGTAATAGTGGAAAAAAGAATATTTTCAAATATAAACTACACAGAAGCATTGTATGAAACTTCTTTCTGTTCTGTGCATTCAACTAACAGAGTTGAACCTTACTTTTGATTGAGCCTTTCTGAAACACTCTTTCTGTAGAAACTGCAATTGGACATTCTGAGCGCTAAGAGGCCTATATTGGGAAAAATAATATCTTCAAATAAAAACTACACAGAAGCATTGTGTGAAACTTATTTCTGATATGTTCATTAAGCTAACAGAGTTAAACCATACTTTTGATTGCGCAGTTCTGAACACTCTTTCTGTAGAAAATGCAAGTTGACATTCGGAGCGCTAAGAGGGTAATAGTGGAAAAAGGAATATATTCAAATATAAACTACACAGTAGCATTCTGTGAAAATTCTTTCTGTTCTGTGCATTCAACTAACAGAGTTGAACCTTACTTTTGATTGAGCCGTTCTGAAACACTCTTTGTGTATAAACTGCAATTGGACATGCTAAGCGCTACGAGGACTACATTAGGAAAAAGAATATCTTCAAATAAAAACTACACAGATGCATTCTGTGAAACTTATTTCTGATCTGTAATTTCAGTTAACAGAGATAAAACATATTTTTGATTGGGCAGTTATGAAACACTCTTTTTGTAGAAAATGCAAGTGGAGATTCGGAGCGCTAAGAGGGTAATAGTGGAAAAAGGAATGTCTTCAAATATAAACTACACAGAATCATTCGGTGAAACTTTTTTCTGATCTGCGCATTCAGCTAACAGAGTTAAACCATACTTTTGATTGAGTAGATCTGAACACTCTTTCTGTAGAAAATGCAACTGGACATTTGGAGCGCTAAGAGAGTAGTAGAGGAAAAAGGAATATATTCAAATATAAACTACACAGAAGCATTCTGTGAAACTTCTTTCTGATCTGAGCATTCAGCTAACAGAGTTAAACCATACTTATGATTGAGCAGTTTTGAAACACTCTGTCTGTAGAAAATGCAACTGGACATTCGTAGCGCTAAGTGGGTTATAGTGGAAAAAAGAATATTTTCAAATATAAACTACACAGAAGCATTGTATGAAACTTCTTTCTGTTCTGTGCATTCAACTAACAGAGTTGAACCTTACTTTTGATTGAGCCTTTCTTAAACAATCTTTCTGTAGAAACTGCAATTGGACATGCTAAGCGCTAAGAGGCCGACATTGGGAAAAAGAATATCTTCAAATAAAAACTACACAGATGCATTCTGTGAAACTTATTTCTGATCTGTAAATTCAGTTAACAGAGATAAAACATATTTTTGATTGAGCAGTTATGAAACACTCTTTTTGTAGAAAATGCAAGTGGAGATTCGGAGCGCTAAGAGGGTAATAGTGGAAAACGGAATGTCTTCAAATATAAACTACACAGAATCATTCGGTGAAACTTCTTTCTGATCTGTGCATTCAGCTAACAGAGTTAAACCATACTTTTGATTGAGCAGATCTGAACACTCTTTCTGTTGAAAATGCAACTGGACATTTGGAGCGCTAAGAGCGTAGTAGTGGAAAAAGGAATATATTCAAATATAAACTACACAGAAGCATTCTGTGAAACTTTTTTCTGATCTGAGCATTCAGCTAATAGAGTTAAACCATACTTTTGATTGAGCAGTTTTGAAACACTCTGTCTGTAGAAAATGCAACTGGACATTCGTAGCGCTAAGTGGGTAATAGTGGAAAAAAGAATATGTTCAAATATAAACTACACAGAAGCATTGTATGAAACTTCTTTCTGTTCTGTGCATTCAACTAACAGAGTTGAACCTTACTTTTGATTGAGCCTTTCTGAAACACTCTTTCTGTAGAAACTGCAAGTGGACATTCTGAGCGCTAAGAGGCCTATATTGGGAAAAATAATATCTTCAAATAAAAACTACACAGAAGCATTGTGTGAAATTTATTTCTGATATGTTCATTAAGCTAACAGAGTTAAACCATAATTTTGATTGCGCAGTTCTGAACACTCTTTCTGTAGAAAATGCAAGTGGACATTCGGAGCGCTAAGAGGGTAATAGTGGAAAAAGGAATATATTCAAATATAAACTACACAGTAGCATTCTGTGAAAATTCTTTCTGTTCTGTGCATTCAACTAACAGAGTTGAACCTTACTTTTGATTGAGCCGTTCTGAAACACTCTTTGTGTATAAACTGCAATTGGACATGCTAAGCGCTACGAGGACTACATTAGGAAAAAGAATATCTTCAAATAAAAACTACACAGATGCATTCTGTGAAACTTATTTCTGATCTGTAATTTCAGTTAACAGAGATAAAACATATTTTTGATTGGGCAGTTATGAAACACTCTTTTTGTAGAAAATGCAAGTGGAGATTAGGAGCGCTAAGAGGGTAATAGTGGAAAAAGGAATGTCTTCAAATATAAACTACACAGAATCATTCGGTGAAACTTTTTTCTGATCTGCGCATTCAGCTAACAGAGTTAAACCATACTTTTGATTGAGTAGATCTGAACACTCTTTCTGTAGAAAATGCAACTGGACATTTGGAGCGCTAAGAGAGTAGTAGAGGAAAAAGGAATATATTCAAATATAAACTACACAGAAGCATTCTGTGAAACTTCTTTCTGATCTGAGCATTCAGCTAACAGAGTTAAACCATACTTATGATTGAGCAGTTTTGAAACACCCTGTCTGTAGAAAATGCAACTGGACATTCGTAGCGCTAAGTGGGTTATAGTGGAAAAAAGAATATTTTCAAATATAAACTACACAGAAGCATTGTATGAAACTTCTTTCTGTTCTGTGCATTCAACTAACAGAGTTGAACCTTACTTTTGATTGAGCCTTTCTTAAACAATCTTTCTGTAGAAACTGCAATTGGACATTCTGAGCGCTAAGAGGCCTATATTGGGAAAAATAATATCTTCAAATAAAAACTACACAGAAGCATTGTGTGAAACTTATTTCTGATATGTTCATTAAGCTAACAGAGTTAAACCATACTTTTGATTGCGCAGTTCTGAACACTCTTTCTGTAGAAAATGCAGGTGGACATTCGGAGCGCTATGAGGGTAATAGTGGAAAAAGGAATATATTCAAATATAAACTACACAGTAGCATTCTGTGAAAATTCTTTCTGTTCTGTGCATTCAACTAACAGAGTTGAACCTTACTTTTGATTGAGCCGTTCTGAAACACTCTTTCTGTAGAAACTGCAATTGGACATGCTAAGCGCTAAGAGGCCGACATTGGGAAAAAGAATATCTTCAAATAAAAACTACACAGATGCATTCTGTGAAACTTATTTCTGATCTGTAAATTCAGTTAACAGAGATAAAACATATTTTTGATTGAGCAGTTATGAAACACTCTTTTTGTAGAAAATGCAAGTGGAGATTCGGAGCGCTAAGAGGGTAATAGTGGAAAACGGAATGTCTTCAAATATAAACTACACAGAATCATTCGGTGAAACTTCTTTCTGATCTGTGCATTCAGCTAACAGAGTTAAACCATACTTTTGATTGAGCAGATCTGAACACTCTTTCTGTTGAAAATGCAACTGGACATTTGGAGCGCTAAGAGCGTAGTAGTGGAAAAAGGAATATATTCAAATATAAACTACACAGAAGCATTCTGTGAAACTTTTTTATGATCTGAGCATTCAGCTAATAGAGTTAAACCATACTTTTGATTGAGCAGTTTTGAAACACTCTGTCTGTAGAAAATGCAACTGGACATTCGTAGCGCTAAGTGGGTAATAGTGGAAAAAAGAATATGTTCAAATATAAACTACACAGAAGCATTGTATGAAACTTCTTTCTGTTCTGTGCATTCAACTAACAGAGTTGAACCTTACTTTTGATTGAGCCTTTCTGAAACACTCTTTCTGTAGAAACTGCAAGTGGACATTCTGAGCGCTAAGAGGCCTATATTGGGAAAAATAATATCTTCAAATAAAAACTACACAGAAGCATTGTGTGAAATTTATTTCTGATATGTTCATTAAGCTAACAGAGTTAAACCGTACTTTTGATTGCGCAGTTCTGAACACTCTTTCTGTAGAAAATGCAAGTGGACATTCGGAGCGCTAAGAGGGTAATAGTGGAAAAAGGAATATATTCAAATATAAACTACACAGTAGCATTCTGTGAAAATTCTTTCTGTTCTGTGCATTCAACTAACAGAGTTGAACCTTACTTTTGATTGAGCCATTCTGAAACACTGTTTCTGTAGAAACTGCAATTGGACATGCTAAGCGCTAAGAGGCCTACATTGGGAAAAAGAATATCTTCAAATAAAAACTACACAGATGCATTCCGTGAAACATATTTCTGATCTGTAAATTCAGTTAAGAGAGATAAAACATATTTTTGATTGAGCAGTTATGAAACACTCTTTTTGTAGAAAATGCAAGTGGAGATTCGGAGCGCTAAGAGGGTAATAGTGGAAAAAGGAATGTCTTCAAATATAAACTACACAGAATCATTCGGTGAAACTTCTTTCTGATCTGTGCATTCAGCTAACAGAGTTAAAATATACTTTTGATTGAGCAGATCTGAACACTCTTTCTGTTGAAAATGCAACTGGACATTTGGAGCGCTAAGAGCGTAGTAGTGGAAAAAGGAATATATTCCAATATAAACTACACAGAAGCATTCTGTGAAACTTCTTTCTGATCTGAGCATACAGCTAACAGAGTTAAACCATACTTTTGATTGAGCAGTTTTGAAACACTCTGTCTGTAGAAAATGCAACTGGACATTCGTAGCGCTAAGTGGGTAATAGTGGAAAAAAGAATATGTTCAAATATAAATTACACAGAAGCATTGTATGAAACTTCTTTCTGTTCTCTGCATTCAACTAACAGAGTTGAACCTTACTTTTGATTGAGCCTTTCTGAAACACTCTTTCTGTAGAAACTGCAATTGGACATTCTGAGCGCTAAGAGGCCTCTATTGGGAAAAATAATATCTTCAAATAAAAACTACACAGAAGCATTGTGTGAAACATATTTCTGATATGTTCATTAAGCTAACAGAGTTAAACCATACTTTTGATTGCGCAGTTCTGAACACTCTTTCTGTAGAAAATGCAAGTGGACATTCGGAGCGCTAAGAGGGTAATAGTGGAAAAAGGAATATATTCAAATATAAACTACACAGTAGCATTCTGTGAAAATTCTTTCTGTTCTGTGCATTCAACTAACGGAGTTGAACCTTACTTTTGATTGAGCCATTCTGAAACACTGTTTCTGTAGAAACTGCAATTGGACATGCTAAGCGCTAAGAGGCCTACATTGGGAAAAAGAATATCTTCAAATAAAAACTACACAGATGCATTCTGTGAAACTTATTTCTGATCTGTAAATTCAGTTAACAGAGATAAAACATATTTTTGATTGAGCAGTTATGAAACACTCTTTTTGTAGAAAATGCAAGTGGAGATTCGGAGCGCTAAGAGGGTAATAGTGGAAAAAGGAATGTCTTCAAATATAAACTACACAGAATCATTCGGTGAAACTTCTTTCTGATCTGTGCATTCAGCTAACAGAGTTAAACCATACTTTTGATTGAGCAGATCTGAACACTCTTTCTGTTGAAAATGCAACTGGACATTTGGAGCGCTAAGAGCGTAGTAGTGGAAAAAGGAATATATTCAAATATAAACTACACAGAAGCATTCTGTGAAACTTCTTTCTGATCTGAGCATACAGCTAACAGAGTTAAACCATACTTTTGATTGAGCAGTTTTGAAACACTCTGTCTGTAGAAAATGCAACTGGACATTCGTAGCGCTAAGTGGGTAATAGTGGAAAAAAGAATATGTTCAAATATAAACTACACAGAAGCATTGTATGAAACTTCTTTCTGTTCTGTGCATTCAACTAACAGAGTTGAACCTTACTTTCAATTGAGCCGTTCTGAAACACTCTTTCTGTAGAAACTGCAATTGGACATTCTGAGCTTTAAGAAGCCTATATTGGGAAAAAGAAAGTCTACAAATAAAAACTACACAGAAGAATTGTGTGAAACTTCTTTCTGTTCTGTTTGTTCAACTAAAAGAGTTGAACCTTAGTTTTGATTGAGCCGTTCTGAAACACTCTTTCTGTAGAAAATGCAAGTGGAGATTCGGAGCGCTAAGAGGGTAATAGTGGAAAAAGGAATGTCTCCAAATATAAACTACACAGAATCATTCTGTGAAACTTCTTTCTGATCTGTGCATTCAGCTAACAGAGTTAAAACTTACTTTTGATTGAGCAGATCTGAACACTCTTTCTGTAGAAAATGCAACTGGACATTTGGAGCGCTAAGAGAGTAGTAGTGGAAAAAGGAATATATTCACATATAAACTACACAGAAGCATTCTGTGAAACTTCTTTCTGATCTGAGCATTCAGCTAACAGAGTTAAACCATACTTTTGATTGAGCAGTTTTGAAACACTCTGTCTGTAGAAAATGCAAGTGGACATTCGGAGCGCTAAGAGGGTAATAGTGGAAAAAGGAATATATACAAATATAAACTACACAGTAGCATTCTGTGAAAATTCTTTCTGTTCTGTGCATTCAACTAACAGAGTTGAACCTTACTTTTGATTGAGCCGTTCTGAAACACTCTTTCTGTAGTAACTGCAATTGGACATGCTAAGCGCTAAGAGGCCTACATTGGGAAAAAGAATATCTTCAAATAAAAACTACACAGATGCATTCTGTGAAACTTATTTCTGATCTGTAAATTCAGTTAACAGATATAAAATATATTTTTGATTGAGCAGTTATGAAACACTATTTTTGTAGAAAATGCAAGAGGAGATTCGGAGCGCTAAGAGGGTAACAGTGGAAAAAGGAATGTCTTCAAATATAAACTACACAGAATCATTCGGTGAAACTTCTTTCTGATCTGTGCATTCAGCTAACAGAGTTAAACCATACTTTAGATTGAGCAGATCTGAACACTCTTTCTGTAGAAAATGCAACTGGACATTTGGAGCGCTAAGAGCGTAGTAGTGGAAAAAGGAATATTTTCAAATATAAACTACACAGAAGCATTCTGTGAAACTTCTTTCTGATCTGAGCATTCAGCTAACAGAGTTAAACCATACTTTTGATTGAGCAGTTTTGAAACACTCTGTCTGTAGAAAATGCAACTGGACATTCGTAGCGCTAAGTGGGTAATAGTGGAAAAAAGAATATGTTCAAATATAAACTACACAGAAGCATTGTATGAAACTACTTTCTGTTCTGTGCATTCAACTAACACAGTTGAACCTTACTTTTGATTGAGCCGTTCTGAAACACTTTCTGTAGAAACTGCAATTGGACATTCTGAGCGCTAAGAGGCCTATATTGGGAAATAGAATGTCTACAAATAAAAACTACACAGAAGAATTGTGTGAAACTTCTTTCTGTTCTGTTTGTTCAACTAAAAGATTTGAACCTTAGTTTTGATTGAGCCGTTCTGACACACTCTTTCTGTAGAAAATGCAAGTGGAGATTTGCAGCGCTAAGAGGGTAATAGTGGAAAAAGGAATGTCTCCAAATATAAACTTCACAGAATCATTCTGTGAAACTTCTTTCTGATCTGTGCATTCAGCTAACAGAGTTAAACCATACTTTTGATTGAGCAGATCTGAACACTCTTTCTGTAGAAAATGCAACTGGACATTTGGAGCGCTAAGAGAGTAGTAGTGGAAAAAGGAATATATTCAAATATAAACTACACAGAAGCATTCTGTGAAACTTCTTTCTGATCTGAGCATTCAGCTAACAGAGTTAAACAATAGTTTTGATTGAGCAGTTTTGAAACACTCTGTCTGTAGAAAATGCAACTGGACATTCGTAGCGCTAAGTGGGTAATAGTGGAAAAAAGAATATGTTCAAATATAAACTACACAGAAGCATTGTATGAAACTTCTTTCTGTTCTGTGCATTCAACTAACAGAGTTGAACCTTACTTTTGATTGAGCCTTTCTGAAACACTCTTTCTGTAGAAACTGCAATTGGACATTCTGAGCGCTAAGAGGCCTCTATTGGGAAAAATAATATCTTCAAATAAAAACTACACAGAAGCATTGTGTGAAACTTATTTCTGATATGTTCATTAAGCTAACAGAGTTAAACCATACTTTTGATTGCGCAGTTCTGAACACTCTTTCTGTAGAAAATGCAAGTGGACATTCGGAGCGCTAAGAGGGTAATAGTGGAAAAAGGAATATATTCAAATATAAACTACACAGTAGCATTCTGTGAAAATTCTTTCTGTTCTGTGCATTCAACTAACAGAGTTGAACCTTACTTTTGATTGAGCCGTTCTGAAACACTCTTTCTGTAGTAACTGCAATTGGACATGCTAAGCGCTAAGAGGCCTACATTGGGAAAAAGAATATCTTCAAATAAAAACTACACAGATGCATTCAGTGAAACTTATTTCTGATCTGTAAATTCAGTTAACAGAAATAAAACATATTTTTGATTGAGCAGTTATGAAA
Organism: Symphalangus syndactylus; assembly: GCF_028878055.3. Lineage (NCBI taxonomy): Eukaryota > Metazoa > Chordata > Mammalia > Primates > Hylobatidae > Symphalangus > Symphalangus syndactylus. The sequence continues at coordinate 9,336,849 of NC_072433.2, forward strand.
CACTCTTTTTGTAGAAAATGCAAGTGGAGATTCGGAGCGCTAAGAGGGTAATAGTGGAAAAAGGAATGTCTTCAAATATAAACTACACAGAATCATTCGGTGAAACTTCTTTCTGATCTGTGCATTCAGCTAACAGAGTTAAACCATACTTTTGATTGAGCAGATCTGAACACTCTTTCTGTAGAAAATGCAACTGGACATTTGGAGCGCTAAGAGCGTAGTAGTGGAAAAAGGAATATATTCAAATATAAACTACACAGAAGCATTCTGTGAAACTTCTTTCTGATCTGAGCATTCAGGTAACAGAGTTAAACCATACTTTTGATTGAGCAGTTTTGAAACACTCTGTCTGTAGAAAATGCAACTGGACATTCGTAGCGCTAAGTGGGTAATAGTGGAAAAAAGAATATGTTCAAATATAAACTACACAGAAGCATTGTATGAAACTTCTTTCTGTTCTGTGCATTCAACTAACAGAGTTGAACCTTACTTTTGATTGAGCCGTTCTGAAACACTCTTTCTGTAGAAACTGCAATTGGACATTCTGAGCGCTAAGAGGCCTATATTGGGAAAATGAATGTCTACAAATAAAAACTACACAGAAGAATTGTGTGAAACTTCTTTCTGTTCTGTTTGTTCAACGAAAAGAGTTGAACCTTAGTTTTGATTGAGCCGTTCTGAAACACTCTTTCTGTAGAAAATGCAAGTGGAGATTCGGAGCGCTAAGAGGGTAATAGTGGAAAAAGGAATGTCTTCAAATATAAACTACACAGAATCATTCTGTGAAACTTCTTTCTGATCTGTGCATTCAGCTAACAGAGTTAAACCATACTTTTGATTGAGCAGATCTGAACACTCTTTCTGTAGAAAATGCAACTGGACATTTGGAGCGCTAAGAGAGTAGTAGTGGAAAAAGGAATATATTCAAATATAAACTACACAGAAGCATGCTGTGAAACTTCTTTCTGATCTGAGCATTCAGCTAACAGATTTAAACCATACTTTTGATTGAGCAGTTTTGAAACACTCTGTCTGTAGAAAATGCAACTGGACATTCGTAGCGCTAAGTGGGTAATAGTGGAAAAAAGAATATGTTCAAATATAAACTACACAGAAGCATTGTATGAAACTTCTTTCTGTTCTGTGCATTCAACTAACAGAGTTGAACCTTACTTTTGATTGAGCCTTTCTGAAACACTCTTTCTGTAGAAACTGCAATTGGACATTCTGAGCGCTAAGAGGCCTCTATTGGGAAAAATAATATCTTCAAATAAAAACTACACAGAAGCATTGTGTGAAACTTATTTCTGATATGTTCATTAAGCTAACAGAGTTAAACCATACTTTTGATTGCGCAGTTCTGAACACTCTTTCTGTAGAAAATGCAAGTGGACATTCGGAGCGCTAAGAGGGTAATAGTGGAAAAAGGAATATATTCAAATATAAACTACACAGTAGCATTCTGTGAAAATTCTTTCTGTTCTGTGCATTCAACTAACAGAGTTGAACCTTACTTTTGATTGAGCCGTTCTGAAACACTCTTTCTGTAGAAACTGCAATTGGACATGCTAAGCGCTAAGAGGCCTACATTGGGAAAAAGAATATCTTCAAATAAAAACTACACAGATGCATTCTGTGAAATTTATTTCTGATCTGTAAATTCAGTTAACAGAGATAAAACATATTTTTGATTGATCAGTTATGAAACACTCTTTTTGTAGAAAATGCAAGTGGAGATTCGGAGCGCTAAGAGGGTAATAGTGGAAAAAGGAATGTCTTCAAATATAAACTACACAGAATCATTCGGTGAAACTTCTTTCTGATCTGTGCATTCAGCTAACAGAGTTAAACCATACTTTTGATTGAGCAGATCTGAACACTCTTTCTGTTGAAAATGCAACTGGACATTTGGAGCGCTAAGAGCGTAGTAGTGGAAAAAGGAATATATACAAATATAAACTACACAGAAGCATTCTGTGAAACTTCTTTCTGATCTGAGCATTCAGCTAACAGAGTTAAACCATAATTTTGATTGAGCAGTTTTGAAACACTCTGTCTGTAGAAAATGCAACTGGACATTCGTAGCGCTAAGTGGGTAATAGTGGAAAAAAGAATATGTTCAAATATAAACTACACAGAAGCATTGTATGAAACTTCTTTCTGTTCTGTGCATTCAACTAACAGAGTTGAACCTTACTTTTGATTGAGCCGTTCTGAAACACTCTTTCTGTAGAAACTGCAATTGGACATTCTGAGCGCTAAGAGGCCTATATTGGGAAAAAGAATGTCTACAAATAAAAACTACACAGAAGAATTGTGTGAAACTACTTTCTATTCTGATTGTTCAACTAAAAGAGTTGAACCTTAGTTTTGATTGAGCCGTTCTGAAACACTCTTTCTGTAGAAAATGCAAGTGGAGATTCGGAGCGCTAAGAAGGTAATAGTGGAAAAAGGAATGTCTCCAAATATAAACTACACAGAATCATTCTGTGAAACTTCTTTCTGATCTGTGCATTCAGCTAACAGGGTTAAACCATACTTTTGATGGAGCAGATCTGAACACTCTTTCTGTAGAAAATGCAACTGGACATTTGGAGCGCTAAGAGAGTAGTAGTGGAAAAAGGAATATATTCAAATATAAACTACACAGAAGCATTCTGTGAAACTTCTTTCTGATCTGAGCATTCAGCTAACAGAGTTAAACCATACTTTTGATTGAGCAGTTTTGAAACACTCTGTCTGTAGAAAATGCAACTGGACATTCGTAGCGCTAAGTGGGTAATAGGGGAAAAAAGAATATGTTCAAATATAAACTACACAGAAGCATTGTATGAAACTTCTTTCTGTTCTGTGCATTCAACTAACAGAGTTGAACCTTACTTTTGACTGAGCCTTTCTGAAACACTCTTTCTGTAGAAACTGCAATTGGACATTCTGTGCGCTAAGAGGCCTATATTGGGAAAAATAATATCTTCAAATAAAAACTACACAGAAGCATTGTGTGAAACTTATTTCTGATATATTCATTAAGCTAACAGAGTTAAACCATACTTTTGATTGCGCAGTTCTGAACACTCTTTCTGTAGAAAATGCAAGTGGACATTTGGAGCGCTAAGAGGGTAATAGTGGAAAAAGGAATATATTCAAATAGAAACTACACAGTAGCATTCTGTGAAAACTCTTTCTGTTCTGTGCATTCAGCTAACAGAGTCGAACCTTACTATTGATTGAGCCGTTCTGAAACACTCTTTCTGTAGAAACTGCAATTGGACATGCTAAGCGCTAAGAGGCCTACATTGGTAAAAAGAATATCTTCAAATAAAAACTACACAGATGCATTCCGTGAAACTTATTTCTGATCTGTAAATTCAGTTAACAGAGATAAAACATATTTTTGATTGAGCAGTTATGAAACACTCTATTTGTAGAAAATGCAAGTGGAGATTCGGAGCGCTAAGGGGGTAATAGTGGAAAAAGGAATGTCTTCAAATATAAACTACACAGAATCATTCGGTGAAACTTCTTTCTGATCTGTGCATTCAGCTAACAGAGTTAAACCATACTTTTGATTGAGCAGATCTGAACACTCTTTCTGTAGAAAATGCAACTGGACATTTGGAGCGCTAAGAGCGTAGTAGTGGAAAAAGGAATATATTCAAATATAAACTACACAGAAGCATTCTGTGAAACTTCTTTCTGATCTGAGCATTCAGCTAACAGAGTGAAACCATACTTTTGATTTAGCAGTTTTGAAACACTCTGTCTGTAGAAAATGCAACTGGACATTCGTAGCGCTAAGTGGGTAATAGTGGAAAAAAGAATATGTTCAAATATAAACTACACAGAAGCATTCTATGAAACTTCTTTCTGTTCTGTGCATTCAACTAACAGAGTTGAACCTTACTTTTGATTGAGCCGTTCTGAAACACTCTTTCTGTAGAAACTGCAATTGGACATTCTGAGCGCTAAGAGGACTATATTGGGAAAAAGAATGTCTACAAATAAAAACTACACAGAAGAATTGTGTGAAACTTCTTTCTGTTCTGTTTGTTCAACTAAAAGAGTTGAACCTTAGTTTTGATTGAGCCGTTCTGAAACACTCTTTCTGTAGAAAATGCAAGTGGAGATTCGGAGCGCTAAGAGGGTAATAGTGGAAAAAGGAATGTCTCCAAATATAAACTACACAGAATCATTCTGTGAAACTTCTTTCTGACCTTTGCATTCAGCTAACAGAGTTAAACCATACTTTTGATTGAGCAGATCTGAACACTCTTTCTGTAGAAAATACAACTGGACATTTGGAGCGCTAAGAGAGTAGTAGTGGAAAAAGGAATATATTCAAATATAAACTACACAGAAGCATTCTGTGAAACTTCTTTCTGATCTGAGCATTCAGCTAACAGAGTTAAACAATACTTTTGATTGAGCAGTTTTGAAACACTCTGTCTGTAGAAAATGCAACTGGACATTCGTAGTGCTAAGTGGGTAATAGTGGAAAAAATAATATGTTCAAATATAAACTACACAGAAGCATTGTATGAAACTTCTTTCTGTTCTGTGCATTCAACTAACAGAGTTGAACCTTACTTTTTATTGAGACTTTCTGAAACACTCTTTCTGTAGAAACTGCAATTGGACATTCTGAGCGCTAAGAGGCCTATATAGGGAAAAATAATATCTTCAAATAAAAACTACACAGAAGCATTGTGTGAAACTTATTTCTGATATGTTCATTAAGCTAATAGAGTTAAACCATACTTTTGATTGCGCAGTTCTGAACACTCTTTCTGTAGAAAATGCAAGTGGACATTCGGAGCACTAAGAGGGTAATAGTGGAAAAAGGAATATATTCAAATAGAAACTACACAGTAGCATTCTGTGAAAACTCTTTCTGTTCTGTGCATTCAGCTAACAGAGTCGAACCTTACTATTGATTGAGCCGTTCTGAAACACTCTTTCTGTAGAAACTGCAATTGGACATGCTAAGCGCTAAGAGGCCTACATTGGTAAAAAGAATATCTTCAAATAAAAACTACACAGATGCATTCCGTGAAACTTATTTCTGATCTGTAAATTCAGTTAACAGAGATAAAACATATTTTTGATTGAGCAGTTATGAAACACTCTATTTGTAGAAAATGCAAGTGGAGATTCGGAGCGCTAAGGGGGTAATAGTGGAAAAAGGAATGTCTTCAAATATAAACTACACAGAATCATTCGGTGAAACTTCTTTCTGATCTGTGCATTCAGCTAACAGAGTTAAACCATACTTTTGATTGAGCAGATCTGAACACTCTTTCTGTAGAAAATGCAACTGGACATTTGGAGCGCTAAGAGCGTAGTAGTGGAAAAAGGAATATATTCAAATATAAACTACACAGAAGCATTCTGTGAAACTTCTTTCTGATCTGAGCATTCAGCTAACAGAGTGAAACCATACTTTTGATTTAGCAGTTTTGAAACACTCTGTCTGTAGAAAATGCAACTGGACATTCGTAGCGCTAAGTGGGTAATAGTGGAAAAAAGAATATGTTCAAATATAAACTACACAGAAGCATTCTATGAAACTTCTTTCTGTTCTGTGCATTCAACTAACAGAGTTGAACCTTACTTTTGATTGAGCCGTTCTGAAACACTCTTTCTGTAGAAACTGCAATTGGACATTCTGAGCGCTAAGAGGACTATATTGGGAAAAAGAATGTCTACAAATAAAAACTACACAGAAGAATTGTGTGAAACTTCTTTCTGTTCTGTTTGTTCAACTAAAAGAGTTGAACCTTAGTTTTGATTGAGCCGTTCTGAAACACTCTTTCTGTAGAAAATGCAAGTGGAGATTCGGAGCGCTAAGAGGGTAATAGTGGAAAAAGGAATGTCTCCAAATATAAACTACACAGAATCATTCTGTGAAACTTCTTTCTGACCTTTGCATTCAGCTAACAGAGTTAAACCATACTTTTGATTGAGCAGATCTGAACACTCTTTCTGTAGAAAATACAACTGGACATTTGGAGCGCTAAGAGAGTAGTAGTGGAAAAAGGAATATATTCAAATATAAACTACACAGAAGCATTCTGTGAAACTTCTTTCTGATCTGAGCATTCAGCTAACAGAGTTAAACAATACTTTTGATTGAGCAGTTTTGAAACACTCTGTCTGTAGAAAATGCAACTGGACATTCGTAGTGCTAAGTGGGTAATAGTGGAAAAAATAATATGTTCAAATATAAACTACACAGAAGCATTGTATGAAACTTCTTTCTGTTCTGTGCATTCAACTAACAGAGTTGAACCTTACTTTTTATTGAGACTTTCTGAAACACTCTTTCTGTAGAAACTGCAATTGGACATTCTGAGCGCTAAGAGGCCTATATAGGGAAAAATAATATCTTCAAATAAAAACTACACAGAAGCATTGTGTGAAACTTATTTCTGATATGTTCATTAAGCTAATAGAGTTAAACCATACTTTTGATTGCGCAGTTCTGAACACTCTTTCTGTAGAAAATGCAAGTGGACATTCGGAGCACTAAGAGGGTAATAGTGGAAAAAGGAAGATATACAAATATAAACTACACAGTAGCATTCTGTGAAAATTCTTTCTGTTCTGTGCATTCAACTAACAGAGTCGAACCTTACTTTTGATTGAGCCGTTCTGAAACACTCTTTCTGTAGAAACTGCAATTGGACATGCTAAGCGCTAAGAGGCCTACATTGGGAAAAAGAATATCTTCAAATAAAAACTACACAGATGCATTCTGTGAAACTTATTTCTGATCTGTAAATTCAGTTAACAGAGATAAAACATATTTTTGATTGAGCAGTTATGAAACACTCTTTTTGTAGAAAATGCAAGTGGAGATTCGGAGCGCTAAGAGGGTAATAGTGGAAAAAGGAATGTCTTCAAATATAAACTACACAGAATCATTCGGTGAAACTTCTTTCTGATCTGTGCATTCAGCTAACAGACTTAAACCATACTTTTGATTGAGCAGATCTGAACACTCTTTCTGTTGAAAATGCAACTGGACATTTGGAGCGCTAAGAGCGTAGTAGTGGAAAAAGGAATATATGGAAATATAAACTGCACAGAAGAATTCTGTGAAACTGCTTTCTGATCTGAGCATTCAGCTAACCGAGTTAAACCATACTTTTGATTGAGCAGTTTTGAAACACTCTGTCTGTAGAAAATGCAACTGGACATTCGTAGCGCTAAGTGGGTAATAGTGGAAAAAAGAATATGTTCAAATATAAACTACACAGAATCATTGTATGAAACTTCTTTCTGTTCTGTGCATTCAACTAACAGAGTTGAACCTTACTTTTGATTGAGCCTTTCTGAAACACTCTTTCTGTAGAAACTGCAATTGGACATTCTGAGCGCTAAGAGGCCTCTATTGGGAAAAATAATATCTTCAAATAAAAACTACACAGAAGCATTGTGTGAAACTTATTTCTGATATGTTCATTAAGCTAACAGAGTTAAACCATACTTTTGATTGCGCAGTTCTGAACACTCTTTCTGTTGAAAATGCAAGTGGACATTCGTAGCGCTAAGAGGGTAATAGTGGAGAAAGGAATATATTCAAATATAAACTACAGAGTAGCATTATGTGAAAATACTTTCTGTTCTGTGCATTCAACTGACAGAGTTGAACCTTACTTTTGATTGAGCCGTTCTGAAACACTCTTTCTGTAGAAACTGCAATTGGACATTCTCAGCGCTAAGAGGCCTATATTGGGAAAAAGAATGTCTACAAATAAAAACTACACAGAAGAATTGTGTGAAACTTCTTTCTGTTCTGTTTGTTCAACTAAAAGAGTTGAACCTTAGTTTTGGTTGAGCCGTTCTGAAACACTCTTTCTGTAGAAAATGCAAGTGGAGATTCGGAGCGCTAAGAGGGTAATAGTGGAAAAAGGAATGTCTCCAAATATAAACTACACAGAATCATTCTGTGAAACTTCTTTCTGATCTGTGCATTCAGCTAACAGAGTTAAACCATACTTTTGATTGAGCAGATCTGAACACTCTTTCTGTAGAAAATGCAACTGGACATTTGGAGCGCTAAGAGAGTAGTAGTGGAAAAAGGAATATATTCAAATATAAACTACACAGAAGCATTCTGTGAAACTTCTTTCTGATCTGAGCATTCAGCTAACAGAGTTAAACCATACTTTTGATTGAGCAGTTTTGAAACACTCTGTCTGTAGAAAATGCAACTGGACATTCGTAGCGCTAAGTGGGTAATAGTGGAAAAAAGAATATGTTCAAATATAAACTACACAGAAGCATTGTATGAAACTTCTTTCTGTTCTGTGCATTCAACTAACAGAGTTGAACCTTACTTTTTATTGAGACTTTCTGAAACACTCTTTCTGTAGAAACTGCAATTGGACATTCTGAGCGCTAAGAGGCCTATATAGGGAAAAATAATATCTTCAAATAAAAACTACACAGAAGCATTGTGTGAAACTTATTTCTGATATGTTCATTAAGCTAATAGAGTTAAACCATACTTTTGATTGCGCAGTTCTGAACACTCTTTCTGTAGAAAATGCAAGTGGACATTCGGAGCACTAAGAGGGTAATAGTGGAAAAAGGAAGATATACAAATATAAACTACACAGTAGCATTCTGTGAAAATTCTTTCTGTTCTGTGCATTCAACTAACAGAGTCGAACCTTACTTTTGATTGAGCCGTTCTGAAACACTCTTTCTGTAGAAACTGCAATTGGACATGCTAAGCGCTAAGAGGCCTACATTGGGAAAAAGAATATCTTCAAATAAAAACTACACAGATGCATTCTGTGAAACTTATTTCTGATCTGTAAATTCAGTTAACAGAGATAAAACATATTTTTGATTGAGCAGTTATGAAACACTCTTTTTGTAGAAAATGCAAGTGGAGATTCGGAGCGCTAAGAGGGTAATAGTGGAAAAAGGAATGTCTTCAAATATAAACTACACAGAATCATTCGGTGAAACTTCTTTCTGATCTGTGCATTCAGCTAACAGACTTAAACCATACTTTTGATTGAGCAGATCTGAACACTCTTTCTGTTGAAAATGCAACTGGATATTTGGAGCGCTAAGAGCGTAGTAGTGGAAAAAGGAATATATGGAAATATAAACTGCACAGAAGAATTCTGTGAAACTGCTTTCTGATCTGAGCATTCAGCTAACCGAGTTAAACCATACTTTTGATTGAGCAGTTTTGAAACACTCTGTCTGTAGAAAATGCAACTGGACATTCGTAGCGCTAAGTGGGTAATAGTGGAAAAAAGAATATGTTCAAATATAAACTACACAGAATCATTGTATGAAACTTCTTTCTGTTCTGTGCATTCAACTAACAGAGTTGAACCTTACTTTTGATTGAGCCTTTCTGAAACACTCTTTCTGTAGAAACTGCAATTGGACATTCTGAGCGCTAAGAGGCCTCTATTGGGAAAAATAATATCTTCAAATAAAAACTACACAGAAGCATTGTGTGAAACTTATTTCTGATATGTTCATTAAGCTAACAGAGTTAAACCATACTTTTGATTGCGCAGTTCTGAACACTCTTTCTGTTGAAAATGCAAGTGGACATTCGTAGCGCTAAGAGGGTAATAGTGGAGAAAGGAATATATTCAAATATAAACTACAGAGTAGCATTATGTGAAAATACTTTCTGTTCTGTGCATTCAACTGACAGAGTTGAACCTTACTTTTGATTGAGCCGTTCTGAAACACTCTTTCTGTAGAAACTGCAATTGGACATTCTCAGCGCTAAGAGGCCTATATTGGGAAAAAGAATGTCTACAAATAAAAACTACACAGAAGAATTGTGTGAAACTTCTTTCTGTTCTGTTTGTTCAACTAAAAGAGTTGAACCTTAGTTTTGATTGAGCCGTTCTGAAACACTCTTTCTGTAGAAAATGCAAGTGGAGATTCGGAGCGCTAAGAGGGTAATAGTGGAAAAAGGAATGTCTCCAAATATAAACTACACAGAATCATTCTGTGAAACTTCTTTCTGATCTGTGCATTCAGCTAACAGAGTTAAACCATACTTTTGATTGAGCAGATCTGAACACTCTTTCTGTAGAAAATGCAACTGGACATTTGGAGCGCTAAGAGAGTAGTAGTGGAAAAAGGAATATATTCAAATATAAACTACACAGAAGCATTCTGTGAAACTTCTTTCTGATCTGAGCATTCAGCTAACAGAGTTAAACCATACTTTTGATTGAGCAGTTTTGAAACACTCTGTCTGTAGAAAATGCAACTGGACATTCGTAGCGCTAAGTGGGTAATAGTGGAAAAAAGAATATGTTCAAATATAAACTACACAGAAGCATTGTATGAAACTTCTTTCTGTTCTGTGCATTCAACTAACAGAGTTGAACCTTACTTTTTATTGAGACTTTCTGAAACACTCTTTCTGTAGAAACTGCAATTGGACATTCTGAGCGCTAAGAGGCCTATATAGGGAAAAATAATATCTTCAAATAAAAACTACACAGAAGCATTGTGTGAAACTTATTTCTGATATGTTCATTAAGCTAATAGAGTTAAACCATACTTTTGATTGCGCAGTTCTGAACACTCTTTCTGTAGAAAATGCAAGTGGACATTCGGAGCACTAAGAGGGTAATAGTGGAAAAAGGAAGATATACAAATATAAACTACACAGTAGCATTCTGTGAAAATTCTTTCTGTTCTGTGCATTCAACTAACAGAGTCGAACCTTACTTTTGATTGAGCCGTTCTGAAACACTCTTTCTGTAGAAACTGCAATTGGACATGCTAAGCGCTAAGAGGCCTACATTGGGAAAAAGAATATCTTCAAATAAAAACTACACAGATGCATTCTGTGAAACTTATTTCTGATCTGTAAATTCAGTTAACAGAGATAAAACATATTTTTGATTGAGCAGTTATGAAACACTCTTTTTGTAGAAAATGCAAGTGGAGATTCGGAGCGCTAAGAGGGTAATAGTGGAAAAAGGAATGTCTTCAAATATAAACTACACAGAATCATTCGGTGAAACTTCTTTCTGATCTGTGCATTCAGCTAACAGACTTAAACCATACTTTTGATTGAGCAGATCTGAACACTCTTTCTGTTGAAAATGCAACTGGACATTTGGAGCGCTAAGAGCGTAGTAGTGGAAAAAGGAATATATGGAAATATAAACTGCACAGAAGAATTCTGTGAAACTGCTTTCTGATCTGAGCATTCAGCTAACCGAGTTAAACCATACTTTTGATTGAGCAGTTTTGAAACACTCTGTCTGTAGAAAATGCAACTGGACATTCGTAGCGCTAAGTGGGTAATAGTGGAAAAAAGAATATGTTCAAATATAAACTACACAGAATCATTGTATGAAACTTCTTTCTGTTCTGTGCATTCAACTAACAGAGTTGAACCTTACTTTTGATTGAGCCTTTCTGAAACACTCTTTCTGTAGAAACTGCAATTGGACATTCTGAGCGCTAAGAGGCCTCTATTGGGAAAAATAATATCTTCAAATAAAAACTACACAGAAGCATTGTGTGAAACTTATTTCTGATATGTTCATTAAGCTAACAGAGTTAAACCATACTTTTGATTGCGCAGTTCTGAACACTCTTTCTGTTGAAAATGCAAGTGGACATTCGTAGCGCTAAGAGGGTAATAGTGGAGAAAGGAATATATTCAAATATAAACTACAGAGTAGCATTATGTGAAAATACTTTCTGTTCTGTGCATTCAACTGACAGAGTTGAACCTTACTTTTGATTGAGCCGTTCTGAAACACTCTTTCTGTAGAAACTGCAATTGGACATTCTCAGCGCTAAGAGGCCTATATTGGGAAAAAGAATGTCTACAAATAAAAACTACACAGAAGAATTGTGTGAAACTTCTTTCTGTTCTGTTTGTTCAACTAAAAGAGTTGAACCTTAGTTTTGATTGAGCCGTTCTGAAACACTCTTTCTGTAGAAAATGCAAGTGGAGATTCGGAGCGCTAAGAGGGTAATAGTGGAAAAAGGAATGTCTCCAAATATAAACTACACAGAATCATTCTGTGAAACTTCTTTCTGATCTGTGCATTCAGCTAACAGAGTTAAACCATACTTTTGATTGAGCAGATCTGAACACTCTTTCTGTAGAAAATGCAACTGGACATTTGGAGCGCTAAGAGAGTAGTAGTGGAAAAAGGAATATATTCAAATATAAACTACACAGAAGCATTCTGTGAAACTTCTTTCTGATCTGAGCATTCAGCTAACAGAGTTAAACCATACTTTTGATTGAGCAGTTTTGAAACACTCTGTCTGTAGAAAATGCAACTGGACATTCGTAGCGCTAAGTGGGTAATAGTGGAAAAAAGAATATGTTCAAATATAAACTACACAGAAGCATTGTATGAAACTTCTTTCTGTTCTGTGCATTCAACTAACAGAGTTGAACCTTACTTTTTATTGAGACTTTCTGAAACACTCTTTCTGTAGAAACTGCAATTGGACATTCTGAGCGCTAAGAGGCCTATATAGGGAAAAATAATATATTCAAATAAAAACTACACAGAAGCATTGTGTGAAACTTATTTCTGATATGTTCATTAAGCTAATAGAGTTAAACCATACTTTTGATTGCGCAGTTCTGAACACTCTTTCTGTAGAAAATGCAAGTGGACATTCGGAGCACTAAGAGGGTAATAGTGGAAAAAGGAAGATATACAAATATAAACTACACAGTAGCATTCTGTGAAAATTCTTTCTGTTCTGTGCATTCAACTAACAGAGTCGAACCTTACTTTTGATTGAGCCGTTCTGAAACACTCTTTCTGTAGAAACTGCAATTGGACATGCTAAGCGCTAAGAGGCCTACATTGGGAAAAAGAATATCTTCAAATAAAAACTACACAGATGCATTCTGTGAAACTTATTTCTGATCTGTAAATTCAGTTAACAGAGATAAAACATATTTTTGATTGAGCAGTTATGAAACACTCTTTTTGTAGAAAATGCAAGTGGAGATTCGGAGCGCTAAGAGGGTAATAGTGGAAAAAGGAATGTCTTCAAATATAAACTACACAGAATCATTCGGTGAAACTTCTTTCTGATCTGTGCATTCAGCTAACAGACTTAAACCATACTTTTGATTGAGCAGATCTGAACACTCTTTCTGTTGAAAATGCAACTGGACATTTGGAGCGCTAAGAGCGTAGTAGTGGAAAAAGGAATATATGGAAATATAAACTGCACAGAAGAATTCTGTGAAACTGCTTTCTGATCTGAGCATTCAGCTAACCGAGTTAAACCATACTTTTGATTGAGCAGTTTTGAAACACTCTGTCTGTAGAAAATGCAACTGGACATTCGTAGCGCTAAGTGGGTAATAGTGGAAAAAAGAATATGTTCAAATATAAACTACACAGAATCATTGTATGAAACTTCTTTCTGTTCTGTGCATTCAACTAACAGAGTTGAACCTTACTTTTGATTGAGCCTTTCTGAAACACTCTTTCTGTAGAAACTGCAATTGGACATTCTGAGCGCTAAGAGGCCTCTATTGGGAAAAATAATATCTTCAAATAAAAACTACACAGAAGCATTGTGTGAAACTTATTTCTGATATGTTCATTAAGCTAACAGAGTTAAACCATACTTTTGATTGCGCAGTTCTGAACACTCTTTCTGTTGAAAATGCAAGTGGACATTCGTAGCGCTAAGAGGGTAATAGTGGAGAAAGGAATATATTCAAATATAAACTACAGAGTAGCATTATGTGAAAATACTTTCTGTTCTGTGCATTCAACTGACAGAGTTGAACCTTACTTTTGATTGAGCCGTTCTGAAACACTCTTTCTGTAGAAACTGCAATTGGACATTCTCAGCGCTAAGAGGCCTATATTGGGAAAAAGAATGTCTACAAATAAAAACTACACAGAAGAATTGTGTGAAACTTCTTTCTGTTCTGTTTGTTCAACTAAAAGAGTTGAACCTTAGTTTTGATTGAGCCGTTCTGAAACACTCTTTCTGTAGAAAATGCAAGTGGAGATTCGGAGCGCTAAGAGGGTAATAGTGGAAAAAGGAATGTCTCCAAATATAAACTACACAGAATCATTCTGTGAAACTTCTTTCTGATCTGTGCATTCAGCTAACAGAGTTAAACCATACTTTTGATTGAGCAGATCTGAACACTCTTTCTGTAGAAAATGCAACTGGACATTTGGAGCGCTAAGAGAGTAGTAGTGGAAAAAGGAATATATTCAAATATAAACTACACAGAAGCATTCTGTGAAACTTCTTTCTGATCTGAGCATTCAGCTAACAGAGTTAAACCATACTTTTGATTGAGCAGTTTTGAAACACTCTGTCTGTAGAAAATGCAACTGGACATTCGTAGCGCTAAGTGGGTAATAGTGGAAAAAAGAATATGTTCAAATATAAACTACACAGAAGCATTGTATGAAACTTCTTTCTGTTCTGTGCATTCAACTAACAGAGTTGAACCTTACTTTTTATTGAGACTTTCTGAAACACTCTTTCTGTAGAAACTGCAATTGGACATTCTGAGCGCTAAGAGGCCTATATAGGGAAAAATAATATCTTCAAATAAAAACTACACAGAAGCATTGTGTGAAACTTATTTCTGATATGTTCATTAAGCTAATAGAGTTAAACCATACTTTTGATTGCGCAGTTCTGAACACTCTTTCTGTAGAAAATGCAAGTGGACATTCGGAGCACTAAGAGGGTAATAGTGGAAAAAGGAAGATATACAAATATAAACTACACAGTAGCATTCTGTGAAAATTCTTTCTGTTCTGTGCATTCAACTAACAGAGTCGAACCTTACTTTTGATTGAGCCGTTCTGAAACACTCTTTCTGTAGAAACTGCAATTGGACATGCTAAGCGCTAAGAGGCCTACATTGGGAAAAAGAATATCTTCAAATAAAAACTACACAGATGCATTCTGTGAAACTTATTTCTGATCTGTAAATTCAGTTAACAGAGATAAAACATATTTTTGATTGAGCAGTTATGAAACACTCTTTTTGTAGAAAATGCAAGTGGAGATTCGGAGCGCTAAGAGGGTAATAGTGGAAAAAGGAATGTCTTCAAATATAAACTACACAGAATCATTCGGTGAAACTTCTTTCTGATCTGTGCATTCAGCTAACAGACTTAAACCATACTTTTGATTGAGCAGATCTGAACACTCTTTCTGTTGAAAATGCAACTGGACATTTGGAGCGCTAAGAGCGTAGTAGTGGAAAAAGGAATATATGGAAATATAAACTGCACAGAAGAATTCTGTGAAACTGCTTTCTGATCTGAGCATTCAGCTAACCGAGTTAAACCATACTTTTGATTGAGCAGTTTTGAAACACTCTGTCTGTAGAAAATGCAACTGGACATTCGTAGCGCTAAGTGGGTAATAGTGGAAAAAAGAATATGTTCAAATATAAACTACACAGAATCATTGTATGAAACTTCTTTCTGTTCTGTGCATTCAACTAACAGAGTTGAACCTTACTTTTGATTGAGCCTTTCTGAAACACTCTTTCTGTAGAAACTGCAATTGGACATTCTGAGCGCTAAGAGGCCTCTATTGGGAAAAATAATATCTTCAAATAAAAACTACACAGAAGCATTGTGTGAAACTTATTTCTGATATGTTCATTAAGCTAACAGAGTTAAACCATACTTTTGATTGCGCAGTTCTGAACACTCTTTCTGTTGAAAATGCAAGTGGACATTCGTAGCGCTAAGAGGGTAATAGTGGAGAAAGGAATAT
Source organism: Symphalangus syndactylus (assembly GCF_028878055.3). Lineage (NCBI taxonomy): Eukaryota > Metazoa > Chordata > Mammalia > Primates > Hylobatidae > Symphalangus > Symphalangus syndactylus. Next base: position 9,352,620 of record NC_072433.2, read on the forward strand.
ATTCAAATATAAACTACAGAGTAGCATTATGTGAAAATACTTTCTGTTCTGTGCATTCAACTGACAGAGTTGAACCTTACTTTTGATTGAGCCGTTCTGAAACACTCTTTCTGTAGAAACTGCAATTGGACATTCTCAGCGCTAAGAGGCCTATATTGGGAAAAAGAATGTCTACAAATAAAAACTACACAGAAGAATTGTGTGAAACTTCTTTCTGTTCTGTTTGTTCAACTAAAAGAGTTGAACCTTAGTTTTGATTGAGCCGTTCTGAAACACTCTTTCTGTAGAAAATGCAAGTGGAGATTCGGAGCGCTAAGAGGGTAATAGTGGAAAAAGGAATGTCTCCAAATATAAACTACACAGAATCATTCTGTGAAACTTCTTTCTGATCTGTGCATTCAGCTAACAGAGTTAAACCATACTTTTGATTGAGCAGATCTGAACACTCTTTCTGTAGAAAATGCAACTGGACATTTGGAGCGCTAAGAGAGTAGTAGTGGAAAAAGGAATATATTCAAATATAAACTACACAGAAGCATTCTGTGAAACTTCTTTCTGATCTGAGCATTCAGCTAACAGAGTTAAACCATACTTTTGATTGAGCAGTTTTGAAACACTCTGTCTGTAGAAAATGCAACTGGACATTCGTAGCGCTAAGTGGGTAATAGTGGAAAAAAGAATATGTTCAAATATAAACTACACAGAAGCATTGTATGAAACTTCTTTCTGTTCTGTGCATTCAACTAACAGAGTTGAACCTTACTTTTTATTGAGACTTTCTGAAACACTCTTTCTGTAGAAACTGCAATTGGACATTCTGAGCGCTAAGAGGCCTATATAGGGAAAAATAATATCTTCAAATAAAAACTACACAGAAGCATTGTGTGAAACTTATTTCTGATATGTTCATTAAGCTAATAGAGTTAAACCATACTTTTGATTGCGCAGTTCTGAACACTCTTTCTGTAGAAAATGCAAGTGGACATTCGGAGCACTAAGAGGGTAATAGTGGAAAAAGGAAGATATACAAATATAAACTACACAGTAGCATTCTGTGAAAATTCTTTCTGTTCTGTGCATTCAACTAACAGAGTCGAACCTTACTTTTGATTTAGCCGTTCTGAAACACTCTTTCTGTAGAAACTGCAATTGGACATGCTAAGCGCTAAGAGGCCTACATTGGGAAAAAGAATATCTTCAAATAAAAACTACACAGATGCATTCTGTGAAAATTATTTCTGATCTGTAAATTCAGTTAACAGAGATAAAACATATTTTTGATTGAGCAGTTATGAAACACTCTTTTTGTAGAAAATGCAAGTGGAGATTCGGAGCGCTAAGAGGGTAATAGTGGAAAAAGGAATGTCTTCAAATATAAACTACACAGAATCATTCGGTGAAACTTCTTTCTGATCTGTGCATTCAGCTAACAGACTTAAACCATACTTTTGATTGAGCAGATCTGAACACTCTTTCTGTTGAAAATGCAACTGGACATTTGGAGCGCTAAGAGCGTAGTAGTGGAAAAAGGAATATATGGAAATATAAACTGCACAGAAGAATTCTGTGAAACTGCTTTCTGATCTGAGCATTCAGCTAACCGAGTTAAACCATACTTTTGATTGAGCAGTTTTGAAACACTCTGTCTGTAGAAAATGCAACTGGACATTCGTAGCGCTAAGTGGGTAATAGTGGAAAAAAGAATATGTTCAAATATAAACTACACAGAATCATTGTATGAAACTTCTTTCTGTTCTGTGCATTCAACTAACAGAGTTGAACCTTACTTTTGATTGAGCCTTTCTGAAACACTCTTTCTGTAGAAACTGCAATTGGACATTCTGAGCGCTAAGAGGCCTCTATTGGGAAAAATAATATCTTCAAATAAAAACTACACAGAAGCATTGTGTGAAACTTATTTCTGATATGTTCATTAAGCTAACAGAGTTAAACCATACTTTTGATTGCGCAGTTCTGAACACTCTTTCTGTTGAAAATGCAAGTGGACATTCGTAGCGCTAAGAGGGTAATAGTGGAGAAAGGAATATATTCAAATATAAACTACAGAGTAGCATTATGTGAAAATACTTTCTGTTCTGTGCATTCAACTGACAGAGTTGAACCTTACTTTTGATTGAGCCGTTCTGAAACACTCTTTCTGTAGAAACTGCAATTGGACATTCTCAGCGCTAAGAGGCCTATATTGGGAAAAAGAATGTCTACAAATAAAAACTACACAGAAGAATTGTGTGAAACTTCTTTCTGTTCTGTTTGTTCAACTAAAAGAGTTGAACCTTAGTTTTGATTGAGCCGTTCTGAAACACTCTTTCTGTAGAAAATGCAAGTGGAGATTCGGAGCGCTAAGAGGGTAATAGTGGAAAAAGGAATGTCTCCAAATATAAACTACACAGAATCATTCTGTGAAACTTCTTTCTGATCTGTGCATTCAGCTAACAGAGTTAAACCATACTTTTGATTGAGCAGATCTGAACACTCTTTCTGTAGAAAATGCAACTGGACATTTGGAGTGCTAAGAGAGTAGTAGTGGAAAAAGGAATATATTCAAATATAAACTACACAGAAGCATTCTGTGAAACTTCTTTCTGATCTGAGCATTCAGCTAACAGAGTTAAACCATACTTTTGATTGAGCAGTTTTGAAACACTCTGTCTGTAGAAAATGCAACTGGACATTCGTAGCGCTAAGTGGGTAATAGTGGAAAAAAGAATATGTTCAAATATAAACTACACAGAAGCATTGTATGAAACTTCTTTCTGTTCTGTGCATTCAACTAACAGAGTTGAACCTTACTTTTTATTGAGACTTTCTGAAACACTCTTTCTGTAGAAACTGCAATTGGACATTCTGAGCGCTAAGAGGCCTATATAGGGAAAAATAATATCTTCAAATAAAAACTACACAGAAGCATTGTGTGAAACTTATTTCTGATATGTTCATTAAGCTAATAGAGTTAAACCATACTTTTGATTGCGCAGTTCTGAACACTCTTTCTGTAGAAAATGCAAGTGGACATTCGGAGCACTAAGAGGGTAATAGAGGAAAAAGGAAGATATACAAATATAAACTACACAGTAGCATTCTGTGAAAATTCTTTCTGTTCTGTGCATTCAACTAACAGAGTCGAACCTTACTTTTGATTGAGCCGTTCTGAAACACTCTTTCTGTAGAAACTGCAATTGGACATGCTAAGCGCTAAGAGGCCTACATTGGGAAAAAGAATATCTTCAAATAAAAACTACACAGATGCATTCTGTGAAACTTATTTCTGATCTGTAAATTCAGTTAACAGAGATAAAACATATTTTTGATTGAGCAGTTATGAAACACTCTTTTTGTAGAAAATGCAAGTGGAGATTCGGAGCGCTAAGAGGGTAATAGTGGAAAAAGGAATGTCTTCAAATATAAACTACACAGAATCATTCGGTGAAACTTCTTTCTGATCTGTGCATTCAGCTAACAGACTTAAACCATACTTTTGATTGAGCAGATCTGAACACTCTTTCTGTTGAAAATGCAACTGGACATTTGGAGCGCTAAGAGCGTAGTAGTGGAAAAAGGAATATATGGAAATATAAACTGCACAGAAGAATTCTGTGAAACTGCTTTCTGATCTGAGCATTCAGCTAACAGAGTTAAACCATACTTTTGATTGAGCAGTTTTGAAACACTCTGTCTGTAGAAAATGCAACTGGACATTCGTAGCGCTAAGTGGGTAATAGTGGAAAAAAGAATATGTTCAAATATAAACTACACAGAATCATTGTATGAAACTTCTTTCTGTTCTGTGCATTCAACTAACAGAGTTGAACCTTACTTTTGATTGAGCCTTTCTGAAACACTCTTTCTGTAGAAACTGCAATTGGACATTCTGAGCGCTAAGAGGCCTCTATTGGGAAAAATAATATCTTCAAATAAAAACTACACAGAAGCATTGTGTGAAACTTATTTCTGATATGTTCATTAAGCTAACAGAGTTAAACCATACTTTTGATTGCGCAGTTCTGAACACTCTTTCTGTTGAAAATGCAAGTGGACATTCGTAGCGCTAAGAGGGTAATAGTGGAGAAAGGAATATATTCAAATATAAACTACAGAGTAGCATTATGTGAAAATACTTTCTGTTCTGTGCATTCAACTGACAGAGTTGAACCTTACTTTTGATTGAGCCGTTCTGAAACACTCTTTCTGTAGAAACTGCAATTGGACATTCTCAGCGCTAAGAGGCCTATATTGGGAAAAAGAATGTCTACAAATAAAAACTACACAGAAGAATTGTGTGAAACTTCTTTCTGTTCTGTTTGTTCAACTAAAAGAGTTGAACCTTAGTTTTGATTGAGCCGTTCTGAAACACTCTTTCTGTAGAAAATGCAAGTGGAAATTCGGAGCGCTAAGAGGGTAATAGTGGAAAAAGGAATGTCTCCAAATATAAACTACACAGAATCATTCTGTGAAACTTCTTTCTGATCTGTGCATTCAGCTAACAGAGTTAAACCATACTTTTGATTGAGCAGATCTGAACACTCTTTCTGTAGAAAATGCAACTGGACATTTGGAGCGCTAAGAGAGTAGTAGTGGAAAAAGGAATATATTCAAATATAAACTACACAGAAGCATTCTGTGAAACTTCTTTCTGATCTGAGCATTCAGCTAACAGAGTTAAACCATACTTTTGATTGAGCAGTTTTGAAACACTCTGTCTGTAGAAAATGCAACTGGACATTCGTAGCGCTAAGTGGGTAATAGTGGAAAAAAGAATATGTTCAAATATAAACTACACAGAAGCATTGTATGAAACTTCTTTCTGTTCTGTGCATTCAACTAACAGAGTTGAACCTTACTTTTTATTGAGACTTTCTGAAACACTCTTTCTGTAGAAACTGCAATTGGACATTCTGAGCGCTAAGAGGCCTATATAGGGAAAAATAATATCTTCAAATAAAAACTACACAGAAGCATTGTGTGAAACTTATTTCTGATATGTTCATTAAGCTAATAGAGTTAAACCATACTTTTGATTGCGCAGTTCTGAACACTCTTTCTGTAGAAAATGCAAGTGGACATTCGGAGCACTAAGAGGGTAATAGTGGAAAAAGGAAGATATACAAATATAAACTACACAGTAGCATTCTGTGAAAATTCTTTCTGTTCTGTGCATTCAACTAACAGAGTCGAACCTTACTTTTGATTGAGCCGTTCTGAAACACTCTTTCTGTAGAAACTGCAATTGGACATGCTAAGCGCTAAGAGGCCTACATTGGGAAAAAGAATATCTTCAAATAAAAACTACACAGATGCATTCTGTGAAACTTATTTCTGATCTGTAAATTCAGTTAACAGAGATAAAACATATTTTTGATTGAGCAGTTATGAAACACTCTTTTTGTAGAAAATGCAAGTGGAGATTCGGAGCGCTAAGAGGGTAATAGTGGAAAAAGGAATGTCTTCAAATATAAACTACACAGAATCATTCGGTGAAACTTCTTTCTGATCTGTGCATTCAGCTAACAGACTTAAACCATACTTTTGATTGAGCAGATCTGAACACTCTTTCTGTTGAAAATGCAACTGGACATTTGGAGCGCTAAGAGCGTAGTAGTGGAAAAAGGAATATATGGAAATATAAACTGCACAGAAGAATTCTGTGAAACTGCTTTCTGATCTGAGCATTCAGCTAACCGAGTTAAACCATACTTTTGATTGAGCAGTTTTGAAACACTCTGTCTGTAGAAAATGCAACTGGACATTCGTAGCGCTAAGTGGGTAATAGTGGAAAAAAGAATATGTTCAAATATAAACTACACAGAATCATTGTATGAAACTTCTTTCTGTTCTGTGCATTCAACTAACAGAGTTGAACCTTACTTTTGATTGAGCCTTTCTGAAACACTCTTTCTGTAGAAACTGCAATTGGACATTCTGAGCGCTAAGAGGCCTCTATTGGGAAAAATAATATCTTCAAATAAAAACTACACAGAAGCATTGTGTGAAACTTATTTCTGATATGTTCATTAAGCTAACAGAGTTAAACCATACTTTTGATTGCGCAGTTCTGAACACTCTTTCTGTTGAAAATGCAAGTGGACATTCGTAGCGCTAAGAGGGTAATAGTGGAGAAAGGAATATATTCAAATATAAACTACAGAGTAGCATTATGTGAAAATACTTTCTGTTCTGTGCATTCAACTGACAGAGTTGAACCTTACTTTTGATTGAGCCGTTCTGAAACACTCTTTCTGTAGAAACTGCAATTGGACATTCTCAGCGCTAAGAGGCCTATATTGGGAAAAAGAATGTCTACAAATAAAAACTACACAGAAGAATTGTGTGAAACTTCTTTCTGTTCTGTTTGTTCAACTAAAAGAGTTGAACCTTAGTTTTGATTGAGCCGTTCTGAAACACTCTTTCTGTAGAAAATGCAAGTGGAGATTCGGAGCGCTAAGAGGGTAATAGTGGAAAAAGGAATGTCTCCAAATATAAACTACACAGAATCATTCTGTGAAACTTCTTTCTGATCTGTGCATTCAGCTAACAGAGTTAAACCATACTTTTGATTGAGCAGTTTTGAAACACTCTGTCTGTAGAAAATGCAACTGGACATTCGTAGCGGTAAGTGGGTAATAGTGGAAAAAAGAGTATGTTCAAATATAAACTACACAGAAGCATTGTATGAAATTTCTTTCTGTTCTGTGCATTCAACTAACAGAGTTGAACCTTACATTTGATTGAGCCTTTCTGAAACACTCTTTCTGTAGAAACTGCAATTGGACCTTCTGAGCGCTAAGAGGCCTCTATTGGGAAATAAAATATCTTCAAATAAAAACTACACAGAAGCATTGTGTGAAACTTATTTCTGATATGTTCATTAAGCTAACAGAGTTAAACCATACTTTTGATTGCGCAGTTCTGAACACTCTTTCTGTAGAAAATGCATGTGGACATTCGGAGCGCTAAGAGGGTAATAGTGGAAAAAGGAATATATTCAAATATAAACTACACAGTAGCATTCTGTGAAAATTCTTTCTGTTCTGTGCATTCAACTAACAGAGTTGAACCTTACTTTTGATTGAGCCGTTCTGAAACACTCTTTCTATAGAAACTGCAATTGGACATGCTAAGCGCTAAGAGGCCTACATTGGGAAAAAGAATATCTTCAAATAAAAACTACACAGATGCATTCTGTGAAACTTATTTCTGATCTGTAAATTCAGTTAACAGAGATAAAACATATTTTTGATTGAGCAGTTATGAAACACTCTTTTTGTAGAAAATGCAAGTGGAGATTCGGAGCGCTAAGGGGGTAATAGTGGAAAAAGGAATGTCTTCAAATATAAACTACACAGAATCATTCGGTGAATCTTCTTTCTGATCTGTGCATTCAGCTAACAAAGTTAAAACATACTTTTGATTGAGCAGATCTGAACACTCTTTCTGTAGAAAATGCAACTGGACATTTGGAGCGCTAAGAGCGTAGTAGTGGAAAAAGGAATATATTCAAATATAAACTACACAGAAGCATTCTGTGAAACTTCTTTCTGATCTGAGCATTCAGCTAACAGAGTTAAACCATACTTTTGATTGAGCAGTTTTGAAACACTCTGTCTGTAGAAAATGCAACTGGACATTCGTAGCGCTAAGTGGGTAATAGTGGAAAAAAGAATATGTTCAAATATAAACTACACAGAAGCATTGTATGAAACTTCTTTCTGTTCTGCGCATTCAACTAACAGAGTTGAAACTTACTTTTGATTGAGCCGTTCTGAAACACTCTTTCTGTAGAAACTGCAATTGGACATTCTGAGCGCTAAGAGGCCTATATTGGGAAAAAGAATGTCTACAAATAAAAACTACACAGAAGAATTGTGTGAAACTTCTTTCTGTTCTGTTTGTACAACTAAAAGAGTTGAACCTTAGTTTTGATTGAGCCGTTCTGAAACACTCTTTCTGTAGAAAATGCAAGTGGAGATTCGGAGCGCTAAGAGGGTAATAGTGGAAAAAGGAATGTCTCCAAATATAAACTACACAGAATCATTCTGTGAAACTTCTTTCTGATCTGTGCATTCAGCTAACAGAGTTAAACCATACTTTTGATTGAGCAGATCTGAACAATCTTTCTGTAGAAAATGCAACTGGACATTTGGAGCGCTAAGAGAGTAGTAGTGGATAAAGGAATATATTCAAATATAAACTACACAGAAGCATTCTGTGAAACTTCTTTCTGATCTGAGCATTCAGCTAACAGAGTTAAACCATACTTTTGATTGAGCAGTTTTGAAACACTCTGTATGTAGAAAATGCAACTGGACATTCGTAGCGCTAAGTGGGTAATAGTGGAAAAAAAATATGTTCAAATATAAAATACACAGAAGCATTGTATGAAACTTCTTTCTGTTCTGTGCATTCAACTAACAGAGTTGAACCTTACTTTTGATTGAGCCTTTCTGAACCACTCTTTCTGTAGAAACTGCAATTGGACATTCTGAGCGCTAAGAGGCCTCTATTGGGAAAAATAATATCTTGAAATAAAAACTACACAGAAGCATTGTGTGAAACTTATTTCTGATATGTTCATTAAGCTAACAGAGTTAAACCATACTTTTGATTGCGCAGTTCTGAACACTCTTTCTGTAGAAAATGCAAGTGGACATTCGGAGCGCTAAGAGGGTAATAGTGGAAAAAGGAATATATACAAATATAAACTACACAGTAGCATTCTGTGAAAATTCTTTCTGTTCTGTGCATTCAACTAACAGAGTTGAACCTTACTTTTGATTGAGCCGTTCTGAAACACTCTTTCTGTAGAAACTGCAATTGGACATGCTAAGCGCTAAGAGGCCTACATTGGGAAAAACAATATCTTCAAATAAAAACTACACAGATGCATTCTGTGAAAATTATTTCTGATCTGTAAATTCAGTTAACAGAGATAAAACATATTTTTGATTGAGCAGTTATGAAACACTCTTTTTGTAGAAAATGCAAGTTGAGATTCGGAGCGCTAGGAGGGTAATAGTGGAAAAAGGAATGTCTTCAAATATAAACTACACAGAATCATTCGGTGAAACTTCTTTCTGATCTGTGCATTCAGCTAACAGAGTTAAACCATACTTTTGATTGAGCAGATCTGAACACTCTTTCTGTAGAAAATGCAACTGGACCTTTGGAGCGCCAAGAGCGTAGTAGTGGAAAAAGGAATATATTCAAATATAAACTACACAGAAGCCTTCTGTGAAACTTCTTTCTGATCTGAGCATTCAGCTAACAGAGTTAAACCATACTTTTGATTGAGCAGTTTTGAAACACTCTGTCTGTAGAAAATGCAACTGGACATTCGTAGCGCTAAGTGGGTAATAGTGGAAAAAAGAATATGTTCAAATATAAACTACACAGAAGCATTGTATGAAACTTCTTTCTGTTCTGTGCATTCAACTAACAGAGTTGAACCTTACTTTTGATTGAGCCGTTCTGAAACACTCTTTCTGTAGAAACTGCAATTGGACATTCTGAGCGCTAAGAGGCCTATATTGGGAAAAATAATGTCTACAAATAAAAACTACACAGAAGAATTGTGTGAAACTTCTTTCTGTTCTGTTTGTTCAACTAAAAGAGTTGAACCTTAGTTTTGATTGAGCCGTTCTGAAACACTCTTTCTGTAGAAACAGCAATTGGACATTCTGAGCGCTAAGAGGCCTATATTGGGAAAAATAATATCTTAAAATAAAAACTACACAGAAGCATTGTGTGAAACTTAATTCTGATATGTTCATTAAGCTAACAGAGTTAAACCATACTTTTGATTGTGTAGTTCTGAACACTCTTTCTGTAGAAAATGCAAGTTTACATTCGGAGCGCTAAGAGGGTAATAGTGGAAAAAGGAATGTCTCCAAATATAAACTACACAGAATCATTCTGTGAAACTTCTTTCTGATCTGTGCATTCAGCTAACAGAGTTAAACCATACTTTTGATTGAGCAGATCTGAACACTCTTTCTGTAGAAAATGCAACTGGACATTTGGAGCGCTAGGAGCGTAGTAGTGGAAAAAGGAATATATTCAAATATAAACTACACAGAAGCATTCTGTGAAACTTCTTCTGATCTGAGCATTCACCTAACAGAGTTAAACCATACTTTTGATTGAGCAGTTTTGAAACACTCTGTCTGTAGAAAATGCAACTGGAAATTCGTAGCGCTAAGTGGGTAATAGTGGAAAAAAGAATATGTTCAAATATAAACTACACAGAAGCATTGTATGAAACTTCTTTCTGTTCTGTGCATGCAACTAACAGAGTTGAACCTTACTTTTGATTTAGCCGTTCTGAAACACTCTTTCTGTAGAAACTGCAATTGGACATTCTGAGCGCTAAGAGGCCTATATTGGGAAAAAGAATGTCTACAAATAAAAACTACACAGAAGAATTTTGTGAAACTTCTTTCTGTTCTGTTTGTTCAACTAAAAGAGTTGAACCTTAGTTTTGATTGAGCCGTTCTGAAACACAATTTCTGTAGAAAATGCAAGTGGAGATTCGGAGCGCTAAGAGGGTAATAGTGGAAAAAGGAATGTCTCCAAATATAAACTACACAGAATCATTCTGTGAAACTTCTTTCTGATCTGTGCATTCAGCTAACAGAGTTAAACCATACTTTTGATTGAGCAGATCTGAACACTCTTTCTGTAGAAAATGCAACTGGACATTTGGAGCGCTAAGAGAGTAGTAGTGGAAAAAGGAATATATTCAAATATAAACTACACAGAAGCATTCTGTGAAATTTCTTTCTGATCTGAGCATTCTGCTAACAGAGTTAAACCATACTTTTGATTGAGCAGTTTTGAAACACTCTGTCTGTAGAAAATGCAACTGGACATTCGTAGCGCTAAGCGGGTAATAGTGGAAAAAAGAATATGTTCAAATATAAACTACACAGAAGCATTGTATGAAACTTCTTTCTGTTCTGTGCATTCAACTAACAGAGTTGAACCTTACTTTTGATTGAGCCGTTCTGAAACACTCTTTCTGTAGAAACTGCAATTGGACATTCTGAGCGCTAAGAGGCCTATATTGGGAAAAAGAATGTCTACAAATAAAAACTACACAGAAGAATTGTGTGAAACTACTTTCTGTTCTGTTTGTTCAAATAAAAGAGTTGAACCTTAGTTTTGATTGAGCCTTTCTGAAACACTCTTTCTGTAGAAACTGCAATTGGACATTCTGAGCGCTAAGAGGCCTCTATTGGGAAAAATAATATCTTCAAATAAAAACTACACAGAAGCATTGTGTGAAACTTATTTCTGATATGTTCATTAAGCTAACAGAGTTAAACCATACTTTTGATTGCGCAGTTCTGAACACTCTTTCTGTAGAAAATGCAAGTGGACATTCGGAGCGCTAAGAGGGTAATAGTGGAAAAAGGAATATATTCAAATATAAACTACACAGTAGCATTCTGTGAAAATTCTTTCTGTTCTGTGCATTCAACTAACAGAGTTGAACCTTACTTTTGATTGAGCCGTTCTGAAACACTCTTTCTGTAGAAACTGCAATTGGACATGCTAAGCGCTAAGAGGCCTACATTGAGAAAAAGTATATCTTCAAATAAAAACTACACAGATGCATTCTGTGAAACTTATTTCTGATCTGTAAATTCAGTTAACAGAGATAAAACATATTTTTGATTGAGCAGTTATGAAACACTCTTTTTGTAGAAAATGCAAGTGGAGATTCGGAGCGCTAAGTGGGTAATAGTGGAAAAAGGAATGTCTTCAAATATAAACTACACAGAATCATTCGATGAAACTTCTTTCTGATCTGTGCATTCAGCTAACAGAGTTAAACCATACTTTTGATTGAGCAGATCTGAACACTCTTTTTGTTGAAAATGCAACTGGACATTTGGAGCGCTAAGAGCGTAGTAGTGGAAAAAGGAATATATTCAAATATAAACTACACAGAAGCATTCTGTGAAACTTCTTTCTGATCTGAGCATTCAGCTAACAGAGTTAAACCATACTTTTGATTGAGCAGTTTTGAAACACTCTGTCTGTAGAAAATGCAACTGGACATTCGTAGCGCTAAGTGGGTAGTAGTGGAAAAAAGAATATGTTCAAATATAAACTACACAGAAGCATTGTATGAAACTTCTTTCTGTTCTGTGCATTCAACTAACAGAGTTGAACCTTACTTTTGATTGAGCCGTTCTGAAACACTCTTTCTGTAGAAACTGCAATTGGACATTCTGAGCGCTAAGAGGCCTATATTTGGAAAAAGAATGTCTACAAATAAAAACTACACAGAAGAATTGTGTGAAACTACTTTCTGTTCTGTTTGTTCAACTAAAAGAGTTGAACCTTAGTTTTGATTGAGCCGTTCTGAAACACTCTTTCTGTAGAAAATGCAAGTGGAGATTCGGAGCGCTAAGGAGGTAATAGTGGAAAAAGGAATGTCTCCAAATATAAACTACACAGAATCATTCTGTGAAACTTCTTTCTGATCTGTGCATTCAGCTAACAGAGTTAAACCATACTTTTGATTGAGCAGTTTTGAAACACTCTGTCTGTAGAAAATGCAACTGGACATTCGTAGCGGTAAGTGGGTAATAGTGGAAAAAAGAGTATGTTCAAATATAAACTACACAGAAGCATTGTATGAAATTTCTTTCTGTTCTGTGCATTCAACTAACAGAGTTGAACCTTACATTTGATTGAGCCTTTCTGAAACACTCTTTCTGTAGAAACTGCAATTGGACCTTCTGAGCGCTAAGAGGCCTCTATTGGGAAATAAAATATCTTCAAATAAAAACTACACAGAAGCATTGTGTGAAACTTATTTCTGATATGTTCATTAAGCTAACAGAGTTAAACCATACTTTTGATTGCGCAGTTCTGAACACTCTTTCTGTAGAAAATGCATGTGGACATTCGGAGCGCTAAGAGGGTAATAGTGGAAAAAGGAATATATTCAAATATAAACTACACAGTAGCATTCTGTGAAAATTCTTTCTGTTCTGTGCATTCAACTAACAGAGTTGAACCTTACTTTTGATTGAGCCGTTCTGAAACACTCTTTCTATAGAAACTGCAATTGGACATGCTAAGCGCTAAGAGGCCTACATTGGGAAAAAGAATATCTTCAAATAAAAACTACACAGATGCATTCTGTGAAACTTATTTCTGATCTGTAAATTCAGTTAACAGAGATAAAACATATTTTTGATTGAGCAGTTATGAAACACTCTTTTTGTAGAAAATGCAAGTGGAGATTCGGAGCGCTAAGAGGGTAATAGTGGAAAAAGGAATGTCTTCAAATATAAACTACACAGAATCATTCGGTGAAACTTCTTTCTGATCTGTGCATTCAGCTAACAAAGTTAAAACATACTTTTGATTGAGCAGATCTGAACACTCTTTCTGTAGAAAATGCAACTGGACATTTGGAGCGCTAAGAGCGTAGTAGTGGAAAAAGGAATATATTCAAATATAAACTACACAGAAGCATTCTGTGAAACTTCTTTCTGATCTGAGCATTCAGCTAACAGAGTTAAACCATACTTTTGATTGAGCAGTTTTGAAACACTCTGTCTGTAGAAAATGCAACTGGACATTCGTAGCGCTAAGTGGGTAATAGTGGAAAAAAGAATATGTTCAAATATAAACTACACAGAAGCATTGTATGAAACTTCTTTCTGTTCTGCGCATTCAACTAACAGAGTTGAAACTTACTTTTGATTGAGCCGTTCTGAAACACTCTTTCTGTAGAAACTGCAATTGGACATTCTGAGCGCTAAGAGGCCTATATTGGGAAAAAGAATGTCTACAAATAAAAACTACACAGAAGAATTGTGTGAAACTTCTTTCTGTTCTGTTTGTACAACTAAAAGAGTTGAACCTTAGTTTTGATTGAGCCGTTCTGAAACACTCTTTCTGTAGAAAATGCAAGTGGAGATTCGGAGCGCTAAGAGGGTAATAGTGGAAAAAGGAATGTCTCCAAATATAAACTACACAGAATCATTCTGTGAAACTTCTTTCTGATCTGTGCATTCAGCTAACAGAGTTAAACCATACTTTTGATTGAGCAGATCTGAACAATCTTTCTGTAGAAAATGCAACTGGACATTTGGAGCGCTAAGAGAGTAGTAGTGGATAAAGGAATATATTCAAATATAAACTACACAGAAGCATTCTGTGAAACTTCTTTCTGATCTGAGCATTCAGCTAACAGAGTTAAACCATACTTTTGATTGAGCAGTTTTGAAACACTCTGTATGTAGAAAATGCAACTGGACATTCGTAGCGCTAAGTGGGTAATAGTGGAAAAAAAATATGTTCAAATATAAAATACACAGAAGCATTGTATGAAACTTCTTTCTGTTCTGTGCATTCAACTAACAGAGTTGAACCTTACTTTTGATTGAGCCTTTCTGAACCACTCTTTCTGTAGAAACTGCAATTGGACATTCTGAGCGCTAAGAGGCCTCTATTGGGAAAAATAATATCTTGAAATAAAAACTACACAGAAGCATTGTGTGAAACTTATTTCTGATATGTTCATTAAGCTAACAGAGTTAAACCATACTTTTGATTGCGCAGTTCTGAACACTCTTTCTGTAGAAAATGCAAGTGGACATTCGGAGCGCTAAGAGGGTAATAGTGGAAAAAGGAATATATACAAATATAAACTACACAGTAGCATTCTGTGAAAATTCTTTCTGTTCTGTGCATTCAACTAACAGAGTTGAACCTTACTTTTGATTGAGCCGTTCTGAAACACTCTTTCTGTAGAAACTGCAATTGGACATGCTAAGCGCTAAGAGGCCTACATTGGGAAAAACAATATCTTCAAATAAAAACTACACAGATGCATTCTGTGAAAATTATTTCTGATCTGTAAATTCAGTTAACAGAGATAAAACATATTTTTGATTGAGCAGTTATGAAACACTCTTTTTGTAGAAAATGCAAGTTGAGATTCGGAGCGCTAGGAGGGTAATAGTGGAAAAAGGAATGTCTTCAAATATAAACTACACAGAATCATTCGGTGAAACTTCTTTCTGATCTGTGCATTCAGCTAACAGAGTTAAACCATACTTTTGATTGAGCAGATCTGAACACTCTTTCTGTAGAAAATGCAACTGGACCTTTGGAGCGCCAAGAGCGTAGTAGTGGAAAAAGGAATATATTCAAATATAAACTACACAGAAGCCTTCTGTGAAACTTCTTTCTGATCTGAGCATTCAGCTAACAGAGTTAAACCATACTTTTGATTGAGCAGTTTTGAAACACTCTGTCTGTAGAAAATGCAACTGGACATTCGTAGCGCTAAGTGGGTAATACTGGAAAAAAGAATATGTTCAAATATAAACTACACAGAAGCATTGTATGAAACTTCTTTCTGTTCTGTGCATTCAACTAACAGAGTTGAACCTTACTTTTGATTGAGCCGTTCTGAAACACTCTTTCTGTAGAAACTGCAATTGGACATTCTGAGCGCTAAGAGGCCTATATTGGGAAAAATAATGTCTACAAATAAAAACTACACAGAAGAATTGTGTGAAACTTCTTTCTGTTCTGTTTGTTCAACTAAAAGAGTTGAACCTTAGTTTTGATTGAGCCGTTCTGAAACACTCTTTCTGTAGAAACAGCAATTGGACATTCTGAGCGCTAAGAGGCCTATATTGGGAAAAATAATATCTTAAAATAAAAACTACACAGAAGCATTGTGTGAAACTTAATTCTGATATGTTCATTAAGCTAACAGAGTTAAACCATACTTTTGATTGTGTAGTTCTGAACACTCTTTCTGTAGAAAATGCAAGTTTACATTCGGAGCGCTAAGAGGGTAATAGTGGAAAAAGGAATGTCTCCAAATATAAACTACACAGAATCATTCTGTGAAACTTCTTTCTGATCTGTGCATTCAGCTAACAGAGTTAAACCATACTTTTGATTGAGCAGATCTGAACAATCTTTCTGTAGAAAATGCAACTGGACATTTGGAGCGCTAAGAGAGTAGTAGTGGATAAAGGAATATATTCAAATATAAACTACACAGAAGCATTCTGTGAAACTTCTTTCTGATCTGAGCATTCAGCTAACAGAGTTAAACCATACTTTTGATTGAGCAGTTTTGAAACACTCTGTCTGTAGAAAATGCAACTGGACATTCGTAGCGCTAAGTGGGTAATAGTGGAAAAAACATATGTTCAAATATAAAATACACAGAAGCATTGTATGAAACTTCTTTCTGTTCTGTGCATTCAACTAACAGAGTTGAACCTTACTTTTGATTGAGCCTTTCTGAACCACTCTTTCTGTAGAAACTGCAATTGGACATTCTGAGCGCTAAGAGGCCTCTATTGGGAAAAATAATATCTTCAAATAAAAACTACACAGAAGCATTGTGTGAAACTTATTTCTGATATGTTCATTAAGCTAACAGAGTTAAACCATACTTTTGAATGCGCAGTTCTGAACACTCTTTCTGTAGAAAATGCAAGTGGACATTCGGAGCGCTAAGTGGGTAATTGTGGAAAAAAGAATATGTTCAAATATAAACTACACAGAAGCAGTGTATGAAACTTCTTTTTGTTCTGTGCATTCAACTAACAGAGTTGAACCTTACTTTTGATTGAGCCTTTCTGAAACACTCTTTCTGTAGAAACTGCAATTGGACATTCTGAGCGCTAAGAGGCCTATATTGGGAAAAATAATATCTTCAAATAAAAACTACACAGAAGCATTGTGTGAAACTTATTTCTGATATGTTCATTAAGCTAACAGAGTTAAACCATACTTTTGATTGCGCAGTTCTGAACACTCTTTCTGTAGAAAATGCAAGTGCACATTCGGAGCGCTAAGAGAGTAATAGTGGAAAAAGGAATATATTCAAATATAAACTACACAGTAGCATTCTGTGAAAATTCTTTCTGTTCTGTGCATTCAACTAACAGAGTTGAACCTTACTTTTGATTGAGCCGTTCTGAAACACTCTTTCTGTAGAAACTGCAATTGGACATGCTAAGCGCTAAGAGGCCTACATTGGGAAAAACAATATCTTCAAATAAAAACTACACAGATGCATTCTGTGAAACTTATTTCTGATCTGTAAATTCAGTTAACAGAGATAAAACATATTTTTGATTGAGGAGTTATGAAACACTCTTTTTGTAGAAAATGCAAGTTGAGATTCGGAGCGCTAAGAGGGTAATAGTGGAAAAAGGAATGTCTTCAAATATAAACTTCACAGAATCATTCGGTGAAACTTCTTTCTGATCTGTGCATTCAGCTAACAGAGTTAAACCATACTTTTGATTGAGCAGATCTGAACACTCTTTCTGTAGAAAATGCAACTGGACCTTTTGAGCGCTAAGAGCGTAGTAGTGGAAAAAGGAATATATTCAAATATAAACTACACAGAAGCCTTCTGTGAAACTTCTTTCTGATCTGAGCATTCAGCTAACAGAGTTAAACCATACTTTTGATTGAGCAGTTTTGAAACACTCTGTCTGTAGAAAATGCAACTGGACATTCGTAGCGCTAAGTGGGTAATAGTGGAAAAAAGAATATGTTCAAATATAAACTACACAGAAGCATTGTATGAAACTTCTTTCTGTTCTGTGCATTCAACTAACAGAGTTGAACCTTACTTTTGATTGAGCCGTTCTGAAACACTCTTTCTGTAGAAACTGCAATTGGACATTCTGAGTGCTAAGAGGCCTATATTGGGAAAATTAATGTCTACAAATAAAAACTACACAGAAGAATTGTGTGAAACTTCTTTCTGTTCTGTTTGTTCAACTAAAAGAGTTGAACCTTAGTTTTGATTGAGCCGTTCTGAAACACTCTTTCTGTAGAAACAGCAATTGGACATTCTGAGCGCTAAGAGGCCTATATTGGGAAAAATAATATCTTCAAATAAAAACTACACAGAAGCATTGTGTGAAACTTAATTCTGATATGTTCATTAAGCTAACAGAGTTAAACCATACTTTTGATTGTGTAGTTCTGAACACTCTTTCTGTAGAAAATGCAAGTTTACATTCGGAGCGCTAAGAGGGTAATAGTGGAAAAAGGAATATTTTCAAATATAAACTACACAGTAGCATTCTGTGAAAATTCTTTCTGTTCTGTGCATTCAACTAACAGAGTTGAACCTTACTTTTGATTGAGCCGTTCTGAAACACTCTTTCTGTAGAAACTGCAATTGGACATGCTAAGCGCTAAGAGGCCTACATTGTGAAAAAGAATATCTTCAAATAAAAACTACACAGATGCATTCTGTGAAACTTATTTCTGATCTGTAAATTCAGTTAACAGAGATAAAACATATTTTTGATTGAGCAGTTATGAAACACTCTTTTTGTAGAAAATGCAAGTGGAGATTCGGAGCGCTAAGGGGGTAATAGTGGAAAAAGGAATGTCTTCAGATATAAACTACACAGAATCATTCGGTGAAACTTCTTTCTGATCTGTGCATTCAGCTAACAGCGTTAAATCATACTTTTGATTGAGCAGATCTGAACACTCTTTCTGTTGAAAATGCAACTGGAGCTTTGGAGCGCTAAGAGCGTAGTAGTGGAAAAAGCAATATATTCAAATATAAACTACACAGAAGCATTCTGTGAAACGGCTTTCTGATCTGAGCATACAGCTAACAGAGTTAAACCATACTTTTGATTGAGCAGTTTTGAAACACTCTGTCTGTAGAAAATGCAACTGGACATTCGTAGCGCTAAGTTGGTAATGGTGGAAAAAAGAATATGTTCAAATATAAACTACACAGAAGCATTGTATGAAACTTCTTTCTGTTCTGTGCATTCAACTAACAGAGTTGAACCTTACTTTTGATTGAGCCGTTCTGAAACACTCTTTCTGTAGAAACTGCAATTGGACATTCTGAGCGCTAAGAGGCCTATATTGGGAAAAATAATATCTTCAAATAAAAACTACACAGAAGCATTGTGTGAAACTTATTTCTGATATGTTCATTAAGCTAACAGAGTTAAACCATACTTTTGATTGCGCAGTTCTGAACACTCTTTCTGTAGAAAATGCAAGTGAACATTCGGAGCGCTAAGAGGGTAATAGTGGAAAAAGGAATATATTCAAATATAAACTACACAGTAGCATTCTGTGAAAATTCTTTCTGTTCTGTGCATTCAACTAACAGAGTTGAACCTTACTTTTGATTGAGCCGTTCTGAAACACTCTTTCTGTAGAAACTGCAATTGGACATTCTGAGCGCTAAGAGGCCTATATTGGGAAAAAGAATGTCTACAAATAAAAACTACACAGAAGAATTGTGTGAAACTTCTGTCTGTTCTGTTTGTTCAACTAAAAGAGTTGAACCTTAGTTTTGATTGAGCCGTTCTGAAACACTCTTTCTGTAGAAAATGCAACTGGACATTTGGAGCGCTAAGAGAGTAGTAGTGGATAAAGGAATATATTCAAATATAAACTACACAGAAGCATTCTGTGAAACTTCTTTCTGATCTGAGCATTCAGCTAACAGAGTTAAACCATAATTTTGATTGAGCAGTTTTGAAACACTCTGTAGAAAATGCAACTGGACATTCGTAGCACTATGTGGATAATAGTGGAAAAAAGAATATGTTCAAATATAAACTACACAGAAGCATTGTATGAAACTTCTTTCTGTTCTGTGCATTCAACTAACAGAGTTGAACCTTACTTTTGATTGAGCCTTTCTGAAACACTCTTACCGTAGAAACTGCAATTGGACTTTCTGAGCGCTAAGAGGCCTATATTGGGAAAAATAATATCTTCAAATAAAAACTACACAGAAGCATTGTGTGAAACTTATTTCTGATATGTTCATTAAGCTAACAGAGTTAAACCATACTTTTGATTGCGCAGTTCTGAACACTCTTTCTGTAGAAAATGCAAGTGGACATTCGGAGCGCTAAGAGGGTAATAGTGGAAAAAGGAATATATTCAAATATAAACTACACAGTAGCATTCTGTGAAAATTCTTTCTGTTCTGTGCATTCAACTAACAGAGTTGAACCTTACTTTTGATTGAGCCGTTCTGAAACACTCTTTCTGTAGAAACTGCAATTGGACAGGCTAAGCGCTAAGAGGCCTACATTGGGAAAAACAATATCTTCAAATAAAAACTACACAGATGCATTCTGTGAAACTTATTTCTGATCTGTAAATTCAGTTAACAGAGATAAAACATATTTTTGATTGAGCAGTTATGAAACACTCTTTTTGTAGAAAATGTAAGTGGAGATTCGGAGCGCTAAGCGGGTAATAGTGGAAAAAGGAATGTCTTCAAATATAAACTACACAGAATCATTCGGTGAAACTTCTTTCTGATCTGTGCATTCAGCTACCAGAGTTAAACCATACTTTTGATTGAGCAGATCTGAACACTCTTTCTGTAGAAAATGCAACTGGACATTTGGAGCGCTAAGAGCGTAGTAGTGGAAAAAGAAATATATTCAAATATAAACTACACAGAAGCATTCTGTGAAACTTCTTTCTGATCTGAGCATTCAGCTAACAGAGTTAAACCATACTTTTGATTGAGCAGTTTTGAAACACTCTGTCTGTAGAAAATGCAACTGGACATTCGTAGCGCTAAGTGGGTAATAGTGGAAAAAAGAATATGTTCAAATATAAACTACACAGAAGCATTGTATGAAACTTCTTTCTGTTCTGTGCATTCAACTAACAGAGTTGAACCTTACTTTTGATTGAGCCGTTCTGAAACACTCTTTCTGTAGAAACTGCAATTGGACATTCTGAGCGCTAAGAGGCCTATATTGGGAAAAAGAATGTCTACAAATAAAAACTACACAGAAGAATTGTGTGAAACTTCTTTCTGTTCTGTTTGTTCAACTAAAAGAGTTGAACCTTAGTTTTGATTGAGCCGTTCTGAAACACTCTTTCTGTAGAAAATGCAAGTGGAGATTCGAAGCGCTAAGAGGGTAATAGTGGAAAAAGGAATGTCTCCAAATATAAACTACACAGAATCATTCTGTGAAACTTCTTTCTGATCTGGGCATTCAGCTAACAGAGTTAAACTATACTTTTGATTGAGCAGATCTGAACTCTCTTTCTGTAGAAAATGCAACTGGACATTTGTAGCGCTAAGAGAGTAGTAGTGGAAAAAGGAATATATTCAAATATAAACTACACAGAAGGATTCTGTGAAACTTCTTTCTGATCTGAGCATTCAGCTAACAGAGTTAAACCATACTTTTGATTGAGCAGTTTTGAAACACTCTGTCTGTAGAAAATGCAACTGGACATTCGTAGCGCTAAGTGGGTAATTGTGGAAAAAAGAATATGTTCAAATATAAACTACACAGAAGCAGTGTATGAAACTTCTTTTTGTTCTGTGCATTCAACTAACAGAGTTGAACCTTACTTTTGATTGAGCCTTTCTGAAACACTCTTTCTGTAGAAACTGCAATTGGACATTCTGAGCGCTAAGAGGCCTATATTGGGAAAAATAATATCTTCAAATAAAAACTACACAGAAGCATTGTGTGAAACTTATTTCTGATATGTTCATTAAGCTAACAGAGTTAAACCATACTTTTGATTGCGCAGTTCTGAACACTCTTTCTGTAGAAAATGCAAGTGCACATTCGGAGCGCTAAGAGAGTAATAGTGGAAAAAGGAATATATTCAAATATAAACTACACAGTAGCATTCTGTGAAAATTCTTTCTGTTCTGTGCATTCAACTAACAGAGTTGAACCTTACTTTTGATTGAGCCGTTCTGAAACACTCTTTCTGTAGAAACTGCAATTGGACATGCTAAGCGCTAAGAGGCCTACATTGGGAAAAACAATATCTTCAAATAAAAACTACACAGATGCATTCTGTGAAACTTATTTCTGATCTGTAAATTCAGTTAACAGAGATAAAACATATTTTTGATTGAGCAGTTATGAAACACTCTTTTTGTAGAAAATGCAAGTGGAGATTCGGAGCGCTAAGGGGGTAATAGTGGAAAAAGGAATGTCTTCAAATATAAACTACACAGAATCATTCGGTGAAACTTCTTTCTGATATGTGCATTCAGCTAAAAGAGTTAAACCATACTTTTGATTGAGCAGATCTGAACACTCTTTCTGTAGAAAATGCAACTGGACATTTGGAGCGCTAAGAGCGTAGTAGTGGAAAAAGGAATATATTCAAATATAAACTACACAGAAGCATTCTGTGAAACTTCTGTCTGATCTGAGCATTCAGCTAACAGAGTTAAACCATACTTTTGATTGAGCAGTTTTGAAACACTCTGTCTGTAGAAAATGCAACTGGACATTCGTAGCGCTAAGTGGGTAATAGTGGAAAAAAGAATATGTTCAAATATAAACTACACAGAAGCATTGTATGAATCTTCTTTCTGTTCTGTGCATTCAACTAACAGAGTTGAACCTTCCTTTTGATTGAGCCTTTCTGAAACACTCTTTCTGTAGAAACTGCAATTGGGCATTCTGAGCGCTAAGAGGCCTATAATGGGAAAAATAATATCTTCAAATAAAAACTACACAGAAGAATTGTGTGAAACTTATTTCTGATATGTTCATTAAGCTAACAGAGTTTAACCATACTTTTGATTGTGCAGTTCTGAACACTCTTTCTGTAGAAAATGCAAGTGGACATTCGGAGCGCTAAGAGGGTAATAGTGGAAAAAGGAATATATTCAAATATAAACTACACAGTAGCATTCTGTGAAAATTCTTTCTGTTCTGTGCATTCAACTAACAGAGTTGAACCTTACTTTTGATTGAGCCGTTCTGAAACACTCTTTCTGTAGAAACTGCAATTGGACATGCTAAGCGCTAAGAGGCCTACATTGGGAAAAAGAATATCTTCAAATAAAAACTACACAGATGCATTCTCTGAAACTTATTTCTGATCTGTAAATTCAGTTAACAGAGATAAAACATATTTTTGATTGAGCAGTTATGAAACACTCTTTTTGTAGAAAATGCAAGTGGAGATTCGGAGCGCTAAGAGGGTAATAGTGGAAAATGGAATGTCTTCAAATATAAACTACACAGAATCATTCGGTGAAACTTCTTTCTGATCTGTGCATTCAGCTAACAGAGTTAAACCATACTTTTGATTGAGCAGATCTGAACACTCTTTCTGTAGAAAATGCAACTGGACATTTGGAGCGCTAAGAGCGTAGTAGTGGAAAAAGGAATATATTCAAATATAAACTACACAGAAGCATTCTGTGAAACTTCTTTCTGATCTGAGCATTCAGCTAACAGAGTTAAACCATACTTTTGATTGAGCAGTTTTGAAACACTCTGTCTGTAGAAAATGCAACTGGACATTCGTAGCGCTAAGTGGGTAATAGTGGAAAAAAAATATGTTCAAATAGAAACTACACAGAAGCATTGTATGAAACTTCTTTCTGTTCTGTGCATTCAACTAACAGAGTTGAACCTTATTTTTGATTGAGCCGTTCTGAAACACTCTTTCTGTAGAAACTGCAATTGGACATTCTGAGCGCTAAGAGGCCTATATTGGGAAAAAGAATGTCTACAAATAAAAACTACACAGAAGAATTGTGTGAAACTTCTTTCTGTTCTGTTTGTTCAACTAAAAGAGTTGAACCTTAGTTTTGATTGAGCCGTTCTGAAACACTCTTTCTGTAGAAAATGCAATGGAGATCCTGAGCGCTAAGAGGGTAATAGTGGAAAAAGGAATATATTCAAATATAAACTACACAGTAGCATTCTGTGAAAATTCTTTCTGTTCTGTGCATTCAACTAACAGAGTTGAACCTTACTTTTGATTGAGCCGTTCTGAAACACTCTTTCTGTAGAAACTGCAATTGGACATGCTAAGCGCTAAGAGGCCTACATTGGGAAAAAGAATATCTTCAAATAAAAACTACACAGATGCATTCTGTGAAACTTATTTCTGATCTGTAAATTCAGTTAACAGAGATAAAACATATTTTTGATTGAGCAGTTATGAAACACTCTTTTTGTAGTAAATGCAAGTGGAGATTCGGAGCGCTAAGTGGGTAATAGTGGAAAAAGGAATGTCTTAAAATATAAACTACACAGAATCATTCGGTGAAACTTCTTTCTGATCTGTGCATTCAGCTAAAAGAGTTAAACCATACTTTTGATTGAGCAGATCTGAACACTCTTTCTGTAGAAAATGCAACTGGACATTTGGAGCGCTAATAGCGTAGTAGTGGAAAAAGGAATATATTCAAATATAAACTACACAGAAGCATTCTGTGAAACTTCTTTCTGATCTGAGCATTCAGCTAACAGAGTTAAACCATACTTTTGATTGAGCAGTTTTGAAACACTCTGTCTGTAGAAAATGCAACTGGACATTCGTAGCGCTAAGTGGGTAATAGTGGAAAAAAGAATATGTTCAAATATAAACTACACAGAAGCATTGTATGAAACTTCTTTCTGTTCTGTGCATTCAACTAACAGACTTGAACCTTACATTTGATTGAGCCTTTCTGAAACACTCTTTCTGTAGAAATTGCAATTGGACATTCTGAGCGCTAAGAGGCCTATAATGGGAAAAATAATATCTTCAAATAAAAACTACACAGAAGAATTGTGTGAAACTTATTTCTGATATGTTCATTAAGATAAGAGAGTGTAAGCATACTTTTGATTGCGCAGTTCTGAACACTCTTTCTGTAGAAAATGCAAGTGGACATTCGGAGCGCTAAGAGGGTAATAGTGGAAAAAGTAATATATTCAAATATAAACTACACAGTAGCATTCTGTGAAAATTCTTTCTGTTCTGTGCATTCAACTAACAGAGTTGAACCTTACTTTTGATTGAGCCGTTCTGAAACACTCTTTCTGTAGAAACTGCAATTGGACATGCTAAGCGCTAAGAGGCCTACATTGGGAAAAAGAATATCTTCAAATAAAAACTACACAGATGCATTCTGTGAAACTTATTTCTGATCTGTAAATTCAGTTAACAGGGATAAAACATATTTTTGATTGAGCAGTTATGAAACACTCTTTTTGTAGAAAATGCAAGTGGAGATTCGGAGCGCTAAGAGGGTAATAGTGGAAAAAGGAATGTCTTCAAATATAAACTACACAGAATCATTCGGTGAAACTTCTTTCTGATCTGTGCATTCAGCTAACAAAGTTAAACCATACTTTTGATTGAGCAGATCTGAACACTCTTTCTGTAGAAAATGCAACTGGACATTTGGAGCGCTAAGAGCGTAGTAGTGGAAAAAGGAATATATTCAAATATAAACTACACAGAAGCATTCTGTGAAACTTCTTTCTGATCTGAGCATTCAGCTAACAGAGTTACACCATACTTTTGATTGAGCAGTTTTGAAACACTCTGTCTGTAGAAAATGCAACTGGACATTCGTAGCGCTAAGTGGGTAATAGTGGAAAAAAGAATATGTTCAAATATAAACTACACAGAAGCATTGTATGAAACTTCTTTCTGTTCTGTGCATTCAACTAACAGAGTTGAACCTTACTTTTGATTGAGCCGTTCTGAAACACTCTTTCTGTAGAAACTGCATTTGGACATTCTGAGCGCTAAGAGGCCTATATTGGGAAAAAGAATGTCTACAAATAAAAACTACACAGAAGAATTGTGTGAAACTTCTTTCTGTTCTGTTTGTTCAACTAAAAGAGTTGAACCTTAGTTTTGATTGAGCCGTTCTGAAACACTCTTTCTGTAGAAAATGCAAGTGGAGATTCGAAGCGCTAAGAGGGTAATAGTGGAAAAAGGAATGTCTCCAAATATAAACTACACAGAATCATTCTGTGAAACTTCTTTCTGATCTGGGCATTCAGCTAACAGAGTTAAACTATACTTTTGATTGAGCAGATCTGAACTCTCTTTCTGTAGAAAATGCAACTGGACATTTGTAGCGCTAAGAGAGTAGTAGTGGAAAAAGGAATATATTCAAATATAAACTACACAGAAGGATTCTGTGAAACTTCTTTCTGATCTGAGCATTCAGCTAACAGAGTTAAACCATACTTTTGATTGAGCAGTTTTGAAACACTCTGTCTGTAGAAAATGCAACTGGACATTCGTAGCGCTAAGTGGGTAATTGTGGAAAAAAGAATATGTTCAAATATAAACTACACAGAAGCAGTGTATGAAACTTCTTTTTGTTCTGTGCATTCAACTAACAGAGTTGAACCTTACTTTTGATTGAGCCTTTCTGAAACACTCTTTCTGTAGAAACTGCAATTGGACATTCTGAGCGCTAAGAGGCCTATATTGGGAAAAATAATATCTTCAAATAAAAACTACACAGAAGCATTGTGTGAAACTTATTTCTGATATGTTCATTAAGCTAACAGAGTTAAACCATACTTTTGATTGCGCAGTTCTGAACACTCTTTCTGTAGAAAATGCAAGTGCACATTCGGAGCGCTAAGAGAGTAATAGTGGAAAAAGGAATATAGTCAAATATAAACTACACAGTAGCATTCTGTGAAAATTCTTTCTGTTCTGTGCATTCAACTAACAGAGTTGAACCTTACTTTTGATTGAGCCGTTCTGAAACACTCTTTCTGTAGAAACTGCAATTGGACATGCTAAGCGCTAAGAGGCCTACATTGGGAAAAACAATATCTTCAAATAAAAACTACACAGATGCATTCTGTGAAACTTATTTCTGATCTGTAAATTCAGTTAACAGAGATAAAACATATTTTTGATTGAGCAGTTATGAAACACTCTTTTTGTAGTAAATGCAAGTGGAGATTCGGAGCGCTAAGGGGGTAATAGTGGAAAAAGGAATGTCTTCAAATATAAACTACACAGAATCATTCGGTGAAACTTCTTTCTGATATGTGCATTCAGCTAAAAGAGTTAAACCATACTTTTGATTGAGCAGATCTGAACACTCTTTCTGTAGAAAATGCAACTGGACATTTGGAGCGCTAAGAGCGTAGTAGTGGAAAAAGGAATATATTCAAATATAAACTACACAGAAGCATTCTGTGAAACTTCTTTCTGATCTGAGCATTCAGCTAACAGAGTTAAACCATACTTTTGATTGAGCAGTTTTGAAACACTCTGTCTGTAGAAAATGCAACTGGACATTCGTAGCGCTAAGTGGGTAATAGTGGAAAAAAGAATATGTTCAAATATAAACTACACAGAAGCATTGTATGAATCTTCTTTCTGTTCTGTGCATTCAACTAACAGAGTTGAACCTTCCTTTTGATTGAGCCTTTCTGAAACACTCTTTCTGTAGAAACTGCAATTGGGCATTCTGAGCGCTAAGAGGCCTATAATGGGAAAAATAATATCTTCAAATAAAAACTACACAGAAGAATTGTGTGAAACTTATTTCTGATATGTTCATTAAGCTAACAGAGTTTAACCATACTTTTGATTGTGCAGTTCTGAACACTCTTTCTGTAGAAAATGCAAGTGGACATTCGGAGCGCTAAGAGGGTAATAGTGGAAAAAGGAATATATTCAAATATAAACTACACAGTAGCATTCTGTGAAAATTCTTTCTGTTCTGTGCATTCAACTAACAGAGTTGAACCTTACTTTTGATTGAGCCGTTCTGAAACACTCTTTCTGTAGAAACTGCAATTGGACATGCTAAGCGCTAAGAGGCCTACATTGGGAAAAAGAATATCTTCAAATAAAAACTACACAGATGCATTCTCTGAAACTTATTTCTGATCTGTAAATTCAGTTAACAGAGATAAAACATATTTTTGATTGAGCAGTTATGAAACACTCTTTTTGTAGAAAATGCAAGTGGAGATTCGGAGCGCTAAGAGGGTAATAGTGGAAAATGGAATGTCTTCAAATATAAACTACACAGAATCATTCGGTGAAACTTCTTTCTGATCTGTGCATTCAGCTAACAGAGTTAAACCATACTTTTGATTGAGCAGATCTGAACACTCTTTCTGTAGAAAATGCAACTGGACATTTGGAGCGCTAAGAGCGTAGTAGTGGAAAAAGGAATATATTCAAATATAAACTACACAGAAGCATTCTGTGAAACTTCTTTCTGATCTGAGCATTCAGCTAACAGAGTTAAACCATACTTTTGATTGAGCAGTTTTGAAACACTCTGTCTGTAGAAAATGCAACTGGACATTCGTAGCGCTAAGTGGGTAATAGTGGAAAAAAAATATGTTCAAATAGAAACTACACAGAAGCATTGTATGAAACTTCTTTCTGTTCTGTGCATTCAACTAACAGAGTTGAACCTTATTTTTGATTGAGCCGTTCTGAAACACTCTTTCTGTAGAAACTGCAATTGGACATTCTGAGCGCTAAGAGGCCTATATTGGGAAAAAGAATGTCTACAAATAAAAACTACACAGAAGAATTGTGTGAAACTTCTTTCTGTTCTGTTTGTTCAACTAAAAGAGTTGAACCTTAGTTTTGATTGAGCCGTTCTGAAACACTCTTTCTGTAGAAAATGCAATGGAGATCCTGAGCGCTAAGAGGGTAATAGTGGAAAAAGGAATATATTCAAATATAAACTACACAGTAGCATTCTGTGAAAATTCTTTCTGTTCTGTGCATTCAACTAACAGAGTTGAACCTTACTTTTGATTGAGCCGTTCTGAAACACTCTTTCTGTAGAAACTGCAATTGGACATGCTAAGCGCTAAGAGGCCTACATTGGGAAAAAGAATATCTTCAAATAAAAACTACACAGATGCATTCTGTGAAACTTATTTCTGATCTGTAAATTCAGTTAACAGAGATAAAACATATTTTTGATTGAGCAGTTATGAAACACTCTTTTTGTAGTAAATGCAAGTGGAGATTCGGAGCGCTAAGTGGGTAATAGTGGAAAAAGGAATGTCTTAAAATATAAACTACACAGAATCATTCGGTGAAACTTCTTTCTGATCTGTGCATTCAGCTAAAAGAGTTAAACCATACTTTTGATTGAGCAGATCTGAACACTCTTTCTGTTGAAAATGCAACTGGACATTTGCAGCGCTAATAGCGTAGTAGTGGAAAAAGGAATATATTCAAATATAAACTACACAGAAGCATTCTGTGAAACTTCTTTCTGATCTGAGCATTCAGCTAACAGAGTTAAACCATACTTTTGATTGAGCAGTTTTGAAACACTCTGTCTGTAGAAAATGCAACTGGACATTCGTAGCGCTAAGTGGGTAATAGTGGAAAAAAGAATATGTTCAAATATAAACTACACAGAAGCATTGTATGAAACTTCTTTCTGTTCTGTGCATTCAACTAACAGAGTTGAACCTTACTTTTGATTGAGCCTTTCTGAAACACTCTTTCTGTAGAAATTGCAATTGGACATTCTGAGCGCTAAGAGGCCTATAATGGGAAAAATAATATCTTCAAATAAAAACTACACAGAAGAATTGTGTGAAACTTATTTCTGATATGTTCATTAAGATAAGAGAGTGTAAGCATACTTTTGATTGCGCAGTTCTGAACACTCTTTCTGTAGAAAATGCAAGTGGACATTCGGAGCGCTAAGAGGGTAATAGTGGAAAAAGTAATATATTCAAATATAAACTACACAGTAGCATTCTGTGAAAATTCTTTCTGTTCTGTGCATTCAACTAACAGAGTTGAACCTTACTTTTGATTGAGCCGTTCTGAAACACTCTTTCTGTAGAAACTGCAATTGGACATGCTAAGCGCTAAGAGGCCTACATTGGGAAAAAGAATATCTTCAAATAAAAACTACACAGATGCATTCTGTGAAACTTATTTCTGATCTGTAAATTCAGTTAACAGAGATAAAACATATTTTTGATTGAGCAGTTATGAAACACTCTTTTTGTAGAAAATGCAAGTGGAGATTCGGAGCGCTAAGAGGGTAATAGTGGAAAAAGGAATGTCTTCAAATATAAACTACACAGAATCATTCGGTGAAACTTCTTTCTGATCTGTGCATTCAGCTAACAAAGTTAAACCATACTTTTGATTGAGCAGATCTGAACACTCTTTCTGTAGAAAATGCAACTGGACATTTGGAGCGCTAAGAGCGTAGTAGTGGAAAAAGGAATATATTCAAATATAAACTACACAGAAGCATTCTGTGAAACTTCTTTCTGATCTGAGCATTCAGCTAACAGAGTTACACCATACTTTTGATTGAGCAGTTTTGAAACACTCTGTCTGTAGAAAATGCAACTGGACATTCGTAGCGCTAAGTGGGTAATAGTGGAAAAAAGAATATGTTCAAATATAAACTACACAGAAGCATTGTATGAAATTTCTTTCTGTTCTGCGCATTCAACTAACAGAGTTGAACCTTACTTTTGATTGAGCCGTTCTGAAACACTCTTTCTGTAGAAACTGCAATTGGACATTCTGAGCGCTAAGAGGCCTATATTGGGAAAAAGAATGTCTACAAATAAAAACTACACAGAAGAATTGTGTGAAACTTCTTTCTGTTCTGTTTGTACAACTAAAAGAGTTGAACCTTAGTTTTGATTGAGCCGTTCTGAAACACTCTTTCTGTAGAAAATGCAAGTGGAGATTCGGAGCGCTAAGAGGGTAATAGTGGAAAAAGGAATGTCTCCAAATATAAACTACACAGAATCATTCTGTGAAACTTCTTTCTCATCTGTGCATTCAGCTAACAGAGTTAAACCATACTTTTGATTGAGCAGATCTGAACAATCTTTCTGAAGAAAATGCAACTGGACATTTGGAGCGCTAAGAGAGTAGTAGTGGAAAAAGGAATATATTCAAATATAAACTACACAGAAGCATTCTGTGAAACTTCTTTCTGATCTGAGCATTCAGCTAACAGAGTTAAACCATACTTTTGATTGAGCAGTTTTGAAACACTCTGTCTGTAGAAAATGCAACTGGACATTCGTAGCGCTAAGTGGGTAATAGTGGAAAAAAGAATATGTTCAAATATAAAATACACAGAAGCATTGTATGAAACTTCTTTCTGTTCTGTGCATTCAACTAACAGAGTTGAACCTTACTTTTGATTGAGCCTTTCTGAACCACTCTTTCTGTAGAAACTGCAATTGGACATTCTGAGCGCTAAGAGGCCTCTACTGGGAAAAATAATATCTTGAAATAAAAACTACACAGAAGCATTGTGTGAAACTTATTTCTGATATGTTCATTAAGCTAACAGAGTTAAACCATACTTTTGATTGCGCAGTTCTGAACACTCTTTCTGTAGAAAATGCAAGTGGACATTCGGAGCGCTAAGAGGGTAATAGTGGAAAAAGGAATATATTCAAATATAAACTACACAGTAGCATTCTGTGAAAATTCTTTCTGTTCTGTGCATTCAACTAACAGAGTTGAACCTTACTTTTGATTGAGCCGTTCTGAAACACAATTTCTGTAGAAACTGCAATTGGACATGCTAAGCGCTGAGAGGCCTACATTGGGAAAAACAATATCTTCAAATAAAAACTACACAGATGCATTCTGTGAAAATTATTTCTGATCTGTAAATTCAGTTAACAGAGATAAAACATATTTTTGATTGAGCAGTTATGAAACACTCTTTTTGTAGAAAATGCAAGTTGAGAATCGGAGCGCTAAGAGGGTAATAGTGGAAAAAGGAATGTCTTCAAATATAAACTACACAGAATCATTCGGTGAAACTTCTTTCTGATCTGTGCATTCAGCTAACAGAGTTAAACCATACTTTTGATTGAGCAGATCTGAACACTCTTTCTGTAGAAAATGCAACTGGACATTTGGAGCGCTAAGAGCGTAGTAGTGGAAAAAGGAATATATTCAAATATAAACTACACAGAAGCCTTCTGTGAAACTTCTTTCTGATCTGAGCATTCAGCTAACAGAGTTAAACCATACTTTTGATTGAGCAGTTTTGAAACACTCTGTCTGTAGAAAATGCAACTGGACATTCGTAGCGCTAAGTGGGTAATAGTGGAAAAAAGAATATGTTCAAATATAAACTACACAGAAGCATTGT
The DNA here is from genome assembly GCF_028878055.3 of Symphalangus syndactylus. Classification (NCBI taxonomy): domain Eukaryota; kingdom Metazoa; phylum Chordata; class Mammalia; order Primates; family Hylobatidae; genus Symphalangus; species Symphalangus syndactylus. The sequence goes on from NC_072433.2 coordinate 9,384,559, forward strand.
ATGAAACTTCTTTCTGTTCTGTGCATTCAACTAACAGAGTTGAACCTTACTTTTGATTGAGCCGTTCTGAAACACTCTTTCTGTAGAAACTGCAAATGGACATTCTGAGCGCTAAGAGGCCTATATTGGGAAAAATAATATCTTCAAATAAAAACTACACAGAAGCATTGTGTGAAACTTATTTCTGATATGTTCATTAAGCTATCAGAGTTAAACCATACTTTTGATTGCGCAGTTCTGAACACTTTTTCTGTAGAAAATGCAACTGGACATTCGTAGCGCTAAGTGGGTAATAGTGGAAAAAAGAATATTTTCAAATATAAACTACACAGAAGCATCGTATGAAACTTCTTTCTGTTCTGTGCATTCAACTAACAGAGTTGAACCTTACTTTTGATTGAGCCTTTCTGAAACACTCTTTCTGTAGAAACTGCAATTGGACATTCTGAGCGCTAAGAGGCCTATATTGGGAAAAAGAATGTCTACAAATAAAAACTACACAGAATAATTGTGTGAAACTACTTTCTGTTCTGTTTGTTCAACTAAAAGAGTTGAACCTTAGTTTTGATTGAGCCGTTCTGTAACAGTCTTTCTGTAGAAAATGCAAGTGGAGATTCGGAGCGCTAAGAGGTTAATAGTGGAAAAAGGAATGTCTTCAAATATAAACTACACAGAATCATTCGGTGAAACTTCTTTCTGATCTGTGAATTCAGCTAACAGAGTTAAACCATACTTTTGATTGAGCAGATCTGAACACTCTTTCTCTAGAAAATGCAACTGGACATTTGGAGCGCTAAGAGCATAGTAGTGGAAAAAGGAATATATTCAAATATAAACTACACAGAAGCATTCTGTGAAACTTCTTTCTGATCTGAGCATTCAGCTAACAGAGTTAAACAATACTTTTGATTGAGCAGTTTTGAAACACTCTGTCTGTAGAAAATGCAACTGGACATTCGTAGCGCTAAGTGGGTAATAGTGGAAAAAAGAATATGTTCAAATATAAACTACACAGAAGCATTGTATGAAATTTCTTTCTGTTCTGTGCATTCAAATAACAGAGTTGAACCTTACTTTTGATTGAGCCTTTCTGAAACACTCTTTCTGTAGAAACTGCAATTGGACATTCTGAGCGCTAATCGGCCTCTATTGGGAAAAATAATATCTTCAAATAAAAACTACACAGAAGCATTGTGTGAAACTTATTTTTGATATGTTCATTAAGCTAACAGAGTTAAACCATACTTTTGATTGCGCAGTTCTGAACACTCTTTCTGTAGAAACTGCAATTGGACATTCTGAGCGCTAATCGGCCTCTATTGGGAAAAATAATATCTTCAAATAAAAACTACACAGAAGCATTGTGTGAAACTTATTTTTGATATGTTCATTAAGCTAACAGAGTTAAACCATACTTTTGATTGAGCAGACCTGAACACTCTTTCTGTTGAAAATGCAACTGGACATTTGGAGCGCTAAGAGCGTAGTAGTGGAAAAAGGAATATATTCAAATATAAACTACACAGAAGCATTCTGTGAAACTTCTTTCTGATCTGAGCATTCAGCTAACAGAGTTAAACCATACTTTTGATTGAGCAGTTTTGAAACACTCTGTCTGTAGAAATGCAACTGGACATTCGTAGCGCTAAGTGGGTAATAGTGGAAAAAAGAATATGTTCAAATATAAACTACACAGAAGCATTGTATGAAACTTCTTTCTGTTCTGTGCATTCAACTAACAGAGTTGAACCTTACTTTTGATTGAGCCGTTCTGAAACACTCTTTCTGTAGAAACTGCAATTGGACATTCTGAGCGCTAAGAGGCCTATATTGGGAAAAAGAATGTCTACAAATAAAAACTACACAGAAGAATTGTGTGAAACTACTTTCTGTTCTGTTTGTTCAACTAAAAGCGTTGAACCTTAGTTTTGATTGAGCCGTTCTGAAACACTCTTTCTGTAGAAAATGCAAGTGGAGATTCGGAGCGCTAAGGGGGTAATAGTGGAAAAAGGAATGTCTCCAAATATAAACTACACAGAATCATTCTGTGAAACTTCTTTCTGATCTGTGCATTCAGCTAACAGAGTTAAACCATACTTTTGATTGAGCAGATCTGAACACTCTTTCTGTAGAAAATGCAACTGGACATTTGGAGCGCTAAGAGAGTAGTAGTGGAAAAAGGAATATATTCAAATATAAACTACACAGAAGCATTCTGTGAAACTTCTTTCTGATCTGAGCATTCAGCTAACAGAGTTAAACCATACTTTTGATTGAGCAGGTTTGAAACACTCTGTCTGTAGAAAATGCAACTGGACATTCGTAGCGCTAAGTGGGTAATTGTGGAAAAAAGAATATGTTCAAATATAAACTACACAGAAGCAGTGTATGAAACTTCTTTCTGTTCTGTGCATTCAACTAACAGAGTTGAACCTTACTTTTGATTGAGCCTTTCTGAAACACTCTTTCTGTAGAAACTGCAATTGGACATTCTGAGCGCTAAGAGGCCTATATTGGGAAAAATAATATCTTCAAATAAAAACTACACAGAAGCATTGTGTGAAACTTATTTCTGATATGTTCATTAAGCTAACAGAGTTAAACCATACTTTTGATTGCGCAGTTCTGAAAACTCTTTCTGTAGAAAATGCAAGTGCACATTCGGAGCGCTAAGATGGTAATAGTGGAAAAAGGAATATATTCAAATATAAACTACACAGTAGCATTCTGTGAAAATTCTTTCTGTTCTGTGCATTCAGCTAACAGAGTTGAACCTTACTTTTGATTGAGCCGTTCTGAAACACTCTTTCTGTAGAAACTGCAATTGGATATGCTAAGCGCTAAGAGGCCTACATTGGGAAAAAGAATATCTTCAAATAAAAACTACACAGATGCATTCTGTGAAACTTATTTCTGATCTGTAAATTCAGTTAACAGAGATAAAACATATTTTTGATTGAGCAGTTATGAAACACGCTTTTTGTAGAAAATGCAAGTGGAGATTCGGAGCGCTAAGAGGGTAATAGTGGAAAAAGGAATGTCTTCAAATATAAACTACACAGAATCATTCGGTGAAACTTCTTTCTGATCTGTGCATTCAGCTAACAGAGTTAAACCATATTTTTGATTGAGCAGATCTGAACACTCTTTCTGTAGAAAATGCAACTGGACATTTGGAGCGCTAAGAGCGTAGTAGTGGAAAAAGGAATATATTCAAATATAAACTACACAGAAGCATTCTGTGAAACTTCTTTCTGATCTGAGCATTCAGCTAACCGAGTTAAACCATACTTTTGATTGAGCAGTTTTGAAACACTCTGTCTGTAGAAAATGCAACTGGACATTCGTAGCGCTAAGTGGGTAATAGTGGAAAAAAGACTATGTTCAAATATAAACTACACAGAAGCAGTGTATGAAACTTCTTTCTGTTCTGTGCATTCAACTAACAGAGTTGAACCTTACTTTTGATTGAGCCTTTCTGAAACACTCTTTCTGTAGAAACTGCAATTGGACATTCTGAGCGCTAAGAGGCCTATAATGGGAAAAATAATATCTTCAAATAAAAACTACACAGAAGCATTGTGTGAAACTTAATTCTGATATGTTCATTAAGCTAACAGAGTTAAACCATACTTTTGATTGCGCAGTTCTGAACACTCTTTCTGTAGAAAATGCAAGTGGACATTCGGAGCGCTAAGAGGGTAATAGTGGAAAAAGGAATATATTCAAATATAAACTACACAGTAGCATTCTGTGAAAATTCTTTCTGTTCTGTGCATTCAACTAACAGAGTTGAACCTTACTTTTGATTGAGCCGTTCTGAAACACTCTTTCTGTAGAAACTGCAATTGGACATGCTAAGCGCTAAGAGGCCTACATTGGGAAAAAGAATATCTTCAAATAAAAACTACACAGATGCATTCTGTGAAACTTATTTCTGATCTGTAAATTCAGTTAACAGAGATAAAACATATTTTTGATTGAGCAGTTATGAAACACTCTTTTTGTAGAAAATGCAAGTGGAGATTCGGAGCGCTAAGAGGGTAATAGTGGAAAAAGGAATGTCTTCAAATATAAACTACACAGAATCATTCGGTGAAACTTCTTTCTGATCTGTGCATTCAGCTAACAGAGTTAAACCATACTTTTGATTGAGCAGATCTGAACACTCTTTCTGTAGAAAATGCAACTGGACATTTGGATCGCTAAGAGCGTAGTAGTGGAAAAAGGAATATATTCAAATATAAACTACACAGAAGCATTCTGTGAAACTTCTTTCTGATCTGAGCATTCACCTAACAGAGTTAAACCATACTTTTGATTGAGCAGTTTTGAAACACTCTGTCTGTACAAAATGCAACTGGACATTCGTAGCGCTAAGTGGGTAATAGTGGAAAAAAGAATATGTTCAAATATAAACTACACAGAAGCATTGTATGAAACTTCTTTCTGTTCTGTGCATTCAACTAACAGAGTTGAACCTTACTTTTGATTGAGCCGTTCTGAGACACTCTTTCTGTAGAAACTGCAATTGGACATTCTGAGCGCTAAGAGGCCTATATTGGGAAAAAGAATGTCTACAAATAAAAACTACACAGAAGAATTGTGTGAAACTTCTTTCTGTTGTGTTTGTTCAACTAAAAGAGTTGAACCTTAGTTTTGATTGAGCCGTTCTGAAACACACTTTCTGTAGAAAATGCAAGTGGAGATTCGGAGCGCTAAGCGGGTTATAGTGGAAAAAGGAATGTCTCCAAATATAAACTACACAGAATCATTCTGTGAAACTTCTTTCTGATCTGTGCATTCAGCTAACAGAGTTAAACCATACTTTTGATTGAGCAGATCTGAACACTCTTTCTGTAGAAAATGCAACTGGACATTGGAGCGCTAAGAGAGTAGTAGTGGAAAAAGGAATATATTCAAATATAAACTACACAGAAGCATTCTGTGAAACTTCTTTCTGATCTGAGCTTTCAGCTAACAGAGTTAAACCATACTTTTGATTGAGCAGTTTTGAAACACTCTGTCTGTAGAAAATGCAACTGGACATTCGTAGCGCTAAGTGGGTAATAGTGGAAAAAAGAATATGTTCAAATATAAACTACACAGAAGCATTGTATGAAACTTCTTTCTGTTCTGTGCATTCAAATAACAGAGTTGAACCTTACTTTTGATTGAGCCTTTCTGAAACACTCTTTCTGTAGAAACTGCAATTGGACATTCTGTGCGCTAAGAGGCCTATATTGGGAAAAATAATATCTTCAAATAAAAACTACACAGAAGCATTGTGTGAAACTTATTTCTGATATGTTCATTAAGCTAACAGAGTTAAACCATACTTTTGATTGCGCAGTTCTGAACACTTTTTCTGTAGAAAATGCAAGTGGACATTCGGAGCGCTAAGAGGGTACTAGTGGAAAAAGGAATATATTCAAATATAAACTACACAGTAGCATTCTGTTAAAATTCTTTCTGTTCTGTGCATTCAACTAACAGAGTTGAACCTTACTTTTGATTGAGCCGTTCTGAAACACTCTTTCTGTAGAAACTGCAATTGGACATGCTAAGCGCTAAGAGGCCTACATTGGGAAAAAGAATATCTTCAAATAAAAACTACACAGATGCATTCTGTGAAACTTATTTCTGATCTGTAAATTCAGTTAACAGAGATAAAATATATTTTTGATTGAGAAGTTATGAAACACTCTTTTTGTAGAAAATGCAAGTGGAGATTCGGAGCGCTAAGAGGGTAATAGTGGAAAAAGGAATGTCTTCAAATATAAACTACACAGAATCATTCGGTGAAACTTCTTTCTGATCTGTGCATTCAGCTAGCAGAGTTAAACCATACTTTTGATTGAGCAGATCTGAACACTCTTTCTGTTGAAAATGCAACTGGACATTTGGAGCGCTAAGAGCGTAGTAGTGGAAAAAGGAATATATTCAAATATAAACTACACAGAAGCATTCTGTGAAACTTCTTTCTGATCTGAGCATTCAGCTAACAGAGTTAAACCATACTTTTGATTGAGCAGTTTTGAAACACTCTGTCTGTAGAAAATGCAACTGGACATTCGTAGCGCTAAGTGGGTAATAGTGGAAAAAAGAATATGTTCAAATATAAACTACACAGAAGCATCGTATGAAACTTCTTTCTGTTCTGTGCATTCAACTAACAGAGTTGAACCTTACTTTTGATTGAGCCTTTCTGAAACACTCTTTCTGTAGAAACTGCAATTGGACATTCTGAGCGCTAAGAGGCCTATATTGGGAAAAAGAATGTCTACAAATAAAAACTACACAGAAGAATTGTGTGAAACTTCTTTCTGTTCTGTTTGTTCAACTAAAAGAGTTGAACATTAGTTTTGATTGAGCCGTTCTGTAACAGTCTTTCTGTAGAAAATGCAAGTGGAGATTCGGAGCGCTAAGAGGTTAATAGTGGAAAAAGGAATGTCTTCAAATATAAACTACACAGAATCATTCGGTGAAACTTCTTTCTGATCTGTGAATTCAGCTAACAGAGTTAAACCATACTTTTGATTGAGCAGATCTGAACACTCTTTCTCTAGAAAATGCAACTGGACATTTGGAGCGCTAAGAGCATAGTAGTGGAAAAAGGAATATATTCAAATATAAACTACACAGAAGCATTCTGTGAAACTTCTTTCTGATCTGAGCATTCAGCTAACAGAGTTAAACAATACTTTTGATTGAGCAGTTTTGAAACACTCTGTCTGTAGAAAATGCAACTGGACATTCGTAGCGCTAAGTGGGTAATAGTGGAAAAAAGAATATGTTCAAATATAAACTATACAGAAGCATTGTATGAAATTTCTTTCTGTTCTGTGCATTCAAATAACAGAGTTGAACCTTACTTTTGATTGAGCCTTTCTGAAACACTCTTTCTGTAGAAACTGCAATTGGACATTCTGAGCGCTAATCGGCCTCTATTGGGAAAAATAATATCTTCAAATAAAAACTACACAGAAGCATTGTGTGAAACTTATTTCTGATATGTTCATTAAGCTAACAGAGTTAAACCATACTTTTGATTGCGCAGTTCTGAACACACTTTCTGTAGAAAATGCAAGTGGACATTCGGAGCGCTAAGAGGGTAATAGTGGAAAAAGGAATATATTCAAATATAAACTACACAGTAGCATTCTGTGAAAATTCTTTCTGTTCTGTGCATTCAACTAACAGAGTTGAACCTTACTTTTGATTGAGCCGTTCTGAAACACTCTTTCTGTAGAAACTGCAATTGGACATGCTAAGCGCTAAGAGGCCTACATTGGGAAAAAGAATATCTTCAAATAAAAACTACACAGATGCATTCTGTGAAACTTATTTCTGATCTGTAAATTCAGTTAACAGAGATAAAACATATTTTTGATTGAGCAGTTATGAAACACTCTTTTTGTAGAAAATGCAATTGGAGATTCGGAGCGCTAAGAGGGTAATAGTGGAAAAAGGAATGTCTTCAAATATAAACTACACAGAATCATTCGGTGAAACTTCTTTCTGATCTGTGCATTCAGCTAACAGAGTTAAACCATACTTTTGATTGAGCAGACCTGAACACTCTTTCTGTTGAAAATGCAACTGGACATTTGGAGCGCTAAGAGCGTAGTAGTGGAAAAAGGAATATATTCAAATATAAACTACACAGAAGCATTCTGTGAAACTTCTTTCTGATCTGAGCATTCAGCTAACAGAGTTAAACCATACTTTTGATTGAGCAGTTTTGAAACACTCTGTCTGTAGAAAATGCAACTGGACATTCGTAGCGCTAAGTGGGTAATAGTGGAAAAAAGAATATGTTCAAATATAAACTACACAGAAGCATTGTATGAAACTTCTTTCTGTTCTGTGCATTCAACTAACAGAGTTGAACCTTACTTTTGATTGAGCCGTTCTGAAACACTCTTTCTGTAGAAACTGCAATTGGACATTCTGAGCGCTAAGAGGCCTATATTGGGAAAAAGAATGTCTACAAATAAAAACTACACAGAAGAATTGTGTGAAACTACTTTCTGTTCTGTTTGTTCAACTAAAAGCGTTGAACCTTAGTTTTGATTGTGCCGTTCTGAAACACTCTTTCTGTAGAAAATGCAAGTGGAGATTCGGAGCGCTAAGGGGGTAATAGTGGAAAAAGGAATGTCTCCAAATATAAACTACACAGAATCATTCTGTGAAACTTCTTTCTGATCTGTGCATTCAGCTAACAGAGTTAAACCATACTTTTGATTGAGCAGATCTGAACACTCTTTCTGTAGAAAATGCAACTGGACATTTGGAGCGCTAAGAGAGTAGTAGTGGAAAAAGGAATATATTCAAATATAAACTACACAGAAGCATTCTGTGAAACTTCTTTCTGATCTGAGCATTCAGCTAACAGAGTTAAACCATACTTTTGATTGAGCAGGTTTGAAACACTCTGTCTGTAGAAAATGCAACTGGACATTCGTAGCGCTAAGTGGGTAATAGTGGAAAAAAGAGTATGTTCAAATATAAACTACACAGAAGCATTGTATGAAATTTCTTTCTGTTCTGTGCATTCAACTAACAGAGTTGAACCTTACTTTTGATTGAGCCTTTCTGAAACACTCTTTCTGTAGAAACTGCAATTGGACATTCTGAGCGCTAAGAGGCCTCTATTGGGAAATAAAATATCTTCAAATAAAAACTACACAGAAGCATTGTGTGAAACTTATTTCTGATATGTTCATTAAGCTAACAGAGTTAAACCATACTTTTGATTGCGCAGTTCTGAACACTCTTTCTGTAGAAAATGCAAGTGGACATTCGGAGCGCTAAGAGGGTAATAGTGGAAAAAGGAATATATTCAAATATAAACTACACAGTAGCATTCTGTGAAAATTCTTTCTGTTCTGTGCATTCAACTAACAGAGTTGAACCTTACTTTTGATTGAGCCGTTCTGAAACACTCTTTCTGTAGAAACTGCAATTGGACATGCTAAGCGCTAAGAGGCCTACATTGGGAAAAAGAATATCTTCACATAAAAACTACACAGATGCATTCTGTGAAACTTATTTCTGATCTGTAAATTCAGTTAACAGAGATAAAACATATTTTTGATTGAGCAGTTATGAAACACTCTTTTTGTAGAAAATGCAAGTGGAGATTCGGAGCGCTAAGGGGGTAATAGTGGAAAAAGGAATGTCTTCAAATATAAACTACACAGAATCATTCGGTGAAACTTCTTTCTGATCTGTGCATTCAGCTAACAGAGTTAAACCATACTTTTGATTGAGCAGATCTGAACACTCTTTCTCTAGAAAATGCAACTGGACATTTGGAGCGCTAAGAGCATACTAGTGGAAAAAGGAATATATTCAAATATAAACTACACAGAAGCATTCTGTGAAACTTCTTTCTGATCTGAGCATTCAGCTAACAGAGTTAAACCATACTTTTGATTGAGCAGTTTTGAAACACTCTGTCTGTAGAAAATGCAACTGGACATTCGTAGCTCTAAGTGGGTAATAGTGGAAAAAAGAATATGTTCAAATATAAACTACACAGAAGCATTGTATGAAACTTCTTTCTGTTCTGTGCATTCAACTAACAGAGTTGAACCTTACTGTTGATTGAGCCGTTCTGAAACACTCTTTCTGTAGAAACTGCAATTGGACATTCTGAGCGCTAAGAGGCCTATATTGGGAAAAAGAATGTCTACAAATAAAAACTACACAGAAGAATTGTGTGAAACTTCTTTCTGTTCTGTTTGTTCAACTAAAAGATTTGAACCTTAGTTTTGATTGAGCCGTTCTGAAACACTCTTTCTGTAGAAAATGCAAGTGGAGATTCGGAGAGCTAAGAGAGTAATAGTGGAAAAAGGAATGTCTCCAAATATAAAGTACACAGAATCATTCTGTGAAACTTCTTTCTGATCTGTGCATTCAGGTAACAGAGTTAAACCATACTTTTGATTGAGCAGATCAGAACACTCTTTCTGTAGATAATGCAACTGGACATTTGGAGCGCTAAGAGAGTAGTAGTGGAAAAAGGAATATATTCAAATATAAACTACACAGAAGCATTCTGTGAAACTTCTTTCTGATCTGAGCATTCAGCTAACAGAGTTAAACCATACTTTTGATTGAGCAGTTTTGAAACACTCTGTCTGTAGAAAATGCAAATGGACATTCGTAGCGCTAAGTGGGTAATAGTGGAAAAAAGAATATGTTCAAATATAAAATACACAGAAGCATTGTATGAAACTTCTTTCTGTTCTGTGCATTCAACTAACAGAGTTGAACCTTACTTTTGATTGAGCCTTTCTGAACCACTCTTTCTGTAGAAACTGCAATTGGACGTTCTGAGCGCTAAGAGGCCTCTATTGGGAAAAATAATATCTTGAAATAAAAACTACACAGAAGCATTGTGTGAAACTTATTTCTGATATGTTCATTAAGCTAACAGAGTTAAACCATACTTTTGATTGCGCAGTTCTGAACACTCTTTCTGAAGAAAATGCAAGTGGACATTCGGAGCGCTAAGAATGTAATAGTGGAAAAAGGAATATATTCAAATATAAACTACACAGTAGCATTCTGTGAAAATACTTTCTGTTCTGTGCATTCAACTAACAGAGTTGAACCTTACTTTTGATTGAGCCGTTCTGAAACACTCTTTCTGTAGAAACTGCAATTGGACATGCTAAGCGCTAAGAGGCCTACATTGGGAAAAAGAATATTTTCAAATAAAAACTACACAGATGCATTCTGTGAAAATTATTTCTGATCTGTAAATTCAGTTAACAGAGATAAAACATATTTTTGATTGAGCAGTTATGAAACACTCTTTTTGTAGAAAATGCAAGTTGAGATTCGGAGCGCTAAGAGGGTAATAGTGGAAAAAGGAATGTCTTCAAATATAAACTACACAGAATCATTCGGTGAAACTTCTTTCTGATCTGTGCATTCAGCTAACAGAGTTAAACCATACTTTTGATTGAGCAGACCTGAACACTCTTTCTGTTGAAAATGCAACTGGACATTTGGAGCGCTAAGAGCGTAGTAGTGGAAAAAGGAATATATTCAAATATAAACTACACAGAAGCATTCTGTGAAACTTCTTTCTGATCTGAGCATTCAGCTAACAGAGTTAAACCATACTTTTGATTGAGCAGTTTTGAAACACTCTGTCTGTAGAAAATGCAACTGGACATTCGTAGCGCTAAGTGGGTAATAGTGGAAAAAAGAATATGTTCAAATATAAACTACACAGAAGCATTGTATGAAACTTCTTTCTGTTCTGTGCATTCAACTAACAGAGTTGAACCTTACTTTTGATTGAGCCGTTCTGAAACACTCTTTCTGTAGAAACTGCAATTGGACATTCTGAGCGCTAAGAGGCCTATATTGGGAAAAAGAATGTCTACAAATAAAAACTACACAGAAGAATTGTGTGAAACTACTTTCTGTTCTGTTTGTTCAACTATAAGCGTTGAACCTTAGTTTTGATTGTGCCGTTCTGAAACACTCTTTCTGTAGAAAATGCAAGTGGAGATTCGGAGCGCTAAGGGGGTAATAGTGGAAAAAGGAATGTCTCCAAATATAAACTACACAGAATCATTCTGTGAAACTTCTTTCTGATCTGTGCATTCAGCTAACAGAGTTAAACCATACTTTTGATTGAGCAGATCTGAACACTCTTTCTGTAGAAAATGCAACTGGACATTTGGAGCGCTAAGAGAGTAGTAGTGGAAAAAGGAATATATTCAAATATAAACTACACAGAAGCATTCTGTGAAACTTCTTTCTGATCTGAGCATTCAGCTAACAGAGTTAAACCATACTTTTGATTGAGCAGGTTTGAAACACTCTGTCTGTAGAAAATGCAACTGGACATTCGTAGCGCTAAGTGGGTAATAGTGGAAAAAAGAGTATGTTCAAATATAAACTACACAGAAGCATTGTATGAAATTTCTTTCTGTTCTGTGCATTCAACTAACAGAGTTGAACCTTACTTTTGATTGAGCCTTTCTGAAACACTCTTTCTGTAGGAACTGCAATTGGACATTCTGAGCGCTAAGAGGCCTCTATTGGGAAATAAAATATCTTCAAATAAAAACTACACAGAAGCATTGTGTGAAACTTATTTCTGATATGTTCATTAAGCTAACAGAGTTAAACCATACTTTTGATTGCGCAGTTCTGAACACTCTTTCTGTAGAAAATGCAAGTGGACATTCGGAGCGCTAAGAGGGTAATAGTGGAAAAAGGAATATATTCAAATATAAACTACACAGTAGCATTCTGTGAAAATTCTTTCTGTTCTGTGCATTCAACTAACAGAGTTGAACCTTACTTTTGATTGAGCCGTTCTGAAACACTCTTTCTGTAGAAACTGCAATTGGACATGCTAAGCGCTAAGAGGCCTACATTGGGAAAAAGAATATCTTCACATAAAAACTACACAGATGCATTCTGTGAAACTTATTTCTGATCTGTAAATTCAGTTAACAGAGATAAAACATATTTTTGATTGAGCAGTTATGAAACACTCTTTTTGTAGAAAATGCAAGTGGAGATTCGGAGCGCTAAGGGGGTAATAGTGGAAAAAGGAATGTCTTCAAATATAAACTACACAGAATCATTCGTTGAAACTTCTTTCTGATCTGTGCATTCAGCTAACAGAGTTAAACCATACTTTTGATTGAGCAGATCTGAACACTCTTTCTCTAGAAAATGCAACTGGACATTTGGAGCGCTAAGAGCATACTAGTGGAAAAAGGAATATATTCAAATATAAACTACACAGAAGCATTCTGTGAAACTTCTTTCTGATCTGAGCATTCAGCTAACAGAGTTAAACCATACTTTTGATTGAGCAGTTTTGAAACACTCTGTCTGTAGAAAATGCAACTGGACATTCGTAGCTCTAAGTGGGTAATAGTGGAAAAAAGAATATGTTCAAATATAAACTACACAGAAGCATTGTATGAAACTTCTTTCTGTTCTGTGCATTCAACTAACAGAGTTGAACCTTACTGTTGATTGAGCCGTTCTGAAACACTCTTTCTGTAGAAACTGCAATTGGACATTCTGAGCGCTAAGAGGCCTATATTGGGAAAAAGAATGTCTACAAATAAAAACTACACAGAAGAATTGTGTGAAACTTCTTTCTGTTCTGTTTGTTCAACTAAAAGATTTGAACCTTAGTTTTGATTGAGCCGTTCTGAAACACTCTTTCTGTAGAAAATGCAAGTGGAGATTCGGAGAGCTAAGAGAGTAATAGTGGAAAAAGGAATGTCTCCAAATATAAAGTACACAGAATCATTCTGTGAAACTTCTTTCTGATCTGTGCATTCAGGTAACAGAGTTAAACCATACTTTTGATTGAGCAGATCAGAACACTCTTTCTGTAGATAATGCAACTGGACATTTGGAGCGCTAAGAGAGTAGTAGTGGAAAAAGGAATATATTCAAATATAAACTACACAGAAGCATTCTGTGAAACTTCTTTCTGATCTGAGCATTCAGCTAACAGAGTTAAACCATACTTTTGATTGAGCAGTTTTGAAACACTCTGTCTGTAGAAATTGCAAATGGACATTCGTAGCGCTAAGTGGGTAATAGTGGAAAAAAGAATATGTTCAAATATAAAATACACAGAAGCATTGTATGAAACTTCTTTCTGTTCTGTGCATTCAACTAACAGAGTTGAACCTTACTTTTGATTGAGCCTTTCTGAACCACTCTTTCTGTAGAAACTGCAATTGGACGTTCTGAGCGCTAAGAGGCCTCTATTGGGAAAAATAATATCTTGAAATAAAAACTACACAGAAGCATTGTGTGAAACTTATTTCTGATATGTTCATTAAGCTAACAGAGTTAAACCATACTTTTGATTGCGCAGTTCTGAACACTCTTTCTGAAGAAAATGCAAGTGGACATTCGGAGCGCTAAGAATGTAATAGTGGAAAAAGGAATATATTCAAATATAAACTACACAGTAGCATTCTGTGAAAATACTTTCTGTTCTGTGCATTCAACTAACAGAGTTGAACCTTACTTTTGATTGAGCCGTTCTGAAACACTCTTTCTGTAGAAACTGCAATTGGACATGCTAAGCGCTAAGAGGCCTACATTGGGAAAAAGAATATCTTCAAATAAAAACTACACAGATGCATTCTGTGAAACTTATTTCTGATCTGTAAATTCAGTTAACAGAGATAAAACATATTTTTGATTGAGCAGTTATGAAACACTCTTTTTGTAGAAAATGCAAGTGGAGATTCGGAGCGCTAAGAGGGTAATAGTGGAAAAAGGAATGTCTTCAAATATAAACTACACAGAATCATTCGGTGAAACTTCTTTCTGATCTGTGCATTCAGCTAACAGAGTTAAACCATACTTTTGATTGAGCAGACCTGAACACTCTTTCTGTTGAAAATGCAACTGGACATTTGGAGCGCTAAGAGCGTAGTAGTGGAAAAAGGAATATATTCAAATATAAACTACACAGAAGCATTCTGTGAAACTTCTTTCTGATCTGAGCATTCAGCTAACAGAGTTAAACCATACTTTTGATTGAGCAGTTTTGAAACACTCTGTCTGTAGAAAATGCAACTGGACATTCGTAGCGCTAAGTGGGTAATAGTGGAAAAAAGAATATGTTCAAATATAAACTACACAGAAGCATTGTATGAAACTTCTTTCTGTTCTGTGCATTCAACTAACAGAGTTGAACCTTACTTTTGATTGAGCCGTTCTGAAACACTCTTTCTGTAGAAACTGCAATTGGACATTCTGAGCGCTAAGAGGCCTATATTGGGAAAAAGAATGTCTACAAATAAAAACTACACAGAAGAATTGTGTGAAACTACTTTCTGTTCTGTTTGTTCAACTAAAAGCGTTGAACCTTAGTTTTGATTGTGCCGTTCTGAAACACTCTTTCTGTAGAAAATGCAAGTGGAGATTCGGAGCGCTAAGGGGGTAATAGTGGAAAAAGGAATGTCTCCAAATATAAACTACACAGAATCATTCTGTGAAACTTCTTTCTGATCTGTGCATTCAGCTAACAGAGTTAAACCATACTTTTGATTGAGCAGATCTGAACACTCTTTCTGTAGAAAATGCAACTGGACATTTGGAGCGCTAAGAGAGTAGTAGTGGAAAAAGGAATATATTCAAATATAAACTACACAGAAGCATTCTGTGAAACTTCTTTCTGATCTGAGCATTCAGCTAACAGAGTTAAACCATACTTTTGATTGAGCAGGTTTGAAACACTCTGTCTGTAGAAAATGCAACTGGACATTCGTAGCGCTAAGTGGGTAATAGTGGAAAAAAGAGTATGTTCAAATATAAACTACACAGAAGCATTGTATGAAATTTCTTTCTGTTCTGTGCATTCAACTAACAGAGTTGAACCTTACTTTTGATTGAGCCTTTCTGAAACACTCTTTCTGTAGAAACTGCAATTGGACATTCTGAGCGCTAAGAGGCCTCTATTGGGAAATAAAATATCTTCAAATAAAAACTACACAGAAGCATTGTGTGAAACTTATTTCTGATATTTTCATTAAGCTAACAGAGTTAAACCATACTTTTGATTGCGCAGTTCTGAACACTCTTTCTGTAGAAAATGCAAGTGGACATTCGGAGCGCTAAGAGGGTAATAGTGGAAAAAGGAATATATTCAAATATAAACTACACAGTAGCATTCTGTGAAAATTCTTTCTGTTCTGTGCATTCAACTAACAGAGTTGAACCTTACTTTTGATTGAGCCGTTCTGAAACACTCTTTCTGTAGAAACTGCAATTGGACATGCTAAGCGCTAAGAGGCCTACATTGGGAAAAAGAATATCTTCACATAAAAACTACACAGATGCATTCTGTGAAACTTATTTCTGATCTGTAAATTCAGTTAACAGAGATAAAACATATTTTTGATTGAGCAGTTATGAAACACTCTTTTTGTAGAAAATGCAAGTGGAGATTCGGAGCGCTAAGGGGGTAATAGTGGAAAAAGGAATGTCTTCAAATATAAACTACACAGAATCATTCGGTGAAACTTCTTTCTGATCTGTGCATTCAGCTAACAGAGTTAAACCATACTTTTGATTGAGCAGATCTGAACACTCTTTCTCTAGAAAATGCAACTGGACATTTGGAGCGCTAAGAGCATACTAGTGGAAAAAGGAATATATTCAAATATAAACTACACAGAAGCATTCTGTGAAACTTCTTTCTGATCTGAGCATTCAGCTAACAGAGTTAAACCATACTTTTGATTGAGCAGTTTTGAAACACTCTGTCTGTAGAAAATGCAACTGGACATTCGTAGCTCTAAGTGGGTAATAGTGGAAAAAAGAATATGTTCAAATATAAACTACACAGAAGCATTGCATGAAACTTCTTTCTGTTCTGTGCATTCAACTAACAGAGTTGAACCTTACTGTTGATTGAGCCGTTCTGAAACACTCTTTCTGTAGAAACTGCAATTGGACATTCTGAGCGCTAAGAGGCCTATATTGGGAAAAAGAATGTCTACAAATAAAAACTACACAGAAGAATTGTGTGAAACTTCTTTCTGTTCTGTTTGTTCAACTAAAAGATTTGAACCTTAGTTTTGATTGAGCCGTTCTGAAACACTCTTTCTGTAGAAAATGTAAGTGGAGATTCGGAGAGCTAAGAGAGTAATAGTGGAAAAAGGAATGTCTCCAAATATAAAGTACACAGAATCATTCTGTGAAACTTCTTTCTGATCTGTGCATTCAGGTAACAGAGTTAAACCATACTTTTGATTGAGCAGATCAGAACACTCTTTCTGTAGATAATGCAACTGGACATTTGGAGCGCTAAGAGAGTAGTAGTGGAAAAAGGAATATATTCAAATATAAACTACACAGAAGCATTCTGTGAAACTTCTTTCTGATCTGAGCATTCAGCTAACAGAGTTAAACCATACTTTTGATTGAGCAGTTTTGAAACACTCTGTCTGTAGAAATTGCAAATGGACATTCGTAGCGCTAAGTGGGTAATAGTGGAAAAAAGAATATGTTCAAATATAAAATACACAGAAGCATTGTATGAAACTTCTTTCTGTTCTGTGCATTCAACTAACAGAGTTGAACCTTACTTTTGATTGAGCCTTTCTGAACCACTCTTTCTGTAGAAACTGCAATTGGACGTTCTGAGCGCTAAGAGGCCTCTATTGGGAAAAAAAATATCTTGAAATAAAAACTACACAGAAGCATTGTGTGAAACTTATTTCTGATATGTTCATTAAGCTAACAGAGTTAAACCATACTTTTGATTGCGCAGTTCTGAACACTCTTTCTGAAGAAAATGCAAGTGGACATTCGGAGCGCTAAGAATGTAATAGTGGAAAAAGGAATATATTCAAATATAAACTACACAGTAGCATTCTGTGAAAATACTTTCTGTTCTGTGCATTCAACTAACAGAGTTGAACCTTACTTTTGATTGAGCCGTTCTGAAACACTCTTTCTGTAGAAACTGCAATTGGACATGCTAAGCGCTAAGAGGCCTACATTGGGAAAAAGAATATCTTCAAATAAAAACTACACAGATGCATTCTGTGAAACTTATTTCTGATCTGTAAATTCAGTTAACAGAGATAAAACATATTTTTGATTGAGCAGTTATGAAACACTCTTTTTGTAGAAAATGCAAGTGGAGATTCGGAGCGCTAAGAGGGTAATAGTGGAAAAAGGAATGTCTTCAAATATAAACTACACAGAATCATTCGGTGAAACTTCTTTCTGATCTGTGCATTCAGCTAACAGAGTTAAACCATACTTTTGATTGAGCAGACCTGAACACTCTTTCTGTTGAAAATGCAACTGGACATTTGGAGCGCTAAGAGCGTAGTAGTGGAAAAAGGAATATATTCAAATATAAACTACACAGAAGCATTCTGTGAAACTTCTTTCTGATCTGAGCATTCAGCTAACAGAGTTAAACCATACTTTTGATTGAGCAGTTTTGAAACACTCTGTCTGTAGAAAATGCAACTGGACATTCGTAGCGCTAAGTGGGTAATAGTGGAAAAAAGAATATGTTCAAATATAAACTACACAGAAGCATTGTATGAAACTTCTTTCTGTTCTGTGCATTCAACTAACAGAGTTGAACCTTACTTTTGATTGAGCCGTTCTGAAACACTCTTTCTGTAGAAACTGCAATTGGACATTCTGAGCGCTAAGAGGCCTATATTGGGAAAAAGAATGTCTACAAATAAAAACTACACAGAAGAATTGTGTGAAACTACTTTCTGTTCTGTTTGTTCAACTAAAAGCGTTGAACCTTAGTTTTGATTGTGCCGTTCTGAAACACTCTTTCTGTAGAAAATGCAAGTGGAGATTCGGAGCGCTAAGGGGGTAATAGTGGAAAAAGGAATGTCTCCAAATATAAACTACACAGAATCATTCTGTGAAACTTCTTTCTGATCTGTGCATTCAGCTAACAGAGTTAAACCATACTTTTGATTGAGCAGATCTGAACACTCTTTCTGTAGAAAATGCAACTGGACATTTGGAGCGCTAAGAGAGTAGTAGTGGAAAAAGGAATATATTCAAATATAAACTACACAGAAGCATTCTGTGAAACTTCTTTCTGATCTGAGCATTCAGCTAACAGAGTTAAACCATACTTTTGATTGAGCAGGTTTGAAACACTCTGTCTGTAGAAAATGCAACTGGACATTCGTAGCGCTAAGTGGGTAATAGTGGAAAAAAGAGTATGTTCAAATATAAACTACACAGAAGCATTGTATGAAATTTCTTTCTGTTCTGTGCATTCAACTAACAGAGTTGAACCTTACTTTTGATTGAGCCTTTCTGAAACACTCTTTCTGTAGAAACTGCAATTGGACATTCTGAGCGCTAAGAGGCCTCTATTGGGAAATAAAATATCTTCAAATAAAAACTACACAGAAGCATTGTGTGAAACTTATTTCTGATATGTTCATTAAGCTAACAGAGTTAAACCATACTTTTGATTGCGCAGTTCTGAACACTCTTTCTGTAGAAAATGCAAGTGGACATTCGGAGCGCTAAGAGGGTAATAGTGGAAAAAGGAATATATTCAAATATAAACTACACAGTAGCATTCTGTGAAAATTCTTTCTGTTCTGTGCATTCAACTAACAGAGTTGAACCTTACTTTTGATTGAGCCGTTCTGAAACACTCTTTCTGTAGAAACTGCAATTGGACATGCTAAGCGCTAAGAGGCCTACATTGGGAAAAAGAATATCTTCACATAAAAACTACACAGATGCATTCTGTGAAACTTATTTCTGATCTGTAAATTCAGTTAACAGAGATAAAACATATTTTTGATTGAGCAGTTATGAAACACTCTTTTTGTAGAAAATGCAAGTGGAGATTCGGAGCGCTAAGGGGGTAATAGTGGAAAAAGGAATGTCTTCAAATATAAACTACACAGAATCATTCGGTGAAACTTCTTTCTGATCTGTGCATTCAGCTAACAGAGTTAAACCATACTTTTGATTGAGCAGATCTGAACACTCTTTCTCTAGAAAATGCAACTGGACATTTGGAGCGCTAAGAGCATACTAGTGGAAAAAGGAATATATTCAAATATAAACTACACAGAAGCATTCTGTGAAACTTCTTTCTGATCTGAGCATTCAGCTAACAGAGTTAAACCATACTTTTGATTGAGCAGTTTTGAAACACTCTGTCTGTAGAAAATGCAACTGGACATTCGTAGCTCTAAGTGGGTAATAGTGGAAAAAAGAATATGTTCAAATATAAACTACACAGAAGCATTGTATGAAACTTCTTTCTGTTCTGTGCATTCAACTAACAGAGTTGAACCTTACTGTTGATTGAGCCGTTCTGAAACACTCTTTCTGTAGAAACTGCAATTGGACATTCTGAGCGCTAAGAGGCCTATATTGGGAAAAAGAATGTCTACAAATAAAAACTACACAGAAGAATTGTGTGAAACTTCTTTCTGTTCTGTTTGTTCAACTAAAAGATTTGAACCTTAGTTTTGATTGAGCCGTTCTGAAACACTCTTTCTGTAGAAAATGCAAGTGGAGATTCGGAGAGCTAAGAGAGTAATAGTGGAAAAAGGAATGTCTCCAAATATAAAGTACACAGAATCATTCTGTGAAACTTCTTTCTGATCTGTGCATTCAGGTAACAGAGTTAAACCATACTTTTGATTGAGCAGATCAGAACACTCTTTCTGTAGATAATGCAACTGGACATTTGGAGCGCTAAGAGAGTAGTAGTGGAAAAAGGAATATATTCAAATATAAACTACACAGAAGCATTCTGTGAAACTTCTTTCTGATCTGAGCATTCAGCTAACAGAGTTAAACCATACTTTTGATTGAGCAGTTTTGAAACACTCTGTCTGTAGAAAATGCAAATGGACATTCGTAGCGCTAAGTGGGTAATAGTGGAAAAAAGAATATGTTCAAATATAAAATACACAGAAGCATTGTATGAAACTACTTTCTGTTCTGTGCATTCAACTAACAGAGTTGAACCTTACTTTGATTGAGCCTTTCTGAACCACTCTTTCTGTAGAAACTGCAATTGGACGTTCTGAGCGCTAAGAGGCCTCTATTGGGAAAAATAATATCTTGAAATAAAAACTACACAGAAGCATTGTGTGAAACTTATTTCTGATATGTTCATTAAGCTAACAGAGTTAAACCATACTTTTGATTGCGCAGTTCTGAACACTCTTTCTGAAGAAAATGCAAGTGGACATTCGGAGCGCTAAGAATGTAATAGTGGAAAAAGGAATATATTCAAATATAAACTACACAGTAGCATTCTGTGAAAATACTTTCTGTTCTGTGCATTCAACTAACAGAGTTGAACCTTACTTTTGATTGAGCCGTTCTGAAACACTCTTTCTGTAGAAACTGCAATTGGACATGCTAAGCGCTAAGAGGCCTACATTGGGAAAAAGAATATTTTCAAATAAAAACTACACAGATGCATTCTGTGAAAATTATTTCTGATCTGTAAATTCAGTTAACAGAGATAAAACATATTTTTGATTGAGCAGTTATGAAACACTCTTTTTGTAGAAAATGCAAGTTGAGATTCGGAGCGCTAAGAGGGTAATAGTGGAAAAAGGAATGTCTTCAAATATAAACTACACAGAATCATTCGGTGAAACTTCTTTCTGATCTGTGCATTCAGCTAACAGAGTTAAACCATACTTTTGATTGAGCAGACCTGAACACTCTTTCTGTTGAAAATGCAACTGGACATTTGGAGCGCTAAGAGCGTAGTAGTGGAAAAAGGAATATATTCAAATATAAACTACACAGAAGCATTCTGTGAAACTTCTTTCTGATCTGAGCATTCAGCTAACAGAGTTAAACCATACTTTTGATTGAGCAGTTTTGAAACACTCTGTCTGTAGAAAATGCAACTGGACATTCGTAGCGCTAAGTGGGTAATAGTGGAAAAAAGAATATGTTCAAATATAAACTACACAGAAGCATTGTATGAAACTTCTTTCTGTTCTGTGCATTCAACTAACAGAGTTGAACCTTACTTTTGATTGAGCCGTTCTGAAACACTCTTTCTGTAGAAACTGCAATTGGACATTCTGAGCGCTAAGAGGCCTATATTGGGAAAAAGAATGTCTACAAATAAAAACTACACAGAAGAATTGTGTGAAACTACTTTCTGTTCTGTTTGTTCAACTAAAAGCGTTGAACCTTAGTTTTGATTGTGCCGTTCTGAAACACTCTTTCTGTAGAAAATGCAAGTGGAGATTCGGAGCGCTAAGGGGGTAATAGTGGAAAAAGGAATGTCTCCAAATATAAACTACACAGAATCATTCTGTGAAACTTCTTTCTGATCTGTGCATTCAGCTAACAGAGTTAAACCATACTTTTGATTGAGCAGATCTGAACACTCTTTCTGTAGAAAATGCAACTGGACATTTGGAGCGCTAAGAGAGTAGTAGTGGAAAAAGGAATATATTCAAATATAAACTACACAGAAGCATTCTGTGAAACTTCTTTCTGATCTGAGCATTCAGCTAACAGAGTTAAACCATACTTTTGATTGAGCAGGTTTGAAACACTCTGTCTGTAGAAAATGCAACTGGACATTCGTAGCGCTAAGTGGGTAATAGTGGAAAAAAGAGTATGTTCAAATATAAACTACACAGAAGCATTGTATGAAATTTCTTTCTGTTCTGTGCATTCAACTAACAGAGTTGAACCTTACTTTTGATTGAGCCTTTCTGAAACACTCTTTCTGTAGAAACTGCAATTGGACATTCTGAGCGCTAAGAGGCCTCTATTGGGAAATAAAATATCTTCAAATAAAAACTACACAGAAGCATTGTGTGAAACTTATTTCTGATATGTTCATTAAGCTAACAGAGTTAAACCATACTTTTGATTGCGCAGTTCTGAACACTCTTTCTGTAGAAAATGCAAGTGGACATTCGGAGCGCTAAGAGGGTAATAGTGGAAAAAGGAATATATTCAAATATAAACTACACAGTAGCATTCTGTGAAAATTCTTTCTGTTCTGTGCATTCAACTAACAGAGTTGAACCTTACTTTTGATTGAGCCGTTCTGAAACACTCTTTCTGTAGAAACTGCAATTGGACATGCTAAGCGCTAAGAGGCCTACATTGGGAAAAAGAATATCTTCACATAAAAACTACACAGATGCATTCTGTGAAACTTATTTCTGATCTGTAAATTCAGTTAACAGAGATAAAACATATTTTTGATTGAGCAGTTATGAAACACTCTTTTTGTAGAAAATGCAAGTGGAGATTCGGAGCGCTAAGGGGGTAATAGTGGAAAAAGGAATGTCTTCAAATATAAACTACACAGAAACATTCGGTGAAACTTCTTTCTGATCTGTGCATTCAGCTAACAGAGTTAAACCATACTTTTGATTGAGCAGATCTGAACACTCTTTCTCTAGAAAATGCAACTGGACATTTGGAGCGCTAAGAGCATACTAGTGGAAAAAGGAATATATTCAAATATAAACTACACAGAAGCATTCTGTGAAACTTCTTTCTGATCTGAGCATTCAGCTAACAGAGTTAAACCATACTTTTGATTGAGCAGTTTTGAAACACTCTGTCTGTAGAAAATGCAACTGGACATTCGTAGCTCTAAGTGGGTAATAGTGGAAAAAAGAATATGTTCAAATATAAACTACACAGAAGCATTGTATGAAACTTCTTTCTGTTCTGTGCATTCAACTAACAGAGTTGAACCTTACTGTTGATTGAGCCGTTCTGAAACACTCTTTCTGTAGAAACTGCAATTGGACATTCTGAGCGCTAAGAGGCCTATATTGGGAAAAAGAATGTCTACAAATAAAAACTACACAGAAGAATTGTGTGAAACTTCTTTCTGTTCTGTTTGTTCAACTAAAAGATTTGAACCTTAGTTTTGATTGAGCCGTTCTGAAACACTCTTTCTGTAGAAAATGCAAGTGGAGATTCGGAGAGCTAAGAGAGTAATAGTGGAAAAAGGAATGTCTCCAAATATAAAGTACACAGAATCATTCTGTGAAACTTCTTTCTGATCTGTGCATTCAGGTAACAGAGTTAAACCATACTTTTGATTGAGCAGATCAGAACACTCTTTCTGTAGATAATGCAACTGGACATTTGGAGCGCTAAGAGAGTAGTAGTGGAAAAAGGAATATATTCAAATATAAACTACACAGAAGCATTCTGTGAAACTTCTTTCTGATCTGAGCATTCAGCTAACAGAGTTAAACCATACTTTTGATTGAGCAGTTTTGAAACACTCTGTCTGTAGAAAATGCAAATGGACATTCGTAGCGCTAAGTGGGTAATAGTGGAAAAAAGAATATGTTCAAATATAAAATACACAGAAGCATTGTATGAAACTTCTTTCTGTTCTGTGCATTCAACTAACAGAGTTGAACCTTACTTTTGATTGAGCCTTTCTGAACCACTCTTTCTGTAGAAACTGCAATTGGACGTTCTGAGCGCTAAGAGGCCTCTATTGGGAAAAATAATATCTTGAAATAAAAACTACACAGAAGCATTGTGTGAAACTTATTTCTGATAT
This sequence comes from Symphalangus syndactylus, assembly GCF_028878055.3. NCBI lineage: Eukaryota > Metazoa > Chordata > Mammalia > Primates > Hylobatidae > Symphalangus > Symphalangus syndactylus. The sequence goes on from NC_072433.2 coordinate 9,408,644, forward strand.
GTTCATTAAGCTAACAGAGTTAAACCATACTTTTGATTGCGCAGTTCTGAACACTCTTTCTGAAGAAAATGCAAGTGGACATTCGGAGCGCTAAGAATGTAATAGTGGAAAAAGGAATATATTCAAATATAAACTACACAGTAGCATTCTGTGAAAATACTTTCTGTTCTGTGCATTCAACTAACAGAGTTGAACCTTACTTTTGATTGAGCCGTTCTGAAACACTCTTTCTGTAGAAACTGCAATTGGACATGCTAAGCGCTAAGAGGCCTACATTGGGAAAAAGAATATCTTCAAATAAAAACTACACAGATGCATTCTGTGAAACTTATTTCTGATCTGTAAATTCAGTTAACAGAGATAAAACATATTTTTGATTGAGCAGTTATGAAACACTCTTTTTGTAGAAAATGCAAGTGGAGATTCGGAGCGCTAAGAGGGTAATAGTGGAAAAAGGAATGTCTTCAAATATAAACTACACAGAATCATTCGGTGAAACTTCTTTCTGATCTGTGCATTCAGCTAACAGAGTTAAACCATACTTTTGATTGAGCAGACCTGAACACTCTTTCTGTTGAAAATGCAACTGGACATTTGGAGCGCTAAGAGCGTAGTAGTGGAAAAAGGAATATATTCAAATATAAACTACACAGAAGCATTCTGTGAAACTTCTTTCTGATCTGAGCATTCAGCTAACAGAGTTAAACCATACTTTTGATTGAGCAGTTTTGAAACACTCTGTCTGTAGAAAATGCAACTGGACATTCGTAGCGCTAAGTGGGTAATAGTGGAAAAAGAATATGTTCAAATATAAACTACACAGAAGCATTGTATGAAACTTCTTTCTGTTCTGTGCATTCAACTAACAGAGTTGAACCTTACTTTTGATTGAGCCGTTCTGAAACACTATTTCTGTAGAAACTGCAATTGGACATTCTGAGCGCTAAGAGGCCTATATTGGGAAAAAGAATGTCTACATATAAAAACTACACAGAAGAATTGTGTGAAACTACTTTCTGTTCTGTTTGTTCAACTAAAAGCGTTGAACCTTAGTTTTGATTGAGCCGTTCTGAAACACTCTTTCTGTAGAAAATGCAAGTGGAGATTCAGAGCGCTAAGGGGGTAATAGTGGAAAAAGGAATGTCTCCAAATATAAACTACACAGAATCATTCTGTGAAACTTCTTTCTGATCTGTGCATTCAGCTAACAGAGTTAAACCATACTTTTGATTGAGCAGATCTGAACACTCTTTCTGTAGAAAATGCAACTGGACATTTGGAGCGCTAAGAGAGTAGTAGTGGAAAAAGGAATATATTCAAATATAAACTACACAGAAGCATTCTGTGAAACTTCTTTCTGATCTGAGCATTCAGCTAACAGAGTTAAACCATACTTTTGATTGAGCAGGTTTGAAACACTCTGTCTGTAGAAAATGCAACTGGACATTCGTAGCGCTAAGTGGGTAATTGTGGAAAAAAGAATATGTTCAAATATAAACTACACAGAAGCAGTGTATGAAACTTCTTTCTGTTCTGTGCATTCAACTAACAGAGTTGAACCTTACTTTTGATTGAGCCTTTCTGAAACACTCTTTCTGTAGAAACTGCAATTGGACATTCTGAGCGCTAAGAGGCTTATATTGGGAAAAATAATATCTTCAAATAAAAACTACACAGAAGCATTGTGTGAAACTTATTTCTGATATGTTCATTAAGCTAACAGAGTTAAACCATACTTTTGATTGCGCAGTTCTGAACACTCTTTCTGTAGAAAATGCAAGTGCACATTCGGAGCGCTAAGATGGTAATAATGGAAAAAGGAATATATTCAAATATAAACTACACAGTAGCATTCTGTGAAAATTCTTTCTGTTCTGTGCATTCAACTAACAGAGTTGAACCTTACTTTTGATTGAGCCGTTCTGAAACACTCTTTCTGTAGAAACTGCAATTGGATATGCTAAGCGCTAAGAGGCCTACATTGGGAAAAAGAATATCTTCAAATAAAAACTACACAGATGCATTCTGTGAAACTTATTTCTGATCTGTAAATTCAGTTAACAGAGATAAAACATATTTTTGATTGAGCAGTTATGAAACACGCTTTTTGTAGAAAATGCAAGTGGAGATTCGGAGCGCTAAGAGGGTAATAGTGGAAAAAGGAATGTCTTCAAATATAAACTACACAGAATCATTCGGTGAAACTTCTTTCTGATCTGTGCATTCAGCTAACAGAGTTAAACCATACTTTTGATTGAGCAGATCTGAACTCTCTTTCTGTAGAAAATGCAACTGGACATTTGGAGCGCTAAGAGCGTAGTAGTGGAAAAAGGAATATATTCAAATATAAACTACACAGAAGCATTCTGTGAAACTTCTTTCTGATCTGAGCATTCAGCTAACCGAGTTAAACCATACTTTTGATTGAGCAGTTTTGAAACACTCTGTCTGTAGAAAATGCAACTGGACATTCGTAGCGCTAAGTGGGTAATAGTGGAAAAAAGACTATGTTCAAATATAAACTACACAGAAGCAGTGTATGAAACTTCTTTCTGTTCTGTGCATTCAACTAACAGAGTTGAACCTTACTTTTGATTGAGCCTTTCTGAAACACTCTTTCTGTAGAAACTGCAATTGGACATTCTGAGCGCTAAGAGGCCTATAATGGGAAAAATAATATCTTCAAATAAAAACTACACAGAAGCATTGTGTGAAACTTAATTCTGATATGTTCATTAAGCTAACAGAGTTAAACCATACTTTTGATTGCGCAGTTCTGAACACTCTTTCTGTAGAAAATGCAAGTGGACATTCGGAGCGCTAAGAGGGTAATAGTGGAAAAAGGAATATATTCAAATATAAACTACACAGAAGCATTCTGTGAAACTTCTTTCTGATCTGAGAATTCACCTAACAGAGTTAAACCATACTTTTGATTGAGCAGTTTTGAAACACTCTGTCTGTACAAAATGCAACTGGACATTCGTAGCGCTAAGTTGGTAATAGTGGAAAAAAGAACATGTTCAAATATAAACTACACAGAAGCATTGTATGAAACTTCTTTCTGTTCTGTGCATTCAACTAACAGAGTTGAACCTTACTTTTGATTGAGCCGTTCTGACACACTCTTTCTGTAGAAACTGCAATTGGACATTCTGAGCGCTAAGAGGCCTATATTGGGAAAAAGAATGTCTACAAATAAAAACTACACAGAAGAATTGTGTGAAACTACTTTCTGTTCTGTTTGTTCAACTAAAAGCGTTGAACCTTAGTTTTGATTGAGCCGTTCTGAAACACTCTTTCTGTAGAAAATGCAAGTGGAGATTCGGAGCGCTAAGGGGGTAATAGTGGAAAAAGGAATGTCTCCAAATATAAACTACACAGAATCATTCTGTGAAACTTCTTTCTGATCTGTGCATTCAGCTAACAGAGTTAAACCATACTTTTGATTGAGCAGATCTGAACACTCTTTCTGTAGAAAATGCAACTGGACATTTGGAGCGCTAAGAGAGTAGTAGTGGAAAAAGGAATATATTCAAATATAAACTACACAGAAGCATTCTGTGAAACTTCTTTCTGATCTGAGCATTCAGCTAACAGAGTTAAACCATACTTTTGATTGAGCAGGTTTGAAACACTCTGTCTGTAGAAAATGCAACTGGACATTCGTAGCGCTAAGTGGGTAATAGTGGAAAAAAGAGTATGTTCAAATATAAACTACACAGAAGCATTGTATGAAATTTCTTTCTGTTCTGTGCATTCAACTAACAGAGTTGAACCTTACTTTTGATTGAGCCTTTCTGAAACACTCTTTCTGTAGAAACTGCAATTGGACATTCTGAGAGCTAAGAGGCCTCTATTGGGAAATAAAATATCTTCAAATAAAAACTACACAGAAGCATTGTGTGAAACTTATTTCTGATATGTTCATTAAGCTAACAGAGTTAAACCATACTTTTGATTGCGCAGTTCTGAACACTCTTTCTGTAGAAAATGCAAGTGGACATTCGGAGCGCTAAGAGGGTAATAGTGGAAAAAGGAATATATTCAAATATAAACTACACAGTAGCATTCTGTGAAAATTCTTTCTGTTCTGTGCATTCAACTAACAGAGTTGAACCTTACTTTTGATTGAGCCGTTCTGAAACACTCTTTCTGTAGAAATTGCAATTGGACATGCTAAGCGCTAAGAGGCCTACATTGGGAAAAAGAATATGTTCACATAAAAACTACACAGATGCATTCTGTGAAACTTATTTCTGATCTGTAAATTCAGTTAACAGAGATAAAACATATTTTTGATTGAGCAGTTATGAAACACTCTTTTTGTAGAAAATGCAAGTGGAGATTCGGAGCGCCAAGAGGGTAATAGTGGAAAAAGGAATGTCTTCAAATATAAACTACACAGAATCATTCGGTGAAACTTCTTTCTGATCTGTGCATTCAGCTAACAGAGTTAAACCATACTTTTGATTGAGCAGATCTGAACACTCTTTCTCTAGAAAATGCAACTGGACATTTGGAGCGCTAAGAGCATAGTAGTGGAAAAAGGAATATATTCAAATATAAACTACACAGAGGCATTCTGTGAAACTTCTTTCTGATCTGAGCATTCAGCTAACAGAGTTAAACCATACTTTTGATTGAGCAGTTTTGAAACACTCTGTCTGTAGTAAATGCAACTGGACATTCGTAGCGCTAAGTGGGTAATAGTGGAAAAAAGAATATGTTCAAATATAAACTACACAGAAGCATTGTATGAAACTTCTTTCTGTTCTGTGCATTCAACTAACAGAGTTGAACCTTACTGTTGATTGAGCCGTTCTGAAACACTCTTTCTGTAGAAACTGCAATTGGATATTCTGAGCGCTAAGAGGCCTATATTGGGAAAAAGAATGTCTACAAATAAAAACTACACAGAAGAATTGTGTGAAACTTCTTTCTGTTCTGTTTGTTCAACTAAAAGATTTGAACCTTAGTTTTGATTGAGCCGTTCTGAAACACTCTTTCTGTAGAAAATGCAAGTGGAGATTCGGAGAGCTAAGAGGGTAATAGTGGAAAAAGGAATGTCTCCAAATATAAAGTACACAGAATCATTCTGTGAAACTTCTTTCTGATCTGTGCATTCAGGTAACAGAGTTAAACCATACTTTTGATTGAGCAGATCAGAACACTCTTTCTGTAGATAATGCAACTGGACATTTGGAGCGCTAAGAGAGTAGTAGTGGAAAAAGGAATATATTCAAATATAAACTACACAGAAGCATTCTGTGAAACTTCTTTCTGATCTGAGCATTCAGCTAACAGAGTTAAACCATACTTTTGATTGAGCAGTTTTGAAACACTCTGTCTGTAGAAAATGCAACTGGACATTCGTAGCGCTAAGTGGGTAATAGTGGAAAAAAGAATATGTTCAAATATAAAATACACAGAAGCATTGTATGAAACTTCTTTCTGTTCTGTGCATTCAACTAACAGAGTTGAACCTTACTTTTGATTGAGCCTTTCTGAACCACTCTTTCTGTAGAAACTGCAATTGGACGTTCTGAGCGCTAAGAGGCCTCTATTGGGAAAAATAATATCTTGAAATAAAAACTACACAGAAGCATTGTGTGAAACTTATTTCTGATATGTTCATTAAGCTAACAGAGTTAAACCATACTTTTGATTGCGCAGTTCTGAACACTCTTTCTGAAGAAAATGCAAGTGGACATTCGGAGCGCTAAGAGGGTAATAGTGGAAAAAGGAATATATTCAAATATAAACTACACAGTAGCATTCTGTGAAAATACTTTCTGTTCTGTGCATTCAACTAACAGAGTTGAACCTTACTTTTGATTGAGCCGTTCTGAAACACTCTTTCTGTAGAAACTGCAATTGGACATGCTAAGCGCTAAGAGGCCTACATTGGGAAAAAGAATATCTTCAAATAAAAACTACACAGATGCATTCTGTGAAACTTATTTCTGATCTGTAAATTCAGTTAACAGAGATAAAACATATTTTTGATTGAGCAGTTATGAAACACTCTTTTTGTAGAAAATGCAAGTTGAGATTCGGAGCGCTAAGAGGGTAATAGTGGAAAAAGGAATGTCTTCAAATATAAACTACACAGAATCATTCGGTGAAACTTCTTTCTGATCTGTGCATTCAGCTAACAGAGTTAAACCATACTTTTGATTGAGCAGATCTGAACACTCTTTCTGTAGAAAATGCAACTGGACATTTGGAGCGCTAAGAGCGTAGTAGTGGAAAAGGGAATATATTCAAATATAAACTACACAGAAGCCTTCTGTGAAACTTCTTTCTGATCTGAGCATTCAGCTAACAGAGTTAAACCATACCTTTGATTGAGCAGTTTTGAAACACTCTGTCTGTAGAAAATGCAACTGGACATTCGTAGCGCTAAGTGGGTAATAGTGGAAAAAAGAATATGTTCAAATATAAACTACACAGAAGCATTGTATGAAACTTCTTTCTGTTCTGTGCATTCAACTAACAGAGTTGAACCTTACTTTTGATTGAGCCGTTCTGAAACACTCTTTCTGTAGAAACTGCAATTGGACATTCTGAGCGCTAAGAGGCCTATATTGGGAAAAAGAATGTCTACAAATAAAAACTACACAGAAGAATTGTGTGAAACTTCTTTCTGTTCTGTTTGTTCAACTAAAAGAGTTGAACCTTAGTTTTGATTGAGCCGTTCTGAAACACTCTTTCTGTAGAAACTGCAATTGGACATTCTGAGCGCTAAGAGGCCTATATTGGGAAAAATAATATCTTCAAATAAAAACTACACAGAAGCATTGTGTGAAACTTAATTCTGATATGTTCATTAAGCTAACAGAGTTAAACCATACATTTGATTGTGTAGTTCTGAACACTCTTTCTGTAGAAAATGCAAGTGGACATTCGGAGCGCTAAGAGGGTAATAGTGGAAAAAGGAATATTTCCAAATATAAACTACACAGTAGCATTCTGTGAAAATACTTTCTGTTCTGTGCATTCAACTAACAGAGTTGAACCTTACTTTTGATTGAGCCGTTCTGAAACACTCTTTCTGAAGAAACTGCAATTGGACATGCTAAGCGCTAAGAGGCCTACATTGGGAAAAAGAATATCTTCAAATAAAAACTACACAGATGCATTCTGTGAAACTTATTTCTGATCTGTAAATTCAGTTAACAGAGATAAAACATATTTTTGATTGAGCAGTTATGAAACACTCTTTTTGTAGAAAATGCAAGTGGAGATTCGGAGCGCTAAGGGGGTAATAGTGGAAAAAGGAATGTCTTCAAATATAAACTACACAGAATCATTCGGTGAAACCTCTTTCTGATCTGTGCATTCAGCTAACAGCGTTAAACCATACTTTTGATTGAGCAGATCTGAACACTCTTTCTGTTGAAAATGCAACTGGAGATTTGGAGCGCTAAGAGCGTAGTAGTGGAAAAAGTAATATATTCAAATATAAACTACACAGAAGCATTCTGTGAAACTTCTTTCTGATCTGAGCATACAGCTAACAGAGTTAAACCATACTTTTGATTGAGCAGTTTTGAAACACTCTGTCTGTAGAAAATGCAACTGGACATTCGTAGCGCTAAGTTGGTAATAGTGGAAAAAAGAATATGTTCAAATATAAACTACACAGAAGCATTGTATGAAACTTCTTTCTGTTCTGTGCATTCAACTAACAGAGTTGAACCTTACTTTTGATTGAGCCGTTCTGAAACACTCTTTCTGTAGAAACTGCAATTGGACATTCTGAGCGCTAAGAGGCCTCTATTGGGAAAAATAATATCTTCAAATAAAAACTACACAGAAGCATTGTGTGAAACTTATTTCTGATATGTTCATTAAGCTAACAGAGTTAAACCATACTTTTGATTGCGCAGTTCTGAACACTCTTTCTGTAGAAAATGCAAGTGGACATTCGGAGCGCTAAGAGGGTAATAGTGGAAAAAGGAATATATTCAAATATAAACTACACAGTAGCATTCTGTGAAAATTCTTTCTGTTCTGTGCATTCAACTAACAGAGTTGAACCTTACTTTTGATTGAGCCGTTCTGAAACACTCTTTCTGTAGAAACTGCAATTGGACATTCTGAGCGCTAAGAGGCCTATATTGGGAAAAAGAATGTCTACAAATAAAAACTACACAGAAGAATTGTGTGAAACTTCTTTCTGTTCTGTTTGTTCAACTAAAAGAGTTGAACCTTAGTTTTGATTGAGCCGTTCTGAAACACTCTTTCTGTAGAAAATGCAAGTGGAGATTCGGAGCGCTAAGAGGGTAATAGTGGAAAAAGGAATGTCTCCAAATATAAACTACACAGAATCATTCTGTGAAACTTCTTTCTGATCTGTGCATTCAGCTAACAGAGTTAAACCATACTTTTGATTGAGCAGATCTGAACACTCTTTCTGTAGAAAATGCAACTGGACATTTGGAGCGCTAAGAGAGTAGTAGTGGAAAAAGGAATATATTCAAATATAAACTACACAGAAGCATTCTGTGAAACTTCATTCTGATCTGAGCATTCAGCTAACAGAGTTAAACCATAATTTTGATTGAGCAGTTTTGAAACACTCTGTCTGTATAAAATGCAACTGGACATTCGTAGCACTATGTGGATAATAGTGGAAAAAAGAATATGTTCAAATATAAACTACACAGAAGCATTGTATGAAACTTCTTTCTGTTCTGTGCATTCAACTAACAGAGTTGAACCTTACTTTTGATTGAGCCTTTCTGAAACACTCTTTCCGTAGAAACTGCAATTGGACTTTCTGAGCGCTAAGAGGCCTATATTGGGAAAAATAATATCTTCAAATAAAAACTACACAGAAGCATTGTGTGAAACTTATTTCTGATATGTTCATTAAGCTAACAGAGTTAAACCATACTTTTGATTGCGCAGTTCTGAACACTCTTTCTGTAGAAAATGCAAGTGGACATTCGGAGCGCTAAGAGGGTAATAGTGGAAAAAGGAATATATTCAAATATAAACTACACAGTAGCATTCTGTGAAAATTCTTTCTGTTCTGTGCATTCAACAAACAGAGTTGAACCTTACTTTTGATTGAGCCGTTCTGAAACACTCTTTCTGTAGAAACTGCAATTGGACATGCTAAGCGCTAAGAGGCCTACATTGGGAAAAAGAATATCTTCAAATAAAAACTACACAGATGCATTCTGTGAAACTTATTTCTGATCTGTAAATTCAGTTAACAGAGATAAAACATATTTTTGATTGAGCAGTTATGAAACACTCTTTTTGTAGAAAATGCAAGTGGAGATTCGGAGCGCTAAGAGGGTAATAGTGGAAAAAGGAATGTCTTCAAATATAAACTACACAGAATCATTCGGTGAAACTTCTTTCTGATCTGTGCATTCAGCTAACAGAGTTAAACCATACTTTTGATTGAGCAGATCTGAACACTCTTTCTGTAGAAAATGCAACTGGACATTTGGAGCGCTAAGAGCGTAGTAGTGGAAAAAGTAATATATTCAAATATAAACTACACAGAAGCATTCTGTGAAACTTCTTTCTGATCTGAGCATTCAGCTAACAGAGTTAAACCATACTTTTGATTGAGCAGTTTTGAAACACTCTGTCTGTAGAAAATGCAACTGTACATTCGTAGCGCTAAGTGGGTAATAGTGGAAAAAAGAATATGTTCAAATATAAACTACACAGAAGCATTGTATGAAACTTCTTTCTGTTCTGTGCATTCAACTAACAGAGTTGAACCTTACTTTTGATTGAGCCGTTCTGAAACACTCTTTCTGTAGAAACTGCAATTGGACATTCTGAGCGCTAAGAGGCCTATATTGGGAAAAAGAATGTCTACAAATAAAAACTACACAGAAGAATTGTGTGAAACTTCTTTCTGTTCTGTTTGTTCAACTAAAAGAGTTGAACCTTAGTTTTGATTGAGCCGTTCTGAAACACTCTTTCTGTAGAAAATGCAAGTGGAGATTCGGAGCGCTAAGAGGGTAATAGTGGAAAAAGGAATGTCTCCAAATATAAACTACACAGAATCATTCTGTGAAACTTCTTTCTGATCTGGGCATTCAGCTAACAGGGTTAAACTATACTTTTGATTGAGCAGATCTGAACTCTCTTTCTGTAGAAAATGCAACTGGACATTTGGAGCGCTAAGAGAGTAGTAGTGGAAAAAGGAATATATTCAAATATAAACTACACAGAAGGATTCTGTGAAACTTCTTTCTGATCTGAGCATTCAGCTAACAGAGTTAAACCATACTTTTGATTGAGCAGTTTTGAAACACTCTGTCTGTAGAAAATGCAACTGGACATTCGTAGCGCTAAGTGGGTAATTGTGGAAAAAAGAATATGTTCAAATATAAACTACACAGAAGCAGTGTATGAAACTTCTTTCTGTTCTGTGCATTCAACTAACAGAGTTGAACCTTACTTTTGATTGAGCCTTTCTGAAACACTCTTTCTGTAGAAACTGCAATTGGACATTCTGAGCGCTAAGAGGCCTATATTGGGAAAAATAATATCTTCAAATAAAAACTACACAGAAGCATTGTGTGAAACTTATTTCTGATATGTTCATTAAGCTAACAGAGTTAAACCATACTTTTGATTGCGCAGTTCTGAACACTCTTTCTGTAGAAAATGCAAGGGCACATTCGGAGCGCTAAGAGGGTAATAGTGGAAAAAGGAATATATTCAAATATAAACTACACAGTAGCATTCTGTGAAAATTCTTTCTGTTCTGTGCATTCAACTAACAGAGTTGAACCTTACTTTTGATTGAGCCGTTCTGAAACACTCTTTCTGTAGAAACTGCAAATGGACATGCTAAGCGCTAAGAGGCCTACATTGGGAAAAAGAATATCTTCAAATAAAAACTACACAGATGCATTCTGTGAAACTTATTTCTGATCTGTAAATTCAGTTAACAGAGATAAAACATATTTTTGATTGAGCAGTTATGAAACACTCTTTTTGTAGAAAATGCAATTGGAGATTCGGAGCGCTAAGAGGGTAATAGTGGAAAAAGGAATGTCTCCAAATATAAACTACACAGAATCATTCTGTGAAACTTCTTTCTGATCTGGGCATTCAGCTAACAGGGTTAAACTATACTTTTGATTGAGCAGATCTGAACTCTCTTTCTGTAGAAAATGCAACTGGACATTTTGAGCGCTAAGAGAGTAGTAGTGGAAAAAGGAATATATTCAAATATAAACTACACAGAAGGATTCTGTGAAACTTCTTTCTGATCTGAGCATTCAGCTAACAGAGTTAAACCATACTTTTGATTGAGCAGTTTTGAAACACTCTGTCTGTAGAAAATTCAACTGGACATTCGTAGCGCTAAGTGGGTAATTGTGGAAAAAATAATATGTTCAAATATAAACTACACAGAAGCAGTGTATGAAACTTCTTTCTGTTCTGTGCATTCAACTAACAGAGTTGAACCTTACTTTTGATTGAGCCTTTCTGAAACACTCTTTCTGTAGAAACTGCAATTGGACATTCTGAGCGCTAAGAGGCCTATATTGGGAAAAATAATATCTTCAAATAAAAACTACACAGAAGCATTGTGTGAAACTTATTTCTGATATGTTCATTAAGCTAACAGAGTTAAACCATACTTTTGATTGCGCAGTTCTGAACACTCTTTCTGTAGAAAATGCAAGTGCACATTCGGAGCGCTAAGAGGGTAATAGTGGAAAAAGGAATATATTCAAATATAAACTACACAGTAGCATTCTGTGAAAATTCTTTCTGTTCTGTGCATTCAACTGACAGAGTTGAACCTTACTTTTGATTGAGCCGTTCTGAAACACTCTTTCTGTAGAAACTGCAATTGGACATGCTAAGCGCTAAGAGGCCTACATTGGGAAAAAGAATATCTTCAAATAAAAACTACACAGATGCATTCTGTGAAACTTATTTCTGATCTGTAAATTCAGTTAACAGAGATAAAACATATTTTTGATTGAGCAGTTATGAAACACTCTTTTTGTAGAAAATGCAAGTGGAGATTCGGAGCGCTAAGAGGGTAATAGTGGAAAAAGGAATGTCTTCAAATATAAACTACACAGAATCATTCGGTGAAACATATTTCTGATCTGTGCATTAAGCTAACAGAGTTAAACCATACTTTTGATTGAGCAGATCTGAACACTCTTTCTGTAGAAAATGCAACTGGACATTTGGAGCGCTAAGAGCGTAGTAGTGGAAAAAGGAATATATTCAAATATAAACTACACAGAAGCATTCTGTGAAACTTCTTTCTGATCTGAGCATTCAGCTAACAGAGTTAAACCATACTTTTGATTGAGCAGTTTTGAAACACTCTGTCTGTAGAAAATGCAACTGGACATTCGTAGCGCTAAGTGGGTAATAGTGGAAAAAAGAATATGTTCAAATAGAAACTACACAGAAGCATTGTATGAAACTTCTTTCTGTTCTGTGCATTCAACTAACAGAGTTGAACCTTACTTTTGATTGAGCCTTTCTGAAACACTCTTTCTGTAGAAACTGCAATTGGACATTCTGAGCGCTAAGAGGCCTATAATGGGAAAAATAATATCTTCAAATAAAAACTACACAGAAGCATTGTGTGAAACTTATTTCTGATATGTTCATTAAGCTAACAGAGTTAAACCATACTTTTGATTGCGCAGTTCTGAACACTCTTTCTGTAGAAAATGCAAGTGGACATTCGGAGCGCTAAGAGGGTAATAGTGGAAAAAGGAATGTCTCCAAATATAAACTACACAGAATCATTCTGTGAAACTTCTTTCTGATCTGGGCATTCAGCTAACAGGGTTAAACTATACTTTTGATTGAGCAGATCTGAACTCTCTTTCTGTAGAAAATGCAACTGGACATTTGGAGCGCTAAGAGAGTAGTAGTGGAAAAAGGAATATATTCAAATATAAACTACACAGAAGGATTCTGTGAAACTTCTTTCTGATCTGAGCATTCAGATAACAGAGTTAAACCATACTTTTGATTGAGCAGTTTTGAAACACTCTGTCTGTAGAAAATGCAACTGGACATTCGTAGCGCTAAGTGGGTAATAGTGGAAAAAAGAATATGTTCAAATAGAAACTACACAGAAGCATTGTATGAAACTTCTTTCTGTTCTGTGCATTCAACTAACAGAGTTGAACCTTATTTTTGATTGAGCCGTTCTGAAACACTCTTTCTGTAGAAACTGCAATTGGACATTCTGAGCGCTAAGAGGCCTATATTGGGAAAAAGAATGTCTACAAATAAAAACTACACAGAAGAATTGTGTGAAACTTCTTTCTGTTCTGTTTGTTCAACTAAAAGAGTTGAACCTTAGTTTTGATTGAGCCTTTCTGAAACACTCTTTCTGTAGAAAATGCAATGGAGATTCGGAGCGCTAAGAGGGTAATAGTGGAAAAAGGAATATATTCAAATATAAACTACACAGTAGCATTCTGTGAAAATTCTTTCTGTTCTGTGCATTCAGCTAACAGAGTTGAACCTCACTTTTGATTGAGCCGTTCTGAAACACTCTTTCTGTAGAAACTGCAATTGGACATGCTAAGCGCTAAGAGGCCTACATTGGGAAAAAGAATATCTTCAAATAAAAACTACACAGATGCATTCTGTGAAACTTATTTCTGATCTGTAAATTCAGTTAACAGAGATAAAACATATTTTTGATTGAGCAGTTATGAAACACGCTTTTTGTAGAAAATGCAAGTGGAGATTCGGAGCGCTAAGAGGGTAATAGTGGAAAAAGGAATGTCTTCAAATATAAACTACACAGAATCATTCGGTGAAACTTCTTTCTGATCTGTGCATTCAGCTAACAGAGTTAAACCATACTTTTGATTGAGCAGATCTGAACACTCTTTCTGTAGAAAATGCAACTGGACATTTGGAGCACTAAGAGCGTAGTAGTGGAAAAAGGAATATATTCAAATATAAACTACACAGAAGCATTCTGTGAAACTACTTTCTGATCTGAGCATTCAGCTAACAGAGTTAAACCATACTTTTGATTGAGCAGTTTTGAAACACTCTGTCTGTAGAAAATGCAACTGGACATTCGTAGCGCTAAGTGGGTAATAGTGGAAAAAAGAATATGTTCAAATATAAACTACACAGAAGCAGTGTATGAAACTTCTTTCTGTTCTGTGCATTCAACTAACAGAGTTGAACCTTACTTTTGATTGAGCCTTTCTGAAACACTCTTTCTGTAGAAACTGCAATTGGACATTCTGAGCGCTAAGAGGCCTATAATGGGAAAAATAATATCTTCAAATAAAAACTACACAGAAGCATTGTTTGAAACTTATTTCTGATATGTTCATTAAGCTAACAGAGTTAAACCATACTTTTGATTGCGCAGTTCTGAACACTCTTTCTGTAGAAAATGCAAGTGGACATTCGGAGCGCTAAGAGTGTAATAGTGGAAAAAGGAATATATTCAAATATAAACTACACAGTAGCATTCTGTGACAATTCTTTCTGTTCTGTGCATTCAACTAACAGAGTTGAACCTTACTTTTGATTGAGCCGTTCTGAAACACTCTTTCTGTAGAAACTGCAATTGGACATGCTAAGCGCTAAGAGGCCTACATTGGGAAAAAGAATATCTTCAAATAAAAACTACACAGATGCATTCTGTGAAACTTATTTCTGATCTGTAAATTCAGTTAACAGAGATAAAACATATTTTTGATTTAGCAGTTATGAAACCCTCTTTTTGTAGAAAATGCAAGTGGAGATTCGGAGCGCTAAGAGGGTAATAGTGGCAAAAGGAATGTCTTCAAATATAAACTACACAGAATCATTCGGTGAAACTTCCTTCTGATCTGTGCATTCAGCTAACAGAGTTAAACCATACTTTTGATTGAGCAGATCTGAACACTCTTTCTGTAGAAAATGCAACTGGACATTTGGAGCGCTAAGAGCGTAGTAGTGGAAAAAGGAATATATTCAAATATAAACTACACAGAAGCATTCTGTGAAACTTCTTTCTGATCTGAGCATTCAGCTAACAGAGTTAAACCATACTTTTGATTGAGCAGTTTTGAAACACTCTGTCTGTAGAAAATGCAACTGGACATTCGTAGCGCTAAGTGGGTAATAGTGGAAAAAAGAATATGTTCAAATATAAACTACACAGAAGCATTGTATGAAACTTCTTTCTGTTCTGTGCATTCAACTAACAGAGTTGAACCTTACTTTTGATTGAGCCTTTCTGAAACACTCTTTCTGTAGAAACTGCAATTGGACATTCTGAGCGCTAAGAGGCCTATAATGGGAAAAATAATATCTTCAAATAAAAACTACACAGAAGAATTGTGTGAAACTTATTTCTGATATGTTCATTAAGCTAACAGAGTTTAACCATACTTTTGATTGCGCAGTTCTGAACACTCTTTCTGTAGAAAATGCAAGTGAACATTCGGAGCGCTAAGAGGGTAATAGTGGAAAAAGGAATATATTCAAATATAAACTACACAGTAGCATTCTGTGAAAATTCTTTCTGTTCTGTGCATTCAACTAACAGAGTTGAACCTTACTTTTGATTGAGCCGTTCTGAAACACTCTTTCTGTAGAAACTGCAATTGGACATGCTAAGCGCTAAGAGGCCTACATTGGGAAAAAGAATATCTTCAAATAAAACTACACAGATGCATTCTGTGAAACTTATTTCTGATCTGTAAATTCAGTTAACAGAGATAAAACATATTTTTGATTGAGCAGTTATGAAACACTCTTTTTGTAGAAAATGCAAGTGGAGATTCGGAGCGCTAAGAGGGTAATAGTGGAAAATGGAATGTCTTCAAATATAAACTACACAGAATCATTCGGTGAAACTTCATTCTGATCTGTGCATTCAGCTAACAGAGTTAAACCATACTTTTGATTGAGCAGATCTGAACACTCTTTCTGTAGAAAATGCAACTGGACATTTGGAGCGCTAAGAGCGTACTAGTGGAAAAAGGAATATATTCAAATATAAACTACACAGAAGCATTCTGTGAAACTTCTTTCTGATCTGAGCATTCAGCTAACAGAGTTAAACCATACTTTTGATTGAGCAGTTTTGAAACACTCTGTCTGTAGAAAATGCAACTGGACATTCGTAGCGCTAAGTGGGTAATAGTGGAAAAAAGAATATGTTCAAATATAAACTACACAGAAGCATTGTATGAAACTTCTTTCTGTTCTGTGCATTCAACTAACAGAGTTGAACCTTACTTTTGATTGAGCCTTTCTGAAACACTCTTTCTGTAGAAACTGCAATTGGACATTCTGAGTGCTAAGAGGCCTATAATGGGAAAAATAATATCTTCAAATAAAAACTACACAGAAGCATTGTGTGAAACTTATTTCTGATATGTTCATTAAGCTAACAGAGTTAAACCATACTTTTGATTGCGCAGTTCTGAACACTCTTTCTGTAGAAAATGCAAGTGGACATTCGGAGCGCTAAGAGGGTAATAGTGGAAAAAGGAATGTCTCCAAATATAAACTACACAGAATCATTCTGTGAAACTTCTTTCTGATCTGGGCATTCAGCTAACAGGGTTAAACTATACTTTTGATTGAGCAGATCTGAACTCTCTTTCTGTAGAAAATGCAACTGGACATTTGGAGCGCTAAGAGAGTAGTAGTGGAAAAAGGAATATATTCAAATATAAACTACACAGAAGGATTCTGTGAAACTTCTTTCTGATCTGAGCATTCAGCTAACAGAGTTAAACCATACTTTTGATTGAGCAGTTTTGAAACACTCTGTCTGTAGAAAATTCAACTGGACATTCGTAGCGCTAAGTGGGTAATTGTGGAAAAAAGAATATGTTCAAATATAAACTACACAGAAGCAGTGTATGAAACTTCTTTCTGTTCTGTGCATTCAACTAACAGATTTGAACCTTACTTTTGATTGAGCCTTTCTGAAACACTCTTTCTGTAGAAACTGCAATTGGACATTCTGAGCGCTAAGAGGCCTATATTGGGAAAAATAATATCTTCAAATAAAAACTACACAGAAGCATTGTGTGAAACTTATTTCTGATATGTTCATTAAGCTAACAGAGTTAAACCATACTTTTGATTGCGCAGTTCTGAACACTCTTTCTGTAGAAAATGCAAGTGCACATTCGGAGCGCTAAGAGGGTAATAGTGGAAAAAGGAATATATTCAAATATAAACTACACAGTAGCATTCTGTGAAAATTCTTTCTGTTCTGTGCATTCAACTGACAGAGTTGAACCTTACTTTTGATTGAGCCGTTCTGAAACACTCTTTCTGTAGAAACTGCAATTGGACATGCTAAGCGCTAAGAGGCCTACATTGGGAAAAAGAATATCTTCAAATAAAAACTACACAGATGCATTCTGTGAAACTTATTTCTGATCTGTAAATTCAGTTAACAGAGATAAAACATATTTTTGATTGAGCAGTTATGAAACACGCTTTTTGTAGAAAATGCAAGTGGAGATTCGGAGCGCTAAGAGGGTAATAGTGGAAAAAGGAATGTCTTCAAATATAAACTACACAGAATCATTCGGTGAAACTTCTTTCTGATCTGTGCATTCAGCTAACAGAGTTAAACCATACTTTTGATTGAGCAGATCTGAACACTCTTTCTGTAGAAAATGCAACTGGACATTTGGAGCACTAAGAGCGTAGTAGTGGAAAAAGGAATATATTCAAATATAAACTACACAGAAGCATTCTGTGAAACTACTTTCTGATCTGAGCATTCAGCTAACAGAGTTAAACCATACTTTTGATTGAGCAGTTTTGAAACACTCTGTCTGTAGAAAATGCAACTGGACATTCGTAGCGCTAAGTGGGTAATAGTGGAAAAAAGAATATGTTCAAATATAAACTACACAGAAGCAGTGTATGAAACTTCTTTCTGTTCTGTGCATTCAACTAACAGAGTTGAACCTTACTTTTGATTGAGCCTTTCTGAAACACTCTTTCTGTAGAAACTGCAATTGGACATTCTGAGCGCTAAGAGGCCTATAATGGGAAAAATAATATCTTCAAATAAAAACTACACAGAAGCATTGTTTGAAACTTATTTCTGATATGTTCATTAAGCTAACAGAGTTAAACCATACTTTTGATTGCGCAGTTCTGAACACTCTTTCTGTAGAAAATGCAAGTGGACATTCGGAGCGCTAAGAGGGTAATAGTGGAAAAAGGAATATATTCAAATATAAACTACACAGTAGCATTCTGTGACAATTCTTTCTGTTCTGTGCATTCAACTAACAGAGTTGAACCTTACTTTTGATTGAGCCGTTCTGAAACACTCTTTCTGTAGAAACTGCAATTGGACATGCTAAGCGCTAAGAGGCCTACATTGGGAAAAAGAATATCTTCAAATAAAAACTACACAGATGCATTCTGTGAAACTTATTTCTGATCTGTAAATTCAGTTAACAGAGATAAAACATATTTTTGATTTAGCAGTTATGAAACCCTCTTTTTGTAGAAAATGCAAGTGGAGATTCGGAGCGCTAAGAGGGTAATAGTGGCAAAAGGAATGTCTTCAAATATAAACTACACAGAATCATTCGGTGAAACTTCCTTCTGATCTGTGCATTCAGCTAACAGAGTTAAACCATACTTTTGATTGAGCAGATCTGAACACTCTTTCTGTAGAAAATGCAACTGGACATTTGGAGCGCTAAGAGCGTAGTAGTGGAAAAAGGAATATATTCAAATATAAACTACACAGAAGCATTCTGTGAAACTTCTTTCTGATCTGAGCATTCAGCTAACAGAGTTAAACCATACTTTTGATTGAGCAGTTTTGAAACACTCTGTCTGTAGAAAATGCAACTGGACATTCGTAGCGCTAAGTGGGTAATAGTGGAAAAAAGAATATGTTCAAATATAAACTACACAGAAGCATTGTATGAAACTTCTTTCTGTTCTGTGCATTCAACTAACAGAGTTGAACCTTACTTTTGATTGAGCCTTTCTGAAACACTCTTTCTGTAGAAACTGCAATTGGACATTCTGAGCGCTAAGAGGCCTATAATGGGAAAAATAATATCTTCAAATAAAAACTACACAGAAGAATTGTGTGAAACTTATTTCTGATATGTTCATTAAGCTAACAGAGTTTAACCATACTTTTGATTGCGCAGTTCTGAACACTCTTTCTGTAGAAAATGCAAGTGAACATTCGGAGCGCTAAGAGGGTAATAGTGGAAAAAGGAATATATTCAAATATAAACTACACAGTAGCATTCTGTGAAAATTCTTTCTGTTCTGTGCATTCAACTAACAGAGTTGAACCTTACTTTTGATTGAGCCGTTCTGAAACACTCTTTCTGTAGAAACTGCAATTGGACATGCTAAGCGCTAAGAGGCCTACATTGGGAAAAAGAATATCTTCAAATAAAAACTACACAGATGCATTCTGTGAAACTTATTTCTGATCTGTAAATTCAGTTAACAGAGATAAAACATATTTTTGATTGAGCAGTTATGAAACACTCTTTTTGTAGAAAATGCAAGTGGAGATTCGGAGCGCTAAGAGGGTAATAGTGGAAAATGGAATGTCTTCAAATATAAACTACACAGAATCATTCGGTGAAACTTCATTCTGATCTGTGCATTCAGCTAACAGAGTTAAACCATACTTTTGATTGAGCAGATCTGAACACTCTTTCTGTAGAAAATGCAACTGGACATTTGGAGCGCTAAGAGCGTACTAGTGGAAAAAGGAATATATTCAAATATAAACTACACAGAAGCATTCTGTGAAACTTCTTTCTGATCTGAGCATTCAGCTAACAGAGTTAAACCATACTTTTGATTGAGCAGTTTTGAAACACTCTGTCTGTAGAAAATGCAACTGGACATTCGTAGCGCTAAGTGGGTAATAGTGGAAAAAAGAATATGTTCAAATATAAACTACACAGAAGCATTGTATGAAACTTCTTTCTGTTCTGTGCATTCAACTAACAGAGTTGAACCTTACTTTTGATTGAGCCTTTCTGAAACACTCTTTCTCTAGAAACTGCAATTGGACATTCTGAGTGCTAAGAGGCCTATAATGGGAAAAATAATATCTTCAAATAAAAACTACACAGAAGCATTGTGTGAAACTTATTTCTGATATGTTCATTAAGCTAACAGAGTTAAACCATACTTTTGATTGCGCAGTTCTGAACACTCTTTCTGTAGAAAATGCAAGTGGACATTCGGAGCGCTAAGAGGGTAATAGTGGAAAAAGGAATGTCTCCAAATATAAACTACACAGAATCATTCTGTGAAACTTCTTTCTGATCTGGGCATTCAGCTAACAGGGTTAAACTATACTTTTGATTGAGCAGATCTGAACTCTCTTTCTGTAGAAAATGCAACTGGACATTTGGAGCGCTAAGAGAGTAGTAGTGGAAAAAGGAATATATTCAAATATAAACTACACAGAAGGATTCTGTGAAACTTCTTTCTGATCTGAGCATTCAGCTAACAGAGTTAAACCATACTTTTGATTGAGCAGTTTTGAAACACTCTGTCTGTAGAAAATTCAACTGGACATTCGTAGCGCTAAGTGGGTAATTGTGGAAAAAAGAATATGTTCAAATATAAACTACACAGAAGCAGTGTATGAAACTTCTTTCTGTTCTGTGCATTCAACTAACAGATTTGAACCTTACTTTTGATTGAGCCTTTCTGAAACACTCTTTCTGTAGAAACTGCAATTGGACATTCTGAGCGCTAAGAGGCCTATATTGGGAAAAATAATATCTTCAAATAAAAACTACACAGAAGCATTGTGTGAAACTTATTTCTGATATGTTCATTAAGCTAACAGAGTTAAACCATACTTTTGATTGCGCAGTTCTGAACACTCTTTCTGTAGAAAATGCAAGTGCACATTCGGAGCGCTAAGAGGGTAATAGTGGAAAAAGGAATATATTCAAATATAAACTACACAGTAGCATTCTGTGAAAATTCTTTCTGTTCTGTGCATTCAACTGACAGAGTTGAACCTTACTTTTGATTGAGCCGTTCTGAAACACTCTTTCTGTAGAAACTGCAATTGGACATGCTAAGCGCTAAGAGGCCTACATTGGGAAAAAGAATATCTTCAAATAAAAACTACACAGACGCATTCTGTGAAACTTATTTCTGATCTGTAAATTCAGTTAACAGAGTTAAAACATATTTTTGATTGAGCAGTTATGAAACACTCTTTTTGTAGAAAATGCAAGTGGAGATTCGGAGCGCTAAGAAGGTAATAGTGGAAAAAGGAATGTCTTCAAATATAAACTACACAGAATCATTCGGTGAAACTCCTTTCTGATCTGTGCATTCAGCTAACAGAGTTAAACCATACTTTTGATAGAGCAGATCTGAACACTCTTTCTGTAGAAAATGCAATTGGACGTTTGGAGCACTAAGAGAGTAGTAGTGAAAAAAGGAATATATTCAAATAAAAACTACACAGAAGCATTCTGTGAAACTTCTTTCTGATCTGAGCATTCAGCTAACAGAGTTAAACCATACTTTTGATTGAGCAGTTTTGAAACACTCTGTCTGTAGAAAATGCAACTGGACATTCGTAGCGCTAAGTGGGTAATAGTGGAAAAAAGAATATGTTCAAATATAAACTACACAGAAGCATTGTATGAAACTTCTTTCTGTTCTGTGCATTCAACTAACAGAGTTGAACCTTACTTTTGATTGAGCCTTTCTGAAACACTCTTTCTGTAGAAACTGCAATTGGACATTCTGAGCGCTAAGAGGCCTATAATGGGAAAAATAATATCTTCAAATAAAAACTACACAGAAGCATTGTGTGAAACTTATTTCTGATATGTTCATTAAGCTAACAGAGTTAAACCATACTTTTGATTGCGCAGTTCTGAACACTCTTTCTGTAGAAAATGCAAGTGGACATTCGGAGCGCTAAGAGGGTAATAGTGGAAAAAGGAATGTCTCCAAATATAAACTACACAGAATCATTCTGTGAAACTTCTTTCTGATCTGGGCATTCAGCTAACAGGGTTAAACTATACTTTTGATTGAGCAGATCTGAACTCTCTTTCTGTAGAAAATGCAACTGGACATTTGGAGCGCTAAGAGAGTAGTAGTGGAAAAAGGAATATATTCAAATATAAACTACACAGAAGGATTCTGTGAAACTTCTTTCTGATCTGAGCATTCAGCTAACAGAGTTAAACCATACTTTTGATTGAGCAGTTTTGAAACACTCTGTCTGTAGAAAATTCAACTGGACATTCGTAGCGCTAAGTGGGTAATTGTGGAAAAAAGAATATGTTCAAATATAAACTACACAGAAGCAGTGTATGAAACTTCTTTCTGTTCTGTGCATTCAACTAACAGATTTGAACCTTACTTTTGATTGAGCCTTTCTGAAACACTCTTTCTGTAGAAACTGCAATTGGACATTCTGAGCGCTAAGAGGCCTATATTGGGAAAAATAATATCTTCAAATAAAAACTACACAGAAGCATTGTGTGAAACTTATTTCTGATATGTTCATTAAGCTAACAGAGTTAAACCATACTTTTGATTGCGCAGTTCTGAACACTCTTTCTGTAGAAAATGCAAGTGCACATTCGGAGCGCTAAGAGGGTAATAGTGGAAAAAGGAATATATTCAAATATAAACTACACAGTAGCATTCTGTGAAAATTCTTTCTGTTCTGTGCATTCAACTGACAGAGTTGAACCTTACTTTTGATTGAGCCGTTCTGAAACACTCTTTCTGTAGAAACTGCAATTGGACATGCTAAGCGCTAAGAGGCCTACATTGGGAAAAAGAATATCTTCAAATAAAAACTACACAGATGCATTCTGTGAAACTTATTTCTGATCTGTAAATTCAGTTAACAGAGTTAAAACATATTTTTGATTGAGCAGTTATGAAACACTCTTTTTGTAGAAAATGCAAGTGGAGATTCGGAGCGCTAAGAAGGTAATAGTGGAAAAAGGAATGTCTTCAAATATAAACTACACAGAATCATTCGGTGAAACTCCTTTCTGATCTGTGCATTCAGCTAACAGAGTTAAACCATACTTTTGATAGAGCAGATCTGAACACTCTTTCTGTAGAAAATGCAATTGGACGTTTGGAGCACTAAGAGAGTAGTAGTGAAAAAAGGAATATATTCAAATAAAAACTACACAGAAGCATTCTGTGAAACTTCTTTCTGATCTGAGCATTCAGCTAACAGAGTTAAACCATACTTTTGATTGAGCAGTTTTGAAACACTCTGTCTGTAGAAAATGCAACTGGACATTCGTAGCGCTAAGTGGGTAATAGTGGAAAAAAGAATATGTTCAAATATAAACTACACAGAAGCATTGTATGAAACTTCTTTCTGTTCTGTGCATTCAACTAACAGAGTTGAACCTTACTTTTGATTGAGCCTTTCTGAAACACTCTTTCTGTAGAAACTGCAATTGGACATTCTGAGCGCTAAGAGGCCTATAATGGGAAAAATAATATCTTCAAATAAAAACTACACAGAAGCATTGTGTGAAACTTATTTCTGATATGTTCATTAAGCTAACAGAGTTAAACCATACTTTTGATTGCGCAGTTCTGAACACTCTTTCTGTAGAAAATGCAAGTGGACATTCGGAGCGCTAAGAGGGTAATAGTGGAAAAAGGAATGTCTCCAAATATAAACTACACAGAATCATTCTGTGAAACTTCTTTCTGATCTGGGCATTCAGCTAACAGGGTTAAACTATACTTTTGATTGAGCAGATCTGAACTCTCTTTCTGTAGAAAATGCAACTGGACATTTGGAGCACTAAGAGAGTAGTAGTGGAAAAAGGAATATATTCAAATATAAACTACACAGAAGGATTCTGTGAAACTTCTTTCTGATCTGAGCATTCAGCTAACAGAGTTAAACCATACTTTTGATTGAGCAGTTTTGAAACACTCTGTCTGTAGAAAATTCAACTGGACATTCGTAGCGCTAAGTGGGTAATTGTGGAAAAAAGAATATGTTCAAATATAAACTACACAGAAGCAGTGTATGAAACTTCTTTCTGTTCTGTGCATTCAACTAACAGATTTGAACCTTACTTTTGATTGAGCCTTTCTGAAACACTCTTTCTGTAGAAACTGCAATTGGACATTCTGAGCGCTAAGAGGCCTATATTGGGAAAAATAATATCTTCAAATAAAAACTACACAGAAGCATTGTGTGAAACTTATTTCTGATATGTTCATTAAGCTAACAGAGTTAAACCATACTTTTGATTGCGCAGTTCTGAACACTCTTTCTGTAGAAAATGCAAGTGCACATTCGGAGCGCTAAGAGGGTAATAGTGGAAAAAGGAATATATTCAAATATAAACTACACAGTAGCATTCTGTGAAAATTCTTTCTGTTCTGTGCATTCAACTGACAGAGTTGAACCTTACTTTTGATTGAGCCGTTCTGAAACACTCTTTCTGTAGAAACTGCAATTGGACATGCTAAGCGCTAAGAGGCCTACATTGGGAAAAAGAATATCTTCAAATAAAAACTACACAGATGCATTCTGTGAAACTTATTTCTGATCTGTAAATTCAGTTAACAGAGTTAAAACATATTTTTGATTGAGCAGTTATGAAACACTGTTTTTGTAGAAAATGCAAGTGGAGATTCGGAGCGCTAAGAAGGTAATAGTGGAAAAAGGAATGTCTTCAAATATAAACTACACAGAATCATTCGGTGAAACTCCTTTCTGATCTGTGCATTCAGCTAAAAGAGTTAAACCATACTTTTGATTGAGCAGATCTGAACACTCTTTCTGTAGAAAATGCAACTGGACATTTGGAGCGCTAAGAGCGTAGTAGTGGAAAAAGGAATATAATCAAATATAAACTACACAGAAGCATTCTGTGAAACTACTTTCTCATCTGAGCATTCAGCTAACAGAGTTAAACCATACTTTTGATTGAGCAGTTTTGAAACACTCTGTCTGTAGAAAATGCAACTGGACATTCGTAGCGCTAAGTGGGTAATAGTGGAAAAAAGAATATGTTCAAATATAAACTACACAGAAGCATTGTATGAAACTTCTTTCTGTTCTGTGCATTCAACTAACAGAGTTGAACCTTACTTTTGATTGAGCCTTTCTGAAACACTCTTTCTGTAGAAACTGCAATTGGACATTCTGAGCGCTAAGAGGCCTATAATGGGAAAAATAATATCTTCAAATAAAAACTACACAGAAGAGTTGTATGAAACTTATTTCTGATATGTTCATTAAGCTAACAGAGTTTAACCATACTTTTGATTGCGCAGTTCTGAACACTCTTTCTGTAGAAAATGCAAGTGGACATTCGGAGCGCTAAGAGGGTAATAGTGGAAAAAGGAATATATTCAAATATAAACTACACAGTAGCATTCTGTGAAAATTCTTTCTGTTCTGTGCATTCAACTAACAGAGTTGAACCTTACTTTTGATTGAGCCGTTCTGAAACACTCTTTCTGTAGAAACTGCAATTGGACATGCTAAGCGCTAAGAGGCCTACATTGGGAAAAAGAATATCTTCAAATAAAAACTACACAGATGCATTCTGTGAAACTTATTTCTGATCTGTAAATTCAGTTAACAGAGATAAAACATATTTTTGATTGAGCAGTTATGAAACACACTTTTTGTAGAAAATGCAAGTGGAGATTCGGAGCGCTAAGAGGGTAATAGTGGAAAAAGGAATGTCTTCAAATATAAACTACACAGAATCATTCGGTGAAACATCTTTCTGATCTGTGCATTCAGCTAACAGAGTTAAACCATACTTTTGATTGAGCAGATCTGAACACTCTTTCTGTAGAAAATGCAACTGGACATTTGGAGCGCTAAGAGCGTAGTAGTGGAAAAAGGAATATATTCAAATATAAACTACACAGAAGCATTCTGTGAAACTTCTTTCTGATCTGAGCATTCAGCTAACAGAGTTAAACCATACTTTTGATTGAGCAGTTTTGAAACACTCTGTCTGTAGAAAATGCAACTGGACATTCGTAGCGCTAAGTGGGTAATAGTGGAAAAAAGAATATGTTCAAATAGAAACTACACAGAAGCATTGTATGAAACTTCTTTCTGTTCTGTGCATTCAACTAACAGAGTTGAACCTTATTTTTGATTGAGCCGTTCTGAAACACTCTTTCTGTAGAAACTGCAATTGGACATTCTGAGCGCTAAGAGGCCTATATTGGGAAAAAGAATGTCTACAAATAAAAACTACACAGAAGAATTTTGTGAAACTTCTTTCTGTTCTGTTTGTTCAACTAAAAGAGTTGAACCTTAGTTTTGATTGAGCCTTTCTGAAACACTCTTTCTGTAGAAAATGCAATGGAGATTCGGAGCGCTAAGGGGGTAATAGTGGAAAAAGGAATATATTCAAATATAAACTACACAGTAGCATTCTGTGAAAATTCTTTCTGTTCTGTGCATTCAGCTAACAGAGTTGAACCTCACTTTTGTTTGAGCCGTTCTGAAACACTCTTTCTGTAGAAACTGCAATTGGACATGCTAAGCGCTAAGAGGCCTACATTGGGAAAAAGTATATCTTCAAATAAAAACTACACAGATGCATTATGTGAAACTTATTTCTGATCTGTAAATTCAGTTAACAGAGATAAAACATATTTTTGATTGAGCAGTTATGAAACACGCTTTTTGTAGAAAATGCAAGTGGAGATTCGGAGCGCTAAGAGGGTAATAGTGGAAAAAGGAATGTCTTCAAATATAAACTACACAGAATCATTCGGTGAAACTTCTTTCTGATCTGTGCATTCAGCTAACAGAGTTAAACCATACTTTTGATTGAGCAGATCTGAACACTCTTTCTGTAGAAAATGCAACTGGACATTTGGAGCACTAAGAGCGTAGTAGTGGAAAAAGGAATATATTCAAATATAAACTACACAGAAGCATTCTGTGAAACTACTTTCTGATCTGAGCATTCAGCTAACAGAGTTAAACCATACTTTTGATTGAGCAGTTTTGAAACACTCTGTCTGTAGAAAATGCAACTGGACATTCGTAGCGCTAAGTGGGTAATAGTGGAAAAAAGAATATGTTCAAATATAAACTACACAGAAGCAGTGTATGAAACTTCTTTCTGTTCTGTGCATTCAACTAACAGAGTTGAACCTTACTTTTGATTGAGCCTTTCTGAAACACTCTTTCTGTAGAAACTGCAATTGGACATTCTGAGCGCTAAGAGGCCTATAATGGGAAAAATAATAACTTCAAATAAAAACTACACAGAAGCATTGTTTGAAACTTATTTCTGATATGTTCATTAAGCTAACAGAGTTAAACCATACTTTTGATTGCGCAGTTCTGAACACTCTTTCTGTAGAAAATGCAAGTGGACATTCGGAGCGCTAAGAGGGTAATAGTGGAAAAAGGAATATATTCAAATATAAACTACACAGTAGCATTCTGTGAAAATTCTTTCTGTTCTGTGCATTCAACTAACAGAGTTGAACCTTACTTTTGATTGAGCCGTTCTGAAACACTCTTTCTGTAGAAACTGCAATTGGACATGCTAAGCGCTAAGAGGCCTACATTGGGAAAAAGAATATCTTCAAATAAAAACTACACAGATGCATTCTGTGAAACATATTTCTGATCTGTAAATTCAATTAACAGAGATAAAACATATTTTTGATTGAGCAGTTATGAAACACTCTTTTTGTAGAAAATGCAAGTGGAGATTCGGAGCGCTAAGAGGGTAATAGTGGAAAAAGGAATGTCTTCAAATATAAAATACACAGAATCATTCGGTGAAACTTCCTTCTGATCTGTGCATTCAGCTAACAGAGTTAAACCATACTTTTGATTGAGCAGATCTGAACACTCTTTCTGTAGAAAATGCAACTGGACATTTGGAGCGCTAAGAGCGTAGTAGTGGAAAAAGGAATATATTCAAATATAAACTACACAGAAGCATTCTGTGAAACTTCTTTCTGATCTGAGCATTCAGCTAACAGAGTTAAACCATACTTTTGATTGAGCAGTTTTGAAACACTCTGTCTGTAGAAAATGCAACTGGACATTCGTAGCGCTAAGTGGGTAATAGTGGAAAAAAGAATATGTTCAAATAGAAACTACACAGAAGCATTATATGAAACTTCTTTCTCTTCTGTGCATTCAACTAACAGAGTTGAACCTTATTTTTGATTGAGCCGTTCTGAAACACTCTTTCTGTAGAAACTGCAATTGGACATTCTGAGCGCTAAGAGGCCTATATTGGGAAAAAGAATGTCTACAAATAAAAACTACACAGAAGAATTGTGTGAAACTTCTTTCTGTTCTGTTTGTTCAACTAAAAGAGTTGAACCTTAGTTTTGATTGAGCCTTTCTGAAACATTCTTTCTGTAGAAAATGCAATGGAGATTCGGAGCGCTAAGAGGGTAATAGTGGAAAAAGGAATATATTGAAATATAAACTACACAGTAGCATTCTGTGAAAATTCTTTCTGTTCTGTGCATTCAGCTAACAGAGTTGAACATGACTTTTGATTGAGCCGTTCTGAAACACTCTTTCTGTAGAAACTGCAATTGGACATGCTAAGCGCTAAGAGGCCTACATTGGGAAAAAGAATATCTTCAAATAAAAACTACACAGATGCATTCTGCGAAACTTATTTCTGATCTGTAAATTCAGTTAACAGAGATAAATCATATTTTTGATTGAGCAGTTATGAAACACGCTTTTTGTAGAAAATGCAAGTGGAGATTCGGAGCGCTAAGAGGGTAATAGTGGAAAAAGGAATGTCTTCAAATATAAACTACACAGAAGCATTCTGTGAAACTTCTTTCTGATCTGAGCATTCAGCTAACAGAGTTAAACCATACTTTTGATTGAGCAGTTTTGAAACACTCTGTCTGTAGAAAATGCAACTGGACATTCGTAGCGCTAAGTGGGTAATAGTGGAAAAAAGAATATGTTCAAATATAAACTACACAGAAGCAGTGTATGAAACTTCTTTCTGTTCTGTGCATTCAACTAACAGAGTTGAACCTTACTTTTGATTGAGCCTTTCTGAAACACTCTTTCTGTAGAAACTGCAATTGGACATTCTGAGCGCTAAGAGGCCTATAATGGGAAAAATAATATCTTCAAATAAAAACTACACAGAAGCATTGTGTGAAACTTATTTCTGATATGTTCATTAAGCTAACAGAGTTGAACCATACTTTTGATTGCGCAGTTCTGAACACTCTTTCTGTAGAAAATTCAAGTGGACATTCGGAGCGCTAAGAGGGTAATAGTGGAAAAAGGAATATATTCAAATATAAACTACACAGTAGCATTCTGTGAAAATTCTTTCTGTTCTGTGCATTCAACTAACAGAGTTGAACCTTACTTTTGATTGAGCCGTTCTGAAACACTCTTTCTGTAGAAACTGCAATTGGACATGCTAAGCGCTAAGAGGCCTACATTGGGAAAAAGAATATCTTCAAATAAAAACTACACAGATGCATTCTGTGAAACTTATTTCTGATCTGTAAATTCAGTTAACAGAGATAAAACATATTTTTGATTGAGCAGTTATGAAACACTCTTTTTGTAGAAAATGCAAGTGGAGATTCGGAGCGCTAAGAGGGTAATAGTGGAAAAAGGAATGTCTTCAAATATAAACTACACAGAATCATTCGGTGAAACTTCCTTCTGATCTGTGCATTCAGCTAACAGAGTTAAACCATACTTTTGATTGAGCAGATCTGAACACTCTTTCTGTAGAAAATGCAACTGGACATTTGGAGCGCTAAGAGCGTAGTAGTGGAAAAAGGAATATATTCAAATATAAACTACACAGAAGCATTCTGTGAAACTTCTTTCTGATCTGAGCATTCAGCTAACAGAGTTAAACCTTACTTTTGATTGAGCAGTTTTGAAACACTCTGTCTGTAGAAAATGCAACTGGACATTCGTAGCGCTAAGTGGGTAATAGTGGAAAAAAGAATATGTTCAAATATAAACTACACAGAAGCATTGTATGAAACTTCTTTCTGTTCTGTGCATTCAACTAACAGAGTTGAACCTTACTTTTGATTGAGCCGTTCTGAAACACTCTTTCTGTAGAAACTGCAATTGGACATTCTGAGCGCTAAGAGGCCTATATTGGGAAAAAGAATGTCTACAAATAAAAACTACACAGAAGAATTGTGTGAAACTTCTTTCTGTTCAGTTTGTTCAACTAAAAGAGTTGAACATTAGTTTTGATTGAGCCGTTCTGAAACACTCTTTCTGTAGAAAATGCAATGGAGATTCGGAGCGCTAAGAGGGTAATAGTGGAAAAAGGAATATATTCAAATATAAACTACACAGTAGCATTCTGTGAAAATTCTTTCTGTTCTGTGCATTCAGCTAACAGAGTTGAACCTTACTTTTGATTGAGCCGTTCTGAAACACTCTTTGTGTAGAAACTGCAATTGGACATGCTAAGCGCTAAGATTCCTACATTGGGAAAAAGTATATCTTCAAATAAAAACTACACAGATGCATTCTGTGAAACTTATTTCTGATCTGTAAATTCAGTTAACAGAGATAAAACATATTTTTGATTGAGCAGTTATGAAACACGCTTTTTGTAGAAAATGCAAGTGGGGATTCGGAGCGCTAAGAGGGTAATAGTGGAAAAAGGAATGTCTTCAAATATAAACTACACAGAATCATTCGGTGAAACTTCTTTCTGATCTGTGCATTCAGCTAACAGAGTTAAACCATACTTTTGACTGAGCAGATCTGAACACTCTTTCTGTAGAAAATGCAACTGGACATTTGGAGCGCTAAGAGCGTAGTAGTGGAAAAAGGAATATATTCAAATATAAACTACACAGAAGCATTCTGTGAAACTTCTTTCTGATCTGAGCATTCAGCTAACAGAGTTAAACCATACTTTTGATTGAGCAGTTTTGAAACACTCTGTCTGTAGAAAATGCAACTGGACATTCGTAGCGCTAAGTGGGTAATAGTGGAAAAAAGAATATGTTCAAATATAAACTACACAGAATCATTGTATGAAACTTCTTTCTGTTCTGTGCATTCAACTAACAGAGTTGAACCTTACTTTTGATTGAGCCTTTCTGAAACACTCTTTCTGTAGAAAGTGCAATTGGACATTCTGAGCGCTAAGAGGCCTATAATGGGAAAAATAATATCTTCAAATAAAAACTACACAGAAGCATTGTGTGAAACTTATTTCTGATATGTTCATTAAGCTAACAGAGTTAAACCATACTTTTGATTGCGCAGTTCTGAACACTCTTTCTGTAGAAAATGCAAGTGGACATTCGGAGCGCTAAGAGGGTAATAGTGGAAAAAGAAATATATTCAACTATAAACTACACAGTAGCATTCTGTGAAAATTCTTTCTGTTCTGTGCATTCAACTAACAGAGTTGAACCTTACTTTTGATTGAGCCGTTCTGAAACACTCTTTCTGTAGAAACTGCAATTGGACATGCTAAGCGCTAAGAGGCCTACATTGGGAAAAAGAATATCTTCAAATAAAAACTACACAGATGCATTCTGTGAAACTTATTTCTGATCTGTAAATTCAATTAACAGAGATAAAACATATTTTTGATTGAGCAGTTATGAAACACTCTTTTTGTAGAAAATGCAAGTGGAGATTCGGAGCGCTAAGAGGGTAATAGTGGAAAAAGGAATGTCTTCAAATATAAACTACACAGAATCATTCGGTGAAACTTCCTTCTGATCTGTGCATTCAGCTAACAGAGTTAAACCATACTTTTGATTGAGCAGATCTGAACACTCTTTCTGTAGAAAATGCAACTGGACATTTGGAGCGCTAAGAGCGTAGTAGTGGAAAAAGGAATATATTCAAATATAAACTACACAGAAGCATTCTGTGAAACTTCTTTCTGATCTGAGCATTCAGCTAACAGAGTTAAACCATACTTTTGATTGAGCAGTTTTGAAACACTCTGTCTGTAGAAAATGCAACTGGACATTCGTAGCGCTAAGTGGGTAATAGTGGAAAAAAGAATATGTTCAAATAGAAACTACACAGAAGCATTATATGAAACTTCTTTCTCTTCTGTGCATTCAACTAACAGAGTTGAACCTTATTTTTGATTGAGCCGTTCTGAAACACTCTTTCTGTAGAAACTGCAATTGGACATTCTGAGCGCTAAGAGGCCTATATTGGGAAAAAGAATGTCTACAAATAAAAACTACACAGAAGAATTGTGTGAAACTTCTTTCTGTTCTGTTTGTTCAACTAAAAGAGTTGAACCTTAGTTTTGATTGAGCCTTTCTGAAACACTCTTTCTGTAGAAAATGCAATGGAGATTCGGAGCGCTAAGAGGGTAATAGTGGAAAAAGGAATATATTGAAATATAAACTACACAGTAGCATTCTGTGAAAATTCTTTCTGTTCTGTGCATTCAGCTAACAGAGTTGAACATGACTTTTGATTGAGCCGTTCTGAAACACTCTTTCTGTAGAAACTGCAATTGGACATGCTAAGCGCTAAGAGGCCTACATTGGGAAAAAGAATATCTTCAAATAAAAACTACACAGATGCATTCTGCGAAACTTATTTCTGATCTGTAAATTCAGTTAACAGAGATAAATCATATTTTTGATTGAGCAGTTATGAAACACGCTTTTTGTAGAAAATGCAAGTGGAGATTCGGAGCGCTAAGAGGGTAATAGTGGAAAAAGGAATGTCTTCAAATATAAACTACACAGAATCATTCGGTGAAACTTCTTTCTGATCTGTGCATTCAGCTAACAGAGTTAAACCATACTTTTGATTGAGCAGATCTGAACACTCTTTCTGTAGAAAATGCAACTGGACATTTGGAGCACTAAGAGCGTAGTAGTGGAAAAAGGAATATATTCAAATATAAACTACACAGAAGCATTCTGTGAAACTTCTTTCTGATCTGAGCATTCAGCTAACAGAGTTAAACCATACTTTTGATTGAGCAGTTTTGAAACACTCTGTCTGTAGAAAATGCAACTGGACATTCGTAGCGCTAAGTGGGTAATAGTGGAAAAAAGAATATGTTCAAATATAAACTACACAGAAGCAGTGTATGAAACTTCTTTCTGTTCTGTGCATTCAACTAACAGAGTTGAACCTTACTTTTGATTGAGCCTTTCTGAAACACTCTTTCTGTAGAAACTGCAATTGGACATTCTGAGCGCTAAGAGGCCTATAATGGGAAAAATAATATCTTCAAATAAAAACTACACAGAAGCATTGTGTGAAACTTATTTCTGATATGTTCATTAAGCTAACAGAGTTGAACCATACTTTTGATTGCGCAGTTCTGAACACTCTTTCTGTAGAAAATTCAAGTGGACATTCGGAGCGCTAAGAGGGTAATAGTGGAAAAAGGAATATATTCAAATATAAACTACACAGTAGCATTCTGTGAAAATTCTTTCTGTTCTGTGCATTCAACTAACAGAGTTGAACCTTACTTTTGATTGAGCCGTTCTGAAACACTCTTTCTGTAGAAACTGCAATTGGACATGCTAAGCGCTAAGAGGCCTACATTGGGAAAAAGAATATCTTCAAATAAAAACTACACAGATGCATTCTGTGAAACTTATTTCTGATCTGTAAATTCAGTTAACAGAGATAAAACATATTTTTGATTGAGCAGTTATGAAACACTCTTTTTGTAGAAAATGCAAGTGGAGATTCGGAGCGCTAAGAGGGTAATAGTGGAAAAAGGAATGTCTTCAAATATAAACTACACAGAATCATTCGGTGAAACTTCCTTCTGATCTGTGCATTCAGCTAACAGAGTTAAACCATACTTTTGATTGAGCAGATCTGAACACTCTTTCTGTAGAAAATGCAACTGGACATTTGGAGCGCTAAGAGCGTAGTAGTGGAAAAAGGAATATATTCAAATATAAACTACACAGAAGCATTCTGTGAAACTTCTTTCTGATCTGAGCATTCAGCTAACAGAGTTAAACCTTACTTTTGATTGAGCAGTTTTGAAACACTCTGTCTGTAGAAAATGCAACTGGACATTCGTAGCGCTAAGTGGGTAATAGTGGAAAAAAGAATATGTTCAAATATAAACTACACAGAAGCATTGTATGAAACTTCTTTCTGTTCTGTGCATTCAACTAACAGAGTTGAACCTTACTTTTGATTGAGCCGTTCTGAAACACTCTTTCTGTAGAAACTGCAATTGGACATTCTGAGCGCTAAGAGGCCTATATTGGGAAAAAGAATGTCTACAAATAAAAACTACACAGAAGAATTGTGTGAAACTTCTTTCTGTTCTGTTTGTTCAACTAAAAGAGTTGAACATTAGTTTTGATTGAGCCGTTCTGAAACACTCTTTCTGTAGAAAATGCAATGGAGATTCGGAGCGCTAAGAGGGTAATAGTGGAAAAAGGAATATATTCAAATATAAACTACACAGTAGCATTCTGTGAAAATTCTTTCTGTTCTGTGCATTCAGCTAACAGAGTTGAACCTTACTTTTGATTGAGCCGTTCTGAAACACTCTTTGTGTAGAAACTGCAATTGGACATGCTAAGCGCTAAGATTCCTACATTGGGAAAAAGTATATCTTCAAATAAAAACTACACAGATGCATTCTGTGAAACTTATTTCTGATCTGTAAATTAAGTTAACAGAGATAAAACATATTTTTGATTGAGCAGTTATGAAACACGCTTTTTGTAGAAAATGCAAGTGGGGATTCGGAGCGCTAAGAGGGTAATAGTGGAAAAAGGAATGTCTTCAAATATAAACTACACAGAATCATTCGGTGAAACTTCTTTCTGATCTGTGCATTCAGCTAACAGAGTTAAACCATACTTTTGACTGAGCAGATCTGAACACTCTTTCTGTAGAAAATGCAACTGGACATTTGGAGCGCTAAGAGCGTAGTAGTGGAAAAAGGAATATATTCAAATATAAACTACACAGAAGCATTCTGTGAAACTTCTTTCTGATCTGAGCATTCAGCTAACAGAGTTAAACCATACTTTTGATTGAGCAGTTTTGAAACACTCTGTCTGTAGAAAATGCAACTGGACATTCGTAGCGCTAAGTGGGTAATAGTGGAAAAAAGAATATGTTCAAATATAAACTACACAGAATCATTGTATGAAACTTCTTTCTGTTCTGTGCATTCAACTAACAGAGTTGAACCTTACTTTTGATTGAGCCTTTCTGAAACACTCTTTCTGTAGAAAGTGCAATTGGACATTCTGAGCGCTAAGAGGCCTATAATGGGAAAAATAATATCTTCAAATAAAAACTACACAGAAGCATTGTGTGAAACTTATTTCTGATATGTTCATTAAGCTAACAGAGTTAAACCATACTTTTGATTGCGCAGTTCTGAACACTCTTTCTGTAGAAAATGCAAGTGGACATTCGGAGCGCTAAGAGGGTAATAGTGGAAAAAGAAATATATTCAACTATAAACTACACAGTAGCATTCTGTGAAAATTCTTTCTGTTCTGTGCATTCAACTAACAGAGTTGAACCTTACTTTTGATTGAGCCGTTCTGAAACACTCTTTCTGTAGAAACTGCAATTGGACATGCTAAGCGCTAAGAGGCCTACATTGGGAAAAAGAATATCTTCAAATAAAAACTACACAGATGCATTCTGTGAAACTTATTTCTGATCTGTAAATTCAGTTAACAGAGATAAAACATATTTTTGATTGAGCAGTTATGAAACACTCTTTTTGTAGAAAATGCAAGTGGAGATTCGGAGCGCTAAGAGGGTAATAGTGGAAAAAGGAATGTCTTCAAATATAAACTACACAGAATCATTCGGTGAAACTTCTTTCTGATCTGTGCATTCAGCTAACAGAGTTAAACCATACTTTTGATTGAGCAGATCTGAACACTCTTTCTGTAGAAAATGCAACTGGACATTTGGAGCGCTAAGAGCGTAGTAGTGGAAAAAGGAATATATTCAAATATAAACTACACAGAAGCATTCTGTGAAACTTCTTTCTGATCTGAGCATTCAGCTAACAGAGTTAAACCATACTTTTGATTGAGCAGTTTTGAAACACTCTGTCTGTAGAAAATGCAACTGGACATTCGTAGCGCTAAGTGGGTAATAGTGGAAAAAAGAATATGTTCAAATAGAAACTACACAGAAGCATTGTATGAAACTTCTTTCTGTTCTGTGCATTCAACTAACAGAGTTGAACCTTACTTTTGATTGAGCCGTTCTGAAACACTCTTTCTGTAGAAACTGCAATTGGACATTCTGAGCGCTAAGAGGCCTATATTGGGAAAAAGAATGTCTACAAATAAAAACTACACAGAAGAATTGTGTGAAACTTCTTTCTGTTCTGTTTGTTCAACTAAAAGAGTTGAACCTTAGTTTTGATTGAGCCGTTCTGAAACACTCTTTCTGTAGAAAATGCAATGGAGATTCGGAGCACTAAGAGGGTAATAGTGGAAAAAGGAATATATTCAAATATAAACTACACAGTAGCATTCTGTGAAAATTCTTTCTGTTCTGTGCATTCAGCTAACAGTGTTGAACCTTACTTTTGATTGAGCCGTTCTGAAACACTCTTTCTGTAGAAACTGCAATTGGACATGCTAAGCGCTAAGAGGCCTACATTGGGAAAAAGAATATCTTCAAATAAAAACTACACAGATGCATTCTGTGAAACTTATTTCTGATCTGTAAATTCAGTTAACAGAGATAAAACATATTTTTGATTGAGCAGTTATGAAACACTCTTTTTGTAGAAAATGCAAGTGGAGATTCGGAGCGCTAAGAGGGTAATAGTGGAAAAAGGAATGTCTTCAAATATAAACTACACAGAATCATTCGGTGAAACTTCTTTCTGATCTGTGCATTCAGCTAACAGAGTTAAACCATACTTTTGATTGAGCAGATCTGAACACTCTTTCTGTAGAAAATGCAACTGGACATTTGGAGCGCTAAGGGCGTAGTAGTGGAAAAAGGAATATATTCAAATATAAACTACACAGAAGCATTCTGTGAAACTTCTTTCTGATCTGAGCATTCAGCTAACAGAGTTAAACCATACTTTTGATTGAGCAGTTTTGAAACACTCTGTCTGTAGAAAATGCAACTGGACATTCGTAGCGCTAAGTGGGTAATAGTGGAAAAAAGAATATGTTCAAATAGAAACTACACAGAAGCATTGTATGAAACTTCTTTCTGTTCTGTGCATTCAACTAACAGAGTTGAACCTTACTTTTGATTGAGCCGTTCTGAAACACTCTTTCTGTAGAAACTGCAATTGGACATTCTGAGCGCTAAGAGGCCTATATTGGGAAAAAGAATGTCTACAAATAAAAACTACACAGAAGAATTGTGTGAAACTTCTTTCTGTTCTGTTTGTTCAACTAAAAGAGTTGAACCTTAGTTTTGATTGAGCCGTTCTGAAACACTCTTTCTGTAGAAAATGCAATGGAGATTCGGAGCACTAAGAGGGTAATAGTGGAAAAAGGAATATATTCAAATATAAACTACACAGTAGCATTCTGTGAAAATTCTTTCTGTTCTGTGCATTCAGCTAACAGAGTTGAACCTTACTTTTGATTGAGCCGTTCTGAAACACTCTTTCTCTAGAAACTGCAATTGGACATGCTAAGCGCTAAGAGGCCTACATTGGGAAAAAGAATATCTTCAAATAAAAACTACACAGATGCATTCTGTGAAACTTATTTCTGATCTGTAAATTCAGTTAACAGAGATAAAACATATTTTTGATTGAGCAGTTATGAAACACTCTTTTTGTAGAAAATGCAAGTGGAGATTCGGAGCGCTAAGAGGGTAATAGTGGAAAAAGGAATGTCTTCAAATATAAACTACACAGAATCATTCGGTGAAACTTCTTTCTGATCTGTGCATTCAGATAACAGAGTTAAACCATACTTTTGATTGAGCAGATCTGAACACTCTTTCTGTAGAAAATGCAACTGGACATTTGGAGCGCTAAGAGCGTAGTAGTGGAAAAAGGAATATATTCAAATATAAACTACACAGAAGCATTCTGTGAAACTTCTTTCTGATCTGAGCATTCAGCTAACAGAGTTAAACCATACTTTTGATTGAGCAGTTTTGAAACACTCTGTCTGTAGAAAATGCAACTGGACATTCGTAGCGCTAAGTGGGTAATAGTGGAAAAAAGAATATGTTCAAATATAAACTACACAGAAGCATTGTATGA
The DNA here is from genome assembly GCF_028878055.3 of Symphalangus syndactylus. NCBI lineage: Eukaryota > Metazoa > Chordata > Mammalia > Primates > Hylobatidae > Symphalangus > Symphalangus syndactylus. The sequence continues at coordinate 9,446,854 of NC_072433.2, forward strand.
AACTTCTTTCTGTTCTGTGCATTCAACTAACAGAGTTGAACCTTACTTTTGATTGAGCCTTTCTGAAACACTCTTTCTGTAGAAAGTGCAATTGGACATTCTGAGCGCTAAGAGGCCTATAATGGGAAAAATAATATCTTCAAATAAAAACTACACAGAAGCATTGTGTGAAACTTATTTCTGATATGTTCATTAAGCTAACAGAGTTAAACCATACTTTTGATTGCGCAGTTCTGAACACTCTTTCTGTAGAAAATGCAAGTGGACATTCGGAGCGCTAAGAGGGTAATAGTGGAAAAAGGAATATATTCAACTATAAACTACACAGTAGCATTCTGTGAAAATTCTTTCTGTTCTGTGCATTCAACTAACAGAGTTGAACCTTACTTTTGATTGAGCCGTTCTGAAACACTCTTTCTGTAGAAACTGCAATTGGACATGCTAAGCGCTAAGAGGCATACATTGGGAAAAAGAATATCTTCAAATAAAAACTACACAGATGCATTCTGTGAAACTTATTTCTGATCTGTAAATTCAGTTAACAGAGATAAAACATATTTTTGATTGAGCAGTTATGAAACACTCTTTTTGTAGAAAATGCAAGTGGAGATTCGGAGCGCTAAGAGGGTAATAGTGGAAAAAGGAATGTCTTCAAATATAAACTACACAGAATCATTCGGTGAAACTTCTTTCTGATCTGTGCATTCAGCTAACAGAGTTAAACCAAACTTTTGATTGAGCAGATCTGAACACTCTTTCTGTAGAAAATGCAACTGGACATTTGGAGCGCTAAGAGCCTAGTAGTGGAAAAAGGAATATATTCAAATATAAACTACACAGAAGCATTCTGTGAAACTTCTTTCTGATCTGAGCATTCAGCTAACAGAGTTAAACCATACTTTTGATTGAGCAGTTTTGAAACACTCTGTCTGTAGAAAATGCAACTGGACATTCGTAGCGCTAAGTGGGTAATAGTGGAAAAAAGAATATGTTCAAATATAAACTACACAGAAGCATTGTATGAAACTTCTTTCTGTTCTGTGCATTCAACTAACAGAGTTGAACCTTACTTTTGATTGAGCCGTTCTGAAACACTCTTTCTGTAGAAACTGCAATTGGACATTCTGAGCGCTAAGAGGCCTATATTGGGAAAAAGAATGTCTACAAATAAAAACTACACAGAAGAATTGTGTGAAACTTCTTTCTGTTCTGTTTGTTCAACTAAAAGAGTTGAACATTAGTTTTGATTGAGACGTTCTGAAACACTCTTTCTGTAGAAAATGCAATGGAGATTCGGAGCGCTAAGAGGGTAATAGTGGAAAAAGGAATATATTCAAATATAAACTACACAGTAGCATTCTGTGAAAATTCTTTCTGTTCTGTGCATTCAGCTAACAGAGTTGAACCTTACTTTTGATTGAGCCGTTCTGAAACACTCTTTCTGTAGAAACTGCAATTGGACATGCTAAGCGCTAAGAGGCCTACATTGGGAAAAAGAATATCTTCAAATAAAAACTACACAGATGCATTCTGTGAAACTTATTTCTGATCTGTAAATTCAGTTAACAGAGATAAAACATATTTTTGATTGAGCAGTTATGAAACACGCTTTTTGTAGAAAATGCAAGTGGAGATTCGGAGCGCTAAGAGGGTAATAGTGGAAAAAGGAATGTCTTCAAATATAAACTACACAGAATCATTCGGTGAAACTTCTTTCTGATCTGTGCATTCAGCTAACAGAGTTAAACCATACTTTTGATTGAGCAGATCTGAACACTCTTTCTGTAGAAAATGCAACTGGACATTTGGAGCGCTAAGAGCGTAGTAGTGGAAAAAGGAATATATTCAAATATAAACTACACAGAAGCATTCTGTGAAACTTCTTTCTGATCTGAGCATTCAGCTAACAGAGTTAAACCATACTTTTGATTGAGCAGTTTTGAAACACTCTGTCTGTAGAAAATGCAACTGGACATTCGTAGCGCTAAGTGGGTAATAGTGGAAAAAAGAATATGTTCAAATATAAACTACACAGAAGCATTGTATGAAACTTCTTTCTGTTCTGTGCATTCAACTAACAGAGTTGAACCTTACTTTTGATTGAGCCTTTCTGAAACACTCTTTCTGTAGAAACTGCAATTGGACATTCTGAGCGCTAAGAGGCCTATAATGGGAAAAATAATATCTTCAAATAAAAACTACACAGAAGCATTGTGTGAAACTTATTTCTGATATGTTCACTAAGCTAACAGAATTAAACCATACTTTTGATTGCGCAGTTATGAACACTCTTTCTGTAGAAAATGCAAGTGGACATTCGGAGCGCTAAGAGGGTAATAGTGGAAAAAGGAATATATTCAAATATAAACTACACAGTAGCATTCTGTGAAAATTCTTTCTGTTCTGTGCATTCAACTAACAGAGTTGAACCTTACTTTTGATTGAGCCGTTCTGAAACACTCTTTCTGTAGAAACTGCAATTGGACATGCTAAGCGCTAAGAGGCCTACATTGGGAAAAAGAATATCTTCAAATAAAAACTACACAGATGCATTCTGTGAAACTTATTTCTGATCTGTAAATTCAGTTAACAGAGATAAAACATATTTTTGATTGAGCAGTTATGAAACACTCTTTTTGTAGAAAATGCAAGTGGAGATTCGGAGCGCTAAGAGGGTAATAGTGGAAAAAGGAATGTCTTCAAATATAAACTACACAGAATCATTCGGTGAAACTTCTTTCTGATCTGTGCATTCAGCTAACAGAGTTAAACCAAACTTTTGATTGAGCAGATCTGAACACTCTTTCTGTAGAAAATGCAACTGGACATTTGGAGCGCTAAGAGCGTAGTAGTGGAAAAAGGAATATATTCAAATATAAACTACACAGAAGCATTCTGTGAAACTTCTTTCTGATCTGAGCATTCAGCTAACAGAGTTAAACCATACTTTTGATTGAGCAGTTTTGAAACACTCTGTCTGTAGAAAATGCAACTGGACATTCGTAGCGCTAAGAGGGTAATAGTGGAAAAAAGAATATGTTCAAATATAAACTACACAGAAGCATTGTATGAAACTTCTTTCTGTTCTGTGCATTCAACTAACAGAGTTGAACCTTACTTTTGATTGAGCCGTTCTGAAACACTCTTTCTGTAGAAACTGCAATTGGACATTCTGAGCGCTAAGAGGCCTATATTGGGAAAAAGAATGTCTACAAATAAAAACTACACAGAAGAATTGTGTGAAACTTCTTTCTGTTCTGTTTGTTCAACTAAAAGAGTTGAACATTAGTTTTGATTGAGCCGTTCTGAAACACTCTTTCTGTAGAAAATGCAATGGAGATTCGGAGCGCTAAGAGGGTAATAGTGGAAAAAGGAATATATTCAAATATAAACTACACAGTAGCATTCTGTGAAAATTCTTTCTGTTCTGTGCATTCAGCTAACAGAGTTGAACCTTACTTTTGATTGAGCCGTTCTGAAACACTCTTTCTGTAGAAACTGCAATTGGACATGCTAAGCGCTAAGAGGCCTACATTGGGAAAAAGAATATCTTCAAATAAAAACTACACAGATGCATTCTGTGAAACTTATTTCTGATCTGTAAATTCAGTTAACAGAGATAAAACATATTTTTGATTGAGCAGTTATGAAACAATCTTTTTGTAGAAAATGCAAGTGGAGATTCGGAGCGCTAAGAGGGTAATAGTGGAAAAAGGAATGTCTTCAAATATAAACTACACAGAATCATTCGGTGAAACTTCTTTCTGATCTGTGCATTCAGCTAACAGAGTTAAACCAAACTTTTGATTGAGCAGATCTGAACACTCTTTCTGTAGAAAATGCAACTGGACATTTGGAGCGCTAAGAGCGTAGTAGTGGAAAAAGGAATATATTCAAATATAAACTACACAGAAGCATTCTGTGAAACTTCTTTCTGATCTGAGCATTCAGCTAACAGAGTTAAACCATACTTTTGATTGAGCAGTTTTGAAACACTCTGTCTGTAGAAAATGCAACTGGACATTCGTAGCGCTAAGTGGGTAATAGTGGAAAAAAGAATATGTTCAAATAGAAACTACACAGAAGCATTGTATGAAACTTATTTCTCTTCTGTGCATTCAACTAACAGAGTTGAACCTTATTTTTGATTGAGCCGTTCTGAAACACTCTTTCTGTAGAAACTGCAATTGGACATTCTGAGCGCTAAGAGGCCTATATTGGGAAAAAGAATGTCTAAAAATAAAAACTACACAGAAGAATTGTGTGAAACTTCTTTCTGTTCTGTTTGTTCAACTAAAAGAGTTGAACCTTAGTTTTGATTGAGCCTTTCTGAAACACTCTTTCTGTAGAAAATGCAATGGAGATTCGGAGCGCTAAGAGGGTAATAGTGGAAAAAGGAATATATTGAAATATAAACTACACAGTAGCATTCTGTGAAAATTCTTTCTGTTCTGTGCATTCAGCTAACAGAGTTGAACATGACTTTTGATTGAGCCGTTCTGAAACACTCTTTCTGTAGAAACTGCAATTGGACATGCTAAGCGCTAAGAGGCCTACATTGGGAAAAAGAATATCTTCAAATAAAAACTACACAGATGCATTCTGTGAAACTTATTTCTGATCTGTAAATTCAGTTAACAGAGATAAATCATATTTTTGATTGAGCAGTTATGAAACACGCTTTTTGTAGAAAATGCAAGTGGAGATTCGGAGCGCTAAGAGGGTAATAGTGGAAAAAGGAATGTCTTCAAATATAAACTACACAGAATCATTCGGTGAAACTTCTTTCTGATCTGTGCATTCAGCTAACAGAGTTAAACCAAACTTTTGATTGAGCAGATCTGAACACTCTTTCTGTAGAAAATGCAACTGGACATTTGGAGCGCTAAGAGCCTAGTAGTGGAAAAAGGAATATATTCAAATATAAACTACACAGAAGCATTCTGTGAAACTTCTTTCTGATCTGAGCATTCAGCTAACAGAGTTAAACCATACTTTTGATTGAGCAGTTTTGAAACACTCTGTCTGTAGAAAATGCAACTGGACATTCGTAGCGCTAAGTGGGTAATAGTGGAAAAAAGAATATGTTCAAATATAAACTACACAGAAGCATTGTATGAAACTTCTTTCTGTTCTGTGCATTCAACTAACAGAGTTGAACCTTACTTTTGATTGAGCCGTTCTGAAACACTCTTTCTGTAGAAACTGCAATTGGACATTCTGAGCGCTAAGAGGCCTATATTGGGAAAAAGAATGTCTACAAATAAAAACTACACAGAAGAATTGTGTGAAACTTCTTTCTGTTCTGTTTGTTCAACTAAAAGAGTTGAACATTAGTTTTGATTGAGACGTTCTGAAACACTCTTTCTGTAGAAAATGCAATGGAGATTCGGAGCGCTAAGAGGGTAATAGTGGAAAAAGGAATATATTCAAATATAAACTACACAGTAGCATTCTGTGAAAATTCTTTCTGTTCTGTGCATTCAGCTAACAGAGTTGAACCTTACTTTTGATTGAGCCGTTCTGAAACACTCTTTCTGTAGAAACTGCAATTGGACATGCTAAGCGCTAAGAGGCCTACATTGGGAAAAAGAATATCTTCAAATAAAAACTACACAGATGCATTCTGTGAAACTTATTTCTGATCTGTAAATTCAGTTAACAGAGATAAAACATATTTTTGATTGAGCAGTTATGAAACACGCTTTTTGTAGAAAATGCAAGTGGAGATTCGGAGCGCTAAGAGGGTAATAGTGGAAAAAGGAATGTCTTCAAATATAAACTACACAGAATCATTCGGTGAAACTTCTTTCTGATCTGTGCATTCAGCTAACAGAGTTAAACCATACTTTTGATTGAGCAGATCTGAACACTCTTTCTGTAGAAAATGCAACTGGACATTTGGAGCGCTAAGAGCGTAGTAGTGGAAAAAGGAATATATTCAAATATAAACTACACAGAAGCATTCTGTGAAACTTCTTTCTGATCTGAGCATTCAGCTAACAGAGTTAAACCATACTTTTGATTGAGCAGTTTTGAAACACTCTGTCTGTAGAAAATGCAACTGGACATTCGTAGCGCTAAGTGGGTAATAGTGGAAAAAAGAATATGTTCAAATATAAACTACACAGAAGCATTGTATGAAACTTCTTTCTGTTCTGTGCATTCAACTAACAGAGTTGAACCTTACTTTTGATTGAGCCTTTCTGAAACACTCTTTCTGTAGAAACTGCAATTGGACATTCTGAGCGCTAAGAGGCCTATAATGGGAAAAATAATATCTTCAAATAAAAACTACACAGAAGCATTGTGTGAAACTTATTTCTGATATGTTCACTAAGCTAACAGAATTAAACCATACTTTTGATTGCGCAGTTATGAACACTCTTTCTGTAGAAAATGCAAGTGGACATTCGGAGCGCTAAGAGGGTAATAGTGGAAAAAGGAATATATTCAAATATAAACTACACAGTAGCATTCTGTGAAAATTCTTTCTGTTCTGTGCATTCAACTAACAGAGTTGAACCTTACTTTTGATTGAGCCGTTCTGAAACACTCTTTCTGTAGAAACTGCAATTGGACATGCTAAGCGCTAAGAGGCCTACATTGGGAAAAAGAATATCTTAAAATATAAACTACACAGATGCATTCTGTGAAACTTATTTCTGATCTGTAAATTCAGTTAACAGAGATAAAACATATTTTTGATTGAGCAGTTATGAAACACTCTTTTTGTAGAAAATGCAAGTGGAGATTCGGAGCGCTAAGAGGGTAATAGTGGAAAAAGGAATGTCTTCAAATATAAACTACACAGAATCATTCGGTGAAACTTCTTTCTGATCTGTGCATTCAGCTAACAGAGTTAAACCAAACTTTTGATTGAGCAGATCTGAACACTCTTTCTGTAGAAAATGCAACTGGACATTTGGAGCGCTAAGAGCGTAGTAGTGGAAAAAGGAATATATTCAAATATAAACTACACAGAAGCATTCTGTGAAACTTCTTTCTGATCTGAGCATTCAGCTAACAGAGTTAAACCATACTTTTGATTGAGCAGTTTTGAAACACTCTGTCTGTAGAAAATGCAACTGGACATTCGTAGCGCTAAGAGGGTAATAGTGGAAAAAAGAATATGTTCAAATATAAACTACACAGAAGCATTGTATGAAACTTCTTTCTGTTCTGTGCATTCAACTAACAGAGTTGAACCTTACTTTTGATTGAGCCGTTCTGAAACACTCTTTCTGTAGAAACTGCAATTGGACATTCTGAGCGCTAAGAGGCCTATATTGGGAAAAAGAATGTCTACAAATAAAAACTACACAGAAGAATTGTGTGAAACTTCTTTCTGTTCTGTTTGTTCAACTAAAAGAGTTGAACATTAGTTTTGATTGAGCCGTTCTGAAACACTCTTTCTGTAGAAAATGCAATGGAGATTCGGAGCGCTAAGAGGGTAATAGTGGAAAAAGGAATATATTCAAATATAAACTACACAGTAGCATTCTGTGAAAATTCTTTCTGTTCTGTGCATTCAGCTAACAGAGTTGAACCTTACTTTTGATTGAGCCGTTCTGAAACACTCTTTCTGTAGAAACTGCAATTGGACATGCTAAGCGCTAAGAGGCCTACATTGGGAAAAAGAATATCTTCAAATAAAAACTACACAGATGCATTCTGTGAAACTTATTTCTGATCTGTAAATTCAGTTAACAGAGATAAAACATATTTTTGATTGAGCAGTTATGAAACACTCTTTTTGTAGAAAATGCAAGTGGAGATTCGGAGCGCTAAGAGGGTAATAGTGGAAAAAGGAATGTCTTCAAATATAAACTACACAGAATCATTCGGTGAAACTTCTTTCTGATCTGTGCATTCAGCTAACAGAGTTAAACCAAACTTTTGATTGAGCAGATCTGAACACTCTTTCTGTAGAAAATGCAACTGGACATTTGGAGCGCTAAGAGCGTAGTAGTGGAAAAAGGAATATATTCAAATATAAACTACACAGAAGCATTCTGTGAAACTTCTTTCTGATCTGAGCATTCAGCTAACAGAGTTAAACCATACTTTTGATTGAGCAGTTTTGAAACACTCTGTCTGTAGAAAATGCAACTGGACATTCGTAGCGCTAAGTGGGTAATAGTGGAAAAAAGAATATGTTCAAATAGAAACTACACAGAAGCATTGTATGAAACTTATTTCTCTTCTGTGCATTCAACTAACAGAGTTGAACCTTATTTTTGATTGAGCCGTTCTGAAACACTCTTTCTGTAGAAACTGCAATTGGACATTCTGAGCGCTAAGAGGCCTATATTGGGAAAAAGAATGTCTAAAAATAAAAACTACACAGAAGAATTGTGTGAAACTTCTTTCTGTTCTGTTTGTTCAACTAAAAGAGTTGAACCTTAGTTTTGATTGAGCCTTTCTGAAACACTCTTTCTGTAGAAAATGCAATGGAGATTCGGAGCGCTAAGAGGGTAATAGTGGAAAAAGGAATATATTGAAATATAAACTACACAGTAGCATTCTGTGAAAATTCTTTCTGTTCTGTGCATTCAGCTAACAGAGTTGAACATGACTTTTGATTGAGCCGTTCTGAAACACTCTTTCTGTAGAAACTGCAATTGGACATGCTAAGCGCTAAGAGGCCTACATTGGGAAAAAGAATATCTTCAAATAAAAACTACACAGATGCATTCTGTGAAACTTATTTCTGATCTGTAAATTCAGTTAACAGAGATAAATCATATTTTTGATTGAGCAGTTATGAAACACGCTTTTTGTAGAAAATGCAAGTGGAGATTCGGAGCGCTAAGAGGGTAATAGTGGAAAAAGGAATGTCTTCAAATATAAACTACACAGAATCATTCGGTGAAACTTCTTTCTGATCTGTGCATTCAGCTAACAGAGTTAAACCATACTTTTGATTGAGCAGATCTGAACACTCTTTCTGTAGAAAATGCAACTGGACATTTGGAGCACTAAGAGCGTAGTAGTGGAAAAAGGAATATATTCAAATATAAACTACACAGAAGCATTCTGTGAAACTTCTTTCTGATCTGAGCATTCAGCTAACAGAGTTAAACCATACTTTTGATTGAGCAGTTTTGAAACACTCTGTCTGTAGAAAATGCAACTGGACATTCGTAGCGCTAAGTGGGTAATAGTGGAAAAAAGAATATGTTCAAATATAAACTACACAGAAGCAGTGTATGAAACTTCTTTCTGTTCTGTGCATTCAACTAACAGAGTTGAACCTTACTTTTGATTGAGCCTTTCTGAAACACTCTTTCTGTAGAAACTGCAATTGGACATTCTGAGCGCTAAGAGGCCTATAATGGGAAAAATAATATCTTCAAATAAAAACTACACAGAAGCATTGTGTGAAACTTATTTCTGATATGTTCATTAAGCTAACAGAGTTGAACCATACTTTTGATTGCGCAGTTCTGAACACTCTTTCTGTAGAAAATTCAAGTGGACATTCGGAGCGCTAAGAGGGTAATAGTGGAAAAAGGAATATATTCAAATATAAACTACACAGTAGCATTCTGTGAAAATTCTTTCTGTTCTGTGCATTCAACTAACAGAGTTGAACCTTACTTTTGATTGAGCCGTTCTGAAACACTCTTTCTGTAGAAACTGCAATTGGACATGCTAAGCGCTAAGAGGCCTACATTGGGAAAAAGAATATCTTCAAATAAAAACTACACAGATGCATTCTGTGAAACTTATTTCTGATCTGTAAATTCAGTTAACAGAGATAAAACATATTTTTGATTGAGCAGTTATGAAACACTCTTTTTGTAGAAAATGCAAGTGGAGATTCGGAGCGCTAAGAGGGTAATAGTGGAAAAAGGAATGTCTTCAAATATAAACTACACAGAATCATTCGGTGAAACTTCCTTCTGATCTGTGCATTCAGCTAACAGAGTTAAACCATACTTTTGATTGAGCAGATCTGAACACTCTTTCTGTAGAAAATGCAACTGGACATTTGGAGCGCTAAGAGCGTAGTAGTGGAAAAAGGAATATATTCAAATATAAACTACACAGAAGCATTCTGTGAAACTTCTTTCTGATCTGAGCATTCAGCTAACAGAGTTAAACCTTACTTTTGATTGAGCAGTTTTGAAACACTCTGTCTGTAGAAAATGCAACTGGACATTCGTAGCGCTAAGTGGGTAATAGTGGAAAAAAGAATATGTTCAAATATAAACTACACAGAAGCATTGTATGAAACTTCTTTCTGTTCTGTGCATTCAACTAACAGAGTTGAACCTTACTTTTGATTGAGCCGTTCTGAAACACTCTTTCTGTAGAAACTGCAATTGGACATTCTGAGCGCTAAGAGGCCTATATTGGGAAAAAGAATGTCTACAAATAAAAACTACACAGAAGAATTGTGTGAAACTTCTTTCTGTTCTGTTTGTTCAACTAAAAGAGTTGAACATTAGTTTTGATTGAGCCGTTCTGAAACACTCTTTCTGTAGAAAATGCAATGGAGATTCGGAGCGCTAAGAGGGTAATAGTGGAAAAAGGAATATATTCAAATATAAACTACACAGTAGCATTCTGTGAAAATTCTTTCTGTTCTGTGCATTCAGCTAACAGAGTTGAACCTTACTTTTGATTGAGCCGTTCTGAAACACTCTTTGTGTAGAAACTGCAATTGGACATGCTAAGCGCTAAGATTCCTACATTGGGAAAAAGTATATCTTCAAATAAAAACTACACAGATGCATTCTGTGAAACTTATTTCTGATCTGTAAATTCAGTTAACAGAGATAAAACATATTTTTGATTGAGCAGTTATGAAACACGCTTTTTGTAGAAAATGCAAGTGGAGATTCGGAGCGCTAAGAGGGTAATAGTGGAAAAAGGAATGTCTTCAAATATAAACTACACAGAATCATTCGGTGAAACTTCTTTCTGATCTGTGCATTCAGCTAACAGAGTTAAACCATACTTTTGACTGAGCAGATCTGAACACTCTTTCTGTAGAAAATGCAACTGGACATTTGGAGCGCTAAGAGCGTAGTAGTGGAAAAAGGAATATATTCAAATATAAACTACACAGAAGCATTCTGTGAAACTTCTTTCTGATCTGAGCATTCAGCTAACAGAGTTAAACCATACTTTTGATTGAGCAGTTTTGAAACACTCTGTCTGTAGAAAATGCAACTGGACATTCGTAGCGCTAAGTGGGTAATAGTGGAAAAAAGAATATGTTCAAATATAAACTACACAGAATCATTGTATGAAACTTCTTTCTGTTCTGTGCATTCAACTAACAGAGTTGAACCTTACTTTTGATTGAGCCTTTCTGAAACACTCTTTCTGTAGAAAGTGCAATTGGACATTCTGAGCGCTAAGAGGCCTATAATGGGAAAAATAATATCTTCAAATAAAAACTACACAGAAGCATTGTGTGAAACTTATTTCTGATATGTTCATTAAGCTAACAGAGTTAAACCATACTTTTGATTGCGCAGTTCTGAACACTCTTTCTGTAGAAAATGCAAGTGGACATTCGGAGCGCTAAGAGGGTAATAGTGGAAAAAGAAATATATTCAACTATAAACTACACAGTAGCATTCTGTGAAAATTCTTTCTGTTCTGTGCATTCAACTAACAGAGTTGAACCTTACTTTTGATTGAGCCGTTCTGAAACACTCTTTCTGTAGAAACTGCAATTGGACATGCTAAGCGCTAAGAGGCCTACATTGGGAAAAAGAATATCTTCAAATAAAAACTACACAGATGCATTCTGTGAAACTTATTTCTGATCTGTAAATTCAGTTAACAGAGATAAAACATATTTTTGATTGAGCAGTTATGAAACACTCTTTTTGTAGAAAATGCAAGTGGAGATTCGGAGCGCTAAGAGGGTAATAGTGGAAAAAGGAATGTCTTCAAATATAAACTACACAGAATCATTCGGTGAAACTTCCTTCTGATCTGTGCATTCAGCTAACAGAGTTAAACCATACTTTTGATTGAGCAGATCTGAACACTCTTTCTGTAGAAAATGCAACTGGACATTTGGAGCGCTAAGAGCGTAGTAGTGGAAAAAGGAATATATTCAAATATAAACTACACAGAAGCATTCTGTGAAACTTCTTTCTGATCTGAGCATTCAGCTAACAGAGTTAAACCTTACTTTTGATTGAGCAGTTTTGAAACACTCTGTCTGTAGAAAATGCAACTGGACATTCGTAGCGCTAAGTGGGTAATAGTGGAAAAAAGAATATGTTCAAATATAAACTACACAGAAGCATTGTATGAAACTTCTTTCTGTTCTGTGCATTCAACTAACAGAGTTGAACCTTACTTTTGATTGAGCCGTTCTGAAACACTCTTTCTGTAGAAACTGCAATTGGACATTCTGAGCGCTAAGAGGCCTATATTGGGAAAAAGAATGTCTACAAATAAAAACTACACAGAAGAATTGTGTGAAACTTCTTTCTGTTCTGTTTGTTCAACTAAAAGAGTTGAACATTAGTTTTGATTGAGCCGTTCTGAAACACTCTTTCTGTAGAAAATGCAATGGAGATTCGGAGCACTAAGAGGGTAATAGTGGAAAAAGGAATATATTCAAATATAAACTACACAGTAGCATTCTGTGAAAATTCTTTCTGTTCTGTGCATTCAGCTAACAGAGTTGAACCTTACTTTTGATTGAGCCGTTCTGAAACACTCTTTGTGTAGAAACTGCAATTGGACATGCTAAGCGCTAAGATTCCTACATTGGGAAAAAGTATATCTTCAAATAAAAACTACACAGATGCATTCTGTGAAACTTATTTCTGATCTGTAAATTCAGTTAACAGAGATAAAACATATTTTTGATTGAGCAGTTATGAAACACGCTTTTTGTAGAAAATGCAAGTGGAGATTCGGAGCGCTAAGAGGGTAATAGTGGAAAAAGGAATGTCTTCAAATATAAACTACACAGAATCATTCGGTGAAACTTCTTTCTGATCTGTGCATTCAGCTAACAGAGTTAAACCATACTTTTGACTGAGCAGATCTGAACACTCTTTCTGTAGAAAATGCAACTGGACATTTGGAGCGCTAAGAGCGTAGTAGTGGAAAAAGGAATATATTCAAATATAAACTACACAGAAGCATTCTGTGAAACTTCTTTCTGATCTGAGCATTCAGCTAACAGAGTTAAACCATACTTTTGATTGAGCAGTTTTGAAACACTCTGTCTGTAGAAAATGCAACTGGACATTCGTAGCGCTAAGTGGGTAATAGTGGAAAAAAGAATATGTTCAAATATAAACTACACAGAATCATTGTATGAAACTTCTTTCTGTTCTGTGCATTCAACTAACAGAGTTGAACCTTACTTTTGATTGAGCCTTTCTGAAACACTCTTTCTGTAGAAAGTGCAATTGGACATTCTGAGCGCTAAGAGGCCTATAATGGGAAAAATAATATCTTCAAATAAAAACTACACAGAAGCATTGTGTGAAACTTATTTCTGATATGTTCATTAAGCTAACAGAGTTAAACCATACTTTTGATTGCGCAGTTCTGAACACTCTTTCTGTAGAAAATGCAAGTGGACATTCGGAGCGCTAAGAGGGTAATAGTGGAAAAAGAAATATATTCAACTATAAACTACACAGTAGCATTCTGTGAAAATTCTTTCTGTTCTGTGCATTCAACTAACAGAGTTGAACCTTACTTTTGATTGAGCCGTTCTGAAACACTCTTTCTGTAGAAACTGCAATTGGACATGCTAAGCGCTAAGAGGCCTACATTGGGAAAAAGAATATCTTCAAATAAAAACTACACAGATGCATTCTGTGAAACTTATTTCTGATCTGTAAATTCAGTTAACAGAGATAAAACATATTTTTGATTGAGCAGTTATGAAACACTCTTTTTGTAGAAAATGCAAGTGGAGATTCGGAGCGCTAAGAGGGTAATAGTGGAAAAAGGAATGTCTTCAAATATAAACTACACAGAATCATTCGGTGAAACTTCTTTCTGATCTGTGCATTCAGCTAACAGAGTTAAACCATACTTTTGATTGAGCAGATCTGAACACTCTTTCTGTAGAAAATGCAACTGGACATTTGGAGCGCTAAGAGCGTAGTAGTGGAAAAAGGAATATATTCAAATATAAACTACACAGAAGCATTCTGTGAAACTTCTTTCTGATCTGAGCATTCAGCTAACAGAGTTAAACCATACTTTTGATTGAGCAGTTTTGAAACACTCTGTCTGTAGAAAATGCAACTGGACATTCGTAGCGCTAAGTGGGTAATAGTGGAAAAAAGAATATGTTCAAATATAAACTACACAGAAGCATTGTATGAAACTTCTTTCTGTTCTGTGCATTCAACTAACAGAGTTGAACCTTACTTTTGATTGAGCCGTTCTGAAACACTCTTTCTGTAGAAACTGCAATTGGACATTCTGAGCGCTAAGAGGCCTATATTGGGAAAAAGAATGTCTACAAATAAAAACTACACAGAAGAATTGTGTGAAACTTCTTTCTGTTCTGTTTGTTCAACTAAAAGAGTTGAACCTTAGTTTTGATTGAGCCGTTCTGAAACACTCTTTCTGTAGAAAATGCAATGGAGATTCGGAGCACTAAGAGGGTAATAGTGGAAAAAGGAATATATTCAAATATAAACTACACAGTAGCATTCTGTGAAAATTCTTTCTGTTCTGTGCATTCAGCTAACAGAGTTGAACCTTACTTTTGATTGAGCCGTTCTGAAACACTCTTTCTGTAGAAACTGCAATTGGACATGCTAAGCGCTAAGAGGCCTACATTGGGAAAAAGAATATCTTCAAATAAAAACTACACAGATGCATTCTGTGAAACTTATTTCTGATCTGTAAATTCAGTTAACAGAGATAAAACATATTTTTGATTGAGCAGTTATGAAACACGCTTTTTGTAGAAAATGCAAGTGGAGATTCGGAGCGCTAAGAGGGTAATAGTGGAAAAAGGAATGTCTTCAAATATAAACTACACAGAATCATTCGGTGAAACTTCTTTCTGATCTGTGCATTCAGCTAACAGAGTTAAACCATACTTTTGATTGAGCAGATCTGAACACTCTTTCTGTAGAAAATGCAACTGGACATTTGGAGCGCTAAGAGCGTAGTAGTGGAAAAAGGAATATATTCAAATATAAACTACACAGAAGCATTCTGTGAAACTTCTTTCTGATCTGAGCATTCAGCTAACAGAGTTAAACCATACTTTTGATTGAGCAGTTTTGAAACACTCTGTCTGTAGAAAATGCAACTGGACATTCGTAGCGCTAAGTGGGTAATAGTGGAAAAAAGAATATGTTCAAATATAAACTACACAGAAGCATTGTATGAAACTTCTTTCTGTTCTGTGCATTCAACTAACAGAGTTGAACCTTACTTTTGATTGAGCCTTTCTGAAACACTCTTTCTGTAGAAAGTGCAATTGGACATTCTGAGCGCTAAGAGGCCTATAATGGGAAAAATAATATCTTCAAATAAAAACTACACAGAAGCATTGTGTGAAACTTATTTCTGATATGTTCATTAAGCTAACAGAGTTAAACCATACTTTTGATTGCGCAGTTCTGAACACTCTTTCTGTAGAAAATGCAAGTGGACATTCGGAGCGCTAAGAGGGTAATAGTGGAAAAAGGAATATATTCAACTATAAACTACACAGTAGCATTCTGTGAAAATTCTTTCTGTTCTGTGCATTCAACTAACAGAGTTGAACCTTACTTTTGATTGAGCCGTTGTGAAACACTCTTTCTGTAGAAACTGCAATTGGACATGCTAAGCGCTAAGAGGCATACATTGGGAAAAAGAATATCTTCAAATAAAAACTACACAGATGCATTCTGTGAAACTTATTTCTGATCTGTAAATTCAGTTAACAGAGATAAAACATATTTTTGATTGAGCAGTTATGAAACACTCTTTTTGTAGAAAATGCAAGTGGAGATTCGGAGCGCTAAGAGGGTAATAGTGGAAAAAGGAATGTCTTCAAATATAAACTACACAGAATCATTCGGTGAAACTTCTTTCTGATCTGTGCATTCAGCTAACAGAGTTAAACCAAACTTTTGATTGAGCAGATCTGAACACTCTTTCTGTAGAAAATGCAACTGGACATTTGGAGCGCTAAGAGCCTAGTAGTGGAAAAAGGAATATATTCAAATATAAACTACACAGAAGCATTCTGTGAAACTTCTTTCTGATCTGAGCATTCAGCTAACAGAGTTAAACCATACTTTTGATTGAGCAGTTTTGAAACACTCTGTCTGTAGAAAATGCAACTGGACATTCGTAGCGCTAAGTGGGTAATAGTGGAAAAAAGAATATGTTCAAATATAAACTACACAGAAGCATTGTATGAAACTTCTTTCTGTTCTGTGCATTCAACTAACAGAGTTGAACCTTACTTTTGATTGAGCCGTTCTGAAACACTCTTTCTGTAGAAACTGCAATTGGACATTCTGAGCGCTAAGAGGCCTATATTGGGAAAAAGAATGTCTACAAATAAAAACTACACAGAAGAATTGTGTGAAACTTCTTTCTGTTCTGTTTGTTCAACTAAAAGAGTTGAACATTAGTTTTGATTGAGACGTTCTGAAACACTCTTTCTGTAGAAAATGCAATGGAGATTCGGAGCGCTAAGAGGGTAATAGTGGAAAAAGGAATATATTCAAATATAAACTACACAGTAGCATTCTGTGAAAATTCTTTCTGTTCTGTGCATTCAGCTAACAGAGTTGAACCTTACTTTTGATTGAGCCGTTCTGAAACACTCTTTCTGTAGAAACTGCAATTGGACATGCTAAGCGCTAAGAGGCCTACATTGGGAAAAAGAATATCTTCAAATAAAAACTACACAGATGCATTCTGTGAAACTTATTTCTGATCTGTAAATTCAGTTAACAGAGATAAAACATATTTTTGATTGAGCAGTTATGAAACACTCTTTTTGTAGAAAATGCAAGTGGAGATTCGGAGCGCTAAGAGGGTAATAGTGGAAAAAGGAATGTCTTCAAATATAAACTACACAGAATCATTCGGTGAAACTTCTTTCTGATCTGTGCATTCAGCTAACAGAGTTAAACCAAACTTTTGATTGAGCAGATCTGAACACTCTTTCTGTAGAAAATGCAACTGGACATTTGGAGCGCTAAGAGCGTAGTAGTGGAAAAAGGAATATATTCAAATATAAACTACACAGAAGCATTCTGTGAAACTTATTTCTGATCTGAGCATTCAGCTAACAGAGTTAAACCATACTTTTGATTGAGCAGTTTTGAAACACTCTGTCTGTAGAAAATGCAACTGGACATTCGTAGCGCTAAGAGGGTAATAGTGGAAAAAAGAATATGTTCAAATATAAACTACACAGAAGCATTGTATGAAACTTCTTTCTGTTCTGTGCATTCAACTAACAGAGTTGAACCTTACTTTTGATTGAGCCGTTCTGAAACACTCTTTCTGTAGAAACTGCAATTGGACATTCTGAGCGCTAAGAGGCCTATATTGGGAAAAAGAATGTCTACAAATAAAAACTACACAGAAGAATTGTGTGAAACTTCTTTCTGTTCTGTTTGTTCAACTAAAAGAGTTGAACATTAGTTTTGATTGAGCCGTTCTGAAACACTCTTTCTGTAGAAAATGCAATGGAGATTCGGAGCGCTAAGAGGGTAATAGTGGAAAAAGGAATATATTCAAATATAAACTACACAGTAGCATTCTGTGAAAATTCTTTCTGTTCTGTGCATTCAGCTAACAGAGTTGAACCTTACTTTTGATTGAGCCGTTCTGAAACACTCTTTCTGTAGAAACTGCAACTGGACATGCTAAGCGCTAAGAGGCCTACATTGGGAAAAAGAATATCTTCAAATAAAAACTACACAGATGCATTCTGTGAAACTTATTTCTGATCTGTAAATTCAGTTAACAGAGATAAAACATATTTTTGATTGAGCAGTTATGAAACACTCTTTTTGTAGAAAATGCAAGTGGAGATTCGGAGCGCTAAGAGGGTAATAGTGGAAAAAGGAATGTCTTCAAATATAAACTACACAGAATCATTCGGTGAAACTTCTTTCTGATCTGTGCATTCAGCTAACAGAGTTAAACCAAACTTTTGATTGAGCAGATCTGAACACTCTTTCTGTAGAAAATGCAACTGGACATTTGGAGCGCTAAGAGCGTAGTAGTGGAAAAAGGAATATATTCAAATATAAACTACACAGAAGCATTCTGTGAAACTTCTTTCTGATCTGAGCATTCAGCTAACAGAGTTAAACCATACTTTTGATTGAGCAGTTTTGAAACACTCTGTCTGTAGAAAATGCAACTGGACATTCGTAGCGCTAAGTGGGTAATAGTGGAAAAAAGAATATGTTCAAATATAAACTACACAGAAGCATTGTATGAAACTTCTTTCTGTTCTGTGCATTCAACTAACAGAGTTGAACCTTACTTTTGATTGAGCCGTTCTGCAACACTCTTTCTGTAGAAACTGCAATTGGACATTCTGAGCGCTAAGAGGCCTATATTGGGAAAAAGAATGTCTACAAATAAAAACTACACAGAAGAATTGTGTGAAACTTCTTTCTGTTCTGTTTGTTCAACTAAAAGAGTTGAACATTAGTTTTGATTGAGCCGTTCTGAAACACTCTTTCTGTAGAAAATGCAATGGAGATTCGGAGCGCTAAGAGGGTAATAGTGGAAAAAGGAATATATTCAAATATAAACTACACAGAAGCATTCTGTGAAAATTCTTTCTGTTCTGTGCATTCAGCTAACAGAGTTGAACCTTACTTTTGATTGAGCCGTTCTGAAACACTCTTTCTGTAGAAACTGCAATTGGACATGCTAAGCGCTAAGAGGCCTACATTGGGAAAAAGAATATCTTCAAATAAAAACTACACAGATGCATTCTGTGAAACTTATTTCTGATCTGTAAATTCAGTTAACAGAGATAAAACATATTTTTGATTGAGCAGTTATGAAACACGCTTTTTGTAGAAAATGCAAGTGGAGATTCGGAGCGCTAAGAGGGTAATAGTGGAAAAAGGAATGTCTTCAAATATAAACTACACAGAATCATTCGGTGAAACTTCTTTCTGATCTGTGCATTCAGCTAACAGAGTTAAACCATACTTTTGATTGAGCAGATCTGAACACTCTTTCTGTAGAAAATGCAACTGGACATTTGGAGCGCTAAGAGCGTAGTAGTGGAAAAAGGAATATATTCAAATATAAACTACACAGAAGCATTCTGTGAAACTTCTTTCTGATCTGAGCATTCAGCTAACAGAGTTAAACCATACTTTTGATTGAGCAGTTTTGAAACACTCTGTCTGTAGAAAATGCAACTGGACATTCGTAGCGCTAAGTGGGTAATAGTGGAAAAAAGAATATGTTCAAATATAAACTACACAGAAGCATTTTATGAAACTTCTTTCTGTTCTGTGCATTCAACTAACAGAGTTGAACCTTACTTTTGATTGAGCCTTTCTGAAACACTCTTTCTGTAGAAACTGCAATTGGACATTCTGAGCGCTAAGAGGCCTATAATGGGAAAAATAATATCTTCAAATAAAAACTACACAGAAGCATTGTGTGAAACTTATTTCTGATATGTTCATTAAGCTAACAGAGTTAAACCATACTTTTGATTGCGCAGTTCTGAACACTCTTTCTGTAGAAAATGCAAGTGGACATTCGGAGCGCTAAGAGGGTAATAGTGGAAAAAGGAATATATTCAACTATAAACTACACAGTAGCATTCTGTGAAAATTCTTTCTGTTCTGTGCATTCAACTAACAGAGTTGAACCTTACTTTTGATTGAGCCGTTCTGAAACACTCTTTCTGTAGAAACTGCAATTGGACATGCTAAGCGCTAAGAGGCCTACATTGGGAAAAAGAATATCTTCAAATAAAAACTACACAGATGCATTCTGTGAAACTTATTTCTGATCTGTAAATTCAGTTAACAGAGATAAAACATATTTTTGATTGAGCAGTTATGAAACACTCTTTTTGTAGAAAATGCAAGTGGAGATTCGGAGCGCTAAGAGGGTAATAGTGGAAAAAGGAATGTCTTCAAATATAAACTACACAGAATCATTCGGTGAAACTTCTTTCTGATCTGTGCATTCAGCTAACAGAGTTAAACCAAACTTTTGATTGAGCAGATCTGAACACTCTTTCTGTAGAAAATGCAACTGGACATTTGGAGCGCTAAGAGCGTAGTAGTGGAAAAAGGAATATATTCAAATATAAACTACACAGAAGCATTCTGTGAAACTTCTTTCTGATCTGAGCATTCAGCTAACAGAGTTAAACCATACTTTTGATTGAGCAGTTTTGAAACACTCTGTCTGTAGAAAATGCAACTGGACATTCGTAGCGCTAAGTGGGTAATAGTGGAAAAAAGAATATGTTCAAATATAAACTACACAGAAGCATTGTATGAAACTTCTTTCTGTTCTGTGCATTCAACTAACAGAGTTGAACCTTACTTTTGATTGAGCCGTTCTGAAACACTCTTTCTGTAGAAACTGCAATTGGACATTCTGAGCGCTAAGAGGCCTATATTGGGAAAAGGAATGTCTACAAATAAAAACTACACAGAAGAATTGTGTGAAACTTCTTTCTGTTCTGTTTGTTCAACTAAAAGAGTTGAACATTAGTTTTGATTGAGCCGTTCTGAAACACTCTTTCTGTAGAAAATGCAATGGAGATTCGGAGCGCTAAGAGGGTAATAGTGGAAAAGGGAATATATTCAAATATAAACTACACAGTAGCATTCTGTGAAAATTCTTTCTGTTCTGTGCATTCAGCTAACAGAGTTGAACCTTACTTTTGATTGAGCCGTTCTGAAACACTCTTTCTGTAGAAACTGCAATTGGACATGCTAAGCGCTAAGAGGCCTACATTGGGAAAAAGAATATCTTCAAATAAAAACTACACAGATGCATTCTGTGAAACTTATTTCTGATCTGTAAATTCAGTTAACAGAGATAAAACATATTTTTGATTGAGCAGTTATGAAACACGCTTTTTGTAGAAAATGCAAGTGGAGATTCGGAGCGCTAAGAGGGTAATAGTGGAAAAAGGAATGTCTTCAAATATAAACTACACAGAATCATTCGGTGAAACTTCTTTCTGATCTGTGCATTCAGCTAACAGAGTTAAACCATACTTTTGATTGAGCAGATCTGAACTCTCTTTCTGTAGAAAATGCAACTGGACATTTGGAGCGCTAAGAGCGTAGTAGTGGAAAAAGGAATATATTCAAATATAAACTACACAGAAGCATTCTGTGAAACTTCTTTCTGATCTGAGCATTCAGCTAACAGAGTTAAACCATACTTTTGATTGAGCAGTTTTGAAACACTCTGTCTGTAGAAAATGCAACTGGACATTCGTAGCGCTAAGTGGGTAATAGTGGAAAAAAGAATATGTTCAAATATAAACTACACAGAAGCATTGTATGAAACTTCTTTCTGTTCTGTGCATTCAACTAACAGAGTTGAACCTTACTTTTGATTGAGCCTTTCTGAAACACTCTTTCTGTAGAAACTGCAATTGGACATTCTGAGCGCTAAGAGGCCTATAATGGGAAAAATAATAACTTCAAATAAAAACTACACAGAAGCATTGTGTGAAACTTATTTCTGATATGTTCATTAAGCTAACAGAGTTAAACCATACTTTTGATTGCGCAGTTCTGAACACTCTTTCTGTAGAAAATGCAAGTGGACATTCGGAGCGCTAAGAGGGTAATAGTGGAAAAAGGAATATATTCAACTATAAACTACACAGTAGCATTCTGTGAAAATTCTTTCTGTTCTGTGCATTCAACTAACAGAGTTGAACCTTACTTTTGATTGAGCAGTTCTGAAACACTCTTTCTGTAGAAACTGCAATTGGACATGCTAAGCGCTAAGAGGCCTACATTGGGAAAAAGAATATCTTCAAATAAAAACTACACAGATGCATTCTGTGAAACTTATTTCTGATCTGTAAATTCCGTTAACAGAGATAAAACATATTTTTGATTGAGCAGTTATGAAACACTCTTTTTGTAGAAAATGCAAGTGGAGATTCGGAGCGCTAAGAGGGTAATAGTGGAAAAAGGAATGTCTTCAAATATAAACTACACAGAATAATTCGGTGAAACTTCTTTCTGATCTGTGCATTCAGCTACCAGAGTTAAACCAAACTTTTGATTGAGCAGATCTGAACACTCTTTCTGTAGAAAATGCAACTGGACATTTGGAGCGCTAAGAGCGTAGTAGTGGAAAAAGGAATATATTCAAATATAAACTACACAGAAGCATTCTGTGAAACTTCTTTCTGATCTGAGCATTCAGCTAACAGAGTTAAACCATACTTTTGATTGAGCAGTTTTGAAACACTCTGTCTGTAGAAAATGCAACTGGACATTCGTAGCGCTAAGTGGGTAATAGTGGAAAAAAGAATATGTTCAAATATAAACTACACAGAAGCATTGTATGAAACTTCCTTCTGTTCTGTGCATTCAACTAACAGAGTTGAACCTTACTTTTGATTGAGCCGTTCTGAAACACTCTTTCTGTAGAAACTGCAATTGGACATTCTGAGCGCTAAGAGGCCTATATTGGGAAAAAGAATGTCTACAATTAAAAACTACACAGAAGAATTGTGTGAAACTTCTTTCTGTTCTGTTTGTTCAACTAAAAGAGTTGAACCTTAGTTTTGATTGAGCCGTTCTGAAACACTCTTTCTGTAGAAAATGCAATGGAGATTCGGAGCGCTAAGAGGGTAATAGTGGAAAAAGGAATATATTCAAATATAAACTACACAGTAGCATTCTGTGAAAATTCTTTCTGTTCTGTGCATTCAGCTAACAGAGTTGAACCTTACTTTTGATTGAGCCGTTCTGAAACACTCTTTCTGTAGAAACTGCAATTGGACATGCTAAGCGCTAAGAGGCCTACATTGGGAAAAAGAATATCTTCAAATAAAAACTACACAGATGCATTCTGTGAAACTTATTTCTGATCTGTAAATTCAGTTAACAGAGATAAAACATATTTTTGATTGAGCAGTTATGAAACACGCTTTTTGTAGAAAATGCAAGTGGAGATTCGGAGCGCTAAGAGGGTAATAGTGGAAAAAGGAATGTCTTCAAATATAAACTACACAGAATCATTCGGTGAAACTTCTTTCTGATCTGTGCATTCAGCTAACAGAGTTAAACCATACTTTTGATTGAGCAGATCTGAACACTCTTTCTGTAGAAAATGCAACTGGACATTTGGAGCGCTAAGAGCGTAGTAGTGGAAAAAGGAATATATTCAAATATAAACTACACAGAAGCATTCTGTGAAACTTCTTTCTGATCTGAGCATTCAGCTAACAGAGTTAAACCATACTTTTGATTGAGCAGTTTTGAAACACTCTGTCTGTAGAAAATGCAACTGGACATTCGTAGCGCTAAGTGGGTAATAGTGGAAAAAAGAATATGTTCAAATATAAACTACACAGAAGCATTGTATGAAACTTCTTTCTGTTCTGTGCATTCAACTAACAGAGTTGAACCTTACTTTTGATTGAGCCTTTCTGAAACACTCTTTCTGTAGAAACTGCAATTGGACATTCTGAGCGCTAAGAGGCCTATAATGGGAAAAATAATAACTTCAAATAAAAACTACACAGAAGCATTGTGTGAAACTTATTTCTGATATGTTCATTAAGCTAACAGAGTTAAACCATACTTTTGATTGCGCAGTTCTGAACACTCTTTCTGTAGAAAATGCAAGTGGACATTCGGAGCGCTAAGAGGGTAATAGTGGAAAAAGGAATATATTCAACTATAAACTACACAGTAGCATTCTGTGAAAATTCTTTCTGTTCTGTGCATTCAACTAACAGAGTTGAACCTTACTTTTGATTGAGCCGTTCTGAAACACTCTTTCTGTAGAAACTGCAATTGGACATGCTAAGCGCTAAGAGGCCTACATTGGGAAAAAGAATATCTTCAAATAAAAACTACACAGATGCATTCTGTGAAACTTATTTCTGATCTGTAAATTCAGTTAACAGAGATAAAACTTATTTTTGATTGAGCAGTTATGAAACACTCTTTTTGTAGAAAATGCAAGTGGAGATTCGGAGCGCTAAGAGGGTAATAGTGGAAAAAGGAATGTCTTCAAATATAAACTACACAGAATAATTCGGTGAAACTTCTTTCTGATCTGTGCATTCAGCTACCAGAGTTAAACCAAACTTTTGATTGAGCAGATCTGAACACTCTTTCTGTAGAAAATGCAACTGGACATTTGGAGCGCTAAGAGCGTAGTAGTGGAAAAAGGAATATATTCAAATATAAACTACACAGAAGCATTCTGTGAAACTTCTTTCTGATCTGAGCATTCAGCTAACAGAGTTAAACCATACTTTTGATTGAGCAGTTTTGAAACACTCTGTCTGTAGAAAATGCAACTGGACATTCGTAGCGCTAAGTGGGTAATAGTGGAAAAAAGAATATGTTCAAATATAAACTACACAGAAGCATTGTATGAAACTTCTTTCTGTTCTGTGCATTCAACTAACAGAGTTGAACCTTACTTTTGATTGAGCCGTTCTGAAACACTCTTTCTGTAGAAACTGCAATTGGACATTCTGAGCGCTAAGAGGCCTATATTGGGAAAAAGAATGTCTACAATTAAAAACTACACAGAAGAATTGTGTGAAACTTCTTTCTGTTCTGTTTGTTCAACAAAAAGAGTTGAACCTTAGTTTTGATTGAGCCGTTCTGAAACACTCTTTCTGTAGAAAATGCAATGGAGATTCGGAGCGCTAAGAGGGTAATAGTGGAAAAAGGAATATATTCAAATATAAACTACACAGTAGCATTCTGTGAAAATTCTTTCTGTTCTGTGCATTCAGCTAACAGAGTTGAACCTTACTTTTGATTGAGCCGTTCTGAAACACTCTTTCTGTAGAAACTGCAATTGGACATGCTAAGCGCTAAGAGGCCTACATTGGGAAAAAGAATATCTTCAAATAAAAACTACACAGATGCATTCTGTGAAACTTATTTCTGATCTGTAAATTCAGTTAACAGAGATAAAACATATTTTTGATTGAGCAGTTATGAAACACGCTTTTTGTAGAAAATGCAAGTGGAGATTCGGAGCGCTAAGAGGGTAATAGTGGAAAAAGGAATGTCTTCAAATATAAACTACACAGAATCATTCGGTGAAACTTCTTTCTGATCTGTGCATTCAGCTAACAGAGTTAAACCATACTTTTGATTGAGCAGATCTGAACACTCTTTCTGTAGAAAATGCAACTGGACATTTGGAGCGCTAAGAGCGTAGTAGTGGAAAAAGGAATATATTCAAATATAAACTACACAGAAGCATTCTGTGAAACTTCTTTCTGATCTGAGCATTCAGCTAACAGAGTTAAACCATACTTTTGATTGAGCAGTTTTGAAACACTCTGTCTGTAGAAAATGCAACTGGACATTCGTAGCGCTAAGTGGGTAATAGTGGAAAAAAGAATATGTTCAAATATAAACTACACAGAAGCATTGTATGAAACTTCTTTCTGTTCTGTGCATTCAACTAACAGAGTTGAACCTTACTTTTGATTGAGCCTTTCTGAAACACTCTTTCTGTAGAAACTGCAATTGGACATTCTGAGCGCTAAGAGGCCTATAATGGGAAAAATAATAACTTCAAATAAAAACTACACAGAAGCATTGTGTGAAACTTATTTCTGATATGTTCATTAAGCTAACAGAGTTAAACCATACTTTTGATTGCGCAGTTCTGAACACTCTTTCTGTAGAAAATGCAAGTGGACATTCGGAGCGCTAAGAGGGTAATAGTGGAAAAAGGAATATATTCAACTATAAACTACACAGTAGCATTCTGTGAAAATTCTTTCTGTTCTGTGCATTCAACTAACAGAGTTGAACCTTACTTTTGATTGAGCAGTTCTGAAACACTCTTTCTGTAGAAACTGCAATTGGACATGCTAAGCGCTAAGAGGCCTACATTGGGAAAAAGAATATCTTCAAATAAAAACTACACAGATGCATTCTGTGAAACTTATTTCTGATCTGTAAATTCAGTTAACAGAGATAAAACATATTTTTGATTGAGCAGTTATGAAACACTCTTTTTGTAGAAAATGCAAGTGGAGATTCGGAGCGCTAAGAGGGTAATAGTGGAAAAAGGAATGTCTTCAAATATAAACTACACAGAATAATTCGGTGAAACTTCTTTCTGATCTGTGCATTCAGCTACCAGAGTTAAACCAAACTTTTGATTGAGCAGATCTGAACACTCTTTCTGTAGAAAATGCAACTGGACATTTGGAGCGCTAAGAGCGTAGTAGTGGAAAAAGGAATATATTCAAATATAAACTACACAGAAGCATTCTGTGAAACTTCTTTCTGATCTGAGCATTCAGCTAACAGAGTTAAACCATACTTTTGATTGAGCAGTTTTGAAACACTCTGTCTGTAGAAAATGCAACTGGACATTCGTAGCGCTAAGTGGGTAATAGTGGAAAAAAGAATATGTTCAAATATAAACTACACAGAAGCATTGTATGAAACTTCCTTCTGTTCTGTGCATTCAAGTAACAGAGTTGAACCTTACTTTTGATTGAGCCGTTCTGAAACACTCTTTCTGTAGAAACTGCAATTGGACATTCTGAGCGCTAAGAGGCCTATATTGGGAAAAAGAATGTCTACAATTAAAAACTACACAGAAGAATTGTGTGAAACTTCTTTCTGTTCTGTTTGTTCAACTAAAAGAGTTGAACCTTAGTTTTGATTGAGCCGTTCTGAAACACTCTTTCTGTAGAAAATGCAATGGAGATTCGGAGCGCTAAGAGGGTAATAGTGGAAAAAGGAATATATTCAAATATAAACTACACAGTAGCATTCTGTGAAAATTCTTTCTGTTCTGTGCATTCAGCTAACAGAGTTGAACCTTACTTTTGATTGAGCCGTTCTGAAACACTCTTTCTGTAGAAACTGCAATTGGACATGCTAAGCGCTAAGAGGCCTACATTGGGAAAAAGAATATCTTCAAATAAAAACTACACAGATGCATTCTGTGAAACTTATTTCTGATCTGTAAATTCAGTTAACAGAGATAAAACATATTTTTGATTGAGCAGTTATGAAACACGCTTTTTGTAGAAAATGCAAGTGGAGATTCGGAGCGCTAAGAGGGTAATAGTGGAAAAAGGAATGTCTTCAAATATAAACTACACAGAATCATTCGGTGAAACTTCTTTCTGATCTGTGCATTCAGCTAACAGAGTTAAACCATACTTTTGATTGAGCAGATCTGAACACTCTCTCTGTAGAAAATGCAACTGGACATTTGGAGCGCTAAGAGCGTAGTAGTGGAAAAAGGAATATATTCAAATATAAACTACACAGAAGCATTCTGTGAAACTTCTTTCTGATCTGAGCATTCAGCTAACAGAGTTAAACCATACTTTTGATTGAGCAGTTTTGAAACACTCTGTCTGTAGAAAATGCAACTGGACATTCGTAGCGCTAAGTGGGTAATAGTGGAAAAAAGAATATGTTCAAATATAAACTACACAGAAGCATTGTATGAAACTTCTTTCTGTTCTGTGCATTCAACTAACAGAGTTGAACCTTACTTTTGATTGAGCCTTTCTGAAACACTCTTTCTGTAGAAACTGCAATTGGACATTCTGAGCGCTAAGAGGCCTATAATGGGAAAAATAATAACTTCAAATAAAAACTACACAGAAGCATTGTGTGAAACTTATTTCTGATATGTTCATTAAGCTAACAGAGTTAAACCATACTTTTGATTGCGCAGTTCTGAACACTCTTTCTGTAGAAAATGCAAGTGGACATTCGGAGCGCTAAGAGGGTAATAGTGGAAAAAGGAATATATTCAACTATAAACTACACAGTAGCATTCTGTGAAAATTCTTTCTGTTCTGTGCATTCAACTAACAGAGTTGAACCTTACTTTTGATTGAGCCGTTCTGAAACACTCTTTCTGTAGAAACTGCAATTGGACATGCTAAGCGCTAAGAGGCCTACATTGGGAAAAAGAATATCTTCAAATAAAAACTACACAGATGCATTCTGTGAAACTTATTTCTGATCTGTAAATTCAGTTAACAGAGATAAAACTTATTTTTGATTGAGCAGTTATGAAACACTCTTTTTGTAGAAAATGCAAGTGGAGATTCGGAGCGCTAAGAGGGTAATAGTGGAAAAAGGAATGTCTTCAAATATAAACTACACAGAATAATTCGGTGAAACTTCTTTCTGATCTGTGCATTCAGCTACCAGAGTTAAACCAAACTTTTGATTGAGCAGATCTGAACACTCTTTCTGTAGAAAATGCAACTGGACATTTGGAGCGCTAAGAGCGTAGTAGTGGAAAAAGGAATATATTCAAATATAAACTACACAGAAGCATTCTGTGAAACTTCTTTCTGATCTGAGCATTCAGCTAACAGAGTTAAACCATACTTTTGATTGAGCAGTTTTGAAACACTCTGTCTGTAGAAAATGCAACTGGACATTCGTAGCGCTAAGTGGGTAATAGTGGAAAAAAGAATATGTTCAAATATAAACTACACAGAAGCATTGTATGAAACTTCTTTCTGTTCTGTGCATTCAACTAACAGAGTTGAACCTTACTTTTGATTGAGCCGTTCTGAAACACTCTTTCTGTAGAAACTGCAATTGGACATTCTGAGCGCTAAGAGGCCTATATTGGGAAAAAGAATGTCTACAATTAAAAACTACACAGAAGAATTGTGTGAAACTTCTTTCTGTTCTGTTTGTTCAACAAAAAGAGTTGAACCTTAGTTTTGATTGAGCCGTTCTGAAACACTCTTTCTGTAGAAAATGCAATGGAGATTCGGAGCGCTAAGAGGGTAATAGTGGAAAAAGGAATATATTCAAATATAAACTACACAGTAGCATTCTGTGAAAATTCTTTCTGTTCTGTGCATTCAGCTAACAGAGTTGAACCTTACTTTTGATTGAGCCGTTCTGAAACACTCTTTCTGTAGAAACTGCAATTGGACATGCTAAGCGCTAAGAGGCCTACATTGGGAAAAAGAATATCTTCAAATAAAAATTACACAGATGCATTCTGTGAAACTTATTTCTGATCTGTAAATTCAGTTAACAGAGATAAAACATATTTTTGATTGAGCAGTTATGAAACACGCTTTTTGTAGAAAATGCAAGGGGAGATTCGGAGCGCTAAGAGGGTAATAGTGGAAAAAGGAATGTCTTCAAATATAAACTACACAGAATCATTCGGTGAAACTTCTTTCTGATCTGTGCATTCAGCTAACAGAGTTAAACCATACTTTTGATTGAGCAGATCTGAACACTCTTTCTGTAGAAAATGCAACTGGACATTTGGAGCGCTAAGAGCGTAGTAGTGGAAAAAGGAATATATTCAAATATAAACTACACAGAAGCATTCTGTGAAACTTCTTTCTGATCTGAGCATTCAGCTAACAGAGTTAAACCATACTTTTGATTGAGCAGTTTTGAAACACTCTGTCTGTAGAAAATGCAACTGGACATTCGTAGCGCTAAGTGGGTAATAGTGGAAAAAAGAATATGTTCAAATATAAACCACACAGAAGCATTGTATGAAACTTCTTTCTGTTCTGTGCATTCAACTAACAGAGTTGAACCTTACTTTTGATTGAGCCTTTCTGAAACACTCTTTCTGTAGAAACTGCAATTGGACATTCTGAGCGCTAAGAGGCCTATAATGGGAAAAATAATATCTTCAAATAAAAACTACACAGAAGCATTGTGTGAAACTTATTTCTGATATGTTCATTAAGCTAACAGAGTTAAACCATACTTTTGATTGCGCAGTTCTGAACACTCTTTCTGTAGAAAATGCAAGTGGACATTCGGAGCGCTAAGAGGGTAATAGTGGAAAAAGTAATATATTCAACTATAAACTACACAGTAGCATTCTGTGAAAATTCTTTCTGTTCTGTGCATTCAACTAACAGAGTTGAACCTTACTTTTGATTGAGCCGTTCTGAAACACTCTTTCTGTAGAAACTGCAATTGGACATGCTAAGCGCTAAGAGGCCTACATTGGGAAAAAGAATATCTTCAAATAAAAACTACACAGATGCATTCTGTGAAACTTATTTCTGATCTGTAAATTCAGTTAACAGAGATAAAACATATTTTTGATTGAGCAGTTATGAAACACTCTTTTTGTAGAAAATGCAAGTGGAGATTCGGAGCGCTAAGAGGGTAATAGTGGAAAAAGGAATGTCTTCAAATATAAACTACACAGAATAATTCGGTGAAACTTCTTTCTGATCTGTGCATTCAGCTAACAGAGTTAAACCAAACTTTTGATTGAGCAGATCTGAACACTCTTTCTGTAGAAAATGCAACTGGACATTTGGAGCGCTAAGAGCGTAGTAGTGGAAAAAGGAATATATTCAAATATAAACTACACAGAAGCATTCTGTGAAACTTCTTTCTGATCTGAGCATTCAGCTAACAGAGTTAAACCATACTTTTGATTGAGCAGTTTTGAAACACTCTGTCTGTAGAAAATGCAACTGGACATTCGTAGCGCTAAGTGGGTAATAGTGGAAAAAAGAATATGTTCAAATATAAACTACACAGAAGCATTGTATGAAACTTCTTTCTGTTCTGTGCATTCAACTAACAGAGTTGAACCTTACTTTTGATTGAGCCGTTCTGAAACACTCTTTCTGTAGAAACTGCAATTGGACATTCTGAGCGCTAAGAGGCCTATATTGGGAAAAAGAATGTCTACAAATAAAAACTACACAGAAGAATTGTGTGAAACTTTTTTCTGTTCTGCTTGTTCAACTAAAAGAGTTGAACCTTAGTTTTGATTGAGCCGTTCTGAAACACACTTTCTGTAGAAAATGGAAGTGGAGATTCGGAGCGCTAAGAGGGTAATAGTGGAAAAAGGAATGTCTACAAATATAAACTACACAGAATCATTCTGTGAAACTTCTTTCTGATCTGTGCTTTCAGCTAACAGAGTTAAACCATACTTTTGATTGAGCAGATCTGAACACTCTTTCTGTAGAAAATGCAACTGGACATTTGGAGCGCTAAGAGAGTAATACTGGAAAAAGGAATATATTCAAATATAAACTACACAGAAGCATTCTGTGAAACTTCTTTCTGATCTGAGCATTCAGCTAACAGAGTTAAACCATACTTTTGATTGAGCAGTTTTGAAACACTCTGTCTGTAGAAAATGCAACAGGACATTCGTAGCGCTAAGTGGGTAATAGTGGAAAAAAGACTATGTTCAAATATAAACTACACAGAAGCATTGTATGAAACTTCTTTCTGTTCTGTGCATTCAACTAACAGTGTTGAACCTTACTTTTGATTGAGCCTTTCTGAAACACTCTTTCTGTAGAAACTGCAATTGGACATTCTGAGCGCTAAGAGGCCTATATTGGGAAAAATAACATCTTCAAATAAAAACTACACAGAAGCATTGTGTGAAACTTATTTCTGATATGTTCATTAAGCTAACAGAGTTAAACCATACTTTTGATTGCGCAGTTCTGAACACTCTTTCTGTAGAAAATGCAAGTGGACATTCGGAGCGCTAAGAGGGTAATAGTGGAAAAAGGAATATATTCAAATATAAACTACACAGTAGCATTCTGTGAAAATTCTTTCTGTTCTGTGCATTCAACTAACAGAGTTGAACCTTACTTTTGATTGAGCCGTTCTGAAACACTCTTTCTGTAGAAACTGCAATTGGACATGCTAAGCGCTAAGAGGCCTACATTGGGAAAAAGAATATCTTCAAATAAAAACTACACAGATGCATTCTGTGAAACTTATTTCTGATCTGTAAATTCAGTTAACAGACATAAAACATATTTTTGATTGAGCAGTTATGAAACACTCTTTTTGTAGAAAATGCAAGTGGAGATTCGGAGCGCTAAGAGGGTAATAGTGGAAAAAGGAATGTCTTCAAATATAAACTACACAGAATCATTCGGTGAAACTTCTTTCTGATCTGTGCATTCAGCTAACAGAGTTAAACCATACTTTTGATTGAGCAGATCTGAACACTCTTTCTGTAGAAAATGCAACTGGACATTTGGAGCGCTAAGAGCGTAGTAGTGGAAAAAGGAATATATTCAAATATAAACTACACAGAAGCATTCTGTGAAACTTCTTTCTGATCTGAGCATTAAGCTAACAGAGTTAAACCATACTTTTGATTGAGCAGTTTTGAAACACTCTGTCTGTAGAAAATGCAACTGGACATTCGTAGCGCTAAGTGGGTAATAGTGGAAAAAAGAATATGTTCAAATATAAACTACACAGAAGCATTGTATGAAACTTCTTTCTGTTCTCTGCATTCAACTAACAGAGTTGAACCTTACTTTTGATTGAGCCGTTCTGAAACACTCTTTCTGTAGAAACTGCAATTGGACATTCTGAGCGCTAAGAGGCCTATATTGGGAAAAAGAATGTCTACAAATAAAAACTACACAGAAGAATTGTGTGAAACTTCTTTCTGTTCTGTTTGTTCAACTAAAAGAGTTGAACCTTAGTTTTGATTGAGCCGTTCTGAAACACTCTTTCTGTAGAAAATGCAAGTGGAGATTCGGAGCGCTAAGAGGGTAATAGTGGAAAAAGGAATGTCTCCAAATATAAACTACACAGAATCATTCTGTGAAACTTCTTTCTGATCTGTGCATTCAGCTAACAGAGTTAAACCATACTTTTGATTGAGCAGATCTGAACTCTCATTCTGTAGAAAATGCAACTGGACATTTGGAGTGCTAAGAGAGTAGTAGTGGAAAAAGGAATATATTCAAATATAAACTACACAGAAGCATTCTGTGAAACTTCTTTCTGATCTGAGAATTCAGCTAACAGAGTTAAACCATACTTTTGATTGAGCAGTTTTGAAACACTCTGTCTGTAGAAAATGCAACTGGACATTCGTAGCGCTAAGTGGGTAATAGTGGAAAAAAGAATATGTTCAAATATAAACTACACAGAAGCATTGTATGAAACTACTTTCTTTTCTGTGCATTCAACTAACAGAGTTGAACCTTACTTTTGATTGAGCCTTTCTGAAACACTCTTTGTGTAGAAACTGCAATTGGACATTTTGAGCGCTAAGAGGCCTATTTTGGGAAAAATAATATCTTCAAATAAAAACTACACAGAAGCATTGTGTGAAACTTATTTCTTATATGTTCATTAAGCTAACAGAGTTAAACCATACTTTTGATTGCGCAGTCCTGAACACTCTTTCTGTAGAAAATGCAAGTGGACATTCTGAGAGCTAAGAGGCCTATACTGGGAAAAAGAATGTCTACAAATAAAAACTACACAGAAGAATTGTGTGAAACTTCTTTCTGTTCTGTTTGTTCAACTAAAAGAGTTGAACCTTAGTTTTGATTGAGCCGTTCTGAAACACTCTTTCTGTAGAAAATGCAAGTGGAGATTCGGAGCGCTAAGAGGGTAATAGTGGAAAAAGGAATGTCTCCAAATATAAACTACACAGAATCATTCTGTGAAACTTATTTCTGATCTGTGCATTCAGCTAACAGAGTTAAACCATACTTTTGATTGAGCAGATCTGAACTCTCTTTCTGTAGAAAATGCAACTGGACATTTGGAGCGCTAAGAGAGTAGTAGTGGAAAAAGGAATATATTCAAATATAAACTACACAGTAGCATTCTGTGAAAATTCTTTCTGTTCTGTGCATTCAACTAACAGAGTTGAACCTTACTTTTGATTGAGCCGTTCTGAAACACTCTTTCTGTAGAAACTGCAATTGGACATGCTAAGCGCTAAGAGGCCTACATTGGGAAAAAGAATATCTTCAAATAAAAACTACACAGATGCATTCTGTGAAACTTATTTCTGATCTGTAAATTCAGTTAACAGACATAAAACATATTTTTGATTGAGCAGTTATGAAACACTCTTTTTGTAGAAAATGCAAGTGGAGATTCGGAGCGCTAAGAGGGTAATAGTGGAAAAAGGAATGTCTTCAAATATAAACTACACAGAATCATTCGGTGAAACTTCTTTCTGATCTGTGCATTCAGCTAACAGAGTTAAACCATACTTTTGATTGAGCAGATCTGAACACTCTTTCTGTAGAAAATGCAACTGGACATTTGGAGCGCTAAGAGCGTAGTAGTGGAAAAAGGAATATATTCAAATATAAACTACACAGAAGCATTCTGTGAAACTTCTTTCTGATCTGAGCATTAAGCTAACAGAGTTAAACCATACTTTTGATTGCGCAGTTCTGAAAACTCTTTCTGTAGAAAATGCAAGTGGACATTCGGAGCGCTAAGAGGGTAATAGTGGAAAAAGGAATATATTCAAATATAAACTACACAGTAGCATTCTGTGAAAATTCTTTCTGTTCTGTGCATTCAACTAACAGAGTTGAACCTTACTTTTGATTGAGCCGTTCTGAAACACTCTTTCTGTAGAAACTGCAATTGGACATTCTGAGCGCTAAGAGGCCTATATTGGGAAAAAAAATTTCTACAAATAAAAACTACACAGAAGAAATGTGTGAAACTTCTTTCTGTTCTGTTTGTTCAACTAAAAGAATTGAACCTTAGTTTTGATTGAGCCGTTCTGAAACACTCTTTCTGTAGAAAATGCAAGTGGAGATTCGGAGCGCTAAGAGGGTAATAGTGGAAAAAGGAATGTCTCCAAATATAAACTACACAGAATCATTCTGTGAAACTTCTTTCTGATCTGTGCATTCAGCTAACAGAGTTAAACCATACTTTTGATTGAGCAGATCTGAACTCTCTTTCTGTAGAAAATGCAACTGGACATTTGGAGTGCTAAGAGAGTAGTAGTGGAAAAAGGAATATATTCAAATATAAACTACACAGAAGCATTCTGTGAAACTTCTTTCTGATCTGAGCATTCAGCTAACAGAGTTAAACCATACTTTTGATTGAGCAGTTTTGAAACACTCTGTCTGTAGAAAATGCAACTGGGCATTCATAGCGCTAAGTGGGTAATAGTGGAAAAAAGAATATGTTCAAATATAAACTACACAGAAGCATTGTATGAAACTTCTTTCTGTTCTGTGCATTCAACTAACAGAGTTGAACCTTACTTTTGATTGAGCCTTTCTGAAACACTCTTTCTGTAGAAACTGCAATTGGACATTCTGAGCGCTAAGAGGCCTATATTGGGAAAAATAATATCTTCAAATAAAAACTACACAGAAGCATTGTGTGAAACTTATTTCTGATATGTTCATTAAGCTAACAGAGTTAAACCATACTTTTGATTGCGCCGTTCTGAACACTCTTTCTGTAGAAAATGCAAGTGGACATTCGGAGCGCTAAGAGGGTAATAGTGGAAAAAGGAATATATTCAAATATAAACTACACAGTAGCATTCTGTGAAAATTCTTTCTGTTCTGTGCATTCAACTAACAGAGTTGAACCTTACTTTTGATTGAGCCGTTCTGAAACACTCTTTCTGTAGAAACTGCAATTGGACATGCTAAGCGCTAAGAGGCCTACATTGGGAAAAAGAATATCTTCAAATAAAAACTACACAGATGCATTCTGTGAAACTTATTTCTGATCTGTAAATTCAGTTAACAGACATAAAACATATTTTTGATTGAGCAGTTATGAAACACTCTTTTTGTAGAAAATGCAAGTGGAGATTCGGAGCGCTAAGAGGATAATAGTGGAAAAAGGAATGTCTTCAAATATAAACTACACAGAATCATTCGGTGAAACTTCTTTCTGATCTGTGCATTCAGCTAACAGAGTTAAACCATACTTTTGATTGAGCAGATCTGAACACTCTTTCTGTAGAAAATGCAACTGGACATTTGGAGCGCTAAGAGCGTAGTAGTGGAAAAAGGAATATATTCAAATATAAACTACACAGAAGCATTCTGTGAAACTTCTTTCTGATCTGAGCATTCAGCTAACAGAGTTAAACCATACTTTTGATTGAGCAGTTTTGAAACACTCTGTCTGTAGAAAATGCAACTGGACATTCGTAGCGCTAAGTGGGTAATAGTGGAAAAAAGAATATGTTCAAATATAAACTACACAGAAGCATTGTATGAAACTTCTTTCTGTTCTGTGCATTCAACTAACAGAGTTGAACCTTACTTTTGATTGAGCCGATCTGAAACACTCTTTTGTTGAAACTGCAATTGGACATTCTGAGCGCTAAGAGGCCTATATTGGGAAAAAGAATGTCTACAAATAAAAACTACACAGAAGCATTGTGTGAAACTACTTTCTGTTCTGTTTGTTCAACTAAAAGAGTTGCACCTTAGTTTTGATTGAGCCGTTCTGAAACATTCTTTCTGTAGAAAATGCAAGTGGAGATTCGGAGCGCTAAGAGGGTAATAGTGGAAAAAGGAATGTCTCCAAATATAAACTACACAGAATCATTCTGTGAAACTTCTTTCTGATCTGTGCATTCAGCTAACAGAGTTAAACCATACTTTTGATTGAGCAGATCTGAACACTCTTTCTGTAGAAAATGCAACTGGACATTTGGAGCGCTAAGAGAGTAGTAGTGGAAAAAGGAATATATTCAAATATAAACTACACAGAAGCATTCTGTGAAACTTCTTTCTGATCTGAGCATTCAGCTAACAGATTTAAACCATACTTTTGATTGAGCAGTTTTGAAACACTCTGTCTGTAGAAAATGCAACTGGACATTCGGAGCGCTAAGTGGGTAATAGTGGAAAAAATAATATGTTCAAATATAAACCACACAGAAGCATTGTATGAAACTTCTTTCTGTTCTGTGCATTCAACTAACAGAGTTGAACCTTACTTTTGATTGAGCCTTTCTGAAACACTCTTTCTGTAGAAACTGCAATTGGACATTCTGAGCGCTAAGAGGCCTCTATTGGGAAAAATAATATCTTCAAATAAAAACTACACAGAAGCATTGTGTGAAACTTATTTCTGATATGTTCATTAAGCTAACAGAGTTAAACCATACTTTTGATTGCGCAGTTCTGAAAACTCTTTCTGTAGAAAATGCAAGTGGACATTCGGAGCGCTAAGAGGGTAATAGTGGAAAAAGGAATATATTCAAATATAAACTACACAGTAGCATTCTGTGAAAATTCTTTCTGTTCTGTGCATTCAACTAACAGAGTTGAACCTTACTTTTGATTGAGCCGTTCTGAAACACTCTTTCTGTAGAAACTGCAATTGGACATGCTAAGCGCTATGAGACCTACATTGGGAAAAAGAATATCTTCAAATAAAAACTACACAGATGCATTCTGTGAAACTTATTTCTGATCTGTAAATTCAGTTAACAGAGATAAAACTTATTTTTGTTTGAGCAGTTATGAAACACTCTTTTTGTAGAAAATGCAAGTGGAGATTCGGAGCGCTAAGAGGGTAATAGTGGAAAAAGGAATGTCTTCAAATATAAACTACACAGAATCATTCGGTGAAACTTCTTTCTGATCTGTGCATTCAGCTAACAGAGTTTAACCATACTTTTGATTGAGCAGATCTGAACACTCTTTCTGTAGAAATGCAACTGGACATTTGGAGCGCTAAGAGCGTAGTAGTGGAAAAAGGAATATATTCAAATATAAACTACACAGAAGCATTCTGTGAAACTTCTTTCTGATCTGAGAATTCAGCTAACAGAGTTAAACCATACTTTTGATTGAGCAGTTTTGAAACATTCTGTCTGTAGAAAATGCAACTGGACATTCGTAGCGCTAAGTGGGTAATAGTGGAAAAAAGAATATATTCAAATATAAACTACACAGAAGCATTGTATGAAACTTCTTTCTGTTCTGTGCATTCAACTAACAGAGTTGAACCTTACTTTTGATTGAGCCGTTCTGAAACACTCTTTCTGTAGAAACTGCAATTGGACATTCTGAGCGCTAAGAGGCCTATATTGGGAAAAAGAATGTCTACAAATAAAAACTACACAGAAGAATTGTGTGAAACTTCTTTCTGTTCTGTTTGTTCAACTAAAAGAGTTGAACCTTAGTTTTGATTGAGCCGTTCTGAAACACACTTTCTGTAGAAAATGCAAGTGGAGATTCGGAGCGCTAAAAGGGTAATAGTGGAAAAAGGAATGTCTCCAAATATAAACTACACAAAAGTGTCAATCTACTAATTTATCTTCTAATAACTTTCCACCCAGGAACATTCGTCCCTCTCATTAGACAGTTGTTGTATGCTTCTTTTTTTCACATTCTAATTGCCTCACCTGAACCAAAAAAAGAATGTGGATCTAGGATCAATACCTTTTGAAAAGTCATTTATTTCATTATATTATTTTTTCATATATCTGCATTATTGCATAGAATACCTGATTGGTCTTATGCTAAGTTTTTCATGTAACATTACCTCTGCAAGATGTTAATAAGTATCCTTCCAAAAATGTTTGAAAAATCTTGGGTAAAACATATTACGTAAGTTCCTGTTTTATAGTTTTCCAAGAGTTTTACTATCCTTGGCCAATGACAAAATTCAAAGCAGAGATACAGTACACAACTTTTGTAAAACTTACCTATTTTTCTTGTAAGACTGTGGCTTTGTTTTGTTTTGTTTTGAACTTCTTTTCTGTGATGTGACATGAGACTGTGTGTTGAGTTAGGGGTGGGGACATACATTAACAGAGGTTTAGGAACTGCTTTGCTAAAGCAAGTTTGAGGAGAAAATGGGGAGACTAATACAAGATTTTCCTTTAAGCAGTGGGAGTTGAAGGGGTAGGTGGTTTTTGGAGAAAGAAGAGACCCATTCATGGCACAGGCTTCTTTATGTTTCTGCTCTGTGTGATACTTAATGAGGATACAGACATTCACTTCCTCTATTTCCCACCCCTGGCCGGGGGTAACCCAAAGGTACCTGATAAAGACACAGCCTTATAGCTGTATCAAGTATCCCTGAGTGTGTTAGGACTGGAGAGGCCTAAGGAATAAAAAACATACATGCATTAAATGGAACAAATACAGAGAAGAAGAAAACTCAGACATGGTACATTAATTGTGTACCTTTCCTTACAACCCAGCACATCACAGGGTACATGACCTGCTTCCTTTTGACCTGCTTCCTTTATGTTCACTGCATGAACAGGGAAGGGGGTTGGGGTACACGTGGGAGATAATTGTGTTTACTATGTACCTGGTATTAATACATCTATAGAGACAATTGGAATGACTATACTGGAGAAACAGCAAGAGAAGAACTGAAAAGGCTAAAACAAATACTTGGTTCTCTAAAAAATACTCCAAAGGATTTCTCATGTCTGACAAATTACATTTTAGTCTAATAGTAATAAGTGACCAAAACTAAGGTGATTTGATAAATATCATAAGGTATTTTACTGTGA
The DNA here is from genome assembly GCF_028878055.3 of Symphalangus syndactylus. Classification (NCBI taxonomy): domain Eukaryota; kingdom Metazoa; phylum Chordata; class Mammalia; order Primates; family Hylobatidae; genus Symphalangus; species Symphalangus syndactylus. Next base: position 9,486,304 of record NC_072433.2, read on the forward strand.
AATTGATATCTATACGTATTGCTTATAAAGCTCAGTAATCTGTTCTTGAATTGAGAAATTACTGAGACAACATCAAAAGCTGTCATTTTTGTTTCTATGTTGTCGTTGTTATTGTTTGTGAGGTCAGAGCTTCTAAACTTTATGACTGTTTGAAAGGGGCCTATATAGACCTTGCCTGAATATTAAGTCATGTGAAATGATAAAAAGCTTTCTGATTTATTGGGTTAGACAAAGAAAAAATTGAGAAATTGAGCATCATTAAAATTAAAGACTTTTGTTATTAAAACTGTGCTTAGAATGAAAACAAAAGCCACAGGTTGGGAGAAAATTTTTTCAAAACATATTCAAAACATTTTCAAAACATATCAGATAAATTACTGGTATTTAAAGTATACAGAGAACTCGAAAATAAGAAAGAAAACAACTCATTTAAAAAATAGTCCAAAGGTCTAAATACAGCTGTCAAATGGGGATTTTGAAGTTACTAGTCATGTATCATTAGGGAACTGCAAGTCACAGCAACCGTGAGATATTATTACATGACTATTAAAATGACCAATATCCAAAAGTCTGATGATACCAAAAGCTGGCATATGTGAGGAGAAACAGGAACTTTTATTCATTGCTTGTGAGAATGCAGAATAGTACAGCTACTTTGGCAGTCAGTTTGGCAGTTTCTTATAAAACTAAACATACTCCTACCACACAACCCAGCAATTACATTCCCGGTATTTACTTAAAGGATTTGAAAACTTACATGCACACAAAAGCCTTCTTCCCATGAATGTTACAGGAGCCTTATTCATGATCACTAAAATCGAAATGTCCTTCAGGAAGTGAATGGAAAAATAAACTGTGGTATATCCAGGCAATGGAATAGTATTCTGTCAAGCTACAGAAGACACACAGGAACCTTTAAATGCATATTGCCAAGTGAAAGAAGCCAGTCTGAAAAGTCTACATACCGTATGATTCAACTACATGACCTTCTGGAGAAAGCAAAACTATGGAGACAGTAAAGAGATCAGTGGCTATTAGGGATTTGGAGGAGATTTGTGCAGTCTAAACATGTCATGTGCCAACAATGACGTAAAGATATGTGAGATAAAGTATGACGAATTCTATTGACAAACACACGCAATGGCTTCCATTTAACTGAGAAGAAACCATATACCTAGCACAAGTCTTTTTCTGTGCATTAACTTTTTGTAATACAACTATATGAAGTTATAGCCTATTTTATATATGAATAAAAGCATTTCCAAAGGTTAAGAAAGGGCACAGTGAGAGTGAGAAGCACAGTCTGGGTAGGCAGGTCAATCTAGTTTTCTATCTGTGCTTTAAACTGCTATAACCATCAACTCAATCTACTAATTTATCTTCTACATAAATTAGTAGAGGAAACGATGAACGGATGGAGCAAGGAAGAATTTTAGGAGAGTGAATCCATTATTCTGTATGACACTGTAATGAGGATTATTTGTCATTACACATTTGACAAAACCTATAGAATTCATAAGACAAGGAGTAAACTCTAATACAAACTACATACTTTAGTCAATAGTAATGTACCAATATTGACTCATCAACTATAACAAATGTACCACACTATTGCAAGATGTTAAAAATCGGGGAAATTGGGGTAGAGGCTGAGGATGACGTGTGAATGCTTATTCACTTCTTTCTACAAACCTAAAATTGCTTTTAAAGAGTCAATAAAAATTAAAACAAGGCAGGGTTTTCATGCAATGGAAAAAAACACACGACTTTAGTAAGTGACTCATAATTATGCTTATGCCACTTTGCTAGATTTCACTTCATTAATAAATATAGTTTCATTCTTTATGTTATAAAGCAGAATAAAGTCAGATATCTAGAGAAATTGATTTTAATGATTAGAGTAAAAGCATTTTCACCTCCAACGTCAGAATGAGTTCTTCAGAATCAGTCCATTTTATAGTTAAATCAATCATTGATTTTAAAAAAATATTGAGAAAAACTTTAACTTCACTTTTTCCATCAAACTCAATGTCATGACAGCATTGTCATTTCAATCTAGGATTAAAACCTATTTCTGGACCCAGTGGACTTACTGTGATAGATTCTGAAAATGTCAGACGTTAAAGTCCAGTCTTTGATCTGCTGTCCTCTGCAGTTATCAAAAGGTCAGTTTATCCTGCTTCTTTTCTCTCTTTTTCATATATCTTGCACTTCAGCTTAATATTAGTATTAAGCTAAATTTCTTATTTTATTTTGATTGATAAAGGAAAACAGATTGTTTCAATACAGTTACTGAGAATAAGCAGCAAAACGTACTTATAAAGTACACAAGAGAGCTATAAGATAAAAATTTGTTCAAAAAAAGATTTGGAAATTTTTATTGCATGAATGTTCAAATGGAAAGGAAAACTTTCTGGATTCTTTTTCCACCACACAGGAGTAGCAGCACTAAAGTAGTGAATAATGTCCGTTCAATTGGTAGTTTTCATGTATTTCTGATATCAGAAATGGACTGTTAGTAACTAGTTTTAAAAGCAGAGCATTTTTGTGCATGGCATTCCCCTGAATTCCAAAGCCCAAACTTAACTTAGGCTAATTTCTCTCTGCTGGGAGCCCCATTAATTTCTCATAGATAACATTTCATATATATGCGGCATTCTGATGATGTAAAGGAATTCACACCTTATGGGCCTACAAGCCAAATTTAATCAATGGCTTGCTTCATATGGCTGAGAGCTAAAAATTGTTTTGGCATTTTGGAAGTGTTTAAAGAAGGAGAAGGAAGGGGAGAAGAAGAATGAGTAGATGAAGGAGAGACAGAGACTACATATGGCCAGCAAAGCCTATAATATTTACTGTCTAGTTCTTTACACAAAGAACTTTTCCAATCTTGAACAAAACACACACATTTTCGTTATGCCAAAAAAGGACTACAATAAGTCTTCACTTAACATCATTGACAGGTGCTTGAAAACTGGTCATAGGTATATATATTTATGGTCACGTGATGTTTTGATACACGCATACGGAGGGATAAATTGGGGATGGTTAATTGGTACAAAAATACAGTCAGCGAAACCCATTTTACCATAGGTTGACATCAAAAGAGTTCAGCTTCTATGGCTTTTGGTAACTAAAACGTCAACAAACTTGTAAATAAAGATCAAAACACTTCTAATATTAAATGCTGAAATAAATTTCAGCTATTCATACGTTTAAGATTAATAAAAGCTAGTAAAATCATTATTTACCTACTTATTTCAGTTTAGGGTTGCAGTTGACCGCAGCCTATCCTGTCAGCTCAGGACGCAATGTGGGAACCAGCCCTGGACAGGGCGCCGTCGCATTGCAGGTGCACTCACACATACCCACAGTTACTCAGACTGGGACCACATAGACACGTCAATCAACCTCACATGCACAGCCTTGGGAAGTGAGAGGAAACTGGAGCATCCAGAGAATATCAATGCAGACATGGGGAGAATACATAAGCTCTACACAGACAGTGAACCCCAATTGGAATCAATTTGTTTTTTCTCATCAACATCATAATGAAATGACATTGAATGAAACGTCGTTATTCAAAGACCTGTTGTACTCAGTTCTAAACATTTCAGAATTAAGAGATCTACACACATCCTCTTCTATATAATGGAGTGGGTCTCTTAAAATTTCCTGGCAACAGGGCCGGGCGCGGTGGCTCACGCTTGTAATCCCAGCACTTTGGGAGGCCGAGGCGGGCGGATCACGAGGTCAGGAGATCGAGACCACGGTGAAACCCTGTCTCTACTAAAAATACAAAAAAATTAGCCGGGCGTGGTGGCGGGCGCCTGTAGTCCCAGCTACTCAGAGAGGCTGAGGCAGGAGAATGGCGTGAACCCGGGAGGCGGAGCTTGCAGTGAGCTGAGATTGCGCCACTGCACTCCAGCCTGGGCGACAGAGCGAGACTCCGTCTCAAAAAAAAAAAAAAAAAAAAAAAAAAAAAAAAAAAATTTCCTGGCAACATACTCTTAGCCTGCCTAGGAAACACTTTAGAATACAACTGCATTATAATAAATTTTCATATTCTATTCATATCTTCATATTTCTCCCTCTACTTATTAAGGTATAGTCTTGTATACGTAATCCTTCAGTTCCTGAACAAGGTGAACATATGATCTCATGATGTGTGTTTTAATTTCTTAACTTTGTTGAGATTTGGGAATGTGAGGATGATGGAAAGGAAAGAAAGGAATTCAGCAGCTATAAAAGAAATCTGACCTTTAATTTTTTTATTGAATTTGTTTCTTGTTTTATTTTTCCTTCCTTTGCACAAATGAGAACTTCTAGTTTTACAAAGGGTACCATCAACTTTAGGACAAAAATTTGTATTTGTGGCATAACACAAGTTGGAGACACAATGATTTAGAGATTGCATATCAATTTTATCAAATAAATGTGATAAAGTAGGTGATATGCACACACACACACATTTGTAGTGACAAAACCATTGACACAGATACCCAGATGGCACTTAATGTACTTTCAGCCTTAAATTCTTTCTCAAGGACAAGCCATTTGTTTGCAAATGATTTAGCATTCAAAAATGATTAAACACGGGAAAAAATGCATTGCACATAAAGTTCAGATTACAAGTGAATTAAAGTCACACTAATATAACTATAATTTATAATGAATTCAAATGGCTTTCAGAAGGGTCATCTGTGGAAGGTGAAGAGCAATCTGAATTTATTTTTCTGGTAACTGGTCACAGCAATGTTTTCTAGACTAGTGAGTGAGTGCTCATACAGCACCATGTGCGTTCAACAACACATAAAGTTGGATGACAAAATCTACTTTAGTGAGAAGGTAGCTATTTCCAGGGGCACCAATAGTAATGTCAGTTTTGAGTCTTGGGTTTGCTTTTGTTTGTTTACAAGGCGATGAAATGTTTAAGGAAAAAATAAATTCTACCAATCCATGTTGAGTGAACATTTCAATCCTTGTAAAGACCAAAGTCAGCTGCCACCATGCCATGCAAACCTTATAGTACATGACATGTTAAATCGGTAACCTCGAAAGGGACTTCTGAGAAGCTATGAGTAAAAGGCACATACAAAATGCCTCTGAGATGAATTCACAAATGAAATGGAAAAGGATAACTGTGTACATCCAAGAAGAATAGTAATTAACAGAAAACAAGAACACTTCTAAATTGAAAGAATCCCTAAAGTAAAAGAAGACCAAAGAAAAAGAAATAAAGATGAGAAGTGAAATGAGGCGGAAATGGTGAGCGACAAGGAGATACACTGAGAAAAAAAGTAGCTAAAGTTAGTGTGTTATTATTTCAGCAAAATTAAGTATATCAATACTGAGAAATATGACTTGAAATAGATTCAGTACCTCAAGCAGAAACATAAACAAATAACATCTGGGTTTTTCTTTTGATAACCAGTATTTTAAATACAAAAATCTAAAAATTTTGTCTTTGTGTAAGAGTTACACATTTATCATACCAATCAATAACAAAAAGGCGCTATAAATACTGTATGGAAATAAATGTCCTAACAGATGTTAACCAGACATCAGTCTTCACCGGTAAGGATTAGATTTGAAGGTGTTTGCAGATAATTAAAACTTGTTTTTATAACATAACTTAGCAGCTAAGTAGTATAATGAAAATGGGATATTCAAATTATAAGATATAAAATATTAAAGATAGAAGAACATGTTTATTTTTTCAATATAAATATTGTTACAGCTCAGAGAAACAGTATGAAATCTCAGGGCTCATGAAAGGCCACATTCTAGAGATAGTGATTGACAGGTATGGTAATTCCCCTACAGCGTGGTGCCTGTTGTCATGGAGTAGCATGTCTCCTACAGGGTACTACCAGCAGGTTCATGTAGGAAGAGCCAATAGTCCATGTGAGAAACCCCGGAAGGCTAAAGATAGAAGGAAATATTTGTGCCACGTTGAAGAGCAAGTTCACCAGGTGAATTGGCATGTGGCTAGGGTACAACTTCCCATACATATATAAATAATGAAACACACAAAAAATTATCAGAAAAGTATTTTATTATTATTAGAGTCACGATTAGCACTCTCCTCATCAGGAGAGTTTTAGGTTTTTTTCTAGCCCTACTCTATACTTTTTAAACACAGTCTCCAAGTTTCAAAATAAAAGTTTCTTATTTTTAATTCAAATCTCAATTAAAATAAAACAAAAACCGAAAATGTAGAAGTTCCTTATTTTGACCATCTATATATCATACACAACAAAAAGACTGATAAAATTCCACTAAACACAACAGCTAGATCCGTATTCCCGTTACTGCTTAAGCCCATTCCAATAAGGATTTTATACCAAATCTGCCCTTGCCAAGGCTACCTGGGGCCTTCATTTTATTATTTGCAATGGACAATTTTAACTTCACATCCATGTTGGCTTCCTTACATCCTAGATGCACATACAGCCAGATTTTTTTCCATCAGATGTGATTTGATCCTCCAAATTCGGAATGCCTTGATGACCTCCTCTTTATCTAAAGATCACTTTAAAAAGCCTGAAGTATTTGGCTCTTCCCTAAATCTTTGGCCAGATGTAATGTCATCCTCCCATTGGCTTTCTTTGTCCAAACTACATTAGCCTTATCTCAGATCTTCAAACAAGTTATATTTCCTGCCTAAGATCTTTCTATGAGTGAGTGAAAGGTGTGACGAAGATAGTTCCTCTTTGCCCCCAAAGGTTTCATTGATCACGCTGATAATGAATTTACTGTTATTTTAATCTCTTACTGTTATACTCAGGCTTAAATTCTCTACCCTACACACTTCAGTTGACATAATTTTAATTTCCACTGTGATGCTTCTCTCTCTTCTGTCAACACTCTCTCCTCACAGGGTTTCATCCAGATCAGGAGTCAGTAACATTTTTGACAAAGAGCCAGATAGTAAATATTGCAGGCTTTGTGTTGCCAAGAGGCAAATTTATGGAACTATCCCTGCTGAAAAATTTCCCTGTATTTTACATTTTAGACTTATAAATGCCACACGTACTTATAACTCATGAGCCATACAAAAATAGGTGGCAGACCAGATCTGGCTCATGGGCTATAATAGTTTTCCAACCCCTCACCTAGATTCATGACTTTAGGCATGCTCTATAGGCTACGATGATCTAACTCACATCTCTAGCCAAGTCAACTTGTCAGTGCCTACTTGATGTCTCCACTTGGATTCTAACTAGCGTCTTAATTTAAGATTAAAAAATGTAAAATCAATCACACATACGCACCTACCCACACCTCTGTCACTTGCAAACTGCCTCATGTCATCAAGACTTTGCCATATCACTAAAAGTGACCATAATCCCCCATGTCCCTAAATCCAAATACCTTGATATAATTCTTGCTCAGTAAATTCAATCATCTTCAAATCAACTTCCAATCTCAACTGATTTTCTCCAACTTTATTGCTACACTCATAATCCCAACTACCATCATCCTTCAACTGGACAGGTGCAATAGTCAGCTAAATGAACCCCCTTCCTTCACTAGTGTACCCTTCCACAATAGTACACCCTCCTAAGAGCTAACCTCATCGTATCACACATCCATCATACACTTTTCAATGTAGTTAATTTATATTCACATTTTGATATAAGATCTAGATTTGGTCCCTGAGAACACTCATGTAATCTCTCTCCATGCTCTTCCTTCATGGACATTCCAGCCAAACCGGCCTTCTTTTCTTTGTAAGAAACTATCAAGCTCTCTTTTTAAATTACAGAATCTTTATATCTGCCCTTCTTTCTGCTCAGAGCACCCCAGATCTTCAAAGTACCTTCCTCTTTGTCTTCACTCAACTCTCAAATGAAATATTACCTCCTCAGAGAGAAAAATGCTCTGAAATACCTACAGCCAGATCAGTGCCTTCCTCCTTGACAGTTTTACTCAGCCATGTTATCACATGTAATCTTCTTCGTAGTAGTGTACTTTATAGCCCTTCACACCATTGCTTTGTTGAGGTATTTGTATGTCTTCCTCCTCTTTCCCTCCTCACTACAGTATAGCCAATTGTGTCTTTGCCTTCTTCACTGCTATATCCCCTAGTGCCTGGTAGGCTTTCTATAAACAGCCATTTATTGACTTATTGACTACATGTATATGCTAATCCTTTTTACTAATTGTTGTTACACTATAAATTTCTCTTCTCCCTCTCTTCGCTTCCCTCTTCTCATGTCCCTTGATGCTTCCTACTCAATATTAACATGGACATCATTTTGTGTCTTCAGCATTTCTCTTTTCATTATATTATGATAGGTTAATTTTCCTAAGAAAACACTATTTTGACAAAAGCAAAGCATTAAAGTAAAGCAGCATAGGATCAATTTTTTCCTATTGAAAAGGAAACACCATCTTTCCGAGAAGACAATTCCACCAGGAAACAAAAAAAACACACACATTTCCGGTAAGTCCTAGTTCCCAAGACTTGAAGCCAGTATGTTTTTCCACTTTCAAGTATCCTTGACTGTAGAGATAAAAGGTATCCACTTAGAGATATTAACTCATTACCACTGCCTAAATTTGGTTTCCAGAAACACAACTTAATATGACATCAATGGATGTGATAATCATTTGAAAGTAGCTTTATCAAAATCATCCAACAGAACAAGTTACTTTCCTAATTAGCATCCTCGGTTAAATACCTAAATCTGATGAATAATAAGTTATGCATTATGCTAAATTGCATTGGCTCACTATCTTAGAATGCTTTCAAACTAATTAAAAATGAGATATTCAGTGATGAGAAACATAAAAAGATAAAAACCTATTTCAATCAGTTTAAATTAGAATTTAACATTTCTTCAATACGCTCTTTTGTAGTCAATTGCAAGAGTAATAAAGCAAAATTATTGAGTCTATAATAGTGACCGTTCAAAATTCATAGTGAATTATTAAAAAGAAAACTAAGGTCCCTGCCAACTTTCCACCTCACTTCAAAGCATAGCCAAGGTCATTACAACAGCAAGTAAAAGACTCCACACAATTCCCACTTCTTCGCCTCTATACTGTTACTTCTGGAATCTTCTACTGCTCCAAATTGTGTGTTTGCTCCAGACTCAGCAGTTCTCACCACCTTGTTCTTCCAATTGCCATCTTCTCTGTGCGGCCTTTCTTGACTACCCAGTTAAAAATTATCCTATCAAAATTATCTGATCCCCATCCAGGATTACTTTTCACCATCTAACTTACGATACTTTGCATATTTATGTGGCTCATTGTCTGTTATCTGTCTCCCTAAGTTAGAATGCGAGCTTCATGATGGCAGAGTTTTGGTCAATTTCCTTCACTCAATAATTCCTGACCCAAAGTAAACACTTCATAAGTATTTTTTGAATATACTAATATATAGTCCGAATTATCAAGGAACTTATAAATAAATAAAGACACAACCCAGCATATAGTGCAGCTTGAGAAATGTTGATAGTGTGGTACAGGAGGAGGTATGTAAACTATGAGAAGCAACAGTTAAATAAGAAGCAATCCAGAAAGACACACAGTGTGGGTGACATCTGAGTTAAAGGACAGAAGGTAAGAAGATAACCAGATGGAGAAAAGAGAGGAAGATCTTACAAACAAGCATCAGAAGTTACCATAAGAAAAGCAAGTACAAAATCATCAGAAGAAAAACAATTGCATCCCAGTTATTACCACAAACATAATTAACTATGAAAACCCAGAACAGTTCATGCTTTGATAATGCTAAAGTTGATACGTAGATTAAGATGTGATATAACAATCTGCAAATCTTAGTTTTCAGAAAACCTTTTTAGGCAAGATATGATGATTTAAGGAAGAAAAGTTGCTGATGGATGAGGCATGTTGTCCCTTAAAGACAAACACTATGAAGACTGCGTACAGCCTTTATAATGGAAAGGTGCCACGTTTTTTCTTTTTTAAGTCCTTGGAATCTCAGTTGGCAACTTTGAAATTCATGTGTAATTCATGAGTTTTTTAAAAGAAATGTAATAAGTAACACAAGTGATTCTAGAGCTTGTCTTTAGGCTGAGGTAGATATTGGCATTATAAATTGAAGTGCTAGAAAGGAACAATAAGAATTAAGAATAAGCAGTAATTTCTGCCAAGATCTGTGGCACCCAGTCTCACACATAAGGCTTTTTGGAATCTCTTGGTTTCCAAGGTTCAGGCTCTCATACTTTAGTTTGTACATAAAGGACTTAAGTTATTCTTAAAGCACAGTTTTAGCACTTCACACCAGGAGATGGTTATGAGACTGATCACAGGATAAAGTGAAATAGGATGTGTGCCTACTTGTAGAAGGAACCTCGTTCCTTTTGCCATTCTATTCCTACTTTTCTGGCAGGAAAGTCCTAGAAAAAATTTCATATACAGATTAATTTCAAACAATTTACATTATATTTTACTATTAATAGCTTCTAGAATATCTTAGCTTAGGCTGGCCCTGGTGGCTCACACTTGAAATCCCAGAATTTTGGGAGGCTGAAGTGGGCGGATCAACTGAAGTCAGGAGTTTGAGACTAGCCTAGCCAACATGGTCAAACCTAGTCTCTACTAAAAATCCAAAAATTAGCCGGGTGTGGTGATGCGTACCTGTAATCCCAGCTACACAGGAGGCTGAGGCAGGAGAACCATTGAGCCTGGGAGGTGGAGGCCGCAGTGAGCCAAGATTGTGTCACTGCACTCCAGCCTGGGCAACAGAGCAAGACTCTGTCTCACAAAAACAAAAAACAAACAAACAAAAAAAGAGTATCTTAGCTTATATATTTCTCACATCTGATCCTACCACTTTACTTCTTTTTTCCTGTTTATACCAATTATTTCTATTCCTCTTTACATATAGGCAGAAAGATAAGACTAAAATGTGTCATAGACAATGACATCTAGTAAATTGACGTATTCTTCATGTTTAATTCCACAACAGATTTCAAATACAACCAAAATCTCCAAATAAAATCTTAATTCTAAATTGAGTGCTTGTACAGTCTTCAAATATGTTCAAATAGAACATCAAAGCTCAATAAAAATAGTTATATCACTTGGGATGGTGTTTAAAATATTTTTTCCTAAATAAATTCAGCTTCAGAGGATGAGAAAACCTTCGTTAGGAGATGTTTTAAAGAACAAATTAAGTTAAATGTGAAGGAAATCATACTTTATTTTGTTGAATAGTAAGATTTTTTTGTTGCTATTGTGAATTAATGCCATCCAAATATTGAGTGATGTAATTCAATTTAGTAAAAGAAAAAAGTCTAAATTATCAACTTCTTTCCTTATAAAAATGAAATATGCTATAACTTGCATTTTTTCCATGGCAATGACCCTGATGATCAGAGAGGTTAAAACCTAAAAACATTTAAAATCATCTAATCTAAATTATAAAAAAGAAATCCCTTTCTTCAGAAAAAATAATTTTTTAAGGAAGCACTCATAAACAAATCTCTACTAGTAGATATACAGCATACACATCTCTTACTATCTCCCATGCAGACTGCATAAAAAGGCGTGCTGGCTACTTTTAAGAAAACAACATTCAGATGTCTGGAAAGTATCTGAAATGCATGATTAATCTACACAGATAATTTTCTCAAGAAACCAAATTTTGAAGACAAGTAATTCAAAAGTCTATTGTCTATAAAGTAAATCCGCTGGTATACTTAAACTGCTGTAATCCTTTCTCTGTTTACCTTATAGTGTGCACCTCTCAAGCTATGGGAATGCATGTCTTCTCTAAGAAGAGCTGACTTCTTTTGTAGGAAAAAGCTGTTGGAAATGACTGTTAGGATTTCAAATGTTTGGGAGTGTGTATTCATGTGGGTTTTACGTGTTGAATATTTGCATTTGTAATTTTAAGATGCTTAAATCAAAAACTAAAATGACCTATGCAACATAATTCTGCCATAGGATAAATTAAATTCAATTAAATGTTCCCATACAAATTATTATCTACCACAATGTAAAAATATTTATATATCACAAAGATGTAAGTAACACTGACTTCTATTATACAGCAGAGTTCAATTTCACTACTACTTAGCTTGATGATATTTTAAGGTCATGTCTCTTGGAATACACATTCAATATTCATTGCCAAACGTCTGAGCTCACCTCTCTTGAAGCAATATTCAATTATCAAAGGAAAATAATTTACCAAGCAACCTCACAAAACACAAACTCTAGGTAGCATCAAGGTTTTTCAAAGTGATTATTCCTTACTGGTCGAGATCCTAAGATATTAAAACTCATAGATCACATGATCTGAGATTTTCTAATTGAAAAGCTGTAGCTGTAAACCTTTCATTCAAAGTCGGATACTACTTTCAGCTGTCAAAAGAATTATGCAATCACTTAAACTTCTGGAATGAAAGAGAAAATGAAGGGAACAATAAAAGTAACTGAAATGCACTGAGAAATGAACATAAGGAACCAAATGGAGGCAAAGACAGAGAGAGAGAGAGAGAGGGCTGTTTATCTAACCTTCCCTTCTTGAGTGGGTTTTCTCTGATATCTCTAGAGAACAATTGGATGTGTAACAATGAAATACAAAACACAAGATACTGTCTTCGTATAATTACTTGTAATGATTCCAAGATGGCATAATTTGAGAACTTGCTAAATAGGACAACAAAGTGATCTGCTTTTCCAAAATTTTGCCCCTTAGCTTATATATTATTTCATGGTGAAGACCAATAAAACTGAAAATTGGAATTGCCAGATATTATCAGATTTTATTTTTTGAATGCTTAACAGCTGACCCAAAATCTGGTCATAAAAATGGAAGTTAAATTAAATTGTCCTCAAAATTTAAGTTTGCTACATTTGTAAGAACCACTTGCTTCTTCAAAATCTCAAACTTTCTCATATCTAGCAGCAAATTGAAATTAGGAATTTAAGCATGTAAATTCATCATGGAAACCAAATTGATTAAAATTTTCTGTGTATTCATGATAATGTTTAAAATTTTTGCTACATTTAAACCCTAAGTTAGTTACAAAAACCCTAAAATTATGCTTGTTTAAAAACTTGGGCTAACTTGCTTTTGAAAACATACTGACATATTCGTTCCATTCTTCTTATAATTATTTTTTTGTCACTCCCAAGCAGCACACCATTGTATATATCCCCAAAACGGCACTTCTTTGTTAAAGCCATTAGGACAGAAATATTTTTGAGCCAGATGCAATGGCTCATGCCTGTAATGTCAGTACTTTGGGAGGCCTAGGTTAGAGGACTGCTTGAGGATAGGAGTTTGTGACCTGCCTGGGCAACATAGCAAGACCCAGTCTTTACAAATGAAATGAAAATAAAATATAAAATAAACTGGCTGGACAAAGTAGTGCACACCTGTGGTCATAGCTACCAGGAGGCTGAGATGAGAGGACCATATGAACCCAGGAGTTTGGGGCTGAGAATGAGCTATGACTGCACCACTGCACTTCAGCCAGAACTATGGGTTGGTGAGTTAGAAATAAGTTCTCAGTTCTGAATATAATAACTGCTCCTGGCACTCCCCAGAATGAGCTGGGTTTTCTTTTGCCTCTCTATAGTCCCTCTTCCTCAGGAAATACCCCCATGGTTCTGCCCGCTGTGCTATTAATTACACCAATGCTTATTATATGTCAGTTCAGTTTTATCTAGATTCTCCCAAAGTCAGTGCTGAACTTAGTTGTTTGAAAATGTATATATTGTAATAGTTACCAAAAAGACCAAATACAGCTAGATATTTATGCTATTTGTTTTATTTCCATCGTAGGTATATTTCCTTTTAAAATTCATATATATCTTTCTCTAAGGATTGTCTCCGTTTTCAGATGTTAAGCACTTTCTCATGCACACACCACCTAAGCAGCAAAGACAGAGTCCACGTCAGGGAATGTCACATTCAGGATAAGTACCTATTATTCTGTAACTCAGAAGTAGGAAAATGGATGTCCTCAAGCAGATGCTTTTCTTGACAGATACAAAAATTTGACAAGGATCACTGACTGACTTCCAACCCACCATTCATCACTTTTATCTTATTTTGACCCTAAGGGTCCCAGAGGGATAATGGCACTACATTCCTATTTAGAATTCAGATTTCAGATTGCATTTCTTATATCATTGTTTATAAGTAGTGGTTGCACACAGTCGCGATAATACTATGACATTAATCTACATTCCTTGTTAAATCGATTTTTGTCTTCCGTTTTTGAGCTTAGCTACAATTTCTCACACGGTTTCTCTAGGAAGATTCCTCAATGACTGAAACATTTAGAACATGGTCGATTCATAAATACGACACTGGGATTCCCCAATGACTGAAACATTTTGAACATGGTCCATTCATAAATACGACACTGGGATTCCCCAATGACTGAAACATTTAGAACATGGTCCACTCATAAATACGACACTGGGATTCCCCAATGACTGAAACATTTAGAACATGGTCCATTCATAAATACGACACTGGGATTCCCCAATGACTGAAACTTTTAGAACATGGTCCATTCATAAATATGACATTGGGATTCCCCAATGACTGAAACATTTAGAACATGGTCCATTCATAAATATGACATTGGGATTCCCCAATGATTGAAAAATTTAGAACATGGTCTATTCATAAATATGAAGAGCTTGTGTAGAAAGTATAATTTACTTATCCTATTATGCTTAAGAAATTATGTGAAATAATGTGAAAATAATCTTAAAACATTTGCATGCATATTTGCTGCAAGAGTCATCTTTCATTGATACTTAATCATAATCATGGACATGGTGGGTCCCAATAACCAATATTTAATGCAAGACTGTAAATTTAATAGAGAGAAAACCTTATTTATAAATTTTCATGTGTTCTTTTCTTGACAATAAGGAGCTGTGAGATTTGTATTTTAAAAGATACTTAGTAATAAAAACTTTAATTTTTAAAACTTTTATTTTTAAATTCTGCTTCATTGCATAAAAGTTAAAAGGTAATATTTAATATTTAATGAGGCTTATTGAGCTAAATGATGATATGCAGCTTGGGTTATACTTGCAATTATAAGATTTGCTCATTATACCTAAGCAATCTCCTTCACTCAATCTAGCTACCACTAAGGAAGCAAAATTCCCTGAATCATAGTATCAAAGCATTCCATTATGTTTTCTATTAAGTTGTTTTGTTCTTTGAATCATTGTCTATTTTAATTTATCCTTTTAGAAAGAAAACAAATTACTTAACTTGCATTTCCCACTAGAAGCTTCACTACAGCTAGACTTGGAATTGATTTCAGGCCATTTTTTAATAAATGATGGTCCCTAGTGAAAGATAGAATACTTGAGCCATCAATATTGAGTAAATAAAAGGGTTTGGGTAAATAAGAGAGAAGATACCTATTTTTCTCAAATATTTTAAATATCTAATAACCTATTCCTCATCTAAAACAAGCCACAATTACTGGAAATGATGGTCAGAGGAAGGTATTAGCAACCCTGTGTAATACTACATGTAATGTTGGATCACTATTACAGAGAAACAGTTGTCATGCTGCATTTTAGTAATTCTACACATCACCAGAGAAATAGACAACTCTTATAGCCAAAGAAATCCAACGTAGCTACTGTCTACATATTCTTGTTTTAGACCTTTGGTGAAAAAAACTACTATGTGTATTGAATATATTTTACATTAGTTTTATCACAAAAGAAAAATGAGAATTCTATTAGATGCAAATACAAATTCTGAATGACAGGAAAGAAAAATTAAAATCAAAGCTGATCTTAATTAACAAAATGTATTATCTGCTTACATGTATATACAACTGTTCATATACAAAGGCACAGATGCATTTGTGGTTTTGAAAAAATATCTATTTCATTTCAAATCTTCATTGAACAATATTACATATGGCAAGAAAGCTGATCTTTTTGAAGGATCTTTTAAAAAGTGTTAAACTTTATTAGATACTCCAAACTAGCAAAGCTCAACTTCATCACAATTATATAATAACACTGCACACTTTCAATTTTATCTGGAGAAATATATCTATCCCTTGAAATAACTCTGTAAACTTCCTGCTCACAGATTTCATTTCAAGCCTTGAAAATGCAGAAAATCAATGCTGAATATACTTGCCCCGAAAGGAAAAGAAAATTTCAGGGGTGTCAGGATGTTTTATCACATAAAGTACAGAATTGCAATTTGTATCTGAGCAGGCAACACACCTCCAAAAATAATACAATACTTATCACAAAATACATTCACAGATACTAGATTTGGCACAAACCACTCCATACAGCTATTGATGAAATCAGTATTGAAAGCCTTATTCCAAAATCTATGGCCCTTTTCTACTCTCCAACTGACATTTCAGGATGCCACAACCTTGCAGCTCCACTCTCTCATTAATTTCCCCTAAATACCCTTGGCAGAAGAACGAGAAACGTCACATTTTTCATTTAATTTCTAAAGAACATCACATCCTTTAAGAATAGGTTCTTGAAATTTTAAAATGTTAAACATAAAAACCCTAAAGAGACAAACATCCAAAAACATAAAAACCCTAAACAGACAAACGTCCAAAAACTTTTCTTCAAAATCACAACAACTTTATATGCTACGTGTTCCTGTAAAATACCACATACACAAACTCACAGGCACACCCACCCACCCAAAACCCACACACTCGAATTTATATGGCCTCGTAATACCTCACATATATATACATGTCACCAAATGCAACAGAGACACACGCATATATATGGCCTCATAATACCTCACATATATATACATATCATCAATTACAACAGAGAAAAGCCAATTTCAGAAACATGGCTTCAATTTTGATGCATTTACTCACACTTAATTCTATTTCAATTTAACTGCAGAGATATTACAATACCCTGTAACAAAAACCTGACGGAAGATTGTAACAAATTGCTTAAACATCAAACCAAACACTAAACATAATTTCATCACAAAGTGAAATTCGCATCCAACTCGCAAAGAATTAGAAAATCCTTGCACTTACCTTGGCTTTGTCCATTCCCCAGATGACCCCAAAACACCACCGTCATCATCAACAGCCCCGGAGCCCACGTCCACATCCTTCTAGTGACACGCTCGTGTCTTCTGGCCATTGCATCTTAAACTCTGCATATTCAGTGGGGTGGATGTGAAAGTACAATAAATTACATTCTTAGAGAAATACACTACGACTCAAATCCCATATCTAATATGCACTGTGCATTTCTGAATTATCCTGCCTACAAGGAGGTACATTTGAAAATCATGCTTCCCTTTAGGGTTGTCATATTGATGATTAATACGAAAGCTCATTCATTTTTAATCTTTAAGCATTCATCTGAATTCCATTTTTAATATCATTTTCCAAAACAGGCCACTTAACCTATGAATGTTAAAAAGTACTCCCGATATACATATTGGAGTTCAGTCAAGCAAAAGCATGGTGTATGGACACTACTTAAGTATAACTTGATATTTAGGCAAATTGATGAATTTAACATACCATGTAATCTCTACATATATACAAAAGGACTTTTCAACACATTTATGTAAGTTTTGCATAAATACCCTTGAAAATATTCTCAAGTTTTAAGTGGTATTCTAATTATGTCAGTAATTTTAACTGAATAAAGAGATGCATCATGTGCAAAAACTAATCTTGTTTACTTAAAATTGAGAGTAAAATTAATTATAGAAGGTACAAAACACTTGTAATTTTGATTTCAGATATATGACCCACAGGAACCTTCATATATACAAATATTATACACATATATGACAATGTATATTTGAATGTTCATTTTGAAACTGCTTTTCATACTGATACATGAAAATACTTAAATGTCCACCAAAGCAAGGTTATTTATTCATACATTTGAATGATATACAGTAGCTCAAAAGAATAAACTTGAGTTGCATGTACTAATATGGATAAGTGTCCAAAATGAATAGTGAAGCAAAACTAGCAAATTTAATAATGATAAGTTCAAAATTACACCTTTCATATGTAAACATGTGCAATAGTTAAAACTATAAATTTTATGTTGCATAAATATATAATACAGTATAATAACGCATAAGAATGAGAAACACCTTCAAGACTAAAGTTAGGAAATTACAAGACTACAATTTAAATGGTTAGTAGGTGGAATTTTAAATCAGAGGTTACTCCTAAATCCCAATTTTTCCACAGTTGACAAAATAACGGAGTTAAGAAAAATAAACTTAATGATTTCCAGAATGAATGCTTTATTCAAAATGCTACGTAATTACAATTCTAATAAACTTGCAAGGGAATCCAGTCACCCAGAAATTTTTTATGCCTTTCTCCTACATCACGAAAGGGGAAGATTTAATTACCAACTTTGCATTACTTAACGTCAGACTCATAGTATCAGAGCTAAAGAGAAATTTAAGAAACACCTAACTCAACCTCTCCATTTTAAATGACCAAATGAGTTGAGAAGGTTACAATGACATTTCTAAGTTCATATGTAAAAACAGAATTTTGATGACAATGACAGTTTAAGTACTAATAAACACTCCTGGAAAAGTTACTGTAATCCAGGTTATTTTACTGTGCTAAATGCCTTACATTCTTTACCCAATTCAGTTTTCACAGAAATCCTATGAACAAAGCACTTCCAAAATTTACCACTTCACAGCTAAGAAAACAAGGCTTAGAGAAATGCTACACGATCCCCTAGTCATGAGGTTAGTAGGTACCACTGTGGAGACTGAGGCAAAACAGGACGATTTCAAAGCCTATGCTCTGAACAAGTAAACACTAAGCAGGAATTTAGTTCTAGATCTCCCAGTTGTAGTCCAATAATCAGCCAAAAAATGGTGCTGAGAAGAGGGGAAAGAAAGATGTCTTGTATGTGGAGCCTCATGTATTTGATCCCAAATACATCTTCATATTGAAAATCATTAGAGCACAAGGCAAAAGAATTATTAGATTGTTTCTAAAATCATCAACCTTTCCCAAGTTGAACATACAAATATATTTTATCATATATATACTATATGTGTGTATAGCGTGTGTTTATCTAAGTATTCCTGTGGTTTATATATCTGGATGTGGAATTACAAGTGTTTTGTGGTTTATTATTTATTTATTATTATACTTTGAGTTTTGGGGTACATGTGCACAATGTGCAGGTTTGTTACATATGTATCCATGTGCCATGTTGATGTGCTGCACCCATTAACTCGTCATATAGCATTAGGTGTATCTCCTAATGCTGTCCCTGCCCCCTCCCCCCACCCCACCACAGTCCCCAGAGTGTGATGTTCCCCTTCCTGTGTCCACGTGTTCTCATTGTCTCCCTCTGTTGCTCTGGCTGGAGTCAGTGGTGTGATCATAGCTCACTTCAGACTCCAAGTCCTAGGCTCAAGCGATACTTTTGCCTCGGCCTCTCAAGTAGCTCGGACTACAGGCACGCACCACCATCCCCGGCTAATTTTTTTACAGAGATGGGTCCCACCGTGTTGCTTGACTGGTCTCAGCCTCCTTAAGTCAAGGGATCCTCCCACCTGGACTTCCGAAAGCACTGAGATTACAGGTGTCAGCCACCGTGCGTTTTTTGATTTCTTCAATTAATTTTACTTATACACTTGATTACACAAGATTAATTTTGTGTACATAATGAATCTCTTTTGAGGTTTAAGTTACTGATTAATTAGAGTACCACTTAACAAGCGTGTCATCCCAGCACTTTGGGAGGCTGAAGTGGGCGGCTCACCTGAGGTCAGGCATGAGCCACCGTGCCCGGCTTACACACATTCTTTTCACTCCTGCTTGCAGATCTCTGTTCCCTTCTAATTCCAGTGGAACCACTTTCACTTAGTATCAAAATATCCAGATCCACTCATCAAAGTGTAAATAATCCTCCAGCAAATTACCTTTGCAAATCTATTTTTATGTAATATTTCCTTAACTTCTTCTTACCTACATCCAGTAGTCATTTTACAAGGCAGAATTTTTTCTATTTTATATAGAACTGAGGCAGTATTTGAAAAAAATCTCAAAACACTCTTCAGGAAGGACTGGCATCTAAAACACCAGTTCCAATATATATTTCAGTAACATTTTAAAGGACAGATGCTTTTCAAAATGTTATTATAATTTAAAAAAATGTATCCTTCCTCTCTGAGTTCATGTTTATGGAAAACTAATATTTCATAAATGCCAAGTTACTATGATGTATTATCTAAATGCTGCCCCTGCCATTCTATAAATACAAAAATCATAACCTTCTAACTAACTTTGGTATTAGTCAACAACTGTGCTGATGAAAAGTAAAATCAATTCATTTAAAATAATTTTCCATGAACAAAATCAAGTAACTTGTAAGTAGTATGGTAGATGAACCAAAAAATAAAGTAACATTAACCAGAAAACCAGAAAGACATGCCATGGACTTCTCTAATCTTTTTTTGGAACACCCTTTTCATGCATATGAAAATAAAAATTAAATATAAAATACCTACTTTATGTATGTACTTTTACTTGTGTCTATTGTTCTTTAAAGATTAAAATAACTCCTAAAGCCTGGATAGCTGAGCCCATTGTGCTCTTCTGCCCATAAAATAGATCGGATGTGCAGTGAAAGAGGTAAAACTTAGGCTTTCAGGTTAGTTATGACGATGGAAACACAATTCTATTCAATAGTGTTCATCTTGGTCTTTCAAATGTTTAAGGTCACAAGGCAAAAGAGAACAGACTTTAAGAATGTTCGTGTATTACTTCTCGTCTTACCCAATAGCTACATTAGTTCAATTAGGCCAGTGTTTTGGAGTAAACAGCACTGTGAAATGTGTCGTGGAGTCCGGAGGCTCCACCACCTACCTCCATGTAGTTGTTCTGTCCGATGGAGCCTAGAGTAATACCTTAGGAGATGCATTACATCTACAGGTACCAACCAGGAAGGGTAGTCTTGAATTAAATGGCTTTAGAACACGTTATAAGAGCAAATCGAAGCTTCTAGGTATTAGAACCACTTCAATCACAGAGCGTCTCTGGGTTCTATCTGTGGCCAGCATCAAGTATCTGTCTGCCCTCCCCGAATGCTTTCTCTCATCATGTGGATCTTCTAGATGGTCTTATTCTTCCCCAGCCAGCCAACTTGATCAACAAGCCTAGGTATATTAGATATGTATAAAGTTGGTTCTTAAATAAAGTCCATTTCTGTATCTAGGTAAGTAATGTCTTCAGACTTACAATTTCATTGATATCTAGAAAGAGTGACTCTAGTTATCTTCTAGTGTCAGTTTTTCTAGCAGCTTCTTTAAAAACAAAAATCCTCTCTGGAACAAAGCTTCCTTGCAAGTATTGCTGTTGGCAATAGTCCTCTTTACTGAAATGCTTATCCGGTGAAACTTGCGCTGTGCCAGTGAGCCTGCAGGTTGATGGTCCTTTTGTTCAACTTCTCCATTATAAAGCAACCTCTCTGATCACCCTTTTAAAACTAAAGACCAAAGAATCAAATGAGATCAGGAAGTGACCAGAGCTCACAGGTCATCAACTCCTCTTCTTAGCATATTATAGCACACAGTCTAAGCCCGAAAAACACAGCAGAACCCATTACAGCTCTCGAGTTCCAGTTATTAACATTGATTTTTTCCAATGGGAAATTTTCATTAGAAGCTATCACAGGACTCACATTCAGTAATAACTTAGATTAGGATACATACTGGAGCCTTTGTCCTTAGAGTAGGTGCCACTGAGTCACTATTAAAAGAAGTCTTTTTGATCTTAGTAAATTCTCACAGGGCTTATCTCAGTCTAAACTGTAACTGGCCTTTACTAGTGATGTCATGTGTAGTTCAAATTAATATTGTAATGTATATAAATTGTATATATAGGTATAATACATGCATGTATTTACAATTATTTATTTTATTTTATTTTTTAATAAGATAAAAGTTAGAGGTTAAAATATGACTCTAGGCCATTGTGCTTTAGAATGAAGAGCACAGACATGGGTTGGAAATGTAAATTTTGGCCCAATTTAATTTCTGTGACAAATTCATTAATGTCTTCAAGGTTCAGGCTCTATGTATGAGACAAATGAAAACAGCTCTAAGATTCCTGAAAACCCTAAAATATTAAAATTCCACTCTGCCATTAGTTCAGATAAATCATTTGCCAATTTGCCCCACAAGAACCAGGCATCTTTAAATGGTAACACAACATGCACTTCTCTCTCCCAAAGTGTGGTGCATAAACGTTCTGCTTCTCAATAACACAGGATGCCTGCTAAAATGTGCTGTCAGGGGGATTAGTAAGGAAATGTTGTATCAAAACTTCTGCAGATGTGGCCCTGAAATACACATTGTAATAAATCCTCCAGGCCTCTCAAGTTAGGAATAACTGGTTTATAAAATTGTACTTACTTAAAAATTATAGATAAACAGATTTCACCGTAACCCATTCTTTCTGTTCTGAATGAAATAAGGCTCTATATTCAGACTGAATTTTCAGTGAAAAACAACTTAAAATAGTGACAAATCATCTATAAGTTTAAATGAATATAACTAGGAGACCTGAAAACTCAGGTTTAGCAGTCATCTTCCAACAGTTTGAGAGCCCACAGGAGCCACAGAGCCCTCATGTCTCTCCAGAGAAGCAGGGTGATTCTTCCCCCTAAACACCATGCAATTCTTGAAGTGAGTGAAAGCATCCCTGCTCACACTGATACCCTCTCAAGTGAACTCAAAGTTAAGCCATCTCCAGCCAGACCAGATATCCTGGCCCATATCTCATTCATTAATATATGTTGAGAAGCCTTTGTTTCTTGGAAACTACATGAAGTGAATAGGCTGTGGACTCCACTGGACATAGTGGTCTATATTTAACCAATTCCCTTCACACATATGTATCAGATGCTCTCTTAGTTACGGAGCTGCAGTGGTGAATAAGAAAGCCACAGTCCTGTACTCCCAGGGTTTCAATTCTGAAGACGAAGACAGGCACAGAAACCCAACTGAGCAAAGAGAAGAGATTATTACAAAATGTGTTCACATGCAAAGTGAAGCAAGGGACTGAATATACAACAAGGGTTTTGGGGCGAACATTAGATACAATCTTAATTCAGATTATATAAGATTCATACATATAATTTTTATATATAGATATATTAATTTGGGCCGGGCGTGGTGGCTTATGCCTGTAATCCCAGCATTTTGGGAGGCCAAGGCGGATGGATCACTTCAGTCCAGGAGTTTCAGACCAGTCTGATCAACATGGCAAAACCCCATCTCTACTAAAAATAAAAAAGTTAGCCGGGTGTAGTGGTGTGCGCTTGTAGTCCCAGCTACTCAGGAGGCTGAGAAAGGAAAACTGCTTGAACCCAGGAGGCAGAGGTTTCAGTGAGCCAAGATTGTGCCACTGCACTCCAGCCTGGGTGACACAGCAAGACCCTGTCTCAAAAGAAAAAGAAAAAAAGAAATATTAATTTGGATTATACAGATTCTAACCACTTCTTTCAAGTGAGAATATTTAAGGTAAGACCTGAGAATAAAAAGAGTTAGCTTTTCATACACTACAGAAAGATTCGTCTTTTAGGAAAAACCCCCAGTGTTCATGGACCCTAATATATGAGCAAGATCTTGGCATGTAGAAGAAACCTGTGAATTGGATGAAATGAAAAACTGAAAAGTAGGAATCTGGATGAAGTACAGAAGGGAGAAAGACTAATGTGAGACGTGGCTGAAAGAGAAGGATATGTGAAACAGTACAGGTCTTCATTAGTAATGATGAGGAACATAAATGTTAGTCCAAGTACACCAGAAAAGTGGGAGAGTTGGAAACTGAAAGACATGTTAAGAGATCACTTTGGTTTCTCTGTAGCTAACAGGGTGTAGGAGATTAAGAATTAAAGTAGGTTGACTAAGGATGACCTAAGAAAATAAGCATAGGTAAGAAAATATGTGGCTCTGGCTAGGCTGGGGACATTGGAAATCAAAAGAGGTGGAGGAAATTACAGATGTATTTGGAACCAAAATATTTTTTAAATGAATGTTGAATTGGATATTGTCAGAATATTGAGGAAGGGCCAAAAATGACTTATAAGCGTCTAGCATGGCTGGCAGTGCCACTTACTGACATGTGGGAAACCAGGACATGTTACCTCTGAATTATTCGAGTGCTATTGTCATGTAAATCATCAACTCCCAGAATAAAGGTCTGGGCCAAACTCTAAGACTGGAAATTATGAGCTGTTTAGTAGTGTTTAGAGCTTAGAGAGAGTATGTGTGTGGAGAGAAAAGAAGAGCAATTAGGACAGAACCCTTAGAAACATCAATATTTAAAATTTGGGAAGAGAAACAGAAACAAATAAATTGTGGGAAAATGAAGCTCAGGGTAGTTGCAAGGGAATGCTAAAAATGAACTATGGCATTTGAGGAGGAAAACGTGGAAACTGAAAGCAAGAGAGTACGGATGGATCGTGAGGGAGCAGCAGCAGCTGTGTCCTAAGAAGAGTCTCAGTGAAAATGAAGGGTTGTAGGAATGAGGACATCTGGGCCAACGAGCTGGCAAGGAGTGATGTCCAGGAGGCAGAATATTTGCATCTAGATCCTGGTGGTATATACCCTTATAGAAAATGTTTCAGATTTGATGACAATAAAGTGGAGGAAAGAAAAAAAGTAATGGAAATAAAGATGTCAAAAAACGGGGAACCGAGGTTTGTACTGGTCCTTTCACGTGAAAGCTGAGCCACTAAAATGATGGCTGAACTTGCCTGAAGATGATATTGAGCAAAAGATCTACAGCCTTAAATAAATGGCAAGAGGCCAGGTGCAGTGGATCATGCCTGTAATCCCAGAACTTTGGGGGGCTGAGGCAGACATATCACCTGAGGTCAGGAGTTCGAGACCAGCCTGGCCAACATGGCGAAACCCCGTCTCTACCAAAAATACAAAAATTAGCTGGGTGTGGTGGTATGCACCTGTAATCCCAGTTACTCAGGAACCTGAGGCAGGAGAATCACTTGAAACCGGGAGGAGGAGGTTGCAGTGAGCCGAGATCACACCATTACACTCCAGCATGGGTGACAGAGCAAGACTCCATCTCAAAAAAAAAAAAAAATAAGACCAGAGTGCCCAGGAGGGAGGTCTGTTGATGATGGTAATACCAAAGGGGCATGGCCGATATTTCCAAGGGGTTTGAGTTTCAAAGGAACAGTCTAATTTGCAAGGAGCGGAGAAATTAACAGTCTAGAAGTTGTAACGGGAACCAAGAACAACCACCTCGGCTTCCAGCCATAGGTATGTGGAGGGTGAGAAAAAGACCTGTCTCAATTTATGAAAGCTAGAGGAAAAACTGCACTTTAGTATCAACCAACTTTTGTTTTAAGATAATTACAAACCAATATGGAACTTAGCAAGAGTCAATTTTGACAGTTTCCTGCAGCTTAGTAAATTCTGCACAAAATTAAGATTTAACACAAAAGTAGAGAAAAATTTTAATGGCATAGCACATTTCTTCACAATTCCTTAAACCAAATAATTCCCTGTTCTTCTAACTCTCACCTTACACTATCAACTAGGCTTCTTATTCAATGAACGGTTTAAGTCTACTAAGACACACACACACACACACACGTCTTATCCAGCTGCAGATCTCATTTTTGAAGGTACACTGAAAGTACATAGATCATTCTATAATCATCAACTATGAAGATTGTGAGCAACTGGAACAAGTATTCTTGGAAAAGAAGTTTCCTGTGTATAAGAAAAAAAAGAGTCCAACTCTGGGAACTGACTTGGCTGAGTCATCATTATATGCCACTGGCAAGAAATCAAGAAGTAACTCAGGACTGATAAACTTTGTTAAAGGAAATGGAAACAGCCTATCTGTGAGGCTTAATTCTTGATAATCTGGCCAAGATATAGCATCTGGATAAGAGTTCACTGACTCAACTAAATTTTGTGAAGGTGAAGTACTTGTTAAAATGAAAGATCTATTTAGAGAGAAATAAGTACACATAATGTCTGCACTATGGATAGGTGTATACCTGTTTTTTGCAAAAACAGTTTGTATCTTTGAAATGCTGGTTTGCCCTGGACAGAGCTAACTTAAATAGAGACCTGGCGCGGTGGTTCATGCCTGTAATCCCAGCACTTTGGGAGGCCGAGGAGGGTGGATCATGAGGTCAGGAGATCGAGACCATCCTGGCTAACACGGTGAAACCCCGTCTGTACTAAAAATGCAAAAAATTAGCCGGGCATGGTGGCGGGCACCTGTAGTCCCAGCTACTCTGGAGGCTGAGGCAGGAGAATGGTGTGAACCCGGGAGGCGGAGCTTGCAGTGAGCCGAGATCGTGCCACTGCACTCCAGCCGGGTGACAGAGAGAAACTCCGTCCCCAAAATATATATATATAGTTTTTTTATATATATATGTATATATACCCAAAGGATTATAAGTCATGCTGCTATAAAGACACATGCACACGTATGTTTATTGTGGCACTATTCACAATAGCAAAGACTTGGAACCAACCCAAACGTCCAACGATGATAGACTGGATTAAGAAAATGTGGCTGGATACATATGTAACAAACCTGCACATTGTGCATATGTACCCTAAAACCTAAAGTATAATAAAAAAAAAAAGAAAATGTGGCACATATACACCATGGAATACTATGCAGCCATAAAAAAGGATGAGTTCATGTCCTTTGTAGACACATGGATGAAGCTGGAAACCATAATTCTCAGCAAACTATCACAAGGACAAAAAAAACCAAACGCTGCATGTTCTCACTCATAGGTGTGAATTGAACAATGAGAACACATGGACCCAGAAAGGGGAACATCACACTCCGGGGCCTGTCATGGGGTGGGGTGAGGGGGAGGGACAGCATTTGGAGATATACCTAATGTAAATGATGAGTTACTGGGTGCAGCACACCAACATGGCACATGTATACATATGTAACAAACCTGCACGTTGTGCACATGTGTCCTAGAACTTAAAGTATATATATATATATATATATATATATATATATATATATATATATATATATATAAATAAATATAAAGAGAAAACCATTAAAGAAAGGCTATAATACACAGGAACACACAGACATACATACACCTGTGTGTCTATATCTTCAGTTATCACACTTTTTCTATACAGACTCCACACGAGACAAACATGTTACATTTTATGAGAAACTATAAGTGGAAAGAGGAGAATTTGTGAAATCAATATAGAATGTTCCTTGTTTAGCATAATTCTAACTGTTTCTCATTAGAGGTCTGAGTATCAATCTGTATTATATGTGGCCATGCTGGCATTTGGGAAATTCCACAAGAAACTTTTTAAATATGAATTTGGAAAAGGGAAAAGGATTTTTAAAGTGTCTTTTTTTGTTCTGCATTCTATGTGGAACATCTATTTTGTGCTAACTGCTCGTGTTAGCTTGTGATTGCCTGTGACTATGTGGAAGATATACTTTACGTGACTATGTGAGCAATAGTCTTAAAGTTAAGAAATCTAAAATTTGGTTGGTTTAGTTGCTAATTAGGTAAATTACCGTGTAATGGTTACTTAACCTCTCAAAGATTAATTATCTTCAGTGGTACATTGAAGGTTCCATTCATATTGATTTTAGTAGACTTATCCTACTAAAAAGTAAATTTAACAGAAATTATTCTAGACCTCATTATTTCAGGAGACCCCACCCCAGCTTTTATTCCTAACTTCAAGAAATGCAGAGAAATTTAAAAATTCGATGTTCTCCCAATTCAACAGAATATAACTGAACTAAATCGATTTATGTATAATTCATTATTTCAACCTTTAACGCTATATCCGAGCGGTTTGTTTTCACCATAAAGTTATAGCTGTTTAGGCCAATAATTAAAGAGGACCTTGATAGAGAATGACAAGAGAGGATGATCACCCTATTGTCTATCTTCCAGCTGTTTTCAATGCCCTGAAGTTTTATTCACACCCAAATATTAGAATCTTATCTGAGAGAGCGTACTCAAATGATGAATCATGCTAATTTCTCAAGAAAAGTGTTACAGAATAATAAATGCCTTTCTGGTCAAAGCACTGATGCTCTGGAAATAATCTTTATCCAAATGAGGTACAGGAATTGTTAGGACTATTAAAAGTTTGTATATGATATCTGCCAGGTTCGACTGAGCTTCACTTAAAATCTACCATATTAGGGCCAAGTGTAATGACTCAAATTAGTGAACTTAAAAATTGTTTTAAAATGTTTCCTGGAGACATTTCAAATATTGCTCTCTGATTTATCACTGTTACTTTTGCTGAATTCAATTTGATGCCAAGATTTATTCAGATTAATCAAATGCCATAAACTCTGATACCTAATGTTCCTTAACACCTTAAGAACTTTTAAACAGATCAAATGTTGAAGATACGCTTTTAGTGAAACTGTACCTAAGCACATGAATTCTATTGAATATAGCTTTTTAGAAGACTAACAAAGAAAGAAGACTTAGGAAATTCGGAAACATTTTTTAAACCTTCTAGAGGGAATTAAACTACTGAAAAATAATTTCAATTGGTGAATCTAATGGCATTAATCAGAAGATAAGAAAAAAGTAACCATAAAACTTTATGGGGGTAATATTTGCTATGAGGATCAGGAAAAACAACTAATGGATATTAGGCTTAATATCTGGGTGATGAAATAAACTGTACAACCAATCCCATGGCATAAGCTTACCTCTGTAACAAACCTACACTTGTACCCCTGAACTTAAAAGTTAAAATTTAAATAAATAACGTTGTGCTATTAATTTCAACCAGAGCCTTTCCAAGGTGCAGGGAACTTTTGAGAATTTTATTTCTTGCAAAAGGAAACTTGATTCCTTGCTTAGGGCCTTCCTAGGAAAACCTCTATTCTTTGGAGAAGCATCATACTCCTACAATATTTAAGGACCATCATATTTGTCAGACTTTTTTTCTGTTTTACTGTGAGCAGTTTACAGAACATAAAGAAAAATCAAATCCGAAGGTGCACTACACGTGTTTTATCAAAAGGAACATTTTTGTGTACTTTTAAGAAAATACGACAAATTGAGTTTTCTGACCTATTACCAAGTTAGACATCTTGAGTGAATTGAATCTGTTGTAATCCTGTTTGGTTTTCATCCCATGGCTCTGGAAAACTGACATTTATCTCCAATTTTTCAACTCTGCTTCTTTCCAGTACCTCATCTATACGACTATTATAGTACTTTTCATCTGCTTCTACCACTACACTATGGCTGCATTACTTTTAACACAGTGTCCCACATGTTACCCATTTCTACCTTATATAAAGAGTAGAAATTGAATTGTAATTGAGTATCCAGTTGCCTCATATTCAGGTCTTCAACTGAAATAACTCCAGCTATCTCAAAACTTCAACCCTCTCTGGAAGTATTGGACCAAATTATCCCAGATTATAGCACTCTCAGGCTAAAATTACTAATGCTTCTATAGTTTCAGAGACTGTATCAGGTTATTCAACACAACATTCCATGCACCATTCCAGCCTCATATAATCAGAGGACACTTAGACGACTTTAATAGCCTTCAAAAGACACCCTCCTCTTTTACTTATATATATATTTATTTATCTATTTATTTAATGGAGACAAGGTCTCACTCTGTCACCCAGACTGGAGCGCAGTGGCATAATCACGGTCCACCGCAGCCTGCACCTGCCGGGCTCCGATCCTTCCACCGCAGCCTCCTGAGTGGCTGGGACCACAGGCGCCGCCACCACGTCTGCCTGGTTTTTGTATTTTTGTGGAGATGGGGTTTCACATGTTGCCCAGGCTGATCTGAGACTCCTGGGCTCAAGAGATCCACCTGCCCCGGCCTCCCAAAGTGCTGGGATTACATGAACGAGCCATTGTGCCCAGCCGGTCCCGCCCGGTTTTTAACCTTCGTACTGTTTATATAATCATCCTTCACAAAATAGAACACTTCATTACTCGATGGTTCTCATTATTCTAATATGAAGAACTATATTAAGAAAATAAATTCCTGGCCGGGCGCGGTGGCTCACACTTGTAATCCCAGCACTTTGGGAGGCCGAGGCGGGCGGATCACGAGGTCAGGAGATCGAGACCACGGTGAAACCCCGTCTCTACTAAAAATACAGAAAATTAGCCGGCGTGGTGGCGGCGCCTGTAGTCCCAGCTACTCGGGAGGCTGAGGCAGGAGAATGGCGGGAACCCGGGAGGCAGAGCATGCAGTGAGCCGAGATCGCGCCACTGCACTCCAGCCTGGGCGACAGAGCCAGACTCCAGCTCAGACAAAAAAATAAATCAATAAATTTCCAATATTTCCTAGCATATCCAATTTAATTCTATACATCACATAAAAATAAAAGCCATCTTACTGTGTTAGTTTCTTACTGCTGTTACAGTAAATTAACATAAACTCAGAGGCTTAAAACAACACATTTTTTTTCTTTATACTTCTGGGGGTCAGAAGTCCAAAATGGGTCTTAGTGTGCTAAAATCAAGGTATCATCAAGTGTATATTTTGTCTAGAGATTCCAGGAGAGAATTCACCAGGTTTGAGGGGTCACATGTATCCCTGAGCTCTTGGCCTCTGCACATCTTGGACACAGCACATCACTTCAGCCTCGGCTCCAGTTTACCCAAGCTCTTCTGCTCACTCTGGTCTCTCCGCCTTCCTGTCTGAAGGTTCTTTGTGACTACAGTGGGCCCACCTAGATAATTCAGGATAATCGCTCCAGTTTAAGGTGAGGTGATTAGCAATCTTAATTCCACCTCTAACCATAATGCTTCCATGCTGCCTAACAACACATTCAAAAGGTCATCCTGCTAAGGGTCATTATTCTACCTACACACTAAGTGACTGAGAAAAAGTAAAGTTATCTATCATGCCTTACCTATGGCGAGGAAATAATAACTTATAATGATTTATCTACGAAAACCTGTTTTTAAAAGCTTTGGTCCTAGTCTATTGATTAAAGTTTTGGTATATTCCAGATAAATTTCATGTCCTTGATGCTAACACATTGTGCACAGTAGATGGCCTTTTTAAAATAGTACTGCATAAAGGAATATTTAAGGTTGTCTGGACAATAGAAAAGGAACTTTAGTTGCTATGCCACAAAAGGCCGGATTTCTGCACATTACACCTCCTACCAGTGCACACATGTGCCAAACTCCTTCCTGAAAGCCTGGTTTATGTTTCCTATGTGCTTAGCAATAGTTTTACTCTCACGACTGTTTATATTAAGTCCTATTTTTTAAAGCATATCCTCATTTGTTTGTTTTCCTGAGCCTCTGAACTGGATTTCATCTGGTATGTATTGCACAGGTTTGCACACTTGATTGTACGCTACCTAAAAGCATCCTCTTGTGTTCTGGACACGGTTATTTTTCTCCATGGTAAGGTGATAAGTGACTTCTCTGAGGACTTGCCACCTTAGAATGCAGTGGTGACATCACCTGCTCAGGCTCTGTCTGCAATGTGGAATTTAGTATTTTCCAACTTCTGGTCTAACTTGAACTTCATAATTAAGCAGAGCCGCCTTTTGAGGGAACAGTAGGGTGTCTGCCCCTAAACGTCTGTGTAAATGCAGAGACACATTTGGGAACATAACTGACTTTTACGTACAGAAGCCAGATGCATTTCATGACCATGCATGCTTAGGGAAGCAAGTTCATCTCATCTATCACAATAAGCATCTGTGCCACTAAATTCCACTGCAGGATACTTTTCACACTTAGACAACAAAACATTTAAGGAAATAAAAGCTCTTTCCAATAAAAATGTGCATCAAATACTGTGTGTATGTTTAAAAAAAAACCTTCCTCTATAAGATAAGGCCACAGGAACTACTAAAAAAGCATTCTTGAAATACATTTTCTGATAGGAATCTAGGCCCTTGCCTTATATAAGATTTAAGGAAAGTGATGTGTGTGTCTTTATACTTGAAAGGCTGTTTTCAACAGCAAAGGGTATGCTTTGAGGTATCAATATAGTTTTGAGAATGCAAAAGTTTAAAAGAAATGGAATGCATATTCTCCAGGTATGAATATGCAATTGTCATTATTTTCCTACCATCTACTAGATTAGAAACAGAAGAAAAATTATGGAAATGTCTGTTTTAACTCAATAGGAGTACCTATTTATTAAAGTTAATTAATTACTATTCTTTAAACATTTTCAAAATAGACTCATAAGTGAAAACTTTCAGAGAAAACAAGGGTTTTTGGATGTAAATATTTACTTATAACATGGATAAAATAATTTTGTTAAATATTAACTCCATATTCATAATGTTCTCTATTGTTTTTGCATTTTGTTTAACAATAGAGAATCTAAGACATTTAGTGTTCATGAGTTTCATACAGTTTCCTGTCAATGTACTTTGTCTTTTTTTTATTGGACTACTAATCATTTATTTATGATTTGTTGGAACTACTCATATTTTAAATATGTCAAGTGAACTGCAAGCACTTGTTGCTGATTTGATATTTGCTTTTTACACATATTCATTGTATCCTCTGAAAAAGAAAAGTTTTATATTTTAACAAATTCCAATCCATAAATTTTTTTTTAAATTTTCTGTTATTGGTTAGGGCTATGTTTGGATATTTAATTTTAACCGTAATGTTGCAAGTGATATTTGTCTATGGTATTTTTTCTTTATATTTTGGAAAAGTGTATTTGACATCCACTATGGAATTAATATTTATTAATGACATATTATACCTTTGTGCAACTATAAAATACATATAGCCAATTATCTGAACACCATTTTATGAACTGTTTATCACTTATCCACTGATTTGAAACACTATCTTTATCATATATTGGATTTTAGGTTTATCGAGATTATGTAACATGAAATTATTTAATTATGAAATTATGTGAATTCAAGCATGACAGTCAGCTCTTCTTCCCCACCACTACCCTGTAAAAGGATGGATGGAATAATTGCTTCCCTATGGCTTAAGTGTATGAGAGGTATACAACATGGTCTTGATGAAGTGGGAACTACACAGAAACTGTTTTTGGTCCTGAAATGTACTCCAGCTTTACCAATTTGTTCTACACATATACCATTGAGGGTAGAAGCTGAATTTTGCTAATGATTATATTTACACTACTTAACATTGTGCCAGATACTGAGTAGATGCTTAGAAACATGTTTAATGACTTGTTTTATTGATAGAGACCTGATTATCTGCTGTAGTGGTGCTATCTCATTCAGAATCATTTTGACCAGCCTTTCTCCATCATGAATAAAACACTTATTTACACACTTGTGTACATGCACATGTGCATAGAAACACACACACCCTTTGCAGAGACAAACTGCATCGAAAGCATGTACAAACATTATAGTATTTTTGTTGATTCTGACCTGATTCTGATTCTATTGTATACATTTTCATTCTGATCACAATAACAATAAAAATAGAAAACTATAAGTTGTGAAGCTGGAAGATGCAGAACATGAAAGATCGAATTACCAATTTTTTTTTCTATTTTCTTTAGTTGGCTGCTGATAAAATCAGAAAAGAAATGGACACAAAAATGAAAGTATGCAATGTGTGTGCGTGTGTGTGTGTGTGTATCACATGCACTCATTTCCATGATGTACATATGGAATTTCATAACCAGCCAAACTAAGCTTCATAAGTGAATGAGAAATAAAATCCTTTACAGACAAGCAGATGCTGACAGATTTAGTCACCATCAGACCTGCCTTCCAAGAGCTCCTAAAGGAAGCACTAAACATGGAAAGGAAAAACCAGTACCAGCCTCTGCAAAAACACACCAAAATATATAAACCAATGAAACTAGGAAGAAACTGCTTCAACTAATGTGCAGAATAGCCAGCTAACATCATGATGACAGGACCAAATTCACACATAACAATATTAACGGTAAATATAAATGAGCTAAATGCCCCAATTAAAAGACATACACTGGCAAATTGGATAAAGAGTCAATACCCACAGGTGTGCTGTATTCAGGAGACACATCTCACTTGCAAGGTCACACATAGGCTCAAAATAAAGGGATGGAGGAATATTTACCAAGCAAATGGAAAGAAAGAAAAAAAAAGCAGGAGTTGCAATCCTAGTCTCTAATAAAACAGACTTTAAACCAACAAGGATAAAAAAGGACAAAGAAGGGCATTACATAGTAGTAAAGGGATCAATGCAACAAGAAGAGCTAAGTATCCTAAATATATATATATGCCAAATACAGGAGCACCAGGATTCATAAAACGAGTTCCTAGAGACCTACAAGGAGACTTAGACTCCCACACAATAATAGTGGGAAACTTTAACAACCCACTATCAATATTAGACAGATCAACAAGAAAGGAAATTAACAAGGATATTCAGACTTGAACTCAGCTCTGGTCCAAGTGGACCTAATAGATACCTACAGAACTCTCCACCCCAAATCAACAGAATATACATTCTTCTCAGCACCACATAGCACTTATTCTAAAATCAACCACATAATTGGAAGTAAAACACTCCTCAGCAAATGCAAAAGAATGAAAATCATAACAAACAATCTCTCACACCACAGTGTAATCAAATTAGAACTCAGAATTAAGAAGCTCACTCAAAACTGCACAACTACATGGAAACTGAACAACCTGCTTATGAATGACTACTGGGTAAATAGCAAAATTAAGGCAGAAATAAATAAGTTCTTTGAAACCAATGAGAACAAAGACACAACATATCAGAATTTCTGGGATACAGTTAAAACAGTGTTTAGAGGGAAATTTACAGCATTAAATGTCCACATTAGAAAGTGGGAAAGATCTAAAATAGACACCCTAACATCACAATCAAAAGAAGCAATGGAAAACACATTAAAAACCTAGTATAAAACAAGAAATAACTAAGATCACAGCAGAACCGAATGGGAGAGAAACACAAAAAAACCTTCAAAAAAAAATCAATGAATCTAGGAGTGGGTTTTTTGAAAAGATTAACAAAATAGATAGACCGGTAGCCAGACTAACAAGGAAGAAAAGAGAGAAAGATCAAATAGACACATTAAAAAACGATAAAGGGGATATCACCACTGATCCCACAGAAATACAAACTATTATTAGAGAATACTGTAAACACCTCTACACAAATAAACTAGAAAATCTAGAAGAAATGGATAAAGTCCTGGACACATACACCCTCCCAAGACTAAAGCAGGAAGAAGTCAAATCCCTGAATAGACCAATAACAAGTTCTGAAATTGACTCAGTAATTACTAGCCTACCAACCAAAAAAAGCCCAGGACCAGATGTCTTCACAGCCGAGTTCTACCAGAGGTACAAAGAGGAGCTGGTACCATTCCTTCTGAAACTATTCTGAACAATAGAAAAAGAAAGACTCCTCCCTAAATCATTTTATGAGGCCAGCATCACTCTGATTCCAAAACCTGGCGGAGACCCAATAGAAAAAGAAAATTTCAGGCCAATATCACTGATGAACATCGATGCGAAAATCCTGAATAAAATACTGGCAAGAGAATCCAGCAGCACATCAAAAACTTATCCACCACGATCAAGTTGGCTTCATGCCTGGCATGAAAGGCTGGTTCAACATATGCAAATCAATAAACATAATCCATCACATAAACAGAACCAATGACAAAAACCACATGATTATCTCAATAGATGCAGAAAAGGCCTTCAATAAAATTCAACACCCCTCATACTAAAAACTCTCAATAAACTAGGTATTGATGGAACATATCTCACAAAAATAAGAGCTATTTATGACAAATGCATAGCTAATATCATGCTAAATGGCCAAAAGCTGGAAGCATTACCTTTGAAAACTGGCCCAAGAGTAGGATGCCCTCTCTCCCCACTCTTATCAACATAGTATTGGAAGTTCTGGCCAGGGCAATCGAGTAAGAGAAAGAAATAAAAGCATGCAAATAGGAAGAGAGGAAATCAAATTGTCTCTGTCTGCAGATGACATGATTGTATATTTACAAAACGCCACCACCTCAGCCCAAAAATTCCTTAACCTGATAAGCAACTTTGGCAAAGTCTCAGGATATAAAATTAATGTGCAAAAATCACAATCATTCTTATATACCAATAACAGACAAGCAGAGAGCCAAATCATTAGTAAACTCCCATTCACAATTGCTATAAAGAAAACAAAATACCTAGGAATACAACCTACAAGGGATGTGAAGGACCTCTTCAAAGAAAACTACAAACAAGAGCTCAAGGAAATGACAGGACACAAACATATAGAGAAACACTCCATCCTCATGGATAGGAAGACTCAATATCATGAAAATGGCCATATTGCCCAAAGTAATTTATAGATTCAATGCTATTCCCATCAAGCTACCATTGACTTTCTTCACAGAACTAGAAAAAAACTATGTTAAATTTCATATGGAAGCAAAAAAGAGCCTGTGGAGCCAAGGCTAACCTAAGCAAAAAGAACAAAGCTGGAGGCATGACGCTGCCTGACTTCAAACTATATTACAAAGCTAAAGTAACCAAAACAGCATGGTGCTAATACCAAAACAGATATATAGACCAATGAAACAGAATAGAGGCCTCAGAAATAACACCACACATCTACAACAATCTGATCTTCAACAAACCTGACAAAAGCAAGCAATGGGGAAAGGATTCCCTATGTAATTAATGGCGCTGGGAAAACTGGGTAGCCATATGCAGAAAAGAGAAACTAGACCCCTTCATTATACCTTATAAAAGAATTAACTCAAGGTGGATTAAAAACATAAATGTAAAACCTAAAACTATAAAAACCCTAGAAGAAAACCTAGGCAATATGATTCAGGACATAGGTGTGGGCAAAGACTTCATGACTAAATCACCAACAGCACTTGAAACAACAGCCAAAATTGACAGATGGAATCTAATCAAACTAAAGAGCTTCTGCTCAGTAAAATAAACTATCACAAGAGTGAACAGGCAACCTACAAAATATGAGAAAATTTTTGCAATCTATCCATCTGACAAAGGTCTAATATCCAGAATCTAGAAGGAACTTAAACAAATTTACAAGAAAAAAAAAACGAACAACCCCATCAAAAAGTGGGCAAAGGATATGAACAGACACTCCTCAAAAGAAGATATGTATATGGCCAATAAACATATGAAAAAAGCTCATTATCACTGTTCATTAGAGAAATGCAAATCAAAACCACAATGACATACCATCTCACACCAGTTAGAATGGTGATCATTAAAAATTCTGGAAACAGCAGATGCTGGAGAAGATGCAGAGAAATAGGAACACTTTTACACTGTTGGTGGGCTTGTAAAATAGTTCAACCATTGTGGAATACAATGTGGTGATTCCTCAAGGATATAAAACCAGAAATACCATTTGACCCAGCAATCCCATTACTGGGTATATACCAAAGGATTATACATCATTCTACTCTAAAGACACATGTACATATATGTTTATCATGGGACTATTTACAATAGCAAAGACTTGGAACCAACATAATGCCCATCAATGATAGACTGGATGAAGAAAATGTGGCACATATTCACCATGGAATACTACACAGCCATAAAAAAGGATGAGTTCACGTCCTTTGCGGGGATATGGATGAAGCTGGAAACCATCATCCTCAGCAAACTAACACAGGAACAGAAAACCAAACACTGCATGTTCTCACTCATAAGTGGGTGCTGAACAATGAGAACATGTTGACACAGGGAGAGGAACATCACACACTGGGGTCTGTAGGTGGGTGTGGGGAAAGGGGAGGGAGAGCATTAGGACAAATAGCTAATGCATGTGGAGCTTAAAACCTAGATGACGGGTTGATGGGTGCAGCAAATTACCATGGCACAAGTATACCTATGTAACAAACCTGCATGTTCAGCACATGTATCCCAGAACTTAAAGTAAAATTTTAAAAAATGAAAGTATGCAATATGTGTATGTGTGTGTATACATACATATAAAACAAGCACTCATTTTCATTTTGTACATATATGCACATTATGAGTGTGAATATATGTTAAATAATATCCTATCAGTTTTGTATTTGTAACACATATATGTACATGCATATACAACAAATAGAGGTGTTTTGCATAATAATTTCATTTATATTCATTTCATCAGCTAAGAACTAAAAAGAATTTAAATCAAAATCAATTATTCATTTACAGGTGTTTTTAACCATCATCTCCCCCTTTATCTTCAGTTTTATGCCTCCTTGTATTGCCATTTTGTGACTTTTTTGCCATAAATTATACATATTTGGAACAGTCACTTTAAGAAATTCAATCTTTGGATAAGATCTCTAAGATTGATTTAGTATGAATACGTGTGTGGGCACACACTTGACAAAGAAAGGTCAGTTATAAATATATGTGTACACTTATCAAAATAATTCACATAAAATCTCTGAATAAAATTATCTGTATGCTTTTTCTGTCAATAAAAGCAATATAGTATAATTCTTGGTAGTAAACCTGTTTGTTTTCATTCTGTTGCCTACCATGTGAGCTGCCATGTTGGTATAAAACATCGATCATTTGATATTTTACTACAGCAAATAATAGTGATCCCCACGAAATAATAAATAAATCAGTGAGTTTCACGGAAATAAGTTTTTGGATGGATCAGATAATTTGAAGTTGTTAGTTTATTCTCCAGCAAGGTGAAAGAAAAAAGCTGTTAGTTTGTTCTCTATCAGGTGATCGAAGATGAAAACTAAAGTTCTCAAGGCCAGTGCATAATAATGGTGCCGTATTCTGTGCATCAATCACCATTACCAAATACCTATATTGCCAAATATTTCATGTACCGCTTTAGTGGTGATTAATCAATGTGCCATGGCACTGAAACTGAAACGAGACTTTGTAGTACAAGTGATATTCAAAGGGTTTTGAAAATTTATCAGCTCTATAGATACAGATGAAAATTTATCATCATCTATCTAGAAATCCTGTTTTTATAAATGTTACCTAGCCAAATATTGGTTTTATTTACTTAATATTTAGAAAACATGAGTTTAGTAAAAATTGTTCAGATTTTCTTAATGTAGTGTGTGAAATTACTATGTAATTATACAAGAAATATGCTACACAGCTGAATACACAAAGAGGTCAGCAGAGGGAGCAAAAGGTGCCTTTCCCCTATAATCCACAGCAACATCACCCGCTCTTCTCTCTACATCATCGATGTATGTTATCTAAAGTCCTGTGCAAATGCCACCTCAACACAAGTCCTCTAGCCTTGCCTTCTTATCAGAAGCAGCTCGAAAGCCCCGATAATTCTAGAACCACTGAAAAATACACACTTGTTGCAAGGATTGAAAAGCCTCATATTGCAAATTCAGAATTCACAGTACTGAAAAAATTCATAATTTTTTAAAGTTACAATACTGTGAACTATACAAAATGAATTATGCTGGGATCCGATGACTCTCTTCATTCCAGCCTATCTTATATTTTCTCATTCATTTCTCCACATAGTCACAACAACAGACTCACTATTACATTTCATTAATGGCTATTTTATAATAAATGATCTCAATAGCATTTCTGAAACCTCTGCTGTTCTGGTTTTACAGAACTCTTGAATTTTTGAATGAGTTAGTTTTTGATTGAAAAAGACCTGACTCTTATGCTTAGAAAAGCCATCATTTCTTTCTGTAAGCTTTCCGTCTTCTATAAGCTTTACATGTTCCATAAGCAAACATTCGCTGGTTTTGTGATCAAACTAGAGAGGCAAATTCAGTTAATAATAACAACGTCATTTATCATCCTCAAATCTAGTGTTATGGATAATACGATCTCCACAAGGAGACGGTTGCACGAGCGACAAGAGAAAGACAATCAACAGTCTTTTACTCATACCAAGATATGTCCACACACACTTGTTTCAACAGTCAAAGTAACGCCATATGTCCCCAGTGATGTGGGTGGGCAAAAGGAACAGTTGGCCTGCTAATGAGGGCCATATGTACACGCAGCCTATCGTACCATCCTTCTTACTTATGGTTGCTGAAAACTCAGTGGAAGAGCTTGCTCTGAGGAATGGCATGGCTGGAGGAGGAGAGGCTTCCTTAAGAGCAGGAAAGGACCATTTGTTGTACAACTACTGTATCTCTGAAACTGGGAGCTAAAGATATGCATGTACGTTACTCATTCTTATTAAGAGTTACTTACGCATCCGTAGAGTTCTTTACTCCAGTTTCACCTTCTTTCACTAAATTCTTTTGCATTTATGTGCAAAGGGATTTTGGGCCCTTTTCAAAAATTACTTTTCCTAATCAATCTTGTTAATTTGATGTTCATTTACATCGGCTTCTCTTTATTTTTAGCTTGATTTCCAGAAAAATTATACTTTCTTTGACATTGTTAAATGTTACAATATTAAAAGAAATGAAAAAGACTTAAAAACTTAGAATATTTGAATGAGGGTTTCTGGAAGGCAGAGAGAACAATAAGGCAAAAGTACTTACTGCACTACTGTTCCAAAGTAAAAGAAAAACAAAGATTTTAAAAATGATTATAGCAGCTTTGTATCTCAACCAGGGTTTCCTTTGAAATTTCTACAACTGCAAACACTATTCAGCAATTTGCACTGATTATAAAATTTATTGTTTTAAGGTCAATTGTGATACTATGATCAGATAATATAATTTACTTTACTCTTAATGGCTTCATTTTGACAACTGAGGGAGCTTTCAGGAAGGACAACGCTTCCTGCACAACAACCAGTAAAGCAGGTCACATCCATTTTCAATCTAATTTTAAGAAAAATGAAGGACAAACTACTTGTGAGGCAGCAAGAATTCATTTGCATTCAATTAATTTGAACAGGGCATTTCAAGTTCTCTCTGGCAACAATGGAATAAAGGGGAAAATGAATCTATCTTATGCAATGATCCTCTTCTAGGTTACAGAAAGATTTGAAAGGCTGACATGACCATTGCTAAATTTCTTCTAGAAGTCTATGATTAGTGTCATAGATATAACTCATGAGATAAAATATTCACAAAGAATGTCTGTGAACTGCATCAATTGTGATGGAACTACTGTCTAACATCCCTTTGAAAAGTTATATTCTGCAAAGGTTAAAAAACACCAACCTTTCGATGCTTTCTTATATGGATGAGCTTTTGTCAACAAGAACTAAGCTTCACAATTAAGCACTATGGAAGATAATGTTCTAGGTTAATTTAAACCTAACTAATCCAGGACTTGGCCTTGATAAATAATGGGTTTAATTAATATTTTTGACCCTAGCAGTGCAAATACTTTTACTTATATTTTACTAAAGCTAGTTTTGACAAATCTAAGGGTATTTAATTTATCAGTATCTGTTGTCAGATGAAAACTTCCCCATCAATACCTTCTAATGGTTCAAAAATAAACTGTTACCCCCACAGATACATTGTTTTTCCATGCGTAAGCAAGTACATTAATTTCAGGGTCTCAAGGCATAAAAGTGATATTACCACTTGTGATAGGCTGCATAATAGTCCCAAAAGATGTTCTTCACCTAATCTCCCGGCCCTGGGAATGTGCTGCCTTACACAGCCAAAGGACTTGTAGATACGATTCATTTAAGGATCTGGAGACAAGGTGATTATCCCAGATCATCCACGTGAGTCCAAAGTAATCACAGGAGTCCTTAGATGAAGTGGAGAGAAGGACTCAAAGTTAAAGGAGGAGACAGCGCGGAGACAGAAACAGAAAT
The DNA here is from genome assembly GCF_028878055.3 of Symphalangus syndactylus. Taxonomy (NCBI): domain Eukaryota; kingdom Metazoa; phylum Chordata; class Mammalia; order Primates; family Hylobatidae; genus Symphalangus; species Symphalangus syndactylus. The sequence continues at coordinate 9,528,058 of NC_072433.2, forward strand.
AAAAGCAACGCACCTTGAAAATGGAGGAATGGGGAAAAGACAATGAAGACAGGTGCCATCAGAAGCAGAAAATGCAAGAGAATGGATTCTCCCCTCAGCACCTCCAGAAGGAACCCACACTGCAGACACATTGACTTAGCCATATTAAAGTGATTTTGGACTTCTGACCTTTGAAACTGCAAGACAATAAATATGTGTTAAGTTATGTAAATGTGTCGTAATTTGTTATAGCAGCAGTAATACAACTAATACACCACTACAATAAGCAAAGGAAATAAAGTGCAATAGTGACAAACTTAAGGGTTTCCAGGAAAGAGAAACGAAGTGGTAAACTCAATCACAGGATTATATTAGTAACTGTAGTATATGTTACTTGCTTACCCTTTCAATCACATTATTGCTGTAATTATCATTATCATCCAATCAATATGATTACACCAGTATGTATAACTTAGACATGAAAATTTTTTTCTATTTCACTCTTCCCATAATTCCATGCAGCTACCCCTAAGCAACTATGTATCTGATGAAGCTAATATTTTCAGGGAAAATCTTCCATGTTAAGCAGAAAATTTACATCTAAAATTAAATTCTTTTAAGCCAGTCTGGGGACAATACCTAGAAAATTCAAACATTACTTCTCAAGAATACCACTAGCAGTGAATTTGTGACGCTATCTTCCACCAACTGAATCAAAATTAATTTTAAATATTTTCAAGGCAATATTTTAAAAAATCGTGTACACATTTTTTCCTCTTGGTAAAAATAAATCACTTCTCAACCATCCATTATATTTATGTTAGTTACATGAAGTCCATACATGAATTATCATACCACAAATAGAAAACTATTTAAATAGAAAAATCTCACTTGGTGCTGACAGAATGACAGCATAAAACTGTTAAGCATGAGGAGAAAGTTGTTTGCAGTGTAAATATTTCCCTTTTCCTATCAAAGTGTGTCCTGTGATCTAGCGCTCTTCTCTCCACATGCTTAAGTACAGCAAAAGTTATAAAAACACTCATTCTAGTTTTCTATACTTTAATGGTTGTAGAACATCAGAAGAGAATTGGGAGATGGGAATGTTTTGTGCTTGACATTGCATTTGAGGGGAAAATAAAAACTTGGACATAATATGTGGGATGTCTCCACAGTAATACATGGGAGGGCAAGAAAAAAATGCTATCAAATTTCTACCATGCGCTGAGCCCCTTATATCAACAAATATCCAGCCTTTCTAATGTACTAACAACCACTCTTCATAGCAAGTATTCTATTCCCAGCTTGTAGGTAAGAAACAAAGCTTCAGAAAGGGATCTTCACCAATTTCACACAGTCAATAAAAGGCAGAACTAGGGAAAATATCAATAATAAAAATAGCAATCTAATCCTAATTGGACCTGGCACTGTTCTAAGAAGAAAATCATTAACAAAGGATTTTGAGTTACCACACTCTTAGTCTCCCCGTTTTACAAAAGAAGCAACTGGGGTAAAGTGAAGCTATGCCGTTTCTTTTCAAGCTCATATACCTAACAAGATACCACTTTAATCATGGGTCTCTGATAGATCGTGTACCTCATTTCTAGCGTTTGCCGAGATTTTTCTTATTAACCCTAAGCAAGTATTTGATCCCTGGTAAGTATGCTGTAATTTTTTCACCGCTCATTCTTATCACGGTTCTTCAAGAAAAGTACAGTTCAACACATTTGTCCTATTTGGTTACAAATTTTGAAATTCAAAATATGTATCACACTAAGCTGTTAGCTCCATTTGGAATTTTAAAAAACTAAATTTTTCACTCAGTTAAAAAAAATTGCATTGTTTACTCCCATATCTACAATATAGCTTATAAGTGTATATTTGTATTGAAAACATAATTTTCTACAACTTTTATAATATTTAAATATTATTTAAGGTTTTAATAATATTTAAATATTTAAATAATACATTTAAAAACATAGTTCAACAAGTCCGAATAATCCATCACTTACTTATGACAGAATATTTGTTCAGTATCTTCTGTTTGTTCACTCTTGTGTAATATATCCTATTTTAAGAATCAAAAACTTCTCTTAATGTCAACACTACAGCCTCTTCACAATTCCTACTTATTCCTAATTACCCTTCAGGAGCAAATAAAATGAATTTATCCCAAATTTCTTTGCTTTGAAACAACTTCAGTGAAAATGGTGGTTGTCAACCATATCTACCATTCATATATCCCATTGTTTTCTGCATTAAATTTCATCTAATACTCCTTATGCCATCAGTGTCACTACAAAGGGGGACAGGGGATGAATCTCATCATGAACAAAGGTATATACACTAGATCTTAGGATGTTCAATCATTTCCTTACTCTATTATGTCCCATCTGAACTACTCATATGAAAATGAGCAACTATATGAACATGGTACTTTTAAGAAAGGATGTTCAAAAATTAATTCATATCTTGTACAAATTGGTATCCAAGAAATCATGACCTAATAGGCATCACATATGTGAATGAAAAAATTCACTTTCAGCAATGAATGTTGATGACACTCCTTTAGCAAGAGTTGTACCGAGCTACCCACAACTCCTCAGCACTCACTATTCTCATACATGCGGTCGGACAATGTCCAAGGGTGCAGTGATTCTGTCCAGAGGCTTTTCTGGGCCGTTAGAGCTGTCTCAGCCTGTGTACAGGGTTATACAGACACTCTAGGGCATTCATGACTCTGATCACTGGAGCAGCCCTGTACTAACTGCAAATTTATGGAGGAAACTTTCAAGTCCTCTTGCCCCCCAGTTGGGGTAACTCTGTTACCTATTTCATGTGGTCTCAGTTCTCCAACAAAAATGATCTCGGCCTGCTCATCTTACTTCCATTTCACTACATGGCATAACTAGAAGTTGACTAGGTATTCTGCTTTAATGTATATGCAAAGCCCTCTTGTTCAGGAATGTTTGTAGAATAATATTTCTAAATTAGGAATACAATTGGTCTTGTTCTTTCCTGAGGGATAAAATGTCATCTCTCTTCTTCTCTCCCTCTCTCCTTTCTTCCTAACTCAGCTAACCCTCTATCTGAAAGAATTACAAAGGAAGAAATCTAGGGCATTGTTTAGCATTCTCAGGAGGATTGGAAATGTTGGAATGACAGCGAGTATCACACATACACTGCTTGAAGTATTTTGTAGGATCCAAGGGAAGAGAAAATTTTGACATTCCAGAAAATTTAAGTCATCCTTTTAATATCAGGACCAGAAAGAAACAGGTCACACGGGCAAGAGCCATAAAACTAATTATCTTGACTCTTTCCAGAATACCTGAGCTATAAATGTACAGGGAATCCTGTAATCAGATGCAAAGTTGTGTATAATATACTTAGTTCCCAAATGTAACTAGGAATTTTATGTATATAATGTGAAAAATCGTTCCAAAGTATTTGAGACTCCAAAAACTTTCCTAGCTAGCATTCAATATTCTTGCTTAACTTCTCCTTATACCCCTAACTGTATTGAGCATGCATAGACACACAAAAGCTAGGATCAACTATTACCGCTTAAGAAAGAAAAGGAGGAAAAAGGCTGTATTATAGGGATTTAGTTTTCTTCCTCAACTCTTGAAGAAGCCTATTTGTATCAGCCCGTGTCAGACAACAAAGTACTTATCAATAAAGTTTTATGAATGTGGTCACATATGAAATATAAGAGCATTCAGTTTCTACCTCTCCTTTTCTCATAAATCCTACATCAGATAGACATTAGCTATATCTGCCAATGTTTCCACGGAATCTTAAAGACTATTCACTGCAAAGCTGGCAGTGTAGCCTGAAAGCAAGTTATGTCTGCGTTGCAACTTCACACTAAGTGGTTTAAAAATACAACTAAATGTGGCCTGTCTTTATCTTGATTATAAGACATAAATTATCCCAAGAATATTCTTAGTAAAAATTGGGTCTCCCGGTCAAGCCACTTCTATTAAGAAGGACACAGGTCAGTTTTTAGGAGTTTAGGTGTTATTTGGAAGTTAGGAGCATCTAAATATGGAATATAACTCCATTAAATTATAGTATATTTTATATCAAAGAGAAACGACAAAAATAAGAAATGTTTTAAGTATTTTTTCGTATAGCGTGTTCATATATAATTACTTCAGTAGTCTCAATGTAGTCATGCAATTGTTTGGGTAAAGAACTAAACTTGAAGTTAAATAGCATAGGTCTGAATTCTTATGGTTTATAACATTCATATATTTTATATGTTCCAGAATAATATGTAATTTCTAAGTTTATAACATAATAATTACAGAAATCTAGGTAAAGTAATACTTCTGTGACACAGTCTCTTCATCTACAAAATGGAATATTGCTTTTCTCCTTAAATTTATATTAAAAATTGGAGAAGTAATATATGTGAAAGAACCTTACATTAAATATGCAAGTTTTATTTGTTGAATTCAAACAGTCATTAAAGAACAAAATAAAACATTACATTTGGATTAACAAAGTAGATACATATATCTCAATCTGAGAAACCTTTAAGCTCTCTTGACCATAAAATGACATTGGATCCTATAAGAGAGTTTGGTAAATATTTGAAAGATATTTCAATTTCACACCTAAATGTTGATTCTGACATTTATTTCCTAAACTTATCATTTGTATACTTACCTGCTATTAAATCCACAGGGGTCATGTCACTAACTGTATGCCCACCGATTTTATTGAGAGGTATTCAGCAGGGCCCACAAAGTAAGTATTGAATTTTTTTAAAAAACAGACCCAAAACACCTAAAAGCAAAACACTTAGTAAATTCTTATAATCATGAAGATCACAAATTAGTGCTATTAGTAAGAAAGAAACTTCTAAACCAAATAAAGTCCTAATACCTCCAACGAATTTTGTCTCTCTGATACACACACACACGATTAAAAAAAAAATGAAGGAAATGTAAAAAAATAAATAAATGAAGGAAGTTCTGTGGGAAATGTCCATAATTTCATGCCCAGAATTTCCCTATCAATCTCTTTCCCCAAAGTTCTTCCGAGAAAATAAAGTTGCCTTTCTCTCAACGTTAACTCATCACTTTTCTCATAGCATTTTCAAAAGAAATATTTCCTGTCAGCCGGCCACTTAAACTTTGTGCTGTTAAAGAAATCCAAAAAGGTATCAATTTTGCAACAAAGGATAAAGAGGAGACGAAGTGAACCAACATGGCTTTTAAGCTAAATTGCCGTCACCTGTCACAGGTTGTCTAGCGAGCCTCAAGTTCCCTCTAATAAGCTTATGGAGGGTGCGGAGCAAAGGCACCTCAAGGTGCTCTGCGGGTTTTCCCCTGGTAAATTAGGCTGAAAGGAAAAAAGTCCCACCCCCCACCCCCAAACTTGGAGACCAGGGCTGCCCTGCCGAATGCTGTGCCCAGACCTCCTACTTCCACGCCCTTCCAGTCCTTTCCTCGGCTTGGAAAATTGGGCATGAGGCAAGCAAAAGGAAGGACAGAAGGCCAAAACGGGCATCCGGGAAGCCAAATTTCTGTCTCAAAAGCTCGTCTAGAAACGCGTACATAGCGCGTGCCTTGCGGACATCTCCTAAAACCCCGTTCACTGAAGCTAATTCCTCCCGAACGCCCCCACGCCGGCTGAGGATCGCAACCGCCCATCCGCCCCTCCAGCCTGTGCAGCCGCCCCCAAAACCTCCCGTGAATCGGGAAATGTCAAGGCAGCAGCGCTTGGGGAGCCGAGCAGCCTCGCCAGTTCCAAGTCTCTGGTTCGAGACCCCTCGCTTCGCCTCTTTGGGGAACTCACCTGGAGTCAGGTTTAGATGGCAGCCTCCACCCAGGGGACCGGGAAGCGGCCCCGGGAAGCGCCGCCGCGTCCTGTGAATAACGAGCGCAGCGCAGCGGAGCAGCTCCCCCTGGACTGGCCGCTCCCCGATTCCTCCCGCTCTGTCCGGGAACCGTCCCTCCGTTCTTTCCTCTCCCTCCCCTGCCTGCAGCCGCCGCGCTCCCTCCTCCTGCTGGCGGCTCAGGGCTGTGCTTCCGCCTCCCTCCTGCGGGCGCACGAGCTGCCCGCGCTGCTAATGAGCAGGCTCCAGGCTCCGCCCGGCCAGGGGTGCGCACACACCCCACGCCGGAGACGAGCTCCCGGGAGCGGAGCTATGGATACGCCTGGTGCGGCCGCTGGAGAAATGAACTGGAGGAGGCATCCAGCATCTCACACTTTCTGGCCACTCAGCTTAACTAAGCCATAACCCCAGACTTCTTCCTAAATCTCCAGTAATTTACAGGTGCTGAAAAGTCAATGAGGGGTTTGAGCACAATCTGTGTTAACAGTATTGCCAGTATAGACATGCTAATCTGGCTAGATTCTAGGGATGAAATGTTCAAGGGACGGTATATGATTCTTTCTGGTGGTTATTTTGACATATTTTGGCTATACTTACAGATCTGTAAAATAAACCAGCAATCTTCTAATCATGACAACACAGATTCCTAATTGAAGGCAGCTGATACTTATTAAATACCAGGCTCTGTTTAATAGGCTCTTCTTTCCCAGCTGATCTTTACTACAATTCTGTGAGCACTACTAGCACCCCTATTCTATATTTTAAGAATTTGGGTTTAACTTTTAAAACAAGACGGTCTTAAAACAAGACTAAGGATCATGTCCAACCTTGCAGAGATTCTAAGTTTCTGAGCCTAAATAATAACTGAAATCTGTAGCTCCCACAACCCATAGCCTGTGTATAATGTGTTGCAGCATCTTGGATGGTACTGTGTAACCGAACCAACAAAGATAATAGGACCATCAGCAAATACACACCACGAGACTAATGAATACCTAGAATCCTAGTGAGACTTGTAAATAGTCAAGCACCCTAAGTAACAATAGTTCAAGTGCATGCTAAACATGGTGATTACTTATAAAAGAACAGCAACCAGTATGAGTGAAGACAGGCAAATAATGTTCAAAATGTTCAGAATCAATGTCCAGCCACTTATGAGTTGAATTCCCCACTCTAAAAAGGAGGCCAGATGTGATGTATTCTAAGAAGTCTACAATGGGCGTGGTCTTTTCGCAACCAAAAAGGGCTTTTTAAACACTTATTTCCCATTAAGAATATGCAATAGCTAATTAATATTAAATCTGAAAATCAGTGATAATTTATTTCAACTAACCTTACATGAAAAAATCATTACTCATTCAAGCTTTTAGAATTAGATTAAATAGCATTGAGTATCAAATTTACTTCAACCCATAGAAATAATAGACAGTTAATTAATAAAGTAAGTAATTTAATTAACTTTACTTTTGTGTCATGATGTATTTTTCCTTAGGAAAAGGATAAGACATTTTTTCCATGGTATAAAATACTAGAATATGACTTTTATATTTTTCTTCATGAAGATTAAAGAATTAATAAAATAAGTACAGACATATTGTCAACAAATCTATCCAGATCATTCATTCTCCACTCAAGAAATTATGCTAGGCAAGCTTTATTTCTCCATATGTACAAGGCAATTCAGAGGTCAAAAATTTGAAAACACTTCAATGAACATCAACCATTAATTAACTAAGAGTAGATTTTATTTATAAACAACTTTAAAAGACTATAAAAAAGGTATAACAAACTTCTACTTTATCAGTACTGCTACTCCTGTTGAACACAAAGATATATAATTATAGTTTTCTCCCTATTTAAAATATTTATTGATTCTGGCATAATAATGTCATACTCATCCCTCAATAATCAGTGTACATGGAACCAGAAATCTTTTCTTTCACCTAGTCAATTGAAGTATTTCTGTGTTTTGCATGTTAACACTCTATTTATTCTGTGTTTCTAGTGCTTATCCTCAAAATTTTTATAGTTCCGTTCACATATGAATTCTACCAATCAGCACTATATATAAATAATGCAACGTATAAAATGTGTTAAATAAATGGATGTAAGATTTATGCTAAATTTTTCACATAGTAAGTACTTCAAAACCCTTATTATTTTTCCTTAAGCTTTTATGTGCATATATTTTATCTCTCCAACTAAAGAATAAACTTCTAAATAAGAAGAGTTTTGTCTATAAATTTTACGCATTTTAATACATTATTAATCTAAAACCTTGGACTAGAGTTTGGAATTCTTTTATGTATTCATTTATTGATTCAAAAAATAGGTGTCCATGCCATTTTTTCTAAACCTTGTGCAAGATGTAGGGTATACAATGATGTCCAGACTTTAGAGTCCTTGACCTCATGGCGTTTAAAGTGCAGTAATGTACAGTAATTTTAAAATCTATTTATTATTATTTAAAACAATCAATGAATACATTCTTGTCGAAAATAACTGAAAAGTCTGTCTGAATTCCCTGGCCAAGGCCAAAACATGAAAGCAAAAGAGCTGCCTGAAAACAGTGCAAGCCACTCTCCAGAGGGTTTCTCTGTTGAAACAGCACATCGCATTATGGAAATAATGAGAAAAATTAGTAACTGTGCAAACGACAACACATATGCATCTTTGTGGTTTCTGACCTTTTAGCATCGTCGAAGCAAGACCACAAACCTTTCAACACCAGGCGTGGTATTAATCTTGCACAGAATATAATGTTTTCACATATTTTATTCTGATTTCCTACAAAGTAATTTCAATTTCTAGCTAAAGCTAATGGATTTTTCTAGTGAAAACATTGTGTACCGAATGACTTTCCAGTGAGATCCGCGTACCATGCGCCATTTTCATGTTCGTGCTCATTTCTCTGAAGTCTGTTTGCCTTTAATTCACCATAATGAAATTCCTTGTGTACTTTTATTGGCAACCATTGCATAGTGACACTTGCATCCAAATGTAATTCCATTTGAGCTTGGCAGTGTTTGCTTTTTTATCAGAAGAGGAAAGTTAGAGGGAACAAGGGGCAAAGATGTGTGTAAGAATGTCTGAGGGACCATCACAGCATCATCACAAATTCAAGATTTTTTTGAAACATTAGACAAGGGACTCGCAGCCATGCCCTGGGATGGCTGAAACACTTCACAACCTGCTCATGTTTATGACCAAAATCATCACCTAAAATGAATTCAATGTGTCAATATCATAATATTGTTTGTGTATAAGTAATCATGAAGCAGTTAGGGAAGGGAGTATAATCTAGTAAGAAATTGGAACAAAAAGTGTTAGACAAAATTCAAGAAGATTTAAAAGAAGAAAATTAACCTGTCTGATCTGAACAGAATTGGAAAAGCACATCAATCATAGCTCTATACATTGACCATAGACTTAAAGCATAACATAAAAATAAAGAAGGCAGATAACTCAGGAAAACATTTCTATTAAATCTACTCCGTAAAGTTTTCCCATACTTTTATTTTACTAACAGGAGCATACATTTAAATCTGACAAAATCATATATATTTTGTTGATTCAATTTGTAGCAGATAGAGGAGCATGTCCCAGTGCTATGACAGTGAGTTGTCACTATAACATACCACTGCTTTACATCTTACCCACAGGCTAAAATGTTTACCCCTAGAGTCGTGACTTTGTATATGACAGGAGATTGCTACTAAAAGTAAATATATTTGGCTGAAGGGTAGATACAACTTTAGGCCATTATATCATTCACTAAAATTTAGCTGGCATTTACATATTTACCTGCTTAGTTCATATGACAAATATGTTTGAGAGACTGCCATATACAAAAAAAAAAGATGGAACCATCTTACAAATTTAGAGATTACTTAAAGAAATGGAACTGAAGGGTTAACTGTGATGGCAAGAATGAAGAGAGCAAAACCAGAGGGTACTTCAAGGAGAACAGGCATGAGAGAGGCATTATAATTTGGAGGGTGCTATGATTTGAACCTATGTGCCCATCCAAAGTTTGTATGTTGAAACTAAAATCCCAGGACAATGACATCAAGAGATGGGGCTTTTGGTTAAGTGATTAAATGAAGAAGGATCCACCCTCATGAATGAGATAAACGTCCTCGTAAAAGATGCTTTAGAGGAATGCCGGGCTCCTCAGTCTCTTCTGCCATGTCGTCACATTGTCCGTTTTTGCCCACTTTTGTCACGTGAAGACGAAGCAAGAAGGTGCCACCTCGGGACCAACTGCCAAATCTCCACTGCCTTGATTTCGGACTTCTCAGCCCCAGAACTGTGAGAAATACATTTCTGTTTTTTATGAATTACTCAATCTGTGGCATTTTGTTATAGCAGCATACAGACAAAAACAGGGTAAACAGCCTGGTGAGAGTGGATATTTTAGAAACTTGAGATGATTCAATGTCGCTGATTCTCCATTTTCTCATATGTAAAATGAAGGAAATAATGCTGATTACTTCATAGTTCATTGTACAAATTAAATTAACTATGTAAATAAAGCAATATAGTTCCTTTTATCTAGTATACATTGTTTAAGTGTTGTTGTCATTACATGAGGAAAACAAGAACTTCCCCAAACAGAAGGATGTGGGAACCAAAACTAAGATATAAGAAAGGACCAAAGTTCACTGTGACAATCTGGTCAAGCGCTGGTTAGGGAAGATAGCATAATGTTACGCATAGATATTATTATAGGATAATTTTCCTCCACCCCGAACTCCTCTAGCACTTTCCCTACGTCTTTCATTGCACTTCTTCATTTGTCTCTTTAATTACGGTTATTTATATAAATCTTTTAGCTTCCTACAAAAATAAGCTTGTAGTGGGACAGATTCTTGAGGATCTATGTCAAAGCAATTTTTCTATTTCCTACAGCAAGTAACCCAGTAGTAATCACACAGAATTTGTTAAAAGAATAAACATAGGAAGATTAATTTCCATTTTTTTCTTTGCTAATTTTTAATCAGAATTATACCATTGTTAGGGAGGGAGAAATTATAAATTGAGGACATGAGTATTAACATTTAAATCTGTTATTCTGCTTTATTTTAGAGCTTGCCATGTTTTGTGATTAAAAAAAGAAACAGGACATTCTATATAGCTGTTGCAAAACGTGTGGTCTGTTGGTGAACTAGCAGCACCAGCATTATCAAGATTTCCTTAGTTTGCAGGGCTACTGAGTCAGAATTCGCATTTTGACAAAACTCCAGGTGATTCATGCTCTGCATTTAAGTTGGAGAAGCACTGTTCTATAGTTCTCCTTATGTCCTAAATGCATTGTCAGTGAAAGAAAATACTATACGTATGATAATAATAACGGTAATATTAACAAAAATGTAACTATTAGTAATTTTCTATGCTCTCCCAGATACTAAGTCCTTTATTTAATACTTGTGATATTTCTGCGAAGTTGCAATTGATATCACCTACTAAACTGATACTCAGAAATCTGAAGTAATTCTCCAAGGTCACAAAGCTAGTGAATCACAAACCAGATTTTTAAACTCTTGCTGCTTCATTCCAAAGACTAAACCGTTTCTAACTCACGGTTAATACATTTGCTTCTGCCTTCCATTTCCTAAATATGGTTTCCTTTCTATTTCATTAGCTTTACTTATACATGACTGATTTTTAACCCTCTCTAACATTTGCAGAATATGGTGTACTATGGTTAATAAGGACAATACCAAGTAATATCATGTTGAGAAAGCGTGCAGAAGTAGCATCAAAAAACAGACTTTTTCCAAAATGTTTACTAAAAACTTTCAATAAAAACAAGATTTTCTACTTAGAATTTCTACCTTGCATAACTCAAATGGAGCATGATTATTAAAATGACAAAAAGATTCCGTAATTGCCTAAGAGCTAAGAATAAGAATTGCTATATAAAAAAGCATAAATATGCCATATGAATGACATGTATAAGAATCATGGGAGTGCTATTTGGTATTTAGTATTTAGTTCCATTCTGCAGCATGATCAAAAAGAAGCATCTGTATAGTTCACTGTGCATTATAGCACAATAAATCACCTCATTAGGCTCAGATATATGTAAAGATTTACAGTCTGGGAAAGTCCACTAGATATTCTTAATCACTTCTTAGACTGTACTGTCCCCCATATTTCTCTTTTTCTATAGAAAGGTTGCACATGGAAAGGCTTTATTTGAAATCCAGCAATGAATGGAATGTCTGTGAAGCAAGAAATAGATGGAAATTGACATTTTAAAAGAAAGTTTGGCTTCTGAAGAGATACAGCTGTGACCTTGGTCTTTTTGTTGGAGAGAAGTATTCCCTAGCCTTACTGTACTATTTTTCCCAAAGCACCCTCTCTATTGTTCTCCCTTCATCTCTGGCTCGTATCATATGGCCCCTCCCTCATTCTATCTGGTGAGTTCTGAGAAAAATGCTTAAATTCTGCAGAGAAGATTGAGAACAATGCTAAATATTCCTCAGAGAAGCAAAATATTATGTTAACAGTTTATATTTTCACATGAAATTGTCTATCTCTTCTCTCTGTCTCATGTGTGTATGTGTGTATGTGTGTATGTGTATATATATATACATATAATATACAGTAGATATGTATATATAGAGTATAATATTCAGTATATATGTATATATAGTATAATATACCGTATATATGTATATATATACAGTGTGTGTGTGTATATATATATACATATATATATATATATACTACCATTTACCTCCCAGGCTATACGTCCTGACATCTTAAAAGTAGAAAGCCCTCAGAGGCCACGGTTGCTCATGCCTGTAATCCCAGCACTTTGAGAGGCCGAGGCGTGCAGATCACCTGAGGTCGGGAGTTCAAGACCAGCCTGACCAACATGGTGAAACCCCATCTCTACTAAAAATACAAAAAATTAGCTGGGCGTTGTGTTGCGCACCTGTAATCCCAGCTACTCAGGAGGTGGAGGCAGGAGAATCACATGAACCCGGGAGTCGGAGGTTGTGTGAGCCGAGACCATGACATTGCACTGCAGCCTGGGCAATGAGAGCAAAACTCCATCTGAAAAATAAAGGTGGATAGGCCTTAAAAGACTTTTGAAAATGAGATTTGTCAAATATTTATTAGAGATGAAGAAAATAAGTGCGGACCCACACGTAACTTGTCTGAGGTCACAGAGGTAGTCATGCTGCAGCAGCCTTATTGGTTTTCCTCTATGACATGCATTATTATTGTTTTTGATCATTTCAAGAGGTTTCTAGTCGATAGTGGGACAAAATTTCTAATTTGGGAACCTAATTTTCTCTGCAAATCTTCTTTACATCTCTAGCTTATTAATACACCTCAGAAGTGTTACAGGAATTAATTCGCAGGATTTTGAAGAATATTTTGAGGTATGCTGGGAAAAATCATGTCAAGTATCAATGATTAGAAACTAAACAATCAATATTAGATATTGTAAAATTATATTTAATCTTCCATATGGCATAAATAAGTTATTTTAATGTACAGTCGTTGTACTTTGTAAATTTGCATATAAAATATTTGAAAAAATAACTTTCAATATGTAAAATGTAAATATACAAAGGAAAGGATCGGAAAAAATAGATAAAAATAATCAGGCTAAGAAAACACTACAGTGTCACCCTCAGAAGACTATAGAAGGATTCTCACCCTCGAGAAACAGAGGAACTTGAACATGGAAATGACCCTCTGCTGGCCATACTGATTATGGTACATAATTTTAAAAGGCTTTTAGAGAGAAGGGAAATGTTTTATTATGCATTCAGCACAGTGTTATGGTGATGTTTCTTAACTATCAGCTATTTTTAAAATTCTTATAATCTTTCTATAGATGACAAAGTTACATAAATATGAAGGATAAGAAGGGCCCCTGCAAACCTGATAATACAATTCTCTTTTCAATGATAACGTATTTCTAAGCGCGCATCTCCTAATCATATTGATGTGCATTAAGTGTTCTTTTACCTACACCTGTCAAAGTGGCTAAAGTAATATTTCATGAGGAGATAATTTTTTCCTTTAGGTGATTTTTTCCGCATAATACTCTAACATTTCCAATTCCATCTTTCTCGAAAAAGTTTACATGATATACATATACAATTACTAAAATTTTGGCGGCATAAATAATTTAAATGGACTTTACTTCAAAGATAATATTTACTTTTAAAGTTGTAAACCTTTGAATCATCAATTAATTAGAATTATCTTTTTCTTTATAAATAAAGTTTTTTGTCCCTACATATTTATGATTTGGAAATTTTCACCTGGAAAATTTCATTTTCAGTTGTATGCCTTGTCTTTAGTATAAAATTCAGTATTTCAATTTCAATATAATTTTTTGATTGATTTTAATGCAGAGAAGAGAAAGGAATATCTTCAAATATAAACTACACAGAATCATTCTGTGAAACATCTTTCTGATCTGTGCATTCAGCTAACAGAGATAAACCGTACTTTTGATTGAGCAGTTCTGAACACTCTTTCTGTAGAAAATGCAACTGGACATTTGCAGCGCTAAGAGGGTAGTAGTGGAAAAAGGAATATATTCAAATATAAAGTAAACAGAAGCATTCTGTGAAATTTCTTTCTGTTCTCTGCAACTTCTTTCTGTTCTCTGCATTCAACTAACAGAGTTGAGCCTTACTTTTGAAGGAGCAGTTCCGAAACACTCTTTGTGTAGAAACTGAAATTGGACATTCGGAGAGCTAAGAGGATAAAAGTCGAAAAAGGAATATCTTCAGCTAAATACTACACAGAAGCATTCTGTGAAACTTATTTCTGATATGTGCATTCAACTAACAGAGTAAAACCATACTTTTGATTGAGCCACTATGAACACTCTTTCTGAAGAAAATGCAAGTGGACATTCGGAGCACTAAGAAGGTAAAACAGGAAAAAGGAATATATTCAAATATAAACTACACAGAAGAATTCTGTGAAACTTCTTTCTGTTCTGTGCATTCAACTAACAGAGTTGAACCTTACTTTTGATTGAGCCGTCCTGAAACACTCATTCTGTAGAAACTGCAATTGGACATTCTGAGCGCTAAGTGGCCTATATTGGGAAAAAGAATATCTCCAAATAAAAACTACTCAGAAGAATTCTGTGAAACTTATTTCTGATCTGTGCATTCAGCTAACAGAGTTAAACCATACTTTTGATTGAGCAGTTATTAAACACTGTTGCTGTAGGAAATGCAAGTGGACATTAGGAGCGCTAAGATTGTAATAGTGGAAAAAGGAATATCCCCAAATAAAAACTACACAGAAGCATTCTCTGAAACTCCTTTCTGTTCTCTGCATTAAACTAACAGAGTTGAGCCTTACTTTTGAAGGAGCTGTTCTGAAACACTCTTTGTGTAGAAACTGACAGTGGACATTCGGAACGCTAAGAGGGTAATAGTCGAAAAAGGAATATCTACAACTAAATACTAAACAGAAGCATTCTGTGAAACTTCTTTCTTTTCTGTGCATTCAACTAAAAGAGTTGAACCTTACTTTTGATTGAGCCGTTCTGAAACACTCTTTCTGTAGAAAATGCAAGTGGTGATTCGGAGCGCTAAGAGGGTAATAGAGGAAAAAGGAATATCTTCAAATATAAACTACACAGAAGCATTCTGTAGAACTTCTTTCTGTTCCTTGCATTCAACTAACAATATTGAACCTTACTTTTGATTGACCAGTTCTGAAACTCTCTTTCTGTAGATACTGCAATTGGAAATTCTGAACGCTAAGAGTCCTATATTGGAAAAAGGAATATCTTCAAATAAAAACTACACAAAAGAATTCTGTGAAACTTCTTTCTGATCTGTGCATTCAACTAACAGAGTTAAACCATACTTTTGATTGAGCAGTTCTGAACACTCTTTCTGTAGAAAATGCAAGTGGACATTCGGAGCGCTAAGAGGGTAATAGTGGAAAAAGGAATATATTCAAATAAATACTACACAGAAGCATTCTGTGAAACTACTTTCTGTTCTGTGCATTCAACTAAAAGAGTTGAACCCTACTTTTGATTGAGCCATTCTGAAACACTCTTTCTGTAGAAACTGCAATTGGATATTCGGAGCGCTAAGAGGCCTATATTGGAAAAAGGACTATCTTCAAATAAAAACTACACAGAAGCATTCTGTGAAACTTCGTACTGATCTGTGCATTCAGCTAACAGAATTAAACCATACTTTTGATTGAGCAGTTCAGAAACACTCTTTCTGTAGAAAATGCAAGTTGATATTCGGAGCGCTTAGAAGGTAATAGTGGAAAAAGGAACAACTTCAAATATAAACTACACAGAAGCATTCTATGAAACTTCTTTCTGTTCCGTTCATTCAACTAACAGAGTTGAACCTTACATTTGATTGAGCAGTTCAGAAACACTCTTTCTGTAGATACTGCAATTGGACATACTGAGCGCTAAGACTCCTATATTGGAGAAAGGAATATCTTCAAATAAAAAGTACACAGAAGCATTCTGTGAAAATTCTTTCTGATCTGTGCATTCAGCTAACAGAGTTAAACCATACTTTTGATTGAGCAGTTCTGAACACTCTTTCTGTAGAAAATGCAAGTGGACATTCGGAGCGCTAAGAGGGTAATACTGAAAAAGGGAATATATTCAAATATAAACTACACAGAGGCATTCTGTGTAACTCCTTTCTGTTCTCTGCATTCAACTAACAGAGTTGAGCCCTACCTTTGAAGGATCAGTTCTGAAACACTCTTTGTGTAGAAACTGAAATTGGACATTCGGAGAGCTAAGAGGATAATAGTCGAAAAAGGAATATCTTCAAAAAAATACTACACGGAAGGATTCTGTGAAACTTATTTCTGATATGTGCATTCAAATAACAGAGTAAAACCATACTTTTGATTGAGCCGTTCTGAACACTCTTTCTGTAGAAAATGCAAGTGGACATTCGGAGCACTAAGAGGGTAATACTGGAAAAAGGAATATATTCAAATATAAACTACACAGAAGCATTCTGTGAAACGTCTTGCTGTTCTGTGCATTCAAGTAACAGAGTTGAACCTTACTTTTGATGGAACCGTTCTGAAACCCTCTTTCTGTAGAAAATGCAAGTGGACATTCGGAGCGCTACGATGGTAATAGTGGAAAAAGGAATACATTCAAATATAAACTACACAGAAGCATTCTGTGAAACTTCTTTCTGTTCTGTGCATTCAACTAACAGAGTTGAACCTTACTTTTGATTGAGCCTTCTGAAACACTCATTCTGTAGAAACTGCAATTGGACATTCTGAGCGCTAAGTGGCCTATATTGGGAAAAAGAATATCTCCAAATAAAAACTACTCAGAAGCATTCTGTGAAACTTATTTCTGATCTGTGCATTCAGCTAACAGAGTTAAACGATACTTTTGATTGAGAATTTATGAGACACTCTTTCTGTAGAAAATGCAAGTGGACATTCGGAGCGCTAAGATTGTATTAGTGGAAAAAGGAATATCCCCAAATTAAAACTACACAGAAGCATTCTCTGAAACTCTTTTCTGTTCTCTGCATTCAACTAACGAATTTGAGCCTTACTTTGAAGGAGCTGTTCTGAAACACTCATTGTGTAGAAACTGCCAGTGGACATTCGGAACGCTAAGAGGGTAATAGTTGAAAAAGGAATATATATAACTAAATACTACACAGAAGCATTCTGTGAAACTTCTTTCTGTTCTGTTCATTCAACTAAAAGAGTTGAACCTTACTTTTGATTGAGCCGTTCTGAAAGACTCTTTCTGTAGAAAATGCAAGTGGTGATTCGGAGCGCTAAGAAGGTAATAGTGAAAAAAGGAATATCTTCAAATATAAACTACACAGAAGCATTCTCTGAAACTTCTTTCTGTTCCGTGCATTCAACTAACAGTATTGAACCTTACTTTTGATTGAGCAGTTCTGAAACTCTGTTTCTGCAGATACTGCAATTGGACATTCTGAGAGCTAAGAGACCTATATTGGAAAAAGGAATATCTTCAAATAAAAACTACACAGAAGAATTCTGTGAAACTTCTTTCTGATTTGTGCATTCAACTGACAGAGTTAAACCATACTTTTGATTGAGCAGTTCTGAACACTCTTTCTGTAGAAAATGCAAGTGGACATTCGGAGCTCTAAGTGGGTAATAGTGGAAAAAGTAATATCGTCAAATATGAATTACAGAGAAGCATTCTGTGAAACTACATTCTGTTCTGTGCATTCAAATAACAGAGTTGAGCCCTACTTTTGAAGGAGCAGTTCTGAAACACTCTTTGTGTAGAAACTGCAATTGGACAATCTGAGCGCTAGAGGCCTATATTGGGAAAAAGAATATCTTCAAATAAAAACTACACAGAAGCATTCTGTGCAACTTCTTTCTAATCTGTGCATTCAGCTAAGAGAGTTAAATCATACATTTGATTGAGCAGTTCTGAACACTCTTTCTGTAGAAAATGCAACTGGACATTTGGAGCGCTAAGAGGGTAGTATTGGAAAAAGCAATATATTCAAATATAAACTACACAGAAGCATTCTGTGAAACTTCATTTTGTTCTGTGCATTCAACTAACATAGTTGAACCCTACTTTTGATTGAGCTTTTCTGAAACACACTTTCTGTAGAAACTGCAATTGGACATTCTGAGCGCTAAGAGGCCTATATTGGTAAAAAGAATATCTTCATATAAACATTACACCGCAGCATTCTGTGAAACTTCTTTCTGTTCTGTGCATTCAGCTAACAGAGTTAAACCATTCTTTTGATTGAGCAGTTCTGAAACAATCTTTCTGTAGATAATGCAACTGGAGATTCAGAGCGTTAAGTGGGTAATAGTGAAAAATGGAATATCTTCAAATATAAACTACACAGAAGAATTCTGTGAAACATCTTTCTGATCTGTGCATTCACCTAACAGGGTTAAACCACACTTATGTTTGAGCAGTTCTGAACACTCCTTCTGTAGAAAATGCAACTGGACATTGGGAGCGCTAAGAGGTTAATAGTGGAAAAAGGAATACCTTCAAATAAATACTACACAGAAGCATTCTGTGAAACTTCTTTCTGTTCTGTGAATTCAAATAAAAGAGTTGAACCCTACTTTTCATTGAGCCATTCTGAAACACTCTTTCTGTAGAAACTGCAATTGGATATTCGGAGCGCTAAGAGGCCTATATATGAGAAAGGACTATCTTCAAATGAAAACTACACAGAAACATTCTGTGAAACTTCGTACTGATCTGTGCATTCAGCTAACAGAGTTAAACCATACTTTTGATTGAGCAGTTCGGAAACACTCTTTCTGTAGAAAATGCAAGTGGACATTCGGAGCGCTTAGAAGGTAATAGTGGAAAAAGGAATATCTTCAAATATAAACTACACAGAATCATTCTCTGAAACTTCTTTCTGTTCTGTTCATTCAACTAACAGAGTTGAACCTTACTTTTGATTGAGCCTTTCTGAAACACTCTTTCTGTAGAAACTGCAATTGGACATTCTGTGCGCTAAGAGGCCTATATTGGTAAAAAGAATATCTCCATATAAACACTACACAGCAGCATTCTGTGAAACATCTTTCTGATCTGTGCATTCAGCTAACAGAGCTAAACCATGCTTTTGATTGAGCAGTTCTGAAACACTCTTTCTGTAGAAAATGCAACTGGACATTCAGAGAGCTAAGTGGGTAATAGTGGAAAATGAAATATCTTCATATATAAACTACACAGAAGAATTCTGTGAAACTTATTTCTGATCTGTGCATTCACCTAACAGAGTTAAATCATACTTTTGATAGAGCAGTTCTGAACACAATTTCTGTAGAAAATGCAAGTGGACATGCTGAGCTCTAAGAGGGTAACAGTGGAAAAAGGAATATCTTCAAATACAAACTACACAGAAGCAATCTGTGAAACTACATTCTGTTCTGTGCATTCAACTAACAGATTTGAACCTTAGATTTGATTGAGCCGTTCTGAAACACTCTTTCTGTAGAAAATGCAAGTGGAGATTCGGAGCGCTAAGAGGGTAATAGTGGAAAATGGAATGTCTTCAAATATAAACTGCACAGAATGATTCTGTGAAATTTCTTTCTGATCTGTGCATTAAGCTAACAGAGTTAAACCATACTTTTGATTCAGCAGATCTGAACACTCTTTCTGTAGAAAATGCAACTGGACATTTGGAGCGCTAAGAGGGTAGTAGTGGAAAAAGGAATATATTCAAATATAAACTACACAGAAGCATTCTGTGAAACTTCTTTCTGATCTGAGCATTCAGCTAACAGAGTTAAACCATACTTTTGATTGAGCAGTTTTGAAACACTCTGTCTGTAGAAAATGCAACTGGTCATTCGTAGCGCTAAGTGGGTAATATTGGAAAAAAGAATATGTTCAAATATAAACTACACAGAAGCATTGTATGAAACTTCTCTCTGTTCTGTGCATTCAATTAAAAGAGTTGAACCTTACTTTTGATTGAGCCGTTCTGAAACACTCTTTCTGTAGAAACTGCAATTGGACATTCTAAGCGCTAAGAGGCCTACATTGGGAAAAATAATATCTTCAAATAAAAACTACACAGATGCATTCTGTGAAACTTATTTCTGATCTGTAAATTCAGATAACAGAGCTAAACCATATTTTTGATTGAGCAGTTATGAAAACCTCTTTTTGTAGAAAATGCAAGTGGACATTCGGTGCGCTAAGATTGTAATAGAGGAAAAAGGAATATCTCCAATTAAAAACTACACAGAAGCATTCTCTGAAACCCCTTTCTGTACTCCGCATTCAACTAAGAGAGTTGAGCCTTACTTTCGAAGGAGCAGTTCTGAAACACTCTTTGTGTAGAAACTGCCAGTGGATATTCGGAGCGCTAAGTGGGTAATAGTCCAAAAAGGAGTATCTTCAACTAAATACTACACAGAAGCATTCTGTGAAACTTCTTTCTGTTCTGTGCATTCAACTAAGAGAGTTGAACCTTACATTTGATTGAGCCGTTCTGAAACACTCTTTCTGTAGAAACTGGAATTGGACATTCTGAGTGCTAAGAGGCCTATATTGGGAAAAATAATATCTTCAAATAAAAACTACACAGAAGCATTGTTTGAAACTTATTTCTGATATGTGCATTCAGCTAACAGAGTGAAACCATACTTTTGATTGCGCAGTTCAGAACACTCTTTCTGTGGAAAATGCAAGTGGACATTCGGAGCGCTATGAGGGTAAGAGTGGAAAAAGGAATATATTCAAATATAAACTACAGAGTAGCATTCTGTGAAACTTCTTTCTGTTCTGTGCATTCAACTAACAGCGTTGAACCATACTTTGATTGAGCCGTTCTGAAACACTCTTTCTGTAGAAACTGCAATTGGACATTCTAAGCGCTAAGAGGCCTACATTGGGAAAAAGAATATCTTCAAATAAAAACTACACAGATTCATTCTGTGAAACTTATTTCTGATCTGTAAATTCAGTTAACAGAGCTAAACCATATTTTTGATTGAGCAGTTATGAAACAATCTTTTTGTAGAAAATGCAAGTGGACATTCGGAGCACTAAGATTGTAATAGAGGAAAAAGGGATATCTCCAATTAAAAACTACACAGAAGCATTCTCTGAAACCCCCTCTGTTCTCCGCATTCAAATAACAGAGTTGAGCCTTACTTTTGAAGGAGCAGTTCTGAAACAATCTTTGTGTAGAAACTGCAAGTGGATATTCGGAGCGCTAAGTGTGTAATAGTCCAAAAAGGAGTATCTTCAACTAAATACTACACAGAAGCATTCAGTGAAACTACTTTCTGTTCTGTGCATTCAACTAAGAGAGTTGAACCTTACATTTGATTGAGCCGTTCTGAAACACTCTTTCTGTAGAAACTGCAATTGGACATTCTGAGCGCTAAGAGGCCTATATTGGGAAAAATAATATCTTCAAATAAAAATTACACAGAAGCATTGTTTGAAACTTATTTCTGATATGTGCATTCAGCTAACAGAGTTAAACCATACTTTTGATTGCGCAGTTCAGAACACTCTTTCTGTAAAAAATGCAAGTGGACATTCGGAGCGCTAACAGGGTAATAGTGGAAAAAGGGATATATTCAAATATAAACTACACAGTAGCATTCTGTGAAACTTCTTTCTCTTCTGTGCATTCAACTAACAGTGTTGAACCTTACTTTTGATTGAGCCGTTCTGAAACACTCTTTCTGTAGAAACTGCAATTGGACATTCTAAGCGCTAAGAGGCCTACATTGGGAAAAAAATATCTTCAAATAAAAACTACACAGATTCATTCTGTGAAACTTATTTCTGATCTGTAAATTCAGTTAACACAGCTAAACCATATTTTTGATTGAGCAGTTGTGAAACACTCTTTATGTAGAAAATGCAAGTGGACATTCGGAGCGCTAAGATTGTAATAGAGGAAAAAGGAATATCTCCAATTAAAAACTACACAGAAGCATTCTCTGAAACCCCTTTCTGTTCTCCGCATTCAACTAACAGAGTTGAGCCTTACTTTTGAAGGAGCAGTTCTGAAACACTCTTTGTGTAGAAACTGCCAGTGGATATTCGGAGCGCTAAGTGGGTAATAGTCCAAAAAGTAGTATCCTCAACAAAATACTACACAGAAGCATTCTGTGAAATTTCTTTCTGTTCTGTGCATTCAACTAAGAAAGTTGAACCTTATATTTGATTGAGCCGTTCTGAAACACTCTTTCTGTAGAAACTGCTATTGGACATCTGAGCGCTAAGAGGCCTATATTGGGAAATATAATATCTTCAAATAAAAACTACACAGAAGCATTGTTTGAAACTTATTTCTGATATGTGCATTCAGCTAACAGAGTTAAACAATACTTTTGATTGCGCAGTTCAGAACACTCTTTCTGTAGAAAATGCAAGTGGACATTCGGAGCGCTAAGAGGGTAATAGTGGAAAAAGGAATATATTCAAATATAAACTACACAGAAGCATTCTGTGAAACTTCTTTCTGTTCTGTTCATTCAACTAAAAGATTTGAACCTTAGTTTTGATTGAGCCGTTCTGAAACACTCTTTCTGTAGAAAATGCAAGTGGAGATTCGGAGCGCTAAGAGGGTAATAGTGGAAAAAGGAATGTCTTCAAATATAAACTACACAGAATCATTCTGTGAAACTTCTTTCTGATCTGTGCATTCAGCTAACAGAGTTAAACCATACTTTTGATAGAGCAGATCTGAACACTCTTTCTGTAGAAAATGCAACTGGACATTTGGAGCGCTAAGAGGGTAGTAGTGGAAAAAGGAATATATTCAAATATAAACTACACAGAAGCATTCTGTGAAACTTCTTTCTGATCTGAGCATTCAGCTAACAGAGTTAAACCATACTTTTGATTGAGCAGTTTTGAAACACTCTGTCTGTAGAAAATGGAACTGGACATTCGTAGCGCTAAGTGGGTAATAGTGGAAAAAAGAATATGTTCAAATATAAACTACACAGAAGCATTGTATGAAACATCTTTCTGTTCTGTGCATTCAGCTAACAGAGTTGAACCTTACTTTTGATTGAGCCGTTCTGGAACACTCTTTCTGTAGAAACTGCAATTGGACATTCTGAGCGCTAAGAGGCCTATATTGGGAAAAATAATATCTTCAATTAAAAACTACACAGAAGCATTGTGTGAAACTTATTTCTGATGTGTGCATTCAGCTAACAGAGTTAAACCATACTTTTGATTGCGCAGTTCCGAACACTCTTTCTGTAGAAAATGCTAGTGGACATTCGGAGCGCTAAGAGGGTAATAGTGGAAAAAGGAATATATTCAAATATAAACTACACAGTAGCATTCTGTGAAACTTCTTTCTGTTCTGTGCATTCAACTAACAGAGTTGAACCTTACTTTTGATTGAGCCGTTCTGAAACACTCTTTCTGTAGAAACTGCAATTTTACATTCTAAGGGCTAAGAGGCCTACAATGGGAAAAAGAATATCTTCAAATAAAAACTACACAGATGCATTCTGTGAAACTTATTTCTGATCTGTAAATTCAGTTAAAAGAGCTAAACCATATTTCTGATTGAGCAGTTATGAAGCACTCTTTTTGTAGAAAATGCAAGTGGACATTCGGAGCGCTAAGATTGTAATAGAGGAAAAAGGAATATCTCCAATTAAAAACTACACAGAAGCATTCTCTGAAACCCCTTTCTGTTCTCCGCATTCAACTAACAGAGTTGAGCCTTACTTTTGAAGGAGCAGTTCTGAAACACTCTTTGTGTAGAAACTGCCAGTGGATATTCGGAGCGCTAAGTGGGCATTAGTCCAAAAAGGAGTATCTTCAACTAAATACTACACAGAAGCATTCTGTGAAACTACTTTCTGTTCTGTGCATTCAACTAAGAGAGTTGAACCTTACATTTGATTGAGCCGTTCTGAAACACTCTTTCTGTAGAAACTGGAATTGGACATTCTGAGTGCTAAGAGGCCTATATTGGGAAAAATAATATCTTCAAATAAAAACTACACAGAAGCATTGTTTGAAACTTATTTCTGATATGTGCATTCAGCTAACAGAGTGAAACCATACTTTTGATTGCGCAGTTCAGAACACTCTTTCTGTGGAAAATGCAAGTGGACATTCGGAGCGTTATGAGGGTAAGAGTGGAAAAAGGAATATATTCAAATATAAACTACAGAGTAGCATTCTGTGAAACTTCTTTCTGTTCTGTGCATTCAACTAACAGCGTTGAACCTTACTTTTGATTGAGCCGTTCTGAAACACTCTTTCTGTAGAAACTGCAATTGGACATTCTAAGCGCTAAGAGGCCTACATTGGGAAAAAGAATATCTTCAAATAAAAACTACACAGATGCATTCTGTGAAACTTATTTCTGATCTGTAAATTCAGTTAACAGAGCTAAACCATATTTTTGATTGAGCAGTTATGAAACAATCTTTTTGTAGAAAATGCAAGTGGACATTCGGAGCACTAAGATTGTAATAGAGGAAAAAGGGATATCTCCAATTAAAAACTACACAGAAGCATTCTCTGAAACCCCCTCTGTTCTCCGCATTCTAATAACAGAGTTGAGCCTTACTTTTGAAGGAGCAGTTCTGAAACACTCTTTGTGTAGAAACTGCCAGTGGATATTCGGAGCGCTAAGTGTGTAATAGTCCAAAAAGGAGTATCTTCAACTAAATACTACACAGAAGCATTCAGTGAAACTACTTTCTGTTCTGTGCATTCAACTAAGAGAGTTGAACCTTACATTTGATTGAGCCGTTCTGAAACACTCTTTCTGTAGAAATTGCAATTGGACATTCTGAGCGCTAAGAGGCCTATATTGGGAAAAATAATATCTTCAAATAAAAATTACACTTAAGCATTGTTTGAAACTTATTTCTGATATGTGCATTCAGCTAACAGAGTTAAACCATACTTTTGATTGCGCAGTTCAGAACACTCTTTCTGTAGAAAATGCAAGTGGACATTCGGAGCGCTAAGAGGGTAATAGGGGAAAAAGGAATATATTCAAATATAAACTACACAGAAGCATTCTGTGAAACTTCCTTCTGTTCTGTGCATTCAACTACCAGGGTTGAACCTTACTTTTGATTGAGCCGTTCTGAAACACTCTTTCTGTAGAAACTGCAATTGGACATTCTGAGCGCTAAGAGGCCTATATTGGGAAAAAGAATATCTACAAATAAAAACTACACAGAAGCATTCTGTGAAACTTCTTTCTGTTCTGTTCATTCAACTAAAAGATTTGAACCTTAATTTTGATTGAGCCGTTCTGAAACACTCTTTCTGTAGAAAATGCAAGTGGAGATTCGGAGCGCTAAGAGGGTAATAGTGGAAAAAGGAATGTCTTCAAATATAAACTACACAGAATCATTCTGTGAAACTTCTTTCTGATCTGTGCATTCAGCTAACAGAGTTAAACCATAATTTTGATAGAGCAGATCTGAACACTCTTTCTGTAGAAAATGCAACTGGACATTTGGAGCGCTAAGAGGGTACTAGTGGAAAAAGGAATATATTCAAATATAAACTACACAGAAGCATTCTGTGAAACTTCTTTCTCATCTGAGCATTCAGCTAACAGAGTTAAACCATACTTTTGATTGAGCAGTTTTGAAACACTCTGTCTGTAGAAAATGCAACTGGACATTCGTAGCGCTAAGTGGGTAATAGTGGAAAAAAGAATATGTTCAAATATAAACTACACAGAAACATTGTATGAAACATCTTTCTGTTCTGTGCATTCAGATAACAGAGTTGAACCTTACTTTTGATTGAGCCGTTCTGGAACACTCTTCCTGTAGAAACTGCAATTGGACATTCTGAGCGCTAAGAGGCCTATACTGGGAAAAATAATATCTTCAATTAAAAACTACACAGAAGCATTGTGTGAAACTTATTTCTGATGTGTGCATTCAGCTAACAGAGTTAAACCATACTTTTGATTGTGCAGTTCCAAACACTCTTTCTGTAGAAAATTCTAGTGGACATTCGGAGCGCTAAGAGGGTAATAGTGGAAAAAGGAATATATTCAAATATAAACTACACAGTAGCATTCTGTGAAACTTCTTTCTGTTCTGTGCATTCAACTAACAGAGTTGAACCTTACTTTTGATTGAGCCGTTCTGAAACATTCTTTTGTAGAAAATGCAATTGGACATTCTAAGCGCTAAGAGGCCTACATTGGGAAAAAGAATATCTTCAAATAAAAACTACACAGATGCATTCTGTGAAACTTATTTCTGATCTGTAAATTCAGTTAACAGAGCTAAACCATATTTTTGATTGAGCAGTTATGAAACAATCTTTTTGTAGAAAATGCAAGTGGACATTCGGAGCACTAAGATTGTAATAGAGGAAAAAGGGATATCTCCAATTAAAAACTACACAGAAGCATTCTCTGAAACCCCTTTCTGTTCTCCGAATTCAACTAACAGAGTTGAGCCTTACTTTTGAAGGAGCAGTTCTGAAATACTCTTTGTGTAGAAACTGCCAGTGGATATTCGGAGCGCTAAGTGTGTAATAGTCCAAAAAGTAGTATCTTCAACTAAATACTACACAGAAGCATTCAGTGAAACTACTTTCTGTTCTGTGCATTCAACTAAGAGAGTTGAACCTTACATTTGATTGAGCCGTTCTGAAACACTCTTTCTGTAGAAACTGCAATTGGACATTCTGAGTGCTAAGAGGCCTATATTGGGAAAAATAATATCTTCAAATAAAAATTACACAGAAGCATTGTTTGAAACTTATTTCTGATATGTGCATTCAGCTAACAGAGTTAAACCATACTTTTGATTGTGCAGTTCAGAACACTCTTTCTGTAAAAAATGCAAGTGGACATTCCGAGCGCTAAGAGGGTAATAGTGGAAAAAGGGATATATTCAAATATAAACTACACAGTAGCATTCTGGGAAACTTCTTTCTCTTCTGTGCATTCAACTAACAGTGTTGAACCTTACTTTTGATTGAGCCTTTCTGAAAGCCTCTTTCTGTAGAAACTGCAATTGGACATTCTAAGCGCTAAGAGGCCTACATTGGGAAAAAGAATATCTTCAAATAAAAACTACACAGATGCATTCTGTGAAACTTATTTCTGATCTGTAAATTCAGTTAACAGAGCTAAACCATATTTTTGATTGAGCAGTTGTGAAACACTCTTTTTGTAGAAAATGCAAGTGGACATTCGGCGCGCTAAGATTGTAATAGAGGAAAAAGGAATATCTCCAATTAAAAACTACACAGAAGCATTCTCTGAAACCCCTTTCTGTTCTCCGCATTCAACTAACAGAGTTGAGCCTTACTTTTGAAGGAGCAGTTCTTTAACACTCTTTGTGTAGAAACTGCCAGTGGATATTCGGAGCGCTAAGTGGGTAATAGTCCAAAAAGTAGTATCCTCAACTAAATACTACACAGAAGCATTCTGTGAAACTTCTTTCTGTTCTGTGCATTCAACTAAGAAAGTTGAACCTTACATTTGATTGAGCCGTTCTGAAACACTCTTTCTGTAGAAACTGCTATTGGACATTCTGAGCGCTAAGAGGCCTATATTGGGAAATATAATATCTTCAAATAAAAACTACACAGAAGCATTGTTTGAAACTTACTTCCGATATGTGCATTCAGCTAACAGAGTTAAACAATACTTTTGATTGCGCAGTTCAGAACACTCTTTCTGTAGAAAATGCAAGTGGACATTCGGAGCGCTAGGAGGGTAATAGTGGAAAAAGGAATATATTCAAATATAAACTACACAGAAGCATTCTGTGAAACTTCCTTTGGTTCTGTGCATTCAACTACCAGGGTTGAACCTTACTTTTGATTGAGCCGTTCTGAAACACTCTTTCTGTAGAAACTGCAATTGGACATTCTGAGCGCTAAGAGGCCTATATTGGGAAAAAGAATATCTACAAATAAAAACTACACAGAAGCATTCTGTGAAACTTCTTTCTGTTCTGTTCATTCAACTAAAAGATTTGAACCTTAATTTTGATTGAGCCGTTCTGAAACACTCTTTCTGTAGAAAATGCAAGTGGAGATTCTGAGCGCTAAGAGGGTAATAGTGGAAAAAGGAATGTCTTCAAATATAAACTACACAGAATCATTCTGTGAAACTTCTTTCTGATCTGTGCATTCAGCTAACAGAGTTAAACCATAATTTTGATAGAGCAGATCTGAACACTCTTTCTGTAGAAAATGCAACTGGACATTTGGAGCGCTAAGAGGGTACTAGTGGAAAAAGGAATATATTCAAATATAAACTACACAGAAGCATTCTGTGAAACTTCTTTCTGATCTGAGCATTCAGCTAACAGAGTTAAACCATACTTTTGATTGAGCAGTTTTGAAACACTCTGTCTGTAGAAAATGCAACGGGACATTCGTAGCGCTAAGTGGGTAATAGTGGAAAAAAGAATATGTTCAAATATAAACTACACAGAAACATTGTATGAAACATCTTTCTGTTCTGTGCATTCAGCTAACAGAGTTGAACCTTACTTTTGATTGAGCCGTTCTGGAACACTCTTCCTGTAGAAACTGCAATTGGACATTCTGAGCGCTAAGAGGCCTATACTGGGAAAAATAATATCTTCAATTAAAAACTACACAGAAGCATTGTGTGAAACTTATTTCTGATGTGTGCATTCAGCTAACAGAGTTAAACCATACTTTTGATTGTGCAGTTCCAAACACTCTTTCTGTAGAAAATTCTAGTGGACATTCGGAGCGCTAAGAGGGTAATAGTGGAAAAAGGAATATATTCAAATATAAACTACACAGTAGCATTCTGTGAAACTTCTTTCTGTTCTGTGCATTCAACTAACAGAGTTGAACCTTACTTTTGATTGAGCCGTTCTGAAACATTCTTTTGTAGAAAATGCAATTGGACATTCTAAGCGCTAAGAGGCCTACATTGGGAAAAAGAATATCTTCAAATAAAAACTACACAGATGCATTCTGTGAAACTTATTTCTGATCTGTAAATTCAGTTAACAGAGCTAAACCATATTTTTGATTGAGCAGTTATGAAACAATCTTTTTGTAGAAAATGCAAGTGGACATTCGGAGCACTAAGATTGTAATAGAGGAAAAAGGGATATCTCCAATTAAAAACTACACAGAAGCATTCTCTGAAACCCCTTTCTGTTCTCCGAATTCAACTAACAGAGTTGAGCCTTACTTTTGAAGGAGCAGTTCTGAAACACTCTGTGTAGAAACTGCCAGTGTATATTCGGAGCGCTAAGTGTGTAATAGTCCAAAAAGGAGTATCTTCAACTAAATACTACACAGAAGCATTCAGTGAAACTTCTTTCTGTTCTGTGCATTCAACTAAGAGAGTTGAACCTTATATTTGATTGAGCCGTTCTGAAACACTCTTTCTGTAGAAACTGCAATTGGACATTCTGAGCGCTAAGAGGCCTATATTGGGAAAAATAATATCTTCAAATAAAAATTACACAGAAGCACTGTTTGAAACTTATTTCTGATATGTGCATTCAGCTAACAGAGTTAAACCATACGTTTGATTGCGCAGTTCAGAACACTCTTTCTGTAAAAAATGCAAGTGGACATTCGGAGCGCTAAGAGGGTAATAGTGGAAAAAGGGATATATTCAAATATAAACTACACAGTAGCATTCTGTGAAACTTCTTTCTCTTCTGTGCATTCAACTAACAGTGTTGAACCTTACTTTTGATTGAGCCGTTCTGAAACGCTCTTTCTGTAGAAACTGCAATTGGACATTCTAAGCGCTAAGAGGCCTACATTGGGAAAAAGAATATCTTCAAATAAAAACTACACAGATGCATTCTGTGAAACTTATTTCTGATCTGTAAATTCAGTTAACAGAGCTAAACCATATTTTTGATTGAGCAGTTGTGAAACACTCTTTTTGTAGAAAATGCAAGTGGACATTCGGCGCGCTAAGATTGTAATAGAGGAAAAAGGAATATCTCCAATTAAAAACTACAAAGAAGCATTCTCTGAAACCCCTTTCTGTTCTCCGCATTCAACTAACAGAGTTGAGCCTTACTTTTGAAGGAGCAGTTCTGAAACACTCTTTGTGTAGAAACCGCCAGTGGATATTCGGAGCGCTAAGTGGGTAATAGTCCAAAAAGTAGTATCTTCAACTAAATACTACACAGAAGCATTCTGTAAAACTTTTTTCTGTTCTGTGCATTCAACTAAGAAAGTTGAACCTTACATTTGATTGAGCCGTTCTGAAACACTCTTTCTGTAGAAACTGCAATTGGACATTCTGAGCACTAAGAGGCCTATATTGGGAAAAATAATATCTTCAAATAAAAACTACACAGAAGCATTGTTTGAAACTTATTTCTGATATGTGCATTCAGCTAACAGAGTTAAACCATACTTTTGATTGCGCAGTTCAGAACACTCTTTGTGTAGAAAATGCAAGTGGACATTCGGAGCGCTAAGAGGGTAATAGTGGAAAAAGGAATATATTCAAATATAAACTACACAGAAGCATTCTGTGAAACTTCTTTCTGTTCTGTGCATTCAACTACCAGGGATGAACCTTACTTTTGATTGAGCCGTTCTGAAACACTCTTTCTGTAGAAACTGCAATTGGACATTCTGAGCGCAAAGAGGCCTATATTGGGAAAAAGAATATCTACAAATAAAAACTACACAGAAGCATTCTGTGAAACTTCTTTCTGTTCTGTTCATTCAACTAAAAGAGTTGAACCTTAGTTTTGATTGAGCTTTTCTGAAACACTCTTTCTGTAGAAAATGCAAGTGGAGATTCGGAGCGCTAAGAGGGTAATAGTGGAAAAAGGAATGTCTTCAAATATAAACTACACAGAATCATTCTGTGAAACTTCTTCCTGATCTGTACATTCAGATAACAGAGTTAAACCATACTTTTGATTGAGCAGATCTGAACACTCTTTCTGTAGAAAATGCAACTGGACATTTGGAGCGCTAAGAGAGTAGTAGTGGAAAAAGGAATATATTCAAATATAAACTACACAGAAGCATTCTGTGAAACTTCCTTTGGTTCTGTGCATTCAACTACCAGGGTTGAACCTTACTTTTGATTGAGCCGCTCTGAAACACTCTTTCTGTAGAAACTGCAATTGGACATTCTGAGCGCTAAGAGGCCTATATTGGGAAAAAGAATATCTACAAATAAAAACTACACAGAAGCATTCTGTGAAACTTCTTTCTTTTCTGTTCATTCAACTAAAAGATTTGAACCTTAGTTTTGATTGAGCCGTTCTGAAACACTCTTTCTGTAGAAAATGCAAGTGGAGATTCGGAGCGCTAAGAGGGTAATAGTGGAAAAAGGAATGTCTTCAAATATAAACTACACAGAATCATTCTGTGAAACTTCTTTCTGATCTGTGCATTCAGCTAACAGAGTTAAACCATAATTTTGATAGAGCAGATCTGAACACTCTTTCTGTAGAAAATGCAACTGGACATTTGGAGCGCTAAGAGGGTAGTAGTGGAAAAAGGAATATATTCAAATATAAACTACACAGAAGCATTCTGTGAAACTTCTTTCTGATCTGAGCATTCAGCTAACAGAGTTAAACCATACTTTTGATTGAGCAGTTTTGAAACACTCTGTCTGTAGAAAATGCAACTGGACATTCGTAGCGCTAAGTGGGTAATAGTGGAAAAAAGAATATGTTCAAATATAAACTACACAGAAACATTGTATGAAACATCTTTCTGTTCTGTGCATTCAGCTAACAGAGTTGAACCTTACTTTTGATTGAGCCGTTCTGGAACACTCTTCCTGTAGAAACTGCAATTGGACATTCTGAGCGCTAAGAGGCCTATATAGGGAAAAATAATATCTTCAATTAAAAACTACACAGAAGCATTGTGTGAAAATTATTTCTGATGTGTGCATTCAGCTAACAGAGTTAAACCAAACTTTTGATTGCGCAGTTCCAAACAGTCTTTCTGTAGAAAATGCTAGTGGACATTCGGAGCGCTAAGAGGGTAATAGTGGAAAAAGGGATATATTCAAATATAAACTACACAGTAGCATTCTGTGAAACTTCTTTCTCTTCTGTGCATTCAACTAACAGTGTTGAACCTTACTTTTGATTGAGCCGTTCTGAAACACTCTTTCTGTAGAAACTGCAATTGGACATTCTAAGCGCTAAGAGGCCTACATTGGGAAAAAGAATATCTTCAAATAAAAACTACACAGATGCATTCTGTGAAACTTATTTCTGATCTGTAAATTCAGTTAACAGAGCTAAAGCATATTTTTGATTGAGCAGTTGTGAAACACTCTTTTTGTAGAAAATGCAAGTGGACATTCGGAGCGCTAAGATTGTAATAGAGGAAAAAGGAATATCTCCAATTAAAAACTACAAAGAAGCATTCTCTGAAACCCCTTTCTGTTCTCCGCATTCAACTAACAGAGTTGAGCCTTACTTTTGAAGGAGCAGTTCTGAAACACTCTTTGTGTAGAAACCGCCAGTGGATATTCGGAGCGCTAAGTGTGTAATAGTCCAAAAAGGAGTATCTTCAACTAAATACTACACAGAAGCATTCAGTGAAACTTCTTTCTGTTCTGTGCATTCAACTAAGAGAGTTGAAACTTACATTTGATTGAGCCGTTCTGAAACACTCTTTCTGTAGAAACTGCAATTGGACATTCTGAGCGCTAAGAGGCCTATATTGGGAAAAATAATATCTTCAAATAAAAATTACACAGAAGCATTGTTTGAAACTTATTTCTGATATGTGCATTCAGCTAACAGAGTTAAACCATACTTTTGATTGCGCAGTTGAGAACACTCTTTCTGTAGAAAATGCAAGTTGACATTCAGAGCGCTAAGAGGGTAATAGTGGATAAAGGGATATATTCAAATATAAACTACACAGTAGCATTCTGTGAAACTTCTTTCTCTTCTGTGCATTCAACTAACAGTGTTGAGCCTTACTTTTGATTGAGCCGTTCTGAAACACTCTTTCTGTAGAAACTGCAATTGGACATTCTAAGCGTTAAGAGGCCTACATTGGGAAAAAGAATATCTTCAAATAAAAACTACACAGATGCATTCTGTGAAACTTATTTCTGATCTGTAAATTCAGTTAACAGAGCTAAAATATATTTTTGATTGAGCAGTTATGAAACACTCTTTTTGTAGAAAATGCAAGTGGACATTCGGAGCGCTAAGATTGTAATAGAGGAAAAAGGAATATCTCCAATTAAAAACTACACAGAAGCATTCTCTGAAACCCCTTTCTGTTCTCCGCATTCAACTAACAGAGTTGAGCCTTACTTTTGAAGGAGCAGTTCTGAAACACTCTTTGTGTAGAAACTGCCAGTGGATA
This sequence comes from Symphalangus syndactylus, assembly GCF_028878055.3. Classification (NCBI taxonomy): domain Eukaryota; kingdom Metazoa; phylum Chordata; class Mammalia; order Primates; family Hylobatidae; genus Symphalangus; species Symphalangus syndactylus. Next base: position 9,561,726 of record NC_072433.2, read on the forward strand.
TTCGGAGCGCTAAGTGGGTAATAGTCCAAAAAGTAGTATCTTCAACTAAATACTACACAGAAGCATTCTGTGAAACTTTTTGCTGTTCTGTGCATTCAACTAAGAAAGTTGAACCTTACATTTGATTGAGCCGTTCTGAAACACTCTTTCTGTAGAAACTGCAATTGGACATTCTGAGCGCTAAGAGGCCTATATTGGGAAAAATAATATCTTCAAATAAAAACTACACAGAAGCATTGTTTGAAACTTATTTCTGATATGTGCATTCAGCTAACAGAGTTAAACCATACTTTTGATTGCGCAGTTCAGAACACTCTTTGTGTAGAAAATGCAAGTGGACATTCGGAGCGCTAAGAGGGTAATAGTGGAAAAAGGAATATATTCAAATATAAACTACACAGAAGCATTCTGTGAAACTTCTTTCTGTTCTGTGCATTCAACTACCAGGGTTGAAAATTACTTTTGATTGAGCCGTTCTGAAACACTCTTTCTGTAGAAACTGCAATTGGACATTCTGAGCGCTAAGAGGCCAATATTGGGAAAAAGAATATCTACAAATAAAAACTACACAGAAGCATTCTGTGAAACTTCTTTCTGTTCTGTTCATTCAACTAAAAGAGTTGAACCTTAGTTTTGATTGAGCCTTTCTGAAACACTCTTTCTGTAGAAAATGCAAGTGGAGATTCGGAGCGCTAAGAGGGTAATAGTGGAAAAAGGAATGTCTTCAAATATAAACTACACAGAATCATTCTGTGAAACTTCTTCCTGATCTGTGCATTCAGCTAACAGAGTTAAACCATACTTTGATTGAGCAGATCTGAACACTCTTTCTGTAGAAAATGCAACTGGACATTTGGAGCGCTAAGAGGGTAGTAGTGGAAAAAGAATATATTCAAATATAAATTACACAGAAGCGTTCTGTGAAACTTCTTTGTGATCTGAGCATTCAGCTAACAGAGTTAAACCATACTTTTGAGTGAGCAGTTTTGAAACACTCTGTCTGTAGAAAATGCAACTGGACATTCGTAGCGCTAAGTGGGTAATAGTGGAAAAAAGAATATGTTCAAATAAAAACTACACAGAAGCATTGTATGAAACATCTTTCTGTTCTGTGCATTCAGCTAACAGAGTTGAACCTTACATTTGATTGAGCCGTTCGGGAACACTCTTTCTGTAGAAACTGCAATTGGACATTCTGAGCGCTAAGAGGCCTATATTGGGAAAAAAAATATCTTCAAATAAAAACTACACAGAAGCATTGTGTGAAACTTATTTCTGATGTGTGCATTCAGCTAACAGAGTTAAACCATACTTTTGATTGCGCAATTCCGAACATTCTTTCTGTAGAAAATGCAAGTGGACTTTCGGAGTGCTAAGAGGGTAATAGTGGAAAAAGGAATATATTCAAATATAAACTACACAGTAGCATTCTGTGAAACTTCTTTCTGTTCTGTGCATTCAACTAACAGAGTTGAACCTTACTTTTGATTGAGCCGTTCTGAAACACTCTTTTTGTAGAAACTGCAATTGGACATTCTAAGCGCTAAGAGGCCTACACTGGGAAAAAGAATATCTTCAAATAAAAACTACACAGATGCATTCTGTGAAACTTATTTCTGATCTGTAAATTCAGTTAACAGAGCTAAACCATATTTTTAATTGAGCAGTTATGCAATACTCTTTTTGTTGAAAATGCAAGTGGACATTCGGAGTGCTAAGATTGTAATAGAGGAAAAAGGAATATCTCCAATTAAAAACTACACAGAAGCATTCTCTGAAACCCCCTCTGTTCTCCGCATTCAAATAACAGAGTTGAGCCTTACTTTTGAAGGAGCAGTTCTGAAACACTCTTTGTGTAGAAACTGCCAGTGGATATTCGGAGCGCTAAGTGTGTAATAGTCCAAAAAGGAGTACCTTCAACTAAATACTACACAGAAGCATTCAGTGAAACTTCTTTCTGTTCTGTGCATTCAACTAAGAGAGTTGAACCTTACATTTGATTGAGCCGTTCTGAAACACTCTTTCTGTAGAAACTGCAATTGTACATTCTGAGAGCTAAGAGGCCTATATTGGGAAAAATAATATCTTCAAATAAAAATTACACAGAAGCATTGTTTGAAAATTATTTCTGATATGTGCATTCAGCTAACAGAGTTAAACCATACTTTTCATTGCGCAGTTCAGAACACTCTTTCTGTAGAAAATGCAAGTGGACATTCGGAGCGCTAAGAGGGTAATAGTGGAAAAAGGAATATATTCAAATATAAACTACACAGTAGCATTCTGTGAAAATTCTTTCTGTTCTGTGCATTCAACTAGCAGAGTTGAACCTTACTTTTGATTGAGCCGTTCTGAAACACTCTTTCTGTAGAAACTGCAATTGGACATGCTAAGCGCTAAGAGGCCTACATTGGGAAAAAGAATATCTTCAAATAAAAACTACACAGATGCATTCTGTGAAACTTATTTCTGATCTGTAAATTCAGTTAACAGAGATAAAACATATTTTTGATTGAGCAGTTATGAAACACTCTTTTTGTAGAAAATGCAAGTGGAGATTCGGAGCGCTAAGAGGGTAATAGTGGAAAAAGGAATGTCTTCAAATATAAACTACACAGAATCATTCGGTGAAACTTCTTTCTGATCTGTGCATTCAGCTAACAGAGTTAAACCATACTTTGATTGAGCAGATCTGAACACTCTTTCTGTAGAAAATGCAACTGGACATTTGGAGCGCTAAGAGCGTAGTAGTGGAAAAAGGAATATATTCAAATATAAACTACACAGAAGCATTCCGTGAAACTTCTTTCTGATCTGAGCATTCAGCTAACAGAGTTAAACCATACTTTTGATAGAGCAGTTTTGAAACACTCTGTCTGTAGAAAATGCAACTGGACATTCGTAGCGCTAAGTGGGTAATAGTGGAAAAAAGAATATGTTCAAATATAAACTACACAGAAACATTGTATGAAACTTCTTTCTGTTCTGTGCATTCAACTAACAGAGTTGAACCTTACTTTTGATTGAGCCGTTCTGAAACACTCTTTCTGTAGAAACTGCAATTGGACATTCTGAGAGCTAAGAGGCCTATATTGGGAAAAAGAATGTCTACAAATAAAAACTACACAGAAGAATTGTGTGAAACTTCTTTCTGTTCTGTTTGTTCAACTAAAAGAGTTGAACCTTAGTTTTGATTGAGCCGTTCTGAAGCACTCTTTCTGTAGAAAATGCAAGTGGAGATTCGGAGCGCTAAGAGGGTAATAGTGGAAAAAGGAATGTCTCCAAATATAAACTACACAGAATCATTCTGTGAAACTACTTTCTGATCTGTGCATTCAGCTAACAGAATTAAACCATACTTTTGATTGAGCAGATCGGAACACTCTTTCTGTAGAAAATGCAACAGGACATTTCGAGCGCTAAGAGAGTAGTAGTGGAAAAAGGAATATATTCAAATATAAACTACACAGAAGCATTCTGTGAAACTTCTTTCTGATCTGAGCATTCAGCTAACAGAGTTAAACCCTACTTTTGATTGAGCAGTTTTGAAACACTCTGTCTGTAGAAAATGCAACTGGACATTTGTAGCGCTAAGTGGGTAATAGTGGAAAAAAGAATATGTTCAAATATAAACTACACAGAAGCATTGTATGAAACTTCTTTCTGTTCTGTGCATTCAACTAACAGAGTTGAACCTTACTTTTGATTGAGCCTTTCTGAAACACTCTTTCTGTAGAAACTGCAATTGGACATTCTGAGTGCTAAGAGGCCTATATTGGGAAAAATAATATCTTCAAATAAAAACTACACAGAAGCATTGTGTGAAACTTATTTCTGATATGTTCATTAAGCTAGCAGATTTAAACCATAGTTTTGATTGCGCAGTTCGGAACACTCTTTCTGTAGAAAATGCAAGTGGACATTCGGAGCGCTAAGAGGGTAATAGTGGAAAAAGGAATATATTCAAATATAAACTACACAGTAGCATTCTGTGAAAATTCTTTCTGTTCTGTGCATTCAACTAACAGAATTGAACCTTACTTTTGATTGAGCCGTTCTGAAACACTCTTTGTGTAGAAACTGCAATTGGACATGCTAAGCGCTAAGAGGCCTACATTGGGAAAAAGAATATCTTCAAATAAAAACTACACAGATGCATTCTGTGAAACTTATTTCTGATCTGTAAATTCAGTTAACAGAGATAAAACATATTTTTGATTGAGCAGTTATGAAACACACTTTTTGTAGAAAATGCAAGTGGAGATTCGGAGCGCTAAGAGGGTAATAGTGGAAAAAGGAATGTCTTCAAATATAAACTACACAGAATCATTCGGTGAAACTTGTTTCTGATCTGTGCATTCAGCTAACAGAGTTAAACCATACTTTTGATTGAGCAGATCTGAACACTCTTTCTGTAGAAAATGCAACTGGACATTTGGAGCGCTAAGAGCGTAGTAGTGGAAAGAGGAATATATTCAAATATAAACTACACAGAAGCATTCTGTGAAACTTCTTTCTGATCTGAGCATTCCGCTAACAGAGTTAAACCATACTTTTGATTGAGCAGTTTTGAAACACTCTGTCTGTAGAAAATGCAACTGGACATTCGTAGCGCTAAGTGGGTAATAGTGGAAAAAAGAATATGTTCAAATATAAACTACACAGAAGCATTGTATGAAACTTCTTTCTGTTCTGTGCATTCAACTAACACAGTTGAACCTTACTTTTGATTGAGCCGTTCTGAAACACTCTTTCTGTAGAAACTGCAATTGGACATTCTGAGCGCTAAGAGGCCTATATTGGGAAAAAGAATGTCTACAAATAAAAACTACACAGAAGAATTGTGTGAAACTTCTTTCTGTTCTGTTTGTTCAACTAAAAGAGTTGAACCTTAGTTTTGATTGAGCCGTTCTGAAACACTCTTTCTGTAGAAAATGCAAGTGGAGATTCGGAGCGCTAAGAGGGTAACAGTGGAAAAAGGAATGTCTCCAAATATAAACTACACAGAATCATTCTGTGAAACTTCTTTCTGATCTGTGCATTCAGCTAACAGAGTTAAACCATACTTTTGATTGAGCAGATCTGAACACTCTTTCTGTAGAAAATGCAACTGCACATTTGGAGCGCTAAGAGAGTAGTAGTGGAAAAAGGAATATATTCAAATATAAACTACACAGAAGCATTCTGTGAAACTTCTTTCTGATCTGAGCATTCAGCTAACAGAGTTAAACCATACTTTTGATTGAGCAGTTTTGAAACACTCTGTCTGTAGAAAATGCAACTGGACATTCGTAGCGCTAAGTGGGTAATAGTAGAAAAAAGAATATGTTCATATATAAACTACACAGAAGCATTGTATGAAACTACTTTCTGTTCTGTGCATTCAACTAACAGAGTTGAAACTTACTTTTGATTGAGCCTTTCTGAAACACTCTTTCTGTAGAAACTGCAATTGGACATTCTGAGCGCTAAGAGGCCTATATTGGGAAAAATAATATCTTCAAATAAAAACTACACAGAAGCATTGTGTGAAACTTATTTCTGATATGTTCATTAAGCTAACAGAGTTAAACCATACTTTTGATTGCGCAGTTCTGAACACTCTCTCTGTAGAAAATGCAAGTGGACATTCTGAGCGCTAAGAGGGTAATAGTGGAAAAAGGAATATATTCAAATATAAATTACACAGTAGCATTCTGTGAAAATTCTTTCTGTTCTGTACATTCAACTAACAGAGTTGAACCTTACTTTTGATTGAGCCGTTCTGAAACACTCTTTCTGTAGAAACTGCAATTGGACATGCTAAGCGCTAAGAGGCCTACATTTGGAAAAAGAATATCTTCAAATAAAAAATACACAGATGCATTCTGTGAAACTTATTTCTGATCTGTAAATTCAGTTAACAGAGATAAAACATATTTTTGATTGAGCAGTTATGAAACACTCTTTTTGTAGAAAATGCAAGTGGAGATTCGGAGCGCTAAGAGGGTAATAGTGGAAAAAGGAATGTCTTCAAATATAAACTACACAGAATTATTCGGTGAAACTTCTTTCTGATCTGTGCATTCAGCTAACAGAATTAAACCATACTTTTGATTGAGCAGATCTGAACACTCTTTCTGTAGAAAATGCAACTGGACATTTGGAGCGCTAAGAGAGTAGTAGTGGAAAAAGGAATATATTCAAATATAAACTACACAGAAGCATTTTGTGAAACTTCTTTCTGATCTGAGCATTCAGCTAACAGAGTTAAACCATACTTTTGATTGAGCAGTTTTGAAACACTCTGTCTGTAGAAAATGCAACTGGACATTCGTAGCGCTAAGTGGGTAATAGTGGAAAAAAGAATACGTTCAAATTAAACTACACAGAAGCATTGTATGAAACTCCTTTCTGTTCTGTGCATTCAACTAACAGAGTTGAAACTTACTTTTGATTGAGCCTTTCTGAAACACTCTTTCTGTAGAAACTGCAATTGGACATTCTGAGCGCTAAGAGTCCTATATTGGGAAAAATAATATCTTCAAATAAAAACTACACAGAAGCATTGTGTGAAACTTATTTCTGTTATGTTCATTAAGCTAACAGAGTTAAACCATACTTTTGATTGCGCAGTTCTGAACACTCTCTCTGTAGAAAATGCAAGTGGACATTCTGAGCGCTAAGAGGGTAATAGTGGAAAAAGGAATATATTCAAATATAAATTACACAGTAGCATTCTGTGAAAATTCTTTCTGTTCTGTGCATTCAACTAACAGAGTTGAACCTTACTTTTGATTGAGCCGCTCTGAAACACTCTTTCTGTAGAAACTGCAATTGGACATGCTAAGCGCTAAGAGGCCTACATTGGGAAAAAGAATATCTTCAAATAAAAACTACACAGATGCATTCTGTGAAACTTATTTCTGATCTGTAAATTCAGTTAACAGAGCTAAACCATATTTTTGATTGAGCAGTTATGAAACAATCTTTTTGTAGAAAATGCAAGTGGACATTCGGAGCACTAAGATTGTAATAGAGGAAAAAGGGATATCTCCAATTAAAAACTACACAGAAGCATTCTCTGAAACCCCTTTCTGTTCTCCGAATTCAACTAACAGAGTTGAGCCTTACTTTTGAAGGAGCAGTTCTGAAACACTCTTTGTGTAGAAACTGCCAGTGGATATTCGGAGCGCTAAGTGTGTAATAGTCCAAAAAGTAGTATCTTCAACTAAATACTACACAGAATCATTCAGTGAAACTACTTTCTGTTCTGTGCATTCAACTAAGAGAGTTGAACCTTACATTTGATTGAGCCGTTCTGAAACACTCTTTCTGTAGAAACTGCAATTGGACATTCTGAGCGCTAAGAGGCCTATATTGGGAAAAATAATATCTTCAAATAAAAATTACACAGAAGCATTGTTTGAAACTTATTTCTGATATGTGCATTCAGCTAACAGAGTTAAACCATACTTTTGATTGCGCAGTTCAGAACACTCTTTCTGTAAAAAATGCAAGTGGACATTCCGAGCGCTAAGAGGGTAATAGTGGAAAAAGGGATATATTCAAATATAAACTACACAGTAGCATTCTGGGAAACTTCTTTCTGTTCTGTGCATTCAACTACCAGGGTTGAACCTTACTTTTGATTGAGCCGTTCTGAAACACTCTTTCTGTAGAAACTGCAATTGGACATTCTGAGCGCAAAGAGGCCTATATTGGGAAAAAGAATATCTACAAATAAAAACTACACAGAAGCATTCTGTGAAACTTCTTTCTGTTCTGTTCATTCAACTAAAAGAGTTGAACCTTAGTTTTGATTGAGCCTTTCTGAAACACTCTTTCTGTAGAAAATGCAAGTGGAGATTCGGAGCGCTAAGAGGGTAATAGTGGAAAAAGGAATGTCTTCAAATATAAACTACACAGAATCATTCTGTGAAACTTCTTCCTGATCTGTACATTCAGATAACAGAGTTAAACCATACTTTTGATTGAGCAGATCTGAACACTCTTTCTGTAGAAAATGCAACTGGACATTTGGAGCGCTAAGAGAGTAGTAGTGGAAAAAGGAATATATTCAAATATAAACTACACAGAAGCATTCTGTGAAACTTCCTTTGGTTCTGTGCATTCAACTACCAGGGTTGAACCTTACTTTTGATTGAGCCGTTCTGAAACACTCTTTCTGTAGAAACTGCAATTGGACATTCTGAGCGCTAAGAGGCCTATATTGGGAAAAAGAATATCTACAAATAAAAACTACACAGAAGCATTCTGTGAAACTTCTTTCTGTTCTGTTCATTCAACTAAAAGATTTGAACCTTAGTTTTGATTGAGCCGTTCTGAAACACTCTTTCTGTAGAAAATGCAAGTGGAGATTCGGAGCGCTAAGAGGGTAATAGTGGAAAAAGGAATGTCTTCAAATATAAACTACACAGAATCATTCTGTGAAACTTCTTTCTGATCTGTGCATTCAGCTAACAGAGTTAAACCATAATTTTGATAGAGCAGATCTGAACACTCTTTCTGTAGAAAATGCAACTGGACATTTGGAGCGCTAAGAGGGTAGTAGTGGAAAAAGGAATATATTCAAATATAAACTACACTGAAGCATTCTGTGAAACTTCTTTCTGATCTGAGCATTCAGCTAACAGAGTTAAACCATAATTTTGATTGAGCAGTTTTGAAACACTCTGTCTGTAGAAAATGCAACTGGACATTCGTAGCGCTAAGTGGGTAATAGTGGAAAAAAGAATATGTTCAAATATAAACTACACAGAAACATTGTATGAAACATCTTTCTGTTCTGTGCATTCAGCTAACAGAGTTGAACCTTACTTTTGATTGAGCCGTTCTGGAACACTCTTCCTGTAGAAACTGCAATTGGACATTCTGAGCGCTAAGAGGCCTATATTGGGAAAAATAATATCTTCAATTAAAAACTACACAGAAGCATTGTGTGAAACTTATTTCTGATGTGTGCATTCAGCTAACAGAGTTAAACCAAACTTTTGATTGCGCAGTTCCAAACACTCTTTCTGTAGAAAATGCTAGTGGACATTCGGAGCGCTAAGAGGGTAATAGTGGAAAAAGGAATATATTCAAATATAAACTACACAGTAGCATTCTGTGAAACTTCTTTCTGTTCTGTGCATTCAACTAACAGAGTTGAACCTTACTTTTGATTGAGCCGTTCTGAAACATTCTTTTTGTAGAAACTGCAATTGGACATTCTAAGCGCTAAGAGGCCTACATTGGGAAAAAGAATATCTTCAAATAAAAACTACACAGATGCATTCTGTGAAACTTATTTCTGATCTGTAAATTCAGTTAACAGAGCTAAACCATATTTTTGATTGAGCAGTTATGAAACAATCTTTTTGTAGAAAATGCAAGTGGACATTCGGAGCACTAAGATTGTAATAGAGGAAAAAGGGATATCTCCAATTAAAAACTACACAGAAGCATTCTCTGAAACCCCTTTCTGTTCTCCGAATTCAACTAACAGAGTTGAGCCTTACTTTTGAAGGAGCAGTTCTGAAACACTCTTTGTGTAGAAACTGCCAGTGGATATTCGGAGCGCTAAGTGTGTAATAGTCCAAAAAGGAGTATCTTCAACTAAATACTACACAGAAGCATTCAGTGAAACTTCTTTCTGTTCTGTGCATTCAACTAAGAGAGTTGAACCTTATATTTGATTGAGCCGTTCTGAAACACTCTTTCTGTAGAAACTGCAATTGGACAATCTGAGCGCTAAGAGGCCTATATTGGGAAAAATAATATCTTCAAATAAAAATTACACAGAAGCATTGTTTGAAACTTATTTCTGATATGTGCATTCAGCTAACAGAGTTAAACCATACTTTTGATTGCGCAGTTCAGAACACTCTTTCTGTAAAAAATGCAAGTGGACATTCGGAGCGCTAAGAGGTTAATAGTGGAAAAAGGGATATATTCAAATATAAACTACACAGTAGCATTCTGTGAAACTTCTTTCTCTTCTGTGCATTCAACTAACAGTGTTGAACCTTACTTTTGATTGAGCCGTTCTCAAACACTCTTTCTGTAGAAACTGCAATTGGACATTCTAAGCGCTAAGAGGCCTACATTGGGAAAAAGAATATCTTCAAATAAAAACGACACAGATGCATTCTGTGAAACTTATTTCTGATCTGTAAATTCAGTTAACAGAGCTAAACCATATTTTTGATTGAGCAGTTGTGAAACACTCTTTTTGTAGAAAATGCAAGTGGACATTCGGAGCGCTAAGATTGTAATAGAGGAAAAAGGAATATCTCCAATTAAAAACTACAAAGAAGCATTCTCTGAAACCCCTTTCTGTTCTCCGCATTCAACTAACAGAGTTGAGCCTTACTTTTGAAGGAGCAGTTCTGAAACACTCTTTGTGTAGAAACCGCCAGTGGATATTCGGAGCGCTAAGTGTGTAATAGTCCAAAAAGGAGTATCTTCAACTAAATACTACACAGAAGCATTCAGTGAAACTTCTTTCTGTTCTGTGCATTCAACTAAGAGAGTTGAACCTTACATTTGATTGAGCCGTTCTGAAACACTCTTTCTGTAGAAACTGCAATTGGACATTCTGAGCGCTAAGAGGCCTATATTGGGAAAAATAATATCTTCAAATAAAAATTACACAGAAGCATTGTTTGAAACTTATTTCTGATATGTGCATTCAGCTAACAGAGTTAAACCATACTTTTGATTGCGCAGTTGAGAACACTCTTTCTGTAGAAAATGCAAGTTGACTTTCAGAGCGCTAAGAGGGTAATAGTGGAAAAAGGGATATATTCAAATATAAACTACACAGTAGCATTCTGTGAAACTTCTTTCTCTTCTGTGCATTCAACTAACAGTGTTGAGCCTTACTTTTGATTGAGCCGTTCTGAAACACTCTTTCTGTAGAAACTGCAATTGGACATTCTAAGCGTTAAGAGGCCTACATTGGGAAAAAGAATATCTTCAAATAAAAACTACACAGATGCATTCTGTGAAACTTATTTCTGATCTGTAAATTCAGTTAACAGAGCTAAAATATATTTTTGATTGAGCAGTTATGAAACACTCTTTTTGTAGAAAATGCAAGTGGACATTCGGAGCGCTAAGATTGTAATAGAGGAAAAAGGAATATCTCCAATTAAAAATTACACAGAAGCATTCTCTGAAACCCCTTTCTGTTCTCCGCATTCAACTAACAGAGTTGAGCCTTACTTTTGAAGGAGCAGTTCTGAAACACTCTTTGTGTAGAAACTGCCAGTGGATATTCGGAGCGCTAAGTGGGTAATAGTCCAAAAAGTAGTATCTTCAACTAAATACTACACAGAAGCATTCTGTGAAACTTTTTTCTGTTCTGTGCATTCAACTAAGAAAGTTGAACCTTACATTTGATTGAGCCGTTCTGAAACACTCTTTCTGTAGAAACTGCAATTGGACATTCTGAGCGCTAAGAGGCCTATATTGGGAAAAATAATATCTTCAAATAAAAACTACACAGAAGCATTGTTTGAAACTTATTTCTGATATGTGCATTCAGCTAACAGAGTTAAACCATACTTTTGATTGCGCAGTTCAGAACACTCTTTGTGTAGAAAATGCAAGTGGACATTCGGAGCGCTAAGAGGGTAATAGTGGAAAAAGGAATATATTCAAATATAAACTACACAGAAGCATTCTGTGAAACTTCTTTCTGTTCTGTGCATTCAACTACCAGGGTTGAAAATTACTTTTGATTGAGCCGTTCTGAAACACTCTTTCTGTAGAAACTGCAATTGGACATTCTGAGCGCTAAGAGGCCAATATTGGGAAAAAGAATATCTACAAATAAAAACTACACAGAAGCATTCTGTGAAACTTCTTTCTGTTCTGTTCATTCAACTAAAAGAGTTGAACCTTAGTTTTGATTGAGCCTTTCTGAAACACTCTTTCTGTAGAAAATGCAAGTGGAGATTCGGAGCGCTAAGAGGGTAATAGTGGAAAAAGGAATGTCTTCAAATATAAACTACACAGAATCATTCTGTGAAACTTCTTCCTGATCTGTGCATTCAGCTAACAGAGTTAAACCATACTTTTGATTGAGCAGATCTGAACACTCTTTCTGTAGAAAATGCAACTGGACATTTGGAGCGCAAAGAGGGTAGTAGTGGAAAAAGAATATATTCAAATATAAATTACACAGAAGCGTTCTGTGAAACTTCTTTGTGATCTGAGCATTCAGCTAACAGAGTTAAACCATACTTTTGAGTGAGCAGTTTTGAAAACCTCTGTCTGTAGAAAATGCAACTGGACATTCGTAGCGCTAAGTGGGTAATAGTGGAAAAAAGAATATGTTCAAATAAAAACTACACAGAAGCATTGTATGAAACATCTTTCTGTTCTGTGCATTCAGCTAACAGAGTTGAACCTTACTTTTGATTGAGCCGTTCGGGAACACTCTTTCTGTAGAAACTGCAATTGGACATTCTGAGCGCTAAGAGGCCTATATTGGGAAAAAGAATGTCTACAAATAAAAACTACACAGAAGAATTGTGTGAAACTTCTTTCTGTTCTGTTTGTTCAACTAAATGAGTTGAACCTTAGTTTTGATTGAGCCGTTCTGAAACACTCTTTCTGTAGAAAATGCAAGTGGAGATTCGGAGCGCTAAGAGGCTAATAGTGGAAAAAGGAATGTCTCCAAATATAAACTACACAGAATCATTCGGTGAAACTTCTTTCTGATCTGTGCATTCAGCTAAAAGAGTTAAACCATACTTTTGATTGAGCAGATCTGAACACTCTTTCTGTAGAAAATGCAACTGGACATTTGGAGCGCTAAGAGAGTAGTAGTGGAAAAAGGAATATATTCAAATATAAACTACACAGAAGCATTCTGTGAAACTTCTTTCTGATCTGAGCATTCAGCTAACAGAGTAAAACCATACTTTTGATTGAGCAGTTTTGAAACACTCTGTCTGTAGAAAATGCAACTGGATATTCGTAGCGCTAAGTGGGTAATAGTGGATAAAAGAATATGTTCAAATATAAACTACACAGAAGCATTGTATGAAACTTCTTTCTGTTCTGTGTATTCAACTAACAGAGTTGAACCTTACTTTTGATTGAGCCTTTCTGAAACACTCTTTCTGTAGAAACTGCAATTGGACATTCTGAGCGCTAAGAGGCATCTATTGGGAAAAATAATATCTTCAAATAAAAACTACACTGATGCATTCTGTGAAACTTATTTCTGATCTGTAAATTCAGTTAACAGAGATAAAACATATTTTTGATTGAGCAGTTATGAAACACTCTTTTTGTAGAAAATGCAAGTGGAGATTCGGAGCGCTAAGAGGGTAATAGTGGAAAAAGGAATGTCTTCAAATATAAACTACACAGAATCATTCGGTGAAACTTCCTTCTGATCTGTGCATTCAGCTAACAGAGTTAAACCATACTTTTGATTGAGCAGATCTGAACACTCTTTCTGTAGAAAATGCAACTGGACATTTGGAGCGCTAAGAGCGTAGTAGTGGAAAAAGGAATATATTCAAATATAAACTACACAGAAGCATTCTGTGAAACTTCTTTCTGATCTGAGAATTCAGCTAACAGAGTTAAACCATACTTTTGATTGAGCAGTTTTGAAACACTCTGTCTGTAGAAAATGCAACTGGACATTCGTAGCGCTAAGTGAGTAATAGTTGAAAAAAGATTATGTTCAAATATAAACTACACAGAAGCATTGTATGAAACTTCTTTCTGTTCTGTGCATTCAACTAACAGAGTTGAACCTTACTTTTGATTGAGCCGTTCTGAAACACTCTTTCTGTAGAAACTGCAATTGGACATTCTGAGCGCTAAGAGGCCTATATTGGGAAAAAGAATGTCTACAAATAAAAACTACACAGAAGAATTGTGTGAAACTTCTTTCTGTTCTGTTTGTTCAACTAAATGAGTTGAACCTTAGTTTTGATTGAGCCGTTCTGAAACACTCTTTCTGTAGAAAATGCAAGTGGAGATTCGGAGCGCTAAGAGGGTAATAGTGGAAAAAGGAATGTCTCCAAATATAAACTACACAGAATCATTCGGTGAAACTTCTTTCTGATCTGTGCATTCAGCTAAAAGAGTTAAACCATACTTTTGATTGAGCAGATCTGAACACTATTTCTGTAGAAAATGCAACTGGACATTTGGAGCGCTAAGAGAGTAGTAGTGGAAAAAGGAATATATACAAATATAAACTACACAGAAGCATTCTGTGAAACTTCTTTCTGATCTGAGCATTCAGCTAACAGAGTTAGACCATACTTTTGATTGAGCAGTTTTGAAACACTCTGTCTGTAGAAAATGCAACTGGACATTCGTAGCGCTAAGTGGGTAATAGTGGAAAAAAGAATATGTTCAAATATAAACTACACAGAAGCATTGTATGAAACTTCTTTCTGTTCTGTGCATTCAACTAACAGAGTTGAACCTTACTTTTGATTGAGCCTTTCTGAAACACTCTTTCTGTAGAAACTGCAATTGGACATTCTGAGCGCTAAGAGGCATCTATTGGGAAAAATAATATCTTCAAATAAAAACTACACTGATGCATTCTGTGAAACTTATTTCTGATCTGTAAATTCAGTTAACAGAGATAAAACATATTTTTGATTGAGCACTTATGAAACACTCTTTTTGTAGAAAATGCAAGTGGAGATTCGGAGCGCTAAGAGGGTAATAGTGGAAAAAGGAATGTCTTCAAATATAAACTACACAGAATCATTCGGTGAAACTTCCTTCTGATCTGTGCATTCAGCTAACAGAGTTAAACCATACTTTTGATTGAGCAGATCTGAACACTCTTTCTGTAGAAAATGCAACTGGACATTTGGAGCACTAAGAGCGTAGTAGTGGAAAAAGGAATATTTTCAAATATAAACTACACAGAAGCATTCTGTGAAACTTCTTTCTGATCTGAGCATTCAGCTAACAGAGTTAAACTATACTTTTGATTGAGCAGTTTTGAAACACTCTGTCTGTAGAAAATGCAACTGGACATTCGTAGCGCTAAGTGAGTAATAGTGGAAAAAAGATTATGTTCAAATATAAACTACACAGAAGCATTGTATGAAACTTCTTTCTGTTCTGTGCATTCAACTAACAGAGTTGAACCTTACTTTTGATTGAGCCGTTCTGAAACACTCTTTCTGTAGAAACTGCAATTGGACATTCTGAGAGCCAGGAGGCCTATATTGGGAAAAAGAATGTCTACAAATAAAAACTACACAGAAGAATTGTGTGAAACTTCTTTCTGTTCTGTTTGTTCAACTAAAAGAGTTGAACCTTAGTTTTGATTGAGCCGTTCTGAAACACTCTTTCTGTAGAAAATGCAAGTGGAGATTCGGAGCGCTAAGAGGGTAATAGTGGAAAAAGGAATGTCTCCAAATATAAACTACACAGAATCATTTTGTGAAACTTCTTTCTGATCTGTGCATTCAGCTAACAGGGTTAAACCATACTTTTGATTGAGCAGATCTGAACACTCTTTCTGTAGAAAATGCAACTGGACATTTGGAGCGCTAAGAGAGTAGTAGTGGAAAAAGGAATATATTCAAATATAAACTACACAGAAGCATTCTGTGAAAGTTCTTTCTGATCTGAGCATTCAGCTAACAGAGTTAAACCATACTTTTGATTGAGCAGTTTTGAAACACTCTGTCTGTAGAAAATGCAACTGGACATTCGTAGCGCTAAGTGGGTAATAGTGGAAAAAAGAATATGTTCAAATATAAACTACACAGAAGCATTGTATGAAATTTCTTTCTGTTCTGTGCATTTCAACTAACAGAGTTGAACCTTACTTTTGATTGAGCCGTTCTGAAACACTCTTTCTGTAGAAACTGCAATTGGACATTCTGAGCGCTAAGAGGCCTATATTGGGAAAAAGAATGTCTACAAATAAAAACTACACAGAAGAATTGTGTGAAACGTCTTTCTGTTCTGTTTGTTCAACTAAATGAGTTGAACCTTAGTTTTGATTGAGCCGTTCTGAAACACTCTTTCTGTAGAAAATGCAAGTGGAGATTCGGAGCGCTAAGAGGGTAATAGTGGAAAAAGGAATGTCTCCAAATATAAACTACACAGAATAATTCGGTGAAACTTCTTTCTGATCTGTGCATTCAGCTAAAAGAGTTAAACCATACTTTTGATTGAGCTGATCTGAACACTCTTTCTGTAGAAAATGCAACTGGACATTTGGAGCGCTAAGAGAGTAGTAGTGGAAAAAGGAATATATTCAAATATAAACTACACAGAAGCATTCTGTGAAACTTCTTTCTGATCTGAGCATTCAGCTAACAGAGTTAAACCATACTTTTGATTGAGCAGTTTTGAAACACTCTGTCTGTAGAAAATGCAACTGGACATTCGTAGCGCTAAGTGGGTAAGAGTGGAAAAAAGAATATGTTCAAATATAAACTACACAGAAGCATTGTATGAAACTTCTTTCTGTTCTGTGCATTCAACTAACAGAGTTGAACCTTACTTTTGATTGAGCCGTTCTGAAACACTCTTTCTGTAGAAACTGCAATTGGACATTCTGAGCGCTAAGAGGCATCTATTGGGAAAAATAATATCTTCAAATAAAAACTACACTGATGCATTCTGTGAAACTTATTTCTGATCTGTAAATTCAGTTAAAAGAGACAAAACATATTTTTGATTGAGCAGTTATGAAACACTCTTTTTGTAGAAAATGCAAGTGGAGATTCGGTGCGCTAAGAGGGTAATAGTGGAAAAAGGAATGTCTTCAAATATAAACTACACAGAATCATTCGGTAAAACTTCCTTCTGATCTGTGCATTCAGCTAACAGAGTTAAACCATACTTTTGATTGAGCAGATCTGAACACTCTCTCTGTAGAAAATGCAACTGGACATTTGGAGCGCTAAGAGCGTAGTAGTGGAAAAAGGAATATATTCAAATATAAACTACACAGAAGCATTCTGTGAAACTTCTTTCTGATCTGAGCATTCAGCTAACAGAGTTAAACCATACTTTTGATTGAGCAGTTTTGAAACACTCTGTCTGTAGAAAATGCAACTGGATATTCGTAGCGCTAAGTGAGTAATAGTGGAAAAAAGATTATGTTCAAATATAAACTACACAGAAGCATTGTATGAAACTTCTTTCTGTTCTGTGCATTCAACTAACAGAGTTGAACCTTACTTTTGATTGAGCCGTTCTGAAACACTCTTTCTGTAGAAACTGCAATTGGACATTCTGAGCGCTAGGAGGCCTATATTGGGAAAAAGAATGTCTACAAATAAAAACTACACAGAAGAATTGTGTGAAACTTCTTTCTGTTCTGTTTGTTCAACTAAAAGAGTTGAACCTTAGTTTTGATTGAGCCGTTCTGAAACACTCTTTCTGTAGAAAATGTAAGTGGAGATTCGGAGCGCTAAGAGGGTAATAGTGGAAAAAGGAATGTCTCCAAATATAAACTACACAGAATCATTCGGTGAAAGTTCTTTCTGATCTGTGCATTCAGCTAACAGAGTTAAACCATACTTTTGATTGAGCAGATCTGAACACTCTTTCTGTAGAAAATGCAACTGGACATTTGGAGAGCTAAGAGAGTAGTAGTGGAAAAAGGAATATATTCAAATATAAACGACACAGAAGCATTCTGTGAAACTTCTTTCTGATCTGAGCATTCAGCTAACAGAGTTAAACCATACTTTTGATTGAGCAGTTTTGAAACACTCTGTCTGTAGAAAATGCAACTGGACATTCGTAGAGCTAAGTGGGTAATAGTGGAAAAAAGAATATATTCAAATATAAACTACACAGAAGCATTGTATAAACCTTCTTTCTGTTCTGTGCATTCAACTAACAGAGTTGAACCTTACTTTTGATTGAGCCTTTCTGAAACACTCTTTCTGTAGAAACTGCAATTGGACATTCTGAGCGCTAAGAGGCCTCTATTGGGAAAAATAATATCTTCAAATAAAAACTACACAGAAGCATTGTGTGAAACTTATTTCTGATATGTTCATTAAGCTTACAGAGTTAAACCATACTTTTGATTGCGCAGTTCTGAACACTCTTTCTGTAGAAAATGCAAGTGGACATTCGGAGCGCTAAGAGGGTAATATTGGAAAAAGGAGTATATTCAAATATAAACTACACAATAGCATTCTGTGAAAATTCTTTCTGTTCTGTGCATTCAACTAACAGAGTTGAACCTTACTTTGATTGAGCCGTTCTGAAACACTCTTTCTGTAGAAACTGCAATTGGACATGCTAAGCGCTAAGAGGCCTACATTGGGAAAAAGAATATCTTCAAATAAAAACTACACAGATGCATTCTGTGAAACTTATTTCTGATCTGTAAATTCAGTTAACAGAGATAAAACATATTTTTGATTGAGCAGTTATGAAACACTCTTTTTGTAGAAAATGCAAGTGGAGATTCGGAGCGCTAAGAGGGTAATAGTGGAAAAAAGAATATGTTCAAATATAAACTACACAGAAGCATTGTATGAAACTTCTTTCTGTTCTGTGCATTCAACTAACAGAGTTGAACCTTACTTTTGATTGAGCCGTTCTGAAACACTCTTTCTGTAGAAACTGCAATTGGACATTCTGAGCGCTAGGAGGCATATATTGGGAAAAAGAATGTCTACAAATAAAAACTACACAGAAGAATTGTGTGAAACTTCTTTCTGTTCTGTTTGTTCAACTAAAAGAGTTGAACCTTAGTTTTGATTGAGCCGTTCTGAAACACTCTTTCTGTAGAAAATGCAAGTGGAGATTCGGAGCGCTCAGAGGGTAATAGTGGAAAAAGGAATGTCTCCAAATATAAACTACAGAGAATCATTCTGTGAAACTTCTTTCTGATCTGTGCATTCAGCTAACAGAGTTAAACCATACTTTTGATTGAGCAGATCTGAACACTCTTTCTGTAGAAAATGCAACTGGACATTTGGAGCGCTAACAGCGTAGTAGTGGAAAAAGGAATATATTCAAATATAAACTACACAGAAGCATTCTGTGAAACTTCTTTCTGATCTGAGCATTCAGCTAACAGAGTTAAACCATACTTTTGATTGAGCAGTTTTGAAACACTCTGTCTGTAGAAAATGCAACTGGACATTCGTAGCGCTAAGTGGGTAATAGTGGAAAAAAGATTATGTTCAAATATAAACTACACAGAAGCATTGTATGAAACTTCTTTCTGTTCTGTGCATTCAACTAACAGAGTTGAACCTTACTCTTGATTGAGCCGTTCTGAAACACTCTTTCTGTAGAAACTGCAATTGGACATTCTGAGCGTTAAGAGGCCTATATTGGGAAAAAGAATGTCTACAAATAAAAACTACACAGAAGAATTGTGTGAAACTTCTTTCTGTTCTGTTTGTTCAACTAAAAGTGTTGAACCTTAGTTTTGATTGAGCCGTTCTGAAACACTCTTTCTGTAGAAAATGCAAGTGGAGATTCGGAGCGCTAAGAAGGTAATAGTGGAAAAAGGAATGTCTCCAAATATAAACTACAGAGAATCATCCTGTGAAACTTCTTTCTGATCTGTGCATTCAGCTAACAGAGTTAAAGCATACTTTTGATTGAGCAGATCTGAACACTCTTTCTGTAGAAAATGCAACTGGACATTTGGAGCGCTAAGAGAGTAGTAGTGGAAAAAGGAATATATTCAAATATAAACTACACAGAAGCATTCTGTGAAACTTCTTTCTGATCTGAGCATTCAGCTAACAGAGTTAAACCATACTTTTGATTGAGCAGTTTTGAAACACTCTGTCTGTAGAAAATGCAACTGGACTTTCGTAGCGCTAAGTGGGTAATAGTGGAAAAAGAATATGTTCGAATATAAACTACACAGAAGCATTGTATGAAACTTCTTTCTGTTCTGTGCATTCAACTAACAGAGTTGAACATTACTTTTGATTGAGCCGTTCTGAAACACTCTTTCTGTAGAAACTGCAATTGGACATTCTGAGCGCTAAGAGGCATATATTGGGAAAAAGAATGTCTACAAATAAAAACTACACAGAAGAATTGTGTGAAACTTCTTTCTGTTCTGTTTGTTCAACTAAAAGAGTTGAACCTTAGTTTTGATTGAGCCGTTCTGAAACACTCTTTCTGTAGAAAATCCAAGTGGAGATTCGGAGCGCTAAGAGGGTAATAGTGGAAAAAGGAATGTCTCCAAATATAAACTACACAGAATCATTCGGTGAAACTTCTTTATGATCTGTGCATTCAGCTAACAGTGTTAAACCATAGTTTTGATTGAGCAGATCTGAACACTCTTTCTGTAGAAAATGCAACTGGACATTTGGAGCGCTAAGAGAGTAGTAGTGGAAAAAGGAATATATTCAAATATAAACTACACAGAAGCATTCTGTGAAACTTCTTTCTGATCTGAGCATTCAGCTAACAGAGTTAAACCATACTTTTGACTGAGCAGTTTTGAAACACTCTGTCTGTAGAAAATGCAACTGGACATTCGTAGCGCTAAGTGGGTAATAGTGGAAAAAAGAATATGTTCAAATATAAACTACACAGAAGCATTGTATGAAACTTCTTTCTGTTCTGTGCATTCAACTAACAGAGTTGAACCTTACTTTTGATTGAGCCTTTCTGAAACACTCTTTCTGTAGAAACTACAATTGGACATTCTGAGCGCTGAGAGGCCTCTATTGGGAAAAAAAATATCTTCAAATAAAAACTACACAGAAGCATTGTGTAAACTTATTTCTGATATGTTCATTAAGCTAACAGAGTTAAACCATACTTTTGATTGCGCAGTTCTGAACACTCTTTCTGTAGAAAATGCAAGTGGACATTCGGAGCGCTAAGAGGGTAATAGTGGAAAAAGGAATATATTCAAATATAAACTACACAATAGCATTCTGTGAAAATTCTTTCTGTTCTGTGCATTCAACTAACAGAGTTGAACCTTACTTTTGATTGAGCCGTTCTTAAACACTCTTTCTGTAGAAACTGCAATTGGACATGCTAACTGCTAAGAGGAATACATTGGGAAAAAGAATACCTTCAAATAAAAACTACACAGATGCATTCTGTGAAACTTATTTCTGATCTGTAAATTCAGTTAACAGAGATAAAACATATTTTTGATTGAGCAGTTATGAAACACTCTTTTTGTAGAAAATGCAAGTGGAGATTCGGAGCGCTAAGAGGGTAATAGTGGAAAAAGGAATGTCTTCAAATATAAACTACACAGAATCATTCGGTGAAACTTCCTTCTGATCTGTGCATTCAGCTAACAGAGTTAAACCATACTTTTGATTGAGCAGATCGGAACACTCTTTCTGTAGATAATGCAACTGGACATTTGGAGCGCTAAGAGCGTAGTAGTGGAAAAAGGAATATATTCAAATATAAACTACTCAGAAGCATTCTGTGAAACTTCTTTCTGATCTGAGCATTCAGCTAACAGAGTTAAACCATACTTTTGATTGAGCAGTTTTGAAACACTTTGTCTGTAGAAAATGCAACTGGATATTCGTAGCGCTAAGTGGGTAATAGTGGAAAAAAGAATATGTTCAAATATAAACTACACAGAAGCATTGTATGAAACTTCTTTCTGTTCTGTGCATTCAACTAACAGAGTTGAACCTTACTTTTGATTGAGCCGTTCTGAAACACTCTTTCTGCAGAAACTGCAATTGGACATTCTGAGCGCTAAGAGGCCTATATTGGGAAAAAGAATGTCTACAAATAAAAACTACACAGAAGAATTGTGTGAAACTTCTTTCTGTTCTGTTTGTTCAACTAAAAGAGTTGAACCTTAGTTTTGATTGAGCCGTTCTGAAACACTCTTTCTGTAGAAAATGAAAGTGGAGATTCGGAGCGCTAAGAGGGTAATAGTGGAAAAAGGAATGTCTCCAAATATAAACTACACAGAATCATTCTGTGAAACTTCTTTCTCATCTGTGCATTCAGCTAACAGAGTTAAACCATACTTTTGATTGAGCAGATCTGAACACTCTTTCTGTAGAAAATGCAACTGGACATTTGGAGCGCTAAGAGAGTAGTAGTGGAAAAAGGAATATATTCAAATATAAACTACACAGAAGCATTCTGTGAAACTTCTTTCTGATCTGAGCATTCAGCTAACAGAGTTAAACCATACTTTTGATTGAGCAGTTTTGAAACACTCTGTCTGTAGAAAATGCAACTGGACATTCGGAGCGCTAAGTGGGTAATAGTGGAAAAAGAATATGTTCAAATATAAACTACACAGAAGCATTGTATGAAACATCTTTCTGTTCTGTGCATTCAACTAACAGAGTTGAACCTTACTTTTGATTGAGCCTTTCTGAAACACTCTTTCTGTAGAAACTGCAATTGGACATTCTGAGCGCTAAGAGGCCTCTATTGGGAAAAATAATATCTTCAAATAAAAACTACACAGAAGCATTGTGTGAAACTTATTTCTGATATGTTCATTAAGCTAACAGAGTTAAACCATACTTTTGATTGCGCAGTTCTGAACACTCTTTCTGTAGAAAATGCAAGTGGACATTCGGAGCGCTAAGAGGGTAATAGTGGAAAAAGGAATATATTCAAATATAAACTACACAGTAGCATTCTGTGAAAATTCTTTCTGTTCTGTGCATTCAACTAACAGAGTTGAACCTTACTTTTGATTGAGATGTTCTGAAACACTCTTTCTGTAGAAACTGCAATTGGACATGCTAAGCGCTAAAAGGCCTACATTGGGAAAAAGAATATCTTCAAATAAAAACTACACAGATGCATTCTGTGAAACTTATTTCTGATCTGTAAATTCAGTTAACAGAGATAAAACATATTTTTGATTGAGCAGTTATGAAACACTCTTTTTGTAGAAAATGCAAGTGGAGATTCGGAGCGCTAAGAGGGTAATAGTGGAAAAAGGAATGTCTTCAAATATAAACTACACAGAATCATTCGGTGAAACTTCTTTCTGATCTGTGCATTCAGCTAACAGGGTAAACCATACCTTTGATTGAGCAGATCTGAACACTCTTTCTGTAGAAAATGCAACTGGACATTTGGAGCGCTAAGAGCGTAGTAGTGGAAAAAGGAATATATTCAAATATAAACTACACAGAAGCATTCTGTGAAACT
The DNA here is from genome assembly GCF_028878055.3 of Symphalangus syndactylus. Taxonomy (NCBI): domain Eukaryota; kingdom Metazoa; phylum Chordata; class Mammalia; order Primates; family Hylobatidae; genus Symphalangus; species Symphalangus syndactylus. The sequence continues at coordinate 9,584,841 of NC_072433.2, forward strand.
TCTTTCTGATCTGAGCATTCAGCTAACAGAGTTAAACCATACTTTTGATTGAGCACTTTTGAAACACTCTGTCTGTAGAAAATGCAACTGGACATTCGTAGCGCTAAGTGGGTAATAGTGGAAAAAAGAATATGTTCAAATATAAACTACACAGAAGCATTGTATGAAACTTCTTTCTGTTCTGTGCATTCAACTAACAGAGTTGAACCTTACTTTTGATTGAGCCGTTCTGAAACTCTCTTTCTGTAGAAACTGCAATTGGACATTCTGAGCGCTAAGAGGCCTATATTGGGAAAAAGAATGTCTACAAATAAAAACTACACAGAAGAATTGTGTGAAACTTCTTTCTGTTCTGTTTGTTCAACTAAAAGAGTTGAACCTTAGTTTTGATTGAGCCGTTCTGAAACACTCTTTCTGTATAAAATGCAAGTGGAGATTCGGAGCACTAAGAGGGTAATAGTGGAAAAAGGAATGTCTCCAAATATAAACTACACAGAATCATTCTGTGAAACATCTTTCTCATCTGTGCATTCAGCTAACAGAGTTAAACCACACTTTTGATTGAGCAGATCTGAACACTCTGTCTGTAGAAAATGCAACTGGACATTCGTAGCGCTAAGTGGGTAATAGTGGGAAAAAGAATATGTTCAAATATAAACTACACAGAAGCATTGTATGAAACTTCTTTCTGTTCTGTGCATTCAACTAACAGAGTTGAACCTTACTTTGATTGAGCCTTTCTGAAACACTCTTTCTGGAGAAACTGCAATTGGACATTCTGAGCGCTGAGAGGCCTCTATTGGGAAAAATAATATCTTCAAATAAAAACTACACAGAAGCATTGTGTGAAACTTATTTCTGATATGTTCATTAAGCTAACAGAGTTAAACCATACTTTTGATTGCGCAGTTCTGAACACTCTTTCTGTAGAAAATGCAAGTGGACATTCGGAGCGCTAAGAGGGTAATACTGGAAAAAGGAGTATATCCAAATATAAACTACACAGTAGCATTCTGTGAAAATTCTTTCTGTTCTGTGCATTCAACTAACAGAGTTGAACCTTACTTTTGATTGAGCCGTTCTGAAACACTCTTTCTGTAGAAACTGCAATTGGACATGCTAAGCGCTAAGAGGCCTACATTGGGAAAAGGAATACCTTCAAATAAAAACTACACAGATGCATTCTGTGAAACTTATTTCTGATCTGTAAATTCAGTTAACAGAGATAAAACATATTTTTGATTGAGCAGTTATGAAACACTCTTTTTGTAGAAAATGCAAGTGGAGATTCGGAGCGCTAAGAGGGTAATAGTGGAAAAAGGAATGTCTTCAAATAAAAACTACACAGAATCATTCGGTGAAACTTCCTTCTGATCTGTGCATTCAGCTAACAGAGTTAAACCATACTTTTGATTGAGCAGATCTGAACACTCTTTCTGTAGAAAATGCAACTGGACATTTTGAGCGCTAAGAGCGTAGTAGTGGAAAAAGGAATATATTCAAATATAAACTACACAGAATCATTCTGTGAAACTTCTTTCTGATCTGAGCATTCAGCTAACAGAGTTAAACCATACTTTTGATTGAGCAGTTTTGAAACACTCTGTCTGTAGAAAATGCAACTGGATATTCGTAGCGCTAAGTGGGTAATAGTGGAAAAAAGAATATGTTCAAATATAAACTACACAGAAGCATTGTGTGAAACTTCTTTCTGTTCTGTGCATTCAATTAACAGAGTTGAACCTTACTTTTGATTGAGCCGTTCTGAAACACTCTTTCTGTAGAAACTGCAATTGGACATTCTGAGCGCTAAGAGGCCTATATTGGGAAAAGGAATGTCTACAAATAAAAACTACACAGAAGAATTGTGTGAAACTTCTTTCTGTTCTGTTTGTTCAACTAAAAGAGTTGAACCTTAGTTTTGATTGAGCCGTTCTGAAACACTCTTTCTGTAGAAAATGCACGTGGAGATTCGGAGCGCTAAGAGGGTAATAGTGGAAAAAGGAATGTCTCCAAATATAAACTACACAGAATCATTCTGTGAAACTTATTTCTGATCTGTGCATTCAGCTAACAGAGTTAAACCATACTTTTGATTGAGAAGATCTGAACACTCTTTCTGTAGAAAATGCAACTGGACATTTGGAGCGCTAAGAGAGTAGTAGTGGAAAAAGGAATATATTCAAATATAAACTACACAGAAGCATTCTGTGAAACTTCTTTCTGATCTGAGCATTCAGCTAACAGACTTAAACCATACTTTTGATTGAGCAGTTTTGAAACACTCTGTCTGTAGAAAATGCAACTGGACATTCGTAGCGCTAAGTGGGTAATAGTGGAAAAAAGAATATGTTCAAATATAAACTACACAGAAGCATTGTATGAAACTTCTTTCTGTTCTGTGCATTCAACTAACAGAGTTGAACCTTACTTTTGATTGAGCCTCTCTGAAACACTCTTTCTGTAGAAACTGCAATTGGACATTCTGAGCGCTAAGAGGCCTCTATTGGGAAAAAAAATATCTTCAAATAAAAACTACACAGAAGCATTGTGTGAAACTTATTTCTGATATATTCATTAAGCTAACAGAGTTAAACCATACTTTTGATTGCGCAGTTCTGAACACTCTTTCTGTAGAAAATGCAAGTGGACATTCGGAGCTCTAAGAGGGTAATAGTGGAAAAAGGAATATATTCAAATATAAACTACACAGTAGCATTCTGTGAAAATTCTTTCTGTTCTGTGCATTCAACTAACAGAGTTGAACCTTACTTTTGATTGAGCCGTTCTGAAACACTCTTTCTGTAGAAACTGCAATTGGACATGCTAAACGCTAAGAGGCCTACATTGGGAAAAAGAATATCTTCAAATAAAAACTACACAGATGCATTCTGTGAAACTTATTTCTGATCTGTAAATTCAGTTAACAGAGATAAAACATATTTTTGATTGAGCAGTTATGAAACACTCTTTTTGTAGAAAATGCAAGTGGAGATTCGGAGCGCTAAGAGGGTAATAGTGGAAAAAGGAATGTCTTCAAATATAAACTACACAGAATCATTCGGTGAAACTTTTTTCTGATCTGTGCATTCAGCTAACAGAGTTAAAACATACTTTTGATTGAGCAGATCTGAACACTCTTTCTGTAGAAAATGCCACTGGACATTTGGAGCGCTAAGAGCGTAGTAGTGGAAAAAGGAATATATTCAAATATAAACTACACAGAAGCATTCTGTGAAACTTCTTTCTGATCTGAGCATTCAGCTAACAGAGTTAAACCATACTTTTGATTGAGCAGTTTTGAAACACTCTGTCTGTAGAAAATGCAACTGGACATTCGTAGCGCTAAGTGGGTAATAGTGGAAAAAAGAACATGTTCAAATATAAACTACACAGAAGCAATGTATGAAACTCCTTTCTGTTATGTGCATTCAACTAACAGAGTTGAACCTTACTTTTGATTGAGCCGTTCTGAAACACTCTTTCTGTAGAAACTGCAATTGGACATTCTGAGCGCAAAGAGGCCTATATTGGGAAAAAGAATGTCTACAAATAAAAACTACACAGAAGAATTGTGTGAAACTTCTTTCTGTTCTGTTTGTTCAACTAAAAGAGTTGAACCATAGTTTTGATTGAGACGTTCTGAAACACTCTTTCTGTAGAAAATGCAAGTGGAGATTCGGAGCGCTAAGAGGGTAATAGTGGAAAAAGGAATGTCTCCAAATATAAACTACACAGAATCATTCTGTGAAACTTCTTTCTGATCTGTGCATTCAGCTAACAGAGTTAAACCATACTTTTGATTGAGCAGATCTGAACACTCTTTCTGTAGAAAATGCAACTGGACATTTGGAGCGCTAAGAGAGTAGTAGATTAAAAAAGGAATATATTCAAATATAAACTACACAGAAGCATTCTCTGAAACTTCTTTCTGATCTGAGCATTCAGCTAACAGAGTTAAACCATACTTTTGATTGAGCAGTTTTGAAACACTCTGTCTGTAGAAAATGCAACTGGACATTCGTAGCGCTAAGTGGGTAATAGTGGAAAAAAGAATATGTTCAAATATAAACTACACAGAAGCATTGTATGAAACTTTTCTGTTCTGTGCATTCAACTAACAGAATTGAACCTTACTTTTGATTGAGCCTTTCTGAAACACTCTTTCTGTAGAAACTGCAATTGGACATTCTGAGCGCTAAGAGGCCTATATTGGGAAAAATAATATCTTCAAATAAAAACTACACAGAAGCATTGTGTGAAACTTATTTCTGATATGCTCATTAAGCTAACAGAGTTAAACCATACTTTTGATTGCGCAGTTCTGAACACTCTTTCTGTAGAAAATGCAAGTGGACATTCGGAGCGCTAAGAGGGTAATAGTGGAAAAAGGAATATATTCAAATATAAACTACACAGTAGCATTCGGTGAAAATTCTTACTGTTCTGTGCATTCAACTAACAGAGTTGAACCTTACTTTTGATTGAGCCGTTCTGAAACACTCTTTCTGTAGAAACTGCAATTGGACATGCTAAGCGCTAAGAGGCCTACATTGGGAAAAAGAATATCTTCAAATAAAAACTACACAGATGCATTCTGTGAAACTTATTTCTGATCTGTAAATTCAGTTAACAGAGATAAAACATATTTTTGATTGAGCAGTTATGAAACACTCTTTTTATAGAAAATGCAAGTGGAGTTTCGGAGCGCTAAGTGGGTAATAGTGGAAAAATGAATGTCTTCAAATATAAACTACACAGAATCATTCGGTGAAACTTCTTTCTGATCTGTGCATTCAGCTAACAGAGTTAAACCATACCTTTGATTGAGCAGATCTGAACACTCTTTCTGTAGAAAATGCAACTGGACATTTGGAGCGCTAAGTGCGTTGTAGTGGAAAAAGGAATATATTCAAATATAAACTACACAGAAGCATTCTGTGAAACTTCTTTCTGATCTGAGCATTCAGCTAACAGAGTTAAACCATACTTTTGATTGAGCAGTTTTGAAACACTCTGTCTGTAGAAAATGCAACTGGACATTCGTAGCGCTAAGTGGGTAATAGTGGAAAAAAGAATACGTTCAAATATAAACTACACAGAAGCATTGTATGAAACTTCTTTCTGTTCTGTGCATTCAACTAACAGAGTTGAACCTTACTTTTGATTGAGCCTTTCTGAAACACTCTTTCTGTAGAAACTGCAATTGGACATTCTGAGCGCTAAGAGGCCTCTATTGGGAAAAATAATATCTTCAAATAAAAACTACACAGAAACATTGTGTGAAACTTATTTCTGATATGTTCATTAAGCTAACAGAGTTAAACCATACTTTTGATTGCGCAGTTCTGAACACTCTTTCTGTAGAAAATGCAAGTGGACATTCGGAGCGCTAAGAGGGTAATAGTGGAAAAAGGAATATATACAAATATAAACTACACAGTAGCATTCTGTGAAAATTCTTTCTGTTCTGTGCATTCAACTAACAGAGTTGAACCTTACTTTTGATTGAGCCGTTCTGAAACCCTCTTTCTGTAGAAACTGCAATTGGACATGCTAAACGCTAAGAGGCCTACATTTTGAAAAAGAATATCTTCAAATAAAAACTACACAGATGCATTCTGTGAAACTTATTTCTGATCTGTAAATTCAGTTAACAGAGATAAAACATATTTTTGATTGAGCAGTTATGAAACAGTCTTTTTGTAGAAAATGCAAGTGGAGATTCGGAGCGCTAGGAGGGTAATAGTGGAAAAAGGAATGTCTTCAAATATAAACTACACAGAATCATTCGGTGAAACTTCTTTCTGATCTGTGCATTCAGCTAACAGAGTTAAACCATACTTTTGATTGAGCAGATCTGAACACTCTTTCTGTAGAAAATGCAACTGGACATTTGGAGCGCTAAGAGCGTAGTAGTGGAAGAAGGAATATATTCAAATATAAACTACACAGAAGCATTCTGTGAAACTTCTTTCTGATCTGAGCATTCAGCTAACAGAGTTAAACCATACTTTTGATTGAGCAGTTTTGAAACACTCTGTCTGTAGAAAATGCAACTGGACATTCGTAGCGCTAAGTGGGTAATAGTAGAAAAAAGAACATGTTCAAATATAAACTACACAGAAGCAATGTATGAAACTCTTTTCTGTTCTGTGCATTCAACTAACAGAGTTGAACCTTACTTTTGATTGAGCCGTTCTGAAACACTCTTTCTGTAGAAACTGCAATTGGACATTCTGAGCGCAAAGAGGCCTATATTGGGAAAAAGAATGTCTACAAATAAAAACTACAAAGAAGAATTGTGTGAAACTTCTTTCTGTTCTGTTTGTTCAACTAAAAGAGTTGAACCTTAGTTTTGATTGAGACGTTCTGAAACACTCTTTCTGTAGAAAATGCAAGTGGAGATTCGGAGCGCTAAGAGGGTAATAGTGGAAAAAGGAATGTCTGCAAATATAAACTACACAGAATCATTCTGTGAAACTTCTTTCTGATCTGTGCATTCAGCTAACAGAGTTAAACCATACTTTTGATTGAGCAGATCTGAACACTCTTTCTGTAGAAAATGCAACTGGACATTTGGGGCGCTAAGAGAGTAGTAGTGGAAAAAGGAATATATTCAAATATAAACTACACAGAAGCATTCTGTGAAACTTCTTTCTGATCTGAGCATTCAGCTAACAGAGTTAAACCATACTTTTGATTGAGCAGTTTTGAAACACTCTGTCTGTAGAAAATGCAACTGGACATTCGTAGCGCTAAGTGGGTAATAGTGGAAAAAAGAATATGTTCAAATATAAACTACACAGAAGCATTGTATGAAACTTCTTTCTGTTCTGTGCATTCAACTAACAGAGTTGAACCTTACTTTGATTGAGCCTTTCTGAAACACTCTTTCTGGAGAAACTGCAATTGGACATTCTGAGCGCTGAGAGGCCTCTATTGGGAAAAATAATATCTTCAAATAAAAACTACCCAGAAGCATTGTGTGAAACTTATTTCTGATATGTTCATTAAGCTAACAGAGTTAAACCATACTTTTGATTGCGCAGTTCTGAACACTCTTTCTGTAGAAAATGCAAGTGGACATTCGGAGCGCTAAGAGGGTAATACTGGAAAAAGGAGTATATCCAAATATAAACTACACAGTAGCATTCTGTGAAAATTCTTTCTGTTCTGTGCATTCAACTAACAGAGTTGAACCTTACTTTTGATTGAGCCGTTCTGAAACACTCTTTCTGTAGAAACTGCAATTGGACATGCTAAGCGCTAAGAGGCCTACATTGGGAAAAGGAATACCTTCAAATAAAAACTACACAGATGCATTCTGTGAAACTTATTTCTGATCTGTAAATTCAGTTAACAGAGATAAAACATATTTTTGATTGAGCAGTTATGAAACACTCTTTTTGTAGAAAATGCAAGTGGAGATTCGGAGCGCTAAGAGGGTAATAGTGGAAAAAGGAATGTCTTCAAATAAAAACTACACAGAATCATTCGGTGAAACTTCCTTCTGATCTGTGCATTCAGCTAACAGAGTTAAACCATACTTTTGATTGAGCAGATCTGAACACTCTTTCTGTAGAAAATGCAACTGGACATTTTGAGCGCTAAGAGCGTAGTAGTGGAAAAAGGAATATATTCAAATATAAACTACACAGAATCATTCTGTGAAACTTCTTTCTGATCTGAGCATTCAGCTAACAGAGTTAAACCATACTTTTGATTGAGCAGTTTTGAAACACTCTGTCTGTAGAAAATGCAACTGGATATTCGTAGCGCTAAGTGGGTAATAGTGGAAAAAAGAATATGTTCAAATATAAACTACACAGAAGCATTGTGTGAAACTTCTTTCTGTTCTGTGCATTCAATTAACAGAGTTGAACCTTACTTTTGATTGAGCCGTTCTGAAACACTCTTTCTGTAGAAACTGCAATTGGACATTCTGAGCGCTAAGAGGCCTATATTGGGAAAAGAATGTCTACAAATAAAAACTACACAGAAGAATTGTGTGAAACTTCTTTCTGTTCTGTTTGTTCAACTAAAAGAGTTGAACCTTAGTTTTGATTGAGCCGTTCTGAAACACTCTTTCTGTAGAAAATGCACGTGGAGATTCGGAGCGCTAAGAGGGTAATAGTGGAAAAAGGAATGTCTCCAAATATAAACTACACAGAATCATTCTGTGAAACTTATTTCTGATCTGTGCATTCAGCTAACAGAGTTAAACCATACTTTTGATTGAGAAGATCTGAACACTCTTTCTGTAGAAAATGCAACTGGACATTTGGAGCGCTAAGAGAGTAGTAGTGGAAAAAGGAATATATTCAAATATAAACTACACAGAAGCATTCTGTGAAACTTCTTTCTGATCTGAGCATTCAGCTAACAGACTTAAACCATACTTTTGATTGAGCAGTTTTGAAACACTCTGTCTGTAGAAAATGCAACTGGACATTCGTAGCGCTAAGTGGGTAATAGTGGAAAAAAGAATATGTTCAAATATAAACTACACAGAAGCATTGTATGAAACTTCTTTCTGTTCTGTGCATTCAACTAACAGAGTTGAACCTTACTTTTGATTGAGCCTCTCTGAAACACTCTTTCTGTAGAAACTGCAATTGGACATTCTGAGCGCTAAGAGGCCTCTACTGGGGAAAATAATTTCTTCAAATAAAAACTACACAGAAGCATTGTGTGAAACTTATTTCTGATATATTCATTAAGCTAACAGAGTTAAACCATACTTTTGATTGCGCAGTTCTGAACACTCTTTCTGTAGAAAATGCAAGTGGAGATTCGGAGCTCTAAGAGGGTAATAGTGGAAAAAGGAATATATTCAAATATAAACTACACAGTAGCATTCTGTGAAAATTCTTTCTGTTCTGTGCATTCAACTAACAGAGTTGAACCTTACTTTTGATTGAGCCGTTCTGAAACACTCTTTCTGTAGAAACTGCAATTGGACATGCTAAACGCTAAGAGGCCTACATTGGGAAAAAGAATATCTTCAAATAAAAACTACACAGATGCATTCTGTGAAACTTATTTCTGATCTGTAAATTCAGTTAACAGAGATAAAACATATTTTTGATTGAGCAGTTATGAAACACTCTTTTTGTAGAAAATGCAAGTGGAGATTCGGAGCGCTAAGAGGGTAATAGTGGAAAAAGGAATGTCTTCAAATATAAACTACACAGAATCATTCGGTGAAACTTTTTTCTGATCTGTGCATTCAGCTAACAGAGTTAAAACATACTTTTGATTGAGCAGATCTGAACACTCTTTCTGTAGAAAATGCCACTGGACATTTGGAGCGCTAAGAGCGTAGTAGTGGAAAAAGGAATATATTCAAATATAAACTACACAGAAGCATTCTGTGAAACTTCTTTCTGATCTGAGCATTCAGCTAACAGAGTTAAACCATACTTTTGATTGAGCAGTTTTGAAACACTCTGTCTGTAGAAAATGCAACTTTACATTCGTAGCGCTAAGTGGGTAATAGTGGAAAAAAGAACATGTTCAAATATAAACTACACAGAAGCAATGTATGAAACTCCTTTCTGTTATGTGCATTCAACTAACAGAGTTGAACCTTACTTTTGATTGAGCCGTTCTGAAACACTCTTTCTGTAGAAACTGCAATTGGACATTCTGAGCGCAAAGAGGCCTATATTGGGAAAAAGAATGTCTACAAATAAAAACTACACAGAAGAATTGTGTGAAACTTCTTTCTGTTCTGTTTGTTCAACAAAAAGAGTTGAACCATAGTTTTGATTGAGACGTTCTGAAACACTCTTTCTGTAGAAAATGCAAGTGGAGATTCGGAGCGCTAAGAGGGTAATAGTGGAAAAAGGAATGTCTCCAAATATAAACTACACAGAATCATTCTGTGAAACTTCTTTCTGATCTGTGCATTCAGCTAACAGAGTTAAACCATACTTTTGATTGAGCAGATCTGAACACTCTTTCTGTAGAAAATGCAACTGGACATTTGGAGCGCTAAGAGAGTAGTAGATTAAAAAAGGAATATATTCAAATATAAACTACACAGAAGCATTCTCTGAAACTTCTTTCTGATCTGAGCATTCAGCTAACAGAGTTAAACCATACTTTTGATTGAGCAGTTTTGAAACACTCTGTCTGTAGAAAATGCAACTGGACATTCGTAGCGCTAAGTGGGTAATAGTGGAAAAAAGAATATGTTCAAATATAAACTACACAGAAGCATTGTATGAAACTTCTTTCTGTTCTGTGCATTCAACTAACAGAATTGAACCTTACTTTTGATTGAGCCTTTCTGAAACACTCTTTCTGTAGAAACTGCAATTGGACATTCTGAGCGCTAAGAGGCCTATATTGGGAAAAATAATAACTTCAAATAAAAACTACACAGAAGCATTGTGTGAAACTTATTTCTGATATGCTCATTAAGCTAACAGAGTTAAACCATACTTTTGATTGCGCAGTTCTGAACACTCTTTCTGTAGAAAATGCAAGTGGACATTCGGAGCGCTAAGAGGGTAATAGTGGAAAAAGGAATATATTCAAATATAAACTACACAGTAGCATTCGGTGAAAATTCTTACTGTTCTGTGCATTCAACTAACAGAGTTGAACCTTACTTTTGATTGAGCCGTTCTGAAACACTCTTTCTGTAGAAACTGCAATTGGACATGCTAAGCGCTAAGAGGCCTACATTGGGAAAAAGAATATCTTCAAATAAAAACTACACAGATGCATTCTGTGAAACTTATTTCTGATCTGTAAATTCAGTTAACAGAGATAAAACATATTTTTGATTGAGCAGTTATGAAACACTCTTTTTATAGAAAATGCAAGTGGAGTTTCGGAGCGCTAAGTGGGTAATAGTGGAAAAATGAATGTCTTCAAATATAAACTACACAGAATCATTCGGTGAAACTTCTTTCTGATCTGTGCATTCAGCTAACAGAGTTAAACCATACCTTTGATTGAGCAGATCTGAACACTCTTTCTGTAGAAAATGCAACTGGACATTTGGAGCGCTAAGAGCGTTGTAGTGGAAAAAGGAATATATTCAAATATAAACTACACAGAAGCATTCTGTGAAACTTCTTTCTGATCTGAGCATTCAGCTAACAGAGTTAAACCATACTTTTGATTGAGCAGTTTTGAAACACTCTGTCTGTAGAAAATGCAACTGGACATTCGTAGCGCTAAGTGGGTAATAGTGGAAAAAAGAATATGTTCAAATATAAACTACACAGAAGCATTGTATGAAACTTCTTTCTGTTCTGTGCATTCAACTAACAGAGTTGAACCTTACTTTTGATTGAGCCTTTCTGAAACACTCTTTCTGTAGAAACTGCAATTGGACATTCTGAGCGCTAAGAGGCCTCTATTGGGAAAAATAATATCTTCAAATAAAAACTACACAGAAACATTGTGTGAAACTTATTTCTGATATATTCATTAAGCTAACAGAGTTAAACCATACTTTTGATTGCGCAGTTCTGAACACTCTTTCTGTAGAAAATGCAAGTGGACATTCGGAGCGCTAAGAGGGTAATAGTGGAAAAAGGAATATATTCAAATATAAACTACACAGTAGCATTCTGTGAAAATACTTTCTGTTCTGTGCATTCAACTAACAGGGTTGAACCTTACTTTTGATTGAGCCGTTCTGAAACACTCTTTCTGTAGAAACTGCAATTGGACATGCTAAACGCTAAGAGGCCTACATTTTGAAAAAGAATATCTTCAAATAAAAACTACACAGATGCATTCTGTGAAACTTATTTCTGATCTGTAAATTCAGTTAACAGAGATAAAACATATTTTTGATTGAGCAGTTATGAAACAGTCTTTTTGTAGAAAATGCAAGTGGAGATTCGGAGCGCTAGGAGGGTAATAGTGGAAAAAGGAATGTCTTCAAATATAAACTACACAGAATCATTCGGTGAAACTTCTTTCTGATCTGTGCATTCAGCTAACAGAGTTAAACCATACTTTTGATTGAGCAGATCTGAACACTCTTTCTGTAGAAAATGCAACTGGACATTTGGAGCGCTAAGAGCGTAGTAGTGGAAGAAGGAATATATTCAAATATAAACTACACAGAAGCATTCTGTGAAACGTCTTTCTGATCTGAGCATTCAGCTAACAGAGTTAAACCATACTTTTGATTGAGCAGTTTTGAAACAATCTGTCTGTAGAAAATGCAACTGGACATTCGTAGCGCTAAGTGGGTAATAGTAGAAAAAAGAACATGTTCAAATATAAACTACACAGAAGCAATGTATGAAACTCTTTTCTGTTCTGTGCATTCAACTAACAGAGTTGAACCTTACTTTTGATTGAGCCGTTCTGAAACACTCTTTCTGTAGAAACTGCAATTGGACATTCTGAGCGCAAAGAGGCCTATATTGGGAAAAAGAATGTCTACAAATAAAAACTACAAAGAAGAATTGTGTGAAACTTCTTTCTGTTCTGTTTGTTCAACTAAAAGAGTTGAACCTTAGTTTTGATTGAGACGTTCTGAAACACTCTTTCTGTAGAAAATGCAAGTGGAGATTCGGAGCGCTAAGAGGGTAATAGTGGAAAAAGGAATGTCTGCAAATATAAACTACACAGAATCATTCTGTGAAACTTCTTTCTGATCTGTGCATTCAGCTAACAGAGTTAAACCATACTTTTGATTGAGCAGATCTGAACACTCTTTCTGTAGAAAATGCAACTGGACATTTGGGGCGCTAAGAGAGTAGTAGTGGAAAAAGGAATATATTCAAATATAAACTACACAGAAGCATTCTGTGAAACTTCTTTCTGATCTGAGCATTCAGCTAACAGAGTTAAACCATACTTTTGATTGAGCAGTTTTGAAACACTCTGTCTGTAGAAAATGCAACTGGACATTCGTAGCGCTAAGTGGGTAATAGTGGAAAAAAGAATATGTTCAAATATAAACTACACAGAAGCATTGTATGAAACTTCTTTCTGTTCTGTGCATTCAACTAACAGAGTTGAACCTTACTTTGATTGAGCCTTTCTGAAACACTCTTTCTGGAGAAACTGCAATTGGACATTCTGAGCGCTGAGAGGCCTCTATTGGGAAAAATAATATCTTCAAATAAAAACTACCCAGAAGCATTGTGTGAAACTTATTTCTGATATGTTCATTAAGCTAACAGAGTTAAACCATACTTTTGATTGCGCAGTTCTGAACACTCTTTCTGTAGAAAATGCAAGTGGACATTCGGAGCGCTAAGAGGGTAATACTGGAAAAAGGAGTATATCCAAATATAAACTACACAGTAGCATTCTGTGAAAATTCTTTCTGTTCTGTGCATTCAACTAACAGAGTTGAACCTTACTTTTGATTGAGCCGTTCTGAAACACTCTTTCTGTAGAAACTGCAATTGGACATGCTAAGCGCTAAGAGGCCTACATTGGGAAAAGGAATACCTTCAAATAAAAACTACACAGATGCATTCTGTGAAACTTATTTCTGATCTGTAAATTCAGTTAACAGAGATAAAACATATTTTTGATTGAGCAGTTATGAAACACTCTTTTTGTAGAAAATGCAAGTGGAGATTCGGAGCGCTAAGAGGGTAATAGTGGAAAAAGGAATGTCTTCAAATAAAAACTACACAGAATCATTCGGTGAAACTTCCTTCTTATCTGTGCATTCAGCTAACAGAGTTAAACCATACTTTTGATTGAGCAGATCTGAACACTCTTTCTGTAGAAAATGCAACTGGACATTTTGAGCGCTAAGAGCGTAGTAGTGGAAAAAGGAATATATTCAAATATAAACTACACAGAATCATTCTGTGAAACTTCTTTCTGATCTGAGCATTCAGCTAACAGAGTTAAACCATACTTTTGATTGAGCAGTTTTGAAACACTCTGTCTGTAGAAAATGCAACTGGATATTCGTAGCGCTAAGTGGGTAATAGTGGAAAAAAGAATATGTTCAAATATAAACTACACAGAAGCATTGTGTGAAACTTCTTTCTGTTCTGTGCATTCAATTAACAGAGTTGAACCTTACTTTTGATTGAGCCGTTCTGAAACACTCTTTCTGTAGAAACTGCAATTGGACATTCTGAGCGCTAAGAGGCCTATATTGGGAAAAGAATGTCTACAAATAAAAACTACACAGAAGAATTGTGTGAAACTTCTTTCTGTTCTGTTTGTTCAACTAAAAGAGTTGAACCTTAGTTTTGATTGAGCCGTTCTGAAACACTCTTTCTGTAGAAAATGCACGTGGAGATTCGGAGCGCTAAGAGGGTAATAGTGGAAAAAGGAATGTCTCCAAATATAAACTACACAGAATCATTCTGTGAAACTTATTTCTGATCTGTGCATTCAGCTAACAGAGTTAAACCATACTTTTGATTGAGAAGATCTGAACACTCTTTCTGTAGAAAATGCAACTGGACATTTGGAGCGCTAAGAGAGTAGTAGTGGAAAAAGGAATATATTCAAATATAAACTACACAGAAGCATTCTGTGAAACTTCTTTCTGATCTGAGCATTCAGCTAACAGACTTAAACCATACTTTTGATTGAGCAGTTTTGAAACACTCTGTCTGTAGAAAATGCAACTGGACATTCGTAGCGCTAAGTGGGTAATAGTGGAAAAAAGAATATGTTCAAATATAAACTACACAGAAGCATTGTATGAAACTTCTTTCTGTTCTGTGCATTCAACTAACAGAGTTGAACCTTACTTTTGATTGAGCCTCTCTGAAACACTCTTTCTGTAGAAACTGCAATTGGACATTCTGAGCGCTAAGAGGCCTCTACTGGGGAAAATAATTTCTTCAAATAAAAACTACACAGAAGCATTGTGTGAAACTTATTTCTGATATATTCATTAAGCTAACAGAGTTAAACCATACTTTTGATTGCGCAGTTCTGAACACTCTTTCTGTAGAAAATGCAAGTGGAGATTCGGAGCTCTAAGAGGGTAATAGTGGAAAAAGGAATATATTCAAATATAAACTACACAGTAGCATTCTGTGAAAATTCTTTCTGTTCTGTGCATTCAACTAACAGAGTTGAACCTTACTTTTGATTGAGCCGTTCTGAAACACTCTTTCTGTAGAAACTGCAATTGGACATGCTAAACGCTAAGAGGCCTACATTGGGAAAAAGAATATCTTCAAATAAAAACTACACAGATGCATTCTGTGAAACTTATTTCTGATCTGTAAATTCAGTTAACAGAGATAAAACATATTTTTGATTGAGCAGTTATGAAACACTCTTTTTGTAGAAAATGCAAGTGGAGATTCGGAGCGCTAAGAGGGTAATAGTGGAAAAAGGAATGTCTTCAAATATAAACTACACAGAATCATTCGGTGAAACTTTTTTCTGATCTGTGCATTCAGCTAACAGAGTTAAAACATACTTTTGATTGAGCAGATCTGAACACTCTTTCTGTAGAAAATGCCACTGGACATTTGGAGCGCTAAGAGCGTAGTAGTGGAAAAAGGAATATATTCAAATATAAACTACACAGAAGCATTCTGTGAAACTTCTTTCTGATCTGAGCATTCAGCTAACAGAGTTAAACCATACTTTTGATTGAGCAGTTTTGAAACACTCTGTCTGTAGAAAATGCAACTTTACATTCGTAGCGCTAAGTGGGTAATAGTGGAAAAAAGAACATGTTCAAATATAAACTACACAGAAGCAATGTATGAAACTCCTTTCTGTTATGTGCATTCAACTAACAGAGTTGAACCTTACTTTTGATTGAGCCGTTCTGAAACACTCTTTCTGTAGAAACTGCAATTGGACATTCTGAGCGCAAAGAGGCCTATATTGGGAAAAAGAATGTCTACAAATAAAAACTACACAGAAGAATTGTGTGAAACTTCTTTCTGTTCTGTTTGTTCAACAAAAAGAGTTGAACCATAGTTTTGATTGAGACGTTCTGAAACACTCTTTCTGTAGAAAATGCAAGTGGAGATTCGGAGCGCTAAGAGGGTAATAGTGGAAAAAGGAATGTCTCCAAATATAAACTACACAGAATCATTCTGTGAAACTTCTTTCTGATCTGTGCATTCAGCTAACAAAGTTAAACCATACTTTTGATTGAGCAGATCTGAACACTCTTTCTGTAGAAAATGCAACTGGACATTTGGAGCGCTAAGAGAGTAGTAGATTAAAAAAGGAATATATTCAAATATAAACTACACAGAAGCATTCTCTGAAACTTCTTTCTGATCTGAGCATTCAGCTAACAGAGTTAAACCATACTTTTGATTGAGCAGTTTTGAAACACTCTGTCTGTAGAAAATGCAACTGGACATTCGTAGCGCTAAGTGGGTAATAGTGGAAAAAAGAATATGTTCAAATATAAACTACACAGAAGCATTGTATGAAACTTCTTTCTGTTCTGTGCATTCAACTAACAGAATTGAACCTTACTTTTGATTGAGCCTTTCTGAAACACTCTTTCTGTAGAAACTGCAATTGGACATTCTGAGCGCTAAGAGGCCTATATTGGGAAAAATAATAACTTCAAATAAAAACTACACAGAAGCATTGTGTGAAACTTATTTCTGATATGCTCATTAAGCTAACAGAGTTAAACCATACTTTTGATTGCGCAGTTCTGAACACTCTTTCTGTAGAAAATGCAAGTGGACATTCGGAGCGCTAAGAGGGTAATAGTGGAAAAAGGAATATATTCAAATATAAACTACACAGTAGCATTCGGTGAAAATTCTTACTGTTCTGTGCATTCAACTAACAGAGTTGAACCTTACTTTTGATTGAGCCGTTCTGAAACACTCTTTCTGTAGAAACTGCAATTGGACATGCTAAGCGCTAAGAGGCCTACATTGGGAAAAAGAATATCTTCAAATAAAAACTACACAGATGCATTCTGTGAAACTTATTTCTGATCTGTAAATTCAGTTAACAGAGATAAAACATATTTTTGATTGAGCAGTTATGAAACACTCTTTTTATAGAAAATGCAAGTGGAGTTTCGGAGCGCTAAGTGGGTAATAGTGGAAAAATGAATGTCTTCAAATATAAACTACACAGAATCATTCGGTGAAACTTCTTTCTGATCTGTGCATTCAGCTAACAGAGTTAAACCATACCTTTGATTGAGCAGATCTGAACACTCTTTCTGTAGAAAATGCAACTGGACATTTGGAGCGCTAAGAGCGTTGTAGTGGAAAAAGGAATATATTCAAATATAAACTACACAGAAGCATTCTGTGAAACTTCTTTCTGATCTGAGCATTCAGCTAACAGAGTTAAACCATACTTTTGATTGAGCAGTTTTGAAACACTCTGTCTGTAGAAAATGCAACTGGACATTCGTAGCGCTAAGTGGGTAATAGTGGAAAAAAGAATATGTTCAAATATAAACTACACAGAAGCATTGTATGAAACTTCTTTCTGTTCTGTGCATTCAACTAACAGAGTTGAACCTTACTTTTGATTGAGCCTTTCTGAAACACTCTTTCTGTAGAAACTGCAATTGGACATTCTGAGCGCTAAGAGGCCTCTATTGGGAAAAATAATATCTTCAAATAAAAACTACACAGAAACATTGTGTGAAACTTATTTCTGATATATTCATTAAGCTAACAGAGTTAAACCATACTTTTGATTGCGCAGTTCTGAACACTCTTTCTGTAGAAAATGCAAGTGGACATTCGGAGCGCTAAGAGGGTAATAGTGGAAAAAGGAATATATTCAAATATAAACTACACAGTAGCATTCTGTGAAAATTCTTTCTGTTCTGTGCATTCAACTAACAGGGTTGAACCTTACTTTTGATTGAGCCGTTCTGAAACACTCTTTCTGTAGAAACTGCAATTGGACATGCTAAACGCTAAGAGGCCTACATTTTGAAAAAGAATATCTTCAAATAAAAACTACACAGATGCATTCTGTGAAACTTATTTCTGATCTGTAAATTCAGTTAACAGAGATAAAACATATTTTTGATTGAGCAGTTATGAAACAGTCTTTTTGTAGAAAATGCAAGTGGAGATTCGGAGCGCTAGGAGGGTAATAGTGGAAAAAGGAATGTCTTCAAATATAAACTACACAGAATCATTCGGTGAAACTTCTTTCTGATCTGTGCATTCAGCTAACAGAGTTAAACCATACTTTTGATTGAGCAGATCTGAACACTCTTTCTGTAGAAAATGCAACTGGACATTTGGAGCGCTAAGAGCGTAGTAGTGGAAGAAGGAATATATTCAAATATAAACTACACAGAAGCATTCTGTGAAACGTCTTTCTGATCTGAGCATTCAGCTAACAGAGTTAAACCATACTTTTGATTGAGCAGTTTTGAAACAATCTGTCTGTAGAAAATGCAACTGGACATTCGTAGCGCTAAGTGGGTAATAGTAGAAAAAAGAACATGTTCAAATATAAACTACACAGAAGCAATGTATGAAACTCTTTTCTGTTCTGTGCATTCAACTAACAGAGTTGAACCTTACTTTTGATTGAGCCGTTCTGAAACACTCTTTCTGTAGAAACTGCAATTGGACATTCTGAGCGCAAAGAGGCCTATATTGGGAAAAAGAATGTCTACAAATAAAAACTACAAAGAAGAATTGTGTGAAACTTCTTTCTGTTCTGTTTGTTCAACTAAAAGAGTTGAACCTTAGTTTTGATTGAGACGTTCTGAAACACTCTTTCTGTAGAAAATGCAAGTGGAGATTCGGAGCGCTAAGAGGGTAATAGTGGAAAAAGGAATGTCTGCAAATATAAACTACACAGAATCATTCTGTGAAACTTCTTTCTGATCTGTGCATTCAGCTAACAGAGTTAAACCATACTTTTGATTGAGCAGATCTGAACACTCTTTCTGTAGAAAATGCAACTGGACATTTGGGGCGCTAAGAGAGTAGTAGTGGAAAAAGGAATATATTCAAATATAAACTACACAGAAGCATTCTGTGAAACTTCTTTCTGATCTGAGCATTCAGCTAACAGAGTTAAACCATACTTTTGATTGAGCAGTTTTGAAACACTCTGTCTGTAGAAAATGCAACTGGACATTCGTAGCGCTAAGTGGGTAATAGTGGAAAAAAGAATATGTTCAAATATAAACTACACAGAAGCATTGTATGAAACTTCTTTCTGTTCTGTGCATTCAACTAACAGAGTTGAACCTTACTTTTGATTGAGCCTTTCTGAAACACTCTTTCTGTAGAAACTGCAATTGGACATTCTGAGCGCTAAGAGGCATCTATTGGGAAAAATAATATCTTCAAATAAAAACTACACAGAAGCATTGTGTGAAACTTATTTCTGATATGTTCATTAAGCTAACAGAGTTAAACCATACTTTTGATTGCGCAGTTCTGAACACTCTTTCTGTAAAAAATGCAAGTGGACATTCGGAGCGCTAAGAGGGTAATAGTGGAAAAAGGAATATATTCAAATATAAACTACACAGTAGCATTCTGTGAAAATTCTTTCTGTTCTGTGCATTCAACTAACAGAGTTGAACCTTACTTTTGATTGAGCCGTTCTGAAACACTCTTTCTGTAGAAACTGCAATTGGACATGCTAAACGCTAAGAGGCCTACATTGGGAAAAAGAATATCTTCAAATAAAAACTACACAGATGCATTCTGTGAAACTTATTTCTGATCTGTAAATTCAGTTAACAGAGATAAAACATATTTTTGATTGAGCAGTTATGAAACACTCTTTTTGTAGAAAATGCAAGTGGAGATTCGGAGCGCTAAGAGGGTAATAGTGGAAAAAGGAATGTCTTCAAATATAAACTACACAGAATCATTCGGTGAAACTTTTTTCTGATCTGTGCATTCAGCTAACAGAGTTAAAACATACTTTTGATTGAGCAGATCTGAACACTCTTTCTGTAGAAAATGCCACTGGACATTTGGAGCGCTAAGAGCGTAGTAGTGGAAAAAGGAATATATTCAAATATAAACTACACAGAAGCATTCTGTGAAACTTCTTTCTGATCTGAGCATTCAGCTAACAGAGTTAAACCATACTTTTGATTGAGCAGTTTTGAAACACTCTGTCTGTAGAAAATGCAACTTTACATTCGTAGCGCTAAGTGGGTAATAGTGGAAAAAAGAACATGTTCAAATATAAACTACACAGAAGCAATGTATGAAACTCCTTTCTGTTATGTGCATTCAACTAACAGAGTTGAACCTTACTTTTGATTGAGCCGTTCTGAAACACTCTTTCTGTAGAAACTGCAATTGGACATTCTGAGCGCAAAGAGGCCTATATTGGGAAAAAGAATGTCTACAAATAAAAACTACACAGAAGAATTGTGTGAAACTTCTTTCTGTTCTGTTTGTTCAACAAAAAGAGTTGAACCATAGTTTTGATTGAGACGTTCTGAAACACTCTTTCTGTAGAAAATGCAAGTGGAGATTCGGAGCGCTAAGAGGGTAATAGTGGAAAAAGGAATGTCTCCAAATATAAACTACACAGAATCATTCTGTGAAACTTCTTTCTGATCTGTGCATTCAGCTAACAGAGTTAAACCATACTTTTGATTGAGCAGATCTGAACACTCTTTCTGTAGAAAATGCAACTGGACATTTGGAGCGCTAAGAGAGTAGTAGATTAAAAAAGGAATATATTCAAATATAAACTACACAGAAGCATTCTCTGAAACTTCTTTCTGATCTGAGCATTCAGCTAACAGAGTTAAACCATACTTTTGATTGAGCAGTTTTGAAACACTCTGTCTGTAGAAAATGCAACTGGACATTCGTAGCGCTAAGTGGGTAATAGTGGAAAAAAGAATATGTTCAAATATAAACTACACAGAAGCATTGTATGAAACTTCTTTCTGTTCTGTGCATTCAACTAACAGAATTGAACCTTACTTTTGATTGAGCCTTTCTGAAACACTCTTTCTGTAGAAACTGCAATTGGACATTCTGAGCGCTAAGAGGCCTATATTGGGAAAAATAATAACTTCAAATAAAAACTACACAGAAGCATTGTGTGAAACTTATTTCTGATATGCTCATTAAGCTAACAGAGTTAAACCATACTTTTGATTGCGCAGTTCTGAACACTCTTTCTGTAGAAAATGCAAGTGGACATTCGGAGCGCTAAGAGGGTAATAGTGGAAAAAGGAATATATTCAAATATAAACTACACAGTAGCATTCGGTGAAAATTCTTACTGTTCTGTGCATTCAACTAACAGAGTTGAACCTTACTTTTGATTGAGCCGTTCTGAAACACTCTTTCTGTAGAAACTGCAATTGGACATGCTAAGCGCTAAGAGGCCTACATTGGGAAAAAGAATATCTTCAAATAAAAACTACACAGATGCATTCTGTGAAACTTATTTCTGATCTGTAAATTCAGTTAACAGAGATAAAACATATTTTTGATTGAGCAGTTATGAAACACTCTTTTTATAGAAAATGCAAGTGGAGTTTCGGAGCGCTAAGTGGGTAATAGTGGAAAAATGAATGTCTTCAAATATAAACTACACAGAATCATTCGGTGAAACTTCTTTCTGATCTGTGCATTCAGCTAACAGAGTTAAACCATACCTTTGATTGAGCAGATCTGAACACTCTTTCTGTAGAAAATGCAACTGGACATTTGGAGCGCTAAGAGCGTTGTAGTGGAAAAAGGAATATATTCAAATATAAACTACACAGAAGCATTCTGTGAAACTTCTTTCTGATCTGAGCATTCAGCTAACAGAGTTAAACCATACTTTTGATTGAGCAGTTTTGAAACACTCTGTCTGTAGAAAATGCAACTGGACATTCGTAGCGCTAAGTGGGTAATAGTGGAAAAAAGAATATGTTCAAATATAAACTACACAGAAGCATTGTATGAAACTTCTTTCTGTTCTGTGCATTCAACTAACAGAGTTGAACCTTACTTTTGATTGAGCCTTTCTGAAACACTCTTTCTGTAGAAACTGCAATTGGACATTCTGAGCGCTAAGAGGCCTCTATTGGGAAAAATAATATCTTCAAATAAAAACTACACAGAAACATTGTGTGAAACTTATTTCTGATATATTCATTAAGCTAACAGAGTTAAACCATACTTTTGATTGCGCAGTTCTGAACACTCTTTCTGTAGAAAATGCAAGTGGACATTCGGAGCGCTAAGAGGGTAATAGTGGAAAAAGGAATATATTCAAATATAAACTACACAGTAGCATTCTGTGAAAATTCTTTCTGTTCTGTGCATTCAACTAACAGGGTTGAACCTTACTTTTGATTGAGCCGTTCTGAAACACTCTTTCTGTAGAAACTGCAATTGGACATGCTAAACGCTAAGAGGCCTACATTTTGAAAAAGAATATCTTCAAATAAAAACTACACAGATGCATTCTGTGAAACTTATTTCTGATCTGTAAATTCAGTTAACAGAGATAAAACATATTTTTGATTGAGCAGTTATGAAACAGTCTTTTTGTAGAAAATGCAAGTGGAGATTCGGAGCGCTAGGAGGGTAATAGTGGAAAAAGGAATGTCTTCAAATATAAACTACACAGAATCATTCGGTGAAACTTCTTTCTGATCTGTGCATTCAGCTAACAGCGTTAAACCATACTTTTGATTGAGCAGATCTGAACACTCTTTCTGTAGAAAATGCAACTGGACATTTGGAGCGCTAAGAGCGTAGTAGTGGAAGAAGGAATATATTCAAATATAAACTACACAGAAGCATTCTGTGAAACGTCTTTCTGATCTGAGCATTCAGCTAACAGAGTTAAACCATACTTTTGATTGAGCAGTTTTGAAACAATCTGTCTGTAGAAAATGCAACTGGACATTCGTAGCGCTAAGTGGGTAATAGTAGAAAAAAGAACATGTTCAAATATAAACTACACAGAAGCAATGTATGAAACTCTTTTCTGTTCTGTGCATTCAACTAACAGAGTTGAACCTTACTTTTGATTGAGCCGTTCTGAAACACTCTTTCTGTAGAAACTGCAATTGGACATTCTGAGCGCAAAGAGGCCTATATTGGGAAAAAGAATGTCTACAAATAAAAACTACAAAGAAGAATTGTGTGAAACTTCTTTCTGTTCTGTTTGTTCAACTAAAAGAGTTGAACCTTAGTTTTGATTGAGACGTTCTGAAACACTCTTTCTGTAGAAAATGCAAGTGGAGATTCGGAGCGCTAAGAGGGTAATAGTGGAAAAAGGAATGTCTGCAAATATAAACTACACAGAATCATTCTGTGAAACTTCTTTCTGATCTGTGCATTCAGCTAACAGAGTTAAACCATACTTTTGATTGAGCAGATCTGAACACTCTTTCTGTAGAAAATGCAACTGGACATTTGGGGCGCTAAGAGAGTAGTAGTGGAAAAAGGAATATATTCAAATATAAACTACACAGAAGCATTCTGTGAAACTTCTTTCTGATCTGAGCATTCAGCTAACAGAGTTAAACCATACTTTTGATTGAGCAGTTTTGAAACACTCTGTCTGTAGAAAATGCAACTGGACATTCGTAGCGCTAAGTGGGTAATAGTGGAAAAAAGAATATGTTCAAATATAAACTACACAGAAGCATTGTATGAAACTTCTTTCTGTTCTGTGCATTCAACTAACAGAGTTGAACCTTACTTTTGATTGAGCCTTTCTGAAACACTCTTTCTGTAGAAACTGCAATTGGACATTCTGAGCGCTAAGAGGCATCTATTGGGAAAAATAATATCTTCAAATAAAAACTACACAGAAGCATTGTGTGAAACTTATTTCTGATATGTTCATTAAGCTAACAGAGTTAAACCATACTTTTGATTGCGCAGTTCTGAACACTCTTTCTGTAAAAAATGCAAGTGGACATTCGGAGCGCTAAGAGGGTAATAGTGGAAAAAGGAATATATTCAAATATAAACTACACAGTAGCATTCTGTGAAAATTCTTTCTGTTCTGTGCATTCAACTAACAGAGTTGAACCTTACTTTTGATTGAGCCGTTCTGAAACACTCTTTCTGTAGAAACTGCAATTGGACATGCTAAACGCTAAGAGGCCTACATTGGGAAAAAGAATATCTTCAAATAAAAACTACACAGATGCATTCTGTGAAACTTATTTCTGATCTGTAAATTCAGTTAACAGAGATAAAACATATTTTTGATTGAGCAGTTATGAAACACTCTTTTTGTAGAAAATGCAAGTGGAGATTCGGAGCGCTAAGAGGGTAATAGTGGAAAAAGGAATGTCTTCAAATATAAACTACACAGAATCATTCGGTGAAACTTCTTTCTGATCTGTGCATTCAGCTAACAGAGTTAAACCATACTTTTGATTGAGCAGATCTGAACACTCTTTCTGTAGAAAATGCAACTGGACATTTGGAGCGCTAAGAGCGTAGTAGTGGAAAAAGGAATACATTCAAATATAAACTACACAGAAGCATTCTGTGAAACTTCTTTCTGATCTGCGCATTCAGCTAACAGAGTTAAACCATACTTTTGATTGAGCAGTTTTGAAACACTCTGTCTGTAGAAAATGCAACTGGACATTCGTAGCGCTAAGTGGGTAATAGTGGAAAAAAGAAAATGTTCAAATATAAACTACACAGAAGCAATGTATGAAACTCCTTTCTGTTCTGTGCATTCAACTATCAGATTTGAACCTTACTTTTGATTGAGCCGTTCTGAAACCCTCTTTCTGTAGAAACTGCAATTGGACATTCTGAGCGCAAAGAGGCCTATATTGGGAAAAAGAATGTCTACAAATAAAAACTACATAGAAGAATTGTGTGAAACTTCTTTCTGTTCTGTTTGTTCAACTAAAAGAGTTGAACCATAGTTTTGATTGAGACGTTCTGAAACACTCTTTCTGTAGAAAATGCAAGTGGAGATTCGGAGCGCTAAGAGGGTAATAGTGGAAAAAGGAATGTCTCCAAATATAAACTACACAGAATCATTCTGTGAAACTTCTTTCTGATCTGTGCTTTCAGCTAACAGAGTTAAACCATACTTTTGATTGAGCAGATCTGAACACTCTTTCTGTAGAAAATGCAACTGGACATTTGGAGCGCTAAGAGAGTAGTAGATTAAAAAAGGAATATATTCAAATATAAACTACACAGAAGCATTCTGTGAAACTTCTTTCTGATCTGAGCATTCAGCTAACAGAGTTAAACAATACTTTTGATTGAGCAGTTTTGAAACACTCTGTCTGTAGAAAATGCAACTCGACATTCGTAGCGCTAAGTGGGTAATAGTGGAAAAAAGAATATGTTCAAATATAAACTACACAGAAGCATTGTATGAAACTTCTTTCTGTTCTGTGCATTCAACTAACAGAATTGAACCTTACTTTTGATTGAGCCTTTCTGAAACACTCTTTCTGTAGAAACTGCAATTGGACATTCTGAGCGCTAAGAGGCCTATATTGGGAAAAATAATATCTTCAAATAAAAACTACACAGAAGCATTGTGTGAAACTTATTTCTGATATGCTCATTAAGCTAACAGAGTTAAACCATACTTTTGATTGCGCAGTTCTGAACACTCTTTCTGTAGAAAATGCAAGTGGACATTCGGAGCGCTAAGAGGGTAATAGTGGAAAAAGGAATATATTCAAATATAAACTACACAGTAGCATTCTGTGAAAATTCTTTCTGTTCTGTGCATTCAACTAACAGAGTTGAACCTTACTTTTGATTGAGCCGTTCTGAAACACTCTTTCTGTGGAAACTGCAATTTGACATGCTAAACGCTAAGAGGCCTACATTGGGAAAAAGAATATCTTCAAATAAAAACTACACAGATGCATTCTGTGAAACTTATTTATGATCTGTAAATTCAGTTAACAGAGATAAAACATATTTTTGATTGAGCAGTTATGAAACACTCTTTTTGTAGAAAATGCAAGTGGAGATTCGGAGCGCTAAGAGGGTAATAGTGGAAAAAGGAATGTCTTCAAATATAAACTACACAGAATCATTCGGTGAAACTTTTTTCTGATCTGTGCATTCAGCTAACAGAGTTAAACCATACTTTTGATTGAGCAGATCTGAACACTCTTTCTGTAGAAAATGCAACTGGACATTTGGAGCGCTAAGAGCGTAGTAGTGGAAAAAGTAATATATTCAAATATAAACTACACAGAAGCATTCTGTGAAACTTCTTTCTGATCTGCGCATTCAGCTAACAGAGTTAAACCATACTTTTGATTGAGCAGTTTTGAAACACTCTGTCTGTAGAAAATGCAACTGGACATTCGTAGCGCTAAGTGGGTAATAGTGGAAAAAAGAATATGTTCAAATAAAAACTACACAGAAGCAATGTATGAAACTCCTTTCTGTTCTGTGCATTCAACTATCAGATTTGAACCTTACTTTTGATTGAGCCGTTCTGAAACCCTCTTTCTGTAGAAACTGCAATTGGACATTCTGAGCGCAAAGAGGCCTATATTGGGAAAAAGAATGTCTACAAATAAAAACTACATAGAAGAATTGTGTGAAACTTCTTTCTGTTCTGTTTGTTCAACTAAAAGAGTTGAACCATAGTTTTGATTGAGACGTTCTGAAACACTCTTTCTGTAGAAAATGCAAGTGGAGATTCGGAGCGCTAAGAGGGTAATAGTGGAAAAAGGAATGTCTCCAAATATAAACTACACAGAATCATTCTGTGAAACTTCTTTCTGATCTGTGCTTTCAGCTAACAGATTTAAACCAAACTTTTGATTGAGCAGATCTGAACACTCTTTCTGTAGAAAATGCAACTGGACATTTGGAGCGCTAAGAGAGTAGTAGATTAAAAAAGGAATATATTCAAATATAAACTACACAGAAGCATTCTGTGAAACTTCTTTCTGATCTGAGCATTCAGCTAACAGAGTTAAACAATACTTTTGATTGAGCAGTTTTGAAACACTCTGTCTGTAGAAAATGCAACTCGACATTCGTAGCGCTAAGTGGGTAATAGTGGAAAAAAGAATATGTTCAAATATAAACTACACAGAAGCATTGTATGAAACTTCTTTCTGTTCTGTGCATTCAACTAACAGAATTGAACCTTACTTTTGATTGAGCCTTTCTGAAACACTCTTTCTGTAGAAACTGCAATTGGACATTCTGAGCGCTAAGAGGCCTATATTGGGAAAAATAATATCTTCAAATAAAAACTACACAGAAGCATTGTGTGAAACTTATTTCTGATATGCTCATTAAGCTAACAGAGTTAAACCATACTTTTAATTGCGCAGTTCTGAACACTCTTTCTGTAGAAAATGCAAGTGGACATTCGGAGCGCTAAGAGGGTAATAGTGGAAAAAGGAATATAATCAAATATAAACTACACAGTAGCATTCTGTGAAAATCCTTTCTGTTCTGTGCATTCAACTAACAGAGTTGAACCTTACTTTTGATTGAGCCGTTCTGAAACACTCTTTCTGTAGAAACTGCAATTGGACATGCTAAGCGCTAAGAGGCCTACATTGGGAAAAAGAATATCTTCAAATAAAAACTACACAGATGCATTCTGTGAAACTTATTTATGATCTGTAAATTCAGTTAACAGAGATAAAACATATTTTTGATTGAGCAGTTATGAAACACACTTTTTGTAGAAAATGCAAGTGGAGATTCGGAGCGCTAAGAGGGTAATAGTGGAAAAAGGAATGTCTTGAACTGTAAACTACACAGAATCATTCGGTGAAACTTCTTTCTGATCTGTGCATTCAGCTAACAGAGATAAACCATACTTTTGATTGAGCAGATCTGAACACTCTTTCTGTAGAAAATGCAATTGGACATTTGGAGCGCTAAGAGCGTAGTAGTGGAAAAAGGAATATATTCAAATATAAACTACACAGAAGCATTCTGTGAAACTTCTTTCTGATCTGAGCATTCAGCTAACAGAGTTAAACCATACTTTTGATTGAGCAGTTTTGAAACACTCTGTCTGTAGGAAATGCAACTGGACATTCGTAGCGCTAAGTGGGTAATAGTGGAAAAAAGAATATGTTCAAATATAAACTACACAGAAGCATTGTATGAAACTTCTTTCTGTTCTGTGCATTCAACTAACAGAGTTGAACCTTACTTTTGATTGAGCCGTTCTGAAACACTCTTTCTGTAGAAACTGCAATTGGACATGCTAAACGCTAAGAGGCCTACATTGGGAAAAAGAATATCTTCAAATAAAAACTACACAGATGCATTCTGTGAAACTTATTTCTGATCTGTAAATTCAGTTAACAGAGATAAAACATATTTTTGATTGAGCAGTTATGTAACACTCTTTTTGTAGAAAATGCAAGTGGAGATTCGGAGCGCTAAGAGGGTAATAGTGGAAAAAGGAATGTCTTCAAATATAAACTACACAGAATCATTCGGTGAATCTTCTTTCTGATCTGTGCATTCAGCTAACAGATTTAATCCATACTTTTGATTGAGCAGATCTGAACACTCTTTCTGTAGAAAATGCAACTGGACATTTGGAGCGCTAAGAGCGTAGTAGTGGAAAAAGGAATATATTCAAATATAAACTACACAGAAGCATTCTGTGATACTTCTTTCTGATCTGAGCATTCAGCTAACAGAGTTAAACCATACTTTTGATTGAGCAGTTTTGAAACACTCTGTCTGTAGTAAATGCAACTGGACATTCGTAGCGCTAAGTGGGTAATAGTGGAAAAAAGAATATGTTCAAATATAAACTACACAGAAGCATTGTATGAAACTTCTTTCTGTTCTGTGCATTCAACTAACAGAGTTGAACCTTACTTTTCATTGAGCCGTTCTGAAACACTCTTTCTGTAGAAACTGCAATTGGACATTCTGAGCGCTAAGAGGCCTATATTGGGAAAAAGAATGTCTACAAATAAAAACTACACAGAAGAATTGTGTGAAACTTCTTTCTGTTCTGTTTGTTCAACTAAAAGAGTTGAACCTTAGTTTTGATTGAGCCGTTCTGAAACACTCTTTCTGTAGAAAATGCAAGTGGAGATTCGGAGCGCTAAGAGGGTAATAGTGGAAAAAGGAATGTCTCCAAATATAAACTACACAGAATCATTCTGTGAAACATCTTTCTGATCTGTGCATTCAGCTAACAGAGTTAAACCATACTTTTGATTGAGCAGATCTGAACACTCTTTCTGTAGAAAATGCAACTGGACATTTGGAGCGCTAAGAGAGTAGTAGTGGAAAAAGGAATATATTCAAATATAAACTACACAGAAGCATTCTGTGAAACTTCTTTCTGATCTGACCATTCAGCTAACAGAGTTAAACCCTACTTTTGATTGAGCAGTTGTGAAACACTCTGTCTGTAGAAAATGCAACTGGACATTCGTAGCGCTAAGTGGGTAATAGTGGAAAAAAGAATATGTTCTAATATAAACTACACAGAAGCATTGTATGAAACTTCTTTCTTTTCTGTGCATTCAACTAACAGAGTTGAACCTTACTTTTGATTGAGCCGTTCTGAAACACTCTTTCTGTAGAAACTGCAATTGGACATTCTGAGCGCTAAGAGGCCTATATTGGGAAAAAGAATGTCTACAAATAAAAACTACACAGAAGAATTGTGTGAAACTTCTTTCTGTTCTGTTTGTTCAACTAAAAGAGTTGAACCTTAGTTTTGATTGAGCCGTTCTGAAACACTCTTTCTGTAGAAAATGCACGTGGAGATTCGGAGCGCTAAGAGGGTAATAGTGGAAAAAGGAATGTCTCCAAATATAAACTACACAGAATCATTCTGTGAAACTTCATTCTGATCTGTGCATTCAGCTAACAGAGTTAAACCATTCTTTTGATTGAGCAGATCTGAACACTCTTTCCGTAGAAAATGCAACTGGACATTTGGGGCGCAAAGAGAGTAGTAGTGGAAAAAGGAATATATTCAAATATAAACTACACAGAAGCATTCTGTGAAACTTCTTTCTGATCTGAGCATTCAGCTAACAGAGTTAAACCATACTTTTGATTGAGCAGTTTTGAAACACTCTGTCTGTAGAAAATGCAACTGGACATTCGTAGCGCTAAGTGGGTAATAGTGGAAAAAAGAATATGTTCAAATATAAACTACACAGAAGCATTGTATGAAACTTCTTTCTGTTCTGTGCATTCAACTAACAGAGTTGAACCTTACTTTTGATTGAGCCTTTCTGAAACACTCTTTCTGTAGAAACTGCAATTGGACATTCTGAGCGCTAAGAGGCATCTATTGGGAAAAATAATATCTTCAAATAAAAACTACACAGAAGCATTGTGTGAAACTTATTTCTGATATGTTCATTAAGCTAACAGAGTTAAACCATACTTTTGATTGCGCAGTTCTGAACACTCTTTCTGTAAAAAATGCAAGTGGACATTCGGAGCGCTAAGAGGGTAATAGTGGAAAAAGGAATATATTCAAATATAAACTACACAGTAGCATTCTGTGAAAATTCTTTCTGTTCTGTGCATTCAACTAACAGAGTTGAACCTTACTTTTGATTGAGCCGTTCTGAAACACTCTTTCTGTAGAAACTGCAATTGGACATGCTAAACGCTAAGAGGCCTACATTGGGAAAAAGAATATCTTCAAATAAAAACTACACAGATGCATTCTGTGAAACTTATTTCTGATCTGTAAATTCAGTTAACAGAGATAAAACATATTTTTGATTGAGCAGTTATGAAACACTCTTTTTGTAGAAAATGCAAGTGGAGATTCGGAGCGCTAAGAGGGTAATAGTGGAAAAAGGAATGTCTTCAAATATAAACTACACAGAATCATTCGGTGAAACTTCTTTCTGATCTGTGCATTCAGCTAACAGAGTTAAACCATACTTTTGATTGAGCAGATCTGAACACTCTTTCTGTAGAAAATGCAACTGGACATTTGGAGCGCTAAGAGCGTAGTAGTGGAAAAAGGAATATATTCAAATATAAACTACACAGAAGCATTCTGTGAAACTTCTTTCTGATCTGCGCATTCAGCTAACAGTGTTAAACCATACTTTTGATTGAGCAGTTTTGAAACACTCTGTCTGTAGAAAATGCAACTGGACATTCGTAGCGCTAAGTGGGTAATAGTGGAAAAAAGAAAATGTCCAAATATAAACTACACAGAAGCAATGTATGAAACTCCTTTCTGTTCTGTGCATTCAACTATCAGATTTGAACCTTACTTTTGATTGAGCCGTTCTGAAACCCTCTTTCTGTAGAAACTGCAATTGGACATTCTGAGCGCAAAGAGGCCTATATTGGGAAAAAGAATGTCTACAAATAAAAACTACATAGAAGAATTGTGTGAAACTTCTTTCTGTTCTGTTTGTTCAACTAAAAGAGTTGAACCATAGTTTTGATTGAGACGTTCTGAAACACTCTTTCTGTAGAAAATGCACGTGGAGATTCGGAGCGCTAAGAGGGTAATAGTGGAAAAAGGAATGTCTCCAAATATAAACTACACAGAATCATTCTGTGAAACTTCTTTCTGATCTGTGCATTCAGCTAACAGAGTTAAACCATACTTTTGATTGAGCAGATCTGAACACTCTTTCCGTAGAAAATGCAACTGGACATTTGGGGCGCTAAGAGAGTAGTAGTGGAAAAAGGAATATATTCAAATATAAACTACACAGAAGCATTCTGTGAAACTTCTTTCTGATCTGAGCATTCAGCTAACAGAGTTAAACCATACTTTTGATTGAGCAGTTTTGAAACACTCTGTCTGTAGAAAATGCAACTGGACATTCGTAGCGCTAAGTGGGTAATAGTGGAAAAAAGAATATGTTCAAATATAAACTACACAGAATCATTGTATGAAACTTCTTTCTGTTCTGTGCATTCAACTAACAGAATTGAACCTTACTTTTGATTGAGCCTTTCTGAAACACTCTTTCTGTAGAAACTGCAATTGGACATTCTGAGCGCTAAGAGGCCTATATTGGGAAAAATAATATCTTCAAATAAAAACTACACAGAAGCATTGTGTGAAACTTATTTCTGATATGCTAATTAAGCTAACAGAGTTAAACCATACATTTGATTGCGCAGTTCTGAACACTCTTTCTGTAGAAAATGCAAGTGGACATTCGGAGCGCTAAGAGGGTAATAGTGGAAAAAGGAATATATTCAAATATAAACTACACAGTAGCATTCTGTGAAAATTCTTTCTGTTCTGTGCATTCAACTAACAGAGTTGAACCTTACTTTTGATTGAGCCGTTCTGAAACACTCTTTCTGTAGAAACTGCAATTGGACATGCTAAGCGCTAAGAGGCCTACATTGGGAAAAAGAATATCTTCAAAAAAAACTACACAGATGCATTCTGTGAAACTTATTTCTGATCTGTAAATTCAGTTAACAGAGATAAAACATATTTTTGATTGAGCAGTTATGAAACACACTTTTTGTAGAAAATGCAAGTGGGGATTCGGAGCGCTAAGAGGGTAATAGTGGAAAAAGGAATGTCTTGAACTGTAAACTACACAGAATCATTCGGTGAAACTTCTTTCTGATCTGTGCATTCTGCTAACAGAGATAAACCATACTTTTGATTGAGCAGATCTGAACACTCTTTCTGTAGAAAATGCAATTGGACATTTTGAGTGCTAAGAGCGTAGTAGTGGAAAAAGGAATATATTCAAATATAAACTACACAGAAGCATTCTGTGAAACTTCTTTCTGATCTGAGCATTCAGCTAACAGAGTTAAACCATACTTTTGATTGAGCAGTTTTGAAACACTCTGTCTGTAGAAAATGCAACTGGACATTCGTAGCGCTAAGTGGGTAATAGTGGAAAAAAGAATATGTTCAAATATAAACTACACAGAAGCATTGTATGAAACTTCTTTCTGTTCTGTGCATTCAACTAACAGAGTTGAACCTTACTTTTGATTGAGCCGTTCTGAAACACTCTTTCTGTAGAAACTGCAATTGGACATGCTAAACGCTAAGAGGCCTACATTGGGAAAAAGAATATCTTCAAATAAAAACTACACAGATGCATTCTGTGAAACTTATTTCTGATCTGTAAATTCAGTTAACAGAGATAAAACATATTTTTGATTGAGCAGTTATGTAACACTCTTTTTGTAGAAAATGCAAGTGGAGATTCGGAGCGCTAAGAGGGTAATAGTGGAAAAAGGAATGTCTTCAAATATAAACTACACAGAATCATTCGGTGAAACTTCTTTCTGATCTGTGCATTCAGCTAACAGAGTTAAACCATACTTTTGATTGAGCAGATCTGAACACTCTTTCTGTAGAAAATGCAACTGAACATTTGGCGCGCTAAGAGCGTAGTAGTGGAAAAAGGAATATATTCAAATGTAAACTACACAGAAGCATTCTGTGAAACTTCCTTCTGATCTGAGCATTCAGCTAACAGAGTTAAACCATACTTTTGATTGAGCAGTTTTGAAACACTCTGTCTGTAGAAAATGCAACTGGACATTCGTAGCGCTAAGTGGGTAATAGTGGAAAAAAGAAAATGTTCAAATATAAACTACACAGAAGCAATGTATGAAACTCCTTTCTGTTCTGTGCATTCAACTATCAGATTTGAACTTTACTTTTGATTGAGCCGTTCTGAAACACTCTTTCTGTAGAAACTGCAATTGGACATTCTGAGCGCAAAGAGGCCTATATTGGGAAAAAGAATGTCTACAAATAAAAACTACACAGAAGAATTGTGTGAAACTGCTTTCTGTTCTGTTTGTTCAACTAAAAGAGTTGAACCATAGTTTTGATTGAGACGTTCTGAAACACTCTTTCTGTAGAAAATGCAAGTGGAGATTCGGAGCGCTAAGAGGGTAATAGTGGAAAAAGGAATGTCTCCAAATATAAACTACACAGAATCATTCTGTGAAACTTCTTTCTGATCTGTGCTTTCAGCTAACAGAGTTAAACCATACTTTTGATTGAGCAGATCTGAACACTCTTTCTGTAGAAAATGCAACTGGACATTTGGAGCGCTAAGAGAGTAGTAGATTTAAAAAGGAAAATATTCAAATATAAACTACACAGAAGCATACTGTGAAACTTCTTTCTGATCTGAGCATTCAGCTAACAGAGTTAAACCATACTTTTGATTGAGCAGTTTTGAAACACTCTGTCTGTAGAAAATGCAACTGGACATTCGTAGCGCTAAGTGGGTAATAGTGGAAAAAAGAATATGTTCAAATATAAACTACACAGAAGCATTGTATGAAACTTCTTTCTGTTCTGTGCATTCAACTAACAGAGTGGAACCTTACTTTTGATTGAGCCTTTCTGAAACACTCTTTCTGTAGAAACTGCAATTTTACATTCTGAGCGCTAAGAGGCCTCTATTGGGAAAAATAATATCTTCAAATAAAAACTACACAGAAGCATTGTGTGAAACTTATTTCTGATATGTTCATTAAGCTAACAGAGTTAAACCATACTTTTGATTGCGCAGTTCTGAACACTCTTTCTGTAGAAAATGCAAGTGGACATTCGGAGCGCTAAGAGGGTAATAGTGGAAAAAGGAATATATTCAAATATAAACTACACAGTAGCATTCTGTGAAAACTCTTACTGTTCTGTGCATTCAGCCTACAGAGTTGAACCTTACTTTTGATTGAGCCGTTCTGAAACACTCTTTCTGTAGAAACTGCAATTGGACATGCTAAGCGCTAAGAGGCCTACATTGGGAAAAAGAATATCTTCAAATAAAAACTACACAGATGCATTCTGTGAAACTTATTTCTGATCTGAAAATTCAGTTAACAGAGATAAAACATATTTTTGATTGAGCAGTTATGAAACACTCTTTTTGTAGAAAATGCAAGTGGAGATTCGGAGCGCTAAGAGGGTAATAGTGGAAAAAGGAATGTCTTCAAATATAAACTACACAGAATCATTCGGTGAAACTTCTTTCTGATCTGTGCATTCAGCTAACAGAGTTAAACCATACCTTTGATTGAGCAGATCTGAACACTCTTTCTGTAGAAAATGCAACTGAACATTTGGAGCGCTAAGAGCGTAGTAGTGGAAAAGGAATATATTCAAATATAAACTACACAGAAGCATTCTGTGAAACTTCTTTCTGATCTGAGCATTCAGCTAACAGAGTTAAACCATACTTTTGATTGAGCAGTTTTGAAACACTCTGTCTGTAGAAAATGCAACTAGACATTCGTAGCGCTAAGTGGGTAATAGTGGAAAAAAGAATATGTTCAAATATAAACTACACAGAAGCATTGTGTGAAACTTCTTTCTGTTCTGTGCATTCAACTAACAGAGTTGAACCTTACTTTTGATTGAGCCGTTCTGAAACACTCTTTCTGTAGAAACTGCAATTGGACATTCTGAGCGCTAAGAGGCCTATATTGGGAAAAAGAATGTCTACAAATAAAAACTACACAGAAGAATTGTGTGAAACTTCTTTCTGTTCTGTTTGTTCAACTAAAAGAGTTGAACCTTAGTTTTGATTGAGCCGTTCTGAAACACTCTTTCTGTAGAAAATGCACGTGGAGATTCGGAGCGCTAAGAGGGTAATAGTGGAAAAAGGAATGTCTCCAAATATAAACTACACAGAATCATTCTGTGAAACTTCTTTCTGATCTGTGCATTCAGCTAACAGATTTAAACCATACTTTTGATTCAGCAGATCTGAACACTCCTTCTGTAGAAAATGCAACTGGACATTTGGAGCGCTAAGAGCGTAGTAGTGGAAAAAGGAATATATTCAAATGTAAACTACACAGAAGCATTCTGTGAAACTTCTTTCTGATCTGAGCATTCAGCTAACAGAGTTAAACCATACTTTTGATTGAGCAGTTTTGAAACACTCTGTCTGTAGAAAATGCAACTGGACATTCGTAGCGCTAAGTGGGTAATAGTGGAAAAAATAAAATATTCAAATATAAACTACACAGAAGCAATGTATGAAACTCCTTTCTGTTCTGTGCATTCAACTATCAGATTTGAACCTTACTTTTGATTGAGCCGTTCTGAAACACTCTTTCTGTAGAAACTGCAATTGGACATTCTGAGCGCAAAGAGGCCTATATTGGGAAAAAGAATGTCTACAAATAAAAACTACACAGAAGAATTGTGTGAAACTTCTTTCTGTTCTGTTTCTTCAACTAAAAGAGTTGAACCATAGTTTTGATTGAGACGTTCTGAAACACTCTTTCTGTAGAAAATGCAAGTGGAGATTCGGAGCGCTAAGAGGGTAATAGTGGAAAAAGGAATGTCTCCAAATATAAACTACACAGAATCATTCTGTGAAACTTCTTTCTGATCTGTGCTTTCAGCTAACAGAGTTAAACCATACATTTGATTGAGCAGATCTGAACACTCTTTCTGTAGAAAATGCAACTGGACATTTGGAGCGCTAAGAGAGTAGTAGATTAAAAAAGGAATGTATTCAAATATAAACTACACAGAAGCATTCTGTGAAACTTCTTTCTGATCTGAGCATTCAGCTAACAGAGTTAAACCATACTTTTGATTGAGCAGTTTTGAAACACTCTGTCTGTAGAAAATGCAACTGGACATTCGTAGCGCTAAGTGGGTAATAGTGGAAAAAAGAATATGTTCAAATATAAACTACACAGAAGCATTGTATGAAACTTCTTTCTGTTCTGTGCATTCAACTAACAGAATTGAACCTTACTTTTGATTGAGCCTTTCTGAAACACTCTTTCTGTAGAAACTGCAATTGGACATTCTGAGCGCTAAGAGGCCTATATTGGGAAAAATAATATCTTCAAATAAAAACTACACAGAAGCATTGTGTGAAACTTATTTCTGATATGCTCATTAAGCTAACAGAGTTAAACCATACTTTTGATTGCGCAGTTCTGAACACTCTTTCTGTAGAAAATGCAAGTGGACATTCGGAGCGCTAAGAGGGTAATAGTGGAAAAAGGAATATATTCAAATATAAACTACACAGTAGCATTCTGTGAAAATTCTTCCTGTTCTGTGCATTCAACTAACAGAGTTGAACCTTACTTTTGATTGAGCCGTTCTGAAACACTCTTTCTGTAGAAACTGCAATTGGACATGCTAAGCGCTAAGAGGCCTACATTGGGAAAAAGAATATCTTCAAATAAAAACTACACAGATGCATTCTGTGAAACTTATTTCTGATCTGTAAATTCAGTTAACAGAGATAAAACATATTTTTGATTGAGCAGTTATGAAACACTCTTTTTGTAGAAAATGCAAGTGGAGATTCGGAGCGCTTAGAGGGTAATAGTGGAAAAAGGTATGTCTTCAACTACAAACTACACAGAATCATTCGGTGAAACTTCTTTCTGATCTGTGCATTCAGCTAACAGAGTTAAACCATACTTTTGATTGAGCAGATCTGAACACTCTTTCTGTAGAAAATGCAACTGGACATTTGGAGCGCTAAGAGCGTAGTAGTGGAAAAAGGAATATATTCAAATATAAACTACACAGAAGCATTCTGTGAAAGTTCTTTCTGATCTGAGCATTCAGCTCACAGAGTTAAACCCTACTTTTGATTGAGCAGTTTTGAAACACTCTCTCTGTAGAAAATGCAACTGGACATTCGTAGCGCTAAGTGGGTAATAGTGGAAAAAAGAATATGTTCAAATATAAACTACACAGAAGCATTGTGTGAAACTTCTTTCTGTTCTGTGCATTCAACTAACAGAGTTGAACCTTACTTTTGATTGAGCCGTTCTGAAACACTCTTTCTGTAGAAACTGCAATTGGACATTCTGAGCGCTAAGAGGCCTATATTGGGAAAAAAAAATGTCTACAAATAAAAACTACACAGAAGAATTGTGTGAAACTACTTTCTGTTCTGTTTGTTCAACTGAAAGATTTGAACCTTAGTTTTGATTGAGCCGTTCTGAAACACTCTTTCTGTAGAAAATGCACGTGGAGATTCGGAGCGCTAAGAGGGTAATAGTGGAAAAAGGAATGTCTCCAAATATAAACTACACAGAATCATTCTGTGAAACTTCTTTCTGATCTGTGCATTCAGCTAACAGAGTTAAACCATACTTTTGATTGAGCAGATCTGAACACTCTTTCCGTAGAAAATGCAACTGGAC
The DNA here is from genome assembly GCF_028878055.3 of Symphalangus syndactylus. Classification (NCBI taxonomy): domain Eukaryota; kingdom Metazoa; phylum Chordata; class Mammalia; order Primates; family Hylobatidae; genus Symphalangus; species Symphalangus syndactylus. Next base: position 9,622,829 of record NC_072433.2, read on the forward strand.
ATTTGCGGCGCTAAGAGAGTAGTAGTGGAAAAAGGAATATATTCAAATATAAACTACACAGAAGCATTCTGTGAAACTTCTTTCTGATCTGAGCATTCAGCTAACAGAGTTAAACCATACTTTTGATTGAGCAGTTTTGAAACACTCTGTCTGTAGAAAATGCAACTGGACATTCGTAGCGCTAAGTGGGTAATAGTGGAAAAAAGAATATGTTCAAATATAAACTACACAGAATCATTGTATGAAACTTCTTTCTGTTCTGTGCATTCAACTAACAGAATTGAACCTTACTTTTGATTGAGCCTTTCTGAAACACTCTTTCTGTAGAAACTGCAATTGGACATTCTGAGCGCTAAGAGGCCTATATTGGGAAAAATAATATCTTCAAATAAAAACTACACAGAAGCATTGTGTGAAACTTATTTCTGATATGCTAATTAAGCTAACAGAGTTAAACCATACATTTGATTGCGCAGTTCTGAACACTCTTTCTGTAGAAAATGCAAGTGGACTTTCGGAGCGCTAAGAGGGTAATAGTGGAAAAAGGAATATATTCAAATATAAACTACACAGTAGCATTCTGTGAAAATACTTTCTGTTCTGTGCATTCAACTAACAGAGTTGAACCTTACTTTTGATTGAGCCGTTCTGAAACACTCTTTCTGTAGAAACTGCAATTGGACATGCTAAGCGCTAAGAGGCCTACATTGGGAAAAAGAATATCTTCAAAAAAAACTACACAGATGCATTCTGTGAAACTTATTTCTGATCTGTAAATTCAGTTAACAGAGATAAAACATATTTTTGATTGAGCAGTTATGAAACACACTTTTTGTAGAAAATGCAAGTGGAGATTCGGAGCGCTAAGAGGGTAATAGTGGAAAAAGGAATGTCTTGAACTGTAAACTACACAGAATCATTCGGTGAAACTTCTTTCTGATCTGTGCATTCTGCTAACAGAGATAAACCATACTTTTGATTGAGCAGATCTGAACACTCTTTCTGTAGAAAATGCAATTGGACATTTTGAGTGCTAAGAGCGTAGTAGTGGAAAAAGGAATATATTCAAATATAAACTACACAGAAGCATTCTGTGAAACTTCTTTCTGATCTGAGCATTCAGCTAACAGAGTTAAACCATACTTTTGATTGAGCAGTTTTGAAACACTCTGTCTGTAGAAAATGCAACTGGACATTCGTAGCGCTAAGTGGGTAATAGTGGAAAAAAGAATATGTTCAAATATAAACTACACAGAAGCATTGTATGAAACTTCTTTCTGTTCTGTGCATTCAACTAACAGAGTTGAACCTTACTTTTGATTGAGCCGTTCTGAAACACTCTTTCTGTAGAAACTGCAATTGGACATGCTAAACGCTAAGAGGCCTACATTGGGAAAAAGAATATCTTCAAATAAAAACTACACAGATGCATTCTGTGAAACTTATTTCTGATCTGTAAATTCAGTTAACAGAGATAAAACATATTTTTGATTGAGCAGTTATGTAACACTCTTTTTGTAGAAAATGCAAGTGGAGATTCGGAGCGCTAAGAGGGTAATAGTGGAAAAAGGAATGTCTTCAAATATAAACTACACAGAATCATTCGGTGAAACTTCTTTCTGATCTGTGCATTCAGCTAACAGAGTTAAACCATACTTTTGATTGAGCAGATCTGAACACTCTTTCTGTAGAAAATGCAACTGAACATTTGGCGCGCTAAGAGCGTAGTAGTGGAAAAAGGAATATATTCAAATGTAAACTACACAGAAGCATTCTGTGAAACTTCCTTCTGATCTGAGCATTCAGCTAACAGAGTTAAACCATACTTTTGATTGAGCAGTTTTGAAACACTCTGTCTGTAGAAAATGCAACTGGACATTCGTAGCGCTAAGTGGGTAATAGTGGAAAAAAGAAAATGTTCAAATATAAACTACACAGAAGCAATGTATGAAACTCCTTTCTGTTCTGTGCATTCAACTATCAGATTTGAACTTTACTTTTGATTGAGCCGTTCTGAAACACTCTTTCTGTAGAAACTGCAATTGGACATTCTGAGCGCTAAGAGGCCTATATTGGGAAAAAGAATGTCTACAAATAAAAACTACACAGAAGAATTGTGTGAAACTTCTTTCTGTTCTGTTTGTTCAACTAAAAGAGTTGAACCTTAGTTTTGATTGAGCCGTTCTGAAACACTCTTTCTGTAGAAAATGCACGTGGAGATTCGGAGCGCTAAGAGGGTAATAGTGGAAAAAGGAATGTCTCCAAATATAAACTACACAGAATCATTCTGTGAAACTTCTTTCTGATCTGTGCATTCAGCTAACAGATTTAAACCATACTTTTGATTCAGCAGATCTGAACACTCCTTCTGTAGAAAATGCAACTGGACATTTGGAGCGCTAAGAGCGTAGTAGTGGAAAAAGGAATATATTCAAATGTAAACTACACAGAAGCATTCTGTGAAACTTCTTTCTGATCTGAGCATTCAGCTAACAGAGTTAAACCATACTTTTGATTGAGCAGTTTTGAAACACTCTGTCTGTAGAAAATGCAACTGGACATTCGTAGCGCTAAGTGGGTAATAGTGGAAAAAATAAAATATTCAAATATAAACTACACAGAAGCAATGTATGAAACTCCTTTCTGTTCTGTGCATTCAACTATCAGATTTGAACCTTACTTTTGATTGAGCCGTTCTGAAACACTCTTTCTGTAGAAACTGCAATTGGACATTCTGAGCGCAAAGAGGCCTATATTGGGAAAAAGAATGTCTACAAATAAAAACTACACAGAAGAATTGTGTGAAACTTCTTTCTGTTCTGTTTCTTCAACTAAAAGAGTTGAACCATAGTTTTGATTGAGACGTTCTGAAACACTCTTTCTGTAGAAAATGCAAGTGGAGATTCGGAGCGCTAAGAGGGTAATAGTGGAAAAAGGAATGTCTCCAAATATAAACTACACAGAATCATTCTGTGAAACTTCTTTCTGATCTGTGCTTTCAGCTAACAGAGTTAAACCATACATTTGATTGAGCAGATCTGAACACTCTTTCTGTAGAAAATGCAACTGGACATTTGGAGCGCTAAGAGAGTAGTAGATTAAAAAAGGAATGTATTCAAATATAAACTACACAGAAGCATTCTGTGAAACTTCTTTCTGATCTGAGCATTCAGCTAACAGAGTTAAACCATACTTTTGATTGAGCAGTTTTGAAACACTCTGTCTGTAGAAAATGCAACTGGACATTCGTAGCGCTAAGTGGGTAATAGTGGAAAAAAGAATATGTTCAAATATAAACTACACAGAAGCATTGTATGAAACTTCTTTCTGTTCTGTGCATTCAACTAACAGAATTGAACCTTACTTTTGATTGAGCCTTTCTGAAACACTCTTTCTGTAGAAACTGCAATTGGACATTCTGAGCGCTAAGAGGCCTATATTGGGAAAAATAATATCTTCAAATAAAAACTACACAGAAGCATTGTGTGAAACTTATTTCTGATATGCTCATTAAGCTAACAGAGTTAAACCATACTTTTGATTGCGCAGTTCTGAACACTCTTTCTGTAGAAAATGCAAGTGGACATTCGGAGCGCTAAGAGGGTAATAGTGGAAAAAGGAATATATTCAAATATAAACTACACAGTAGCATTCTGTGAAAATTCTTCCTGTTCTGTGCATTCAACTAACAGAGTTGAACCTTACTTTTGATTGAGCCGTTCTGAAACACTCTTTCTGTAGAAACTGCAATTGGACATGCTAAGCGCTAAGAGGCCTACATTGGGAAAAAGAATATCTTCAAATAAAAACTACACAGATGCATTCTGTGAAACTTATTTCTGATCTGTAAATTCAGTTAACAGAGATAAAACATATTTTTGATTGAGCAGTTATGAAACACTCTTTTTGTAGAAAATGCAAGTGGAGATTCGGAGCGCTTAGAGGGTAATAGTGGAAAAAGGTATGTCTTCAACTACAAACTACACAGAATCATTCGGTGAAACTTCTTTCTGATCTGTGCATTCAGCTAACAGAGTTAAACCATACTTTTGATTGAGCAGATCTGAACACTCTTTCTGTAGAAAATGCAACTGGACATTTGGAGCGCTAAGAGCGTAGTAGTGGAAAAAGGAATATATTCAAATATAAACTACACAGAAGCATTCTGTGAAAGTTCTTTCTGATCTGAGCATTCAGCTCACAGAGTTAAACCCTACTTTTGATTGAGCAGTTTTGAAACACTCTCTCTGTAGAAAATGCAACTGGACATTCGTAGCGCTAAGTGGGTAATAGTGGAAAAAAGAATATGTTCAAATATAAACTACACAGAAGCATTGTGTGAAACTTCTTTCTGTTCTGTGCATTCAACTAACAGAGTTGAACCTTACTTTTGATTGAGCCGTTCTGAAACACTCTTTCTGTAGAAACTGCAATTGGACATTCTGAGCGCTAAGAGGCCTATATTGGGAAAAAAAAATGTCTACAAATAAAAACTACACAGAAGAATTGTGTGAAACTACTTTCTGTTCTGTTTGTTCAACTGAAAGATTTGAACCTTAGTTTTGATTGAGCCGTTCTGAAACACTCTTTCTGTAGAAAATGCACGTGGAGATTCGGAGCGCTAAGAGGGTAATAGTGGAAAAAGGAATGTCTCCAAATATAAACTACACAGAATCATTCTGTGAAACTTCTTTCTGATCTGTGCATTCAGCTAACAGAGTTAAACCATACTTTTGATTGAGCAGATCTGAACACTCTTTCCGTAGAAAATGCAACTGGACATTTGCGGCGCTAAGAGAGTAGTAGTGGAAAAAGGAATATATTCAAATATAAACTACACAGAAGCATTCTGTGAAACTTCTTTCTGATCTGAGCATTCAGCTAACAGAGTTAAACCATACTTTTGATTGAGCAGTTTTGAAACACTCTGTCTGTAGAAAATGCAACTGGACATTCGTAGCGCTAAGTGGGTAATAGTGGAAAAAAGAATATGTTCAAATATAAACTACACAGAATCATTGTATGAAACTTCTTTCTGTTCTGTGCATTCAACTAACAGAATTGAACCTTACTTTTGATTGAGCCTTTCTGAAACACTCTTTCTGTAGAAACTGCAATTGGACATTCTGAGCGCTAAGAGGCCTATATTGGGAAAAATAATATCTTCAAATAAAAACTACACAGAAGCATTGTGTGAAACTTATTTCTGATATGCTAATTAAGCTAACAGAGTTAAACCATACATTTGATTGCGCAGTTCTGAACACTCTTTCTGTAGAAAATGCAAGTGGACTTTCGGAGCGCTAAGAGGGTAATAGTGGAAAAAGGAATATATTCAAATATAAACTACACAGTAGCATTCTGTGAAAATACTTTCTGTTCTGTGCATTCAACTAACAGAGTTGAACCTTACTTTTGATTGAGCCGTTCTGAAACACTCTTTCTGTAGAAACTGCAATTGGACATGCTAAGCGCTAAGAGGCCTACATTGGGAAAAAGAATATCTTCAAAAAAAACTACACAGATGCATTCTGTGAAACTTATTTCTGATCTGTAAATTCAGTTAACAGAGATAAAACATATTTTTGATTGAGCAGTTATGAAACACACTTTTTGTAGAAAATGCAAGTGGAGATTCGGAGCGCTAAGAGGGTAATAGTGGAAAAAGGAATGTCTTGAACTGTAAACTACACAGAATCATTCGGTGAAACTTCTTTCTGATCTGTGCATTCTGCTAACAGAGATAAACCATACTTTTGATTGAGCAGATCTGAACACTCTTTCTGTAGAAAATGCAATTGGACATTTTGAGTGCTAAGAGCGTAGTAGTGGAAAAAGGAATATATTCAAATATAAACTACACAGAAGCATTCTGTGAAACTTCTTTCTGATCTGAGCATTCAGCTAACAGAGTTAAACCATACTTTTGATTGAGCAGTTTTGAAACACTCTGTCTGTAGAAAATGCAACTGGACATTCGTAGCGCTAAGTGGGTAATAGTGGAAAAAAGAATATGTTCAAATATAAACTACACAGAAGCATTGTATGAAACTTCTTTCTGTTCTGTGCATTCAACTAACAGAGTTGAACCTTACTTTTGATTGAGCCGTTCTGAAACACTCTTTCTGTAGAAACTGCAATTGGACATGCTAAACGCTAAGAGGCCTACATTGGGAAAAAGAATATCTTCAAATAAAAACTACACAGATGCATTCTGTGAAACTTATTTCTGATCTGTAAATTCAGTTAACAGAGATAAAACATATTTTTGATTGAGCAGTTATGTAACACTCTTTTTGTAGAAAATGCAAGTGGAGATTCGGAGCGCTAAGAGGGTAATAGTGGAAAAAGGAATGTCTTCAAATATAAACTACACAGAATCATTCGGTGAAACTTCTTTCTGATCTGTGCATTCAGCTAACAGAGTTAAACCATACTTTTGATTGAGCAGATCTGAACACTCTTTCTGTAGAAAATGCAACTGAACATTTGGCGCGCTAAGAGCGTAGTAGTGGAAAAAGGAATATATTCAAATGTAAACTACACAGAAGCATTCTGTGAAACTTCCTTCTGATCTGAGCATTCAGCTAACAGAGTTAAACCATACTTTTGATTGAGCAGTTTTGAAACACTCTGTCTGTAGAAAATGCAACTGGACATTCGTAGCGCTAAGTGGGTAATAGTGGAAAAAAGAAAATGTTCAAATATAAACTACACAGAAGCAATGTATGAAACTCCTTTCTGTTCTGTGCATTCAACTATCAGATTTGAACTTTACTTTTGATTGAGCCGTTCTGAAACACTCTTTCTGTAGAAACTGCAATTGGACATTCTGAGCGCAAGGAGGCCTATATTGGGAAAAAGAATGTCTACAAATAAAAACTACACAGAAGAATTGTGTGAAACTGCTTTCTGTTCTGTTTGTTCAACTAAAAGAGTTGAACCATAGTTTTGATTGAGACGTTCTGAAACACTCTTTCTGTAGAAAATGCAAGTGGAGATTCGGAGCGCTAAGAGGGTAATAGTGGAAAAAGGAATGTCTCCAAATATAAACTACACAGAATCATTCTGTGAAACTTCTTTCTGATCTGTGCTTTCAGCTAACAGAGTTAAACCATACTTTTGATTGAGCAGATCTGAACACTCTTTCTGTAGAAAATGCAACTGGACATTTGGAGCGCTAAGAGAGTAGTAGATTTAAAAAGGAAAATATTCAAATATAAACTACACAGAAGCATACTGTGAAACTTCTTTCTGATCTGAGCATTCAGCTAACAGAGTTAAACCATACTTTTGATTGAGCAGTTTTGAAACACTCTGTCTGTAGAAAATGCAACTGGACATTCGTAGCGCTAAGTGGGTAATAGTGGAAAAAAGAATATGTTCAAATATAAACTACACAGAAGCATTGTATGAAACTTCTTTCTGTACTGTGCATTCAACTAACAGAGTGGAACCTTACTTTTGATTGAGCCTTTCTGAAACACTCTTTCTGTAGAAACTGCAATTTTACATTCTGAGCGCTAAGAGGCCTCTATTGGGAAAAATAATATCTTCAAATAAAAACTACACAGAAGCATTGTGTGAAACTTATTTCTGATATGTTCATTAAGCTAACAGAGTTAAACCATACTTTTGATTGCGCAGTTCTGAACACTCTTTCTGTAGAAAATGCAAGTGGACATTCGGAGCGCTAAGAGGGTAATAGTGGAAAAAGGAATATATTCAAATATAAACTACACAGTAGCATTCTGTGAAAACTCTTACTGTTCTGTGCATTCAGCCTACAGAGTTGAACCTTACTTTTGATTGAGCCGTTCTGAAACACTCTTTCTGTAGAAACTGCAATTGGACATGCTAAGCGCTAAGAGGCCTACATTGGGAAAAAGAATATCTTCAAATAAAAACTACACAGATGCATTCTGTGAAACTTATTTCTGATCTGAAAATTCAGTTAACAGAGATAAAACATATTTTTGATTGAGCAGTTATGAAACACTCTTTTTGTAGAAAATGCAAGTGGAGATTCGGAGCGCTAAGAGGGTAATAGTGGAAAAAGGAATGTCTTCAAATATAAACTACACAGAATCATTCGGTGAAACTTCTTTCTGATCTGTGCATTCAGCTAACAGAGTTAAACCATACCTTTGATTGAGCAGATCTGAACACTCTTTCTGTAGAAAATGCAACTGAACATTTGGAGCGCTAAGAGCGTAGTAGTGGAAAAGGAATATATTCAAATATAAACTACACAGAAGCATTCTGTGAAACTTCTTTCTGATCTGAGCATTCAGCTAACAGAGTTAAACCATACTTTTGATTGAGCAGTTTTGAAACACTCTGTCTGTAGAAAATGCAACTAGACATTCGTAGCGCTAAGTGGGTAATAGTGGAAAAAAGAATATGTTCAAATATAAACTACACAGAAGCATTGTGTGAAACTTCTTTCTGTTCTGTGCATTCAACTAACAGAGTTGAACCTTACTTTTGATTGAGCCGTTCTGAAACACTCTTTCTGTAGAAACTGCAATTGGACATTCTGAGCGCTAAGAGGCCTATATTGGGAAAAAGAATGTCTACAAATAAAAACTACACAGAAGAATTGTGTGAAACTTCTTTCTGTTCTGTTTGTTCAACTAAAAGAGTTGAACCTTAGTTTTGATTGAGCCGTTCTGAAACACTCTTTCTGTAGAAAATGCACGTGGAGATTCGGAGCGCTAAGAGGGTAATAGTGGAAAAAGGAATGTCTCCAAATATAAACTACACAGAATCATTCTGTGAAACTTCTTTCTGATCTGTGCATTCAGCTAACAGATTTAAACCATACTTTTGATTGAGCAGATCTGAACACTCCTTCTGTAGAAAATGCAACTGGACATTTGGAGCGCTAAGAGCGTAGTAGTGGAAAAAGGAATATATTCAAATGTAAACTACACAGAAGCATTCTGTGAAACTTCTTTCTGATCTGAGCATTCAGCTAACAGAGTTAAACCATACTTTTGATTGAGCAGTTTTGAAACACTCTGTCTGTAGAAAATGCAACTGGACATTCGTAGCGCTAAGTGGGTAATAGTGGAAAAAATAAAATATTCAAATATAAACTACACAGAAGCAATGTATGAAACTCCTTTCTGTTCTGTGCATTCAACTATCAGATTTGAACCTTACTTTTGATTGAGCCGTTCTGAAACACTCTTTCTGTAGAAACTGCAATTGGACATTCTGAGCGCAAAGAGGCCTATATTGGGAAAAAGAATGTCTACAAATAAAAACTACACAGAAGAATTGTGTGAAACTTCTTTCTGTTCTGTTTCTTCAACTAAAAGAGTTGAACCATAATTTTGATTGAGACGTTCTGAAACACTCTTTCTGTAGAAAATGCAAGTGGAGATTCGGAGCGCTAAGAGGGTAATAGTGGAAAAAGGAATGTCTCCAAATATAAACTACACAGAATCATTCTGTGAAACTTCTTTCTGATCTGTGCTTTCAGCTAACAGAGTTAAACCATACATTTGATTGAGCAGATCTGAACACTCTTTCTGTAGAAAATGCAACTGGACATTTGGAGCGCTAAGAGAGTAGTAGATTAAAAAAGGAATGTATTCAAATATAAACTACACAGAAGCATTCTGTGAAACTTCTTTCTGATCTGAGCATTCAGCTAACAGAGTTAAACCATACTTTTGATTGAGCAGTTTTGAAACACTCTGTCTGTAGAAAATGCAACTGGACATTCGTAGCGCTAAGTGGGTAATAGTGGAAAAAAGAATATGTTCAAATATAAACTACACAGAAGCATTGTATGAAACTTCTTTCTGTTCTGTGCATTCAACTAACAGAATTGAACCTTACTTTTGATTGAGCCTTTCTGAAACACTCTTTCTGTAGAAACTGCAATTGGACATTCTGAGCGCTAAGAGGCCTATATTGGGAAAAATAATATCTTCAAATAAAAACTACACAGAAGCATTGTGTGAAACTTATTTCTGATATGCTCATTAAGCTAACAGAGTTAAACCATACTTTTGATTGCGCAGTTCTGAACACTCTTTCTGTAGAAAATGCAAGTGGACATTCGGAGCGCTAAGAGGGTAATAGTGGAAAAAGGAATATATTCAAATATAAACTACACAGTAGCATTCTGTGAAAATTCTTCCTGTTCTGTGCATTCAACTAACAGAGTTGAACCTTACTTTTGATTGAGCCGTTCTGAAACACTCTTTCTGTAGAAACTGCAATTGGACATGCTAAGCGCTAAGAGGCCTACATTGGGAAAAAGAATATCTTCAAATAAAAACTACACAGATGCATTCTGTGAAACTTATTTCTGATCTGTAAATTCAGTTAACAGAGATAAAACATATTTTTGATTGAGCAGTTATGAAACACTCTTTTTGTAGAAAATGCAAGTGGAGATTCGGAGCGCTTAGAGGGTAATAGTGGAAAAAGGTATGTCTTCAACTACAAACTACACAGAATCATTCGGTGAAACTTCTTTCTGATCTGTGCATTCAGCTAACAGAGTTAAACCATACTTTTGATTGAGCAGATCTGAACACTCTTTCTGTAGAAAATGCAACTGGACATTTGGAGCGCTAAGAGCGTAGTAGTGGAAAAAGGAATATATTCAAATATAAACTACACAGAAGCATTCTGTGAAAGTTCTTTCTGATCTGAGCATTCAGCTCACAGAGTTAAACCCTACTTTTGATTGAGCAGTTTTGAAACACTCTCTCTGTAGAAAATGCAACTGGACATTCGTAGCGCTAAGTGGGTAATAGTGGAAAAAAGAATATGTTCAAATATAAACTACACAGAAGCATTGTGTGAAACTTCTTTCTGTTCTGTGCATTCAACTAACAGAGTTGAACCTTACTTTTGATTGAGCCGTTCTGAAACACTCTTTCTGTAGAAACTGCAATTGGACATTCTGAGCGCTAAGAGGCCTATATTGGGAAAAAAAAATGTCTACAAATAAAAACTACACAGAAGAATTGTGTGAAACTTCTTTCTGTTCTGTTTGTTCAACTGAAAGAGTTGAACCTTAGTTTTGATTGAGCCGTTCTGAAACACTCTTTCTGTAGAAAATGCACGTGGAGATTCGGAGCGCTAAGAGGGTAATAGTGGAAAAAGGAATGTCTCCAAATATAAACTACACAGAATCATTCTGTGAAACTTCTTTCTGATCTGTGCATTCAGCTAACAGAGTTAAAGCATACTTTTGATTGAGCAGATCTGAACACTCTTTCCGTAGAAAATGCAACTGGACATTTGGGGCGCTAAGAGAGTAGTAGTGGAAAAAGGAATATATTCAAATATAAACTACACAGAAGCATTCTGTGAAACTTCTTTCTGATCTGAGCATTCAGCTAACAGAGTTAAACCATACTTTTGATTGAGCAGTTTTGAAACACTCTGTCTGTAGAAAATGCAACTGGACATTCGTAGCGCTAAGTGGGTAATAGTGGAAAAAAGAATATGTTCAAATATAAACTACACAGAATCATTGTATGAAACTTCTTTCTGTTCTGTGCATTCAACTAACAGAATTGAACCTTACTTTTGATTGAGCCTTTCTGAAACACTCTTTCTGTAGAAACTGCAATTGGACATTCTGAGCGCTAAGAGGCCTATATTGGGAAAAATAATATCTTCAAATAAAAACTACACAGAAGCATTGTGTGAAACTTATTTCTGATATGCTAATTAAGCTAACAGAGTTAAACCATACATTTGATTGCGCAGTTCTGAACACTCTTTCTGTAGAAAATGCAAGTGGACATTCGGAGCGCTAAGAGGGTAATAGTGGAAAAAGGAATATATTCAAATATAAACTACACAGTAGCATTCTGTGAAAATTCTTTCTGTTCTGTGCATTCAACTAACAGAGTTGAACCTTACTTTTGATTGAGCCGTTCTGAAACACTCTTTCTGTAGAAACTGCAATTGGACATGCTAAGCGCTAAGAGGCCTACATTGGGAAAAAGAATATCTTCAAAAAAAACTACACAGATGCATTCTGTGAAACTTATTTCTGATCTGTAAATTCAGTTAACAGAGATAAAACATATTTTTGATTGAGCAGTTATGAAACACACTTTTTGTAGAAAATGCAAGTGGAGATTCGGAGCGCTAAGAGGGTAATAGTGGAAAAAGGAATATATTCAAATATAAACTACACAGAAGCATTCTGTGAAACTTCTTTCTGATCTGAGCATTCAGCTAACAGAGTTAAACCATACTTTTGATTGAGCAGTTTTGAAACACTCTGTCTGTAGAAAATGCAACTAGACATTCGTAGCGCTAAGTGGGTAATAGTGGAAAAAAGAATATGTTCAAATATAAACTACACAGAAGCATTGTGTGAAACTTCTTTCTGTTCTGTGCATTCAACTAACAGAGTTGAACCTTACTTTTGATTGAGCCGTTCTGAAACACTCTTTCTGTAGAAACTGCAATTGGACATTCTGAGCGCTAAGAGGCCTATATTGGGAAAAAGAATGTCTACAAATAAAAACTACACAGAAGAATTGTGTGAAACTTCTTTCTGTTCTGTTTGTTCAACTAAAAGAGTTGAACCTTAGTTTTGATTGAGCCGTTCTGAAACACTCTTTCTGTAGAAAATGCACGTGGAGATTCGGAGCGCTAAGAGGGTAATAGTGGAAAAAGGAATGTCTCCAAATATAAACTACACAGAATCATTCTGTGAAACTTCTTTCTGATCTGTGCATTCAGCTAACAGATTTAAACCATACTTTTGATTGAGCAGATCTGAACACTCCTTCTGTAGAAAATGCAACTGGACATTTGGAGCGCTAAGAGCGTAGTAGTGGAAAAAGGAATATATTCAAATGTAAACTACACAGAAGCATTCTGTGAAACTTCTTTCTGATCTGAGCATTCAGCTAACAGAGTTAAACCATACTTTTGATTGAGCAGTTTTGAAACACTCTGTCTGTAGAAAATGCAACTGGACATTCGTAGCGCTAAGTGGGTAATAGTGGAAAAAATAAAATATTCAAATATAAACTACACAGAAGCAATGTATGAAACTCCTTTCTGTTCTGTGCATTCAACTATCAGATTTGAACCTTACTTTTGATTGAGCCGTTCTGAAACACTCTTTCTGTAGAAACTGCAATTGGACATTCTGAGCGCAAAGAGGCCTATATTGGGAAAAAGAATGTCTACAAATAAAAACTACACAGAAGAATTGTGTGAAACTTCTTTCTGTTCTGTTTCTTCAACTAAAAGAGTTGAACCATAATTTTGATTGAGACGTTCTGAAACACTCTTTCTGTAGAAAATGCAAGTGGAGATTCGGAGCGCTAAGAGGGTAATAGTGGAAAAAGGAATGTCTCCAAATATAAACTACACAGAATCATTCTGTGAAACTTCTTTCTGATCTGTGCTTTCAGCTAACAGAGTTAAACCATACATTTGATTGAGCAGATCTGAACACTCTTTCTGTAGAAAATGCAACTGGACATTTGGAGCGCTAAGAGAGTAGTAGATTAAAAAAGGAATGTATTCAAATATAAACTACACAGAAGCATTCTCTGAAACTTCTTTCTGATCTGAGCATTCAGCTAACAGAGTTAAACCATACTTTTGATTGAGCAGTTTTGAAACACTCTGTCTGTAGAAAATGCAACTGGACATTCGTAGCGCTAAGTGGGTAATAGTGGAAAAAAGAATATGTTCAAATATAAACTACACAGAAGCATTGTATGAAACTTCTTTCTGTTCTGTGCATTCAACTAACAGAATTGAACCTTACTTTTGATTGAGCCTTTCTGAAACACTCTTTCTGTAGAAACTGCAATTGGACATTCTGAGCGCTAAGAGGCCTATATTGGGAAAAATAATATCTTCAAATAAAAACTACACAGAAGCATTGTGTGAAACTTATTTCTGATATGCTCATTAAGCTAACAGAGTTAAACCATACTTTTGATTGCGCAGTTCTGAACACTCTTTCTGTAGAAAATGCAAGTGGACATTCGGAGCGCTAAGAGGGTAATAGTGGAAAAAGGAATATATTCAAATATAAACTACACAGTAGCATTCTGTGAAAATTCTTCCTGTTCTGTGCATTCAACTAACAGAGTTGAACCTTACTTTTGATTGAGCCGTTCTGAAACACTCTTTCTGTAGAAACTGCAATTGGACATGCTAAGCGCTAAGAGGCCTACATTGGGAAAAAGAATATCTTCAAATAAAAACTACACAGATGCATTCTGTGAAACTTATTTCTGATCTGTAAATTCAGTTAACAGAGATAAAACATATTTTTGATTGAGCAGTTATGAAACACTCTTTTTGTAGAAAATGCAAGTGGAGATTCGGAGCGCTTAGAGGGTAATAGTGGAAAAAGGTATGTCTTCAACTACAAACTACACAGAATCATTCGGTGAAACTTCTTTCTGATCTGTGCATTCAGCTAACAGAGTTAAACCATACTTTTGATTGAGCAGATCTGAACACTCTTTCTGTAGAAAATGCAACTGGACATTTGGAGCGCTAAGAGCGTAGTAGTGGAAAAAGGAATATATTCAAATATAAACTACACAGAAGCATTCTGTGAAAGTTCTTTCTGATCTGAGCATTCAGCTCACAGAGTTAAACCCTACTTTTGATTGAGCAGTTTTGAAACACTCTCTCTGTAGAAAATGCAACTGGACATTCGTAGCGCTAAGTGGGTAATAGTGGAAAAAAGAATATGTTCAAATATAAACTACACAGAAGCATTGTGTGAAACTTCTTTCTGTTCTGTGCATTCAACTAACAGAGTTGAACCTTACTTTTGATTGAGCCGTTCTGAAACACTCTTTCTGTAGAAACTGCAATTGGACATTCTGAGCGCTAAGAGGCCTATATTGGGAAAAAAAAATGTCTACAAATAAAAACTACACAGAAGAATTGTGTGAAACTTCTTTCTGTTCTGTTTGTTCAACTGAAAGAGTTGAACCTTAGTTTTGATTGAGCCGTTCTGAAACACTCTTTCTGTAGAAAATGCACGTGGAGATTCGGAGCGCTAAGAGGGTAATAGTGGAAAAAGGAATGTCTCCAAATATAAACTACACAGAATCATTCTGTGAAACTTCTTTCTGATCTGTGCATTCAGCTAACAGAGTTAAAGCATACTTTTGATTGAGCAGATCTGAACACTCTTTCCGTAGAAAATGCAACTGGACATTTGGGGCGCTAAGAGAGTAGTAGTGGAAAAAGGAATATATTCAAATATAAACTACACAGAAGCATTCTGTGAAACTTCTTTCTGATCTGAGCATTCAGCTAACAGAGTTAAACCATACTTTTGATTGAGCAGTTTTGAAACACTCTGTCTGTAGAAAATGCAACTGGACATTCGTAGCGCTAAGTGGGTAATAGTGGAAAAAAGAATATGTTCAAATATAAACTACACAGAATCATTGTATGAAACTTCTTTCTGTTCTGTGCATTCAACTAACAGAATTGAACCTTACTTTTGATTGAGCCTTTCTGAAACACTCTTTCTGTAGAAACTGCAATTGGACATTCTGAGCGCTAAGAGGCCTATATTGGGAAAAATAATATCTTCAAATAAAAACTACACAGAAGCATTGTGTGAAACTTATTTCTGATATGCTAATTAAGCTAACAGAGTTAAACCATACATTTGATTGCGCAGTTCTGAACACTCTTTCTGTAGAAAATGCAAGTGGACATTCGGAGCGCTAAGAGGGTAATAGTGGAAAAAGGAATATATTCAAATATAAACTACACAGTAGCATTCTGTGAAAATTCTTTCTGTTCTGTGCATTCAACTAACAGAGTTGAACCTTACTTTTGATTGAGCCGTTCTGAAACACTCTTTCTGTAGAAACTGCAATTGGACATGCTAAGCGCTAAGAGGCCTACATTGGGAAAAAGAATATCTTCAAAAAAAACTACACAGATGCATTCTGTGAAACTTATTTCTGATCTGTAAATTCAGTTAACAGAGATAAAACATATTTTTGATTGAGCAGTTATGAAACACACTTTTTGTAGAAAATGCAAGTGGAGATTCGGAGCGCTAAGAGGGTAATAGTGGAAAAAGGAATGTCTTGAACTGTAAACTACACAGAATCATTCGGTGAAACTTCTTTCTGATCTGTGCATTCTGCTAACAGAGTTAAACCATACTTTTGATTGAGCAGTTTTGAAACACTCTGTCTGTAGAAAATGCAACTAGACATTCGTAGCGCTAAGTGGGTAATAGTGGAAAAAAGAATATGTTCAAATATAAACTACACAGAAGCATTGTGTGAAACTTCTTTCTGTTCTGTGCATTCAACTAACAGAGTTGAACCTTACTTTTGATTGAGCCGTTCTGAAACACTCTTTCTGTAGAAACTGCAATTGGACATTCTGAGCGCTAAGAGGCCTATATTGGGAAAAAGAATGTCTACAAATAAAAACTACACAGAAGAATTGTGTGAAACTTCTTTCTGTTCTGTTTGTTCAACTAAAAGAGTTGAAACTTAGTTTTGATTGAGCCGTTCTGAAACACTCTTTCTGTAGAAAATGCACGTGGAGATTCGGAGCGCTAAGAGGGTAATAGTGGAAAAAGGAATGTCTCCAAATATAAACTACACAGAATCATTCTGTGAAACTTCTTTCTGATCTGTGCATTCAGCTAACAGATTTAAACCATACTTTTGATTGAGCAGATCTGAACACTCCTTCTGTAGAAAATGCAACTGGACATTTGGAGCGCTAAGAGCGTAGTAGTGGAAAAAGGAATATATTCAAATGTAAACTACACAGAAGCATTCTGTGAAACTTCTTTCTGATCTGAGCATTCAGCTAACAGAGTTAAACCATACTTTTGATTGAGCAGTTTTGAAACACTCTGTCTGTAGAAAATGCAACTGGACATTCGTAGCGCTAAGTGGGTAATAGTGGAAAAAAGAATATGTTCAAATATAAACTACACAGAAGCATTGTATGAAACTTCTTTCTGTTCTGTGCATTCAACTAACAGAGTTGAACCTTACTTTTGATTGAGCCGTTCTGAAACACTCTTTCTGTAGAAACTGCAATTGGACATGCTAAACGCTAAGAGGCCTACATTGGGAAAAAGAATATCTTCAAATAAAAACTACACAGATGCATTCTGTGAAACTTATTTCTGATCTGTAAATTCAGTTAACAGAGATAAAACATATTTTTGATTGAGCAGTTATGTAACACTCTTTTTGTAGAAAATGCAAGTGGAGATTCGGAGCGCTAAGAGGGTAATAGTGGAAAAAGGAATGTCTTCAAATATAAACTACACAGAATCATTCGGTGAAACTTCTTTCTGATCTGTGCATTCAGCTAACAGAGTTAAACCATACTTTTGATTGAGCAGATCTGAACACTCTTTCTGTAGAAAATGCAACTGAACATTTGGCGCGCTAAGAGCGTAGTAGTGGAAAAAGGAATATATTCAAATGTAAACTACACAGAAGCATTCTGTGAAACTTCCTTCTGATCTGAGCATTCAGCTAACAGAGTTAAACCATACTTTTGATTGAGCAGTTTTGAAACACTCTGTCTGTAGAAAATGCAACTGGACATTCGTAGCGCTAAGTGGGTAATAGTGGAAAAAAGAAAATGTTCAAATATAAACTACACAGAAGCAATGTATGAAACTACTTTCTGTTCTGTGCATTCAACTATCAGATTTGAACTTTACTTTTGATTGAGCCGTTCTGAAACACTCTTTCTGTAGAAACTGCAATTGGACATTCTGAGCGCAAAGAGGCCTATATTGGGAAAAAGAATGTCTACAAATAAAAACTACACAGAAGAATTGTGTGAAACTGCTTTCTGTTCTGTTTGTTCAACTAAAAGAGTTGAACCATAGTTTTGATTGAGACGTTCTGAAACACTCTTTCTGTAGAAAATGCAAGTGGAGATTCGGAGCGCTAAGAGGGTAATAGTGGAAAAAGGAATGTCTCCAAATATAAACTACACAGAATCATTCTGTGAAACTTCTTTCTGATCTGTGCTTTCAGCTAACAGAGTTAAACCATACTTTTGATTGAGCAGATCTGAACACTCTTTCTGTAGAAAATGCAACTGGACATTTGGAGCGCTAAGAGAGTAGTAGATTTAAAAAGGAAAATATTCAAATATAAACTACACAGAAGCATACTGTGAAACTTCTTTCTGATCTGAGCATTCAGCTAACAGAATTAAACCATACTTTTGATTGAGCAGTTTTGAAACACTCTGTCTGTAGAAAATGCAACTGGACATTCGTAGCGCTAAGTGGGTAATAGTGGAAAAAAGAATATGTTCAAATATAAACTACACAGAAGCATTGTATGAAACTTCTTTCTGTTCTGTGCATTCAACTAACAGAGTGGAACCTTACTTTTGATTGAGCCTTTCTGAAACACTCTTTCTGTAGAAACTGCAATTTTACATTCTGAGCGCTAAGAGGCCTCTATTGGGAAAAATAATATCTTCAAATAAAAACTACACAGAAGCATTGTGTGAAACTTATTTCTGATATGTTCATTAAGCTAACAGAGTTAAACCATACTTTTGATTGCGCAGTTCTGAACACTCTTTCTGTAGAAAATGCAAGTGGACATTCGGAGCGCTAAGAGGGTAATAGTGGAAAAAGGAATATATTCAAATATAAACTACACAGTAGCATTCTGTGAAAACACTTACTGTTCTGTGCATTCAGCCTACAGAGTTGAACCTTACTTTTGATTGAGCCGTTCTGAAACACTCTTTCTGTAGAAACTGCAATTGGACATGCTAAGCGCTAAGAGGCCTACATTGGGAAAAAGAATATCTTCAAATAAAAACTACACAGATGCATTCTGTGAAACTTATTTCTGATCTGAAAATTCAGTTAACAGAGATAAAACATATTTTTGATTGAGCAGTTATGAAACACTCTTTTTGTAGAAAATGCAAGTGGAGATTCGGAGCGCTAAGAGGGTAATAGTGGAAAAAGGAATGTCTTCAAATATAAACTACACAGAATCATTCGGTGAAACTTCTTTCTGATCTGTGCATTCAGCTAACAGAGTTAAACCATACCTTTGATTGAGCAGATCTGAACACTCTTTCTGTAGAAAATGCAACTGAACATTTGGAGCGCTAAGAGCGTAGTAGTGGAAAAGGAATATATTCAAATATAAACTACACAGAAGCATTCTGTGAAACTTCTTTCTGATCTGAGCATTCAGCTAACAGAGTTAAACCATACTTTTGATTGAGCAGTTTTGAAACACTCTGTCTGTAGAAAATGCAACTAGACATTCGTAGCGCTAAGTGGGTAATAGTGGAAAAAAGAATATGTTCAAATATAAACTACACAGAAGCATTGTGTGAAACTTCTTTCTGTTCTGTGCATTCAACTAACAGAGTTGAACCTTACTTTTGATTGAGCCGTTCTGAAACACTCTTTCTGTAGAAACTGCAATTGGACATTCTGAGCGCTAAGAGGCCTATATTGGGAAAAAGAATGTCTACAAATAAAAACTACACAGAAGAATTGTGTGAAACTTCTTTCTGTTCTGTTTGTTCAACTAAAAGAGTTGAAACTTAGTTTTGATTGAGCCGTTCTGAAACACTCTTTCTGTAGAAAATGCACGTGGAGATTCGGAGCGCTAAGAGGGTAATAGTGGAAAAAGGAATGTCTCCAAATATAAACTACACAGAATCATTCTGTGAAACTTCTTTCTGATCTGTGCATTCAGCTAACAGATTTAAACCATACTTTTGATTGAGCAGATCTGAACACTCCTTCTGTAGAAAATGCAACTGGACATTTGGAGCGCTAAGAGCGTAGTAGTGGAAAAAGGAATATATTCAAATGTAAACTACACAGAAGCATTCTGTGAAACTTCTTTCTGATCTGAGCATTCAGCTAACAGAGTTAAACCATACTTTTGATTGAGCAGTTTTGAAACACTCTGTCTGTAGAAAATGCAACTGGACATTCGTAGCGCTAAGTGGGTAATAGTGGAAAAAAGAATATGTTCAAATATAAACTACACAGAAGCATTGTATGAAACTTCTTTCTGTTCTGTGCATTCAACTAACAGAGTTGAACCTTACTTTTGATTGAGCCGTTCTGAAACACTCTTTCTGTAGAAACTGCAATTGGACATGCTAAACGCTAAGAGGCCTACATTGGGAAAAAGAATATCTTCAAATAGAAACTACACAGATGCATTCTGTGAAACTTATTTCTGATCTGTAAATTCAGTTAACAGAGATAAAACATATTTTTGATTGAGCAGTTATGTAACACTCTTTTTGTAGAAAATGCAAGTGGAGATTCGGAGCGCTAAGAGGGTAATAGTGGAAAAAGGAATGTCTTCAAATATAAACTACACAGAATCATTCGGTGAAACTTCTTTCTGATCTGTGCATTCAGCTAACAGAGTTAAACCATACTTTTGATTGAGCAGATCTGAACACTCTTTCTGTAGAAAATGCAACTGAACATTTGGCGCGCTAAGAGCGTAGTAGTGGAAAAAGGAATATATTCAAATGTAAACTACACAGAAGCATTCTGTGAAACTTCCTTCTGATCTGAGCATTCAGCTAACAGAGTTAAACCATACTTTTGATTGAGCAGTTTTGAAACACTCTGTCTGTAGAAAATGCAACTGGACATTCGTAGCGCTAAGTGGGTAATAGTGGAAAAAAGAAAATGTTCAAATATAAACTACACAGAAGCAATGTATGAAACTACTTTCTGTTCTGTGCATTCAACTATCAGATTTGAACTTTACTTTTGATTGAGCCGTTCTGAAACACTCTTTCTGTAGAAACTGCAATTGGACATTCTGAGCGCAAAGAGGCCTATATTGGGAAAAAGAATGTCTACAAATAAAAACTACACAGAAGAATTGTGTGAAACTGCTTTCTGTTCTGTTTGTTCAACTAAAAGAGTTGAACCATAGTTTTGATTGAGACGTTCTGAAACACTCTTTCTGTAGAAAATGCAAGTGGAGATTCGGAGCGCTAAGAGGGTAATAGTGGAAAAAGGAATGTCTCCAAATATAAACTACACAGAATCATTCTGTGAAACTTCTTTCTGATCTGTGCTTTCAGCTAACAGAGTTAAACCATACTTTTGATTGAGCAGATCTGAACACTCTTTCTGTAGAAAATGCAACTGGACATTTGGAGCGCTAAGAGAGTAGTAGATTTAAAAAGGAAAATATTCAAATATAAACTACACAGAAGCATACTGTGAAACTTCTTTCTGATCTGAGCATTCAGCTAACAGAATTAAACCATACTTTTGATTGAGCAGTTTTGAAACACTCTGTCTGTAGAAAATGCAACTGGACATTCGTAGCGCTAAGTGGGTAATAGTGGAAAAAAGAATATGTTCAAATATAAACTACACAGAAGCATTGTATGAAACTTCTTTCTGTTCTGTGCATTCAACTAACAGAGTGGAACCTTACTTTTGATTGAGCCTTTCTGAAACACTCTTTCTGTAGAAACTGCAATTTTACATTCTGAGCGCTAAGAGGCCTCTATTGGGAAAAATAATATCTTCAAATAAAAACTACACAGAAGCATTGTGTGAAACTTATTTCTGATATGTTCATTAAGCTAACAGAGTTAAACCATACTTTTGATTGCGCAGTTCTGAACACTCTTTCTGTAGAAAATGCAAGTGGACATTCGGAGCGCTAAGAGGGTAATAGTGGAAAAAGGAATATATTCAAATATAAACTACACAGTAGCATTCTGTGAAAATTCTTACTGTTCTGTGCATTCAGCCTACAGAGTTGAACCTTACTTTTGATTGAGCCGTTCTGAAACACTCTTTCTGTAGAAACTGCAATTGGACATGCTAAGCGCTAAGAGGCCTACATTGGGAAAAAGAATATCTTCAAATAAAAACTACACAGATGCATTCTGTGAAACTTATTTCTGATCTGAAAATTCAGTTAACAGAGATAAAACATATTTTTGATTGAGCAGTTATGAAACACTCTTTTTGTAGAAAATGCAAGTGGAGATTCGGAGCGCTAAGAGGGTAATAGTGGAAAAAGGAATGTCTTCAAATATAAACTACACAGAATCATTCGGTGAAACTTCTTTCTGATCTGTGCATTCAGCTAACAGAGTTAAACCATACCTTTGATTGAGCAGATCTGAACACTCTTTCTGTAGAAAATGCAACTGAACATTTGGAGCGCTAAGAGCGTAGTAGTGGAAAAGGAATATATTCAAATATAAACTACACAGAAGCATTCTGTGAAACTTCTTTCTGATCTGAGCATTCAGCTAACAGAGTTAAACCATACTTTTGATTGAGCAGTTTTGAAACACTCTGTCTGTAGAAAATGCAACTAGACATTCGTAGCGCTAAGTGGGTAATAGTGGAAAAAAGAATATGTTCAAATATAAACTACACAGAAGCATTGTGTGAAACTTCTTTCTGTTCTGTGCATTCAACTAACAGAGTTGAACCTTACTTTTGATTGAGCCGTTCTGAAACACTCTTTCTGTAGAAACTGCAATTGGACATTCTGAGCGCTAAGAGGCCTATATTGGGAAAAAGAATGTCTACAAATAAAAACTACACAGAAGAATTGTGTGAAACTTCTTTCTGTTCTGTTTGTTCAACTAAAAGAGTTGAAACTTAGTTTTGATTGAGCCGTTCTGAAACACTCTTTCTGTAGAAAATGCACGTGGAGATTCGGAGCGCTAAGAGGGTAATAGTGGAAAAAGGAATGTCTCCAAATATAAACTACACAGAATCATTCTGTGAAACTTCTTTCTGATCTGTGCATTCAGCTAACAGATTTAAACCATACTTTTGATTGAGCAGATCTGAACACTCCTTCTGTAGAAAATGCAACTGGACATTTGGAGCGCTAAGAGCGTAGTAGTGGAAAAAGGAATATATTCAAATGTAAACTACACAGAAGCATTCTGTGAAACTTCTTTCTGATCTGAGCATTCAGCTAACAGAGTTAAACCATACTTTTGATTGAGCAGTTTTGAAACACTCTGTCTGTAGAAAATGCAACTGGACATTCGTAGCGCTAAGTGGGTAATAGTGGAAAAAAGAATATGTTCAAATATAAACTACACAGAAGCATTGTATGAAACTTCTTTCTGTTCTGTGCATTCAACTAACAGAGTTGAACCTTACTTTTGATTGAGCCGTTCTGAAACACTCTTTCTGTAGAAACTGCAATTGGACATGCTAAACGCTAAGAGGCCTACATTGGGAAAAAGAATATCTTCAAATAAAAACTACACAGATGCATTCTGTGAAACTTATTTCTGATCTGTAAATTCAGTTAACAGAGATAAAACATATTTTTGATTGAGCAGTTATGTAACACTCTTTTTGTAGAAAATGCAAGTGGAGATTCGGAGCGCTAAGAGGGTAATAGTGGAAAAAGGAATGTCTTCAAATATAAACTACACAGAATCATTCGGTGAAACTTCTTTCTGATCTGTGCATTCAGCTAACAGAGTTAAACCATACTTTTGATTGAGCAGATCTGAACACTCTTTCTGTAGAAAATGCAACTGAACATTTGGCGCGCTAAGAGCGTAGTAGTGGAAAAAGGAATATATTCAAATGTAAACTACACAGAAGCATTCTGTGAAACTTCCTTCTGATCTGAGCATTCAGCTAACAGAGTTAAACCATACTTTTGATTGAGCAGTTTTGAAACACTCTGTCTGTAGAAAATGCAACTGGACATTCGTAGCGCTAAGTGGGTAATAGTGGAAAAAAGAAAATGTTCAAATATAAACTACACAGAAGCAATGTATGAAACTACTTTCTGTTCTGTGCATTCAACTATCAGATTTGAACTTTACTTTTGATTGAGCCGTTCTGAAACACTCTTTCTGTAGAAACTGCAATTGGACATTCTGAGCGCAAAGAGGCCTATATTGGGAAAAAGAATGTCTACAAATAAAAACTACACAGAAGAATTGTGTGAAACTGCTTTCTGTTCTGTTTGTTCAACTAAAAGAGTTGAACCATAGTTTTGATTGAGACGTTCTGAAACACTCTTTCTGTAGAAAATGCAAGTGGAGATTCGGAGCGCTAAGAGGGTAATAGTGGAAAAAGGAATGTCTCCAAATATAAACTACACAGAATCATTCTGTGAAACTTCTTTCTGATCTGTGCTTTCAGCTAACAGAGTTAAACCATACTTTTGATTGAGCAGAACTGAACACTCTTTCTGTAGAAAATGCAACTGGACATTTGGAGCGCTAAGAGAGTAGTAGATTTAAAAAGGAAAATATTCAAATATAAACTACACAGAAGCATACTGTGAAACTTCTTTCTGATCTGAGCATTCAGCTAACAGAATTAAACCATACTTTTGATTGAGCAGTTTTGAAACACTCTGTCTGTAGAAAATGCAACTGGACATTCGTAGCGCTAAGTGGGTAATAGTGGAAAAAAGAATATGTTCAAATATAAACTACACAGAAGCATTGTATGAAACTTCTTTCTGTTCTGTGCATTCAACTAACAGAGTGGAACCTTACTTTTGATTGAGCCTTTCTGAAACACTCTTTCTGTAGAAACTGCAATTTTACATTCTGAGCGCTAAGAGGCCTCTATTGGGAAAAATAATATCTTCAAATAAAAACTACACAGAAGCATTGTGTGAAACTTATTTCTGATATGTTCATTAAGCTAACAGAGTTAAACCATACTTTTGATTGCGCAGTTCTGAACACTCTTTCTGTAGAAAATGCAAGTGGACATTCGGAGCGCTAAGAGGGTAATAGTGGAAAAAGGAATATATTCAAATATAAACTACACAGTAGCATTCTGTGAAAACTCTTACTGTTCTGTGCATTCAGCCTACAGAGTTGAACCTTACTTTTGATTGAGCCGTTCTGAAACACTCTTTCTGTAGAAACTGCAATTGGACATGCTAAGCGCTAAGAGGCCTACATTGGGAAAAAGAATATCTTCAAATAAAAACTACACAGATGCATTCTGTGAAACTTATTTCTGATCTGAAAATTCAGTTAACAGAGATAAAACATATTTTTGATTGAGCAGTTATGAAACACTCTTTTTGTAGAAAATGCAAGTGGAGATTCGGAGCGCTAAGAGGGTAATAGTGGAAAAAGGAATGTCTTCAAATATAAACTACACAGAATCATTCGGTGAAACTTCTTTCTGATCTGTGCATTCAGCTAACAGAGTTAAACCATACCTTTGATTGAGCAGATCTGAACACTCTTTCTGTAGAAAATGCAACTGAACATTTGGAGCGCTAAGAGCGTAGTAGTGGAAAAGGAATATATTCAAATATAAACTACACAGAAGCATTCTGTGAAACTTCTTTCTGATCTGAGCATTCAGCTAACAGAGTTAAACCATACTTTTGATTGAGCAGTTTTGAAACACTCTGTCTGTAGAAAATGCAACTAGACATTCGTAGCGCTAAGTGGGTAATAGTGGAAAAAAGAATATGTTCAAATATAAACTACACAGAAGCATTGTGTGAAACTTCTTTCTGTTCTGTGCATTCAACTAACAGAGTTGAACCTTACTTTTGATTGAGCCGTTCTGAAACACTCTTTCTGTAGAAACTGCAATTGGACATTCTGAGCGCTAAGAGGCCTATATTGGGAAAAAGAATGTCTACAAATAAAAACTACACAGAAGAATTGTGTGAAACTTCTTTCTGTTCTGTTTGTTCAACTAAAAGAGTTGAACCTTAGTTTTGATTGAGCCGTTCTGAAACACTCTTTCTGTAGAAAATGCACGTGGAGATTCGGAGCGCTAAGAGGGTAATAGTGGAAAAAGTAATGTCTCCAAATATAAACTACACAGAATCATTCTGTGAAACTTCTTTCTGATCTGTGCATTCAGCTAACAGATTTAAACCATACTTTTGATTGAGCAGATCTGAACACTCCTTCTGTAGAAAATGCAACTGGACATTTGGAGCGCTAAGAGCGTAGTAGTGGAAAAAGGAATATATTCAAATGTAAACTACACAGAAGCATTCTGTGAAACTTCTTTCTGATCTGAGCATTCAGCTAACAGAGTTAAACCATACTTTTGATTGAGCAGTTTTGAAACACTCTGTCTGTAGAAAATGCAACTGGACATTCGTAGCGCTAAGTGGGTAATAGTGGAAAAAATAAAATATTCAAATATAAACTACACAGAAGCAATGTATGAAACTCCTTTCTGTTCTGTGCATTCAACTATCAGATTTGAACCTTACTTTTGATTGAGCCGTTCTGAAACACTCTTTCTGTAGAAACTGCAATTGGACATTCTGAGCGCAAAGAGGCCTATATTGGGAAAAAGAATGTCTACAAATAAAAACTACACAGAAGAATTGTGTGAAACTTCTTTCTGTTCTGTTTCTTCAACTAAAAGAGTTGAACCATAGTTTTGATTGAGACGTTCTGAAACACTCTTTCTGTAGAAAATGCAAGTGGAGATTCGGAGCGCTAAGAGGGTAATAGTGGAAAAAGGAATGTCTCCAAATATAAACTACACAGAATCATTCTGTGAAACTTCTTTCTGATCTGTGCTTTCAGCTAACAGAGTTAAACCATACATTTGATTGAGCAGATCTGAACACTCTTTCTGTAGAAAATGCAACTGGACATTTGGAGCGCTAAGAGAGTAGTAGATTAAAAAAGGAATGTATTCAAATATAAACTACACAGAAGCATTCTGTGAAACTTCTTTCTGATCTGAGCATTCAGCTAACAGAGTTAAACCATACTTTTGATTGAGCAGTTTTGAAACACTCTGTCTGTAGAAAATGCAACTGGACATTCGTAGCGCTAAGTGGGTAATAGTGGAAAAAAGAATATGTTCAAATATAAACTACACAGAAGCATTGTATGAAACTTCTTTCTGTTCTGTGCATTCAACTAACAGAATTGAACCTTACTTTGATTGAGCCTTTCTGAAACACTCTTTCTGTAGAAACTGCAATTGGACATTCTGAGCGCTAAGAGGCCTATATTGGGAAAAATAATATCTTCAAATAAAAACTACACAGAAGCATTGTGTGAAACTTATTTCTGATATGCTCATTAAGCTAACAGAGTTAAACCATACTTTTGATTGCGCAGTTCTGAACACTCTTTCTGTAGAAAATGCAAGTGGACATTCGGAGCGCTAAGAGGGTAATAGTGGAAAAAGGAATATATTCAAATATAAACTACACAGTAGCATTCTGTGAAAATTCTTCCTGTTCTGTGCATTCAACTAACAGAGTTGAACCTTACTTTTGATTGAGCCGTTCTGAAACACTCTTTCTGTAGAAACTGCAATTGGACATGCTAAGCGCTAAGAGGCCTACATTGGGAAAAAGAATATCTTCAAATAAAAACTACACAGATGCATTCTGTGAAACTTATTTCTGATCTGTAAATTCAGTTAACAGAGATAAAACATATTTTTGATTGAGCAGTTATGAAACACTCTTTTTGTAGAAAATGCAAGTGGAGATTCGGAGCGCTTAGAGGGTAATAGTGGAAAAAGGTATGTCTTCAACTACAAACTACACAGAATCATTCGGTGAAACTTCTTTCTGATCTGTGCATTCAGCTAACAGAGTTAAACCATACTTTTGATTGAGCAGATCTGAACACTCTTTCTGTAGAAAATGCAACTGGACATTTGGAGCGCTAAGAGCGTAGTAGTGGAAAAAGGAATATATTCAAATATAAAGTACACAGAAGCATTCTGTGAAACTTCTTTCTGATCTGAGAATTCAGCTAACAGAGTTAAACCCTACTTTTGATTGAGCAGTTTTGAAACACTCTCTCTGTAGGAAATGCAACTGGAGATTCGAAGCGCTAAGTGGGTAATAGTGGAAAAAAGAATATGTTCAAATATAAACTACACAGAAGCATTGTGTGAAACTTCTTTCTGTTCTGTGCATTCAACTAACATAGTTGAACCTTACTTTTGATTGAGCCGTTCTGAAACACTCTTTCTGTAGAAACTGCAATTGGACATTCTGAGCGCTAAGAGGCCTATATTGGGAAAAAGAATGTCTACAAATAAAAACTACACAGAAGAATTGTGTGAAACTTCTTTCTGTTCTGTTTGTTCAACTGAAAGAGTTGAACCTTAGTTTTGATTGAGCAGTTCTGAAACACTCTTTCTGTAGAAAATGC
Source organism: Symphalangus syndactylus (assembly GCF_028878055.3). Classification (NCBI taxonomy): domain Eukaryota; kingdom Metazoa; phylum Chordata; class Mammalia; order Primates; family Hylobatidae; genus Symphalangus; species Symphalangus syndactylus. Next base: position 9,650,993 of record NC_072433.2, read on the forward strand.
AAGTGGAGATTCGGAGCGCTAAGAGGGTAATAGTGGAAAAAGGAATGTCTCCAAATATAAACTACACAGAATCATTCTGTGAAACTTCTTTCTGATCTGTGCTTTCAGCTAACAGAGTTAAACCATACATTTGATTGAGCAGATCTGAACACTCTTTCTGTAGAAAATGCAACTGGACATTTGGAGCGCTAAGAGAGTAGTAGATTAAAAAAGAATATATTCAAATATAAACTACACAGAAGCATTCTGTGAAACTTCTTTCTGATCTGAGCATTCAGCTAACAGAGTTAAACCATACTTTTGATTGAGCAGTTTTGAAACACTCTGTCTGTAGAAAATGCAACTGGACATTAGTAGCGCTAAGTGGGTAATAGTGGAAAAAAGAATATGTTCAAATATAAACTACACCGAAGCATTGTATGAAACTTCTTTCTGTTCTGTGCATTCAACTAACAGAATTGAACCTTACTTTTGATTGAGCCTTTCTGAAACACTCTTTCTGTAGAAACTGCAATTGGACATTCTGAGCGCTAAGAGGCCTATATTGGGAAAAATAATATCTTCAAATAAAAACTACACAGAAGCATTGTGTGAAACTTATTTCTGATATGCTCATTAAGCTAACAGAGTTAAACCATACTTTTGTTTGCGCAGTTCTGAACACTCTTTCTGTAGAAAATGCAAGTGGACATTCGCAGCGCTAAGAGGGTAATAGTGGAAAAAGGAATATATTCAAATATAAACTACACAGTAGCATTCTGTGAAAATTCTTACTGTTCTGTGCATTCAACTAACAGAGTTGAACCTTACTTTTGATTGAGCCGTTCTGAAACACTCTTTCTGTAGAAACTGCAATTGGACATGCTAAGCGCTAAGAGGCCTACATTGGGAAAAAGAATATCTTCAAATAAAAACTACACAGATGCATTCTGTGAAACTTATTTCTGATCTGTAAATTCAGTTAACAGAGATAAAACATATTTTTGATTGAGCAGTTATGAAACACTCTTTTTGTAGAAAATGCAAGTGGAGATTCGGAGCGCTAAGAGGGTAATAGTGGAAAAAGGAATGTCTTCAACTACAAACTACACAGAATCATTCGGTGAAACTTCTTTCTGATCTGTGCATTCAGCTAACAGAGTTAAACCATAATTTTGATTGAGCAGATCTGAACACTCTTTCTGTAGAAAATGCAACTGGACATTTGGAGCGCTAAGAGCGTAGTAGTGGAAAAAGGAATATATTCAAATATAAACTACACAGAAGCATTCTGTGAAACTTCTTTCTGATCTGAGCATTCAGCTAACAGAGTTAAACCCTAGTTTTGATTGAGCAGTTTTGAAACACTCTCTCTGTAGAAAATGCAACTGGACATTCGTAGCGCTAAGTGGGTAATAGTGGAAAAAAGAATATGTTCAAATATAAACTACACAGAAGCATTGTGTGAAACTTCTTTCTGTTCTGTGCATTCAACTAACAGAGTTGAACCTTACTTTTGATTGAGCCGTTCTGAAACACTCTTTCTGTAGAAACTGCAATTGGACATTCTGAGCGCTAAGAGGCCTATATTGGGAAAAAGAATGTCTACAAATAAAAACTACACAGAAGAATTGTGTGAAACATCTTTCTGTTCTGTTTGTTCAACTGAAAGAGTTGAACCTTAGTTTTGATTGAGCCGTTCTGAAACACTCTTTCTGTAGAAAATGCACGTGGAGATTCGGAGCGCTAAGAGGGTAATAGTGGAAAAAGGAATGTCTCCAAATATAAACTACACAGAATCATTCTGTGAAACTTCTTTCTGATCTGTGCATTCAGCTTACAGAGTTAAACCATACTTTTGTTTGAGCAGATCTGAACACTCTTTCCGTAGAAAATGCAACTGGACATTTGGGGCGCTAAGAGAGTAGTAGTGGAAAAAGGAATATATTCAAATATAAACTACACAGAAGCATTCTGTGAAACTTCTTTCTGATCTGAGCATTCAGCTAACAGAGTTAAACCATACTTTTGATTGAGCAGTTTTGAAACACTCTGTCTGTAGAAAATGCAACTGGACATTCGTAGCGCTAAGTGGGTAATAGTGGAAAAAAGAATATGTTCAAATATAAACTACACAGAAGCATTGTATGAAACTTCTTTCTGTTCTGTGCATTCAACTAACAGAATTGAACCTTACTTTTGATTGAGCCTTTCTGAAACACTCTTTCTGTAGAAACTGCAATTGGACATTCTGAGCTCTAAGAGGCCTATATTGGGAAAAATAATATCTTCAAATAAAAACTACACAGAAGCATTCTGTGAAACTTATTTCTGATATGCTCATTAAGCTAACAGAGTTAAACCATACTTTTGATTGCGCAGTTCTGAACACTCTTTCTGTAGAAAATGCAAGTGGACATTCGGAGCGCTAAGAGGGTAATAGTGGAAAAAGGAATATATTCAAATATAAACTACACAGTAGCATTCTGTGAAAATTTTTTCTGTTCTGTGCATTCAACTAACAGAGTTGAACCTTACTTTTGATTGAGCCGTTCTGAAACACTCCTTCTGTAGAAACTGCAATTGGACATGCTAAGCGCTAAGAGGCCTACATTGGGAAAAAGAATATCTTCAAATAAAAACTACACAGATGCATTCTGTGAAACTTATTTCTGATCTGTAAATTCAATTAACAGAGATAAAACATATTTTTGATTGAGCAGTTGTGAAACACTCTTTTTGTAGAAAATGCAACTGGAGATTCGGAGCGCTAAGAGGGTAATAGTGGAAAAAGGAATGTCTTCAACTACAAACTACACAGAATAATTCGGTGAAACTTCTTTCTGATCTGTGCATTCAGCTAACAGAGTTAAACCATACTTTTGATTGAGCAGATCTGAACACTCTTTCTGTAGAAAATGCAACTGGACATTTGGAGCGCTAAGAGCGTAGTAGTGGAAAAAGGAATATATTCAAATATAAAGTACACAGAAGCATTCTGTGAAACTTCTTTCTGATCTGAGCATTCAGCTAACAGAGTTAAACCCTACTTTTGATTGAGCAGTTTTGAAACACTCTCTCTGTAGAAAATGCAACTGGAGATTCGAAGCGCTAAGTGGGTAATAGTGGAAAAAAGAATATGTTCAAATATAAACTACACAGAAGCATTGTGTGAAACTTCTTTCTGTTCTGTGCATTCAACTAACAGAGTTGAACCTTACTTTTGATTGAGCCGTTCTGAAACACTCTTTCTGTAGAAACTGCAATTGGACATTCTGAGCGCTAAGAGGCCTATATTGGGAAAAAGAATGTCTACAAATAAAAACTTCACAGAAGAATTGTGTGAAACTTCTTTCTGTTCTGTTTGTTCAACTGAAAGAGTTGAACCTTAGTTTTGATTCAGCCGTTCTGAAACACTCTTTCTGTAGAAAATGCACGTGGAGATTCGGAGCGCTAAGAGGGTAATAGTGGAAAAAGGAATGTCTCCAAATATAAACTACACAGAATCATTCTGTGAAACTTATTTCTGATCTGTGCATTCAGCTAACAGAGTTAAACCATACTTTTGATTGAGCAGATCTGAACACTCTTTCCGTAGAAAATGCAACTGGACATTTGGGGCGCTAAGAGAGTAGTAGTGGAAAAAGGAATATATTCAAATATAAACTACACAGAAGCATTCTGTGAAACTTCTTTCTGATCTGAGCATTCAGCTAACAGAGTTAAACCATACTTTTGATTGAGCAGTTTTGAAACACTCTGTCTGTAGAAAATGCAACTGGACATTCGTAGCGCTAAGTGGGTAACAGTGGAAAAAAGAATATGTTCAAATATAAACTACACAGAAGCATTGTATGAAACTTCTTTCTGTTCTGTGCATTCAACTAACAGAGTTGAACCTTACTTTTTATTGAGCCTTTCTGAAACACTCTTTCTGTAGAAACTGCAATTGGACATTCTGAGCGCTAAGAGGCATCTATTGGGAAAAATAATATCTTCAAATAAAAACTACACAGAAGCATTGTGTGAAACTTATTTCTGATATGTTCATTAAGCTAACAGAGTTAAACCATACTTTTGATTGCGCAGTTCTGAACACTCTTTCTGTAAAAAATGCAAGTGGACATTCGGAGCGCTAAGTGGGTAATAGTGGAAAAATGAATATATTCAAATATAAACTACACAGTAGCATTCTGTGAAAATTCTTTCTGTTCTGTGCATTCAACTAACAGAGTTGAACCTTACTTTTGATTGAGCCATTCTGAAACACTCTTTCTGTAGAAACTGCAATTGGACATGCTAAACGCTAAGAGGCCTACATTGGGAAAAAGAATATCTTCAAATAAAAACTACACAGATGCATTCTGTGAAACTTATTTCTGATCTGTAAATTCAGTTAACAGAGATAAAACATATTTTTGATTGAGCAGTTATGAAACACTCTTTTTGTAGAAAATGCAAGTGGAGATTCGGAGCGCTAAGAGGGTAATAGTGGAAAAAGGAATGTCTTCAAATATAAACTACACAGAATCATTCGGTGAAACTTCTTTCTGATCTGTGCATTCAGCTAACAGAGTTAAACCATACTTTTGATTGAGCAGATCTGAACACTCTTTCTGTAGAAAATGCAACTGGACATTTGGAGCGCTAAGAGCGTAGTAGTGGAAAAAGGAATATATTCAAATATAAACTACACAGAAGCATTCTGTGAAACTTCTTTCTGATCTGAGCATTCAGCTAACAGAGTTAAACCATACTTTTGATTGAGCAGTTTTGAAACACTCTGTCTGTAGAAAATGCAACTGGACATTCGTAGCGCTAAGTGGGTAATAGTGGAAAAAATAAAATGTTCAAATATAAACTACACAGAAGCAATGTATGAAACCCCTTTCTGTTCTGTGCATTCAACTATCAGATTTGAACCTTACTTTTGATTGAGCCGTTCTGAAACACTCTTTCTGTAGAAACTGCAATTGGACATTCTGAGCGCAAAGAGGCCTATATTGGGAAAAAGAATGTCTACAAATAAAAACTACACAGAAGAATTGTGTGAAACTTCTTTCTGTTCTGTTTGTTCAACTAAAAGAGTTGAACCATAGTTTTGATTGAGACGTTCTGAAACACTCTTTCTGTAGAAAATGCAAGTGGAGATTCGGAGCGCTAAGAGGGTAATAGTGGAAAAAGGAATGTCTCCAAATATAAACTACACAGAATCATTCTGTGAAACTTCTTTCTGATCTGTGCTTTCAGCTAACAGAGTTAAACCATACTTTTGATTGAGCAGATCTGAACACTCTTTCTGTAGAAAATGCAACTGGACATTTGGAGCGCTAAGAGAGTAGTAGAATAAAAAAGGAATATATTCAAATATAAACTACACAGAAGCATTCTGTGAAACTTCTTTCTGATCTGAGCATTCAGCTAACAGAGTTAAACCATACTTTTGATTTAGCAGTTTTGAAACACTCTGTCTGTAGAAAATGCAACTGGACATTCGTAGCGCTAAGTGGGTAACAGTGGAAAAAAGAATATGTTCAAATATAAACTACACATAAGCATTGTATGAATCTTCTTTCGGTTCTGTGCATTCAACTAACAGAGTTGAACCTTACTTTTGATTGAGCCTTTCTGAAACACTCTTTCTGTAGAAACTGCAATTGGACATTCTGAGCGCTAAGAGGCCTCTATTGGGAAAAATAATATCTTCAAATAAAAACTACACAGAAGCATTGTGTGAAACTTATTTCTGATATGTTCATTAAGCTAACAGAGTTAAACCATACTTTTGATTGCGCAGTTCTGAACACTCTTTCTGTAGAAAATGCAAGTGGACATTCGGAGCGCTAAGAGGGTAATAGTGGAAAAAGGAATATATTCAAATATAAACTACACAGTAGCATTCTGTGAAAATTCTTTCTGTTCTGTGGATTCAACTAACAGAGTTTAACCTTACTTTTGATTGAGCCGTTCTGAAACACTCTTTCTGTAGAAACTGCAATTGGACATGCTAAGCGCTAAGAGGCCTACATTGGGAAAAAAATATCTTCATATAAAACTACACAGATGCATTCTGTGAAACTTATTTCTGATCTGTAAATTCAGTTAACAGAGATAAAACTTATTTTTGATTGAGCAGTTATGAAACACTCTTTTTGTAGAAAATGCAAGTGGAGATTCGGAGCGCTAAGAGGGTAATAGTGGAAAAAGGAATGTCTTCAAATATAAACTACACAGAATCATTCGGTGAAACTTCTTTCTGATCTGTGCATTCAGCTAACAGAGTTAAACCATACTTTTGATTGAGCAGATCTGAACACTCTTTCTGTAGATAATGCAACTGGACATTTGGAGCGCTAAGAGCGTAGTAGTGGAAAAAGGAATATATTCAAATATAAACTACACAGAAGCATTCTGTGAAACTTCTTTCTGATCTGAGCATTCAGCTAACAGAGTTAAACCATACTTTTGATTGAGCAGTTTTGAAACACTCTGTCTGTAGAAAATGCAACTGGACATTCGTAGCGCTAAGTGGGTAATAGTGGAAAAAAGAATATGTTCAAATATAAACTACACAGAAGCATTGTATGAAACTTCTTGCTGTTCTGTGCATTCAACTAACAGAGTTGAACCTTACTTTTGATTGAGCCGTTCTGAAACACTCTTTCTATAGAAACTGCAATTGGACATTCTGAGCGCAAAGAGGCCTATATTGGGAAAAAGAATGTCTACAAATAAAAACTACACAGAAGAATTGTGTGAAACTTCTTTCTGTTCTGTTTGTTCAACAAAAAGAGTTGAAGCTTAGTTTTGATTGAGCCGTTCTGAAACACTCTTTCTGTAGAAAATGCAAGTGGAGATTCGGAGCGCTAAGAGGGTAATAGTGGAAAAAGGAATGTCTCCAAATATAAACTACACAGAATCATTCTGTGAAACTTCTTTCTGATCTGTGAATTCAGCTAACAGAGTTAAACCATACTTTTGATTGAGCAGATCTGAACACTCTTTCTGTAGAAAATGCAACTGGACATTTGGAGCGCTAAGAGAGTAGTAGTGGAAAAAGGAATATATTCAAATATAAACTACACAGAAGCATTCTGTGAAACTTCTTTCTGATCTGAGCATTCAGCTAACAGAGTTAAACCCTACTTTTGATTGAGCAGTTTTGAAACACTCTGTCTGTAGAAAATGCAACTGGACATTCGTAGCGCTAACTGTGTAATAGTGGAAAAAACAATATGTTCAAATATAAACTACACAGAAGCATTGTGTGAAACTTCTTTCTGTTCTGTGCATTCAACTAACAGAGTTGAACCTTACTTTTGATTGAGCCGTTCTGAAACACTCTTTCTGTAGAAACTGCAATTGGACATTCTGAGCGCTAAGAGGCCTATATTGGGAAAAAGAATGTCTACAAATAAAAACTACACAGAAGAATTTTGTGAAACTTCTTTCTGTTCTGTTTGTTCAACTAAAACAGTTGAACCTTAGATTTGATTGAGCCGTTCTGAAACACTCTTTCTGTAGAAAATGCACGTGGAGATTCGGAGCGCTAAGAGGGTAATAGTGGAAAAAGGAATGTCTCCAAATATAAACTACACAGAATCATTCTGTGAAACTTCTTTCTGATCTGTGCATTCAGCTAACAGAGTTAAACCATACTTTTGATTGAGCAGATCTGAACACTCTTTCCGTAGAAAATGCAACTGGACATTTGGGGCGCTAAGAGAGTAGTAGTGGAAAAAGGAATATATTCAAATATAAACTACACAGAAGCATTCTGTGAAACTTCTTTCTGATCTGAGCATTCAGCTAACAGAGTTAAACCATACTTTTGATTGAGCAGTTTTGAAACACTCTGTCTGTAGAAAATGCAACTGGACATTCGTAGCGCTAAGTGGGTAATAGTGGAAAAAAGAATATGTTCAAATATAAACTACACAGAAGCATTGTATGAAACTTCTTTCTGTTCTGTGCATTCAACTAACAGAGTTGAACCTTACATTTGATTGAGCCTTTCTGAAACACTCTTTCTGTAGAAACTGCAATTGGACATTCTGAGCGCTAAGAGGCATCTATTGGGAAAAATAATATCTTCAAATAAAAACTACACAGAAGCATTGTGTGAAACTTATTTCTGATATGTTCATTAAGCTAACAGAGTTAAACCATACTTTTGATTGCGCAGTTCTGAACACTCTTTCTGTAAAAAATGCAAGTGGACATTCCGAGCGCTAAGAGGGTAATAGTGGAAAAAGGAATATATTCAAATATAAACTACACAGTAGCATTCTGTGAAAATTCTTTCTGTTCTGTGCATTCAACTAACAGAGTTGAACCTTACTTTTGATTGAGCCATTCTGAAACACTCTTTCTGTAGAAACTGCAATTGGACATGCTAAACGCTAAGAGGCCTACATTGGGAAAAAGAATATCTTCAAATAAAAACTACACAGATGCATTCTGTGAAACTTATTTCTGATCTGTAAATTCAGTTAACAGAGATAAAACATATTTTTGATTGAGCAGTTATGAAACACTCTTTTTGTAGAAAATGCAAGTGGAGATTCGGAGCGCTAAGAGGGTAATAGTGGAAAAAGGAATGTCTTCAAATATAAACTACACAGAATCATTCGGTGAAACTTCTTTCTGATCTGTGCATTCAGCTAACAGAGTTAAACCATACTTTTGATTGAGCAGATCTGAACACTCTTTCTGTAGAAAATGCAACTGGACATTTGGAGCGCTAAGAGCGTAGTAGTGGAAAAAGGAATATATTCAAATATAAACTACACAGAAGCATTCTGTGAAACTTCTTTCTGATCTGAGCATTCAGCTAACAGAGTTAAACCATACTTTTGATTGAGCAGTTTTGAAACACTCTGTCTGTAGAAAATGCAACTGGACATTCGTAGCGCTAAGTGGGTAATAGTGGAAAAAAAGAAAATGTTCAAATATAAACTACACAGAAGCAATGTATGAAACTCCTTTCTGTTCTGTGCATTCAACTATCAGATTTGAACCTTACTTTTGATTGAGCCGTTCTGAAACACTCTTTCTGTAGAAACTGCAATTGGACATTCTGAGCGCAAAGAGGCCTATATTGGGAAAAAGAATGTCTACAAATAAAAACTACACAGAAGAATTGTGTGAAACTTCTTTCTGTTCTGTTTGTTCAACTAAAAGAGTTGAACCATAGTTTTGATTGAGACGTTCTGAAACACTCTTTCTGTAGAAAATGCAAGTGGAGATTCGGAGCGCTAAGAGGGTAATAGTGGAAAAAGGAATGTCTCCAAATATAAACTACACAGAATCATTCTGTGAAACTTCTTTCTGATCTGTGCTTTCAGCTAACAGAGTTAAACCATACTTTTGATTGAGCAGATCTGAACACTCTTTCTGTAGAAAATGCAACTGGACATTTGGAGCGCTAAGAGAGTAGTAGAATAAAAAAGGAATATATTCAAATATAAACTACACAGAAGCATTCTGTGAAACTTCTTTCTGATCTGAGCATTCAGCTAACAGAATTAAACCATACTTTTGATTGAGCAGTTTTGAAACACTCTGTCTGTAGAAAATGAAACTGGACATTCGTAGCGCTAAGTGGGTAATAGTGGAAAAAAGAATATGTTCAAATATAAACTACACAGAAGCATTGTATGAAACTTCTTTCTGTTCTGTGCATTCAACTAACAGAATTGAACCTTACTTTTGATTGAGCCTTTCTGAAACACTCTTTCTGTAGAAACTGCAATTGGACATTCTGAGCGCTAAGAGGCCTATATTGGGAAAAAGAATGTCTACAAATAAAAACTACACAGAAGAATTGTGTGAAACTTCTTTCTGTTCTGTTTGTTCAACTAAAAGAGTTGAACCTTAGTTTTGATTGAGCCGTTCTGAAACACTCTTTCTGTAGAAAATGCAAGTGGAGATTCGGAGCGCTAAGAGGGTAATAGTGGAAAAAGGAATGTCTCCAAATATAAACTACACAGGATCATTCTGTGAAACTTCTTTCTGATATGTGCATTCAGCTAACAGAGTTAAACCATACTTTTGATTGAGCAGATCTGAACACTCTTTCTGTAGAAAATGCAACTGGACATTTGGAGCGCTAAGAGAGTAGTAGTGGAAAAAGGAATATATTCAAATATAAACTACACAGAAGCATTCTGTGAAACTTCTTTCTGATCTGAGCATTCAGCTAACAGAGTTAAACCATACTTTTGATTGAGCAGTTTTGAAACACTCTGTCTGTAGAAAATGCAACTGGACATTCGTAGCGCTAAGTGGGTAATAGTGGAAAAAAGAATATGTTCAAATATAAACTACACAGAAGCATTGTATGAAACTTCTTTCTGTTCTGTGCATTCAACTAACAGAGTTGAACCTTACTTTTGATTGAGCCGTTCTGAAACACTCTTTCTGTAGAAACTGCAATTGGACATTCTGAGCGCTAAGAGGCCTATATTGGGAAAAAGAATGTCTACAAATAAAAACTACACAGAAGAATAGTGTGAAACTTCTTTCTGTTCTGTTTGTTCAACAAAAAGAGTTGAAGCTTAGTTTTGATTGAGCCTTTCTGAAACACTCTTTCTGTAGAAAATGCAAGTGGAGATTCGGAGCGCTAAGAGGGTAATAGTGGAAAAAGGAATGTCTCCAAATATAAACTACACAGAATCATTCTGTGAAACTTCTTTCTGATCTGTGGATTCAGCTAACAGAGTTAAAACATACTTTTGATTGAGCAGATCTGAACACTCTTTCTGTAGAAAATGCAACTGGACATTTGGAGCGCTAAGAGAGTAGTAGTGGAAAAAGGAATATATTCAAATATAAACTACACAGAAGCATTCTGTGAAACTTCTTTCTGATCTGAGCATTCAGCGAACAGAGTTAAACCATACTTTTGATTGAGCAGTTTTGAAACACTCTGTCTGTAGGAAATGCAACTGGACATTCGTAGCGCTAAGTGGGTAATAGTGGAAAAAAGAATATGTTCAAACTTAAACTACACAGAAGCATTGTATGAAACTTCTTTCTGTTCTGTGCATTCAACTAACAGAGTTGAACCTTACTTTTGATTGAGCCTTTCTGAAACACTCTTTCTGTAGAAACTGCAATTGGACATTCTGAGCGCTAAGAGGCCTCTATTGGGAAAAATAATATCTTCAAATAAAAACTACACAGAAGCATTTTGTGAAACTTATTCCTGATATGTTCATTAAGCTAACAGAGTTAAACAATACTTTTGATTGCGCAGTTCTGAACACTCTTTCTGTAGAAAATGCAAGTGGACATTCAGAGCGCTAAGAGGGTATTAGTGGAAAAAGGAATATATTCAAATATAAACTACACAGTAGCATTCTGTGAAAATTCTTTCTGTTCTGTGCATTCAACTGACAGAGTTGAACCTTATTTTTGATTGAGCCGTTCTGAAACACTCTTTCTGTAGAAACTGCAATTGGACATGCTAAGCGCTAAGAGGCCTACATTGGGAAAAAGAATATCTTCAAATAAAAACTACACAGATGCATTCTGTGAAACATATTTCTGATCTGAAATTCAGTTAACAGAGATAAAACATATTTTTGATTGAGCAGGTATGAAACACTCTTTTTGTAGAAAATGCAAGTGGAGATTCGGAGCGCTATGAGGGTAATAGTAGAAAAAGGAATGTCTCCAAATATAAACTACACAGAATCATTCTGTGAAACTTCTTTGTGATCTGTGCATTCAGCTAACAGAGTTAAACCATACTTTTGATTGCGCAGTTCTGAACACTCTTTCTGTAGAAAATGCAAGTGGACATTCGGAGCGCTAAGAGGGTAATAGTGGAAAAAGGAATATATTCAAATATAAACTACACAGTAGCATTCTGTGAAAATTCTTTCTGTTCTGTGCATTCAACTAACAGAGTTGAACCTTACTTTTGATTGAGCCGTTCTGAAACACTCTTTCTGTAGAAACTGCAATTGGACATTCTGAGCGCTAAGAGGCCTATATTGGGAAAAAGAATGTCTACAAATAAAAACTACACAGAAGAATTGTGTGAAACTTCTTTCTGTTCTGTTTGTTCAACTAAAAGAGTTGAACCTTAGTTTTGATTGAGCCGTTCTGAAACACTCTTTCTGTAGAAAATGCAAGTGGAGATTCGGAGCGCTAAGAGGGTAATAGTGGAAAAAGGAATGTCTCCAAATATAAACTACACAGAATCATTCTGTGAAACTTCTTTCTGATCTGTGCATTCAGCTAACAGAGTTAAACCATACTTTTGATTGAGCAGATCTGAACACTCTTTCTGTAGAAAATGCAACTGGACATTTGGAGCGCTAAGAGAGTAGTAGTGGAAAAAGGAATATATTCAAATATAAACTACACAGAAGCATTCTGTGAAACTTCTTTGTGATCTGAGCATTCAGCTAACAGAGTTAAACCATACTTTTGATTGAGCAGTTTTGAAACACTCTGTCTGTAGAAAATGCAACTGGACATTCGTAGCGCTAAGTGGGTAATAGTGGAAAAAAGAATATGTTCAAATATAAACTACACAGAAGCATTGTATGAAACTTCTTTCTGTTCTGTGCATTCAACTAACAGAGTTGAACCTTACTTTTGATTGAGCCGTTCTGAAACACTCTTTCTGTAGAAACTGCAATTGGACATTCCGAGCGCTAAGAGGCCTATATTGGGAGAAAGAATGTCTACAAATAAAAACTACACAGAAGAATTGTGTGAAACTTCTTTCTGTTCTGTTTGTTCAACTAAAAGAGTTGAACCTTAGTTTTGATTGAGCCGTTCTGAAACACTCTTTCTGTAGAAAATGCAAGTGGAGATTCGGAGCGCTAAGAGGGTAATAGTGGAAAAAGGAATGTCTCCAAATATAAACTACACAGAATCATTCTGTGAAACTTCTTTCTGATCTGTGCATTCAGCTAACAGAGTTAAACCATACTTTTCATTGAGCAGATCTGAACACTCTTTCTGTAGAAAATGCAACTGGACATTTGGAGCGCTAAGAGAGTAGTAGTGGAAAAAGGAATATATTGAAATATAAACTACACAGAAGCATTCTGTGAAACTTCTTTCTGATCTGAGCATTCAGCTAACAGAGTTAAACCATACTTTTGATTGAGCAGTTTTGAAACACTCTGTCTGTAGGAAATGCAACTGGACATTCGTAGCGCTAAGTGGGTAATAGTGGAAAAAAGAATATGTTCAAACTTAAACTACACAGAAGCATTGTAGAAACTTCTTTCTGTTCTGTGCATTCAACTAACAGAGTTGAACCTTACTTTTGATTGAGCCTTTCTGAAACACTCTTTCTGTAGAAACTGCAATTGGACATTCTGAGCGCTAAGAGGCCTCTATTGGGAAAAATAATATCTTCAAATAAAAACTACACAGAAGCATTTTTTGAAACTTATTCCTGATATGTTCATTAAGCTAACAGAGTTAAACAATACTTTTGATTGCGCAGTTCTGAACACTCTTTCTGTAGAAAATGCAAGTGGACATTCAGAGCGCTAAGAGGGTAATAGTGGAAAAAGGAATATATTCAAATATAAACTACACAGTAGCATTCTGTGAAAATTCTTTCTGTTCTGTGCATTCAACTGACAGAGTTGAACCTTACTTTTGATTGAGCCGTTCTGAAACACTCTTTCTGTAGAAACTGCAATTGGACATGCTAAGCGCTAAGAGGCCTACATTGGGAAAAAGAATATCTTCAAATAAAAACTACACAGATGCATTCTGTGAAACTTATTTCTGATCTGAAATTCAGTTAACAGAGATAAAACATATTTTTGATTGAGCAGGTATGAAACACTCTTTTTGTAGAAAATGCAAGTGGAGATTCGGAGCGCTATGAGGGTAATAGTAGAAAAAGGAATGTCTCCAAATATAAACTACACAGAATCATTCTGTGAAACTTCTTTCTGATCTGTGCATTCAGCTAACAGATTTAAACCATACTTTTGATTGAGCAGATCTGAACACTCTTTCTGTAGAAAATGCAACTGGACATTTGGAGCGCTAAGAGCGTAGTAGTGGAAAAAGGAATATATTCAAATATAAACTACACAGAAGCATTCTGTGAAACTTCTTTCTGATCTGAGCATTCAGCTAACAGAGTTAAACCATACTTTTGATTGAGCAGTTTTGAAACACTCTGTCTGTAGAAAATGCAACTGGACATTCGTAGCGCTAAGAGGGTAATAGTGGAAAAAAGAATATGTTCACATATAAACTACACAGAAGCATTGTATGAAACTACTTTCTGTTCTGTGCATTCAACTAACAGAGTTGAACCTTACTTTTGATTGAGCCGTTCTGAAACACTCTTTCTGTAGAAACTGCAATTGGACATTCTGAGCGCTAAGAGGCCTATATTGGGAAAAAGAATGTCTACAAATAAAAACTACACAGAAGAATTGTGTGAAACTTCTTTCTGTTCTGTTTGTTCAACTAAAAGAGTTGAACCTTAGTTTTGATTGAGCCGTTCTGAAACACTCTTTCTGTAGAAAATGCAAGTGGAGATTCGGAGCGCTAAGGGTGTAATAATGGAAAAAGGAATGTCTCCAAATATAAACTACACAGAATCATTCTGTGAAACTTCTTTCTGATCTGTGCATTCAGCTAACAGAGTTAAAACATACTTTTGATTGAGCAGATCTGAACACTCTTTCTGTAGAAAATGCAACTGGACATTTGGAGCGCTAAGAGAGTAGTAGTGGAAAAAGGAATATATTCAAATATAAACTACACAGAAGCATTCTGTGAAACTTCTTTCTGATCTGAGCATTCAGCTAACAGAGTTAAACCATACTTTTGATTGAGCAGTTTTGAAACACTCTGTCTGTAGAAAATGCAACTGGACATTCGTAGCGCTAAGTGGGTAATAGTGGAAAAAAGAATATGTTCAAATATAAACTACACAGAAGCATTGTATGAAACTTCTTTCTGTTCTGTGCATTCAACTAACAGAGTTGAACCTTACTTTTGATTGAGCCTTTCTGAAACACTCTTTCTGTAGAAACTGCAATTGGACATTCTGAGCGCTAAGAGGCCTATATTGGGAAAAAGAATATCTTCAAATAAAAACTTCACAGAAGCATTGTGTGAAACTTATTTCTGATATGTTCATTAAGCTAACAGAGTTAAACCATACTTTTGATTGCGCAGTTCTGAACACTCTTTCTGTAGAAAATGCAAGTGGACATTCGGAGCGCTAAGAGGGTAATAGTGGAAAAAGTAATATATTCAAATATAAACTACACAGTAGCATTCTGTGAAAATTCTTTCTGTTCTGTGCGTTCAACTAACAGAGTTGAACCTTACTTTTGATTGAGCCGTTCTGAAACACTCTTTCTGTAGAAACTGCAAATGGACATGCTAAGCGCTAAGAGGCCTACATTGGGAAAAAGAATATCTTCAAATAAAAACTACACAGATGCATTCTGTGAAACTTATTTCTGATCTGTAAATTCAGTTAACAGAGATAAAACATATTTTTGATTGAGCAGTTATGAAACACTCTTTTTGTAGAAAATGCAATTGGAGATTCGGAGCGCTAAGAGGGTAATAGTGGAAAAAGGAATGTCTTCAAATATAAACTACACAGAATCATTCGGTGAAACTTCTTTCTGATATGTGCATTCAGCTAACAGATTTAAACCATACTTTTGATTGAGCAGATCTGAACACTCTTTCTGTAGAAAATGCAACTGGACATTTGGAGCGCTAAGAGCGTAGTAGTGGAAAAAGGAATATATTCAAATATAAACTACACAGAAGAATTCTGTGAAACTTCTTTCTGATCTGAGCATTCAGCTAACAGAGTTAAACCATACTTTTGATTGAGCAGTTTTGAAACACTCTGTCTGTAGAAAATGCAACTGGACATTCGTAGCGCTAAGAGGGTAATAGTGGAAAAAAGAATATGTTCACATATAAACTACACAGAAGCATTGTATGAAACTACTTTCTGTTCTGTGCATTCAACTAACAGAGTTGAACCTTACTTTTGATTGAGCCGTTCTGAAACACTCTTTCTGTAGAAACTGCAATTGGACATTCTGAGCGCTAAGAGGCCTATATTGGGAAAAAGAATGTCTACAAATAAAAACTACACAGAAGAATTGTGTGAAACTTCTTTCTGTTCTGTTTGTTCAACTAAAAGAGTTGAACCTTAGTTTTGATTGAGCCGTTCTGAAACACTCTTTCTGTAGAAAATTCAAGTGGAGATTCGGAGCGCTAATAGGGTAATAGTGGAAAAAGGAATATATTCAAATATAAACTACACAGAAGCATTCTGTGAAACTTCTTTCTGATCTGAGCATTCAGCTAACAGAGTTAAACCATACTTTTGATTGAGCAGTTTTGAAACACTCTGTCTGTAGAAAATGCAACTGGACATTCGTAGCGCTAAGTGGGTAATAGTGGAAAAAAGAATATGTTCAAATATAAACTACACAGAAGCATTGTATGAAACTTCTTTCTGTTCTGTGCATTCAACTAACAGAGTTGAACCTTACTTTTGATTGAGCCTTTCTGAAACACTCTTTCTATAGAAACTGCAATTGGACATTCTGAGCGCTAAGAGGCCTTTATTGGGAAAAATAATATCTTCAAATAAAAACTTCACAGAAGCATTGTGTGAAACTTATTTCTGATATGTTCATTAAGCTAACAGAGTTAAACCATACTTTTGATTGCGCAGTTCTGAACACTCTTTCTGTAGAAAATGCAAGTGGACATTCGGAGCGCTAAGAGGGTAATAGTGGAAAAAGGAATATATTCAAATATAAACTAAACAGTAGCATTCTGTGAAAATTCTTTCTGTTCTGTGCATTCAACTAACAGAGTTGAACCTTACTTTTGATTGAGCCGTTCTGAAACACTCTTTCTGTAGAAACTGCAATTGGACATGCTAAGCGCTAAGAGGCCTACATTGGGAAAAAGAATATCTTCAAATAAAAACTACACAGATGCATTCTGTGAAACTTATTTCTGATCTGTAAATTCAGTTAACAGAGATAAAACATATTTTTGATTGAGCAGTTATGAAACACTATTTTTGTAGAAAATGCAAGTGGAGATTCGGAGCGCTAAGAGGGTAATAGTGGAAAAAGGAATGTCTTCAAATATAAACTACACAGAATAATTCGGTGAAACTTCTTTCTGATCTGTGCATTCAGCTAACAGAGTTAAACCATACTTTTGATTGAGCAGATCTGAACACTCTTTCTGTAGAAAATGCAACTGGACATTTGGAGCGCTAAGAGCGTAGTAGTGGAAAAAGGAATATATTCAAATATAAACTACACAGAAGCATTCTGTGAAAATTCTTTCTGATCTGAGCATTCAGCTAACAGAGTTAAACCATACTTTTGATTGAGCAGTTTTGAAACACTCTGTCTGTAGAAAATGCAACTGGACATTCGTAGCGCTAAGTGGGTAATAGTGGAAAAAAGAATATGTTCAAATATAAATTACACAGAAGCATTGTATGAAACTTCTTTCTGTTCTGTGCATTCAACTAACAGAGTTGAACCTTACTTTTGATTGAGCTTTTCTGAAACACTCTTTCTGTAGAAACTGCAATTGGACATTCTGAGCGCTAAGAGGCCTCTATTGGGAAAAATAATATCTTCAAATAAAAACTTCACAGAAGCATTGTGTGAAACTTATTTCTGATATGTTCATTAAGCTAACGGAGTTAAACCATACTTTTGATTGCGCAGTTCTGAACACTCTTTCTGTAGAAAATGCAAGTGGACATTCGGAGCGCTAAGAGGGTAATAGTGGAAAAAGGAATATATTCAAATATAAACTAAACAGTAGCATTCTGTGAAAATTCTTTCTGTTCTGTGCATTCAACTAACAGAGTTGAACCTTACCTTTGATTGAGCCGTTCTGAAACACTCTTTCTGTAGAAATTGCAATTGGACATGCTAAGCGCTAAGAGGCCTACATTGGGAAAAAGAATATCTTCAAATAAAAACTACACAGATGCATTCTGTGAAACTTATTTCTGATCTGTAAATTCAGTTAACAGAGATAAAACATATTTTTGATTGAGCAGTTATGAAACACTCTTTTTGTAGAAAATGCAAGTGGAGATTCTGAGCGCTAAGAGGGTAATAGTGGAAAAAGGAATGTCTTCAAATATAAACTACACAGAATCATTCGGTGAAACTTCTTTCTGATCTGTGCATTCAGCTAACAGAGTTAAACCATACTTTTGATTGAGCAGATCTGAACACTCTTTCTGTAGAAAATGCAACTGGACATTTGGAGCGCTAAGAGCGTAGTAGTGGAAAAAGGAATATATTCAAATATAAACTACACAGAAGCATTCTGTGAAACTTCTTTCTGATCTGAGCATTCAGCTAACAGAGTTAAACCATACTTTTGATTGAGCACTTTTGAAACACTCTGTCTGTAGAAAATGCAACTGGACATTCGTAGCGCTAAGTGGGTAATAGTGGAAAAAAGAATATGTTCAAATATAAACTACACAGAAGCATTGTATGAAACTTCTTTCTGTTCTGTGCATTGAACTAACAGAGTTGAACCTTACTTTTGATTGAGCCTTTCTGAAACACTCTTTCTGTAGAAACTGCAATTGGACATTCTGAGCGCTAAGAGGCCTCTATTGGGAAAAATAATATCTTCAAATAAAAACTACACAGAAGGATTGTGTGAAACTTATTTCTGATATGTTCATTAAGCTAACAGAGTTAAACCATACTTTTGATTGCGCAGTTCTGAACATTCTTTCTGTAGAAAATGCAAGTGGACATTCGGAGCGCTAAGAGGGTAATAGTGGAAAAAGGAATGTCTCCAAATATAAACTACACAGAATCATTCTGTGAAAATTCTTTCTGTTCTGTGCATTCAACTAACAGAGTTGAACCTTACTTTTCATTGAGCCGTTCTGAAACACTCTTTCTGTAGAAACTGCAATTGGACATGCTAAGCGCTAAGAGGCCTACATTGGGAAAAAGAATATCTTCAAATAAAAACTACACAGATGCATTCTGTGAAACTTATTTCTGATCTGTAAATTCAGTTAACAGAGGTAAAATATATTTTTGATTGAGCCGTTATGAAACACCCTTTTTGTAGAAACTGCAATTGGACATTCTGAGCGCTAAGAGGCCTATATTGGGAAAAAGAATGTCTACAAATAAAAACTACACAGAAGAATTGTGTGAAACTTCTTTCTGTTCTGTTTGTTCAACTAAAAGAGTTGAACCTTGGTTTTGATTGAGCCGTTCTGAAACACTCTTTCTGTAGAAAATGCAAGTGGAGATTCGGAGCGCTAAGAGTTTAGTAGTGGAAAAAGGAATGTCTCCAAATATAAACTACACAGTATCATTCTGTGAAACTTCTTTCTGATCTGTGCATTCAGCTAACAGAGTTAAACCATACTTTTGATTGAGCAGTTTTGAAACACTCTGTCTGTAGAAAATGCAACTGGACATTTGTAGCGCTAAGTGGGTAATAGTGGAAAAAAAATATGTTCAAATATAAACTACACAGAAGCATTGTATGAAACTTCTTTCTGTTCTGTGCATTCAACTAACAGAGTTGAACCTTACTTTTGATTGAGCCGTTCTGAAACATTCTTTCTGTAGAAACTGCAATTGGACATTCTGAGCGCTAAGAGGCCTATATTGGGAAAAAGAATGTCTACAAATAAAAACTACACAGAAGAATTTTTTTAAACTTCTTTCTGTTCTGTTTGTTCAACTAAAAGAGTTGAAACTTAGTTTTGATTGAGCCGTTCTGAAACACTCTTTCTGTAGAAAATGCAAGTGGAGATTCGGAGCCCTAAGAGGGTAATAGTGGAAAAAGGAATGTCTCCAAATATAAACTACACAGAATCATTCTGGGAAACTTCTTTCTGATCTGTGCATTCAGCTAACAGAGTTAAACCATACTTTTGATTGAGCAGATCTGAACACTCTTTCTGTAGAAAATGCAACTGGACATTTTGAGCGCTAAGAGAGTAGTAGTGGAAAAAGGAATATATTCAAATATAAACTGCACAGAAGCATTCTGTGAAACTTCTTTCTGATCTGAGCATTCAGCTAACAGAGTTAAACCATACTTTTGATTGAGCAGTTTTGAAACACTCTGTCTGTAGAAAATGCAACTGGACATTCGTAGCGCTAAGTGGGTAATAGTGGAAAAAAAATATGTTCAAATATAAACTACACAGAAGCATTGTATGAAACTTCTTTCTGTTCTGTGCATTCAACTAACAGAATTGAACCTTACTTTTGATTGAGCCTTTCTGAAACACTCTTTCTGTAGAAACTGCAATTGGACATTCTGAGCGCTAAGAGTCTATATTGGGAAAAATAATATCTTCAAATAAAAACTACACAGAAGCATTGGGTGAAACTTATTTCTGATATGTTCATTAAGCTAACATAGTAAAACCATACTTTTGATTGCGCAGTTCTGAACACTCTTTCTGTAGAAAATGCAAGTGGACATTCGGAGCGCTAAGAGGGTAATAGTGGAAAAAGGAATATATTCAAATATAAACTACACAGTAGCATTCTGTGAAAATTCTTTCTGTTCTGTGCATTCAACCAACAGAGTTGAACCTTACTTTTGATTGAGCCGTTCTGAAACACTCTTTCTGTAGAAACTGCAATTGGACATGCTAAGCGCTAAGAGGCCTATATTGGGAAAAAGAATATCTTCAAATAAAAACTACACAGATGCATTCTGTGAAACTTATTTCTGATCTGTAAATTCAGTTAACAGAGATAAAACATATTTTTGATTGAGCAGTTATGAAACACTCTTTTTGTAGAAAATGCAAGTGGAGATTCGGAGCGCTAAGAGGGTAATAGTGGAAAAAGGAATGTCTTCAAATAAAACTACACAGAATCATTCGGTGAAACTTCTTTCTGATCTGTGCATTCAGCTAACAGAGTTAAACCATACTTTTGATTGAGCAGATCTGAACACTCTTTCTGTAGAAAATGCAACTGCACATTTGGAGCGCTAAGAGCGTAGTAGTGGAAAAAGGAATATATTCAAATATAAACTACAAAGAAGCATTCTGTGAAACTTCTTTCTGATCTGAGCATTCAGCTAACAGAGTTAAACCATACTTTTGATTGAGCAGTTTTGAAACACTCTGTCTGTAGAAAATGCAACTGGACATTCGTAGCACTAAGTGGGTAATAGTGGAAAAAAGAATATGTTCAAATATAAACTACACAGAAGCATTGTATGAAACTTCTTTCTGTTCTGTGCATTCAACTAACAGAGTTGAACCTTACTTTTGATTGAGCCTTTCTGAAACACTCTTTCTGTAGAAACTGCAATTGGACATTCTGAGCGCTAAGAGGCCTCTATTGGGAAAAATAATATCTTCAAATAAAAACTTCACAGAAGCATTGTGTGAAAGTTATTTCTGATATGTTCATTAAGCTAACGGAGTTAAACCATACTTTTGATTGCGCAGTTCTGAACACTCTTTCTGTAGAAAATGCAAGTGGACATTCGGAGCGCTAAGAGGGTAATAGTGGAAAAAGGAATATATTCAAATATAAACTAAACAGTAGCATTCTGTGAAAATTCTTTCTGTTCTGTGCATTCAACTAACAGAGTTGAACCTTACTTTTGATTGAGCCGTTCTGAAACACTCTTTCTGTAGAAATTGCAATTGGACATGCTAAGCGCTAAGAGGCCTACATTGGGAAAAAGAATATCTTCAAATAAAAACTACACAGATGCATTCTGTGAAACTTATTTCTGATCTGTAAATTCAGTTAACAGAGATAAAACATATTTTTGATTGAGCAGTTATGAAACACTCTTTTTGTAGAAAATGCAAGTGGAGATTCTGAGCGCTAAGAGGGTAATAGTGGAAAAAGGAATGTCTTCAAATATAAACTACACAGAATCATTCGGTGAAACTTCTTTCTGATCTGTGCATTCAGCTAACAGAGTTAAACCATACTTTTGATTGAGCAGATCTGAACACTCTTTCTGTAGAAAATGCAACTGGACATTTGGAGCGCTAAGAGCGTAGTAGTGGAAAAAGGAATATATTCAAATATAAACTACACAGAAGCATTCTGTGAAACTTCTTTCTGATCTGAGCATTCAGCTAACAGAGTTAAACCATACTTTTGATTGAGCAGTTTTGAAACACTCTGTCTGTAGAAAATGCAACAGGACATTCGTAGCGCTAAGTGGGTAATAGTGGAAAAATAATATGTTCAAATATAAACTACACAGAAGCATTGTATGAAACTTCTTTCTGTTCTGTGCATTCAACTAACAGAGTTGAACGTTACTTTTGATTGAGCCTTTCTGAAACACTCTTTCTGTAGAAACTGCAATTGGACATTCTGAGCTCTAAGAGGCCTCTATTGGGAAAAATAATATCTTCAAATAAAAATTTCACAGAAGCATTGTGTGAAACTTATTTCTGATATGTTCATTAAGCTAACAGAGTTAAACCATACTTTTGATTGCGCAGTTCTGAACACTCTTTCTGTAGAAAATGCAAGTGGACATTCGGAGCGCTAAGAGGGTAATAGTGGAAAAAGGAATATATTCAAATATAAACTACACAGTAGCATTCTGTGAAAATTCTTTCTGTTCTGTGCATTCAACTAACAGAGTTGAACCTTACTTTTGATTGAGCCGTTCTGAAACACTCTTTCTGTAGAATCTGCAATTGGACATGCTAAGCGCTAAGAGGCCTACATTGGGAAAAAGAATATCTTCAAATAAAAACTACACAGATGCATTCTGTGAAACATATTTCTGATCTGTATATTCAGTTAACAGAGATAAAACATATTTTTGATTGAGCAGTTATGAAACACTCTTTTTGTAGAAAATGCAAGTGGAGATTCGGAGCGCTAAGAGGGTAATAGTGGAAAAAGGAATGTCTTCAAATATAAACTACACAGTAGCATTCTCTGAAAATTCTTTCTGTTCTGTGCATTCAACTAACAGAGTTGAAACTTACTTTTGATTGAGCCGTTCTGAAACACTCTTTCTGTAGAAACTGCAATTGGACATGCTAAGCGCTAAGAGGCCTACATTGGGAAAAAGAATATCTTCAAATAAAAACTACACAGATGCATTCTGTGAAACTTATTTCTGATCTGTAAATTCAGTTAACAGAGATAAAACATATTTTTGATTGAGCAGTTATGAAACACTCTTTCTGTAGAAAATGCAAGTGGAGATTCCGAGCGCTAAGAGGGTAATAGTGGAAAAAGGAATGTCTCCAAATATAAACTACACAGAATCATTCTGTGAAACTTCTTTCTGATCTGTGCATTCAGCTAACAGAGTTAAACCATACTTTTGATTGAGCAGATCTGAACACTCCTTTTGTACAAAATGCAACTGGACATTTGGAGCGCTAAGAGAGTAGTAGTGGAAAAAGTAATATATTCAAATATAAACTACACAGAAGCATTCTGTGAAACTTCTTTCTGATCTGAGCATTCAGCTAACAGAGTTAAACCATACTTTTGATTGAGCAGTTTTGAAACTCTCTGTCTGTAGAAAATGCAATTGGACATTCGTAGCGCTAAGTGGGTAATAGTGGAAAAAAGAATATGTTCAAATATAAACTACACAGAAGCATTGTATGAAACTACTTTCTGTTCTGTGCATTCAACTAACAGAGTTGAACCTTACTTTTGATTGAGCCTTTCTGAAACACTCTTTCTGTAGAAACTGCAATTGGACATTCTGAGCGCTAAGAGGCCTCTATTGGGAAAAATAATATCTTCAAATAAAAACTACACAGAAGCATTGTGTGAAACTTATTTCTGATATGTTCATTAAGCTAACAGAGTTAAACCATACTTTTGATTGCGCAGTTCTGAACACTCTTTCTGTAGAAAATGCAAGTGGACATTCGGAGCGCTAAGAGGGTAATAGTGGAAAAAGGAATATATTCAAATATAAACTACACAGTAGCATTCTCTGAAAATTCTTTCTGTTCTGTGCATTCAACTAACAGAGTTGAAACTTACTTTTGATTGAGCCGTTCTGAAAAACTCTTTCTG
Organism: Symphalangus syndactylus; assembly: GCF_028878055.3. Classification (NCBI taxonomy): domain Eukaryota; kingdom Metazoa; phylum Chordata; class Mammalia; order Primates; family Hylobatidae; genus Symphalangus; species Symphalangus syndactylus. The sequence continues at coordinate 9,675,046 of NC_072433.2, forward strand.
TAGAAACTGCAATTGGACATGCTAAGCGCTAAGAGGCCTACATTGGGAAATAGAATATCTTCAAATAAAAACTACACAGATGCATTCTGTGAAACTTATTTCTGATCTGTAAATTCAGTTAACAGAGATAAAACATATTTTTGATTGAGCAGTTATGAAACACTCTTTCTGTAGAAAATGCAAGTGGAGATTCCGAGCGCTAAGAGGGTAATAGTGGAAAAAGGAATGTCTCCAAATATAAACTACACAGAATCATTCTGTGAAACTTCTTTCTGATCTGTGCATTCAGCTAACAGAGTTAAACCATACTTTTGATTGAGCAGATCTGAACACTCCTTTTGTACAAAATGCAACTGGACATTTGGAGCGCTAAGAGCGTAGTAGTGGAAAAAGGAATATATTCAAATATAAACTACACAGAAGCATTCTGTGAAACTTCTTTCTGATCTGAGCATTCAGCTAACAGAGTTAAACCATACTTTTGATTGAGCAGTTTTGAAACACTCTGTCTGTAGAAAATGCAACTGGACATTCGTAGCGCTAAGTGGGTAATAGTGAAAAAAAGAATATGTTCAAATATAAACTACACAGAAGCATTGTATGAAACTTCTTTCTGTTCTGTGCATTCAACTAACAGAGTTGAACCTTACTTTTGATTGAGCCGTTCTGAAACACTCTTTCTGTAGAAACTGCAATTGGACATTCTGAGCGCTAAGAGGCCTATATTGGGAAAAAGAATGTCTGCAAATAAAAACTACACAGAAGAATTGTGTGAAACTTCTTTCTGTTCTGTTTGTTCAACTAAAGGTGTTGAAACTTAGTTTTGATTGAGCCGTTCTGAAACACTCTTTCTGTAGAAAATGCAAGTGGAGATTCGGAGCGCTAAGAAGCTAATAGTGGAAAAAGGAATGTCTCCAAATATAAACTACACAGAATCATTCTGTGAAACTTCTTTCTGATCTGTGCATTCAGCTAACAGAGTTAAACCATACTTTTGATTGAGCAGATCTGAACACTCTTTCTGTAGAAAATGCAACTGGACATTTGGAGCGCTAAGAGAGTAGTAGTGGAAAAAGGAATATATTCAAATATAAACTACAAAGAAGCATTCTGTGAAACTTCTTTCTGATCTGAGCATTCAGCTAACAGAGTTAAACCATACTTTTGATTGAGCAGTTTTGAAACACTCTGTCTGTAGAAAATGCAACTGGACATTCGTAGCGCTAAGTGGGTAATAGTGGAAAAATAATATGTTCAAATATAAACTACACAGAAGCATTGTATGAAACTTCTTTCTGTTCTGTGCATTCAACTAACAGAGTTGAACCTTACTTTTGATTGAGCCTTTCTGAAACACTCTTTCTGTAGAAACTGCAATTGGACATTCTGAGCGCTAAGAGGCCTATATTGGGAAAAATAATATCTTCAAATAAAAACTTCACAGAAGCATTGTGTGAAACTTATTTCTGATATGTTCATTAAGCTAACAGAGTTAAACCATACTTTTGATTGCGCAGTTCTGAACACTCTTTCTGTAGATAATGCAAGTGGACATTCGGAGCGCTAAGAGGGTAATAGTGGAAAAAGGAATATATTCAAATATAAACTACACAGTAGCATTCTGTGAAAATTCTTTCTGTTCTGTGCGTTCAACTAACAGAGTTGAACCTTACTTTTGATTGAGCCGTTCTGAAACACTCTTTCTGTAGAAACTGCAATTGGACATGCTAAGCGCTAAGAGGCCTACATTGGGAAAAAGAATATCTTCAAATAAAAACTACACAGATGCATTCTGTGAAACTTATTTCTGATCTGTAAATTCAGTTAACAGAGATAAAACATATTTTTGATTGAGCAGTTATGAAACACTCTTTTTGTAGAAAATGGAAGTGGAGATTCGGAGCGCTAAGAGGGTAATAGTGGAAAAAGGAATGTCTTCAAATATAAACTACACAGAATCATTCGGTGAAACATCTTTCTGATCTGTGCATTCAGCTAACAGAGTTAAACCATACTTTTGATTGAGCAGTTTTGAAACACTCTGTCTGTAGAAAATGCAACTGGACATTCGTAGCGCTAAGTGGGTAATAGTGGAAAAAAGAATATGTTCAAATATAAACTACACAGAAGCATTGTATGAAACTTCTTTCTGTTCTGTGCATTCAACTAACAGAGTTGAACCTTACTTTTGATTGAGCCGTTCTGAAACACTCTTTCTGTAGAAACTGCAATTGGACATTCTGAGCGCTAAGAGGCCTATATTGGGAAAAAGAATGTCTACACATAAAAACTACACAGAAGAATTGTGTGAAATTTCTTTCTGTTCTGTTTGTTCAACTAAAAGAGTTGAACCTTAGTTTTGATTGAGCCGTTCTGAAACACTCTTTCTGTAGAAAATGCAAGTGGAGATTCGGAGCGCTAAGAAGGTAATAGTGGAAAAAGGAATGTCTCCAAATATAAACTACACAGAATCATTCTGTGAAACTTCTTTCTGATCTGTGCATTCAGCTAACAGAGTTAAACCATACTTTTAATTGAGCAGATCTGAAGACTCTTTCCGTAGAAAATGCAACTGGACATTTGGAGCGCTAAGAGTGTAGTAGTGGAAAAAGGAATATATTCAAATATAAACTACACAGAAGCATTCTGTGAAACTTCTTTCTGATCTGAGCATTCAGCTAACAGAATTAAACCATACTTTTGATTGAGCAGTTTTGAAACACTCTGTCTGTAGAAAATGCAACTGGTCATTCGTAGCGCTAAGTGGGTAATATTGGAAAAAAGAATATGTTCAAATATAAACTACACAGAAGCATTGTATGAAACATCTTTCTGTTCTGTGCATTCAACTAACAGAGTAGAACCTTACTTTTGATTGAGCCGTTCTGAAACACTCTTTCTGTAGAAACTGCAATTGGACATTCTGAGCGCTAAGAGGCCTATATTGGGAAAAATAATATCTTCAAATAAAAACTACACAGAAGCATTGGGTGAAACTTATTTCTGATATGTTCATTAAGCTAACATAGTTAAACCATACTTTTGATTGCGCAGTTCTGAACTCTCTTTCTGTAGAAAATGCAAGTGGACATTCGGAGCGCTAAGAGGGTAATAGTGGAAAAAGGAATATATTCAAATATAAACTACACAGTAGCATTCTGTGAAAATTCTTTCTGTTCTGTGCATTCAACCAACAGAGTTGAACCTTAATTTGATTGAGCCGTTCTGAAACACTCTTTCTGTAGAAACTGCAATTGGACATGCTAAGCGCTAAGAGGCCTATATTGGGAAAAAGAATATCTTCAAATAAAAACTAAACAGATGCATTCTGTGAAACTTATTTCTGATCTGTAAATTCAGTTAACAGAGATAAAACATATTTTTGATTGAGCAGTTATGAAACAGTCTTTTTGTAGAAAATGCAAGTGGAGATTCGGAGCGCTAAGAGGGTAATAGTGGAAAAAGGAATGTCTTCAAATATAAACTACACAGAATCATTCGGTGAAACTTCTTTCTGATCTGTGCATTCAGCTAACAGAGTTAAACCATACTTTTGATTGAGCAGATCTGAACACTCTTTCTGTAGAAAATGCAACTGGACATTTGGAGCGCTAAGAGCGTAGTAGTGGAAAAAGGAATATATTCAAATATAAACTACACAGAAGCATTCTGTGAAACTTCTTTCTGATCTGAGCATTCAGCTAACAGAGTTAAACCATACTTTTGATTGAGCAGTTTTGAAACACTCTGTCTGTAGAAAATGCAACTGGACATTCGTAGCGCTAAGTGGGTAATAGTGGAAAAAAGAATATGTTCATATATACATTACACAGAAGCATTGTATGAATCTTCTTTCTGTTCTGTGCATTCAACTAACAGAGTTGAACCTTACTTTTGATTGAGCCGTTCTGAAACACTCTTTCTGTAGAAACTGCAATTGGACATTCTGAGCGCTAGGAGGCCTATATTGGGAAAAAGAATGTCTACAAATAAAAACTACACAGAAGAATTGTGTGAAACTTCTTTCTGTTCTGTTTGTTCAACTAAAAGAGTTGAACCTTAGTTTTGATTGAGCCGTTCTGAAACACTCTTTCTGTAGAAAATGCAAGTGGAGATTCGGAGCGCTAAGAGGGTAATAGTGGAAAAAGGAATGTCTCCAAATATAAACTACACAGAATCATTCTGTGAAACTTCTTTCTGATCTGTGCATTCAGCTAACAGAGTTAAACCATACTTTTAATTGAGCAGATCTGAACACTCTTTCTGTAGAAAATGCAACTGGACATTTGGAGCGCTAAGAGTGTAGTAGTGGAAAAAGGAATATATTCAAATATAAACTACACAGAAGCATTCTGTGAAACTTCTTTCTGATCTGAGCATTCAGCTAACAGAGTTAAACCATACTTTTGATTGAGCAGTTTTGAAACACTCTGTCTGTAGAAAATGCAACTGGACATTCGTAGCGCTAAGTGGGTAATAGTGGAAAAAAGAATATGTTCAAATATAAACTACACAGAAGCATTGTATGAAACTTCTTTCTGTTCTGTGCATTCAACTAACAGAGTTGAACCTTACTTTTGATTGAGCCGTTCTGAAACACTCTTTCTGTAGAAACTGCAATTGGACATTCTGAGCGCTAAGAGGCCTATATTGGGAAAAAGAATGTCTACAAATAAAAACTACACAGAAGAATTTTGTTAAACTTCTTTCTGTTCTGTTTGTTCAACTAAAAGTGTTGAAACTTAGTTTTGATTGAGCCGTTCTGAAACACTCTTTCTGTAGAAAATGCAAGTGGAGATTCGGAGCGCTAAGAAGCTAATAGTGGAAAAAGGAATGTCTCCAAATATAAACTACACAGAATCATTCTGTGAAACTTCTTTCTGATCTGTGCATTCAGCTAACAGAGTTAAACCATACTTTTGATTGAGCAGATCTGAACACTCTTTCTGTAGAAAATGCAACTGGACATTTGGAGCGCTAAGAGAGTAGTAGTGGAAAAAGGAATATATTCAAATATAAACTACAAAGAAGCATTCTGTGAAACTTCTTTCTGATCTGAGCATTCAGCTAACAGAGTTAAACCATACTTTTGATTGAGCAGTTTTGAAACACTCTGTCTGTAGAAAATGCAACTGGACATTCGTAGCGCTAAGTGGGTAATAGTGGAAAAAAGAATATGTTCAAATATAAACTACACAGAAGCATTGTATGAAACTTCTTTCTGTTCTGTGCATTCAACTAACAGAGTTGAACCTTACTTTTGATTGAGCCTTTCTGAAACACTCTTTCTGTAGAAACTGCAATTGGACATTCTGAGCGCTAAGAGGCCTATATTGGGAAAAATAATATCTTCAAATAAAAACTTCACAGAAGCATTGTGTGAAACTTATTTCTGATATGTTCATTAAGCTAACAGAGTTAAACCATACTTTTGATTGCGCAGTTCTGAACACTCTTTCTGTAGATAATGCAAGTGGACATTCGGAGCGCTAAGAGGGTAATAGTGGAAAAAGGAATATATTCAAATATAAACTACACAGTAGCATTTTGTGAAAATTCTTTCTGTTCTGTGCGTTCAACTAACAGAGTTGAACCTTACTTTTGATTGAGCCGTTCTGAAACACTCTTTCTGTAGAAACTGCAATTGGACATGCTAAGCGCTAAGAGGCCTACATTGGGAAAAAAAATATCTTCAAATAAAAACTACACAGATGCATTCTGTGAAACTTATTTCTGATCTGTAAATTCAGTTAACAGAGATAAAACATATTTTTGATTGAGCAGTTATGAAACACTCTTTTTGTAGAAAATGGAAGTGGAGATTCGGAGCGCTAAGAGGGTAATAGTGGAAAAAGGAATGTCTTCAAATATAAACTACACAGAATCATTCGGTGAAACATCTTTCTGATCTGTGCATTCAGCTAACAGAGTTAAACCATACTTTTGATTGAGCAGTTTTGAAACACTCTGTCTGTAGAAAATGCAACTGGACATTCGTAGCGCTAAGTGGGTAATAGTGGATAAAAGAATATGTTCAAATATAAACTACACAGAAGCATTGTATGAAACTTCTTTCTGTTCCGTGCATTCAACTAACAGAGTTGAACCTTACTTTTGATTGAGCCGTTCTGAAACACTCTTTCTGTAGAAACTGCAATTGGACATTCTGAGCGCTAAGAGGCCTATATTGGGAAAAAGAATGTCTACAAATAAAAACTACACAGAAGAATTGTGTGAAACTTCTTTCTGTTCTGTTTGTTCAACTAAAAGAGTTGAACCTTAGTTTTGATTGAGCCGTTCTGAAACACTCTTTCTGTAGAAAATGCAAGTGGAGATTCGGAGCGCTAAGAGTGTAATAATGGAAAAAGGAATGTCTCCAAATATAAACTACACAGAATCATTCTGTGAAACTTCTTTCTGATCTGTGCATTCAGCTAACAGAGTTAAACCATACTTTTGATTGAGCAGATCTGAACACTCTTTCTGTAGAAAATGCAACTGGACATTTGGGGCGCTAAGAGAGTAGTAGTGGATAAAGGAATATATTCAAATATAAACTACACAGAAGCATTCTGTGAAACTTCTTTCTGATCTGAGCATTCAGCTAACAGAGTTAAACCATACTTTTGATTGAGCAGTTTTGAAACACTCTGTCTGTAGAAAATGCAACTGGACATTCGTAGCGCTAAGTGGGTAATAGTGGAAAATAGAATATGTTCAAATATAAACTACACGGAAGCATTGTATGAAACTTCTTTCTGTTCTGTGCATTCAACTAACAGAGTTGAACCTTACTTTTGATTGAGCCTTTCTGAAACACTCTTTCTGTAGAAATTGCAATTGGACATTCTGAGCGCTAAGAGGCCTATATTGGGGAAAATAATATCTTCAAATAAAAAGTTCACAGAAGCATTGTGTGAAACTTATTTCTGATATGTTCATTAAGCTAACAGAGTTAAACCATACTTTTGATTGCGCAGTTCTGAACACTCTTTCTGTAGAAAATGCAAGTGGACATTCGGAGCGCTAAGAGGGTAATAGTGGAAAAAGGAATATATTCAAATATAAACTACACAGTAGCATTCTGTGAAAATTCTTTATGTTCTGTGCGTTCAACTAACAGAGTTGAACCTTACTTTTGATTGAGCCGTTCTGAAACACTCTTTCTGTAGAAACTGCAATTGGACATGCTAAGCGCTAAGAGGCCTACATTGGGAAAAAGAATATCTTCAAATAAAAACTACACAGATGCATTCTGTGAAACTTGTTTCTGATCTGTAAATTCAGTTAACAGAGATAAAACATATTTTTGATTGAGCAGTTATGAAACACTCTTTTTGTAGAAAATGCAAGTGGAGATTCGGAGCGCTAAGGGGGTAATAGTGGAAAAAGGAATGTCTTCAAATATAAACTACACAGAATCATTCGGTGAAACTTCTTTCTGATCTGTGCATTCAGCTAACAGAGTTAAACCATACTTTTGATTGAGCAGATCTGAACACTCTTTCTGTAGAAAATGCAACTGGACATTTGGAGCGCTAAGAGCGTAGTAGTGGAAAAAGGAATATATTCAAATATAAACTACACAGAAGCATTCTGTGAAAATAATTTCTGATCTGAGCATCCAGCTAACAGAGTTAAACCATACTTTTGATTGAGCAGTTTTGAAACACTCTGTCTGTAGAAAATGCAACTGGACATTCGTAGCGCTAAGTGGGTAATAGTGGAAAAAAGAATATGTTCAAATATAAACTACACAGAAGCATTGTATGAAACTTCTTTCTGTTCTGTGCATTCAACTAACAGAGTTGAACCTTACTTTTGATTGAGCCTTTCTGAAACACTCTTTCTGTAGAAACTGCAATTGGACATTCTGAGAGCTAAGAGGCCTCTATAGGGAAAAATAGTATCTTCAAATTAAAACTTCACAGAAGCATTGTGTGAAACTTATTTCTGATATGTTCATTAAGCTAACAGAGTTAAACCATACTTTTGATTGCGCAGTTCTGAACACTCTTTCTGTAGAAAATGCAAGTGGACAATCGGAGCGCTAAGAGGGTAATAGTGGAAAAAGGAATATATTCAAATATAAACTACACAGTAGCATTCTGTGAAAATTCTTTCTGTTCTGTGCATTCAACTAACAGAGTTGAACCTTACTTTTGATTGAGCCGTTCTGAAACACTCTTTCTGTAGAATCTGCAATTGGACATGCTAAGCGCTAAGAGGCCTACATTGGGAAAAAGAATATCTTCAAATAAAAACTACACAGATGCATTCTCTGAAACTTATTTCTGATCTGTAAATTCAGTTAACAGAGATAAAACATATTTTTGATTGAGCAGTTATGAAACACTCTTTTTGTAGAAAATGCAAGTGGAGATTCGGAGCGCTAAGAGGGTAATAGTGGAAAAAGTAATGTCTTCAAATATAAACTACACAGAATCATTCGGTGAAACTTCTTTCTGATCTGTGCATTCAGCTAACAGAGTTAAACCATACTTTTGATTGAGCAGATCTGAACACTCTTTCTGTAGAAAATGCAACTGGACATTTGGAGCGCTAAGAGCGTAGTAGTGAAAAAAGGAATATATTCAGATATAAACTACACAGAAGCATTCTGTGAAACTTCTTTCTGATCTGAGCATTCAGCTAACAGAGTTAAACCATACTTTTGATTGAGCAGTTGTGAAACACTCTGTCTGTAGAAAATGCAACTGGATATTCGTAGCACTAAGTGGGTAATAGTGGATAAAAGAATATGTTCAAATATAAACTACACAGAAGCATTGTATGAAACTTCTTTCTGTTCTGTGCATTCAACTAACAGAGTAGAACCTTACTTTTGATTGAGCCGTTCTGAAACACTCTTTCTGTAGAAACTGCAATTGGACATTCTGAGCGCTAAGAGGCCTATATTGGGAAAAAGAATGTCTACAAATAAAAACTACACAGAAGAATTGTGTGAAACTTCTTTCTGTTCTGTTTGTTCAACTAAAAGAGTTGAACCTTAGTTTTGATTAAGCCGTTCTGAAACACTCTTTCTGTAGAAAATGCAAGTGGAGATTCGGAGCGCTAAGAGTGTAATAATGGAAAAAGGAATGTCTCCAAATATAAACTACACAGAATCATTCTGTGAAACTTCTTTCTGATCTGTGCATTCAGCTAACAGAGTTAAACCATACTTTTGATTGAGCAGATCTGAACACTCTTTCTGTAGAAAATGCAACTGGACATTTGGAGCGCTAAGAGAGTAGTAGTGGAAAAAGGAATATATTCAAATATAAACTACACAGAAGCATTCTGTGAAACTTCTTTCTGATCTGAGCATTCAGCTAACAGAGTTAAACCATACTTCTGATTGAGCAGTTTTGAAACACTCTGTCTGTAGAAAATGCAACTGGACATTCGTAGCGCTAAGTGGGTAATAGTGGAAAAAAGAATATGTTCAAATATAAACTACACAGAAGCATTGTATGAAACTTCTTTCTGTTCTGTGCATTCAACTAACAGAGTTGAACCTTACTTTTGATTGAGCCTTTCTGAAACACTCTTTCTGTAGAAACTGCAATTGGACATTCTGAGCGCTAAGAGGCCTATATTGGGAAAAATAATATCTTCAAATAAAAACTTCACAGAAGCATTGTGTGAAACTTATTTCTGATATGTTCATTAAGCTAAAAGAGTTAAACCATACTTTTGATTGCGCAGTTCTGATCACTCTTTCTGTAGAAAATGCAAGTGGACATTCGGAGCGCTAAGAGGGTAATAGTGGAAAAAGGAATATATTCAAATATAAACTACACAGTAGCATTCTGTGAAAATTCTTTCTGTTCTGTGCGTTCAACTAACAGAGTTCAACCTTACTTTTGATTGAGCCGTTCTGAAACACTCTTTCTGTAGAAACTGCAATTGGACATGCTAAGCGCTAAGAGGCCTACATTGGGAAAAAGAATATCTTCAAATAAAAACTACACAGATGAATTCTGTGAAACTTATTTCTGATCTGTAAATTCAGTTAACAGAGATAAAACATATTTTTGATTGAGCAGTTATGAAACACTCTTTTTGTAGGAAATGCAAGTGGAGATACGGAGCGCTAAGAGGGTAATAGTGGAAAAAGGAATGTCTTCAAATATAAACTACACAGAATCATTCGGTGAAACTTGTTTCTGATCTGTGCATTCAGCTAACAGATTTAAACCATACTTTTGATTGAGCAGATCTGAACACTCTTTCTGTAGAAAATGCAACTGGACATTTGGAGCGCTAAGAGCGTAGTAGTGGAAAAAGGAATATATTCAAATATAAACTACACAGAAGCATTCTGTGAAACTTCTTTCTGATCTGAGCATTCAGCTAACTGAGTTAAACCACACTTTTGATTGAGCAGTTTTGAAACACTCTGTCTGTAGAAAATGCAACTGGACATTCGTAGCGCTAAGTGGGTAATAGTGGAAAAAAGAATATGTTCAAATATAAACTACACAGAAGCATTGTATGAAACTTCTTTCTGTTCTGTGCATTCAACTAACAGAGTTGAACCTTACTTTTGATTGAACCGTTCTGAAACACTCTTTCTGTAGAAACTGCAATTGGACATTCTGAGCGCTAAGAGGCCTATATTGGGAAAAAGAATGTCTACAAATAAAAACTACACAGAAGAATTGTGTGAAACTTCTTTCTGTTCTGTTTGTTCAACTAAAAGAGTTGAACCTTAATTTTGATTGAGCCATTCTGAAACACTCTTTCTGTAGAAAATTCAAGTGGAGATTCGGAGCGCTAAGAGGGTAATAGTGGAAAATGGAATGTCTCCAAATATAAACTACACAGAATCATTCTGTGAAACTTATTTCTGATCTGTGCATTCAGCTAACAGAGTTAAACCATACTTTTGATTGAGCAGATCTGAACACTCTTTCTGTAGAAAATGCAACTGGACATTTGGAGCGCTAAGAGAGTAGTAGTGGAAAAAGGAATATATTCAAATATAAACTACACAGAAGCATTCTGTGAAACTTCTTTCTGATCTGAGCATTCAGCTAACGGAGTTAAACCATACTTTTGATTGAGCAGTTTTGAAACACTCTGTCTGTAGAAAATGCAACTGGACATTCGTAGCGCTAAGTGGGTAATAGTGGAAAATAGAATATGTTCAAATATAAACTACACAGAAGCATTGTATGAAACTTCTTTCTGTTCTGTGCATTCAACTAACAGAGTTGAACCTTACTTTTGATTGAGCCTTTCTGAAACACTCTTTCTGTAGAAATTGCAATTGGACATTCTGAGCGCTAAGAGGCCTATATTGGGAAAAATAATATCTTCAAATAAAAAGTTCACAGAAGCATTGTGTGAAACTTATTTCTGATATGTTCATTAAGCTAACAGAGTTAAACCATACTTTTGATTGCGCAGTTCTGAACACTCTTTCTGTAGAAAATGCAAGTGGACATTCGGAGCGCTAAGAGGGTAATAGTGGAAAAAGGAATATATTCAAATATAAACTACACAGTAGCATTCTGTGAAAATTCTTTCTGTTCTGTGCGTTCAACTAACAGAGTTGAACCTTACTTTTGATTGAGCCGTTCTGAAACACTCTTTCTGTAGAAACTGCTATTGGACATGCTAAGCGCTAAGAGGCCTACATTGGGAAAAAGAATATCTTCAAATAAAAACTACACAGATGCATTCTGTGAAACTTGTTTCTGATCTGTAAATTCAGTTAACAGAGATAAAACATATTTTTGATTGAGCAGTTATGAAACACTCTTTTTGTAGAAAATGCAAGTGGAGATTCGGAGCGCTAAAGGGGTAATAGTGGAAAAAGGAATGTCTTCAAATATAAACTACACAGAATCATTCGGTGAAACTTCTTTCTGATCTGTGCATTCAGCTAACAGAGTTAAACCATACTTTTGATTGAGCAGATCTGAACACTCTTTCTGTAGAAAATGCAACTGGACATTTGGAGCGCTAAGAGCGTAGTAGTGGAAAAAGGAATATATTCAAATATAAACTACACAGAAGCATTCTGTGAAACTACTTTCTGATCTGAGCATCCAGCTAACAGAGTTAAACCATACTTTTGATTGAGCAGTTTTGAAACACTCTGTCTGTAGAAAATGCAACTGGACATTCGTAGCGCTAAGTGGGTAATAGTGGAAAAAAGAATATGTTCAAATATAAACTACACAGAAGCATTGTATGAAACTACTTTCTGTTCTGTGCATTCAACTAACAGAGTTGAACCTTACTTTTGATTGAGCCTTTCTGAAACACTCTTTCTGTAGAAACTGCAATTGGACATTCTGAGAGCTAAGAGGCCTCTATTGGGAAAAACAGTATCTTCAAATTAAAACTTCACAGAAGCATTGTGTGAAACTTATTTCTGATATGTTCATTAAGCTAACAGAGTTAAACCATACTTTTGATTGCGCAGTTCTGAACACTCTTTCTGTAGAAAATGCAAGTGGACATTCGGAGCGCTAAGAGAGTAATAGTGGAAAAAGGAATATATTCAAATATAAACTACACAGTATCATTCTGTGAAAATACTTTCTGTTCTGTGCGTTCAACTAACAGAGTTGAACCTTACTTTTGATTGAGCCGTTCTGAAACACTCTTTCTGTAGAAACTGCAATTGGACATGCTAAGCGCTAAGAGGCCTACATTGGGAAAAAGAATATCTTCAAATAAAAACTACACAGATGCATTCTGTGAAACTTATTTCTGATCTGTAAATTCAGTTAACAGAGATAAAACATATTTTTGATTGAGCAGTTATGAAACACTCTTTTTGTAGAAAATGCAAGTGGAGATTCGGAGCGCTAAGAGGGTAATAGTGGAAAACGGAATGTCTTCAAATATAAACTACACAGAATCATTCGGTGAAACTTCTTTCTGATCTGTGCATTCAGCTAACAGAGTTAAACCATACTTTTGATTGAGCAGATCTGAACACTCTTTCTGTAGAAAATGCAACTGGACATTTGGAGCGCTAAAAGCGTAGTAGTGGAAAAAGGAATATATTCAAATATAAACTACACATAAGCATTCTGTGAAACTTCTTTCTGATCTGAGCATTCAGCTAACAGAGTTAAACCATACTTTTGATTGAGCAGTTTTGAAACACTCTGTCTGTAGAAAATGCAACTGGACATTCGTAGCGCTAAGTGGGTAATAGTGGATAAAAGAATATGTTCAAATATAAACTACACAGAAGCATTGTATGAAACTTCTTTCTGTTCCGTGCATTCAACTAACAGAGTTGAACCTTACTTTTGATTGAGCCGTTCTGAAACACTCTTTCTGTAGAAACTGCAATTGGACATTCTGAGCGCTAAGAGGCCTATATTGGGAAAAAGAATGTCTACAAATAAAAACTACACAGAAGAATTGTGTGAAACTTCTTTCTGTTCTGTTTGTTCAACTAAAAGAGTTGAACCTTAGTTTTGATTGAGCCGTTCTGAAACACTCTTTCTGTAGAAAATGCAAGTGGAGATTCGGAGCGCTAAGGGGGTAATAGTGGAAAAAGGAATGTCTTCAAATATAAACTACACAGAATCATTCGGTGAAAATTCTTTCTGATCTGTGCATACAGCTAACAGAGTTAAACCATACTTTTGATTGAGCAGATCTGAACACTCTTTCTGTAGAAAATGCAACTGGACATTTGGAGCGCTAAGAGCGTAGTAGTGGAAAAAGTAATATATTCAAATATAAACTACACAGAAGCATTCTGTGAAACTACTTTCTGATCTGAGCATCCAGCTAACAGAGTTAAACCATGCTTTTGATTGAGCAGTTTTGAAACACTCTGTCTGTAGAAAATGCAACTGGACATTCGTAGCGCTAAGTGGGTAATAGTGGAAAAAAGAATATGTTCAAATATAAACTACACAGAAGCATTGTATGAAACTTCTTTCTGTTCTGTGCATTCAACTAACAGAGTTGAACCTTACTTTTGATTGAGCCTTTCTGAAACACTCTTTCTGTAGAAACTGCAATTGGACATTCTGAGAGCTAAGAGGCCTCTATTGGGAAAAATAGTATCTTCAAATTAAAACTTCACAGAAGCATTGTGTGAAACTTATTTCTGATATGTTCATTAAGCTAACAGAGTTAAACCATACTTTTGATTGCGCAGTTCTGAACACTCTTTCTGTAGAAAATGCAAGTGGACATTCGGAGCGCTAAGAGGGTAATAGTGGAAAAAGGAATATATTCAAATATAAACTACACAGTAGCATTCTGTGAAAATACTTTCTGTTCTGTGCATTCAACTAACAGAGTTGAACCTTACTTTTGATTGAGCCGTTCTGAAACACTCTTTCTGTAGAATCTGCAATTGGACATGCTAAGCGCTAAGAGGCCTACATTGGGAAAAAGAATATCTTCAAATAAAAACTACACAGATGCATTCTGTGAAACTTATTTCTGATCTGTAAATTCAGTTAACAGAGATAAAACATATTTTTGATTGAGCAGTTATGAAACACTCTTTTTGTAGAAAATGCAAGTGGAGATTCGGAGCGCTAAGAGGGTAATAGGGGAAAAAGGAATGTCTCCAAATATAAACTACAGAGAATCATTCTGTGAAACTTCTTTCTGATCTGTGCATTCAGCTAACAGAGTTAAACCATACTTTTGATTGAGCAGATCTGAACACTCTTTCTGTAGAAAATGCAACTGGACATTTGGAGCGCTAAGAGAGTAGTAGTGGAAAAAGGAATATATGCAAATATAAACTACACAGAAGCATTCTGTGAAACTTCTTTCTGATCTGAGCATTCAGCTAACAGAGTTAAACCATACTTTTGATTGAGCAGTTTTGAAACACTCTGTCTGTAGAAAATGCAACTGGACATTCGTAGCGCTAAGTGGGTAATAGTGGAAAATAGAATATCTTCAAATATAAACTACACAGAAGCATTGTATGAAACTTCTTTCTGTTCTGTGCATTCAACTAACAGAGTTGAACCTTACTTTTGATTGAGCCTTTCTGAAACACTCTTTCTGTAGAAATTGCAATTGGACATTCTGAGCGCTAAGAGGCCTATATTGGGAAAAATAATATCTTCAAATAAAAAGTTCACAGAAGCATTGTGTGAAACTTATTTCTGATATGTTCATTAAGCTAACAGAGTTAAACCATACTTTTGATTGCGCAGTTCTGAACACTCTTTCTGTAGAAAATGCAAGTGGACATTCGGAGCGCTAAGAGGGTAATAGTGGAAAAAGGAATATATTCAAATATAAACTACACAGTAGCATTCTGTGAAAATTCTTTCTGTTCTGTGCGTTCAACAAACAGAGTTGAACCTTACTTTTGATTGAGCCGTTCTGAAACACTCTTTCTGTAGAAACTGCAATTGGACATGCTAAGCGCTAAGAGGCCTACATTGGGAAAAAGAATATCTTCAAATAAAAACTACACAGATGCATTCTGTGAAACTTGTTTCTGATCTGTAAATTCAGTTAACAGAGATAAAACATATTTTTGATTGAGCAGTTATGAAACACTCTTTTTGTAGAAAATGCAAGTGGAGATTCGGAGCGCTAAGGGGGTAATAGTGGAAAAAGGAATGTCTTCAAATATAAACTACACAGAATCATTCGGTGAAACTTCTTTCTGATCTGTGCATTCAGCTAACAGAGTTAAACCATACTTTTGATTGAGCAGATCTGAACACTCTTTCTGTAGAAAATGCAACTGGACATTTGGAGCGCTAAGAGCGTAGTAGTGGAAAAAGGAATATATTCAAATATAAACTACACAGAAGCATTCTGTGAAACTACTTTCTGATCTGAGCATCCAGCGAACAGAGTTAAACCATACATTTGATTGAGCAGTTTTGAAACACTCTGTCTGTAGAAAATGCAACTGGACATTCGTAGCGCTAAGTGGGTAATAGTGGAAAAAAGAATATGTTCAAATATAAACTACACAGAAGCATTGTATGAAACTTCTTTCTGTTCTGTGCATTCAACTAACAGAGTTGAACCTTACTTTTGATTGAGCCTTTCTGAAACACTCTTTCTGTAGAAACTGCAATTGGACATTCTGAGAGCTAAGAGGCCTCTATTGGGAAAAATAGTATCTTCAAATTAAAACTTCACAGAAGCATTGTGTGAAACTTATTTCTGATACGTTCATTAAGCTAACAGAGTTAAACCATACTTTTGATTGCGCAGTTCTGAACACTCTTTCTGTAGAAAATGCAAGTGGACATTCGGAGCGCTAAGAGGGTAATAGTGGATAAAGGAATATATTCAAATATAAACTACACAGTAGCATTCTGTGAAAATTCTTTCTGTTCTGTGCGTTCAACTAACAGAGTTGAACCTTACTTTTGATTGAGCCGTTCTGAAACACTCTTTCTGTAGAAACTGCAATTGGACATGCTAAGCGCTAAGAGGCCTACATTGGGAAAAAGAATATCTTCAAATAAAAACTACACAGATGCATTCTGTGAAACTTATTTCTGATCTGTAAATTCAGTTAACAGAGATAAAACATATTTTTGATTGAGCAGTTATGAAACACTCTTTTTGTAGAAAATGCAAGTGGAGATTCGGAGCGCTAAGAGGGTAATAGTGGAAAAAGGAATGTCTTCAAATATAAACTACACAGAATCATTCGGTGAAACTTCTTTCTGATCTGTGCATTCAGCTAACAGAGTTAAACCATACTTTTGATTGAGCAGATCTGAACACTCTTTCTGTAGAAAATGCAACTGGACATTTGGAGCGCTAAGAGCGTAGTAGTGGAAAAAGGAATATATTCAAATATAAACTACACATAAGCATTCTGTGAAACTTCTTTCTGATCTGAGCATTCAGCTAACAGAGTTAAACCATACTTTTGATTGAGCAGTTTTGAAACACTCTGTCTGTAGAAAATGCAACTGGACATTCGTAGCGCTAAGTGGGTAATAGTGGATAAAAGAATATGTTCAAATATAAACTACACAGAAGCATTGTATGAAACTTCTTTCTGTTCCGTGCATTCAACTAACAGAGTTGAACCTTACTTTTGATTGAGCCGTTCTGAAACACTCTTTCTGTAGAAACTTCAATTGGACATTCTGAGCGCTAAGAGGCCTATATTGGGAAAAAGAATGTCTACAAATAAAAACTACACAGAAGAATTGTGTGAAACTTCTTTCTGTTCTGTTTGTTCAACTAAAAGAGTTGAACCTTAGTTTTGATTGAGCCGTTCTGAAACACTCTTTCTGTAGAAAATGCAAGTGGAGATTCGGAGCGCTAAGAGTGTAATAATGGAAAAAGGAATGTCTCCAAATATAAACTACACAGAATCATTCTGTGAAACTTCTTTCTGATCTGTGCATTCAGCTAACAGAGTTAAACCATACTTTTGATTGAGCAGATCTGAACACTCTTTCTGTAGAAAATGCAACTGGACATTTGGAGCGCTAAGAGAGTAGTAGTGGAAAAAGGAATATATTCAAATATAAACTACACAGAAGCATTCTGTGAAACTTCTTTCTGATCTGAGCATTCAGCTAACAGAGTTAAACCATACTTTTGATTGAGCAGTTTTGAAACACTCTGTCTGTAGAAAATGCAACTGGACATTCGTAGCGCTAAGTGGGTAATAGTGGAAAATAGAATATGTTCAAATATAAACTACACGGAAGCATTGTATGAAACTTCTTTCTGTTCTGTGCATTCAACTAACAGAGTTGAACCTTACTTTTGATTGAGCCTTTCTGAAACACTCTTTCTGTAGAAATTGCAATTGGACATTCTGAGCGCTAAGAGGCCTATATTTGGAAAAATAATATCTTCAAATAAAAAGTTCACAGAAGCATTGTGTGAAACTTATTTCTGATATGTTCATTAAGCTAACAGAGTTAAACCATACTTTTGATTGCGCAGTTCTGAACACTCTTTCTGTAGAAAATGCAAGTGGACATTCGGAGCGCTAAGAGGGTAATAGTGGAAAAAGGAATATATTCAAATATAAACTACACAGTAGCATTCTGTGAAAATTCTTTCTGTTCTGTGCGTTCAACTAACAGAGTTGAACCTTACTTTTGATTGAGCCGTTCTGAAACACTCTTTCTGTAGAAACTGCAATTGGACATGCTAAGCGCTAAGAGGCCTACATTGGGAAAAAGAATATCTTCAAATAAAAACTACACAGATGCATTCTGTGAAACTTGTTTCTGATCTGTAAATTCAGTTAACAGAGATAAAACATATTTTTGATTGAGCAGTTATGAAACACTCTTTTTGTAGAAAATGCAAGTGGAGATTCGGAGCGCTAAGGGGGTAATAGTGGAAAAAGGAATGTCTTCAAATATAAACTACACAGAATCATTCGGTGAAACTTCTTTCTGATCTGTGCATTCAGCTAACAGAGTTAAACCATACTTTTGATTGAGCAGATCTGAACACTCTTTCTGTAGAAAATGCAACTGGACATTTGGAGCGCTAAGAGCGTAGTAGTGGAAAAAGGAATATATTCAAATATAAACTACACAGAAGCATTCTGTGAAACTACTTTCTGATCTGAGCATCCAGCTAACAGAGTTAAAACATACTTTTGATTGAGCAGTTTTGAAACACTCTGTCTGTAGAAAATGCAACTGGACATTCGTAGCGCTAAGTGGGTAATAGTGGAAAAAAGAATATGTTCAGATATAAACTACACAGAAGCATTGTATGAAACTTCTTTCTGTTCTGTGCATTCAACTAACAGAGTTGAACCTTACTTTTGATTGAGCCTTTCTGAAACTCTCTTTCTGTAGAAACTGCAATTGGACAATCTGAGAGCTAAGAGGCCTCTATTGGGAAAAAGAGTATCTTCAAATTAAAACTTCACAGAAGCATTGTGTGAAACTTATTTCTGATATGTTCATTAAGCTAACAGAGTTAAACCATACTTTTGATTGCGCAGTTCTGAACACTCTTTCTGTAGAAAATGCAAGTGGACATTCGGAGCGCTAAGAGGGTAATAGTGGAAAAAGGAATATATTCAAATATAAACTACACAGTAGCATTCTGTGAAAATACTTTCTGTTCTGTCCATTCAACTAACAGAGTTGAACCTTACTTTTGATTGAGCCGTTCTGAAACACTCTTTCTGTAGAATCTGCAATTGGACATGCTAAGCGCTAAGAGGCCTACATTGGGAAAAAGAATATCTTCAAATAAAAACTTCACAGATGCATTCTGTGAAACTTATTTCTGATCTGTAAATTCAGTTAACAGAGATAAAACATATTTTTGATTGAGCAGTTATGAAACACTCTTTTTGTAGAAAATGCAAGTGGAGATTCGGAGCGCTAAGAGGGTAATAGGGGAAAAAGGAATGTCTCCAAATATAAACTACAGAGAATCATTCTGTGAAACTTCTTTCTGATCTGTGCATTCAGCTAACAGAGTTAAACCATACTTTTGATTGAGCAGATCTGAACACTCTTTCTGTAGAAAATGCAACTGGACATTTGGAGCGCTAAGAGAGTAGTAGTGGAAAAAGGAATATATTCAAATATAAACTACACAGAAGCATTCTGTGAAACTTCTTTCTGATCTGAGCATTCAGCTAACAGAGTTAAACCATACTTTTGATTGAGCAGTTTTGAAACACTCTGTCTGTAGAAAATGCAACTGGACATTCGTAGCGCTAAGTGGGTAATAGTGGAAAATAGAATATCTTCAAATATAAACTACACAGAAGCATTGTATGAAACTTCTTTCTGTTCTGTGCATTCAACTAACAGAGTTGAACCTTACTTTTGATTGAGCCTTTCTGAAACACTCTTTCTGTAGAAATTGCAATTGGACATTCTGAGCGCTAAGAGGCCTATATTGGGAAAAATAATATCTTCAAATAAAAAGTTCACAGAAGCATTGTGTGAAACTTATTTCTGATATGTTCATTAAGCTAACAGAGTTAAACCATACTTTTGATTGCGCAGTTCTGAACACTCTTTCTGTAGAAAATGCAAGTGGACATTCGGAGCGCTAAGAGGGTAATAGTGGAAAAAGGAATATATTCAAATATAAACTACACAGTAGCATTCTGTGAAAATTCTTTCTGTTCTGTGCGTTCAACAAACAGAGTTGAACCTTACTTTTGATTGAGCCGTTCTGAAACACTCTTTCTGTAGAAACTGCAATTGGACATGCTAAGCGCTAAGAGGCCTACATTGGGAAAAAGAATATCTTCAAATAAAAACTACACAGATGCATTCTGTGAAACTTGTTTCTGATCTGTAAATTCAGTTAACAGAGATAAAACATATTTTTGATTGAGCAGTTATGAAACACTCTTTTTGTAGAAAATGCAAGTGGAGATTCGGAGCGCTAAGGGGGTAATAGTGGAAAAAGGAATGTCTTCAAATATAAACTACACAGAATCATTCGGTGAAACTTCTTTCTGATCTGTGCATTCAGCTAACAGAGTTAAACCATACTTTTGATTGAGCAGATCTGAACACTCTTTCTGTAGAAAATGCAACTGGACATTTGGAGCGCTAAGAGCGTAGTAGTGGAAAAAGGAATATATTCAAATATAAACTACACAGAAGCATTCTGTGAAACTACTTTCTGATCTGAGCATCCAGCTAACAGAGTTAAACCATACTTTTGATTGAGCAGTTTTGAAACACTCTGTCTGTAGAAAATGCAACTGGACATTCGTAGCGCTAAGTGGGTAATAGTGGAAAAAAGAATATGTTCAAATATAAACTACACAGAAGCATTGTATGAAACTTCTTTCTGTTCTGTGCATTCAACTAACAGAGTTGAACCTTACTTTTGATTGAGCCTTTCTGAAACACTCTTTCTGTAGAAACTGCAATTGGACATTCTGAGAGCTAAGAGGCCTCTATTGGGAAAAATAGTATCTTCAAATTAAAACTTCACAGAAGCATTGTGTGAAACTTATTTCTGATATGTTCATTAAGCTAACAGAGTTAAACCATACTTTTGATTGCGCAGTTCTGAACACTCTTTCTGTAGAAAATGCAAGTGGACATTCGGAGCGCTAAGAGGGTAATAGTGGATAAAGGAATATATTCAAATATAAACTACACAGTAGCATTCTGTGAAAATTCTTTCTGTTCTGTGCGTTCAACTAACAGAGTTGAACCTTACTTTTGATTGAGCCGTTCTGAAACACTCTTTCTGTAGAAACTGCAATTGGACATGCTAAGCGCTAAGAGGCCTACATTGGGAAAAAGAATATCTTCAAATAAAAACTACACAGATGCATTCTGTGAAACTTATTTCTGATCTGTAAATTCAGTTAACAGAGATAAAACATATTTTTGATTGAGCAGTTATGAAACACTCTTTTTGTAGAAAATGCAAGTGGAGATTCGGAGCGCTAAGAGGGTAATAGTGGAAAAAGGAATGTCTTCAAATATAAACTACACAGAATCATTCGGTGAAACTTCTTTCTGATCTGTGCATTCAGCTAACAGAGTTAAACCATACTTTTGATTGAGCAGATCTGAACACTCTTTCTGTAGAAAATGCAACTGGACATTTGGAGCGCTAAGAGCGTAGTAGTGGAAAAAGGAATATATTCAAATATAAACTACACATAAGCATTCTGTGAAACTTCTTTCTGATCTGAGCATTCAGCTAACAGAGTTAAACCATACTTTTGATTGAGCAGTTTTGAAACACTCTGTCTGTAGAAAATGCAACTGGACATTCGTAGCGCTAAGTGGGTAATAGTGGATAAAAGAATATGTTCAAATATAAACTACACAGAAGCATTGTATGAAACTTCTTTCTGTTCCGTGCATTCAACTAACAGAGTTGAACCTTAATTTGATTGAGCCGTTCTGAAACACTCTTTCTGTAGAAACTTCAATTGGACATTCTGAGCGCTAAGAGGCCTATATTGGGAAAAAGAATGTCTACAAATAAAAACTACACAGAAGAATTGTGTGAAACTTCTTTCTGTTCTGTTTGTTCAACTAAAAGAGTTGAACCTTAGTTTTGATTGAGCCGTTCTGAAACACTCTTTCTGTAGAAAATGCAAGTGGAGATTCGGAGCGCTAAGAGTGTAATAATGGAAAAAGGAATGTCTCCAAATATAAACTACACAGAATCATTCTGTGAAACTTCTTTCTGATCTGTGCATTCAGCTAACAGAGTTAAACCATACTTTTGATTGAGCAGATCTGAACACTCTTTCTGTAGAAAATGCAACTGGACATTTGGAGCGCTAAGAGAGTAGTAGTGGAAAAAGGAATATATTCAAATATAAACTACACAGAAGCATTCTGTGAAACTTCTTTCTGATCTGAGCATTCAGCTAACAGAGTTAAACCATACTTTTGATTGAGCAGTTTTGAAACACTCTGTCTGTAGAAAATGCAACTGGACATTCGTAGCGCTAAGTGGGTAATAGTGGAAAATAGAATATGTTCAAATATAAACTACACGGAAGCATTGTATGAAACTTCTTTCTGTTCTGTGCATTCAACTAACAGAGTTGAACCTTACTTTTGATTGAGCCTTTCTGAAACACTCTTTCTGTAGAAATTGCAATTGGACATTCTGAGCGCTAAGAGGCCTATATTTGGAAAAATAATATCTTCAAATAAAAAGTTCACAGAAGCATTGTGTGAAACTTATTTCTGATATGTTCATTAAGCTAACAGAGTTAAACCATACTTTTGATTGCGCAGTTCTGAACACTCTTTCTGTAGAAAATGCAAGTGGACATTCGGAGCGCTAAGAGGGTAATAGTGGAAAAAGGAATATATTCAAATATAAACTACACAGTAGCATTCTGTGAAAATTCTTTCTGTTCTGTGCGTTCAACTAACAGAGTTGAACCTTACTTTTGATTGAGCCGTTCTGAAACACTCTTTCTGTAGAAACTGCAATTGGACATGCTAAGCGCTAAGAGGCCTACATTGGGAAAAAGAATATCTTCAAATAAAAACTACACAGATGCATTCTGTGAAACTTGTTTCTGATCTGTAAATTCAGTTAACAGAGATAAAACATATTTTTGATTGAGCAGTTATGAAACACTCTTTTTGTAGAAAATGCAAGTGGAGATTCGGAGCGCTAAGGGGGTAATAGTGGAAAAAGGAATGTCTTCAAATATAAACTACACAGAATCATTCGGTGAAACTTCTTTCTGATCTGTGCATTCAGCTAACAGAGTTAAACCATACTTTTGATTGAGCAGATCTGAACACTCTTTCTGTAGAAAATGCAACTGGACATTTGGAGCGCTAAGAGCGTAGTAGTGGAAAAAGGAATATATTCAAATATAAACTACACAGAAGCATTCTGTGAAACTACTTTCTGATCTGAGCATCCAGCTAACAGAGTTAAAACATACTTTTGATTGAGCAGTTTTGAAACACTCTGTCTGTAGAAAATGCAACTGGACATTCGTAGCGCTAAGTGGGTAATAGTGGAAAAAAGAATATGTTCAGATATAAACTACACAGAAGCATTGTATGAAACTTATTTCTGTTCTGTGCATTCAACTAACAGAGTTGAACCTTACTTTTGATTGAGCCTTTCTGAAACTCTCTTTCTGTAGAAACTGCAATTGGACAATCTGAGAGCTAAGAGGCCTCTATTGGGAAAAAGAGTATCTTCAAATTAAAACTTCACAGAAGCATTGTGTGAAACTTATTTCTGATATGTTCATTAAGCTAACAGAGTTAAACCATACTTTTGATTGCGCAGTTCTGAACACTCTTTCTGTAGAAAATGCAAGTGGACATTCGGAGCGCTAAGAGGGTAATAGTGGAAAAAGGAATATATTCAAATATAAACTACACAGTAGCATTCTGTGAAAATACTTTCTGTTCTGTCCATTCAACTAACAGAGTTGAACCTTACTTTTGATTGAGCCGTTCTGAAACACTCTTTCTGTAGAATCTGCAATTGGACATGCTAAGCGCTAAGAGGCCTACATTGGGAAAAAGAATATCTTCAAATAAAAACTTCACAGATGCATTCTGTGAAACTTATTTCTGATCTGTAAATTCAGTTAACAGAGATAAAACATATTTTTGATTGAGCAGTTATGAAACACTCTTTTTGTAGAAAATGCAAGTGGAGATTCGGAGCGCTAAGAGGGTAATAGGGGAAAAAGGAATGTCTCCAAATATAAACTACAGAGAATCATTCTGTGAAACTTCTTTCTGATCTGTGCATTCAGCTAACAGAGTTAAACCATACTTTTGATTGAGCAGATCTGAACACTCTTTCTGTAGAAAATGCAACTGGACATTTGGAGCGCTAAGAGAGTAGTAGTGGAAAAAGGAATATATTCAAATATAAACTACACAGAAGCATTCTGTGAAACTTCTTTCTGATCTGAGCATTCAGCTAACAGAGTTAAACCATACTTTTGATTGAGCAGTTTTGAAACACTCTGTCTGTAGAAAATGCAACTGGACATTCGTAGCGCTAAGTGGGTAATAGTGGAAAATAGAATATCTTCAAATATAAACTACACAGAAGCATTGTATGAAACTTCTTTCTGTTCTGTGCATTCAACTAACAGAGTTGAACCTTACTTTTGATTGAGCCTTTCTGAAACACTCTTTCTGTAGAAATTGCAATTGGACATTCTGAGCGCTAAGAGGCCTATATTGGGAAAAATAATATCTTCAAATAAAAAGTTCACAGAAGCATTGTGTGAAACTTATTTCTGATATGTTCATTAAGCTAACAGAGTTAAACCATACTTTTGATTGCGCAGTTCTGAACACTCTTTCTGTAGAAAATGCAAGTGGACATTCGGAGCGCTAAGAGGGTAATAGTGGAAAAAGGAATATATTCAAATATAAACTACACAGTAGCATTCTGTGAAAATTCTTTCTGTTCTGTGCGTTCAACAAACAGAGTTGAACCTTACTTTTGATTGAGCCGTTCTGAAACACTCTTTCTGTAGAAACTGCAATTGGACATGCTAAGCGCTAAGAGGCCTACATTGGGAAAAAGAATATCTTCAAATAAAAACTACACAGATGCATTCTGTGAAACTTGTTTCTGATCTGTAAATTCAGTTAACAGAGATAAAACATATTTTTGATTGAGCAGTTATGAAACACTCTTTTTGTAGAAAATGCAAGTGGAGATTCGGAGCGCTAAGGGGGTAATAGTGGAAAAAGGAATGTCTTCAAATATAAACTACACAGAATCATTCGGTGAAACTTCTTTCTGATCTGTGCATTCAGCTAACAGAGTTAAACCATACTTTTGATTGAGCAGATCTGAACACTCTTTCTGTAGAAAATGCAACTGGACATTTGGAGCGCTAAGAGCGTAGTAGTGGAAAAAGGAATATATTCAAATATAAACTACACAGAAGCATTCTGTGAAACTACTTTCTGATCTGAGCATCCAGCTAACAGAGTTAAACCATACTTTTGATTGAGCAGTTTTGAAACACTCTGTCTGTAGAAAATGCAACTGGACATTCGTAGCGCTAAGTGGGTAATAGTGGAAAAAAGAATATGTTCAAATATAAACTACACAGAAGCATTGTATGAAACTTCTTTCTGTTCTGTGCATTCAACTAACAGAGTTGAACCTTACTTTTGATTGAGCCTTTCTGAAACACTCTTTCTGTAGAAACTGCAATTGGACATTCTGAGAGCTAAGAGGCCTCTATTGGGAAAAATAGTATCTTCAAATTAAAACTTCACAGAAGCATTGTGTGAAACTTATTTCTGATATGTTCATTAAGCTAACAGAGTTAAACCATACTTTTGATTGCGCAGTTCTGAACACTCTTTCTGTAGAAAATGCAAGTGGACATTCGGAGCGCTAAGAGGGTAATAGTGGATAAAGGAATATATTCAAATATAAACTACACAGTAGCATTCTGTGAAAATTCTTTCTGTTCTGTGCGTTCAACTAACAGAGTTGAACCTTACTTTTGATTGAGCCGTTCTGAAACACTCTTTCTGTAGAAACTGCAATTGGACATGCTAAGCGCTAAGAGGCCTACATTGGGAAAAAGAATATCTTCAAATAAAAACTACACAGATGCATTCTGTGAAACTTATTTCTGATCTGTAAATTCAGTTAACAGAGATAAAACATATTTTTGATTGAGCAGTTATGAAACACTCTTTTTGTAGAAAATGCAAGTGGAGATTCGGAGCGCTAAGAGGGTAATAGTGGAAAAAGGAATGTCTTCAAATATAAACTACACAGAATCATTCGGTGAAACTTCTTTCTGATCTGTGCATTCAGCTAACAGAGTTAAACCATACTTTTGATTGAGCAGATCTGAACACTCTTTCTGTAGAAAATGCAACTGGACATTTGGAGCGCTAAGAGCGTAGTAGTGGAAAAAGGAATATATTCAAATATAAACTACACATAAGCATTCTGTGAAACTTCTTTCTGATCTGAGCATTCAGCTAACAGAGTTAAACCATACTTTTGATTGAGCAGTTTTGAAACACTCTGTCTGTAGAAAATGCAACTGGACATTCGTAGCGCTAAGTGGGTAATAGTGGATAAAAGAATATGTTCAAATATAAACTACACAGAAGCATTGTATGAAACTTCTTTCTGTTCCGTGCATTCAACTAACAGAGTTGAACCTTACTTTTGATTGAGCCGTTCTGAAACACTCTTTCTGTAGAAACTTCAATTGGACATTCTGAGCGCTAAGAGGCCTATATTGGGAAAAAGAATGTCTACAAATAAAAACTACACAGAAGAATTGTGTGAAACTTCTTTCTGTTCTGTTTGTTCAACTAAAAGAGTTGAACCTTAGTTTTGATTGAGCCGTTCTGAAACACTCTTTCTGTAGAAAATGCAAGTGGAGATTCGGAGCGCTAAGAGTGTAATAATGGAAAAAGGAATGTCTCCAAATATAAACTACACAGAATCATTCTGTGAAACTTCTTTCTGATCTGTGCATTCAGCTAACAGAGTTAAACCATACTTTTGATTGAGCAGATCTGAACACTCTTTCTGTAGAAAATGCAACTGGACATTTGGAGCGCTAAGAGAGTAGTAGTGGAAAAAGGAATATATTCAAATATAAACTACACAGAAGCATTCTGTGAAACTTCTTTCTGATCTGAGCATTCAGCTAACAGAGTTAAACCATACTTTTGATTGAGCAGTTTTGAAACACTCTGTCTGTAGAAAATGCAACTGGACATTCGTAGCGCTAAGTGGGTAATAGTGGAAAATAGAATATGTTCAAATATAAACTACACGGAAGCATTGTATGAAACTTCTTTCTGTTCTGTGCATTCAACTAACAGAGTTGAACCTTACTTTTGATTGAGCCTTTCTGAAACACTCTTTCTGTAGAAATTGCAATTGGACATTCTGAGCGCTAAGAGGCCTATATTTGGAAAAATAATATCTTCAAATAAAAAGTTCACAGAAGCATTGTGTGAAACTTATTTCTGATATGTTCATTAAGCTAACAGAGTTAAACCATACTTTTGATTGCGCAGTTCTGAACACTCTTTCTGTAGAAAATGCAAGTGGACATTCGGAGCGCTAAGAGGGTAATAGTGGAAAAAGGAATATATTCAAATATAAACTACACAGTAGCATTCTGTGAAAATTCTTTCTGTTCTGTGCGTTCAACTAACAGAGTTGAACCTTACTTTTGATTGAGCCGTTCTGAAACACTCTTTCTGTAGAAACTGCAATTGGACATGCTAAGCGCTAAGAGGCCTACATTGGGAAAAAGAATATCTTCAAATAAAAACTACACAGATGCATTCTGTGAAACTTGTTTCTGATCTGTAAATTCAGTTAACAGAGATAAAACATATTTTTGATTGAGCAGTTATGAAACACTCTTTTTGTAGAAAATGCAAGTGGAGATTCGGAGCGCTAAGGGGGTAATAGTGGAAAAAGGAATGTCTTCAAATATAAACTACACAGAATCATTCGGTGAAACTTCTTTCTGATCTGTGCATTCAGCTAACAGAGTTAAACCATACTTTTGATTGAGCAGATCTGAACACTCTTTCTGTAGAAAATGCAACTGGACATTTGGAGCGCTAAGAGCGTAGTAGTGGAAAAAGGAATATATTCAAATATAAACTACACAGAAGCATTCTGTGAAACTACTTTCTGATCTGAGCATCCAGCTAACAGAGTTAAAACATACTTTTGATTGAGCAGTTTTGAAACACTCTGTCTGTAGAAAATGCAACTGGACATTCGTAGCGCTAAGTGGGTAATAGTGGAAAAAAGAATATGTTCAGATATAAACTACACAGAAGCATTGTATGAAACTTATTTCTGTTCTGTGCATTCAACTAACAGAGTTGAACCTTACTTTTGATTGAGCCTTTCTGAAACTCTCTTTCTGTAGAAACTGCAATTGGACAATCTGAGAGCTAAGAGGCCTCTATTGGGAAAAAGAGTATCTTCAAATTAAAACTTCACAGAAGCATTGTGTGAAACTTATTTCTGATATGTTCATTAAGCTAACAGAGTTAAACCATACTTTTGATTGCGCAGTTCTGAACACTCTTTCTGTAGAAAATGCAAGTGGACATTCGGAGCGCTAAGAGGGTAATAGTGGAAAAAGGAATATATTCAAATATAAACTACACAGTAGCATTCTGTGAAAATACTTTCTGTTCTGTCCATTCAACTAACAGAGTTGAACCTTACTTTTGATTGAGCCGTTCTGAAACACTCTTTCTGTAGAATCTGCAATTGGACATGCTAAGCGCTAAGAGGCCTACATTGGGAAAAAGAATATCTTCAAATAAAAACTTCACAGATGCATTCTGTGAAACTTATTTCTGATCTGTAAATTCAGTTAACAGAGATAAAACATATTTTTGATTGAGCAGTTATGAAACACTCTTTTTGTAGAAAATGCAAGTGGAGATTCGGAGCGCTAAGAGGGTAATAGGGGAAAAAGGAATGTCTCCAAATATAAACTACAGAGAATCATTCTGTGAAACTTCTTTCTGATCTGTGCATTCAGCTAACAGAGTTAAACCATACTTTTGATTGAGCAGATCTGAACACTCTTTCTGTAGAAAATGCAACTGGACATTTGGAGCGCTAAGAGAGTAGTAGTGGAGAAAGGAATATATTCAAATATAAACTACACAGAAGCATTCTGTGAAACTTCTTTCTGATCTGAGCATTCAGCTAACAGAGTTAAACCATACTTTTGATTGAGCAGTTTTGAAACACTCTGTCTGTAGAAAATGCAACTGGACATTCGTAGCGCTAAGTGGGTAATAGTGGAAAAAAGAATATGTTCAAATATAAACTACACAGAAGCATTGTATGAAACTTCTTTCTGTTCTGTGCATTCAACTAACAGAGTTGAACCTTACTTTTGATTGAGCCTTTCTGAAACACTCTTTCTGTAGAAACTGCAATTGGACATTCTGAGCGCTAAGAGGCCTCTATTGGGAAAAATAATATCTTCAAATAAAAACTACACAGAAGGATTGTGTGAAACTTATTTCTGATATGTTCATTAAGCTAACAGAGTTAAACCATACTTTTGATTGCGCAGTTCTGAACACTCTTTCTGTAGAAAATGCAAGTGGACATTCGGAGCGCTAAGAGGGTAATAGTGGAAAAAGGAATATATTCAAATATAAACTACACAGTAGCATTCTGTGAAAATTCTTTCTGTTCTGTGCATTCAACTAAAAGAGTTGAACCTTACTTTTGATTGAGCCGTTCTGAAACACTCTTTCTGTAGAAACTGCAATTGGACATGCTAAGCGCTAAGAGGCCTACATTGGGAAAAAGAATATCTTCAAATAAAAACTACACAGATGCATTCTGTGAAACTTATTTCTTATCTGTAAATTCAGTTAACAGAGATAAAACATATTTTTGATTGAGCAGTTATGAAACACTCTTTTTGTAGAAAATGCAAGTGGAGATTCGGAGCGCTAAGAGGGTAATAGTGGAAAAAGGAATGTCTTCAAATATAAACTACACAGAATCATTCGGTGAAACTTCTTTCTGATCTGTGCATTCAGCTAACAGAGTTAAACCATACTTTTGATTGAGCAGATCTGAACACTCTTTCTGTAGAAAATGCAACTGGACATTTGGAGCGCTAAGAGCGTAGTAGTGGAAAAAGGAATATATTCAAATATAAACTACACATAAGCATTCTGTGAAACTTCTTTCTGATCTGAGCATTCAGCTAACAGAGTTAAACCATACTTTTGATTGAGCAGTTTTGAAACACTCTGTCTGTAGAAAATGCAACTGGACATTCGTAGCGCTAAGTGGGTAATAGTGGATAAAAGAATATGTTGAAATATAAACTACACAGAAGCATTTTATGAAACTTCTTTCTGTTCCGTGCATTCAACTAACAGAGTTGAACCTTACTTTTGATTGAGCCGTTCTGAAACACTCTTTCTGTAGAAACTTCAATTGGACATTCTGAGCGCTAAGAGGCCTATATTGGGAAAAAGAATGTCTACAAATAAAAACTACACAGAAGAATTGTGTGAAACTTCTTTCTGTTCTGTTTGTTCAACTAAAAGAGTTGAACCTTAGTTTTGATTGAGCCGTTCTGAAACACTCTTTCTGTAGAAAATGCAAGTGGAGATTCGGAGCGCTAAGAGTGTAATAATGGAAAAAGGAATGTCTCCAAATATAAACTACACAGAATCATTCTGTGAAACTTCTTTCTGATCTGTGCATTCAGCTAACAGAGTTAAACCATACTTTGATTGAGCAGATCTGAACACTCTTTCTGTAGAAAATGCAACTGGACATTTGGAGCGCTAAGAGAGTAGTAGTGGAAAAAGGAATATATTCAAATATAAACTACACAGAAGCATTCTGTGAAACTTCTTTCTGATCTGAGCATTCAGCTAACAGAGTTAAACCATACTTTTGATTGAGCAGTTTTGAAACACTCTGTCTGTAGAAAATGCAACTGGACATTCGTAGCGCTAAGTGGGTAATAGTGGAAAATAGAATATGTTCAAATATAAACTACACGGAAGCATTGTATGAAACTTCTTTCTGTTCTGTGCATTCAACTAACAGAGTTGAACCTTACTTTTGATTGAGCCTTTCTGAAACACTCTTTCTGTAGAAATTGCAATTGGACATTCTGAGCGCTAAGAGGCCTATATTTGGAAAAATAATATCTTCAAATAAAAAGTTCACAGAAGCATTGTGTGAAACTTATTTCTGATATGTTCATTAAGCTAACAGAGTTAAACCATACTTTTGATTGCGCAGTTCTGAACACTCTTTCTGTAGAAAATGCAAGTGGACATTCGGAGCGCTAAGAGGGTAATAGTGGAAAAAGGAATATATTCAAATATAAACTACACAGTAGCATTCTGTGAAAATTCTTTCTGTTCTGTGCGTTCAACTAACAGAGTTGAACCTTACTTTTGATTGAGCCGTTCTGAAACACTCTTTCTGTAGAAACTGCAATTGGACATGCTAAGCGCTAAGAGGCCTACATTGGGAAAAAGAATATCTTCAAATAAAAACTACACAGATGCATTCTGTGAAACTTGTTTCTGATCTGTTAATTCAGTTAACAGAGATAAAACATATTTTTGATTGAGCAGTTATGAAACACTCTTTTTGTAGAAAATGCAAGTGGAGATTCGGAGCGCTAAGGGGGTAATAGTGGAAAAAGGAATGTCTTCAAATATAAACTACACAGAATTATTCGGTGAAACTTCTTTCTGATCTGTGCATTCAGCTAACAGAGTTAAACCATACTTTTGATTGAGCAGATCTGAACACTCTTTCTGTATAAAATGCAACTGGACATTTGGAGCGCTAAGAGCGTAGTAGTGGAAAAAGGAATATATTCAAATATAAACTACACAGAAGCATTCTGTGAAACTACTTTCTGATCTGAGCATCCAGCTAACAGAGTTAAAACATACTTTTGATTGAGCAGTTTTGAAACACTCTGTCTGTAGAAAATGCAACTGGACATTCGTAGCGCTAAGTGGGTAATAGTGGAAAAAAGAATATGTTCAAATATAAACTACACAGAAGCATTGTATGAAACTTCTTTCTGTTCTGTGCATTCAACTAACAGAGTTGAACCTTACTTTTGATTGAGCCTTTCTGAAACACTCTTTCTGTAGAAATTGCAATTGGACATTCTGAGCGCTAAGAGGCCTATATTTGGAAAAATAATATCTTCAAATAAAAAGTTCACAGAAGCATTGTGTGAAACTTATTTCTGATATGTTCATTAAGCTAACAGAGTTAAACCATACTTTTGATTGCGCAGTTCTGAACACTCTTTCTGTAGAAAATGCAAGTGGACATTCGGAGCGCTAAGAGGGTAATAGTGGAAAAAGGAATATATTCAAATATAAACTACACAGTAGCATTCTGTGAAAATTCTTTCTGTTCTGTGCGTTCAACTAACAGAGTTGAACCTTACTTTTGATTGAGCCGTTCTGAAACACTCTTTCTGTAGAAACTGCAATTGGACATGCTAAGCGCTAAGAGGCCTACATTGGGAAAAAGAATATCTTCAAATAAAAACTACACAGATGCATTCTGTGAAACTTGTTTCTGATCTGTAAATTCAGTTAACAGAGATAAAACATATTTTTGATTGAGCAGTTATGAAACACTCTTTTTGTAGAAAATGCAAGTGGAGATTCGGAGCGCTAAGGGGGTAATAGTGGAAAAAGGAATGTCTTCAAATATAAACTACACAGAATCATTCGGTGAAACTTCTTTCTGATCTGTGCATTCAGCTAACAGAGTTAAACCATACTTTTGATTGAGCAGATCTGAACACTCTTTCTGTAGAAAATGCAACTGGACATTTGGAGCGCTAAGAGCGTAGTAGTGGAAAAAGGAATATATTCAAATATAAACTACACAGAAGCATTCTGTGAAACTACTTTCTGATCTGAGCATCCAGCTAACAGAGTTAAAACATACTTTTGATTGAGCAGTTTTGAAACACTCTGTCTGTAGAAAATGCAACTGGACATTCGTAGCGCTAAGTGGGTAATAGTGGAAAAAAGAATATGTTCAAATATAAACTACACAGAAGCATTGTATGAAACTACTTTCTGTTCTGTGCATTCAACTAACAGAGTTGAACCTTACTTTTGATTGAGCCTTTCTGAAACTCTCTTTCTGTAGAAACTGCAATTGGACAATCTGAGAGCTAAGAGGCCTCTATTGGGAAAAATAGTATCTTCAAATTAAAACTTCACAGAAGCATTGTGTGAAACTTATTTCTGATATGTTCATTAAGCTAACAGAGTTAAACCATACTTTTGATTGCGCAGTTCTGAACACTCTTTCTGTAGAAAATGCAAGTGGACATTCGGAGCGCTAAGAGGGTAATAGTGGAAAAAGGAATATATTCAAATATAAACTACACAGTAGCATTCTGTGAAAATACTTTCTGTTCTGTCCATTCAACTAACAGAGTTGAACCTTACTTTTGATTGAGCCGTTCTGAAACACTCTTTCTGTAGAATCTGCAATTGGACATGCTAAGCGCTAAGAGGCCTACATTGGGAAAAAGAATATCTTCAAATAAAAACTTCACAGATGCATTCTGTGAAACTTATTTCTGATCTGTAAATTCAGTTAACAGAGATAAAACATATTTTTGATTGAGCAGTTATGAAACACTCTTTTTGTAGAAAATGCAAGTGGAGATTCGGAGCGCTAAGAGGGTAATAGGGGAAAAAGGAATGTCTCCAAATATAAACTACAGAGAATCATTCTGTGAAACTTCTTTCTGATCTGTGCATTCAGCTAACAGAGTTAAACCATACTTTTGATTCAGCAGATCTGAACACTCTTTCTGTAGAAAATGCAACTGGACATTTGGAGCGCTAAGAGAGTAGTAGTGGAAAAAGGAATATATTCAAATATAAACTACACAGAAGCATTCTGTGAAACTTCTTTCTGATCTGTGCATTCAGCTAACAGAGTTAAACCATACTTTTGATTGAGCAGATCTGAACACTCTTTCTGTAGAAAATGCAACTGGACATTTGGAGCGCTAAGAGAGTAGTAGTGGAAAAAGGAATATATTCAAATATAAACTACACAGAAGCATTCTGTGAAACTTCTTTCTGATCTGAGCATTCAGCTAACAGAGTTAATCCATACTTTTGATTGAGCAGTTTTGAAACACTCTGTCTGTAGAAAATGCAACTGGACATTCGTAGCGCTAAGTGGGTAATAGTGGAAAATAGAATATGTTCAAATATAAACTACACAGAAGCATTGTATGAAACTTCTTTCTGTTCTGTGCATTCAACTAACAGAGTTGAACCTTACTTTTGATTGAGCCTTTCTGAAACACTCTTTCTGTAGAAACTGCAATTGGACATTCTGAGCGCTAAGAGGCCTCTATTGGGAAAAATAATATCTTCAAATAAAAACTACACAGAAGCATTGTGTGAAACTTATTTCTGATATGTTCATTAAGCTAACAGAGTTAAACCATACTTTTGATTGCGCAGTTCTGAACACTCTTTCTGTAGAAAATGCAAGTGGACATTCGGAGCGCTAAGAGGGTAATAGTGGAAAAAGGAATATATTCAAATATAAACTACACAGTAGCATTCTGTGAAAATTCTTTCTGTTCTGTGCATTCAACTAACAGAGTTGAACCTTACTTTTGATTGAGCCGTTCTGAAACACTCTTTCTGTAGAAACTGCAATTGGACATGCTAAGCGCTAAGAGGCCTACACAGGGAAAAAGAATATCTTCAAATAAAAACTACACAGATGCATTCTGTGAAACATATTTCTGATCTGTAAATTCAGTTAGCAGAGATAAAACATATTTTTGATTGAGCAGTTATGAAACACTCTTTTTGTAGAAAATGCAAGTGGAGATTCGGAGCGCTAAGAGGGTAATAGTGGAAAAAGGAATGTCTTCAAATATAAACTACACAGAATCATTCGGTGAAACTTCTTTCTGATCTGTGCATTCAGCTAACAGAGTTAAACCATACTTTTGATTGAGCAGATCTGAACACTCTTTCTGTAGAAAATGCAACTGGACATTTGGAGCGCTAAGAGCGTAGTAGTGGAAAAAGGAATATATTCAAATATAAACTACACAGAAGCATTCTGTGAAACTTCTTTCTGATCTGAGCATTCAGCTAACAGAGTTAAACCATACTTTTGATTGAGCAGTTGTGAAACACTCTGTCTGTAGAAAATGCAACTGGACATTCGTAGCGCTAAGTGGGTAATAGTGGATAAAAGAATATGTTCAAATATAAACTACACAGAAGCATTGTATGAAACTTCTTTCTGTTCTGTGCATTCAACTAACAGAGTTGAACCTTACTTTTGATTGAGCCGTTCTGAAACACTCTTTCTGTAGAAACTGCAATTGGACATTCTGAGCGCTAAGAGGCCTATATTGGGAAAAAGAATGTCTACAAATAAAAACTACACAGAAGAATTGTGTGAAACTTCTTTCTGTTCTGTTTGTTCAACTAAAAGAGTTGAACCTTAGTTTTGATTAAGCCGTTCTGAAACACTCTTTCTGTAGAAAATGCAAGTGGAGATTCGGAGCGCTAAGAGTGTAATAATGGAAAAAGGAATGTCTCCAAATATAAACTACACAGAATCATTCTGTGAAACTTCTTTCTGATCTGTGCATTCAGCTAACAGAGTTAAACCATACTTTTGATTGAGCAGATCTGAACACTCTTTCTGTAGAAAATGCAACTGGACATTTGGAGCGCTAAGAGAGTAGTAGTGGAAAAAGGAATATATTCAAATATAAACTACACAGAAGCATTCTGTGAAACTTCTTTCTGATCTGAGCATTCAGCTAACAGAGTTAAACCATACTTTTGATTGAGCAGTTTTGAAACACTCTGTCTGTAGAAAATGCAACTGGACATTCGTAGCGCTAAGTGGGTAATAGTGGAAAAAAGAATATGTTCAAATATAAACTACACAGAAGCATTGTATGAAACTTCTTTCTGTTCTGTGCATTCAACTAACAGAGTTGAACCTTACTTTTGATTGAGCCTTTCTGAAACACTCTTTCTGTAGAAACTGCAATTGGACATTCTGAGCGCTAAGAGGCCTATATTGGGAAAAATAATATCTTCAAATAAAAACTTCACAGAAGCATTGTGTGAAACTTATTTCTGATATGTTCATTAAGCTAAAAGAGTTAAAACATACTTTTGATTGCGCAGTTCTGATCACTCTTTGTGTAGAAAATGCAAGTGGACATTCGGAGCGCTAAGAGGGTAATAGTGGAAAAAGGAATATATTCAAATATAAACTACACAGTAGCATTCTGTGAAAATTCTTTCTGTTCTGTGCGTTCAACTAACAGAGTTCAACCTTACTTTTGATTGAGCCGTTCTGAAACACTCTTTCTGTAGAAACTGCAATTGGACATGCTAAGCGCTAAGAGGCCTACATTGGGAAAAAGAATATCTTCAAATAAAAACTACACAGATGCATTCTGTGAAACTTATTTCTGATCTGTAAATTCAGTTAACAG
Source organism: Symphalangus syndactylus (assembly GCF_028878055.3). Classification (NCBI taxonomy): domain Eukaryota; kingdom Metazoa; phylum Chordata; class Mammalia; order Primates; family Hylobatidae; genus Symphalangus; species Symphalangus syndactylus. The sequence continues at coordinate 9,711,524 of NC_072433.2, forward strand.
AGATAAAACATATTTTTGATTGAGCAGTTATGAAACACTCTTTTTGTAGGAAATGCAAGTGGAGATACGGAGCGCTAAGAGGGTAATAGTGGAAAAAGGAATGTCTTCAAATATAAACTACACAGAATCATTCGGTGAAACTTCTTTCTGATCTGTGCATTCAGCTAACAGATTTAAACCATACTTTTGATTGAGCAGATCTGAACACTCTTTCTGTAGAAAATGCAACTGGACATTTGGAGCGCTAAGAGCGTAGTAGTGGAAAAAGGAATATATTCAAATATAAACTACACAGAAGCATTCTGTGAAACTTCTTTCTGATCTGAGCATTCAGCTAACAGAGTTAAACAATACTTTTGATTGAGCAGTTTTGAAACACTCTGTCTGTAGAAAATGCAACTGGACATTCGTAGCGCTAAGTGGGTAATAGTGGAAAAAAGAATATGTTCAAATATAAACTACACAGAAGCATTGTATGAAACTTCTTTCTGTTCTGTGCATTCAACTAACAGAGTTGAACCTTACTTTTGATTGAGCCGTTCTGCAACACTCTTTCTGTAGAAACTGCAATTGGACATTCTGAGCGCTAAGAGGCCTATATTGGGAAAAAGAATGTCTACAAATAAAAACTACACAGAAGAATTGTGTGAAACTTCTTTCTGTTCTGTTTGTTCAACTAAAAGAGTTGAACCTTAATTTTGATTGAGCCATTCTGAAACACTCTTTCTGTAGAAAATTCAAGTGGAGATTCGGAGCGCTAAGAGGGTAATAGTGGAAAAAGGAATGTCTCCAAATATAAACTACACAGAATCATTCTGTGAAACTTCTTTCTGATCTGTGCATTCAGCTAACAGAGTTAAACCATACTTTTGATTGAGCAGTTTTGAAACACTCTGTCTGTAGAAAATGCAACTGGACATTCGTAGCGCTAAGTGGGTAATAGTGGAAAATAGAATATGTTCAAATATAAACTACACAGAAGCATTGTATGAAACTTCTTTCTGTTCTGTGCATTCAACTAACCGAGTTGAACCTTACTTTTGATTGAGCCTTTCTGAAACACTCTTTCTGTAGAAATTGCAATTGGACATTCTGAGCGCTAAGAGGCCTATATTGGGAAAAATAATATCTTCAAATAAAAAGTTCACAGAAGCATTGTGTGAAACTTATTTCTGATATGTTCATTAAGCTAACAGACTTAAACCATACTTTTGATTGCGCAGTTCTGAACACTCTTTCTGTAGAAAATGCAAGTGGACATTCGGAGCGCTAAGAGGGTAATAGTGGAAAAAGGAATATATTCAAATATAAACTACACAGTAGCATTCTGTGAAAATTCTTTCTGTTCTGTGCGTTCAACAAACAGAGTTGAACCTTACTTTTGATTGAGCCGTTCTGAAACACTCTTTCTGTAGAAACTGCAATTGGACATGCTAAGCGCTAAGAGGCCTACATTGGGAAAAAGAATATCTTCAAATAAAAACTACACAGATGCATTCTGTGAAACTTGTTTCTGATCTGTAAATTCAGTTAACAGAGATAAAACATATTTTTGATTGAGCAGTTATGAAACACTCTTTTTGTAGAAAATGCAAGTGGAGATTCGGAGCGCTAAGGGGGTAATAGTGGAAAAAGGAATGTCTTCAAATATAAACTACACAGAATAATTCGGTGAAACTTCTTTCTGATCTGTGCATTCAGCTAACAGAGTTAAACCATACTTTTGATTGAGCAGATCTGAACACTCTTTCTGTAGAAAATGCAAATGGACATTTGGAGCGCTAAGAGCGTAGTAGTGGAAAAAGGAATATATTCAAATATAAACTACACAGAAGCATTCTGTGAAACTACTTTCTGATCTGAGCATCCAGCTAACAGAGTTAAACCATACTTTTGATTGAGCAGTTTTGAAACACTCTGTCTGTAGAAAATGCAACTGGACATTCGTAGCGCTAAGTGGGTAATAGTGGAAAAAAGAATATGTTCAAATATAAACTACACAGAAGCATTGTATGAAACTTCTTTCTGTTCTGTGCATTCAACTAACAGAGTTGAACCTTACTTTTGATTGAGCCTTTCTGAAACACTCTTTCTGTAGAAACTGCAATTGGACATTCTGAGAGCTAAGAGGCCTCTATTGGGAAAAATAGTATCTTCAAATTAAAACTTCACAGAAGCATTGTGTGAAACTTATTTCTGATATGTTCATTAAGCTAACAGAGTTAAACCATACTTTTGATTGCGCAGTTCTGAACACTCTTTCTGTAGAAAATGCAAGTGGACATTCGGAGCGCTAAGAGGGTAATAGTGGAAAAAGGAATATATTCAAATATAAACTACACAGTAGCATTCTGTGAAAATACTTTCTGTTCTGTGCATTCAACTAACAGAGTTGAACCTTACTTTTGATTGAGCCGTTCTGAAACACTCTTTCTGTAGAATATGCAATTGGACATGCTAAGCGCTAAGAGGCCTACATTGGGAAAAAGAATATCTTCAAATAAAAACTACACAGATGCATTCTGTGAAACTTATTTCCGATCTGTAAATTCAGTTAACAGAGATAAAACATATTTTTGATTGAGCAGTTATGAAACACTCTTTTTGTAGAAAATGCAAGTGGAGATTCGGAGCGCTAAGAGGGTAATAGTGGAAAAAGGAATGTCTTCAAATATAAACTACACAGAATCATTCGGTGAAACTTCTTTCTGATCTGTGCATTCAGCTAACAGAGTTAAATCATACTTTTGATTGAGCAGATCTGAACACTCTTTCTGTAGAAAATGCAACTGGACATTTGGAGCGCTAAGAGCGTTGTAGTGGAAAAAGGAATATATTCAAATATAAACTACACAGAAGCATTCTGTGAAACTTCTTTCGGATCTGAGCATTCAGCTAACAGAGTTAAACCATACTTTTGATTGAGCAGTTTTGAAACACTCTGTATGTAGAAAATGCAACTGGACATTCGTAGCGCTAAGTGGGTAACAGTGGAAAAAAGAATATGTTCAAATATAAACTACACAGAAGCATTGTATGAAACTTCTTTCTGTTCTGTGCATTCAACTAACAGAGTTGAACCTTACTTTTGATTGAGCCGTTCTGAAACACTCTTTCTGTAGAAACTGCAATTGGACATGCTAAGCGCTAAGAGGCCTTCATTGGGAAAAATAATATCTTCAATAAAAACTACACAGATGCATTCTGTGAAACTTATTTCTGATCTGTAAATTCAGTTAACAGAGATAAAACATATTTTTGATTGAGCAGTTATGAAACACTCTTTTTGTAGAAAATGCAAGTGGAGATTCGGAGCGCTAAGAGGGTAATAGTGGAAAAAGGAATGTCTTCAAATATAAACTACACAGAATCATTCGGTGAAACTTCTTTCTGATCTGTGCATTCAGCTAACAGAGTTAAACCATACTTTTGATTGAGCAGATCTGAACACTCTTTCTGTAGAAAATGCAACTGGACATTTGGAGCGCTAAGAGCGTAGTAGTGGAAAAAGGAATATATTCAAATATAAACTACACATAAGCATTCTGTGAAACTTCTTTCTGATCTGAGCATTCAGCTAAGAGAGTTAAACCATACTTTTGATTGAGCAGTTTTGAAACACTCTGTCTGTAGAAAATGCAACTGGACATTCGTAGCGCTAAGTGGGTAATAGTGGATAAAAGAATATGTTCAAATATAAACTACACAGAAGCATTGTATGAAACTTCTTTCTGTTCCGTGCATTCAACTAACAGAGTTGAACCTTACTTTTGATTGAGCCGTTCTGAAACACTCTTTCTGTAGAAACTGCAATTGGACATTCTGAGCGCCTAGAGGCCTATATTGGGAAAAAGAATGTCTACAAATAAAAACTACACAGAAGAATTGTGTGAAACTTCTTTCTGTTCTGTTTGTTCAACTAAAAGAGTTGAACCTTAGTTTTGATTGAGCCGTTCTGAAACACTCTTTCTGTAGAAAATGCAAGTGGAGATTCGGAGCGCTAAGAGTGTAATAATGGAAAAAGGAATGTCTCCAAATATAAACTACACAGAATCATTCTGTGAAACTTCTTTCTGATCTGTGCATTCAGCTAACAGAGTTAAACCATACTTTTGATTGAGCAGATCTGAACACTCTTTCTGTAGAAAATGCAACTGGACATTTGGAGCGCTAAGAGAGTAGTAGTGGAAAAAGGAATATATTCAAATATAAACTACACAGAAGCATTCTGTGAAACTTCTTTCTGATCTGAGCATTCAGCTAACAGAGTTAAACCATACTTTTGATTGAGCAGTTTTGAAACACTCTGTCTGTAGAAAATGCAACTGGACATTCGTAGCGCTAAGTGGGTAATAGTGGAAAATAGAATATGTTCAAATATAAACTACACAGAAGCATTGTATGAAACTACTTTCTGTTCTGTGCATTCAACTAACAGAGTTGAACCTTACTTTTGATTGAGCCTTTCTGAAACACTCTTTCTGTAGAAATTGCAATTGGACATTCTGAGCGCTAAGAGGCTTATATTGGGAAAAATAATATCTTCAAATAAAAAGTTCACAAAAGCATTGTGTGAAACTTATTTCTGATATGTTCATTAAGCTAACAGAGTTAAACCATACTTTTGATTGCGCAGTTCTGAACACTCTTTCTGTAGAAAATGCAAGTGGACATTCGGAGCGCTAAGAGGGTAATAGTGGAAAAAGGAATATATTCAAATATAAACTACACAGTAGCATTCTGTGAAAATTCTTTCTGTTCTGTGCGTTCAACTAACAGAGTTGAACCTTACTTTTGATTGAGCCGTTCTGAAACACTCTTTCTGTAGAAACTGCAATTGGACATGCTAAGCGCTAAGAGGCCTACATTGGGAAAAATAATATCTTCAAATAAAAACTACACAGATGCATTCTGTGAAACTTATTTCTGATCTGTAAATTCAGTTAACAGAGATAAAACATATTTTTGATTGAGCAGTTATGAAACACTCTTTTTGTAGAAAATGCAAGTGGAGATTCGGAGCGCTAAGAGGGTAATAGTGGAAAAAGGAATGTCTTCAAATATAAACTACACAGAATCATTAGGTGAAACTTCTTTCTGATCTGTGCATTCAGCTAACAGAGTTAAACCATACTTTTGATTGAGCAGATCTGAACACTCTTTCTGTAGAAAATGCAACTGGACATTTGGAGCGCTAAGAGCGTAGTAGTGGAAAAAGGAATATATTCAAATATAAACTACACATAAGCATTCTGTGAAACTTCTTTCTGATCTGAGCATTCAGCTAAGAGAGTTAAACCATACTTTTGATTGAGCAGTTTTGAAACACTCTGTCTGTAGAAAATGCAACTGGACATTCGTAGCGCTAAGTGGGTAATAGTGGAAAAAAGAATATGTTCAAATATAAACTACACAGAAGCATTGTATGAAACTTCTTTCTGTTCTGTGCATTCAACTAACAGAGTTGAACCTTACTTTTCATTGAGCCGTTCTGAAACACTCTTTCTGTAGAAACTGCAATTGGACATTCTGAGCGCTAAGAGGCCTATATTGGGAAAAAGAATGTCTACAAATAAAAACTACACAGAAGAATTGTGTGAAACTTCTTTCTGTTCTGTTTGTTCAACTAAAAGAGTTGAACCTTAGTTTTGATTGAGCCGTTCTGAAACACTCTTTCTGTAGAAAATGCAAGTGGAGATTCGGAGCGCTAAGAGTGTAATAATGGAAAAAGAAATGTCTCCAAATATAAACTACACAGAATCATTCTGTGAAACTTCTTTCTGATCTGTGCATTCAGCTAACAGAGTTAAACCATACTTTTGATTGAGCAGATCTGAACACTCTTTCTGTAGAAAATGCAACTGGACATTTGGAGCGCTAAGAGAGTAGTAGTGGAAAAAGGAATATATTCAAATATAAACTACACAGAAGCATTCTGTGAAACTTCTTTCTGATCTGAGCATTCAGCTAACAGAGTTAAACCATACTTTTGATTGAGCAGTTTTGAAACACTCTGTCTGTAGAAAATGCAACTGGACATTCGTAGCGCTAAGTGGGTAATAGTGGAAAATAGAATATGTTCAAATATAAACTACACAGAAGCATTGTATGAAACGTCTTTCTGTTCTGTGCATTCAACTAACAGAGTTGAACCTTACTTTTGATTGAGCCTTTCTGAAACACTCTTTCTGTAGAAATTGCAAATGGACATTCTGAACGCTAAGAGGCCTATATTGGGAAAAATAATATCTTCAAATAAAAATTTCACAGAAGCATTGTGTGAAACTTATTTCTGATATGTTCATTAAGCTAACAGAGTTAAACCATACTTTTGATTGCGCAGTTCTGAACACTCTTTCTGTAGAAAATGCAAGTGGACATTCGGAGCGCTAAGAGGGTAATAGTGGAAAAAGGAATATATTCAAATATAAACTACACAGTAGCATTCTGTGAAAATTCTTTCTGTTCTGTGCGTTCAACTAACAGAGTTGAACCTTACTTTTGATTGAGCCGTTCTGAAACACTCTTTCTGTAGAAACTGCAATTGGACATGCTAAGCGCTAAGAGGCCTACATTGGGAAAAAGAATATCTTCAAATAAAAACTACACAGATGCATTCTGTGAAACTTGTTTCTGATCTGTAAATTCAGTTAACAGAGATAAAACATATTTTTGATTGAGCAGTTATGAAACACTCTTTTTGTAGAAAATGCAAGTGGAGATTCGGAGCGCTAAGTGGGTAATAGTGGAAAAAGGAATGTCTTCAAATATAAACTACACAGAATCATTCGGTGAAACTTCTTTCTGATCTGTGCATTCAGCTAACAGAGTTAAACCATACTTTTGATTGAGCAGATCTGAACACTCTTTCTGTAGAAAATGCAACTGGACATTTGGAGCGCTAAGAGCGTAGTAGTGGAAAAAGGAATATATTCAAATATAAACTACACAGAAGCATTCTGTGAAACTACTTTCTGATCTGAGCATCCAGCCAACAGAGTTAAACCATACTTTTGATTGAGCAGTTTTGAAACACTCTGTCTGTAGAAAATGCAACTGGACATTCGTAGCGCTAAGTGGGTAATAGTGGAAAAAAGAATATGTTCAAATATAAACTACACAGAAGCATTGTATGAAACTTCTTTCTGTTCTGTGCATTCAACTAACAGAGTTGAACCTTACTTTTGATTGAGCCTTTCTGAAACACTCTTTCTGTAGAAACTGCAATTGGACATTCTGAGAGCTAAGAGGCCTCTATTGGGAAAAATAGTATCTTCAAATTAAAACTTCACAGAAGCATTGTGTGAAACTTATTTCTGATATGTTCATTAAGCTAACAGAGTTAAACCATACTTTTGATTGCGCAGTTCTGAACACTCTTTCTGTAGAAAATGCAAGTGGACATTCGGAGCGCTAAGAGCGTAATAGTGGAAAAAGGAATATATTCAAATATAAACTACACAGTAGCATTCTGTGAAAATACTTTCTGTTCTGTGCATTCATCTAACAGAGTTGAACCTTACTTTTGATTGAGCCGTTCTGAAACACTCTTTCTGTAGAATCTGCAATTGGACATGCTAAGCGCTAAGAGGCCTACATTGGGAAAAAGAATATCTTCAAATAAAAACTACACAGATGCATTCTGTGAAACTTATTTCTGATCTGTAAATTCAGTTAACAGAGATAAAACATATTTTTGATTGAGCAGTTATGAAACACTCTTTTTGTAGAAAATGCAAGTGGAGATTCGGAGCGCTAAGTGGGTAATAGGGGAAAAAGGAATGTCTCCAAATATAAACTACAGAGAATCATTTTGTGAAACTTCTTTCTGATCTGTGCATTCAGCTAACAGAGTTAAACCATACTTTTGATTGAGCAGATCTGAACACTCTTTCTGTAGAAAATGCAACTGGACATTTGGAGCGCTAAGAGAGTAGTAGTGGAAAAGGGAATATATTCAAATATAAACTACACAGAAGCATTCTGTGAAACTTCTTTCTGATCTGAGCATTCAGCTAACAGAGTTAAACCATACTTTTGATTGAGCAGTTTTGAAACACTCTGTCTGTAGAAAATGCAACTGGACATTCGTAGCGCTAAGTGGGTAATAGTGGAAAAAAGAATATGTTCAAATATAAACTACACAGAAACATTGTATGAAACTTCTTTCTGTTCTGTGCATTCAACTAACAGAGTTGAACCTTACTTTTGATTGAGCCTTTCTGAAACACTCTTTCTGTAGAAACTGCAATTGGACATTCTGAGCGCTAAGAGGCCTCTATTGGGAAAAATAATATCTTCAAATAAAAACTACACAGAAGGATTGTGTGAAACTTATTTCTGATATGTTCATTAAGCTAACAGAGTTAAACCATACTTTTGATTGCGCAGTTCTGAACACTCTTTCTGTAGAAAATGCAAGTGGACATTCGGAGCGCTAAGAGGGTAATAGTGGAAAAAGGAATATATTCAAATATAAACTACTCAGTAGCATTCTGTGAAAATTCTTTCTGTTCTGTGCATTCAACTAACAGAGTTGAACCTTACTTTTGATTGAGCCGTTCTGAAACACTCTTTCTGTAGAAACTGCAATTGGACATGCTAAGCGCTAAGAGGCCTACACAGGGAAAATGAATATCTTCAAATAAAAACTACACAGATGCATTCTGTGAAACATATTTCTGATCTGTAAATTCAGTTAGCAGAGATAAAACATATTTTTAATTGAGCAGTTATGAAACACTCTTTTTGTAGAAAATGCAAGTGGAGATTCGGAGCGCTAAGAGGGTAATAGTGGAAAAAGGAATGTCTTCAAATATAAACTACACAGAATCATTCGGTGAAACTTCTTTCTGATCTGTGCATTCAGCTAACAGAGTTAAACCATACTTTTGATTGAGCAGATCTGAACACTCTTTCTGTAGAAAATGCAACTGGACATTTGGAGCGCTAAGAGCGTAGGAGTGGAAAAAGGAATATATTCAAATATAAACTACACAGAAGCATTCTGTGAAACTTCTTTCTGATCTGAGCATTCAGCTAACAGAGTTAAACCATACTTTTGATTGAGCAGTTTTGAAACACTCTGTCTGTAGAAAATGCAACTGGACATTCGTAGCGCTAAGTGGGTAATAGTGGAAAAAAGAATATGTTCAAATATAAACTACACAGAAGCATTGTATGAAACTTCTTTCTGTTCTGTGCATTCAACTAACAGAGTTGAACCTTACTTTTGATTGAGCCTTTCTGAAACACTCTTTCTGTAGAAACTGCAATTGGACATTCTGAGCGCTAAGAGGCCTATATTGGGAAAAATAATATCTTCAAATAAAAACTTCACAGAAGCATTGTGTGAAACTTATTTCTGATATGTTCATTAAGCTAAAAGAGTTAAAACATACTTTTGATTGCGCAGTTCTGATCACTCTTTGTGTAGAAAATGCAAGTGGACATTCGGAGCGCTAAGAGGGTAATAGTGGAAAAAGGAATATATTCAAATATAAACTACACAGTAGCATTCTGTGAAAATTCTTTCTGTTCTGTGCGTTCAACTAACAGAGTTCAACCTTACTTTTGATTGAGCCGTTCTGAAACACTCTTTCTGTAGAAACTGCAATTGGACATGCTAAGCGCTAAGAGGCCTACATTGGGAAAAAGAATATCTTCAAATAAAAACTACACAGATGCATTCTGTGAAACTTATTTCTGATCTGTAAATTCAGTTAACAGAGATAAAACATATTTTTGATTGAGCAGTTATGAAACACTCTTTTTGTAGGAAATGCAAGTGGAGATACGGAGCGCTAAGAGGGTAATAGTGGAAAAAGGAATGTCTTCAAATATAAACTACACAGAATCATTCGGTGAAACTTCTTTCTGATCTGTGCATTCAGCTAACAGATTTAAACCATACTTTTGATTGAGCAGATCTGAACACTCTTTCTGTAGAAAATGCAACTGGACATTTGGAGCGCTAAGAGCGTAGTAGTGGAAAAAGGAATATATTCAAATATAAACTACACAGAAGCATTCTGTGAAACTTCTTTCTGATCTGAGCATTCAGCTAACAGAGTTAAACAATACTTTTGATTGAGCAGTTTTGAAACACTCTGTCTGTAGAAAATGCAACTGGACATTCGTAGCGCTAAGTGGGTAATAGTGGAAAAAAGAATATGTTCAAATATAAACTACACAGAAGCATTGTATGAAACTTCTTTCTGTTCTGTGCATTCAACTAACAGAGTTGAACCTTACTTTTGATTGAGCCGTTCTGCAACACTCTTTCTGTAGAAACTGCAATTGGACATTCTGAGCGCTAAGAGGCCTATATTGGGAAAAAGAATGTCTACAAATAAAAACTACACAGAAGAATTGTGTGAAACTTCTTTCTGTTCTGTTTGTTCAACTAAAAGAGTTGAACCTTAATTTTGATTGAGCCATTCTGAAACACTCTTTCTGTAGAAAATTCAAGTGGAGATTCGGAGCGCTAAGAGGGTAATAGTGGAAAAAGGAATGTCTCCAAATATAAACTACACAGAATCATTCTGTGAAACTTCTTTCTGATCTGTGCATTCAGCTAACAGAGTTAAACCATACTTTTGATTGAGCAGTTTTGAAACACTCTGTCTGTAGAAAATGCAACTGGACATTCGTAGCGCTAAGTGGGTAATAGTGGAAAATAGAATATGTTCAAATATAAACTACACAGAAGCATTGTATGAAACTTCTTTCTGTTCTGTGCATTCAACTAACCGAGTTGAACCTTACTTTTGATTGAGCCTTTCTGAAACACTCTTTCTGTAGAAATTGCAATTGGACATTCTGAGCGCTAAGAGGCCTATATTGGGAAAAATAATATCTTCAAATAAAAAGTTCACAGAAGCATTGTGTGAAACTTATTTCTGATATGTTCATTAAGCTAACAGACTTAAACCATACTTTTGATTGCGCAGTTCTGAACACTCTTTCTGTAGAAAATGCAAGTGGACATTCGGAGCGCTAAGAGGGTAATAGTGGAAAAAGGAATATATTCAAATATAAACTACACAGTAGCATTCTGTGAAAATTCTTTCTGTTCTGTGCGTTCAACAAACAGAGTTGAACCTTACTTTTGATTGAGCCGTTCTGAAACACTCTTTCTGTAGAAACTGCAATTGGACATGCTAAGCGCTAAGAGGCCTACATTGGGAAAAAGAATATCTTCAAATAAAAACTACACAGATGCATTCTGTGAAACTTCTTTCTGATCTGTAAATTCAGTTAACAGAGATAAAACATATTTTTGATTGAGCAGTTATGAAACACTCTTTTTGTAGAAAATGCAAGTGGAGATTCGGAGCGCTAAGGGGGTAATAGTGGAAAAAGGAATGTCTTCAAATATAAACTACACAGAATAATTCGGTGAAACTTCTTTCTGATCTGTGCATTCAGCTAACAGAGTTAAACCATACTTTTGATTGAGCAGATCTGAGCACTCTTTCTGTAGAAAATGCAAATGGACATTTGGAGCGCTAAGAGCGTAGTAGTGGAAAAAGGAATATATTCAAATATAAACTACACAGAAGCATTCTGTGAAACTACTTTCTGATCTGAGCATCCAGCTAACAGAGTTAAACCATACTTTTGATTGAGCAGTTTTGAAACACTCTGTCTGTAGAAAATGCAACTGGACATTCGTAGCGCTAAGTGGGTAATAGTGGAAAAAAGAATATGTTCAAATATAAACTACACAGAAGCATTGTATGAAACTTCTTTCTGTTCTGTGCATTCAACTAACAGAGTTGAACCTTACTTTTGATTGAGCCTTTCTGAAACACTCTTTCTGTAGAAACTGCAATTGGACATTCTGAGAGCTAAGAGGCCTCTATTGGGAAAAATAGTATCTTCAAATTAAAACTTCACAGAAGCATTGTGTGAAACTTATTTCTGATATGTTCATTAAGCTAACAGAGTTAAACCATACTTTTGATTGCGCAGTTCTGAACACTCTTTCTGTAGAAAATGCAAGTGGACATTCGGAGCGCTAAGAGGGTAATAGTGGAAAAAGGAATATATTCAAATATAAACTACACAGTAGCATTCTGTGAAAATACTTTCTGTTCTGTGCATTCAACTAACAGAGTTGAACCTTACTTTTGATTGAGCCGTTCTGAAACACTCTTTCTGTAGAATATGCAATTGGACATGCTAAGCGCTAAGAGGCCTACATTGGGAAAAATAATATCTTCAAATAAAAACTACACAGATGCATTCTGTGAAACTTATTTCTGATCTGTAAATTCAGTTAACAGAGATAAAACATATTTTTGATTGAGCAGTTATGAAACACTCTTTTTGTAGAAAATGCAAGTGGAGATTCGGAGCGCTAAGAGGGTAATAGTGGAAAAAGGAATGTCTTCAAATATAAACTACACAGAATCATTCGGTGAAACTTCTTTCTGATCTGTGCATTCAGCTAACAGAGTTAAATCATACTTTTGATTGAGCAGATCTGAACACTCTTTCTGTAGAAAATGCAACTGGACATTTGGAGCGCTAAGAGCGTTGTAGTGGAAAAAGGAATATATTCAAATATAAACTACACAGAAGCATTCTGTGAAACTTCTTTCGGATCTGAGCATTCAGCTAACAGAGTTAAACCATACTTTTGATTGAGCAGTTTTGAAACACTCTGTATGTAGAAAATGCAACTGGACATTCGTAGCGCTAAGTGGGTAACAGTGGAAAAAAGAATATGTTCAAATATAAACTACACAGAAGCATTGTATGAAACTTCTTTCTGTTCTGTGCATTCAACTAACAGAGTTGAACCTTACTTTTGATTGAGCCGTTCTGAAACACTCTTTCTGTAGAAACTGCAATTGGACATGCTAAGCGCTAAGAGGCCTTCATTGGGAAAAATAATATCTTCAATAAAAACTACACAGATGCATTCTGTGAAACTTATTTCTGATCTGTAAATTCAGTTAACAGAGATAAAACATATTTTTGATTGAGCAGTTATGAAACACTCTTTTTGTAGAAAATGCAAGTGGAGATTCGGAGCGCTAAGAGGGTAATAGTGGAAAAAGGAATGTCTTCAAATATAAACTACACAGAATCATTCGGTGAAACTTCTTTCTGATCTGTGCATTCAGCTAACAGAGTTAAACCATACTTTTGATTGAGCAGATCTGAACACTCTTTCTGTAGAAAATGCAACTGGACATTTGGAGCGCTAAGAGCGTAGTAGTGGAAAAAGGAATATATTCAAATATAAACTACACATAAGCATTCTGTGAAACTTCTTTCTGATCTGAGCATTCAGCTAAGAGAGTTAAACCATACTTTTGATTGAGCAGTTTTGAAACACTCTGTCTGTAGAAAATGCAACTGGACATTCGTAGCGCTAAGTGGGTAATAGTGGATAAAAGAATATGTTCAAATATAAACTACACAGAAGCATTGTATGAAACTTCTTTCTGTTCCGTGCATTCAACTAACAGAGTTGAACCTTACTTTTGATTGAGCCGTTCTGAAACACTCTTTCTGTAGAAACTGCAATTGGACATTCTGAGCGCCTAGAGGCCTATATTGGGAAAAAGAATGTCTACAAATAAAAACTACACAGAAGAATTGTCTGAAACTTCTTTCTGTTCTGTTTGTTCAACTAAAAGAGTTGAACCTTAGTTTTGATTGAGCCGTTCTGAAACACTCTTTCTGTAGAAAATGCAAGTGGAGATTCGGAGCGCTAAGAGTGTAATAATGGAAAAAGGAATGTCTCCAAATATAAACTACACAGAATCATTCTGTGAAACTTCTTTCTGATCTGTGCATTCAGCTAACAGAGTTAAACCATACTTTTGATTGAGCAGATCTGAACACTCTTTCTGTAGAAAATGCAACTGGACATTTGGAGCGCTAAGAGAGTAGTAGTGGAAAAAGGAATATATTCAAATATAAACTACACAGAAGCATTCTGTGAAACTTCTTTCTGATCTGAGCATTCAGCTAACAGAGTTAAACCATACTTTTGATTGAGCAGTTTTGAAACACTCTGTCTGTAGAAAATGCAACTGGACATTCGTAGCGCTAAGTGGGTAATAGTGGAAAATAGAATATGTTCAAATATAAACTACACAGAAGCATTGTATGAAACTTCTTTCTGTTCTGTGCATTCAACTAACAGAGTTGAACCTTACTTTTGATTGAGCCTTTCTGAAACACTCTTTCTGTAGAAATTGCAATTGGACATTCTGAGCGCTAAGAGGCTTATATTGGGAAAAATAATATCTTCAAATAAAAAGTTCACAAAAGCATTGTGTGAAACTTATTTCTGATATGTTCATTAAGCTAACAGAGTTAAACCATACTTTTGATTGCGCAGTTCTGAACACTCTTTCTGTAGAAAATGCAAGTGGACATTCGGAGCGCTAAGAGGGTAATAGTGGAAAAAGGAATATATTCAAATATAAACTACACAGTAGCATTCTGTGAAAATTCTTTCTGTTCTGTGCGTTCAACTAACAGAGTTGAACCTTACTTTTGATTGAGCCGTTCTGAAACACTCTTTCTGTAGAAACTGCAATTGGACATGCTAAGCGCTAAGAGGCCTACATTGGGAAAAATAATATCTTCAAATAAAAACTACACAGATGCATTCTGTGAAACTTATTTCTGATCTGTAAATTCAGTTAACAGAGATAAAACATATTTTTGATTGAGCAGTTATGAAACACTCTTTTTGTAGAAAATGCAAGTGGAGATTCGGAGCGCTAAGAGGGTAATAGTGGAAAAAGGAATGTCTTCAAATATAAACTACACAGAATCATTAGGTGAAACTTCTTTCTGATCTGTGCATTCAGCTAACAGAGTTAAACCATACTTTTGATTGAGCAGATCTGAACACTCTTTCTGTAGAAAATGCAACTGGACATTTGGAGCGCTAAGAGCGTAGTAGTGGAAAAAGGAATATATTCAAATATAAACTACACATAAGCATTCTGTGAAACTTCTTTCTGATCTGAGCATTCAGCTAAGAGAGTTAAACCATACTTTTGATTGAGCAGTTTTGAAACACTCTGTCTGTAGAAAATGCAACTGGACATTCGTAGCGCTAAGTGGGTAATAGTGGAAAAAAGAATATGTTCAAATATAAACTACACAGAAGCATTGTATGAAACTTCTTTCTGTTCTGTGCATTCAACTAACAGAGTTGAACCTTACTTTTCATTGAGCCGTTCTGAAACACTCTTTCTGTAGAAACTGCAATTGGACATTCTGAGCGCTAAGAGGCCTATATTGGGAAAAAGAATGTCTACAAATAAAAACTACACAGAAGAATTGTGTGAAACTTCTTTCTGTTCTGTTTGTTCAACTAAAAGAGTTGAACCTTAGTTTTGATTGAGCCGTTCTGAAACACTCTTTCTGTAGAAAATGCAAGTGGAGATTCGGAGCGCTAAGAGTGTAATAATGGAAAAAGAAATGTCTCCAAATATAAACTACACAGAATCATTCTGTGAAACTTCTTTCTGATCTGTGCATTCAGCTAACAGAGTTAAACCATACTTTTGATTGAGCAGATCTGAACACTCTTTCTGTAGAAAATGCAACTGGACATTTGGAGCGCTAAGAGAGTAGTAGTGGAAAAAGGAATATATTCAAATATAAACTACACAGAAGCATTCTGTGAAACTTCTTTCTGATCTGAGCATTCAGCTAACAGAGTTAAACCATACTTTTGATTGAGCAGTTTTGAAACACTCTGTCTGTAGAAAATGCAACTGGACATTCGTAGCGCTAAGTGGGTAATAGTGGAAAATAGAATATGTTCAAATATAAACTACACAGAAGCATTGTATGAAACGTCTTTCTGTTCTGTGCATTCAACTAACAGAGTTGAACCTTACTTTTGATTGAGCCTTTCTGAAACACTCTTTCTGTAGAAATTGCAAATGGACATTCTGAACGCTAAGAGGCCTATATTGGGAAAAATAATATCTTCAAATAAAAATTTCACAGAAGCATTGTGTGAAACTTATTTCTGATATGTTCATTAAGCTAACAGAGTTAAACCATACTTTTGATTGCGCAGTTCTGAACACTCTTTCTGTAGAAAATGCAAGTGGACATTCGGAGCGCTAAGAGGGTAATAGTGGAAAAAGGAATATATTCAAATATAAACTACACAGTAGCATTCTGTGAAAATTCTTTCTGTTCTGTGCGTTCAACTAACAGAGTTGAACCTTACTTTTGATTGAGCCGTTCTGAAACACTCTTTCTGTAGAAACTGCAATTGGACATGCTAAGCGCTAAGAGGCCTACATTGGGAAAAAGAATATCTTCAAATAAAAACTACACAGATGCATTCTGTGAAACTTGTTTCTGATCTGTAAATTCAGTTAACAGAGATAAAACATATTTTTGATTGAGCAGTTATGAAACACTCTTTTTGTAGAAAATGCAAGTGGAGATTCGGAGCGCTAAGTGGGTAATAGTGGAAAAAGGAATGTCTTCAAATATAAACTACACAGAATCATTCGGTGAAACTTCTTTCTGATCTGTGCATTCAGCTAACAGAGTTAAACCATACTTTTGATTGAGCAGATCTGAACACTCTTTCTGTAGAAAATGCAACTGGACATTTGGAGCGCTAAGAGCGTAGTAGTGGAAAAAGGAATATATTCAAATATAAACTACACAGAAGCATTCTGTGAAACTACTTTCTGATCTGAGCATCCAGCCAACAGAGTTAAACCATACTTTTGATTGAGCAGTTTTGAAACACTCTGTCTGTAGAAAATGCAACTGGACATTCGTAGCGCTAAGTGGGTAATAGTGGAAAAAAGAATATGTTCAAATATAAACTACACAGAAGCATTGTATGAAACTTCTTTCTGTTCTGTGCATTCAACTAACAGAGTTGAACCTTACTTTTGATTGAGCCTTTCTGAAACACTCTTTCTGTAGAAACTGCAATTGGACATTCTGAGAGCTAAGAGGCCTCTATTGGGAAAAATAGTATCTTCAAATTAAAACTTCACAGAAGCATTGTGTGAAACTTATTTCTGATATGTTCATTAAGCTAACAGAGTTAAACCATACTTTTGATTGCGCAGTTCTGAACACTCTTTCTGTAGAAAATGCAAGTGGACATTCGGAGCGCTAAGAGCGTAATAGTGGAAAAAGGAATATATTCAAATATAAACTACACAGTAGCATTCTGTGAAAATACTTTCTGTTCTGTGCATTCATCTAACAGAGTTGAACCTTACTTTTGATTGAGCCGTTCTGAAACACTCTTTCTGTAGAATCTGCAATTGGACATGCTAAGCGCTAAGAGGCCTACATTGGGAAAAAGAATATCTTCAAATAAAAACTACACAGATGCATTCTGTGAAACTTATTTCTGATCTGTAAATTCAGTTAACAGAGATAAAACATATTTTTGATTGAGCAGTTATGAAACACTCTTTTTGTAGAAAATGCAAGTGGAGATTCGGAGCGCTAAGTGGGTAATAGGGGAAAAAGGAATGTCTCCAAATATAAACTACAGAGAATCATTTTGTGAAACTTCTTTCTGATCTGTGCATTCAGCTAACAGAGTTAAACCATACTTTTGATTGAGCAGATCTGAACACTCTTTCTGTAGAAAATGCAACTGGACATTTGGAGCGCTAAGAGAGTAGTAGTGGAAAAGGGAATATATTCAAATATAAACTACACAGAAGCATTCTGTGAAACTTCTTTCTGATCTGAGCATTCAGCTAACAGAGTTAAACCATACTTTTGATTGAGCAGTTTTGAAACACTCTGTCTGTAGAAAATGCAACTGGACATTCGTAGCGCTAAGTGGGTAATAGTGGAAAAAAGAATATGTTCAAATATAAACTACACAGAAACATTGTATGAAACTTCTTTCTGTTCTGTGCATTCAACTAACAGAGTTGAACCTTACTTTTGATTGAGCCTTTCTGAAACACTCTTTCTGTAGAAACTGCAATTGGACATTCTGAGCGCTAAGAGGCCTCTATTGGGAAAAATAATATCTTCAAATAAAAACTACACAGAAGGATTGTGTGAAACTTATTTCTGATATGTTCATTAAGCTAACAGAGTTAAACCATACTTTTGATTGCGCAGTTCTGAACACTCTTTCTGTAGAAAATGCAAGTGGACATTGGGAGCGCTAAGAGGGTAATAGTGGAAAAAGGAATATATTCAAATATAAACTACTCAGTAGCATTCTGTGAAAATTCTTTCTGTTCTGTGCATTCAACTAACAGAGTTGAACCTTACTTTTGATTGAGCCGTTCTGAAACACTCTTTCTGTAGAAACTGCAATTGGACATGCTAAGCGCTAAGAGGCCTACACAGGGAAAATGAATATCTTCAAATAAAAACTACACAGATGCATTCTGTGAAACATATTTCTGATCTGTAAATTCAGTTAGCAGAGATAAAACATATTTTTAATTGAGCAGTTATGAAACACTCTTTTTGTAGAAAATGCAAGTGGAGATTCGGAGCGCTAAGAGGGTAATAGTGGAAAAAGGAATGTCTTCAAATATAAACTACACAGAATCATTCGGTGAAACTTCTTTCTGATCTGTGCATTCAGCTAACAGAGTTAAACCATACTTTTGATTGAGCAGATCTGAACACTCTTTCTGTAGAAAATGCAACTGGACATTTGGAGCGCTAAGAGCGTAGTAGTGGAAAAAGGAATATATTCAAATATAAACTACACAGAAGCATTCTGTGAAACTACTTTCTGATCTGAGCATCCAGCTAACAGAGTTAAACCATACTTTTGATTGAGCAGTTTTGAAACACTCTGTCTGTAGAAAATGCAACTGGACATTCGTAGCGCTAAGTGGGTAATAGTGGAAAAAAGAATATGTTCAAATATAAACTACACAGAAGCATTGTATGAAACTTCTTTCTGTTCTGTGCATTCAACTAACAGAGTTGAACCTTACTTATGATTGAGCCTTTCTGAAACACTCTTTCTGTAGAAACTGCAATTGGACATTCTGAGCGCTAAGAGGCCTATATTGGGAAAAATAATATCTTCAAATAAAAACTTCACAGAAGCATTGTGTGAAACTTATTTCTGATATGTTCATTAAGCTAAAAGAGTTAAACCATACTTTTGATTGCGCAGTTCTGATCACTCTTTCTGTAGAAAATGCAAGTGGACATTCGGAGCGCTAAGAGGGTAATAGTGGAAAAAGGAATATATTCAAATATAAACTACACAGTAGCATTCTGTGAAAATACTTTCTGTTCTGTGCGTTCAACTAACAGAGTTCAACCTTACTTTTGATTGAGCCGTTCTGAAACACTCTTTCTGTAGAAACTGCAATTGGACATGCTAAGCGCTAAGAGGCCTACATTGGGAAAAAGAATATCTTCAAATAAAAACTACACAGATGCATTCTGTGAAACTTATTTCTGATCTGTAAATTCAGTTAACAGAGATAAAACATATTTTTGATTGAGCAGTTATGAAACACTCTTTTTGTAGGAAATGCAAGTGGAGATTCGGAGCGCTAAGAGGGTAATAGTGGAAAAAGGAATGTCTTCAAATATAAACTACACAGAATCATTCGGTGAAACTTCTTTCTGATCTGTGCATTCAGCTAACAGATTTAAACCATACTTTTGATTGAGCAGATCTGAACACTCTTTCTGTAGAAAATGCAACTGGACATTTGGAGCGCTAAGAGCGTAGTAGTGGAAAAAGGAATATATTCAAATATAAACTACACAGAAGCATTCTGTGAAACTTCTTTCTGATCTGAGCATTCAGCTAACAGAGTTAAACCATACTTTTGATTGAGCAGTTTTGAAACACTCTGTCTGTAGAAAATGCAACTGGACATTCGTAGCGCTAAGTGGGTAATAGTGGAAAAAAGAATATGTTCAAATATAAACTACACAGAAGCATTCTATGAAACTTCTTTCTGTTCTGTGCATTCAACTAACAGAGTTGAACCTTACTTTTGATTGAGCCGTTCTGAAACACTCTTTCTGTAGAAACTGCAATTGGACATTCTGAGCGCTAAGAGGCCTATATTGGGAAAAAGAATGTCTACCAATAAAAAACTACACAGAAGAATTGTGTGAAACTTCTTTCTGTTCTGTTTGTTCAACTAAAAGAGTTGAACCTTAATTTTGATTGAGCCATTCTGAAACACTCTTTCTGTAGAAAATTCAAGTGGAGATTCGGAGCGCTAAGAGGGTAATAGTGGAAAAAGGAATGTCTCCAAATATAAACTACACAGAATCATTCTGTGAAACTTCTTTCTGATCTGTGCATTCAGCTAACAGAGTTAAACCATACTTTTGATTGAGCAGATCTGAACACTCTTTCTGTAGAAAATGCAACTGGACATTTGGAGCGCTAAGAGAGTAGTAGTGGAAAAAGGAATATATTCAAATATAAACTACACAGAAGCATTCTGTGAAACTTCTTTCTGATCTGAGCATTCAGCTAACAGAGTTAAACCATACTTTTGATTGAGCAGTTTTGAAACACTCTGTCTGTAGAAAATGCAACTGGACATTCGTAGCGCTAAGTGGGTAATAGTGGAAAATAGAATATGTTCAAATATAAACTACACAGAAGCATTGTATGAAACTTCTTTCTGTTCTGTGCATTCAACTAACAGAGTTGAACCTTACTTTTGATTGAGCCTTTCTGAAACACTCTTTCTGTAGAAATTGCAATTGGACATTCTGAGCGCTAAGAGGCCTATATTGGGAAAAATAATATCTTCAAATAAAAAGTTCACAGAAGCATTGTGTGAAACTTATTTCTGATATGTTCATTAAGCTAACAGACTTAAACCATACTTTTGATTGCGCAGTTCTGAACACTCTTTCTGTAGAAAATGCAAGTGGACATTCGGAGCGCTAAGAGGGTAATAGTGGAAAAAGGAATATATTCAAATATAAACTACACAGTAGCATTCTGTGAAAATACTTTCTGTTCTGTGGGTTCAACTAACAGAGTTGAACCTTACTTTTGATTGAGCCGTTCTGAAACACTCTTTCTGTAGAAACTGCAATTGGACATGCTAAGCGCTTAGAGGCCTACATTGGGAAAAAGAATATCTTCAAATAAAAACTACACAGATGCATTCTGTGAAACTTGTTTCTGATCTGTAAATTCAGTTAACAGAGATAAAACATATTTTTGATTGAGCAGTTATGAAACACTCTTTTTGTAGAAAATGCAAGTGGAGATTCGGAGCGCTAAGGGGGTAATAGTGGAAAAAGGAATGTCTTCAAATATAAACTACACAGAATCATTCGGTGAAACTTCTTTCTGATCTGTGCATTCAGCTAACAGAGTTAAACCATACTTTTGATTGAGCAGATCTGAACACTCTTTCTGTAGAAAATGCAACTGGACATTTGGAGCGCTAAGAGCGTAGTAGTGGAAAAAGGAATATATTCAAATATAAACTACACAGAAGCATTCTGTGAAACTACTTTCTGATCTGAGCATCCAGCTAACAGAGTTAAACCATACTTTTGATTGAGCAGTTTTGAAACACTCTGTCTGTAGAAAATGCAACTGGACATTCGTAGCGCTAAGTGGGTAATAGTGGAAAAAAGAATATGTTCAAATATAAACTACACAGAAGCATTGTATGAAACTTCTTTCTGTTCTGTGCATTCAACTAACAGAGTTGAACCTTACTTTTGATTGAGCCTTTCTGAAACACTCTTTCTGTAGAAACTGCAATTGGACATTCTGAGAGCTAAGAGGCCTCTATTGGGAAAAATAGTATCTTCAAATTAAAACTTCACAGAAGCATTGTGTGAAACTTATTTCTGATATGTTCATTAAGCTAACAGAGTTAAACCATACTTTTGATTGCGCAGTTCTGAACACTCTTTCTGTAGAAAATGCAAGTGGACATTCGGAGCGCTAAGAGGGTAATAGTGGAAAAAGGAATATATTCAAATATAAACTACACAGTAGCATTCTGTGAAAATACTTTCTGTTCTGTGCATTCAACTAACAGGGTTGAACCTTACTTTTGATTGAGCCGTTCTGAAACACTCTTTCTGTAGAATCTGCAATTGGACATGCTAAGCGCTAAGAGGCCTACACAGGGAAAAAGAATATCTTCAAATAAAAACTACACAGATGCATTCTGTGAAACATATTTCTGATCTGTAAATTCAGTTAGCAGAGATAAAACATATTTTTGATTGAGCAGTTATGAAACACTCTTTTTGTAGAAAATGCAAGTGGAGATTCGGAGCGCTAAGAGGGTAATAGTGGAAAAAGAATGTCTTCAAATATAAACTACACAGAATCATTCGGTGAAACTTCTTTCTGATCTGTGCATTCAGCTAACAGAGTTAAACCATACTTTTGATTGAGCAGATCTGAACACTCTTTCTGTAGAAAATGCAACTGGACATTTGGAGCGCTAAGAGCGTAGTAGTGGAAAAAGGAATATATTCAAATATAAACTACACAGAAGCATTCTGTGAAACTTCTTTCTGATCTGAGCATTCAGCTAACAGAGTTAAACCATACTTTTGATTGAGCAGTTGTGAAACACTCTGTCTGTAGAAAATGCAACTGGACATTCGTAGCGCTAAGTGGGTAATAGTGGATAAAAGAATATGTTCAAATATAAACTACACAGAAGCATTGTATGAAACTTCTTTCTGTTCTGTGCATTCAACTAACAGAGTTGAACCTTACTTTTGATTGAGCCGTTCTGAAACACTCTTTCTGTAGAAACTGCAATTGGACATTCTGAGCGCTAAGAGGCCTATATTGGGAAAAAGAATGTCTACAAATAAAAACTACACAGAAGAATTGTGTGAAACTTCTTTCTGTTCTGTTTGTTCAACTAAAAGAGTTGAACCTTAGTTTTGATTAAGCCGTTCTGAAACACTCTTTCTGTAGAAAATGCAAGTGGAGATTCGGAGCGCTAAGAGTGTAATAATGGAAAATGGAATGTCTCCAAATATAAACTACGCAGAATCATTCTGTGAAACTTCTTTCTGATCTGTGCATTCAGCTAACAGAGTTAAACCATACTTTTGATTGAGCAGATCTGAACACTCTTTCTGTAGAAAATGCAACTGGACATTTGGAGCGCTAAGGGAGTAGTAGTGGAAAAAGGAATATATTCAAATATAAACTACACAGAAGCATTCTGTGAAACTTCTTTCTGATCTGAGCATTCAGCTAACAGAGTTAAACCATACTTTTGATTGAGCAGTTTTGAAACACTCTGTCTGTAGAAAATGCAACTGGACATTCGTAACGCTAAGTGGGTAATAGTGGAAAAAAGAATATGTTCAAATATAAACTACACAGAAGCATTGTATGAAACTTCTTTCTGTTCTGTGCATTCAACTAACAGAGTTGAAACTTACTTTTGATTGAGCCTTTCTGAAACACTCTTTCTGTAGAAACAGCAATTGGACATTCTGAGCGCTAAGAGGCCTATATTGGGAAAAATAATATCTTCAAATAAAAACTTCACAGAAGCATTGTGTGAAACTTATTTCTGATATGTTCATTAAGCTAAAAGAGTTAAACCATACTTTTGATTGCGCAGTTCTGATCACTCTTTCTGTAGAAAATGCAAGTGGACATTCGGAGCGCTAAGAGGGTAATAGTGGAAAAAGGAATATATTCAAATATAAACTACACAGTAGCATTCTGTGAAAATTCTTTCTGTTCTGTGCGTTCAACTAACAGAGTTCAACCTTACTTTTGATTGAGCCGTTCTGAAACACTCTTTCTGTAGAAACTGCAATTGGACATGCTAAGCGCTAAGAGGCCTACATTGGGAAAAAGAATATCTTCAAATAAAAACTACACAGATGCATTCTGTGAAACTTATTTCTGATCTGTAAATTCAGTTAACAGAGATAAAACATATTTTTGATTGAGCAGTTATGAAACACTCTTTTTGTAGGAAATGCAAGTGGAGATTCGGAGCGCTAAGAGGGTAATAGTGGAAAAAGGAATGTCTTCAATATAAACTACACAGAATCATTCGGTGAAACTTCTTTCTGATCTGTGCATTCAGCTAACAGATTTAAACCATACTTTTGATTGAGCAGATCTGAACACTCTTTCTGTAGAAAATGCAACTGGACATTTGGAGCGCTAAGAGCGTAGTAGTGGAAAAAGGAATATATTCAAATATAAACTACACAGAAGCATTCTGTGAAACTTCTTTCTGATCTGAGCATTCAGCTAACAGAGTTAAACCATACTTTTGATTGAGCAGTTTTGAAACACTCTGTCTGTAGAAAATGCAACTGGACATTCGTAGCGCTAAGTGGGTAATAGTGGAAAAAAGAATATGTTCAAATATAAACTACACAGAAGCATTGTATGAAACTTCTTTCTGTTCTGTGCATTCAACTAACAGAGTTGAACCTTACTTTTGATTGAGCCGTTCTGAAACACTCTTTCTGTAGAAACTGCAATTGGACATTCTGAGCGCTAAGAGGCCTATATTGGGAAAAAGAATGTCTACAAATAAAAACTACACAGAAGAATTGTGTGAAACTTCTTTCTGTTCTGTTTGTTCAACTAAAAGAGTTGAACCTTAGTTTTGATTGAGCCGTTCTGAAACAATCTTTCTGTAGAAAATGCAAGTGGAGATTCGGAGCGCTAAGAGTGTAATAATGGAAAAAGGAATGTCTCCAAATATAAACTACACAGAATCATTCTGTGAAACTTCTTTCTGATCTGTGCATTCAGCTAACAGAGTTAAACCATACTTTTGATTGAGCAGATCTGAACACTCTTTCTGTAGAAAATGCAACTGGACATTTGGAGCGCTAAGAGAGTAGTAGTGGAAAAAGGAATATATTCAAATATAAACTACACAGAAGCATTCTGTGAAACTTCTTTCTGATCTGAGCATTCAGCTAACAGAGTTAAACCATACTTTTGATTGAGCAGTTTTGAAACACTCTGTCTGTAGAAAATGCAACTGGACATTCGTAGCGCTAAGTGGGTAATAGTGGAAAATAGAATATGTTCAAATATAAACTACACAGAAGCATTGTATGAAACTTCTTTCTGTTCTGTGCATTCAACTAACAGAGTTGAACCTTACTTTTGATTGAGCCTTTCTGAAACACTCTTTCTGTAGAAATTGCAATTGGACATTCTGAGCGCTAAGAGGCCTATATTGGGAAAAATAATATCTTCAAATAAAAAGTTCACAGAAGCATTGTGTGAAACTTATTTCTGATATGTTCATTAAGCTAACAGAGTTAAACCATACTTTTGATTGCGCAGTTCTGAACACTCTTTCTGTAGAAAATGCAAGTGGACATTCGGAGCGCTAAGAGGGTAATAGTGGAAAAAGGAATATATTCAAATATAAACTGCACAGTAGCATTCTGTGAAAATTCTTTCTGTTCTGTGCGTTCAACTAACAGAGTTGAACCTTACTTTTGATTGAGCCGTTCTGAAACACTCTTTCTGTAGAAACTGCAATTGGACATGCTAAGCGCTAAGAGGCCTACATTGGGAAAAAGAATATCTTCAAATAAAAACTACACAGATGCATTCTGTGAAACTTGTTTCTGATCTGTAAATTCAGTTAACAGAGATAAAACATATTTTTGATTGAGCAGTTATGAAACTCTCTTTTTGTAGAAAATGCAAGTGGAGATTCGGAGCGCTAAGGGGGTAATAGTGGAAAAAGGAATGTCTTCAAATATAAACTACACAGAATCATTCGGTGAAACTTCTTTCTGATCTGTGCATTCAGCTAACAGAGTTAAACCATACTTTTGATTGAGCAGATCTGAACACTCTTTCTGTAGAAAATGCAACTGGACATTTGGAGCGCTAAGAGCGTAGTAGTGGAAAAAGGAATATATTCAAATATAAACTACACAGAAGCATTCTGTGAAACTACTTTCTGATCTGAGCATCCAGCTAACAGAGTTAAACCATACTTTTGATTGAGCAGTTTTGAAACACTCTGTCTGTAGAAAATGCAACTGGACATTCGTAGCGCTAAGTGGGTAATAGTGGAAAAAAGAATATGTTCAAATATAAACTACACAGAAGCATTGTATGAAACTTCTTTCTGTTCTGTGCATTCAACTAACAGAGTTGAACCTTACTTTTGATTGAGCCTTTCTGAAACACTCTTTCTGTAGAAACTGCAATTGGACATTCTGAGAGCTAAGAGGCCTCTATTGGGAAAAATAGTATCTTCAAATTAAAACTTCACAGAAGCATTGTGTGAAACTTATTTCTGATATGTTCATTAAGCTAACAGAGTTAAACCATACTTTTGATTGCGCAGTTCTGAACACTCTTTCTGTAGAAAATGCAAGTGGACATTCGGAGCGCTAAGAGGGTAATAGTGGAAAAAGGAATATATTCAAATATAAACTACACAGTAGCATTCTGTGAAAATTCTTTCTGTTCTGTGCATTCAACTAACAGAGTTGAACCTTACTTTTGATTGAGCCGTTCTGAAACACTCTTTCTGTAGAAACTGCAATTGGACATGCTAAGCGCTAAGAGGCCTACATTGGGAAAAAGAATAACTTCAAATAAAAACTACACAGATGCATTCTGTGAAACTTATTTCTGATCTGTAAATTCAGTTAACAGAGATAAAACATATTTTTGATTGAGCAGTTATGAAACACTCTTTTTGTAGGAAATGCAAGTGGAGATTCGGAGCGCTAAGAGGGTAATAGTGGAAAAAGGAATGTCTTCAAATATAAACTACACAGAATCATTCGGTGAAACTTCTTTCTGATCTGTGCATTCAGCTAACAGATTTAAACCATACTTTTGATTGAGCAGATCTGAACACTCTTTCTGTAGAAAATGCAACTGGACATTTGGAGCGCTAAGAGCGTAGTAGTGGAAAAAGGAATATATTCAAATATAAACTACACAGAAGCATTCTGTGAAACTTCTTTCTGATCTGAGCATTCAGCTAACAGAGTTAAACCATACTTTTGATTGAGCAGTTTTGAAACACTCTGTCTGTAGAAAATGCAACTGGACATTCGTAGCGCTAAGTGGGTAATAGTGGAAAAAAGAATATGTTCAAATATAAACTACACAGAAGCATTGTATGAAACTTCTTTCTGTTCTGTGCATTCAACTAACAGAGTTGAACCTTACTTTTGATTGAGCCGTTCTGAAACACTCTTTCTGTAGAAACTGCAATTGGACATTCTGAGCGCTAAGAGGCCTATATTGGGAAAAAGAATGTATACAAATAAAAACTACACAGAAGAATTGTGTGAAACTTCTTTCTGTTCTGTTTGTTCAACTAAAAGAGTTGAACCTTAATTTTGATTGAGCCATTCTGAAACACTCTTTCTGTAGAAAATTCAAGTGGAGATTCGGAGCGCTAAGAGGGTAATAGTGGAAAAAGGAATGTCTCCAAATATAAACTACACAGAATCATTCTGTGAAACTTCTTTCTGATCTGTGCATTCAGCTAACAGAGTTAAACCATACTTTTGATTGAGCAGATCTGAACACTCTTTCTGTAGAAAATGCAACTGGACATTTGGAGCGCTAAGAGAGTAGTAGTGGAAAAAGGAATATATTCAAATATAAACTACACAGAAGCATTCTGTGAAACTTCTTTCTGATCTGAGCATTCAGCTAACAGAGTTAAACCATACTTTTGATTGAGCAGTTTTGAAACACTCTGTCTGTAGAAAATGCAAATGGACATTCGTAGCGCTAAGTGGGTAATAGTGGAAAAAAGAATATGTTCAAATATAAACTACACAGAAGCATTGTATGAAACTTCTTTCTGTTCTGTGCATTCAACTAACAGAGTTGAACCTTACTTTTGATTGAGCCTTTCTGAAACACTCTTTCTGTAGAAACTGCAATTGGACATTCTGAGCGCTAAGAGGCCTCTATTGGGAAAAATAATATCTTCAAATAAAAACTACACAGAAGCATTGTGTGAAACTTATTTCTGATATGTTCATTAAGCTAACAGAGTTAAACCATACTTTTGATTGCGCAGTTTTGAAACACTCTGTCTGTAGAAAATGCAACTGGACATTCGTAGCGCTAAGTGGGTAATAGTGGAAAAAAGAATATGTTCAAATATAAACTACACAGAAGCATTGTATGAAACTTCTTTCTGTTCTGTGCATTCAACTAACAGAGTTGAACCTTACTTTTGATTGAGCCGTTCTGAAACACTCTTTCTGTAGAAACTGCAATTGGACATGCTAAGCGCTAAGAGGCCTACATTGGGAAAAAGAATATCTTCAAATAAAAACTACACAGATGCATTCTGTGAAACTTATTTCTGATCTGTAAATTCAGTTAACAGAGATAAAACATATTTTTGATTGAGCAGTTATGAAACACTCTTTTTGTAGAAAATGCAAGTGGAGATTCGGAGCGCTAAGAGGGTAATAGTGGAAAAAGGAATGTCTTCAAATATAAACTACACAGAATCATTCGGTGAAACTTCTTTCTGATCTGTGCATTCAGCTAACAGAGTTAAACCATACTTTTGATTGAGCAGATCTGAACACTCTTTCTGTAGAAAATGCAACTGGACATTTGGAGCGCTAAGAGCGTAGTAGTGGAAAAAGAAATATATTCAAATATAAACTACACATAAGCATTCTGTGAAACTTCTTTCTGATCTGAGCATTCAGCTAAGAGAGTTAAACCATACTTTTGATTGAGCAGTTTCGAAACACTCTGTCTGTAGAAAATGCAACTGGACATTCGTAGCGCTAAGTGGGTAATAGTGGATAAAAGAATATGTTCAAATATAAACTACACAGAAGCATTGTATGAAACTACTTTCTGTTCCGTGCATTCAACTAACAGAGTTGAACCTTACTTTTGATTGAGCCGTTCTGAAACACTCTTTCTGTAGAAACTGCAATTGGACATTCTGAGCGCTAAGAGGCCTATATTGGGAAAAAGAATGTCTACAAATAAAAACTACACAGAAGAATTGTGTGAAACTTCTTTCTGTTCTGTTTGTTCAACTAAAAGAGTTGAACCTTAGTTTTGATTGAGCCGTTCTGAAACACTCTTTCTGTAGAAAATGCAAGTGGAGATTCGGAGCGCTAAGAGTGTAATAATGGAAAAAGGAATGTCTCCAAATATAAACTACACAGAATCATTCTGTGAAACTTCTTTCTGATCTGTGCATTCAGCTAACAGAGTTAAACCATACTTTTGATTGAGCAGATCTGAACACTCTTTCTGTAGAAAATGCAACTGGACATTTGGAGCGCTAAGAGAGTAGTAGTGGAAAAAGGAATATATTCAAATATAAACTACACAGAAGCATTCTGTGAAACTTCTTTCTGATCTGAGCATTCAGCTAACAGAGTTAAACCATACTTTTGATTGAGCAGTTTTGAAACACTCTGTCTGTAGAAAATGCAACTGGACATTCGTAGCGCTAAGTGGGTAATAGTGGAAAATAGAATATGTTCAAATATAAACTACACAGAAGCATTGTATGAAACGTCTTTCTGTTCTGTGCATTCAACTAACAGAGTTGAACCTTACTTTTGATTGAGCCTTTCTGAAACACTCTTTCTGTAGAAATTGCAAATGGACATTCTGAACGCTAAGAGGCCTATATTGGGAAAAATAATATCTTCAAATAAAAATTTCACAGAAGCATTGTGTGAAACTTATTTCTGATATGTTCATTAAGCTAACAGAGTTAAACCATACTTTTGATTGCGCAGTTCTGAACACTCTTTCTGTAGAAAATGCAAGTGGACATTCGGAGCGCTAAGAGGGTAATAGTGGAAAAAGGAATATATTCAAATATAAACTACACAGTAGCATTCTGTGAAAATTCTTTCTGTTCTGTGCGTTCAACTAACAGAGTTGAACCTTACTTTTGATTGAGCCGTTCTGAAACACTCTTTCTGTAGAAACTGCAATTGGACATGCTAAGCGCTAAGAGGCCTACATTGGGAAAAAGAATATCTTCAAATAAAAACTACACAGATGCATTCTGTGAAACTTGTTTCTGATCTGTAAATTCAGTTAACAGAGATAAAACATATTTTTGATTGAGCAGTTATGAAACACTCTTTTTGTAGAAAATGCAAGTGGAGATTCGGAGCGCTAAGTGGGTAATAGTGGAAAAAGGAATGTCTTCAAATATAAACTACACAGAATCATTCGGTGAAACTTCTTTCTGATCTGTGCATTCAGCTAACAGAGTTAAACCATACTTTTGATTGAGCAGATCTGAACACTCTTTCTGTAGAAAATGCAACTGGACATTTGGAGCGCTAAGAGCGTAGTAGTGGAAAAAGGAATATATTCAAATATAAACTACACAGAAGCATTCTGTGAAACTACTTTCTGATCTGAGCATCCAGCCAACAGAGTTAAACCATACTTTTGATTGAGCAGTTTTGAAACACTCTGTCTGTAGAAAATGCAACTGGACATTCGTAGCGCTAAGTGGGTAATAGTGGAAAAAAGAATATGTTCAAATATAAACTACACAGAAGCATTGTATGAAACTTCTTTCTGTTCTGTGCATTCAACTAACAGAGTTGAACCTTACTTTTGATTGAGCCTTTCTGAAACACTCTTTCTGTAGAAACTGCAATTGGACATTCTGAGAGCTAAGAGGCCTCTATTGGGAAAAATAGTATCTTCAAATTAAAACTTCACAGAAGCATTGTGTGAAACTTATTTCTGATATGTTCATTAAGCTAACAGAGTTAAACCATACTTTTGATTGCGCAGTTCTGAACACTCTTTCTGTAGAAAATGCAAGTGGACATTCGGAGCGCTAAGAGCGTAATAGTGGAAAAAGGAATATATTCAAATATAAACTACACAGTAGCATTCTGTGAAAATACTTTCTGTTCTGTGCATTCATCTAACAGAGTTGAACCTTACTTTTGATTGAGCCGTTCTGAAACACTCTTTCTGTAGAATCTGCAATTGGACATGCTAAGCGCTAAGAGGCCTACATTGGGAAAAAGAATATCTTCAAATAAAAACTACACAGATGCATTCTGTGAAACTTATTTCTGATCTGTAAATTCAGTTAACAGAGATAAAACATATTTTTGATTGAGCAGTTATGAAACACTCTTTTTGTAGAAAATGCAAGTGGAGATTCGGAGCGCTAAGTGGGTAATAGGGGAAAAAGGAATGTCTCCAAATATAAACTACAGAGAATCATTTTGTGAAACTTCTTTCTGATCTGTGCATTCAGCTAACAGAGTTAAACCATACTTTTGATTGAGCAGATCTGAACACTCTTTCTGTAGAAAATGCAACTGGACATTTGGAGCGCTAAGAGAGTAGTAGTGGAAAAGGGAATATATTCAAATATAAACTACACAGAAGCATTCTGTGAAACTTCTTTCTGATCTGAGCATTCAGCTAACAGAGTTAAACCATACTTTTGATTGAGCAGTTTTGAAACACTCTGTCTGTAGAAAATGCAACTGGACATTCGTAGCGCTAAGTGGGTAATAGTGGAAAAAAGAATATGTTCAAATATAAACTACACAGAAACATTGTATGAAACTTCTTTCTGTTCTGTGCATTCAACTAACAGAGTTGAACCTTACTTTTGATTGAGCCTTTCTGAAACACTCTTTCTGTAGAAACTGCAATTGGACATTCTGAGCGCTAAGAGGCCTCTATTGGGAAAAATAATATCTTCAAATAAAAACTACACAGAAGGATTGTGTGAAACTTATTTCTGATATGTTCATTAAGCTAACAGAGTTAAACCATACTTTTGATTGCGCAGTTCTGAACACTCTTTCTGTAGAAAATGCAAGTGGACATTCGGAGCGCTAAGAGGGTAATAGTGGAAAAAGGAATATATTCAAATATAAACTACTCAGTAGCATTCTGTGAAAATTCTTTCTGTTCTGTGCATTCAACTAACAGAGTTGAACCTTACTTTTGATTGAGCCGTTCTGAAACACTCTTTCTGTAGAAACTGCAATTGGACATGCTAAGCGCTAAGAGGCCTACACAGGGAAAATGAATATCTTCAAAAAAAACTACACAGATGCATTCTGTGAAACATATTTCTGATCTGTAAATTCAGTTAGCAGAGATAAAACATATTTTTAATTGAGCAGTTATGAAACACTCTTTTTGTAGAAAATGCAAGTGGAGATTCGGAGCGCTAAGAGGGTAATAGTGGAAAAAGGAATGTCTTCAAATATAAACTACACAGAATCATTCGGTGAAACTTCTTTCTGATCTGTGCATTCAGCTAACAGAGTTAAACCATACTTTTGATTGAGCAGATCTGAACACTCTTTCTGTAGAAAATGCAACTGGACATTTGGAGCGCTAAGAGCGTAGTAGTGGAAAAAGGAATATATTCAAATATAAACTACACAGAAGCATTCTGTGAAACTACTTTCTGATCTGAGCATCCAGCTAACAGAGTTAAACCATACTTTTGATTGAGCAGTTTTGAAACACTCTGTCTGTAGAAAATGCAACTGGACATTCGTAGCGCTAAGTGGGTAATAGTGGAAAAAAGAATATGTTCAAATATAAACTACACAGAAGCATTGTATGAAACTTCTTTCTGTTCTGTGCATTCAACTAACAGAGTTGAACCTTACTTATGATTGAGCCTTTCTGAAACACTCTTTCTGTAGAAACTGCAATTGGACATTCTGAGCGCTAAGAGGCCTATATTGGGAAAAATAATATCTTCAAATAAAAACTTCACAGAAGCATTGTGTGAAACTTATTTCTGATATGTTCATTAAGCTAAAAGAGTTAAACCATACTTTTGATTGCGCAGTTCTGATCACTCTTTCTGTAGAAAATGCAAGTGGACATTCGGAGCGCTAAGAGGGTAATAGTGGAAAAAGGAATATATTCAAATATAAACTACACAGTAGCATTCTGTGAAAATTCTTTCTGTTCTGTGCGTTCAACTAACAGAGTTCAACCTTACTTTTGATTGAGCCGTTCTGAAACACTCTTTCTGTAGAAACTGCAATTGGACATGCTAAGCGCTAAGAGGCCTACATTGGGAAAAAGAATATCTTCAAATAAAAACTACACAGATGCATTCTGTGAAACTTATTTCTGATCTGTAAATTCAGTTAACAGAGATAAAACATATTTTTGATTGAGCAGTTATGAAACACTCTTTTTGTAGGAAATGCAAGTGGAGATTCGGAGCGCTAAGAGGGTAATAGTGGAAAAAGGAATGTCTTCAAATATAAACTACACAGAATCATTCGGTGAAACTTCTTTCTGATATGTGCATTCAGCTAACAGATTTAAACCATACTTTTGATTGAGCAGATCTGAACACTCTTTCTGTAGAAAATGCAACTGGACATTTGGAGCGCTAAGAGCGTAGTAGTGGAAAAAGGAATATATTCAAATATAAACTACACAGAAGCATTCTGTGAAACTTCTTTCTGATCTGAGCATTCAGCTAACAGAGTTAAACCATACTTTTGATTGAGCAGTTTTGAAACACTCTGTCTGTAGAAAATGCAACTGGACATTCGTAGCGCTAAGTGGGTAATAGTGGAAAAAAGAATATGTTCAAATATAAACTACACAGAAGCATTCTATGAAACTTCTTTCTGTTCTGTGCATTCAACTAACAGAGTTGAACCTTACTTTTGATTGAGCCGTTCTGAAACACTCTTTCTGTAGAAACTGCAATTGGACATTCTGAGCGCTAAGAGGCCTATATTGGGAAAAAGAATGTCTACCAATAAAAAACTACACAGAAGAATTGTGTGAAACTTCTTTCTGTTCTGTTTGTTCAACTAAAAGAGTTGAACCTTAATTTTGATTGAGCCATTCTGAAACACTCTTTCTGTAGAAAATTCAAGTGGAGATTCGGAGCGCTAAGAGGGTAATAGTGGAAAAAGGAATGTCTCCAAATATAAACTACACAGAATCATTCTGTGAAACTTCTTTCTGATCTGTGCATTCAGCTAACAGAGTTAAACCATACTTTTGATTGAGCAGATCTGAACACTCTTTCTGTAGAAAATGCAACTGGACATTTGGAGCGCTAAGAGAGTAGTAGTGGAAAAAGGAATATATTCAAATATAAACTACACAGAAGCATTCTGTGAAACTTCTTTCTGATCTGAGCATTCAGCTAACAGAGTTAAACCATACTTTTGATTGAGCAGTTTTGAAACACTCTGTCTGTAGAAAATGCAACTGGACATTCGTAGCGCTAAGTGGGTAATAGTGGAAAATAGAATATGTTCAAATATAAACTACACAGAAGCATTGTATGAAACTTCTTTCTGTTCTGTGCATTCAACTAACAGAGTTGAACCTTACTTTTGATTGAGCCTTTCTGAAACACTCTTTCTGTAGAAATTGCAATTGGACATTCTGAGCGCTAAGAGGCCTATATTGGGAAAAATAATATCTTCAAATAAAAAGTTCACAGAAGCATTGTGTGAAACTTATTTCTGATATGTTCATTAAGCTAACAGACTTAAACCATACTTTTGATTGCGCAGTT
The DNA here is from genome assembly GCF_028878055.3 of Symphalangus syndactylus. Lineage (NCBI taxonomy): Eukaryota > Metazoa > Chordata > Mammalia > Primates > Hylobatidae > Symphalangus > Symphalangus syndactylus. Next base: position 9,746,032 of record NC_072433.2, read on the forward strand.
CTGAACACTCTTTCTGTAGAAAATGCAAGTGGACATTCGGAGCGCTAAGAGGGTAATAGTGGAAAAAGGAATATATTCAAATATAAACTACACAGTAGCATTCTGTGAAAATACTTTCTGTTCTGTGGGTTCAACTAACAGAGTTGAACCTTACTTTTGATTGAGCCGTTCTGAAACACTCTTTCTGTAGAAACTGCAATTGGACATGCTAAGCGCTAAGAGGCCTACATTGGGAAAAAGAATATCTTCAAATAAAAACTACACAGATGCATTCTGTGAAACTTGTTTCTGATCTGTAAATTCAGTTAACAGAGATAAAACATATTTTTGATTGAGCAGTTATGAAACACTCTTTTTGTAGAAAATGCAAGTGGAGATTCGGAGCGCTAAGGGGGTAATAGTGGAAAAAGGAATGTCTTCAAATATAAACTACACAGAATCATTCGGTGAAACTTCTTTCTGATCTGTGCATTCAGCTAACAGAGTTAAACCATACTTTTGATTGAGCAGATCTGAACACTCTTTCTGTAGAAAATGCAACTGGACATTTGGAGCGCTAAGAGCGTAGTAGTGGAAAAAGGAATATATTCAAATATAAACTACACAGAAGCATTCTGTGAAACTACTTTCTGATCTGAGCATCCAGCTAACAGAGTTAAACCATACTTTTGATTGAGCAGTTTTGAAACACTCTGTCTGTAGAAAATGCAACTGGACATTCGTAGCGCTAAGTGGGTAATAGTGGAAAAAAGAATATGTTCAAATATAAACTACACAGAAGCATTGTATGAAACTTCTTTCTGTTCTGTGCATTCAACTAACAGAGTTGAACCTTACTTTTGATTGAGCCTTTCTGAAACACTCTTTCTGTAGAAACTGCAATTGGACATTCTGAGAGCTAAGAGGCCTCTATTGGGAAAAATAGTATCTTCAAATTAAAACTTCACAGAAGCATTGTGTGAAACTTATTTCTGATATGTTCATTAAGCTAACAGAGTTAAACCATACTTTTGATTGCGCAGTTCTGAACACTCTTTCTGTAGAAAATGCAAGTGGACATTCGGAGCGCTAAGAGGGTAATAGTGGAAAAAGGAATATATTCAAATATAAACTACACAGTAGCATTCTGTGAAAATACTTTCTGTTCTGTGCATTCAACTAACAGGGTTGAACCTTACTTTTGATTGAGCCGTTCTGAAACACTCTTTCTGTAGAATCTGCAATTGGACATGCTAAGCGCTAAGAGGCCTACACAGGGAAAAAGAATATCTTCAAATAAAAACTACACAGATGCATTCTGTGAAACATATTTCTGATCTGTAAATTCAGTTAGCAGAGATAAAACATATTTTTGATTGAGCAGTTATGAAACACTCTTTTTGTAGAAAATGCAAGTGGAGATTCGGAGCGCTAAGAGGGTAATAGTGGAAAAAGGAATGTCTTCAAATATAAACTACACAGAATCATTCGGTGAAACTTCTTTCTGATCTGTGCATTCAGCTAACAGAGTTAAACCATACTTTTGATTGAGCAGATCTGAACACTCTTTCTGTAGAAAATGCAACTGGACATTTGGAGCGCTAAGAGCGTAGTAGTGGAAAAAGGAATATATTCAAATATAAACTACACAGAAGCATTCTGTGAAACTTCTTTCTGATCTGAGCATTCAGCTAACAGAGTTAAACCATACTTTTGATTGAGCAGTTGTGAAACACTCTGTCTGTAGAAAATGCAACTGGACATTCGTAGCGCTAAGTGGGTAATAGTGGATAAAAGAATATGTTCAAATATAAACTACACAGAAGCATTGTATGAAACTTCTTTCTGTTCTGTGCATTCAACTAACAGAGTTGAACCTTACTTTTGATTGAGCCGTTCTGAAACACTCTTTCTGTAGAAACTGCAATTGGACATTCTGAGCGCTAAGAGGCCTATATTGGGAAAAAGAATGTCTACAAATAAAAACTACACAGAAGAATTGTGTGAAACTTCTTTCTGTTCTGTTTGTTCAACTAAAAGAGTTGAACCTTAGTTTTGATTAAGCCGTTCTGAAACACTCTTTCTGTAGAAAATGCAAGTGGAGATTCGGAGCGCTAAGAGTGTAATAATGGAAAATGGAATGTCTCCAAATATAAACTACGCAGAATCATTCTGTGAAACTTCTTTCTGATCTGTGCATTCAGCTAACAGAGTTAAACCATACTTTTGATTGAGCAGATCTGAACACTCTTTCTGTAGAAAATGCAACTGGACATTTGGAGCGCTAAGGGAGTAGTAGTGGAAAAAGGAATATATTCAAATATAAACTACACAGAAGCATTCTGTGAAACTTCTTTCTGATCTGAGCATTCAGCTAACAGAGTTAAACCATACTTTTGATTGAGCAGTTTTGAAACACTCTGTCTGTAGAAAATGCAACTGGACATTCGTAACGCTAAGTGGGTAATAGTGGAAAAAAGAATATGTTCAAATATAAACTACACAGAAGCATTGTATGAAACTTCTTTCTGTTCTGTGCATTCAACTAACAGAGTTGAAACTTACTTTTGATTGAGCCTTTCTGAAACACTCTTTCTGTAGAAACAGCAATTGGACATTCTGAGCGCTAAGAGGCCTATATTGGGAAAAATAATATCTTCAAATAAAAACTTCACAGAAGCATTGTGTGAAACTTATTTCTGATATGTTCATTAAGCTAAAAGAGTTAAACCATACTTTTGATTGCGCAGTTCTGATCACTCTTTCTGTAGAAAATGCAAGTGGACATTCGGAGCGCTAAGAGGGTAATAGTGGAAAAAGGAATATATTCAAATATAAACTACACAGTAGCATTCTGTGAAAATTCTTTCTGTTCTGTGCGTTCAACTAACAGAGTTCAACCTTACTTTTGATTGAGCCGTTCTGAAACACTCTTTCTGTAGAAACTGCAATTGGACATGCTAAGCGCTAAGAGGCCTACATTGGGAAAAAGAATATCTTCAAATAAAAACTACACAGATGCATTCTGTGAAACTTATTTCTGATCTGTAAATTCAGTTAACAGAGATAAAACATATTTTTGATTGAGCAGTTATGAAACACTCTTTTTGTAGGAAATGCAAGTGGAGATTCGGAGCGCTAAGAGGGTAATAGTGGAAAAAGGAATGTCTTCAATATAAACTACACAGAATCATTCGGTGAAACTTCTTTCTGATCTGTGCATTCAGCTAACAGATTTAAACCATACTTTTGATTGAGCAGATCTGAACACTCTTTCTGTAGAAAATGCAACTGGACATTTGGAGCGCTAAGAGCGTAGTAGTGGAAAAAGGAATATATTCAAATATAAACTACACAGAAGCATTCTGTGAAACTTCTTTCTGATCTGAGCATTCAGCTAACAGAGTTAAACCATACTTTTGATTGAGCAGTTTTGAAACACTCTGTCTGTAGAAAATGCAACTGGACATTCGTAGCGCTAAGTGGGTAATAGTGGAAAAAAGAATATGTTCAAATATAAACTACACAGAAGCATTGTATGAAACTTCTTTCTGTTCTGTGCATTCAACTAACAGAGTTGAACCTTACTTTTGATTGAGCCGTTCTGAAACACTCTTTCTGTAGAAACTGCAATTGGACATTCTGAGCGCTAAGAGGCCTATATTGGGAAAAAGAATGTCTACAAATAAAAACTACACAGAAGAATTGTGTGAAACTTCTTTCTGTTCTGTTTGTTCAACTAAAAGAGTTGAACCTTAGTTTTGATTGAGCCGTTCTGAAACAATCTTTCTGTAGAAAATGCAAGTGGAGATTCGGAGCGCTAAGAGTGTAATAATGGAAAAAGGAATGTCTCCAAATATAAACTACACAGAATCATTCTGTGAAACTTCTTTCTGATCTGTGCATTCAGCTAACAGAGTTAAACCATACTTTTGATTGAGCAGATCTGAACACTCTTTCTGTAGAAAATGCAACTGGACATTTGGAGCGCTAAGAGAGTAGTAGTGGAAAAAGGAATATATTCAAATATAAACTACACAGAAGCATTCTGTGAAACTTCTTTCTGATCTGAGCATTCAGCTAACAGAGTTAAACCATACTTTTGATTGAGCAGTTTTGAAACACTCTGTCTGTAGAAAATGCAACTGGACATTCGTAGCGCTAAGTGGGTAATAGTGGAAAATAGAATATGTTCAAATATAAACTACACAGAAGCATTGTATGAAACTTCTTTCTGTTCTGTGCATTCAACTAACAGAGTTGAACCTTACTTTTGATTGAGCCTTTCTGAAACACTCTTTCTGTAGAAATTGCAATTGGACATTCTGAGCGCTAAGAGGCCTATATTGGGAAAAATAATATCTTCAAATAAAAAGTTCACAGAAGCATTGTGTGAAACTTATTTCTGATATGTTCATTAAGCTAACAGAGTTAAACCATACTTTTGATTGCGCAGTTCTGAACACTCTTTCTGTAGAAAATGCAAGTGGACATTCGGAGCGCTAAGAGGGTAATAGTGGAAAAAGGAATATATTCAAATATAAACTACACAGTAGCATTCTGTGAAAATTCTTTCTGTTCTGTGCGTTCAACTAACAGAGTTGAACCTTACTTTTGATTGAGCCGTTCTGAAACACTCTTTCTGTAGAAACTGCAATTGGACATGCTAAGCGCTAAGAGGCCTACATTGGGAAAAAGAATATCTTCAAATAAAAACTACACAGATGCATTCTGTGAAACTTGTTTCTGATCTGTAAATTCAGTTAACAGAGATAAAACATATTTTTGATTGAGCAGTTATGAAACTCTCTTTTTGTAGAAAATGCAAGTGGAGATTCGGAGCGCTAAGGGGGTAATAGTGGAAAAAGGAATGTCTTCAAATATAAACTACACAGAATCATTCGGTGAAACTTCTTTCTGATCTGTGCATTCAGCTAACAGAGTTAAACCATACTTTTGATTGAGCAGATCTGAACACTCTTTCTGTAGAAAATGCAACTGGACATTTGGAGCGCTAAGAGCGTAGTAGTGGAAAAAGGAATATATTCAAATATAAACTACACAGAAGCATTCTGTGAAACTACTTTCTGATCTGAGCATCCAGCTAACAGAGTTAAACCATACTTTTGATTGAGCAGTTTTGAAACACTCTGTCTGTAGAAAATGCAACTGGACATTCGTAGCGCTAAGTGGGTAATAGTGGAAAAAAGAATATGTTCAAATATAAACTACACAGAAGCATTGTATGAAACTTCTTTCTGTTCTGTGCATTCAACTAACAGAGTTGAACCTTACTTTTGATTGAGCCTTTCTGAAACACTCTTTCTGTAGAAACTGCAATTGGACATTCTGAGAGCTAAGAGGCCTCTATTGGGAAAAATAGTATCTTCAAATTAAAACTTCACAGAAGCATTGTGTGAAACTTATTTCTGATATGTTCATTAAGCTAACAGAGTTAAACCATACTTTTGATTGCGCAGTTCTGAACACTCTTTCTGTAGAAAATGCAAGTGGACATTCGGAGCGCTAAGAGGGTAATAGTGGAAAAAGGAATATATTCAAATATAAACTACACAGTAGCATTCTGTGAAAATTCTTTCTGTTCTGTGCATTCAACTAACAGAGTTGAACCTTACTTTTGATTGAGCCGTTCTGAAACACTCTTTCTGTAGAAACTGCAATTGGACATGCTAAGCGCTAAGAGGCCTACATTGGGAAAAAGAATAACTTCAAATAAAAACTACACAGATGCATTCTGTGAAACTTATTTCTGATCTGTAAATTCAGTTAACAGAGATAAAACATATTTTTGATTGAGCAGTTATGAAACACTCTTTTTGTAGGAAATGCAAGTGGAGATTCGGAGCGCTAAGAGGGTAATAGTGGAAAAAGGAATGTCTTCAAATATAAACTACACAGAATCATTCGGTGAAACTTCTTTCTGATCTGTGCATTCAGCTAACAGATTTAAACCATACTTTTGATTGAGCAGATCTGAACACTCTTTCTGTAGAAAATGCAACTGGACATTTGGAGCGCTAAGAGCGTAGTAGTGGAAAAAGGAATATATTCAAATATAAACTACACAGAAGCATTCTGTGAAACTTCTTTCTGATCTGAGCATTCAGCTAACAGAGTTAAACCATACTTTTGATTGAGCAGTTTTGAAACACTCTGTCTGTAGAAAATGCAACTGGACATTCGTAGCGCTAAGTGGGTAATAGTGGAAAAAAGAATATGTTCAAATATAAACTACACAGAAGCATTGTATGAAACTTCTTTCTGTTCTGTGCATTCAACTAACAGAGTTGAACCTTACTTTTGATTGAGCCGTTCTGAAACACTCTTTCTGTAGAAACTGCAATTGGACATTCTGAGCGCTAAGAGGCCTATATTGGGAAAAAGAATGTATACAAATAAAAACTACACAGAAGAATTGTGTGAAACTTCTTTGTGTTCTGTTTGTTCAACTAAAAGAGTTGAACCTTAATTTTGATTGAGCCATTCTGAAACACTCTTTCTGTAGAAAATTCAAGTGGAGATTCGGAGCGCTAAGAGGGTAATAGTGGAAAAAGGAATGTCTCCAAATATAAACTACACAGAATCATTCTGTGAAACTTCTTTCTGATCTGTGCATTCAGCTAACAGAGTTAAACCATACTTTTGATTGAGCAGATCTGAACACTCTTTCTGTAGAAAATGCAACTGGACATTTGGAGCGCTAAGAGAGTAGTAGTGGAAAAAGGAATATATTCAAATATAAACTACACAGAAGCATTCTGTGAAACTTCTTTCTGATCTGAGCATTCAGCTAACAGAGTTAAACCATACTTTTGATTGAGCAGTTTTGAAACACTCTGTCTGTAGAAAATGCAAATGGACATTCGTAGCGCTAAGTGGGTAATAGTGGAAAAAAGAATATGTTCAAATATAAACTACACAGAAGCATTTTATGAAACTTCTTTCTGTTCTGTGCATTCAACTAACAGAGTTGAACCTTACTTTTGATTGAGCCTTTCTGAAACACTCTTTCTGTAGAAACTGCAATTGGACATTCTGAGCGCTAAGAGGCCTCTATTGGGAAAAATAATATCTTCAAATAAAAACTACACAGAAGCATTGTGTGAAACTTATTTCTGATATGTTCATTAAGCTAACAGAGTTAAACCATACTTTTGATTGCGCAGTTTTGAAACACTCTGTCTGTAGAAAATGCAACTGGACATTCGTAGCGCTAAGTGGGTAATAGTGGAAAAAAGAATATGTTCAAATATAAACTACACAGAAGCATTGTATGAAACTTCTTTCTGTTCTGTGCATTCAACTAACAGAGTTGAACCTTACTTTTGATTGAGCCGTTCTGAAACACTCTTTCTGTAGAAACTGCAATTGGACATGCTAAGCGCTAAGAGGCCTACATTGGGAAAAAGAATATCTTCAAATAAAAACTACACAGATGCATTCTGTGAAACTTATTTCTGATCTGTAAATTCAGTTAACAGAGATAAAACATATTTTTGATTGAGCAGTTATGAAACACTCTTTTTGTAGAAAATGCAAGTGGAGATTCGGAGCGCTAAGAGGGTAATAGTGGAAAAAGGAATGTCTTCAAATATAAACTACACAGAATCATTCGGTGAAACTTCTTTCTGATCTGTGCATTCAGCTAACAGAGTTAAACCATACTTTTGATTGAGCAGATCTGAACACTCTTTCTGTAGAAAATGCAACTGGACATTTGGAGCGCTAAGAGCGTAGTAGTGGAAAAAGAAATATATTCAAATATAAACTACACATAAGCATTCTGTGAAACTTCTTTCTGATCTGAGCATTCAGCTAAGAGAGTTAAACCATACTTTTGATTGAGCAGTTTCGAAACACTCTGTCTGTAGAAAATGCAACTGGACATTCGTAGCGCTAAGTGGGTAATAGTGGATAAAAGAATATGTTCAAATATAAACTACACAGAAGCATTGTATGAAACTACTTTCTGTTCCGTGCATTCAACTAACAGAGTTGAACCTTACTTTTGATTGAGCCGTTCTGAAACACTCTTTCTGTAGAAACTGCAATTGGACATTCTGAGCGCTAAGAGGCCTATATTGGGAAAAAGAATGTCTACAAATAAAAACTACACAGAAGAATTGTGTGAAACTTCTTTCTGTTCTGTTTGTTCAACTAAAAGAGTTGAACCTTAGTTTTGATTGAGCCGTTCTGAAACACTCTTTCTGTAGAAAATGCAAGTGGAGATTCGGAGCGCTAAGAGTGTAATAATGGAAAAAGGAATGTCTCCAAATATAAACTACACAGAATCATTCTGTGAAACTTCTTTCTGATCTGTGCATTCAGCTAACAGAGTTAAACCATACTTTTGATTGAGCAGATCTGAACACTCTTTCTGTAGAAAATGCAACTGGACATTTGGAGCGCTAAGAGAGTAGTAGTGGAAAAAGTAATATATTCAAATATAAACTACACAGAAGCATTCTGTGAAACTTCTTTCTAATCTGAGCATTCAGCTAACAGAGTTAAACCATACTTTTGATTGAGCAGTTTTGAAACACTCTGTCTGTAGAAAATGCAACTGGACATTCGTAGCGCTAAGTGGGTAATAGTGGAAAATAGAATATGTTCAAATATAAACTACACAGAAGCATTGTATGAAATTTCTTTCTGTTCTGTGCATTCAACTAACAGAGTTGAACCTTACTTTTGATTGAGCCTTTCTGAAACACTCTTTCTGTAGAAATTGCAATTGGACATTCTGAGCGCTAAGAGGCCTATATTGGGAAAAATAATATCTTCAAATAAAAAGTTCACAGAAGCATTGTGTGAAACTTATTTCTGATATGTTCATTAAGCTAACAGAGTTAAACCATACTTTTGATTGCGCAGTTCTGAACACTCTTTCTGTAGAAAATGCAAGTGGACATTCGGAGCGCTAAGAGGGTAATAGTGGAAAAAGGAATATATTCAAATATAAACTACACAGTAGCATTCTGTGAAAATTCTTTCTGTTCTGTGCGTTCAACTAACAGAGTTGAACCTTACTTTTGATTGAGCCGTTCTGAAACACTCTTTCTGTAGAAACTGCAATTGGACATGCTAAGCGCTAAGAGGCCTACATTGGGAAAAAGAATATCTTCAAATAAAAACTACACAGATGCATTCTGTGAAACTTGTTTCTGATCTGTAAATTCAGTTAACAGAGATAAAACATATTTTTGATTGAGCAGTTATGAAACACTCTTTTTGTAGAAAATGCAAGTGGAGATTCGGAGCGCTAAGGGGGTAATAGTGGAAAAAGGAATGTCTTCAAATATAAACTACACAGAATCATTCGGTGAAACTTCTTTCTGATCTGTGCATTCAGCTAACAGAGTTAAACCATACTTTTGTTTGAGCAGATCTGAACACTCTTTCTGTAGAAAATGCAACTGGACATTTGGAGCGCTAAGAGCGTAGTAGTGGAAAAAGGAATATATTCAAATATAAACTACACAGAAGCATTCTGTGAAACTACTTTCTGATCTGAGCATCCAGCTAACAGAGTTAAACCATACTTTTGATTGAGCAGTTTTGAAACACTCTGTCTGTAGAAAATGCAACTGGACATTCGTAGCGCTAAGTGGGTAATAGTGGAAAAAAGAATATGTTCAAATATAAACTACACAGAAGCATTGTATGAAACTTCTTTCTGTTCTGTGCATTCAACTAACAGAGTTGAACCTTACTTTTGATTGAGCCTTTCTGAAACACTCTTTCTGTAGAAACTGCAATTGGACATTCTGAGAGCTAAGAGGCCTCTATTGGGAAAAATAGTATCTTCAAATTAAAACTTCACAGAAGCATTGTGTGAAACTTATTTCTGATATGTTCATTAAGCTAACAGAGTTAAACCATACTTTTGATTGCGCAGTTCTGAACACTCTTTCTGTAGAAAATGCAAGTGGACATTCGGAGCGCTAAGAGGGTAATAGTGGAAAAAGAAATATATTCAAATATAAACTACACAGTAGCATTCTGTGAAAATACTTTCTGTTCTGTGCATTCAACTAACAGAGTTGAACCTTACTTTTGATTGAGCCGTTCTGAAACACTCTTTCTGTAGAATCTGCAATTGGACATGCTAAGCGCTAAGAGGCCTACATTGGGAAAAAGAATATCTTCAAATAAAAACTACACAGATGCATTCTGTGAAACTTATTTCTGATCTGTAAATTCAGTTAACAGAGATAAAACATATTTTTGATTGAGCAGTTATGAAACACTCTTTTTGTAGAAAATGCAAGTGGAGATTCGGAGCGCTAAGAGGGTAATAGGGGAAAAAGGAATGTCTCCAAATATAAACTACAGAGAATCATTCTGTGAAACTTCTTTCTGAACTGTGCATTCAGCTAACAGAGTTAAACCATACTTTTGATTGAGCAGATCTGAACACTCTTTCTGTAGAAAATGCAACTGGACATTTGGAGCGCTAAGAGAGTAGTAGTGGAAAAAGGAATATATTCAAATATAAACTACACAGAATCATTCTGTGAAACTTCGTTCTGATCTGAGCATTCAGCTAACATAGTTAAACCATACTTTTGATTGAGCAGTTTTGAAACACTCTGTCTGTAGAAAATGCAACTGGACATTCGTAGCGCTAAGTGGGTAATAGTGGAAAAAAGAATATGTTCAAATATAAACTACACAGAAGCATTGTATGAAACTTCTTTCTGTTCTGTGCATTCAACTAACAGAGTTGAACCTTACTTTTGATTGAGCCTTTCTGAAACACTCTTTCTGTAGAAACTGCAATTGGACATTCTGAGCGCTAAGAGGCCTATATTGGGAAAAAAAATATCTTCAAATAAAAACTTCACAGAAGCATTGTGTGAAACTTATTTCTGATATGTTCATTAAGCTAAAAGAGTTAAACCATACTTTTGATTGCGCAGTTCTGATCACTCTTTCTGTAGAAAATGCAAGTGGACATTCGGAGCGCTAAGAGGGTAATAGTGGAAAAAGGAATATATTCAAATATAAACTACACAGTAGCATTCTGTGAAAATTCTTTCTGTTCTGTGCGTTCAACTAACAGAGTTCAACCTTACTTTTGATTGAGCCGTTCTGAAACACTCTTTCTGTAGAAACTGCAATTGGACATGCTAAGCGCTAAGAGGCCTACATTGGGAAAAAGAATATCTTCAAATAAAAACTACACAGATGCATTCTGTGAAACTTATTTCTGATCTGTAAATTCAGTTAACAGAGATAAAACATATTTTTGATTGAGCAGTTATGAAACACTCTTTTTGTAGGAAATGCAAGTGGAGATTCGGAGCGCTAAGAGGGTAATAGTGGAAAAAGGAATGTCTTCAAATATAAACTACACAGAATCATTCGGTGAAACTTCTTTCTGATCTGTGCATTCAGCTAACAGATTTAAACCATACTTTTGATTGAGCAGATCTGAACACTCTTTCTGTAGAAAATGCAACTGGACATTTGGAGCGCTAAGAGCGTAGTAGTGGAAAAAGGAATATATTCAAATATAAACTACACAGAAGCATTCTGTGAAACTTCTTTCTGATCTGAGCATTCAGCTAACAGAGTTAAACCATACTTTTGATTGAGCAGTTTTGAAACACTCTGTCTGTAGAAAATGCAACTGGACATTCGTAGCGCTAAGTGGGTAATAGTGGAAAAAAGAATATGTTCAAATATAAACTACACAGAAGCATTGTATGAAACTTCTTTCTGTTCTGTGCATTCAACTAACAGAGTTGAACCTTACTTTTGATTGAGCCGTTCTGAAACACTCTTTCTGTAGAAACTGCAATTGGACATTCTGAGCGCTAAGAGGCCTATATTGGGAAAAAGAATGTCTACAAATAAAAACTACACAGAAGAATTGTGTGAAACTACTTTCTGTTCTGTTTGTTCAACTAAAAGAGTTGAACCTTAATTTTGATTGAGCCATTCTGAAACACTCTTTCTGTAGAAAATTCAAGTGGAGATTCGGAGCGCTAAGAGGGTAATAGTGGAAAAAGGAATGTCTCCAAATATAAACTACACAGAATCATTCTGTGAAACTTCTTTCTGATCTGTGCATTCAGCTAACAGAGTTAAACCATACTTTTGATTGAGCAGATCTGAACACTCTTTCTGTAGAAAATGCAACTGGACATTTGGAGCGCTAAGAGAGTAGTAGTGGAAAAAGGAATATATTCAAATATAAACTACACAGAAGCATTCTGTGAAACTTCTTTCTGATCTCAGCATTCAGCTAACAGAGTTAAACCATAATTTTGATTGAGCAGTTTTGAAACACTCTGTCTGTAGAAAATGCAAATGGACATTCGTAGCGCTAAGTGGGTAATAGTGGAAAAAAGAATATGTTCAAATATAAACTACACAGAAGCATTGTATGAAACTTCTTTCTGTTCTGTGCATTCAACTAACAGAGTTGAACCTTACTTTTGATTGAGCCTTTCTGAAACACTCTTTCTGTAGAAACTGCAATTGGACATTCTGAGCGCTAAGAGGCCTCTATTGGGAAAAATAATATCTTCAAATAAAAACTTCACAGAAGCATTGTGTGAAACTTATTTCTGATATGTTCATTAAGCTAACAGAGTTAAACCATACTTTTGATTGCGCAGTTCTGAACACTCTTTCTGTAGAAAATGCAAGTGGACATTCGGAGCGCTAAAAGGTTAATAGTGGAAAAAGGAATATATTCAAATATAAACTAAACAGTATCATTCTGTGAAAATTCTTTCTCTTCTGTGCGTTCAACTAACAGAGTTGAACCTTACTTTTGATTGAGCCGTTCTGAAACACTCTTTCTGTAGAAACTGCAATTGGACATGCTAAGCGCTAATAGGCATACATTGGGAAAAAGAATATCTTCAAATAAAAACTACACAGATGCATTCTGTGAAACTTATTTCTGATCTGTAAATTCAGTTAACAGAGATAAAACATATTTTTGATTGAGCAGTTATGAAACACTCTTTTTGTAGAAAATGCAAGTCGAGATTCGGAGCGCTAAGAGGGTAATAGTGGAAAAAGGAATGTCTTCAAATATAAACTACACAGAATCATTCGGTGAAACTTCTTTCTGACCTGTGCATTCAGCTAACAGAGTTAAACCATACTTTTGATTGAGCAGATCTGAACACTCTTTCTGTAGAAAATGCAACTGGACATTTGGAGCGCTAAGAGCATAGTAGTGGAAAAAGGAATATATTCAAATATAAACTACACAGAAGCATTCTGTGAAACTTCTTTCTGATCTGAGCATTCAGCTAACAGAGTTAAACCATACTTTTGATTGAGCAGTTTTGAAACACTCTGTCTGTAGAAAATGCAACTGGACATTCGTAGCGCTAAGTGGGTAATAGTGGAAAAAAGAATATGTTCAAATATAAACTACACAGAAGCATTGTATGAAACTTCTTTCTGTTCTGTGCATTCAACTAACAGAGTTGAACCTTACTTTTGATTGAGCCTTTCTGAAACACTCTTTCTGTAGAAACTGAAATTGGACATTCTGAGCGCTAGGAGGCCTATATTGGGAAAAAGAATGTCTACAAATAAAAACTACACAGAAGAATTGTGTGAAACTTCTTTCTGTTCTGTTTGTTCAACTAAAAGAGTTGAACCTTAGTTTTGATTGAGCCGTTCTGAAACACTCTTTCTGTAGAAAATGCAAGTGGAGATTCGGAGCGCTAAGAGGGTAATAGTGGAAAAAGGAATGTCTCCAAATATAAACTACACAGAATCATTCTGTGAAACTTATTTCTGATCTGAGCATTCAGCTAACAGAGTTAAACCATACTTTTGATTGAGCAGATCTGAACACTCTTCCTGTAGAAAATGCAACTGGACATTCATAGCGCTAAGTGGGTAATAGTGGAAAAAAGATTATGTTCAAATATAAACTACACAGAAGCATTGTATGAAACTTCTTTCTGTTCTGTGCATTCAACTAACAGAGTTGAACCTTACTTTTGATTGAGCCTTTCTGAAACACTCTTTCTGTAGAAACTGCAATTGGACATTCTGAGCGCTAAGAGGCCTATATTGGGAAAAATAATATCTTCAAATAAAAACTACACAGAAGCATTGTGTGAAACTTATTTCTGTTATGTTCATTAAGCTAACAGAGTTAAACCATACTTTTGATTGCGCAGTTCTGAACACTCTTTCTGAAGAAAATGCAAGTGGACATTCGGAGCGCTAAGAGGGTAATAGTGGAAAAAGGAATATATTCAAATATAAACTACACAGTAGCATTCTGTGAAAATTCTTTCTGTTCTGTGCATTCAACTAACAGAGTTGAACCTTACTTTTCATTGAGCCGTTCTGAAACACTCTTTCTGTAGAAACTGCAATTGGACATGCTAAGCGCTAAGAGGCCTACATTGGGAAAAAGAATATCTTCAAATAAAAACTACACAGATGCATTCTGTGAAACTTATTTCTGATCTGTAAATTCAGTTAACAGAGATAAAACATATTTTTGATTGAGCAGTTATGAAACACTCTTTTTGTAGAAAATGCAAGTGGAGATTCGGAGCGCTAAGAGGGTAATAGTGGAAAAAGGAATGTCTTCAAATATAAACTACACAGAATCATTCGGTGAAACTTCTTTCTGATCTGTGCATTAAGCTAACAGAGTTAAACCATACTTTTGATTGAGCAGATCTGAACACTCTGTCTGTAGAAAATGCAACTGGACATTTGGAGCGCTAAGAGCGTAGTAGTGGAAAAAGGAATATATTCAAATATAAACTACACAGAAGCATTCTGTGAAACTTCTTTCTGATCTGAGCATTCAGCTAACAGAGTTAAACCATACTTTTGATTGAGCAGTTTTGAAACACTCTGTCTGTAGAAAATGCAACTGGACATTCGTAGCGCTAAGTGGGTCATAGTGGAAAAAAGAATATGTTCAAATATAAACTACACAGAAGCATTGTATGAAACTTCTTTCTGTTCTGTGCATTCATCTAACAGAGTTGAACCTTACTTTTGATTGAGCCTTTCTGAAACTCTCTTTCTGTAGAAACTGCAATTGGACATTCTGAGCGCTAAGAGGCCTATATTGGGAAAAATAATATCTTCAAATAAAAACTACACAGAAGCATTGTGTGAAACTTATTTCTGATATGTTCATTAAGCTAACAGAGTTAAACCATACTTTTGATTGCGCAGTTCTGAACACTCTTTCTGTAGAAAATGCAAGTGGACATTCGGAGTGCTAAGACGGTAATAGTGGAAAAAGGAATATATTCAAATATAAACTACACAGTAGCATTCTGTGAAAATTCTTTCTGTTCTGTGCATTCAACTAACAGAGTTGAACCTTACTTTTGATTGAGCCGCTCTGAAACACTCTTTCTGTAGAAACTGCAATTGGATATGCTAAGCGCTAAGAGGCCTACATTGGGGAAAAGAATATCTTCAAATAAAAACTACACAGATGCATTCTGTGAAACTTATTTCTGATCTGTAAATTCAGTTAACAGAGATAAAACATATTTTTGATTGAGCAGTTATGAAACACTCTTTTTGTAGAAAATGCAATTGGAGATTCGGAGCGCTAAGAGGGTAATAGTGGAAAAAGGAATGTGTTCAAATATAAACTACACAGAATCATTCGGTGAAACTTCTTTCTGATCTGTGCATTCAGCTAACAGAGTTAAACCATACTTTTGATTGAGCAGTTTTGAAACACTCTGTCTGTAGAAAATACAACTGGACATTCGTAGCGCTAAGTGGGTAATAGTGGAAAAAAGAATATGTTCAAATATAAACTACACAGAAGCATTGTATGAAACTTCTTTCTGTTCTGTGCATTCAACTAACAGAATTGAACCTTACTTTTGATTGAGCCGTTCTAAAACACTCTTTCTGTAGAAACTGCAATTGCACATGCTAAGCGCTAAGAGGCCTATATTGGGAAAAAGAATATCTTCAAATAAAAACTACACAGATGCATTCTGTGAAACTTATTTCTGATCTGTAAATTCAGTTAACAGAGATAAAACATATTTTTGATTGAGCAGTTATGAAACACTCTTTTTATAGAAAATGCAAGTGGAGATTCGGAGCGCTAAGAGGGTAATAGTGGAAAAAGGAATGTCTTCAAACATAAACTACACAGAATCATTCGGTGAAACTTCTTTCTGATCTGTGCATTCAGCTAACAGAGTTAAACCATACTTTTGATTGAGCAGATCTGAACACTCTTTCTGTAGAAAATGCAACTGGACATTTGGAGCGCTAAGAGTGTAGTAGTGGAAAAAGGAATATATTCAAATGTAAACTACACAGAAGCATTCTGTGAAAATTCTTTCTGATCTGAGCATTCAGCTAACAGAGTTAAACCATACTTTTGATTGAGCAGTTTTGAAACACTCTGTCTGTAGAAATGCAACTGGACATTCGTAGCGCTAAGTGGGTAATAGTGGAAAAAAGAATATGTTCAAATATAAACTACACAGAAGCATTGTATGAAACTACTTTCTGTTCTGTGCATTCAACAAACAGAGTTGAACCTTTCTTTTGATTGAGCCGTTCTGAAACACTCTTTCTGTAGAAACTGCAATTGGACATTCTGAGCGCTAAGAGGCCTATATTGGGAAAAATAATATCTTCAAATAAAAACTACACAGAAGCATTGTGTGAAACTTATTTCTGATATGTTCATTAAGCTAACAGAGTTAAACCATACTTTTGATTGCGCAGTTCTGAACACTCTTTCTGTAGAAAATTCAAGTGGACATTCTGAGCGCTAAGAGGGTAATAGTGGAAAAAGGAATATATTCAAATATAAACTACACAGTAGCATTCTGTGAAACTTCTTTCTGTTCTGTGCATTCAACTAACAGAATTGAACCTTACTTTTGATTGAGCCGTTCTGAAACACTCTTTCTGTAGAAACTGCAATTGGACATTCTGAGGGCTAAGAGGCCTATATTGGGAAAAAGAATGTCTACAAATAAAAACTACACAGAAGAATTGTGTGAAACTTCTTTCTGTTCTGTTTGTTCAACTAAAAGAGTTGAACCTTAGTTTTGATTGAGCCGTTCTGAAACACTCTTTCTGTAGAAAATGCAAGTGGAGATTCGGAGCGCTAAGAGGGTAATAGTGGAAAAAGGAATGTCTCCAAATATAAACTACACAGAATCATTCTGTGAAACTTCTTTCTGATCTGTGAATTCAGCTAACAGATTTAAACCATACTTTTGATTGAGCAGATCTGAACACTCTTTCTGTAGAAAATGCAACTGGACATTTGGAGCGCTAAGAGAGTAGTAGTGGAAAAAGGAATATATTCAAATATAAACTACACAGAAGCATTCTGTGAAACTTCTTTCTGATCTGAGCATTCAGCTAACAGAGTTAAACCATACTTTTGATTGAGCAGTTTTGAAACACTCTGTCTGTAGAAAATGCAACTGGACATTCGTAGCGATAAGTGGGTAATAGTGGAAAAAAGAATATGTTCAAATATAAACTACACAGAAGCATTGTATGAAACTACTTTCTGTTCTGTGCATTCAACTAACAGAGTTGAACCTTACTTTTGATTGAGCCGTTCTGAAACACTCTTTCTGTAGAAACTGCAATTGGACATTCTGAGCGCTAAGAGGCCTATATTGGGAAAAAGAATGACTACAAATAAAAACTACACAGAAGAATTGTGTGAAACTTCTTTCCGTTCTGTTTGTTCAACTAAAAGAGTTGAACCTTAGTTTTGATTGAGCCGTTCTGAAACACTCTTTCTGTAGAAAATGCAAGTGGAGATTCGGAGCGCTAAGAGGGTAATAGTGGAAAAAGGAATGTCTCCAAATATAAACTACACAGAATCATTCTGTGAAACTTCTTTCTGATCTGTGAATTCAGCTAACAGATTTAAACCATACTTTTGATTGAGCAGATCTGAACACTCTTTCTGTAGAAAATGCAACTCGACATTTGGAGCGCTAAGAGTGTAGTAGTGGAAAAAGGAATATATTCAAATATAAACTACACAGAAGCATTCTGTGAAACTTCTTTCTGATCTGAGCATTCAGCTAACAGAGTTAAACCATACTTTTGTTTGAGCAGTTTTGAAACACTCTGTCTGTAGAAAATTCAACTGGACATTCGTAGCGCTAAGTGGGTAATAGTGGAAAAAAGAATATGTTCAAATATAAACTACACAGAAGCATTGTATGAAACTTCTTTCTGTTCTGTGCATTCAACTAACAGAGTTGAACCTTACTTTTGATTGAGCCTTTCTGAAACACTCTTTCTGTAGAAACTGCAATTGGACATTCTGAGCGCTAAGAGGCCTATATTGGGAAAAATAATATCTTCAATAAAAACTACACAGAAGCATTGTGTGAAACTTATTTCTGATATGTTCATTAAGCTAACAGAGTTAAACCATACTTTTGATTGCGCAGTTCTGAACACTCTTTCTGTAGAAAATGCAAGTGGACATTCGGAGCGCTAAGAGGGTAATAGTGGAAAAAGGAATATATTCAAATATAAACTACACAGTAGCATTCTGTGAAAATTCTTTCTGTTCTGTGCATTCAACTAACAGAGTTGAACCTTACTTTTGATTGAGCCGTTCTGAAACACTCTTTCTGTAGAAACTGCAATTGGACATGCTAAGCGCTAAGAGGCCTACATTGGGAAAAAGAATATCTTCAAATAAAAACTACACAGATGCATTCTGTGAAACTTATTTCTGATCTGTAAATTCAGTTAACAGAGATAAAACATATTTTTGATTGAGCAGTTATGAAACACTCTTTTTGTAGAAAATGCAAGTGGAGATTCGGAACGTTAAGAGGGTAATAGTGGAAAAAGGAATGTCTTCAAATATAAACTACACAGAATCATTCGGTGAAAATTCTTTCTGATCTGTGCATTCAGCTAACAGAGTTAAACCATACTTTTGATTGAGCAGATCTGAACACTCTCTCTGTAGAAAATGCAACTGGACATTTGGAGTGCTAAGAGCGTAGTAGTGGAAAAAGGAATATATTCAAATATAAACTACACAGAAGCATTCTGTGAAACTTCTTTCTGATCTGAGCATTCAGCTAACAGAGTTAAACCATACTTTTGATTGAGCAGATCTGAACACTCTTTCTGTAGAAAATGCAACTGGACATTTGGAGCGCTAAGAGCGTAGTAGTGGAAAAAGGAATATATTCAAATATAAACTACACAGAAGCATTCTGTGAAACTTCTTTCTGATCTGAGCATTCAGCTAACAGAGTTAAACCATACTTTTGATTGAGCAGTTTTGAAACACTCTGTCTGTAGAAAATACAACTGGACATTCGTAGCGCTAAGTGGGTAATAGTGGAAAAAAGAATATGTTCAAATATAAACTACACAGAAGCATTGTATGAAACTTCTTTCTGTTCTGTGCATTCAACTAACAGAATTGAACCTTACTTTTGATTGAGCCGTTCTAAAACACTCTTTCTGTAGAAACTGCAATTGCACATGCTAAGCGCTAAGAGGCCTATATTGGGAAAAAGAATATCTTCAAATAAAAACTACACAGATGCATTCTGTGAAACTTATTTCTGATCTGTAAATTCAGTTAACAGAGATAAAACATATTTTTGATTGAGCAGTTATGAAACACTCTTTTTATAGAAAATGCAAGTGGAGATTCGGAGCGCTAAGAGGGTAATAGTGGAAAAAGGAATGTCTTCAAACATAAACTACACAGAATCATTCGGTGAAACTTCTTTCTGATCTGTGCATTCAGCTAACAGAGTTAAACCATACTTTTGATTGAGCAGATCTGAACACTCTTTCTGTAGAAAATGCAACTGGACATTTGGAGCGCTAAGAGTGTAGTAGTGGAAAAAGGAATATATTCAAATGTAAACTACACAGAAGCATTCTGTGAAAATTCTTTCTGATCTGAGCATTCAGCTAACAGAGTTAAACCATACTTTTGATTGAGCAGTTTTGAAACACTCTGTCTGTAGAAAATGCAACTGGACATTCGTAGCGCTAAGTGGGTAATAGTGGAAAAAAGAATATGTTCAAATATAAACTACACAGAAGCATTGTATGAAACTACTTTCTGTTCTGTGCATTCAACAAACAGAGTTGAACCTTTCTTTTGATTGAGCCGTTCTGAAACACTCTTTCTGTAGAAACTGCAATTGGACATTCTGAGCGCTAAGAGGCCTATATTGGGAAAAATAATATCTTCAAATAAAAACTACACAGAAGCATTGTGTGAAACTTATTTCTGATATGTTCATTAAGCTAACAGAGTTAAACCATACTTTTGATTGCGCAGTTCTGAACACTCTTTCTGTAGAAAATTCAAGTGGACATTCTGAGCGCTAAGAGGGTAATAGTGGAAAAAGGAATATATTCAAATATAAACTACACAGTAGCATTCTGTGAAACTTCTTTCTGTTCTGTGCATTCAACTAACAGAATTGAACCTTACTTTTGATTGAGCCGTTCTGAAACACTCTTTCTGTAGAAACTGCAATTGGACATTCTGAGGGCTAAGAGGCCTATATTGGGAAAAAGAATGTCTACAAATAAAAACTACACAGAAGAATTGTGTGAAACTTCTTTCTGTTCTGTTTGTTCAACTAAAAGAGTTGAACCTTAGTTTTGATTGAGCCGTTCTGAAACACTCTTTCTGTAGAAAATGCAAGTGGAGATTCGGAGCGCTAAGAGGGTAATAGTGGAAAAAGGAATGTCTCCAAATATAAACTACACAGAATCATTCTGTGAAACTTCTTTCTGATCTGTGAATTCAGCTAACAGATTTAAACCATACTTTTGATTGAGCAGATCTGAACACTCTTTCTGTAGAAAATGCAACTGGACATTTGGAGCGCTAAGAGAGTAGTAGTGGAAAAAGGAATATATTCAAATATAAACTACACAGAAGCATTCTGTGAAACTTCTTTCTGATCTGAGCATTCAGCTAACAGAGTTAAACCATACTTTTGATTGAGCAGTTTTGAAACACTCTGTCTGTAGAAAATGCAACTGGACATTCGTAGCGATAAGTGGGTAATAGTGGAAAAAAGAATATGTTCAAATATAAACTACACAGAAGCATTGTATGAAACTACTTTCTGTTCTGTGCATTCAACTAACAGAGTTGAACCTTACTTTTGATTGAGCCGTTCTGAAACACTCTTTCTGTAGAAACTGCAATTGGACATTCTGAGCGCTAAGAGGCCTATATTGGGAAAAAGAATGACTACAAATAAAAACTACACAGAAGAATTGTGTGAAACTTCTTTCCGTTCTGTTTGTTCAACTAAAAGAGTTGAACCTTAGTTTTGATTGAGCCGTTCTGAAACACTCTTTCTGTAGAAAATGCAAGTGGAGATTCGGAGCGCTAAGAGGGTAATAGTGGAAAAAGGAATGTCTCCAAATATAAACTACACAGAATCATTCTGTGAAACTTCTTTCTGATCTGTGAATTCAGCTAACAGATTTAAACCATACTTTTGATTGAGCAGATCTGAACACTCTTTCTGTAGAAAATGCAACTCGACATTTGGAGCGCTAAGAGTGTAGTAGTGGAAAAAGGAATATATTCAAATATAAACTACACAGAAGCATTCTGTGAAACTTCTTTCTGATCTGAGCATTCAGCTAACAGAGTTAAACCATACTTTTGTTTGAGCAGTTTTGAAACACTCTGTCTGTAGAAAATTCAACTGGACATTCGTAGCGCTAAGTGGGTAATAGTGGAAAAAAGAATATGTTCAAATATAAACTACACAGAAGCATTGTATGAAACTTCTTTCTGTTCTGTGCATTCAACTAACAGAGTTGAACCTTACTTTTGATTGAGCCTTTCTGAAACACTCTTTCTGTAGAAACTGCAATTGGACATTCTGAGCGCTAAGAGGCCTATATTGGGAAAAATAATATCTTCAAATAAAAACTACACAGAAGCATTGTGTGAAACTTATTCCTGATATGTTCATTAAACTAACAGAGTTAAACCATACTTTTGATTGCGCAGTTCTGAACACTCTTTCTGTAGAAAATGCAAGTGGACATTCGGAGCGCTAAGAGGGTAATAGTGGAAAAAGGAATATATTCAAATATAAACTACACAGTAGCATTCTGTGAAACTTCTTTCTGTTCTGTGCATTCAACTAACAGAGTTGAACCTTACTATTGATTCAGCCGTTCTGAAACACTCTTTCTGTAGAAACTACAATTGGACATTCTGAGCGCTAAGAGGCCTATATTGGGAAAAAGAATGTCTACAAATAAAAACTACACAGAAGAATTGTGTGAAACTTCTTTCTGTTCTGTTTGTTCAACTAAAAGAGTTGAACCTTAGTTTTGATTGAGCCGTTCTGAAACACTCTTTCTGTAGAAAATGCAAGTGGAGATTCGGAGCGCTAAGAGGGTAATAGTGGAAAAAGGAATGTCTCCAAATATAAACTACACAGAATCATTCTGTGAAACTTCTTTCTGATCTGTGAATTCAGCTAACAGATTTAAACCATACTTTTGATTGAGCAGATCTGAACACTCTTTCTGTAGAATATGCAACTGGACATTTGGAGCGCTAAGAGAGTAGTAGTGGAAAAAGGAATATATTCAAATATAAACTACACAGACGCATTCTGTGAAACTTCTTTCTGATCTGAGCATTCAGCTAACAGAGTTAAACCATACTTTTGATTGAGCAGTTTTGAAACACTCTGTCTGTAGAAAATGCAACTGGACATTCGTAGCGCTAAGTGGGTAATAGTGGAAAAAAGAATATGTTCAAATATAAACTACACAGAAGCATTTTATGAAACTTCTTTCTGTTCTGTGCATTCAACTAACAGAGTTGAACCTTACATTTGATTGAGCCTTTCTGAAACACTCTTTCTGTAGAAACTGCAATTGGACATTCTGAGCGCTAAGAGGCCTCTATTGGGAAAAATAATATCTTCAAATAAAAACTACACAGAAGCATTGTGTGAAACTTATTCCTGATATGTTCATTAAACTAACAGAGTTAAACCATACTTTTGATTGCACAGTTCTGAACACTCTTTCTGTAGAAAATGCAAGTGGACATTCGGAGCGCTAAGAGGGTAATAGTGGAAAAAGGAATATATTCAAATATAAACTACACAGTAGCATTCTGTGAAAATTCTTTCTGTTCTGTGCATTCAACTAACAGAGTTGAACCTTACTTTTGATTGAGCCGTTCTGAAACTCTCTTTCTGTAGAAACTGCAATTGGACATGCTAAGCTCTAAGAGGCCTACATTGGGAAAAAGAATATCTTCAAATAAAAACTACACAGATGCATTCTGTGAAACTTATTTCTGATCTGTAAATTCAGTTAACAGAGATAAAACATATTTTTGATTGAGCAGTTATGAAACACACTTTTTGTAGAAAATGCAAGTGGAGATTCGGAGCGCTAAGTGGGTAATAGTGGAAAAAGGAATGTCTTCAAATATAAACTACACAGAATCATTCGGTGAAACTTATTTCTGATCTGTGCATTCAGCTAACAGAGTTAAACCATACTTTTGATTGAGCAGAACTGAACACTCTTTCTGTAGAAAATGCAACTGGACATTTGGAGCGCTAAGAGCGTAGTAGTGGAAAAAGGAATATATTCAAATATAAACTACACAGAAGCATTCTGTGAAACTTCTTTCTGATCTGAGCATTCAGCTAACAGAGTTAAACCATACTTTTGATTGAGCAGTTTTGAAACACTCTGTCTGTAGAAAATGCAACTGGACATTCGTAGCGCTAAGTGGGTAAAAGTGGAAAAAAGAATAAGTTCAAATATAAACTACACAGAAGCATTGTATGAAACTTCTTTCTGTTCTGTGCATTCAACTAACAGATTTGAACCTTACTTTTGATTGAGCCGTTCTGAAACACTCTTTCTGTAGAAACTGCAATTGGACATTCTGAGCGCTTGGAGGCCTATATTGGGAAAAAGAATGTCTACAAATAAAAACTACACAGAAGAATTGTGTGAAACTTCTTTCTGTTCTGTTTGTTCAACTAAAAGAGTTGAACCTTAGTTTTGATTGAGCCGTTCTGAAACACTCTTTCTGTAGAAAATGCAAGTGGAGATTCGGAGCGCTAAGAGGGTAATAGTGGAAAAAGGAATGTCTCCAAATATAAACTACACAGAATCATTCTGTGAAACTTCTTTCTGATCTGTGCATTCAGCTAACAGAGTTAAACCATACTTTTGATTGAGCAGATCTGAACACTCTTTCTGTAGAAAATGCAACTGGACATTTTGAGCACTAAGAGAGTAGTAGTGGAAAAAGGAATATATTCAAATATAAACTACACAGAAGCATTCTGTGAAACTTCTTTCTGATCTTAGCATTCAGCTAACAGAGTTAAACCATACTTTTGATTGAGCAGTTTTGAAACACTCTGTCTGTAGAAAATGCAACTGGACATTCGTAGCGCTAAGTGGGTAATAGTGGAAAAAATAATATGTTCAAATATAAACTACACAGAAGCATTGTATGAAACTTCTTTCTGTTCTGTGCATTCAACTAACAGAGTTGTACCTTACTTTTGATTGAGCCTTTCTGAAACACTCTTTCTGTAGAAACTGCAATTGGACATTCTGAGCGCTAAGAGGCCTATATTGGGAAAAATAATATCTTCAAATAAAAACTACACAGAAGCATTGTGTGAAACTTATTTCTGATATGTTCATTAAGCTAACAGAGTTAAACCATACTTTTGATTGCGCAGTTCTGAACACTCTTTCTGTAGAAAATGCAAGTGGACATTCGGAGCGCTAAGAGGGTAATAGTGGAAAAAGGAATATATTCAAATATAAACTACACAGTAGCATTCTGTGAAAATTCTTTCTGCTCTGTGCATTCAACTAACAGAGTTGAACGTTACTTTTGATTGAGCCGTTCTGAAACACTCTTTCTGTAGAAACTGCAATTGGACATGCTAAGCGCTAAGAGGCCTACATTGGGAAAAAGAATATCTTCAAATAAAAACTACACAGATGCATTCTGTGAAACTTATTTCTGATCTGTAAATTCTGTTAACAGAGATAAAACATATTTTTGATTGAGCAGTTAGGAAACACTCTTTTTGTAGAAAATGCCAGTCGAGATTCGGAGCGCTAAGGGGGTAATAGTGGAAAAAGGAATGTCTTCAAATATAAACTACACAGAATCATTCGGTGAAACTTCTTTCTGATCTGTGCATTCAGCTAACAGAGTTAAACCATACTTTTGATTGAGCAGATCTGAACACTCTTTCTGTAGAAAATGCAACTGGACATTTGGAGCGCTAAGAGCATAGTAGTGGAAAAAGGAATATATTCAAATATAAACTACACAGAAGCATTCTGTGAAACTTCTTTCTGATCTGAGCATTCAGCTAACAGAGTTAAACCATACTTTTGATTGAGCAGTTTTGAAACACTCTGTCTGTAGAAAATGCAACTGGACATTCGTAGCGCTAAGTGGGTAATAGTGGAAAAAAGAATATGTTCAAATATAAACTACACAGAAGCATTGTATGAAACTTCTTTCTGTTCTGTGCATTCAACTAACAGAGTTGAACCTTACTTTTGTTTGAGCCTTTCTGAGACACTCTTTCTGTAGAAACTGAAATTGGACATTCTGAGCGCTAGGAGGCCTATATTGGGAAAAAGAATGTCTACAAATAAAAACTACACAGAAGAATTGTGTGAAACTTCTTTCTGTTCTGTTTGTTCAACTAAAAGAGTTGAACCTTAGTTTTGATTGAGCCGTTCTGAAACACTCTTTCTGTAGAAAATGCAAGTGGAGATTCGGAGCGCTAAGAGGGTAATAGTGGAAAAAGGAATGTCTCCAAATATAAACTACACAGAATCATTCTGTGAAACTTCTTTCTGATCTGTGCATTCAGCTAACAGAGTTAAACCATACTTTTGATTGAGCAGATCTGAACACTCTTCCTGTAGAAAATGCAACTGGACATTCATAGCGCTAAGTGGGTAATAGTGGAAAAAAGATTATGTTCAAATATAAACTACACAGAAGCATTGTATGAAACTTCTTTCTGTTCTGTGCATTCAACTAACAGAGTTGAACCTTACTTTTGATTGAGCCTTTCTGAAACACTCTTTCTGTAGAAACTGCAATTGGACATTCTGAGCGCTAAGAGGCCTATATTGGGAAAAATAATATCTTCAAATAAAAACTACACAGAAGCATTGTGTGAAACTTATTTCTGTTATGTTCATTAAGCTAACAGAGTTAAACCATACTTTTGATTGCGCAGTTCTGAACACTCTTTCTGTAGAAAATGCAAGTGGACATTCGGAGCGCTAAGAGGGTAATAGTGGAAAAAGGAATATATTCAAATATAAACTACACAGTAGCATTCTGTGAAAATTCTTTCTGTTCTGTGCATTCAACTAACAGAGTTGAACCTTACTTTTCATTGAGCCGTTCTGAAACACTCTTTCTGTAGAAACTGCAATTGGACATGCTAAGCGCTAAGATGCCTACATTGGGAAAAAGAATATCTTCAAATAAAAACTACACAGATGCATTCTGTGAAACTTATTTCTGATCTGTAAATTCAGTTAACAGAGATAAAACATATTTTTGATTGAGCAGTTATGAAACACTCTTTTTGTAGAAAATGCAAGTGGAGATTCGGAGCGCTAAGAGGGTAATAGTGGAAAAAGGAATGTCTTCAAATATAAACTACACAGAATCATTCGGTGAAACTTCTTTCTGATCTGTGCATTCAGCTAACAGAGTTAAACCATACTTTTGATTGAGCAGATCTGAACACTCTTTCTGTAGAAAATGCAACTGGACATTTGGAGCGCTAAGAGCGTAGTAGTGGAAAAAGGAATATATTCAAATATAAACTACACAGAAGCATTCTGTGAAACTTCTTTCTGATCTGAGCATTCAGCTAACAGAGTTAAACCATACTTTTGATTGAGCAGTTTTGAAACACTCTGTCTGTAGAAAATGCAACTGGACATTCGTAGCGCTAAGTGGGTTATAGTGGACAAAAGAATATGTTCAAATATAAACTACACAGAAGCATTGTATGAAACTTCTTTCTGTTCTGTGCATTCAACTAACAGAGTTGAACCTTACTTTTGATTGAGCTGTTCTGAAACACTCTTTCTGTAGAAACTGCAATTGGACATTCTGAGCGCTAAGAGGCCTATATTGGGAAAAAGAATGTCTACAAATAAAAACTACACAGAAGAATTGTGTGAAACTTCTTTCTGTTCTGTTTGTTCAACTAAAATAGTTGAACCTTAGTTTTGATTGAGCCGTTCTGAAACACTCTTTCTGTAGAAAATGCAAGTGGAGATTCGGAGCGCTAAGAGGGTAATAGTGGAAAAAGGAATGTCTCCAAATATAAACTACACAGAATCATTCTGTGAAACTTCTTTCTGATCTGTGCATTCAGCTAACAGAGTTAAACCATACTTTTGATTGAGCA
Source organism: Symphalangus syndactylus (assembly GCF_028878055.3). Classification (NCBI taxonomy): domain Eukaryota; kingdom Metazoa; phylum Chordata; class Mammalia; order Primates; family Hylobatidae; genus Symphalangus; species Symphalangus syndactylus. The sequence goes on from NC_072433.2 coordinate 9,773,508, forward strand.
GATCTGAACACTCTTTCTGTAGAAAATGCAACTGGACATTTGGAGCGCTAAGAGAGTAGTAGTGGAAAAAGGAATATATTCAAATATAAACTACACAGAAGCATTCTGTGAAACTTCTTTCTGATCTGAGCATTCAGCTAACAGAGTTAAACCATACTTTTGATTGAGCAGTTTTGAAACACTCTGTCTGTAGAAAATGCAACTGGACATTCGTAGCGCTAAGTGGGTAACAGTGGAGAAAAGAATATGTTCAAATATAAACAACACAGAAGCATTGTATGAAACTTCTTTCTGTTCTGTGCATTCAACTAACAGAGTTGAACCTTACTTTTGATGGAGCCTTTCTGAAACACTCTTTCTGTAGAAACTGCAATTGGACATTCTGAGCGCTAAGAGTCCTCTATTGAGAAAAATAATATCTTCAAATAAAAACTACACAGAAGCATTGTGTGAAACATATTTCTGATATTTTCATTAAGCTAACAGAGTTAAACCATACTTTTGATTGAGCCGTTCTGAAACACTCTTTCTGTAGAAACTGCAATTGGGCATTCTGAGCGCTAGGAGGCCTATATTGGGAAAAAGAATGTCTACAAATAAAAACTACACAGAAGAATTGTGTGAAACTTCTTTCTGTTCTGTGCATTCAACTAACAGAGTTGAACCTTACTTTTGATTGAGCCGTTCTGAAACACTCTTTCTGTAGAAACTGCAATTGGACATTCTGAGCGCTAAGAGGCCTATACTGGGAAAAAGAATGTCTACAAATAAAAACTACACAGAAGAATTGTGTGAAACTTCTTTCTGTTCTGTTCGTTCAACTAAAAGAGTTGAACATTAGTTTTGATTGAGCCGTTCTGAAACACTCTTTCTGTAGAAAATGCAAGTGGAGATTCGGAGCGCTAAGAGGGTAATAGTGGAAAAAGGAATGTCTCCAAATATAAACTACACAGAATCATTCTGTGAAACTTCTTTCTGATCTGTGCATTCAGCTAACAGAGTTAAACCATACTTTTGATTGAGCAGATCTGAACACTCTTTCTGTAGAAAATGCAACTGGACATTTGGAGCGCTAAGAGAGTAGTAGTGTAAAAAGGAATATATTCAAATATAAACTACACAGAAGCATTCTGTGAAACTTCTTTCTGATCTGAGCATTCAGCTAACAGAGTTAAACCATACTTTTGATTGAGCAGTTTTGAAACACTCTGTCTGTAGAAAATGCAACTGGACATTCGTAGCGCTAACTGGGTAATAGTGGAAAAAAGAATATGTTGAAATATAAACTACACAGAAGCATTGTATGAAACTTCTTTATGTTCTGTGCATTCAACTAACAGAGTTGAACCTTACTTTTGATTGAGCCTTTCTGAAACACTCTTTCTGTAGAAACTGCAATTGGACATTCTGAGCGCTAAGAGGCCTATATTGGGAAAAATAATATCGTCAAATAAAAACTACACAGAAGCATTGTGTGAAACTTATTTCTGATATGTTCATTAAGGCAACAGAGTTAAACCGTACTTTTGATTGCGCAGTTCTGAACACTCTTTCTGTAGAAAATGCAAGTGGACATTCGGAGCGCTAAGAGGGTACTAGTGGAAAAAGGAATATATTCAAATATAAACTACACAGTAGCATTCTGTGAAAATTCTTTCTGTTCTGTGCATTCAACTAACAGAGTTGAACCTTACTTTTGATTGAGCCGTTCTGAAACACTCTTTCTGGAGAAACTGCAATTGGACATGCTAAGCGCTAAGGGGCCTACATTGGGAAAAAGAATATCTTCAAATAAAAACTACACAGATGCATTCTGTGAAACTTATTTCTGATCTGTAAATTCAGTTAACAGAGATAAAACATATTTTTGATTGAGCAGTTATGAAACACTCTTTTTGTAGAAAATGCAAGTGGAGATTCGGACCGCTAAGAGGGTAATAGTGGAAAAAGGAATGTCTTCAAATATAAACTACACAGAATCATTCGGTGAAACTTCTTTCTGATCTGTGCATTCAGATAACAGAGTTAAAACATACTTTTGATTGAGCAGATCTGAACACTCTTTCTGTAGAAAATGCAACTGGACATTTGGAGCGCTAAGAGCGTAGTAGTGGAGAAAGGAATATATTCAAATATAAACTACACAGAAGCATTCTGTGAAACTTCTTTCTGATCTGAGCATTCAGCTAACAGAGTTAAACCATACTTTTGATTGAGCAGTTTTGAAACACTCTGTCTGTAGAAAATGCAACTGGACATTCGTAGCGCTAAGTGGGTAATAGTGGAAAAAAGAATATGTTCAAATATAAACTAAACAGAAGCATTGTGTGAAACTTATTTCTGATATGTTCATTAAGCTAAAAGAGTTAAACCATACTTTTGATTGAGCCGTTCTGAAACACTCTTTCTGTAGAAACTGCAATTGGACATTCTGAGCGCTGGGAGGCCTATATTGGGAAAAAGAATGTCTACAAATAAAAACTACACAGAAGAATTGTGTGAAACTTCTTTCTGTTCTGTTTGTTCAACTAAAAGAGTTGAACCTTAGTTTTGATTGAGCCGTTCTGAAACACTCTTTCTGAAGAAAATGCAAGTGGAGATTCGGAGCGCTAAGAGGGTAATAGTGGAAAAAGGAATGTCTCCAAATATAAACTACACAGAATCATTCTGTGAAACTTCTTTCTGATGTGTGCATTCAGCTAACAGAGTTAAACCATACTTTTGATTGAACAGATCTGAACACTCTTTCTGTAGAAAATGCAACTGGACATTTGGAGCGCTAAGAGAGTAGTAGTGGAAAAAGGAATATATTCAAATATAAACTACACAGAAGCATTCTGTGAAACTTCTTTCTGATCTGAGCATTCAGCTAACAGAGTTAAACCATACTTTTGATTGAGCAGTTTTGAAACACTCTGTCTGTAGAAAATGCAACTGGACATTCGTAGCGCTAAGTGGGTAATAGTGGAAAAAAGAATATGTTGAAATATAAACTACACAGAAGCATTGTATGAAACTTCTTTATGTTCTGTGCATTCAACTAACAGAGTTGAACCTTACTTTTGATTGAGCCTTTCTGAAACACTCTTTCTGTAGAAACTGCAATTGGACATTCTGAGCGCTAAGAGGCCTATATTGGGAAAAAAAATATCTTCAAATAAAAACTACACAGAAGCATTGTGTGAAACTTATTTCTGATATGTTCATTAAGCTAACAGAGTTAAACCATACTTTTGATTGCGCAGTTCTGAACACTCTTTCTGTAGAAAATGCAAGTGGACATTCGGAGCGCTAAGAGGGTAATAGTGGAAAAAGGAATATATTCAAATATAAACTACACAGTAGCATTCTGTGAAAATTCTTTCTGTTCTGTGCATTCAACTAACAGAGTTGAACCTTACTTTTGATTGAGCCGTTCTGAAACACTCTTTCTGTAGAAACTGCAATTGGACATGCTAAGCGCTAAGAGGCCTACATTGGGAAAAAGAATATCTTCAAATAAAAACTACACAGATGCATTCTGTGAAAATTATTTCTGATCTGTAAATTCAGTTAACAGAGATAAAACATATTTTTGATTGAGCAGTTATGAAACACTCTTTTTGTAGAAAATGCAAGTGGAGATTCGGACCGCTAAGAGGGTAATAGTGGAAAAAGGAATGTCTTCAAATATAAACTACACAGAATCATTCGGTGAAACTTCTTTCTGATCTGTGCATTCAGATAACAGAGTTAAAACATACTTTTGATTGAGCAGATCTGAACACTCTTTCTGTAGAAAATGCAACTGGACATTTGGAGCGCTAAGAGCGTAGTAGTGGAGAAAGGAATATATTCAAATATAAACTACACAGAAGCATTCTGTGAAACTTCTTTCTGATCTGAGCATTCAGCTAACAGAGTTAAACCATACTTTTGATTGAGCAGTTTTGAAACACTCTGTCTGTAGAAAATGCAACTGGACATTCGTAGCGCTAAGTGGGTAATAGTGGAAAAAAGAATATGTTCAAATATAAACTAAACAGAAGCATTGTGTGAAACTTATTTCTGATATGTTCATTAAGCTAAAAGAGTTAAACCATACTTTTGATTGAGCCGTTCTGAAACACTCTTTCTGTAGAAACTGCAATTGGACATTCTGAGCGCTGGGAGGCCTATATTGGGAAAAAGAATGTCTACAAATAAAAACTACACAGAAGAATTGTGTGAAACTTCTTTCTGTTCTGTTTGTTCAACTAAAAGAGTTGAACCTTAGTTTTGATTGAGCCGTTCTGAAACACTCTTTCTGAAGAAAATGCAAGTGGAGATTCGGAGCGCTAAGAGGGTAATAGTGGAAAAAGGAATGTCTCCAAATATAAACTACACAGAATCATTCTGTGAAACTTCTTTCTGATGTGTGCATTCAGCTAACAGAGTTAAACCATACTTTTGATTGAACAGATCTGAACACTCTTTCTGTAGAAAATGCAACTGGACATTTGGAGCGCTAAGAGAGTAGTAGTGGAAAAAGGAATATATTCAAATATAAACTACACAGAAGCATTCTGTGAAACTTCTTTCTGATCTGAGCATTCAGCTAACAGAGTTAAACCATACTTTTGATTGAGCAGTTTTGAAACACTCTGTCTGTAGAAAATGCAACTGGACATTCGTAGCGCTAAGTGGGTAATAGTGGAAAAAAGAATATGTTGAAATATAAACTACACAGAAGCATTGTATGAAACTTCTTTATGTTCTGTGCATTCAACTAACAGAGTTGAACCTTACTTTTGATTGAGCCTTTCTGAAACACTCTTTCTGTAGAAACTGCAATTGGACATTCTGAGCGCTAAGAGGCCTATATTGGGAAAAAAAATATCTTCAAATAAAAACTACACAGAAGCATTGTGTGAAACTTATTTCTGATATGTTCATTAAGCTAACAGAGTTAAACCATACTTTTGATTGCGCAGTTCTGAACACTCTTTCTGTAGAAAATGCAAGTGGACATTCGGAGCGCTAAGAGGGTAATAGTGGAAAAAGGAATATATTCAAATATAAACTACACAGTAGCATTCTGTGAAAATTCTTTCTGTTCTGTGCATTCAACTAACAGAGTTGAACCTTACTTTTGATTGAGCCGTTCTGAAACACTCTTTCTGTAGAAACTGCAATTGGACATGCTAAGCGCTAAGAGGCCTACATTGGGAAAAAGAATATCTTCAAATAAAAACTACACAGATGCATTCTGTGAAAATTATTTCTGATCTGTAAATTCAGTTAACAGAGATAAACATATTTTTGATTGAGCAGTTATGAAACACTCTTTTTGTAGAAAATGCAAGTGGATATTCGGAGCGCTAAGAGGGTAATAGTGGAAAAAGGAATGTCTTCAAATATAAAATACACAGAATCATTCGGTGAAACTTCTTTCTGATCTGTGCATTCAGCTAACAGAGTTAAACCATACTTTTGATTGAGCAGATCTGAACACTCTTTCTGTAGAAAATGCAACTGGACATTTGGAGCGCTAAGAGCGTAGTAGTGGAAAAAGGAATATATTCAAATATAAACTACACAGAAGCATTCTGTGAAACTTCTTTCTGATCTGAGCATTCAGCTAACAGAGTTAAACCATACTTTTGATTGAGCAGTTTTGAAACACTCTGTCTGTAGAAAATGCAACTGGACATTCGTAGCGCTAAGTGGGTAATAGTGGAAAAAAGAATATGTTCAAATATAAACTACACAGAAGCATTGTATGAAACTTCTTTCTGTTCTGTGCATTCAACTAACAGAGTTGAACCTTACTTTTGATTGATCCCTTCTGAAACACTCTTTCTGTAGAAACTGCAATTGGACATTCTGAGCGCTAAGAGGCCTATATTGGGAAAAAGAATGTCTACAAATAAAAACTACACAGAAGAATTGTGTGAAACTTCTTTCTGTTCTGTTCGTTCAACTAAAAGAGTTGAACCATACTTTTGATTGCGCAGTTCTGAACACTCTTTCTGTAGAAAATGCAAGTGGACATTCGGAGCGCTAAGAGGGTAATAGTGGAAAAAGGAATATATTCAAATATAAACTACACAGTAGCATTCTGTGAAAATTCTTTCTGTTCTGTGCATTCAACTAACAGAGTTGAACCTTACTTTTGATTGAGCCGTACTGAAACACTCTTTCTGTAGAAACTGCAATTGGACATGCTAAGCGCTAAGAGGCCTACATTGGGAAAAAGAATATCTTCAAATAAAAACTACACAGATGCATTCTGTGAAACTTATTTCTGATCTGTAAATTCAGTTAACAGAGATAAACATATTTTTGATTGAGCAGTTATGAAACACTCTTTTTGTAGAAAATGCAAGTGGATATTCGGAGCGCTAAGATGGTAATAGTGGAAAAAGGAATGTCTTCAAATATAAAATAAACAGAATCATTCGGTGAAACTTCTTTCTGATCTGTGCATTCAGCTAACAGAGTTAAACCATACTTTTGATTGAGCAGATCTGAACACTCTTTCTGTAGAAAATGCAACTGGACATTTGGAGCGCTAAGAGCATAGTAGTGGAAAAAGGAATATATTCAAATATAAACTACACAGAAGCATTCTGTGAAACTTCTTTCTGATCTGAGCATTCAGCTAACAGAGTTAAACCATACTTTTGATTGAGCAGTTTTGAAACACTCTGTAGAAAATGCAACTGGACATTCGTAGCGCTAAGTGGGTAATAGTGGAAAAAAGAATATGTTCAAATATAAACTACACAGAAGCATTGTATGAAACTTCTTTCTGTTCTGTGCATTCAACTAACAGAGTTGAACCTTACTTTTGATTGAGCCGTTCTGAAACACTCTTTCTGTAGAAACTGCAATTGGACATTCTGAGCGCTAGGAGGCCTATATTGGGAAAATGAATGTCTACAAATAAAAACTACACAGAAGAATTGTGTGAAACTTCTTTCTGTTCTGTTCGTTCAACTAAAAGAGTTGAACCTTAGTTTTGATTGAGCCGTTCTGAAACACTCTTTCTGTAGAAAATTCAAGTGGAGATTCGGAGCGCTAAGAGGGTAATAGTGGAAAAAGGAATGTCTCCAAATATAAACTACACAGAATCATTCTGTGAAACTTCTTCCTGATCTGTGCATTCAGCTAACAGAGTTAAACCATACTTTTGATTGAGCAGATCTGAACACTCTTTCTGTAGAAAATGCAACTGGACATTTGGAGCGCTAAGAGAGTAGTAGTGGAAAAAGGAATATATTCAAATATAAACTACACAGAAGCATTCTGTGAAACTTCTTTCTGATCTGAGCATTCAGCTAACAGAGTTAAACCATACTTTTGATTGAGCAGTTTTGAAACACTCTGTCTGTAGAAAATGCAACTGGACATTCGTAGCGCTAAGTGGGTAATAGTGGAAAAAAGAATATGTTCAAATATAAACTACACAGAAGCATTGTATGAAACATCTTTCTGTTCCGTGCATTCAACTAACAGAGTTGAACCTTACTTTTGATTGAGCCTTTCTGAAACACCCTTTCTGTAGAAACTGCAATTGGACATTCTGAGCGCTAAGAGGCCTATATTGGGAAAAATAATATCTTCAAATAAAAACTACACAGAAGCATTGTGTGAAACTTATTTCTGATATGTTCATTAAGCTAACAGAGTTAAACCATACTTTTGATTGCGCAGTTCTGAACACTCTTTCTGTAGAAAATGCAAGTGGACATTCGGAGCGCTAAGAGGGTAATAGTGGAAAAAGGAATATATTCAAATATAAACTACACAGTAGCATTCTGTGAAAATTCTTTCTGTTCTGTGCATTCAACTAACAGAGTTGAACCTTACTTTTGATTGAGCCGTTCTTAAACACTCTTTCTGGAGAAACTGCAATTGGACATGCTAAGCGCTAAGAGGCCTACATTGGGAAAAAGAATATCTTCAAATAAAAACTACACAGATGCATTCTGTGAAACTTATTTCTGATCTGTAAATTCAGTTAACAGAGATAAACATATTTTTGATTGAGCAGTTATGAAACACTCTTTTTGTAGAAAATGCAAGTGGATATTCGGAGCGCTAAGATGGTAATAGTGGAAAAAGGAATGTCTTCAAATATAAAATAAACAGAATCATTCGGTGAAACTTCTTTCTGATCTGTGCATTCAGCTAACAGAGTTAAACCATACTTTTGATTGAGCAGATCTGAACACTCTTTCTGTAGAAAATGCAACTGGACATTTGGAGCGCTAAGAGCATAGTAGTGGAAAAAGGAATATATTCAAATATAAACTACACAGAAGCATTCTGTGAAACTTCTTTCTGATCTGAGCATTCAGCTAACAGAGTTAAACCATACTTTTGATTGAGCAGTTTTGAAACACTCTGTCTGTAGAAAATGCAACTGGACATTCGTAGCGCTAAGTGGGTAATAGTGGAAAAAAGAATATGTTCAAATATAAACTACACAGAAGCATTGTATGAAACTTCTTTCTGTTCTGTGCATTCAACTAACAGAGTTGAACCTTACTTTTGATTGAGCCGTTCTGAAACACTCTTTCTGTAGAAACTGCAATTGGACATTCTGAGCGCTAGGAGGCCTATATTGGGAAAAAGAATGTCTACAAATAAAAACTACACAGAAGAATTGTGTGAAACTTCTTTCTGTTCTGTTCGTTCTACTAAAAGAGTTGAACCTTAGGTTTGATTGAGCCGTTCTGAAACACTCTTTCTGTAGAAAATTCAAGTGGAGATTCGGAGCGCTAAGAGGGTAATAGTGGAAAAAGGAATGTCTCCAAATATAAACTACACAGAATCATTCTGTGAAACTTCTTCCTGATCTGTGCATTCAGCTAACAGAGTTAAACCATACTTTTGATTGAGCAGATCTGAACACTCTTTCTGTAGAAAATGCAACTGGACATTTGGAGCGCTAAGAGAGTAGTAGTGGAAAAAGGAATATATTCAAATATAAACTACACAGAAGCATTCTGTGAAACTTCTTTCTGATCTGAGCATTCAGCTAACAGAGTTAAACCATACTTTTGATTGAGCAGTTTTGAAACACTCTGTCTGTAGAAAATGCAACTGGACATTCGTAGCGCTAAGTGGGTAATAGTGGAAAAAAGAATATGTTCAAATATAAACTACACAGAAGCATTGTATGAAACTTCTTTCTGTTCCGTGCATTCAACTAACAGAGTTGAACCTTACTTTTGATTGAGCCTTTCTGAAACACTCTTTCTGTAGAAACTGCAATTGGACATTCTGAGCGCTAAGAGGCCTATATTGGGAAAAATAATATCTTCAAATAAAAACTACACAGAAGCATTGTGTGAAACTTATTTCTGATATTTTCATTAAGCTAACAGAGTTAAACCATACTTTTGATTGCGCAGTTCTGAACACTCTTTCTGTAGAAAATGCAAGTGGACATTCGGAGCGCTAAGAGGGTAATAGTGGAAAAAGGAATATATTCAAATATAAACTACACAGTAGCATTCTGTGAAAATTCTTTCTGTTCTGTGCATTCAACTAACAGAGTTGAACCTTACTTTTGATTGAGCCGTTCTTAAACACTCTTTCTGGAGAAACTGCAATTGGACATGCTAAGCGCTAAGAGGCCTACATTGGGAAAAAGAATATCTTCAAATAAAAACTACACAGATGCATTCTGTGAAACTTATTTCTGATCTGTAAATTCAGTTAACAGAGATAAAACATATTTTTGATTGAGCAGTTATGAAACACTCTTTTTGTAGAAAATGCAAGTGGAGATTCGGACCGCTAAGAGGGTAATAGTGGAAAAAGGAATGTCTTCAACTATAAACTACACAGAATCATTCGGTGAAACTTCTTTCTGATCTGTGCATTCAGATAACAGAGTTAAACCATACTTTTGATTGAGCAGATCTGAACACTCTTTCTGTAGAAAATGCAACTGGACATTTGGAGCGCTAAGAGCGTAGTAGTGGAAAAAGGAATATATTCAAATATAAACTACACAGAAACATTCTGTGAAACTTCTTTCTGATCTGGGCATTCAGCTAACAGAGTTAAACCATACTTTTGATTGAGCAGTTTTGAAACACTCTGTCTGTAGAAAATGCAACTGGACATTCGTAGCGCTAAGTGGGTAATAGTGGAAAAAAGAATATGTTCAAATATAAACTACACAGAAGCATTGTATGAAACTTCTTTCTGTTCTGTGCATTCAACTAACTGAGTTGAACCTTACTTTTGATTGAGCCGTTCTGAAACACTCTTTCTGTAGAAACTGCAATTGGACATTCTGAGCGCTAAGAGGCCTATATTGGGAAAAAGAATGTCTACAAATAAAAACTACACAGAAGAATTGTGTGAAACTTCTTTCTCTTCTGTTCGTTCAACTAAAAGAGTTGAACCTTAGTTTTGATTGAGCCGTTCTGAAACACTCTTTCTGTAGAAAATGCAAGTGGAGATTCGGAGCGCTAAGAGGTTAATAGTGGAAAAAGGAATGTCTCCAAATATAAACTACACAGAATCATTCTGTGAAACTTCTTTCTGATCTGTGCATTCAGCTAACAGAGTTAAACCATACTTTTGATTGAGCAGATCTGAACACTCTTTCTGTAGAAAATGCAACTGGACATTTGGAGCGCTAAGAGAGTAGTAGTGGAAAAAGGAATATATTCAAATATAAACTACACAGAAGCATTCTGTGAAACTTCTTTCTGATCTGATCATTCAGCTAACAGAGTTAAACCATACTTTTGATTGAGCAGTTTTGAAACACTCTGTCTGTAGAAAATGCAACTGGACATTCGTAGCGCTAAGTGGGTAATAGTGGAAAAAAGAATATGTTCAAATATAAACTACAGAGAAGCATTGTATGAAACTTCTTTCTGTTCTGTGCATTCAACTAACAGAGTTGAACCTTACATTTGATTGAGCCTTTCTGAAACACTCTTTCTGTAGAAACTGCAATTGGACATTCTGAGCGCTAAGAGGCCTATATTGGGAAAAATAATATCTTCAAATAAAAACTACACAGAAGCATTGTGTGAAACTTATTTCTGATATGTTCATTAAGCTAACAGAGTTAAACCATACTTTTGATTGCGCAGTTCTGTACACTCTTTCTGTAGAAAATGCAAGTGGACATTCGGAGCGCTAAGAGGGTAATAGTGGAAAAAGGAATATATTCAAATATAAACTACACAGTAGCATTCTGTGAAAATTCTTTCTGTTCTGTGCATTCAACTAACAGAGTTGAACCTTACTTTTGATTGAGCCGTTCTGAAACACTCTTTCTGGAGAAACTGCAATTGGACATGCTAAGCGCTAAGAGGCCTACATTGGGAAAAAGAATATCTTCAAATAAAAACTACACAGATGCATTCTGTGAAACTTATTTCTGATCTGTAAATTCAGTTAACAGAGATAAAACATATTTTTGATTGAGCAGTTATGAAACACTCTTTTTGTAGAAAATGCAAGTGGAGATTCAGAGCGCTAAGAGGGTAATAGTGGAAAAAGGAATGTCTTCAAATATAAACTACACAGAATCATTCGGTGAAACTTCTTTCTGATCTGTGCATTCAGATAACAGAGTTAAACGATACTTTTGATTGAGCAGATCTGAACACACTTTCTGTAGAAAATGCAACTGGACATTTGGAGCGCTAAGAGCGTAGTAGTGGAAAAAGGAATATATTCAAATATAAACTACACAGAAGCATTCTGTGAAACTTCTTTCTGATCTGAGCATTCAGCTAACAGAGTTAAACCATACTTTTGAATGAGCAGTTTTGAAACACTCTGTCTGTAGAAAATGCAACTGGACATTCGTAGCGCTAAGTGGGTAATAGTGGAAAAAAGAATATGTGCAAATATAAACTACACAGAAGCATTGTATGAAACTTCTTTCTGTTCTGTGCATTCAACTAACAGAGTTGAACCTTACTTTTGATTGAGCCGTTCTGAAACACTCTTTCTGTAGAAACTGCAATTGGACATTCTGAGCGCTAAGAGGCCTATATTGGGAAAAAGAATGTCTACAAATAAAAACTACACAGAAGAATTGTGTGAAACTTCTTTCGGTTCTGTTCGTTCAACTAAAAGAGTTGAACCTTACTTTTGATTGAGCCGTTCTGAAACACTCTTTCTGTAGAAACTGCAATTGGACATTCTGAGCGCTAAGAGGCCTATATTGGGAAAAAGAATGTCTACAAATAAAAACTACACAGAAGAATTGTGTGAAACTTCTTTCTGTTCTGTTCGTTCAACTAAAAGAGTTGAACCATACTTTTGATTGCGCAGTTCTGAACACTCTTTCTGTAGAAAATGCAAGTGGACATTCGGAGCGCTAAGAGGGTAATAGTGGAAAAAGGAATATATTCAAATATAAACTACACAGTAGCATTCTGTGAAAATTCTTTCTGTTCTGTGCATTCAACTAACAGATTTGAACCTTACTTTTGATTGAGCCGTTCTTAAACACTCTTTCTGGAGAAACTGCAATTGGACATGCTAAGCGCTAAGAGGCCTACATTGGGAAAAAGAATATCTTCAAATAAAAACTACACAGATGCATTCTGTGAAACTTATTTCTGATCTGTAAATTCAGTTAACAGAGATAAAACATATTTTTGATTGAGCAGTTATGAAACACTCTTTTTGTAGAAAATGCAAGTGGAGATTGGGACCGCTAAGAGGGTAATAGTGGAAAAAGGAATGTCTTCAACTATAAACTACACAGAATCATTCGGTGAAACTTCTTTCTGATCTGTGCATTCAGATAACAGAGTTAAACCATACTTTTGATTGAGCAGATCTGAACACTCTTTCTGTAGAAAATGCAACTGGACATTTGGAGCGCTAAGAGCGTAGTAGTGGAAAAAGGAATATATTCAAATATAAACTACACAGAAACATTCTGTGAAACTTCTTTCTGATCTGAGCATTCAGCTAACAGAGTTAAACCATACTTTTGATTGAGCAGTTTTGAAACACTCTGTCTGTAGAAAATGCAACTGGACATTCGTAGCGCTAAGTGGGTAATAGTGGAAAAAAGAATATGTTCAAATATAAACTACACAGAAGCATTGTATGAAACTTCTTTCTGTTCTGTGCATTCAACTAACTGAGTTGAACCTTACTTTTGATTGAGCCGTTCTGAAACACTCTTTCTGTAGAAACTGCAATTGGACATTCTGAGCGCTAAGAGGCCTATATTGGGAAAAAGAATGTCTACAAATAAAAACTACACAGAAGAATTGTGTGAAACTTCTTTCTGTTCTGTTCGTTCAACTAAAAGAGTTGAACCTTAGTTTTGATTGAGCCGTTCTGAAACACTCTTTCTGTAGAAAATGCAAGTGGAGATTCGGAGCGCTAAGAGGTTAATAGTGGAAAAAGGAATGTCTCCAAATATAAACTACACAGAATCATTCTGTGAAACTTCTTTCTGATCTGTGCATTCAGCTAACAGAGTTAAACCATACTTTTGATTGAGCAGATCTGAACACTCTTTCTGTAGAAAATGCAACTGGACATTTGGAGCGCTAAGAGAGTAGTAGTGGAAAAAGGAATATATTCAAATATAAACTACACAGAAGCATTCTGTGAAACTTCTTTCTGATCTGAGCATTCAGCTAACAGAGTTAAACCATACTTTTGATTGAGCAGTTTTGAAACACTCTGTCTGTAGAAAATGCAACTGGACATTCGTAGCGCTAAGTGGGTAATAGTGGAAAAAAGAATATGTTCAAATATAAACTACAGAGAAGCATTGTATGAAACTTCTTTCTGTTCTGTGCATTCAACTAACAGAGTTGAACCTTACATTTGATTGAGCCTTTCTGAAACACTCTTTCTGCAGAAACTGCAATTGGACATTCTGAGCGCTAAGAGGCCTATATTGGGAAAAATAATATCTTCAAATAAAAACTACACAGAAGCATTGTGTGAAACTTATTTCTGATATGTTCATTAAGCTAACAGAGTTAAACCATACTTTTGATTGCGCAGTTCTGAACACTCTTTCTGTAGAAAATGCAAGTGGACATTCGGAGCGCTAAGAGGGTAATAGTGGAAAAAGGAATATATTCAAATATAAACTACACAGTAGCATTCTGTGAAAATTCTTTCTGTTCTGTGCATTCAACTAACAGAGTTGAACCTTACTTTTGATTGAGCCGTTCTGAAACACTCTTTCTGGAGAAACTGCAATTGGACATGCTAAGCGCTAAGAGGCCTACATTGGGAAAAAGAATATCTTCAAATAAAAACTACACAGATGCATTCTGTGAAACTTATTTCTGATCTGTAAATTCAGTTAACAGAGATAAAACATATTTTTGATTGAGCAGTTATGAAACACTCTTTTTGTAGAAAATGCAAGTGGAGATTCAGAGCGCTAAGAGGGTAATAGTGGAAAAAGGAATGTCTTCAAATATAAACTACACAGAATCATTCGGTGAAACTTCTTTCTGATCTGTGCATTCAGATAACAGAGTTAAACGATACTTTTGATTGAGCAGATCTGAACACACTTTCTGTAGAAAATGCAACTGGACATTTGGAGCGCTAAGAGCGTAGTAGTGGAAAAAGGAATATATTCAAATATAAACTACACAGAAGCATTCTGTGAAACTTCTTTCTGATCTGAGCATTCAGCTAACAGAGTTAAACCATACTTTTGATTGAGCAGTTTTGAAACACTCTGTCTGTAGAAAATGCAACTGGACATTCGTAGCGCTAAGTGGGTAATAGTGGAAAAAAGAATATGTGCAAATATAAACTATACAGAAGCATTGTATGAAACTTCTTTCTGTTCTGTGCATTCAACTAACAGAGTTGAACCTTATTTTTGATTGAGCCGTTCTGAAACACTCTTTCTGTAGAAACTGCAATTGGACATTCTGAGCGCTAAGAGGCCTATATTGGGAAAAAGAATGTCTACAAATAAAAACTACACAGAAGAATTGTGTGAAACTTCTTTCTGTTCTGTTCGTTCAACTAAAAGAGTTGAACCTTAGTTTTGATTGAGCCGTTCTGAAACACTCTTTCTGTAGAAAATGCAAGTGGAGATTCGGAGCGCTAAGAGGGTAATAGTGGAAAAAGGAATGTCTCCAAATATAAACTACACAGAATCATTCTGTGAAACTTATTTCTGATCTGTGCATTCAGCTAACAGAGTTAAACCATACTTTTGATTGAGCAGATCTGAACCCTCTTTCTGTAGAAAATGCAACTGGACATTTGGAGCGCTAAGAGAGTAGTAGTGGAAAAAGGAATATATTCAAATATAAACTACACAGAAGCATTCTGTGAAACTTCTATCTGATCTGAGCATTCAGCTAACAGAGTTAAACCATACTTTTGATTGAGCAGTTTTGAAATACTCTGTCTGTAGAAAATGCAACTGGACATTCGTAGCGCTAAGTGGGTAATAGTGGAAAAAAGAATATGTTCAAATATAAACTACACAGAAGCATTGTATGAAACTTCTTTCTGTTCTGTGCATTCAACTAACAGAGTTGAACCTTACTTTTGATTGAGCCGTTCTGAAACACTCTTTCTGTAAAAACTGAAATTGGACATTTTGAGCGCTAAGAGGCCTATATTGGGAAAAAGAATGTCTACAAATAAAAACTACACAGAAGAATTGTGTGAAACATCTTTCTGTTCTGTTTGTTCAACTAAAAGAGTTGAACCTTAGTTTTGATTGAGCCGTTCTGAAACACTCTTTCTGAAGAAAATGCAAGTGGAGATTCGGAGCGCTAAGAGGGTAATAGTGGAAAAAGGAATGTCTCCAAATATAAACTACACAGAATCATTCTGTGAAACTTCTTTCTGATCTGTGCATTCAGCTAACAGAGTTAAACCATACTTTTGATTGAGCAGATCTGAACACTCTTTCTGTAGAAAATGCAACTGGACATTTGGAGCGCTAAGAGTGTAGTAGTGGAAAAAGGAATATATTCAAATATAAACTACACAGAGGCATTCTGTGAAACTTCTTTCTGATCTGAGCATTCAGCTAACAGAGTTAAACCATAATTTTGATTGAGCAGTTTTGAAACACTCTGTCTGTAGAAAATGCAACTGGACATTCGTAGCGCTAAGTGGGTAATAGTGGAAAAAATAATATGTTCAAATATAAACTACACAGAAGCATTGTATGAAACTTCTTTCTGTTCTGTGCATTCAACCAACAGAGTTGAACCTTACATTTGATTGAGCTTTTCTGAAACTCTCTTTCTGTAGAAACTGCAATTGGACATTCTGAGCGCTAAGAGGCCTCTATTGGGAAAAAATATATCTTCAAATAAAAACTACACAGAAGCATTGTGTGAAACTTATTTCTGATATGTTCATTAAGCTAACAGAGTTAAACCATAGTTTTGATTGCGCAGTTCTGAACACTCTTTCTGTAGAAAATGCAAGTGGACATTCGGAGTGCTAAGAAGGTAATAGTGGAAAAAGGAATATATTCAAATATAAACTACACACTAGCATTCTGTGAAAATTCTTTCTGTTCTGTGCATTCAACTAACAAAGTTGAACCTTACTTTTGATTGAGCCGTTCTGAAACACTCTTTCTGTAGAAACTGCAATTGGACATGCTAAGCGCTAAGAGGCCTACATTGGGAAAAAGAATATCTTCAAATAAAAACTACACAGATGCATTCTGTGAAACTTATTTCTGATCTGTAAATTCAGTTAACAGAGATAAAACATATTTTTGATTGAGCAGTTATGAAACACTCTTTTTGTAGAAAATGCAAGTGGAGATTCGGATAGCTAAGTGGGTAATAGTGGAAAAAGGAATGTCTTCAAATATAAACTACACAGAATCATTCGGTGAAACTTCTTTCTGATCTGTGCATTCAGCTAACAGAGTTAAACCATACTTTTGATTGAGCAGATCTGAACACTCTTTCTGTAGAAAATGCAACTGGACATTTGGAGCGCTAAGAGCGTAGTAGTGGAAAAAGGAATATATTCAAATATAAACTACACAGAAGCATTCTGTGAAACTTCTTTCTGATCTGAGCATTCAGCTAACAGAGTTAAACCATACTTTTTATTGAGCAGTTTTGAAACACTCTGTCTGTAGAAAATGCAACTGGACATTCGTAGCGCTAAGTGGGTAATAGTGGAAAAAAGAATATGTTCAAATATAAACTACACAGAAGCATTCTATGAAACTTCTTTCTGTTCTGTGCATTCAACTAACAGAGTTAAACCTTACTTTTGATTGAGCCGTTCTGAAACACTCTTTCTGTAGAAACTGCAATTGGACATTCTGAGCGCTAAGAGGCCTATATTGGGAAAAAGAATGTCTACAAATAAAAACTACACAGAAGAATTGTGTGAAACTTCTTTCTGTTCTGTTTGTTCAACTAAAAGAGTTGAACCTTACTTTTGATTGAGCCGTTCTGAAACACTCTTTCTGTAGAAAATGCAAGTGGAGATTCGGAGCGCTAAGTGGGTAATAGTGGAAAAAGGAATGTCTCCAAATATAAACTACACAGAATCATTCTGTGAAACTTCTTTCTGATCTGTGCATTCAGCTAACAGAGTTAAACCATACTTTTGATTGAGCAGATCTGAACACTCTTTCTGTAGAAAATGCAACTGGACATTTGGAGCGCTATGAGAGTAGTAGTGGAAAAAGGAATATATTCAAATATAAACTACACAGAAGCATTGTGTGAAACTTCTTTCTGATCTGAGCATTCAGCTAACAGAGTTAAACCATACTTTTGATTGAGCAGTTTTGAAACACTCTGTCTGTAGAAAATGCAACTGGACATTCGTAGCGCTAAGTGGGTAATAGTGGAAAAAAGAATATGTTCAAATATAAACTACACAGAAGCATTGTATGAAACTTCTTTCTGTTCTGTGCATTCAACTAACAGAGTTGAACCTTACTTTTGATTGAGCCTTTCTGAAACACTCTTTCCGTAGAAACTGCAATTGGACATTTTGAGCGCTAAGAGGCCTCTATTGGGAAAAATAATATCTTCAAATAAAAACTACACAGAAGCATTGTGTGAAACTTATTTCTGATATGTTCATTAAGCTAACAGAGTTAAACCATACTTTTGATTGCGCAGTTCTGAACACTCTTTCTGTGGAAAATGCAAGTGGACATTCGGAGCGCTAAGAGGGTAATAGTGGAAAAAGGAATATATTCAAATATAAACTACACAGTAGCATTCTGTGAATATTCTTTCTGTTCTGTGCATTCAACTAACATAGTTGAACCTTACTTTTGATTGAGCCGTTCTGAAACACTCTTTCTGTAGAAACTGCAATTGGACATGCTAAGCGCTAAGAGGCCTACATTGGGAAAAAGAATATCTTCAAATAAAAACTACACAGATGCATTCTGTGAAACTTATTTCTGATCTGTAAATTCAGTTAACAGAGATAAAACATATTTTTGATTGAGCAGTTATGAAACACTCTTTTTGTAGAAAATGCAAGTGGAGATTCGGAGCGCTAAGAGGGTAAGAGTGGAAAAAGGAATGTCTTCAACTATAAACTACACAGAATCATTCGGTGAAACTTCTTTCTGATCTGTGCATTCAGCTAACAGAGTTAAACCATACTTTTGATTGAGCAGATCTGAACACTCTTTCTGTAGAAAATGCAACTGGACATTTGGAGCGCTAAGAGCGTAGTAGTGGAAAAATTAATATATTCAAATATAAACTACACAGAAGCATTCTGTGAAACTTCTTTCTGATCTGAGCATTCAGCTAACAGAGTTAAACCATACTTTTGATTGAGCAGGTTTGAAAAACTCTGTCTGTAGAAAATGCAACTGGACATTCGTAGCGCTAAGTGGGTAATAGTGGAAAAAAGAATATGTTCAAATATAAACTACACAGAAGCATTGTATGAAACATCTTTCTGTTCTGTGCATTCAACTAACAGAGTTGAACCTTACTTTTCATTGGGCCGTTCTGAAACATTCTTTCTGTAGAAACTGCAATTGGACATGCTAAGCGCTAAGAGGCCTACATTGGGAAAAAGAATATCTTCAAATAAAAACTACACAGATGCATTCTGTGAAACTTATTTCTGATCTGTAAATTCAGTTAACAGAGATAAAACATATTTTTGATTGAGCAGTTATGAAAAACTCTTTTTGTAGAAAATGCAAGTGGAGATTCGCAGCGCTAAGTGGGTAATAGTGGAAAAAGGAAAGTCTTCAAATATAAACTACACAGAATCATTCGGTGAAACTTCTTTCTGATCTGTGCATTCAGCTAACAGAGTTAAACCATACTTTTGATTGAGCAGATCTGAACACTCTTTCTGTAGAAAATGCAACTGGACATTTGGAGCGCTAAGAGCGTAGTAGTGGAAAAAGGAATATATTCAAATATAAACTACACAGAAGCATTCTGTGAAACTTCTTTCTGATCTGAGCATTCAGCTAACAGAGTTAAACCATACTTTTGATTGAGCAGTTTTGAAACACTCTGTCTGTAGAAAATGCAACTGGACATTCGTAGCGCTAAGTGGGTAATAGTGGAAAAAAGAATATGTTCAAATATAAACTACACAGAAGCATTGTATGAAACTTCTTTCTGTTCTGTGCATTCAACTAACAGAGTTGCCCTTACTTTTGATTGAGCCGTTCTGAAACATTCTTTCTGTAGAAACTGGATTGGACATTCTGAGCGCTAAGAGGCCTATATTGGGAAAAAGAATGTCTACAAATAAAAACTACACAGAAGAATTGTGTGAAACTTCTTTCTGTTCTGTTTGTTCAACTAAAAGAGTTGAACTTTAGTTTTGATTGAGCGGTTCTGAAACACTCTTTCTGTAGAAAATGCAAGTGGATATTCGGACCGCTAAGAGGGTAATAGTGGAAAAAGGAATGTCTCCAAATATAAACTACACAGAATCATTCTGTGAAACTTATTTCTGATCTGTGCATTCAGCTAACAGTGTTAAACCATACTTTTGATTGAACAGATCTGAACACTCTTTCTGTAGAAAATGCAACTGGACATTTGGAGCGCTAAGAGAGTAGCAGTGGAAAAAGGAATATATTCAAATATAAACTACACAGAAACATTCTGTGAAACTTCTTTCTGATCTGAGCATTCAGCTAACAGAGTTAAAACATACTTTGATTGAGCAGTTTTGAAACAATCTGTCTGTAGAAAATGCAACTGGACATTCCTAGCGCTAAGTGGGTAATAGTGGAAAAAAGAATATGTTCAAATATAAACTACACAGAAGCATTGTATGAAACTTCTTTCTGTTCTGTGCATTCAACTAACAGAGTTGAACCTTAATTTTGATTGAGCCGTTCTGAAACACTCTTTCTGTAGAAACTGCAATTGGACATTCTGAGCGCTAAGAGGCCTATATTGGGAAAAAGAATGTCTACAAATAAAAACTACACAGAAGAATTGAGTGAAACTTCTTTCTGTTCTGTTTGTTCAACTAAAAGTGTTGAAGCTTAGTTTTGATTGAGCCGTTCTGAAACACTCTTTCTGTAGAAAATGCAAGTGGAGATTCGGAGCGCTAAGAGGGTAATAGTGGAAAAAGGAATGTCTCCAAATATAAACTACACAGAATCATTCTGTGAAACTTATTTCTGATGTGAGCATTCAGCTAACAGAGTTAAACCATACTTTTGATTGAGCAGATCTGAACACTCTTTCTGTAGAAAATGCAACTGGACATTTGGAGCGCTAAGAGAGTAGTAGTGGAAAAAGGAATATATTCAAATATAAACTACACAGAAGCATTCTGTGAAACTTCTTTCTGATCTGAGCATTCAGCTAACAGAGTTAAACCATACTTTTGATTGAGCACTGTTGAAACACTCTGTCTGTAGAAAATGCAACTGGACATTCGTAGCGCTAAGTGGGTAATAGTGGAAAAAAGAATATGTTCAAATATAAACTACACAGAAGCATTGTATGAAACTCCTTTCTGTTCTGTGCATTCAACTAACAGAGTTGAACCTTACTTTTGATTGAGCCTTTCTGAAACACTCTTTCTGTAGAAACTGCAATTGGACATTCTGAGCGCTAAGTGGCCTCTATTGGGAAAAATAATATCTTCAAATAAAAACTACACAGAAGCATTGTGTGAAACTTATTTCTGATATGTTCATTAAGCTAACAGAGTTAAACCATACTTTTGATTGCGCAGTTCTGAACACTCTTTCTGTAGAAAATGCAAGTGGACATTCGGAGCGCTAAGAGGGTAATAGTGGAAAAAGGAATATATTCAAATATAAACTACACAGTAGCATTCTGTGAATATTCTTTCTGTTCTGTGCATTCAACTAACATAGTTGAACCTTACTTTTGATTGAGCCGTTCTGAAACACTCTTTCTGTAGAAACTGCAATTGGACATGCTAAGCGCTAATAGGCCTACATTGGGAAAAAGAATATCTTCAAATAAAAACTACACAGATGCATTCTGTGAAACTTATTTCTGATCTGTAAATTCAGTTAACAGAGATAAAACATATTTTTGATTGAGCAGTTATGAAACACTCTTTTTGTAGAAAATGCAAGTGGAGATTCGGAGCGCTAACAGGGTAATAGTGGAAAAAGGAATGTCTTCAAACATAAACTACACAGAATCATTCGGTGAAACTTCTTTCTGATCTGTGCATTCAGCTAACAGAGTTAAACCATACTTTTGATTGAGCAGATCTGAACACTCTTTCTGTAGAAAATGCAACTGGACATTTGGAGCGCTAAGAGCGTAGTAGTGGAAAAAGGAATATATTCAAATATAAACTACACAGAAGCATTCTGTGAAACTTCTTTCTGATCTGAGCATTCAGCTAACAGAGTTAAACCATACTTTTGATTGAGCAGTTTTGAAACACTCTGTCTGTAGAAAATGCAACTGGACATTCGTAGCGCTAAGTGGGTAATAGTGGAAAAAAGAATATGTTCAAATATAAACTACACAGAAGCATTGTATGAAACTTCTTTCTGTTCTGTGAATTCAACTAACAGATTTGAACCTTACTTTTGATTGAGCCGTTCTGAAACACTCTTTCTGTAGAAACTGGATTGGACATTCTGAGCGCTAAGAGGCCTATATTGGGAAAAAGAATGTCTACAAATAAAAACTACACAGAAGAATTGTGTGAAACTTCTTTCTGTTCTGTTTGTTCAACTAAAAGAGTTGAACCTTAGTTTTGATTGAGCGGTTCTGAAACACTCTTTCTGTAGAAAATGCAAGTGGATATTCGGAGCGCTAAGAGGGTAATAGTGGAAAAAGGAATGTCTCCAAATATAAACTACACAGAATCATTCTGTGAAACTTCTTTCTGATCTGTGCATTCAGCTAACAGTGTTAAACCGTACTTTTGATTGAGCAGATCTGAACACTCTTTCTGTAGAAAATGCAACTGGACATTTGGAGCGCTAAGAGAGTAGTAGTGGAAAAAGGAATATATTCAAATATAAACTACACAGAAGCATTCTGTGAAACTTCTTTCTGATCTGAGCATTCAGCTAACAGAGTTAAAACATAATTTTGATTGAGCAGTTTTGAAACTCTCTGTCTGTAGAAAATGCAACTGGACATTCGTAGCGCTAAATAGGTAATAGTGGACAAAAGAATATGTTCAAATATAAACTACACAGAAGCATTGTATGAAACTTCTTTCTGTTCTGTGCATTCAACTAACAGAGTTGAACCTTACTTTTGATTGAGCCGTTCTGAAACACTCTTTCTGTAGAAACTGCAATTGGACATTCTGAGCGCTAAGAGGCCTATATTGGGAAAATGAATGTCTACAAATAAAAACTACACAGAATAATTGAGTGAAACTTCTTTCTGTTCTGTTTGTTCAACTAAAAGTGTTGAAGCTTAGTTTTGATTGAGCCGTTCTGAAACACTCTTTCTGTAGAAAATGCAAGTGGAGATTCGGAGCGCTAAGAGGGTAATAGTGGAAAAAGGAATGTCTCCAAATATAAACTACACAGAATCATTCTGTGAAACTTATTTCTGATCTGAGCATTCAGCTAACAGAGTTAAACCATACTTTTGATTGAGCAGATCTGAACACTCTTTCTGTAGAAAATGCAACTGGACATTTGGAGCGCTAAGAGAGTAGTAGTGGAAAAAGGAATATATTCAAATATAAACTACACAGAAGCATTCGGTGAAACTTCTTTCTGATCTGAGCATTCAGCTAACAGAGTTAAACCATACTTTTGATTGAGCAGTGTTGAAACACTCTGTCTGTAGAAAATGCAACTGGACGTTCGTAGCGCTAATGGGTAATAGTGGAAAAAAGAATATGTTCAAATATAAACTACACAGAAGCATTGTATGAAACTACTTTCTGTTCTGTGCATTCAACTAACAGAGTTGAACCTTACTTTTGATTGAGCCTTTCTGAAACACTCTTTCTGTAGAAACTGCAATTGGACATTCTGAGCGCAAAGTGCCCTCTATTGGGAAAAATAATATCTTCAAATAAAAACTACACAGAAGCATTGTGTGAAACTTATTTCTGATATGTTCATTAAGCTAACAGAGTTAAACCATACTTTTGATTGCGCAGTTCTGAACACTCTTTCTGTAGAAAATGCAAGTGGACATTCGGAGCGCTAAGAGGGTAATAGTGGAAAAAGGAATATATTCAAATATAAACTACACAGTAGCATTCTGTGAATATTCTTTCTGTTCTGTGCATTGAACTAACATAGTTGAACCTTACTTTTGATTGAGCCGTTCTGAAACACTCTTTCTGTAGAAATTGCAATTGGACATGCTAAGCGCTAAGAGGCCTACATTGGGAAAAATAATATCTTCAAATAAAAACTACACAGATGCATTCTGTGAAACTTATTTCTGATCTGTAAATTCAGTTAACAGAGATAAAACATATTTTTGATTGAGCAGTTATGAAACACTCTTTTTGTAGAAAATGCAAGTGGAGATTCGGAGCGCTAAGAGGGTAATAGTGGAAAAAGGAATGTCTTCAAACATAAACTACACAGAATCATTCGGTGAAACTTCTTTCTGATCTGTGCATTCAGCTAACAGAGTTAAACCATACTTTTGATTGAGCTGATCTGAACACTCTTTCTGTAGAAAATGCAACTGGACATTTGGAGCGCTAAGAGCGTAGTAGTGGAAAAAGGAATATATTCAAATATAAACTACACAGAAGCATTCTGTGAAACATCTTTCTGATCTGAGCATTCAGCTAACAGAGTTAAACGATACTTTTGATTGAGCAGTTTTGAAACACTCTGTCTGTAGGAAATGCAACTGGACATTCGTAGCGCTAAGTGGGTAATAGTGGAAAAAAGAATATGTTCAAATATAAACTACACAGAAGCATTGTATGAAACTTCTTTCTGTTCTGTGCATTCAACTAACAGAGTTGAACCTTACTTTTGATTGAGCCTTTCTGAAACACTCTTTCTGTAGAAACTGCAATTGGACATTCTGAGCGCTAAGAGGCCTCTATTGGGAAAAATAATATCTTCAAATAAAAACTACACAGAAGCATTGTGTGAAACTTATTTCTGATATGTTCATTAAGCTAACAGAGTTAAACCATGCTTTTGATTGCGCAGTTCTGAACACACTTTCTGTAGAAAATGCAAGTGGACATTCGGAGCACTAAGAGGGTAATAGTGGAAAAAGTAATATATTCAAATATAAACTACACAGTAGCATTCTGTGAATATTCTTTCTGTTCTGTGCATTCAACTAACAGAGTTGAACCTTACTTTTGATTGAGCCGTTCTGAAACACTCTTTCTGTAGAAACTGCAATTGGACATGCTAAGCGCTAAGAGGCCTACATTGGGAAAAAGAATATCTTCAAATAAAAACTACACAGATGCATTCTGTGAAACTTATTTCTGATCTGTACATTCAGTTAACAGAGATAAAACATATTTTTGATTGAGCAGTTATGAAACACTCTTTTTGTAGAAAATGCAAGTGGAGATTCGGAGCGCTAAGAGGGTAATAGTGGAAAAAGGAATGTCTTCAAATATAAACTACACAGAATCATTCGGTGAAACTTCTTTCTGATCTGTGCATTCAGCTAACAGAGTTAAACCATACTTTTGATTGAGCAGATCTGAACACTCTTTCTGTAGAAAATGCAACTGGACATTTGGAGCGCTAAGAGCGTAGTAGTGGAAAAATTAATATATTCAAATATAAACTACACAGAAGCATTCTGTGAAACTTCTTTCTGATCTGAGCATTCAGCTAACAGAGTTAAACCATACTTTTGATTGAGCAGTTTTGAAACACTCTGTCTGTAGAAAATGCAACTGGACATTCGTAGCGCTAAGTGGGTAATAGTGGAAAAAAGAATATGTTCAAATATAAACTACACAGAAGCATTGTATGAAACTTCTTTCTGTTCTGTGCATTCAACTAACAGAGTTGAACCTTACTTTTGATTGGGCCGTTCTGAAACATTCTTTCTGTAGAAACTGCAATTGGACATGCTAAGCGCTAAGAGACCTACATTGGGAAAAAGAATATCTTCAAATAAAAACTACACAGATGCATTCTGTGAAACTTATTTCTGATCTGTAAATTCAGTTAACAGAGATAAAACATATTTTTGATTGAGCAGTTATGAAAAACTCTTTTTGTAGAAAATGCAAGTGGAGATTCGCAGCGCTAAGAGGGTAATAGTGGAAAAAGGAATGTCTCCAAATATAAACTACACAGAATCATTCTGTGAAACTTCTTTCTGTTCTGTGCATTCAACTAACAGAGTTGAACCTTCCTTTTGATTGAGCCGTTCTGAAACACTCTTTCTGTAGAAACTGGATTGGACATTCTGAGCGCTAAGAGGCCTATATTGGGAAAAAGAATGTCTACAAATAAAAACTACACAGAAGAATTGTGTGAAACTTCTTTCTGTTCAGTTTGTTCAACTAAAAGAGTTGAACCTTATTTTTGATTGAGCCGTTCTGAAACACTCTTTCTGTAGAAAATGCAAGTGGATATTCGGAGCGCTAAGAGGGTAATAGTGGAAAAAGGAATGTCTTCAAATATAAACTACACAGAATCTTTCGGTGAAACTTCTTTCTGACCTGTGCATTCAGCTAACAGAGTTAAACCATACTTTTAATTGAGCAGATCTGAACACTCTTTCTGTAGAAAATGCAACTGGACATTTGGAGCGCTAAGAGTTTAGTAGTGGAAAAAGGAATGTATTCAAATATAAACTACACAGAAACATTCTGTGAAACTTCTTTCTGTTCTGAGCATTCAGCTAACAGAGATAACCATACTTTTGATTGAGCAGTTTTGAAACACTCTGTCTGTAGAAAATGCAACTGGACGTTCGTAGCGCTAAGTGGGTAATAGTGGAAAAAAGAATATGTTCAACTATAAGCTACACAGAAGCATTGTATGAAACTTCTTTCTGTTCTGTGCATTCAACTAACAGAGTTGAACCTTACTTTTGATTGATCCGTTCTGAAACACTCTTTCTGAAGAAACTGCAATTGGACATTCTGAGCGCTAAGAGGCCTATATTGGGAAAAAGAATGTCTACAAATAAAAACTACACAGAAGAATTGTGTGAAACTTCTTTCTGTTCTGTTTGTTCAACTAAAAGTGTTGAAGCTTAGTTTTGATTGAGCCGTTCTGAAACACTCTTTCTGTAGAAAATGCAAGTGGAGATTCGGAGCGCTAAGAGGGTAATAGTGGAAAAAGGAATGTCTCCAAATATAAACTACACAGAATCATTCTGTGAAACTTATTTCTGATCTGAGCATTCAGCTAACAGTGTTAAACCATACTTTTGATTGAGCAGATCTGAACACTCTTTCTGTAGAAAATGCAACTGGACATTTGGAGCGCTAAGAGAGTAGTAGTGGAAAAAGGAATATATTCAAATATAAACTACACAGAAGCATTCTGTGAAACTTCTTTCTGATCTGAGCATTCAGCTAACAGAGTTAAACCATACTTTTGATTGAGCAGTGTTGAAACACTCTGTCTGTAGAAAATGCAACTGGACATTCGTAGCGCTAAGTGGGTAATAGTGGAAAAAAGAATATGTTCAAATATAAACTACACAGAAGCATTGTATGAAACTTCTTTCTGTTCTGTGCATTCAACTAACAGAGTTGAACCTTACTTTTGATTGAGAATTTCTGAAACAGTCTTTCTGTAGAAACTGCAATTGGACATTCTGAGCGCTAAGTGGCCTCTATTGGGAAAAATAATATCTTCAAATAAAAACTACACAGAAGCATTGTGTGAAACTTATTTCTGATATGTTCATTAAGCTAACAGAGTTAAACCATACTTTTGATTGCGCAGTTCTGAACACTCTTTCTGTAGAAAATGCAAGTGGACATTCGGAGCGCTAAGAGGGTAATAGTGGAAAAAGGAATATATTCAAATATAAACTACACAGTAGCATTCTGTGAATATTCTTTCTGTTCTGTGCATTCAACTAACATAGTTGAACCTTACTTTTGATTGAGCCGTTCTGAAACACTCTTTCTGTAGAAACTGCAATTGGACATGCTAAGCTCTAAGAGGCCTACATTGGGAAAAAGAATATCTTCAAATAAAAACTACACAGATGCATTCTGTGAAACTTATTTCTGATCTGTAAATTCAGTTAACAGAGATAAAACATATTTTTGATTGAGCAGTTATGAAACACTCTTTTTGTAGAAAATGCAAGTGGAGATTCGGAGCGCTAACAGGGTAATAGTGGAAAAAGGAATGTCTTCAAACATAAACTACACAGAATCATTCGGTGAAACTTCTTTCTGATCTGTGCATTAAGCTAACAGAGTTAAACCATACTTTTGATTGAGCAGATCTGAACACTCTTTCTGTAGAAAATGCAACTGGACATTTGGAGCGCTAAGAGCGTAGTAGTGGAAAAAGGAATATATTCAAATATAAACTACACAGAAGCATTCTGTGAAACTTCTTTCTGATCTGAGCATTCAGCTAACAGAGTTAAGCCATACTTTTGATTGAGCAGTTTTGAAACACTCTGTCTGTAGGAAATGCAACTGGACATTCGTAGCGCTAAGTGGGTAATAGTGGAAAAAAGAATATGTTCAAATATAAACTACACAGAAGCATTGTATGAAACTTCTTTCTGTTCTGTGCATTCAACTAACAGAGTTGAACCTTACTTTTGATTGAGCCTTTCTGAAACACTCTTTCTGTAGAAACTGCAATTGGACATTCTGAGCGCTAAGAGGCCTCTATTGGGAAAAATAATATCTTCAAATAAAAACTACACAGAAGCATTGTGTGAAACTTATTTCTGATATGTTCATTAAGCTAACAGAGTTAAACCATGCTTTTGATTGCGCAGTTCTGAACACTCTT
Source organism: Symphalangus syndactylus (assembly GCF_028878055.3). Lineage (NCBI taxonomy): Eukaryota > Metazoa > Chordata > Mammalia > Primates > Hylobatidae > Symphalangus > Symphalangus syndactylus. The sequence goes on from NC_072433.2 coordinate 9,801,847, forward strand.
TCTGTAGAAAATGCAAGTGGACATTCGGAGCACTAAGAGGGTAATAGTGGAAAAAGTAATATATTCAAATATAAACTACACAGTAGCATTCTGTGAATATTCTTTCTGTTCTGTGCATTCAACTAACAGAGTTGAACCTTACTTTTGATTGAGCCGTTCTGAAACACTCTTTCTGTAGAAACTGCAATTGGACATGCTAAGCGCTAAGAGGCCTACATTGGGAAAAAGAATATCTTCAAATAAAAACTACACAGATGCATTCTGTGAAACTTATTTCTGATCTGTACATTCAGTTAACAGAGATAAAACATATTTTTGATTGAGCAGTTATGAAACACTCTTTTTGTAGAAAATGCAAGTGGAGATTCGGAGCGCTAAGGGGGTAATAGTGGAAAAAGGAATGTCTTCAAATATAAACTACACAGAATCATTCGGTGAAACTTCTTTCTGATCTGTGCATTCAGCTAACAGAGTTAAACCATACTTTTGATTGAGCAGATCTGAACACTCTTTCTGTAGAAAATGCAACTGGACATTTGGAGCGCTAAGAGCGTAGTAGTGGAAAAATTAATATATTCAAATATAAACTACACAGAAGCATTCTGTGAAACTTCTTTCTGATCTGAGCATTCAGCTAACAGAGTTAAACCATACTTTTGATTGAGCAGTTTTGAAACACTCTGTCTGTAGAAAATGCAACTGGACATTCGTAGCGCTAAGTGGGTAATAGTGGAAAAAAGAATATGTTCAAATATAAACTACACAGAAGCATTGTATGAAACTTCTTTCTGTTCTGTGCATTCAACTAACAGAGTTGAACCTTACTTTTGATTGGGCCGTTCTGAAACATTCTTTCTGTAGAAACTGCAATTGGACATGCTAAGCGCTAAGAGACCTACATTGGGAAAAAGAATATCTTCAAATAAAAACTACACAGATGCATTCTGTGAAACTTATTTCTGATCTGTAAATTCAGTTAACAGAGATAAAACATATTTTTGATTGAGCAGTTATGAAAAACTCTTTTTGTAGAAAATGCAAGTGGAGATTCGCAGCGCTAAGAGGGTAATAGTGGAAAAAGGAATGTCTCCAAATATAAACTACACAGAATCATTCTGTGAAACTTCTTTCTGTTCTGTGCATTCAACTAACAGAGTTGAACCTTACTTTTGATTGAGCCGTTCTGAAACACTCTTTCTGTAGAAACTGGATTGGACATTCTGAGCGCTAAGAGGCCTATATTGGGAAAAAGAATGTCTACAAATAAAAACTACACAGAAGAATTGTGTGAAACTTCTTTCTGTTCAGTTTGTTCAACTAAAAGAGTTGAACCTTAGTTTTGATTGAGCGGTTCTGAAACACTCTTTCTGTAGAAAATGCAAGTGGATATTCGGAGCGCTAAGAGGGTAATAGTGGAAAAAGGAATGTCTTCAAATATAAACTACACAGAATCTTTCGGTGAAACTTCTTTCTGACCTGTGCATTCAGCTAACAGAGTTAAACCATACTTTTAATTGAGCAGATCTGAACACTCTTTCTGTAGAAAATGCAACTGGACATTTGGAGCGCTAAGAGTGTAGTAGTGGAAAAAGGAATGTATTCAAATATAAACTACACAGAAACATTCTGCGAAACTTCTTTCTGTTCTGAGCATTCAGCTAACAGAGATAACCATACTTTTGATTGAGCAGTTTTGAAACACTCTGTCTGTAGAAAATGCAACTGGACGTTCGTAGCGCTAAGTGGGTAATAGTGGAAAAAAGAATATGTTCAACTATAAGCTACACAGAAGCATTGTATGAAACTTCTTTCTGTTCTGTGCATTCAACTAACAGAGTTGAACCTTACTTTTGATTGATCCGTTCTGAAACACTCTTTCTGAAGAAACTGCAATTGGACATTCTGAGCGCTAAGAGGCCTATATTGGGAAAAATAATGTCTACAAATAAAAACTACACAGAAGAATTGTGTGAAACTACTTTCTGTTCTGTTTGTTCAACTAAAAGTGTTGAAGATTAGTTTTGATTGAGCCGTTCTGAAACACTCTTTCTGTAGAAAATGCAAGTGGAGATTCGGAGCGCTAAGAGGGTAATAGTGGAAAAAGGAATGTCTCCAAATATAAACTACACAGAATCATTCTGTGAAACTTATTTCTGATCTGAGCATTCAGCTAACAGTGTTAAACCATACTTTTGATTGAGCAGATCTGAACACTCTTTCTGTAGAAAATGCAACTGGACATTTGGAGCGCTAAGAGAGTAGTAGTGGAAAAAGGAATATATTCAAATATAAACTACACAGAAGCATTCTGTGAAACTTCTTTCTGATCTGAGCATTCAGCTAACAGAGTTAAACCATACTTTTGATTGAGCAGTGTTGAAACACTCTGTCTGTAGAAAATGCAACTGGACATTCGTAGCGCTAAGTGGGTAATAGTGGAAAAAAGAATATGTTCAAATATAAACTACACAGAAGCATTGTATGAAACTTCTTTCTGTTCTGTGCATTCAACTAACAGAGTTGAACCTTACTTTTGATTGAGAATTTCTGAAACAGTCTTTCTGTAGAAACTGCAATTGGACATTCTGAGCGCTAAGTGGCCTCTATTGGGAAAAATAATATCTTCAAATAAAAACTACACAGAAGCATTGTGTGAAACTTATTTCTGATATGTTCATTAAGCTAACAGAGTTAAACCATACTTTTGATTGCGCAGTTCTGAACACTCTTTCTGTAGAAAATGCAAGTGGACATTCGGAGCGCTAAGAGGGTAATAGTGGAAAAAGGAATATATTCAAATATAAACTACACAGTAGCATTCTGTGAATATTCTTTCTGTTCTGTGCATTCAACTAACATAGTTGAACCTTACTTTTGATTGAGCCGTTCTGAAACACTCTTTCTGTAGAAACTGCAATTGGACATGCTAAGCTCTAAGAGGCCTACATTGGGAAAAAGAATATCTTCAAATAAAAACTACACAGATGCATTCTGTGAAACTTATTTCTGATCTGTAAATTCAGTTAACAGAGATAAAACATATTTTTGATTGAGCAGTTATGAAACACTCTTTTTGTAGAAAATGCAAGTGGAGATTCGGAGCGCTAACAGGGTAATAGTGGAAAAAGGAATGTCTTCAAACATAAACTACACAGAATCATTCGGTGAAACTTCTTTCTGATCTGTGCATTAAGCTAACAGAGTTAAACCATACTTTTGATTGAGCAGATCTGAACACTCTTTCTGTAGAAAATGCAACTGGACATTTGGAGCGCTAAGAGCGTAGTAGTGGAAAAAGGAATATATTCAAATATAAACTACACAGAAGCATTCTGTGAAACTTCTTTCTGATCTGAGCATTCAGCTAACAGAGTTAAACCATACTTTTGATTGAGCAGTTTTGAAACACTCTGTCTGTAGAAAATGCAACTGGACATTCGTAGCGCTAAGTGGGTAATAGTGGAAAAAAGAATATGTTCAAATATAAACTACACAGAAGCATTGTAAGAAACTTCTTTCTGTTCTGTGCATTCAACTAACAGAGTTGAACCTTACTTTTGATTGAGCCGTTCTGAAACACTCTTTCTGTAGAAACTGCAATTGGACATTCTGAGCACTAGGAGGCCTATATTGGGAAAAAGAATGTCTACAAATAAAAACTACACAGAAGAATTGTGTGAAACTTCTTTCTGTTCTGTTTGTTCAACTAAAAGAGTTGAACCTTAGTTTTGATTGAGCCGTTCTGAAACACTCTTTCTGTAGAAAATGCAAGTGGAGATTCGGAGCGCTAAGAGGGTAATAGTGGAAAAAGGAATGTCTCCAAATATAAACTACACAGAATCATTCTGTGAAACTTCTTTCTGATCTGTGCATTCAGCTAACAGAGTTAAACCATACTTTTGATTGAGCAGATCTGAACACCCTTTCTGTAGAAAATGCAACTGGACATTTTGAGCGCTAAGAGAGTAGTAGTGGAAAAAGGAATATATTCAAATATAAACTACACAGAAGCATTCTGTGAAACTTCTTTCTGATCTGAGCATTCAGCTAACAGAGTTAAACCATACTTTTGATTGAGCAGTTTTGAAACACTCAGTTTGTAGAAAATGCAACTGGACATTCGTAGCGCTAAGTGGGTAATAGTGGAAAAAAGAATATGTTCAAATATAAACTACACAGAAGCATTGTATGAAACTTCTTTCTGTTCTGTGCATTCAACTAACAGAGTTGAACCTTACTTTTGATTGAGCCTTTCTGAAACACTCTTTCTGTAGAAACTGCAATTGGACATTCTGAGCGCTAAGAGGCATATATTGGGAAAAATAATATCTTCAAATAAAAACTACACAGAAGCATTGTGTGAAACTTATTTCTGATATGTTCATTAAGCTAACAGAGTTAAACCATACTTTTGATTGCGCAGTTCTGAACACTCTTTCTGTAGAAAATGCAAGTGGACATTCGGAACGCTAAGAGGGTAATAGTGGAAAAAGGAATATATTCAAATATAAACTACACAGTAGCATTCTGTGAAAATACTTTCTGTTCTGTGCATTCAACTAACAGAGTTGAACCTTACTTTTGATTGAGCCGTTCTGAAACACTCTTTCTGTAGAAACTGCAATTGGACATGCTAAGCGCTAAGAGGCCTACATTGGGAAAAAGAATATCTTCAAAAAAAAAATACACAGATGCATTCTGTGAAACTTATTTCTGATCTGTAAATTCAGTTAACAGAGATAAAACATACTTTTGATTGAGCAGTTATGAAACACTCTTTTTGTAGAAAATGCAAGTGGAGATTCGGAGCGCTAAGAGTGTAATAGTGGAAAAAGGAATGTCTTCAAATATAAACTACACAGAATCATTCGGTGAAACTTCTTTCTGATCTGTGCATTCAGCTAACAGAGTTAAAACATACTTTTAATTGAGCAGATCTGAACACTCTTTCTGTAGAAAATGCAACTGGACATTTGGAGCGCTAAGAGTGTAGTAGTGGAAAAAGGAATATATTCAAATATAAACTACACAGAAGCATTCTGTGAAACTTCTTTCTGATCTGAACATTCAGCTAACAGAGTTAAACCATACTTTTGATTGAGCAGTTTTGAAACACTCTGTCTGTAGAAAATGCAACTGGACATTCGTAGCGCTAAGTGGTTAATAGTGGAAAAAAGAATATGTTCAAATATAAACTACACAGAAGCATTGTATGAAACTTATTTCTGTTCTGTGCATTCAACTAACAGAGTTGAACCTTACTTTTGATTGATGCGTTCTGAAACACTCTTTCTGTAGAAACTGCAATTGGACATTCTGAGCGCTAAGAGGCCTATATTGGGAAAAAGAATGTCTACAAATAAAAACTACACAGAAGAATTGTGTGAAACTTCTTTCTCTTCTGTTTGTTCAACTAAAAGAGTTGTACCTTAGTTTTGATTGAGCCGTTCTGAAACACTCTTTCTGTAGAAAATGCAAGTGGAGATTCGGAGCGCTAAGAGGGTAATAGTGGAAAAAGGAATGTCTCCAAATATAAACTACACAGAATCATTCTGTGAAACTTCTTTCTGATCTGTGCATTCAGCTAACAGAGTTAAACCATACTTTTTATTGAGCAGATCTGAACACTCTTTCTGTAGAAAATGCAACTGGACGTTTGGAGAGCTAAGAGTGTAGTAGTGGAAAAAGGAATATATTCAAATATAAACTACACAGAAGAATTCTGTGAAACTTCTTTCTGATCTGAGCATTCAGCTAACAGATTTAAACCATACTTTTGATTGAGCAGTTTTGAAACACTCTGTCTGTAGAAAATGCAACTGGACATTCGTAGCGCTAAGTGGGTAATAGTGGAAAAAAGAATATGTTCAAATATAAACTACACAGAAGCACTTTATGAAAATTCTTTCTGTTCTGTGCATTCAACTAACAGAGTTGAACCTTACTTTTGATTGAGCCGTTCTGAAACACTCTTTCTGTAGAAAGTGCAATTGGACATTCTGAGCGCTAAGAGGCCTATATTGGGAAAAAGAATGTCTACAAATGAAAACTACACAGAAGAATTTTGTTAAACTTCTTTCTCTTCTGTTTGTTCAACTAAAAGAGTTGAACCTTAGTTTTGATTGAGCCGTTCTGAAACACTCTTTCTGTAGAAATTGCAAGTGGAGATTCGGAGCGCTAAGAGGGTAATATTGGAAAAAGGAATGTCTCCAAATATAAACTACACAGAATCATTCTGTGAAACTTCTTTCTGATCTGTGCATTCAGCTAACAGAGTTAAACCATTCTTTTGATTGAGCAGATCTGAACACTCTTTCTGTAGAAAATGCAACTGGACATTTGGAGCGCTAAGAGAGTAGTAGTGGAAAAAGGAATATATTCAAATATAAACTACACAGAAGCATTCTGTGAAACTTCTTTCTGATCTGAGCATTCAGCTAACAGAGTTAAACCATACTTTTGATTGAGCAGTTTTGAAACACTCTGTCTGTAGAAAATGCAACTGGACATTCGTAGCGCTAAGTGGGTAATAGTGGAAAAAAGAACATGTTCAAATATAAACTACACAGAAGCATTGTATGAAACTTCTTTCTGTTCTGTGCATTCAACTAACAGAGTTGAACCTTACTTTTGATTGAGCCTTTCTGAAACACTCTTTCTGTAGAAACTGCAATTGGACATTCTGAGCGCTAACAGGCCTCTATTGGGAAAAATAATATCTTCAAATAAAAACTACACAGAAGCATTGTGTGAAACTTATTTCTGATATGTTCATTAAGCTAACAGAGTTAAACCATACTTTTGATTGCGCAGTTCTGAACACTCTTTCTGTAGAAAATGCAAGTGGACATTCGGAGCGCTAAGAGGGTAATAGTGGAAAAAGGAATATATTCAAATATAAACTACACAGTAGCATTCTGTGAAAATTCTTTCTGTTCTGTGCATTCAACTAACAGAGTTGAACCTTACTTTTGATTGAGCCGTTCTGAAACACTCTTTCTGTAGAAACTGCAATTGGACATGCTAAGCTCTAAGAGGCCTACATTGGGAAAAAGAATATCTTCAAATAAAAACTACACAGATGCATTCTGTGAAACTTATTTCTGATCTGTAAATTCAGTTAACAGAGATAAAACATATTTTTGATTGAGCAGTTTTGAAACACTCTTTTTGTAGAAAATGCAAGTGGAGATTCGGAGCGCTAAGAGGGTAATAGTGGAAAAAGGAATGTCTTCAAATATAAACTACACAGAATCATTCGGTGAAACTTCTTTCTGATCTGTGCATTCAGCTAACAGAGTTAAAACATACTTTTGATTGAGCTGATCTGAACACTCTTTCTGTAGAAAATGCAACTGGACATTTGGAGCGCTAAGAGCGTAGTAGTGGAAAAAGGAATATATTCAAATATAAACTACACAGAAGCATTCTGTGAAACTTCTTTCTGATCTGAGCATTCAGCTAACAGAGTTAAACCATACTTTTGATTGAGCAGTTTTGAAACACTCTGTCTGTAGAAAATGCAACTGGACATTCGTAGCGCTAAGTGGGTAATAGTGGAAAAAAGAATATGTTCAAATATAAACTACACAGAAGCATTGTATGAAACTTCTTTCTGTTCTGTGCATTCAACTAACAGAGTTGAACCTTACTTTTGATTGAGCCGTTCTGAAACACTCTTTCTGTAGAAACTGAAATTGGACATTCTGAGCGCTAGGAGGCCTATATTGGGAAAAAGAATGTCTACAAATAAAAACTACACAGAAGAATTGTGTGAAACTTCCTTCTGTTCTGTTTGTTCAACTAAAAGAGTTGAACCTTAGTTTTGATTGAGCCGTTCTGAAACACTCTTTCTGTAGAAAATGCAAGTGGAGATTCGGAGCGCAAAGAGGGTAGTAGTGGAAAAAGGAATGTCTCCAAATATAAACTACACAGAATCATTCTGTGAAACTTCTTTCTGATCTGTGCATTCAGCTAACAGAGTTAAACCATACTTTTGATTGAGCAGATCAGAACACTCTTTCTGTAGAAAATGCAACTGGACATTTGGAGCGCTAAGAGAGTAGTAGTGGAAAAAGGAATATATTCAAATATAAACTACACAGAAGCATTCTGTGAAACTTCTTTCTGATCTGAGCATTCAGCTAACAGAATTAAACCATACTTTTGATTGAGCAGTTTTGAAACACTCTGTCTGTAGAAAATGCAACTGGACATTCGTAGCGCTACATGGGTAATAGTGGAAAAAAATTTGTTCAAATATCAACTACACAGAAGCATTGTATGAAACTTCTTTCTTTTCTGTGCATTCAACTAACAGAGTTGAACCTTACTTTTGATTGAGCCTTTCTGAAACTCTCTTTCTGTAGAAACTGCAATTGGACATTCTGAGCGCTTAGAGGCCTCTATTGGGAAAAATAATATCTCCAAATAAAAACTACAAAGAAGCATTGTGTGAAACTTATTTCTGATATGTTCATTAAGCTAACAGAGTTAAACCATACTTTTGATTGCGCAGTTCTGAACACTCTTTCTGTAGAAAATGCAAGTGGACATTCGGAGCGCTAAGAGGGTAGTAGTGGAAAAAGGAATATATTCAAATATAAACTACACAGTAGCATTCTGTGAAAATTCTTTCTGTTCTGTGCATTCAACTAACAGAGTTGAACCTTACTTTTGATTGAGCCGTTCTGAAACACTGTTTCTGTAGAAAGTGCAATTGGACATGCTAAGCGCTAAGAGGCCTACATTGGGAAAAAGAATATCTTCAAATAAAAACTACACAGATGCATTCTGTGAAACTTATTTCTGATCTGTAAATTCAGTTAACAGAGATAAAACAAATTTTTGATTGAGCAGTTATGAAACACTCTTTTTGTAGAAAATGCAAGTGGAGATTCGGAGCGCTAAGAGGGTTATAGTGGAAAAAGGAATGTCTTCAAATATAAACTACACAGAATCATTCGGTGAAACTTCTTTCTGATCTGTGCATTCAGCTAACAGAGTTAAACCATACTTTTGATTGAGCAGATCTGAACACTCTTTCTGTAGAAAATGCAACTGGACATTTGGAGAGCTAAGAGCGTAGTAGTGGAAAAAGGAATATATTCAAATATAAACTACACAGAAGCATTCTGTGAAACTTCTTTCTGATCTGAGCATCCAGCTAACAGAGTTAAACCATACTTTTGATTGAGCAGTTTTGACACACTCTGTCTGTAGAAAATGCAACTGGACATTCGTAGCGCTAAGTGGGTAATAGTGGACAAAAGAATATGTTCAAATATAAACTACACAGAAGCATTGTATGAAACTTATTTCTGTTCTGCGCATTCAACTAACAGAGTTGAACCTTACTTTTGATTGATGCGTTCTGAAACACTCTTTCTGTAGAAACTGCAATTGGACATTCTGAGCGCTAAGAGGCCTATGTTGGGAAAAAGAATGTCTACAAATAAAAACTACACAGAAGAATTGTGTGAAACTTCTTTCTCTTCTGTTTGTTCAACTAAAAGAGTTGTACCTTAGTTTTGATTGAGCCGTTCTGAAACACTCTTTCTGTAGAAAATGCAAGTGGAGATTCGGAGCGCTAAGAGGGTAATAGTGGAAAAAGGAATGTCTCCAAATATAAACTACACAGAATCATTCTGTGAAACTTCTTTCTGATCTGTGCATTCAGCTAACAGAGTTAAACCATACTTTTTATTGAGCAGATCTGAACACTCTTTCTGTAGAAAATGCAACTGGACATTTGGAGAGCTAAGAGTGTAGTAGTGGAAAAAGGAATATATTCAAATATAAACTACACAGAAGAATTCTGTGAAACTTCTTTCTGATCTGAGCATTCAGCTAACAGAGTTAAACCACACTTTTGATTGAGCAGTTTTGAAACACTCTGTCTGTAGAAAATGCAACTGGACATTCGTAGCGCTAAGTGGGTAATAGTGGAAAAAAGAATATGTTCAAATATAAACTACACAGAAGCACTTTATGAAACTTCTTTCTGTTCTGTGCATTCAACTAACAGAGTTGAACCTTACTTTTGATTGAGCCGTTCTGAAACACTCTTTCTGTAGAAAGTGCAATTGGACATTCTGAGCGCTAAGAGGCCTATATTGGGAAAAAGAATGTCTACAAATAGAAACTACACAGAAGAATTTTCTTAAACTTCTTTCTCTTCTGTTTGTTCAACTAAAAGAGTTGAACCTTAGTTTTGATTGAGCCGTTCTGAAACACTCTTTCTGTAGAAAATGCAAGTGGAGATTCGGAGCGCTAAGAGGGTAATTTTGGAAAAAGGAATGTCTCCAAATATAAACTACACAGAATCATTCTGTGAAACTTCTTTCTGATCTGTGCATTCAGCTAACAGAGTTAAACCATTCTTTTGATTGAGCAGATCTGAACACTCTTTCTGTAGAAAATGCAACTGGACATTTGGAGCGCTAAGAGAGTAGTAGTGGAAAAAGGAATATATTCAAATATAAACTACACAGAAGCATTCTGTGAAACTTCTTTCTGATCTGAGCATTCAGCTAACAGAGTTAAACCATACTTTTGATTGAGCAGTTTTGAAACACTCTGTCTGTAGAAAATGCAACTGGACATTCGTAGCACTAAGTGGGTAATAGTGGAAAAAAGAACATGTTCAAATATAAACTACACAGAAGCATTGTATGAAACTTCTTTCTGTTCTGTGCATTCAACTAACAGAGTTGAACCTTACTTTTGATTGAGCCTTTCTGAAACACTCTTTCTGTAGAAACTGCAATTGGACATTCTGAGCGCTAAGAGGCCTCTATTGGGAAAAATAATATCTTCAAATAAAAACTACACAGAAGCATTGTGTGAAACTTATTTCTGATATGTTCATTAAGCTAACAGAGTTAAACCATACTTTTGATTGCGCAGTTCTGAACACTCTTTCTGTAGAAAATGCAAGTGGACATTCGGAGCGCTAAGAGGGTAATAGTGGAAAAAGGAATATATTCAAATATAAACTACACAGTAGCATTCTGTGAAAATTCTTTCTGTTCTGTGCATTCAACTAACAGAGTTGAACCTTACTTTTGATTGAGCCGTTCTGAAACACTCTTTCTGTAGAAACTGCAATTGGACATGCTAAGCGCTAAGAGGCCTACATTGGGAAAAAGAATATCTTCAAATAAAAACTACACAGATGCATTCTGTGAAACTTATTTCTGATCTGTAAATTCAGTTAACAGAGATAAAACATATTTTTGATTGAGCAGTTTGGAAACACTCTTTTTGTAGAAAATGCAAGTGGAGATTCGGAGCGCTAAGAGGGTAATAGTGGAAAAAGGAATGTCTTCAAATATAAACTACACAGAATCATTCGGTGAAACTTCTTTCTGATCTGTGCATTCAGCTAACAGAGTTAAACCATACTTTTGATTGAGCTGATCTGAACACTCTTTCTGTAGAAAATGCAACTGGACATTTGGAGCGCTAAGAGCGTAGTAGTGGAAAAAGGAATATATTCAAATATAAACTACACAGAAGCATTCTGTGAAACTTCTTTCTGATCTGAGCATTCAGCTAACAGAGTTAAACCATACTTTTGATTGAGCAGTTTTGAAACACTCTGTCTGTAGAAAATGCAACTGGACATTCGTAGCGCTAAGTGGGTAATAGTGGAAAAAAGAATATGTTCAAATATAAACTACACAGAAGCATTGTATGAAACTTCTTTCTGTTCTGTGCATTCAACTAACAGAGTTGAACCTTACTTTTGATTGAGCCGTTCTGAAACACTCTTTCTGTAGAAACTGCAATTGGACATTCTGAGCGCTAGGAGGCCTATATTGGGAAAAAGAATGTCTACAAATAAAAACTACACAGAAGAATTGTGTGAAACTTCCTTCTGTTCTGTCTGTTCAGCTAAAAGAGTTGAACCTTAGTTTTGATTGAGCCGTTCTGAAACACTCTTTCTGTAGAAAATGCAAGTGGAGATTCGGAGCGCAAAGAGGGTAGTAGTGGAAAAAGGAATGTCTCCAAATATAAACTACACAGAATCATTCTGTGAAACTTCTTTCTGATCTGTGCATTCAGCTAACAGAGTTAAACCATACTTTTGATTGAGCAGATCCGAACACTCTTTCTGTAGAAAATGCAACTGGACATTTGGAGCGCTAAGAGAGTAGTAGTGGAAAAAGGAATATATTCAAATATAAACTACGCAGAAGCATTCTGTGAAACTTCTTTCTGATCTGAGCATTCAGCTAACAGAATTAAACCATACTTTTGATTGAGCAGTTTTGAAACACTCTGTCTGTAGAAAATGCAACTGGACATTCGTAGCGCTACGTGGGTAATAGTGGAAAAAAATTTGTTCAAATATCAACTACACAGAAGCATTGTATGAAAGTTCTTTCTGTTCTGTCCATTCAACTAACAGAGTTGAACCTTACTTTTGATTGAGCCTTTCTGAAACACTCTTTCTGTAGAAACTGCAATTGGACATTTTGAGCGCTAAGAGGCCTCTATTGGGAAAAATAATATCTTCAAATAAAAACTACACAGAAGCATTGTGTGAAACTTATTTCTGATATGTTCATTAAGCTAACAGAGTTAAACCATACTTTTGATTGCGCAGTTCTGAACACTCTTTCTGTAGAAAATGCAAGTGGACATTCGGAGCGCTAAGAGGGTAATAGTGGAAAAACGAATATATTCAAATATGAACTACACAGTAGCATTCTGTGAAAATTCTTTCTGTTCTGTGCATTCAACTAACAGAGTTGAACCTTACTTTTGATTGAGCCGTTCTGAAACACTCTTTCTGTAGAAACTGCAATTGGACATGCTAAGCGCTAAGAGGCCTACATTGGGAAAAATGATATCTTCAAATAAAAACTACACAGATGCATTCTGTGAAACTTATTTCTGATCTGTAAATTCAGTTAACAGAGGTAAAACATATTTTTGATTGAGCAGTTATGAAACACTCTTTTTGTAGAAAATGCAAGTGGGGATTCGGAGCACTAAGAGGGTAATAGTGGAAAAAGGAATGTCTTCAAATATAAAATACACAGAATCATTCGGTGAAACTTCTTTCTGATCTGTGCATTCAGCTAACAGAGTTAAAACATACTTTTGATTGAGCAATTCTGAACACTCTTTCTGTAGAAAATGCAACTGGACATTTGGAGCGCTAAGAGCGTAGTAGTGGAAAAAGGAATATATTCAAATATAAACTACACAGAAGCATTCTGTGAAACTTCTTTCTGATCTGAGCATTCAGCTAACACAGTTAAACCATACTTTTGATTGAGCAGTTTTGAAACACCCTGTCTGTAGAAAATGCAACCGGACATTCGTAGCGCTAAGTGGGTAAGAGTGGAAAAAAGAATATGTTCAAATATAAACTACACAGAAGCATTGTATGAAACTTCTTTCTGTTCTGTGCATTCAACTAACAGAGTTGAACCTTACTTTTGATTGAGCCGTTCTGAAACACTCTTTCTGTAGAAACTGCAATTGGACATTCTGAGCGCTAGGAGGCCTATATTGGGATAAGAATGTCTACAAATAAAAACTACACAGAAGAATTGTGTGAAACTTCTTTCTGTTCTGTTTGTTCAACTAAGAGTTGAACCTTAGTTTTGATTGAGAAGTTCTGAAACACTCTTTCTGTAGAAAATGCAAGTGGAGATTCGGAGTGCCAAGAGGGTAATAGTGGAAAAAGGAATGTCTCCAAATATAAACTACACAGAATCATTCTGTGAAACTTCTTTCTGATCTGTGCATTCAGCTAACAGAGTTAAACCATACTTTTGATGGAGCAGATCTGAACACTCTTTCTGTAGAGAATGCAACTGGACATTTGGAGCGCTAAGAGAGTAGTAGTGGAAAAAGGAATATATTCAAATATAAACTACACAGAAGCATTCTGTGAAACTTCTTTCTGATCTGAGCATTCAGCTAACAGAGTTAAACCATACTTTTGATTGAGCAGTTTTGAAACACTCTGTCTGTAGAAAATGCAACTTGACATTCGTAGCGCTAAGTGGGTAATAGTGGAAAAAAGAATATGTTCAAATATAAACTACACAGAAGCATTGTATGAAACTTCTTTCTGTTCTGTGCATTCAACTAACAGAGTTGAACCTTACTTTTGATTGAGCCTTTCTGAAACACTCTTTCTGTAGAAACGGCAATTGGAACTTCTGAGCGCTAAGAGGCCTCTATTGGGAAAAATAATATCTTCAAATAAAAACTACACAGAAGCATTGTGTGAAACTCATTTCTGATATGTTCATTAAGCTAACAGAGTTAAAAAATACTTTTGATTGCGCAGTTCTGAACACTCTTTCTGTAGAAAATGCAAGTGGACATTCGGAGCGCTAAGAGGGTAATAGTGGAAAAAGGAATATATTCAAATATAAACTACACAGTAGCATTCTGTGAAAATTCTTTCTGTTCTGTGCATTCAACTAACAGAGTTGAACCTTACTTTTGATTGAGCCGTTCTGAAACACTCTTTCTGTAGAAACTGCAATTGGACATGCTAAGCGCTAAGAGGCCTACATTGGGAAAAAGAATATCTTCAAATAAAAACTACACAGATGCATTCTGTGAAACTTATTTCTGATCTGTAAATTCAGTTAACAGAGATAAAACATATTTTTGATTGAGCAGTTATGAAACACTCTTTTTGTAGAAAATGCAAGTGGAGATTCGGAGCGCTAAGAGGGTAATAGTGGAAAAAGGAATGTCTTCAAATATAAACTACACAGAATCATTCTGTGAAACTTCTTTCTGATCTGTGCATTCAGCTAACAGAGTTAAACCGTACTTTTGATTGAGCAGATCTGAACACTCTTTCTGTAGAAAATGCAACTGGACATTTGGAGCGCTAAGAGGGTAATAGTGGAAAAAGAATATATTCAAATATAAACTACACAGTAGCATTCTTTGAAAATTCTTTCTGTTCTGTGCATTCAACTAACAGAGTTGAACCTTACTTTTGATTGAGCCGTTCTGAAACACTCTTTCTGTAGAAACTGCAATTGGACATGCTAAGCGCTAAGAGGCCTACATTGGGAAAAAGAATATCTTCAAATAAAAACTAGACAGATGCATTCTGTGAAACTTATTTCTGATCTGTAAATTCAGTTAACAAAGATAAAACATATTTTTGATTGAGTAGTTATGAAACACTCTTTTTGTAGAAAATGCAAGTGGAGATTCGGAGCGCTAAGAGGGTAATAGTGGAAAAAGGAATGTCTTCAAATATAAACTACACAGAATCATTCGGTGAAACTTCTTTCTGATCTGTGCATTCAGCTAACAGAGTTAAACCATACTTTTGACTGAGCAGATCTCAACACTCTTTCTGTAGAAAATGCAACTGGACATTTGGAGCGCTAAGAGTGTAGTTGTGGAAAAAGGAATATATTCAAATATAAACTACACAGAAGCATTCTGTGAAACTTCTTTCTGATCTGAGCATTCAGCTAACAGAGTTAAACCATACTTTTGATTCAGCAGTTTTGAAACACTCTGTCTGTAGAAAATGCAACCGGATATTCGTAGCGCTAAGTGGGTAATAGTGGAAAAAAAATATGATCAAATATAAACTACACAGAAGCATTGTATGAAACTTCTTTCTGTTCTGTGCATTCAACTAACAGAGTTGAACCTTACTTTTGATTGAGCCGTTCTGAAACACTCTTTCTGTAGAAACTGCAATTGGACATTCTGAGCGCTTAGAGGCTTATATTGGGAAAAAGAATGTCTACAAATAAAAACTACACAGAAGAATTGTGTGAAACTTCTTTCTGTTCTGTTTGTTCAACTAAAAGAGTTGAACCTTAGTTTTGATTGAGCCGTTTCGAAACACTCTTTCTGTAGAAAATGCAAGTGGAGATTCGGAGCGATAAGAGGGTAATAGTGGAAAAAGGAATGTCTCCAAATATAAACTACACAGAATCATTCTGTGAAACTTCTTTCTGATCTGTGCATTCAGCTAACAGAGTTAAACCATACTTTTGATTGAGCAGATCTGAACACTCTTTCTGTAGAAAATGCAACTGGACATTTGGAGCGCTAAGAGAGTAGTAGTGGAAAAAGGAATATATTCAAATATAAACTACACAGAAGCATTCTGTGAAACTTCTTTCTGATCTGAGCATTCAGCTAACAGATTTAAACCATACTTTTGATTGAGCAGTTTTGAAACACTCTGTCTGTAGAAAATGCAACTGGACATTCATAGCGCTAAGTGGGTAATAGTGGAAAAAATAATATGTTCAAATATAAACTACACAGAAGCATTGTATGAAACTTCTTTCTGTTTTGTGCATTCAACTAACAGAGTTGAACCTTACTTTTGATTGAGCCTTTCTGAAACACTCTTTCTGTAGAAACTGCAATTGGACATTCTGAGCGCTAAGAGGCCTATATTGGGAAAAATAATAACTTCAAATAAAAACTACACAGAAGCATTGTGTGGAACTTATTTCTGATATGTTCATTAAGCTAACAGAGTTAAACCATACTTTTGATTGCGCAGATCTGAACACTCTTTCTGTAGAAAATGCAAGTGGACATTCGGAGCGCTAAGAGGGTAATAGTGGAAAAAGGAATATATTCAAATATAAACTACACAGTAGCATTCTGTGAAAATTCTTTCTGTTCTGTGCATTCAACTAACAGAGTTGAACCTTACTTTTGATTGAGCCGTTCTGAAACACTCTTTCTGTAGAAACTGCAATTGGACATGCTAAGCGCTAAGAGGCCTACATTGGGAAAAAGAATTTCTTCAAATAAAAACTACACAGATGCATTCTGTGAAACTTATTTCTGATCTGTAAATTCAGTTAACAGAGATAAAACATATTTTTGATTGAGCAGTTATGAAACACTCTTTTTGTAGAAAATGCAAGTGGAGATTCGGAGCGCTAAGAGGGTAATAGTGGAAAAAGGAATGTCTTCAAATATAAACTACACAGAATCATTCGGTGAAACTTCTTTCTGATCTGTGCATTCAGCTAACAGAGTTAAAACATACTTTTGATTGAGCAGATCTGAACACTCTTTCTGTAGAAAATGCAACTGGACATTTGGAGCGCTAAGAGCGTAGTAGTGGAAAAAGGAATATATTCAAATATAAACTACACAGAAGGATTCTGTGAAACTTCTTTCTGATCTGAGCATTCAACTAACAGAGTTAAACCATACTTTTGATTGAGCAGTTTTGAAACCCTCTGTCTGTAGAAAATGCAAATGGACATTCGTAGCGCTAAGTGGGTAATAGTGGAAAAAAGAATATGTTCAAATATAAACTACACAGAAGCATTGTATGAAACTTCTTTCTGTTCTGTGCATTCAACTAACAGAGTTGAACCTTACTTTTGATTGAGCCGTTCTGAAACACTCTTTCTGTAGAAACTGCAATTGGACATTCTGAGCGCTAAGAGTCCTCTATTGGGAAAAATAATATCTTCAAATAAAAACTACACAGAAGCATTGTGTGAAACTTATTTCTGATATGTTCATTAAGCTAACAGAGTTAAACCATATTTTTGATTGCGCAGTTCTGAACACTCTTTCTGTAGAAAATGCAAGTGGACATTCGGAGCGCTAAGAGGGTAATAGTGGAAAAAGGAATATATTCAAATATAAACTACACAGTAGCATTCTGTGAAAATACTTTCTGTTCTGTGCATTCAACTAACAGAGTTGAACCTTACTTTTGATTGAGCCGTTCTGAAACACTCTTTCTGTAGAAACTGCAATTGGACATGCTAAGCGCTAAGAGGCCTACATTGGGAAAAAGAATATCTTCAAATAAAAACTACACAGATGCATTCTGTGAAACTTATTTCTGATCTGTAAATTCAGTTAACAGAGATAAAACATATTTTTGATTGAGCAGTTATGAAACACTCTTTTTGTAGAAAATGCAAGTGGAGATTCGGAGCGCTAAGAGGGTAATAGTGGAAAAAGGAATGTCTTCAAATATAAACTACACAGAATCATTCGGTGAAACTTCTTTCTGATCTGAGCATTCAGCTAACAGAGTTAAACCGTACTTTTGATTGAGCAGATCTGAACACTCTTTCTGTAGAAAATGCAACTGGACATTTGGAGCGCTAAGAGCGTAGTAGTGGAAAAAGGAATTTATTCAAATATAAACTATACAGAAGCATTCTGTGAAACTTCTTTCTGATCTGAGCATTCAGCTAACAGAGTTAAACCATACTTTTGATTGAGCAGTTTTGAAACACTCTGTCTGTAGAAAATGCAACTGGACATTCGTAGCGCTAAGTGGGTAATAGTGGAAAAAAGAATATGTTCAAATATAAACTACACAGAAGCATTGTATGAAACTCCTTTCTGTTCTGTGCATTCAACTAACAGAGTTGAACCTTACTTTTGATTGAGCCTTTCTGAAACACTCTTTCTGTAGAAACTGCAATTGGACATTCTGAGCGCTAAGAGGCCTATATTGGGAAAATAATATCTTCAAATAAAAACTACACAGAAGCATTGTGTGAAACTTATTTCTGATATGCTCATTAAGCTAACAGAGTTAAACCATACTTTTGATTGCGCAGTTCTGAACACTCTTTCTGTAGAAAATGCAAGTGGACATTCGGAGCGCTAAGAGGGTAATAGTGGAAAAAGGAATATATTCAAATATAAACTACACAGTATCATTCTGTGAAAATTCTTTCTGTTCTGTGCATTCAACTAACAGAGTTGAACCTTACTTTTGATTGAGCCGTTCTGAAACACTCTTTCTGTAGAAACTGCAATTGGACATGCTAAGCGCTAAGAGGCCTACATTGGGAAATAGAATATCTTGAAATAAAAATTACACAGATGCATTCTGTGAAACTTATTTCTGATCTGTAAATTCAGTTAACAGAGATAAAACATATTTTTGATTGAGCAGTTATGAAACACTCTTTTTGTAGAAAATGCAAGTGGAGATTCGGAGCGCTAAGAGGGTAATAGTGGAAAAAGGAATGTCTTCAAATATAAACTACACAGAATCATTCGGTGAAACTTCTTTCTGATCTGTGCATTCAGCTAACAGAGTTAAAACATACTTTTGATTGAGCAGATCTGAACACTCTTTCTGTAGAAAATGCAACTGGACATTTGGAGCGCTAAGAGCGTAGTAGTGGAAAAAGGAATATATTCAAATATAAACTACACAGAAGGATTCTGTGAAACTTCTTTCTGATCTGAGCATTCAACTAACAGAGTTAAACCATACTTTTGATTGAGCAGTTTTGAAACCCTCTGTCTGTAGAAAATGCAAATGGACATTCGTAGCGCTAAGTGGGTAATAGTGGAAAAAAGAATATGTTCAAATATAAACTACACAGAAGCATTGTATGAAACTTCTTTCTGTTCTGTGCATTCAACTAACAGAGTTGAACCTTACTTTTGATTGAGCCGTTCTGAAACACTCTTTCTGTAGAAACTGCAATTGGACATTCTGAGCGCTAAGAGTCCTCTATTGGGAAAAATAATATCTTCAAATAAAAACTACACAGAAGCATTGTGTGAAACTTATTTCTGATATGTTCATTAAGCTAACAGAGTTAAACCATATTTTTGATTGCGCAGTTCTGAACACTCTTTCTGTAGAAAATGCAAGTGGACATTCGGAGCGCTAAGAGGGTAATAGTGGAAAAAGGAATATATTCAAATATAAACTACACAGTAGCATTCTGTGAAAATACTTTCTGTTCTGTGCATTCAACTAACAGAGTTGAACCTTACTTTTGATTGAGCCGTTCTGAAACACTCTTTCTGTAGAAACTGCAATTGGACATGCTAAGCGCTAAGAGGCCTACATTGGGAAAAAGAATATCTTCAAATAAAAACTACACAGATGCATTCTGTGAAACTTATTTCTGATCTGTAAATTCAGTTAACAGAGATAAAACATATTTTTGATTGAGCAGTTATGAAACACTCTTTTTGTAGAAAATGCAAGTGGAGATTCGGAGCGCTAAGAGGGTAATAGTGGAAAAAGGAATGTCTTCAAATATAAACTACACAGAATCATTCGGTGAAACTTCTTTCTGATCTGAGCATTCAGCTAACAGAGTTAAACCGTACTTTTGATTGAGCAGATCTGAACACTCTTTCTGTAGAAAATGCAACTGGACATTTGGAGCGCTAAGAGCGTAGTAGTGGAAAAAGGAATTTATTCAAATATAAACTATACAGAAGCATTCTGTGAAACTTCTTTCTGATCTGAGCATTCAGCTAACAGAGTTAAACCATACTTTTGATTGAGCAGTTTTGAAACACTCTGTCTGTAGAAAATGCAACTGGACATTCGTAGCGCTAAGTGGGTAATAGTGGAAAAAAGAATATGTTCAAATATAAACTACACAGAAGCATTGTATGAAACTCCTTTCTGTTCTGTGCATTCAACTAACAGAGTTGAACCTTACTTTTGATTGAGCCTTTCTGAAACACTCTTTCTGTAGAAACTGCAATTGGACATTCTGAGCGCTAAGAGGCCTATATTGGGAAAATAATATCTTCAAATAAAAACTACACAGAAGCATTGTGTGAAACTTATTTCTGATATGCTCATTAAGCTAACAGAGTTAAACCATACTTTTGATTGCGCAGTTCTGAACACTCTTTCTGTAGAAAATGCAAGTGGACATTCGGAGCGCTAAGAGGGTAATAGTGGAAAAAGGAATATATTCAAATATAAACTACACAGTATCATTCTGTGAAAATTCTTTCTGTTCTGTGCATTCAACTAACAGAGTTGAACCTTACTTTTGATTGAGCCGTTCTGAAACACTCTTTCTGTAGAAACTGCAATTGGACATGCTAAGCGCTAAGAGGCCTACATTGGGAAATAGAATATCTTGAAATAAAAATTACACAGATGCATTCTGTGAAACTTATTTCTGATCTGTAAATTCAGTTAACAGAGATAAAACATATTTTTGATTGAGCAGTTATGAAACACTCTTTTTGTAGAAAATGCAAGTGGAGATTCGGAGCGCTAAGAGGGTAATAGTGGAAAAAGGAATGTCTTCAAATATAAACTACACAGAATCATTCGGTGAAACTTCTTTCTGATCTGTGCATTCAGCTAACAGAGTTAAACCATACTTTTGATTGAGCAGATCTGAACACTCTTTCTGTAGAAAATGCAACTGGACATTTGGAGAGCTAAGAGCGTAGTAGTGGAAAAAGGAATATATTCAAATATAAACTACACAGAAGCATTCTGTGAAACTTCTTTCTGATCTGAGCATCCAGCTAACAGAGTTAAACCATACTTTTGATTGAGCAGTTTTGACACACTCTGTCTGTAGAAAATGCAACTGGACATTCGTAGCGCTAAGTGGGTAATAGTGGACAAAAGAATATGTTCAAATATAAACTACACAGAAGCATTGTATGAAACTTATTTCTGTTCTGCGCATTCAACTAACAGAGTTGAACCTTACTTTTGATTGATGCGTTCTGAAACACTCTTTCTGTAGAAACTGCAATTGGACATTCTGAGCGCTAAGAGGCCTATGTTGGGAAAAAGAATGTCTACAAATAAAAACTACACAGAAGAATTGTGTGAAACTTCTTTCTCTTCTGTTTGTTCAAATAAAAGTGTTGTACCTTAGTTTTGATTGAGCCGTTCTGAAACACTCTTTCTGTAGAAAATGCAAGTGGAGATTCGGAGCGCTAAGAGGGTAATAGTGGAAAAAGGAATGTCTCCAAATATAAACTACACAGAATCATTCTGTGAAACTTCTTTCTGATCTGTGCATTCAGCTAACAGAGTTAAACCATACTTTTTATTGAGCAGATCTGAACACTCTTTCTGTAGAAAATGCAACTGGACGTTTGGAGAGCTAAGAGTGTAGTAGTGGAAAAAGGAATATATTCAAATATAAACTACACAGAAGAATTCTGTGAAACTTCTTTCTGATCTGAGCATTCAGCTAACAGAGTTAAACCACACTTTTGATTGAGCAGTTTTGAAACACTCTGTCTGTAGAAAATGCAACTGGACATTCGTAGCGCTAAGTGGGTAATAGTGGAAAAAAGAATATGTTCAAATATAAACTACACAGAAGCACTTTATGAAACTTCTTTCTGTTCTGTGCATTCAACTAACAGAGTTGAACCTTACTTTTGATTGAGCCGTTCTGAAACACTCCTTCTGTAGAATGTGCAATTGGACATTCTGAGCGCTAAGAGGCCTATATTGGGAAAAAGAATGTCTACAAATAAAAACTACACAGAAGAATTGTGTGAAACTTCCTTCTGTTCTGTTTGTTCAGCTAAAAGAGTTGAACCTTAGTTTTGATTGAGCCGTTCTGAAACACTCTTTCTGTAGAAAATGCAAGTGGAGATTCGGAGCGCAAAGAGGGTAGTAGTGGAAAAAGGAATGTCTCCAAATATAAACTACACAGAATCATTCTGTGAAACTTCTTTCTGATCTGTGCATTCAGCTAACAGAGTTAAACCATACTTTTGATTGAGCAGATCCGAACACTCTTTCTGTAGAAAATGCAACTGGACATTTGGAGCGCTAAGAGAGTATTAGTGGAAAAAGGAATATATTCAAATATAAACTACGCAGAAGCATTCTGTGAAACTTCTTTCTGATCTGAGCATTCAGCTAACAGAATTAAACCATACTTTTGATTGAGCAGTTTTGAAACACTCTGTCTGTAGAAAATGCAACTGGACATTCGTAGCGCTACGTGGGTAATAGTGGAAAAAAATTTGTTCAAATATCAACTACACAGAAGCATTGTATGAAAGTTCTTTCTGTTCTGTCCATTCAACTAACAGAGTTGAACCTTACTTTTGATTGAGCCTTTCTGAAACACTCTTTCTGTAGAAACTGCAATTGGACATTTTGAGCGCTAAGAGGCCTCTATTGGGAAAAATAATATCTTCAAATAAAAACTACACAGAAGCATTGTGTGAAACTTATTTCTGATATGTTCATTAAGCTAACAGAGTTAAACCATACTTTTGATTGCGCAGTTCTGAACACTCTTTCTGTAGAAAATGCAAGTGGACATTCGGAGCGCTAAGAGGGTAATAGTGGAAAAAGGAATATATTCAAATATGAACTACACAGTAGCATTCTGTGAAAATTCTTTCTGTTCTGTGCATTCAACTAACAGAGTTGAACCTTACTTTTGATTGAGCCGTTCTGAAACACTCTTTCTGTAGAAACTGCAATTGGACATGCTAAGCGCTAAGAGGCCTACATTGGGAAAAATGATATCTTCAAATAAAAACTACACAGATGCATTCTGTGAAACTTATTTCTGATCTGTAAATTCAGTTAACAGAGGTAAAACATATTTTTGATTGAGCAGTTATGAAACACTCTTTTTGTAGAAAATGCAAGTGGGGATTCGGAGCACTAAGAGGGTAATAGTGGAAAAAGGAATGTCTTCAAATATAAAATACACAGAATCATTCGGTGAAACTTCTTTCTGATCTGTGCATTCAGCTAACAGAGTTAAAACATACTTTTGATTGAGCAATTCTGAACACTCTTTCTGTAGAAAATGCAACTGGACATTTGGAGCGCTAAGAGCGTAGTAGTGGAAAAAGGAATATATTCAAATATAAACTACACAGAAGCATTCTGTGAAACTTCTTTCTGATCTGAGCATTCAGCTAACACAGTTAAACCATACTTTTGATTGAGCAGTTTTGAAACACCCTGTCTGTAGAAAATGCAACCGGACATTCGTAGCGCTAAGTGGGTAAGAGTGGAAAAAAGAATATGTTCAAATATAAACTACACAGAAGCATTGTATGAAACTTCTTTCTGTTCTGTGCATTCAACTAACAGAGTTGAACCTTACTTTTGATTGAGCCGTTCTGAAACACTCTTTCTGTAGAAACTGCAATTGGACATTCTGAGCGCTAGGAGGCCTATATTGGGATAAAGAATGTCTACAAATAAAAACTACACAGAAGAATTGTGTGAAACTTCTTTCTGTTCTGTTTGTTCAACTAAGAGTTGAACCTTAGTTTTGATTGAGAAGTTCTGAAACACTCTTTCTGTAGAAAATGCAAGTGGAGATTCGGAGTGCCAAGAGGGTAATAGTGGAAAAAGGAATGTCTCCAAATATAAACTACACAGAATCATTCTGTGAAACTTCTTTCTGATCTGTGCATTCAGCTAACAGAGTTAAACCATACTTTTGATTGAGCAGATCTGAACACTCTTTCTGTAGAAAATGCAACTGGACATTTGGAGCGCTAAGAGAGTAGTAGTGGAAAAAGGAATATATTCAAATATAAACTACACAGAAGCATTCTGTGAAACTTCTTTCTGATCTGAGCATTCAGCTAACAGAGTTAAACCATACTTTTGATTGAGCAGGTTTGAAACACTCTGTCTGTAGAAAATGCAACTGGACATTCGTAGCGCTAAGTGGGTAATAGTGGAAAAAAGAGTATGTTCAAATATAAACTACACAGAAGCATTGTATGAAATTTCTTTCTGTTCTGTGCATTCAACTAACAGAGTTGAACCTTACTTTTGATTGAGCCTTTCTGAAACACTCTTTCTGTAGAAACGGCAATTGGAACTTCTGAGCGCTAAGAGGCCTCTATTGGGAAAAATAATATCTTCAAATAAAAACTACACAGAAGCATTGTGTGAAACTTATTTCTGATATGTTCATTAAGCTAACAGAGTTAAAAAATACTTTTGATTGCGCAGTTCTGAACACTCTTTCTGTAGAAAATGCAAGTGGACATTCGGAGCGCTAAGAGGGTAATAGTGGAAAAAGGAATATATACAAATATAAACTACACAGTAGCATTCTGTGAAAATTCTTTCTGTTCTGTGCATTCAACTAACAGAGTTGAACCTTACTTTTGATTGAGCCGTTCTGAAACACTCTTTCTGTAGAAACTGCAATTGGACATGCTAAGCGCTAAGAGGCCTACATTGGGAAAAAGAATATCTTCAAATAAAAACTACACAGATGCATTCTGTGAAACTTATTTCTGATCTGTAAATTCAGTTAACAGAGATAAAACATATTTTTGATTGAGCAGTTATGAAACACTCTTTTTGTAGAAAATGCAAGTGGAGATTCGGAGCGCTAAGAGGGTAATAGTGGAAAAAGGAATGTCTTCAAATATAAACTACACAGAATCATTCTGTGAAACTTCTTTCTGATCTGTGCATTCAGCTAACAGAGTTAAACCGTACTTTTGATTGAGCAGATCTGAACACTCTTTCTGTAGAAAATGCAACTGGACATTTGGAGCGCTAAGAGGGTAATAGTGGAAAAAGAATATATTCAAATATAAACTACACAGTAGCATTCTTTGAAAATTCTTTCTGTTCTGTGCATTCAACTAACAGAGTTGAACCTTACTTTTGATTGAGCCGTTCTGAAACACTCTTTCTGTAGAAACTGCAATTGGACATGCTAAGCGCTAAGAGGCCTACATTGGGAAAAAGAATATCTTCAAATAAAAACTAGACAGATGCATTCTGTGAAACATATTTCTGATCGGTAAATTCAGTTAACAAAGATAAAACATATTTTTGATTGAGTAGTTATGAAACACTCTTTTTGTAGAAAATGCAAGTGGAGATTCGGAGCGCTAAGAGGGTAATAGTGGAAAAAGGAATGTCTTCAAATATAAACTACACAGAATCATTCGGTGAAACTTCTTTCTGATCTGTGCATTCAGCTAACAGAGTTAAACCATACTTTTGACTGAGCAGATCTCAACACTCTTTCTGTAGAAAATGCAACTGGACATTTGGAGCGCTAAGAGTGTAGTTGTGCAAAAAGGAATATATTCAAATATAAACTACACAGAAGCATTCTGTGAAACTTCTTTCTGATCTGAGCATTCAGCTAACAGAGTTAAAACATACTTTTGATTGAGCAGTTTTGAAACACTCTGTCTGTAGAAAATGCAACTGGACATTCGTAGCGCTAAGTGGGTAATAGTGGAAAAAAGAATATGTTCAAATATAAACTACACAGAAGCATTGTATGAAACTCCTTTCTGTTCTGTGCATTCAACTAACAGAGTTGAACCTTACTTTTGATTGAGCCTTTCTGAAACACTCTTTCTGTAGAAACTGCAATTGGACATTCTGAGCGCTAAGAGGCCTATATTGGGAAAAATAATATCTTCAAATAAAAACTACACAGAAGCATTGTGTGAAACTTATTTCTGATATGCTCATTAAGCTAACAGAGTTAAACCATACTTTTGATTGCGCAGTTCTGAACACTCTTTTTGTAGAAAATGCAAGTGGACATTCGGAGCGCTAAGAGGGTAATAGTGGGAAAAGGAATATATTCAAATATAAACTACACAGTAGCATTCTGTGAAAATTCTTTCTGTTCTGTGCATTCAACTAACAGAGTTGAACCTTACTTTTGATTGAGCCGTTCTGAAACACTCTTTCTGTAGAAACTGCAATTGGACATGCTAAGCGCTAAGAGGCCTACATTGGGAAAAATAATATCTTCAAATAAAAACTACACAGATGCATTCTGTGAAACTTATTTCTGATCTGTAAATTCAGTTAACAGAGATAAAACATATTTTTGATTGAGCAGTTATGAAACACACTTTTTGTAGAAAATGCAAGTGGAGATTCGGAGCGCTAAGTGGGTAATAGTGGAAAAAGGAATGTCTTCAAATATAAACTACACAGAATCATTCTGTGCAACTTCTTTCTGATCTGTGCATTCAGCTAACCGAGTTAAACCATACTTTTGATTGAGCAGATCTGAACACTCTTTCTGTGGAAAATGCAACTGGACAATTGGAGCGCTAAGAGCGTAGTAGTGGAAAAAGGAATATATTCAAATATAAACTACACAGAAGCATTCTGTGAAACTACTTTCTGATCTGAGCATTCAGCTAACAGAGCTAAACCATACTTTTGATTGAGCAGTTTTGAAACACTCTGTCTGTAGAAAATGCAACTGGACATTCGTAGCGCTAAGTGGGTAATAGTGGAAAAATATATGTTCAAATATAAACTACACAGAAGCATTGTATGAAACTTCTTTCTGTTCTGTGCATTCAACAAACAGAGTTGAACCTTACTTTTGATTGAGCCGTTCTGAAACACTCTTTCTGTAGAAACTGCAATTGGACATTCTGAGCGCTAAGAGGCCTATATTGGGAAAAAGAATGTCTACAAATAAAAACTACACAGAAGAATTGTGTGAAACTTCTTTCTGTTCTGTTTGTTCAAATAAAAGAGTTGAACCTTAGTTTTGATTGAGCCGTTTTGAAACACTCTTTCTGTAGAAAATGCAAGTGGAGATTCGGAGCGATAAGAGGGTAATAGTGGAAAAAGGAATGTCTCCAAATATAAACTACACAGAATCATTCTGTGAAACTCCTTTCTGATCTGTGCATTCAGCTAACAGAGTTAAACCATACTTTTGATTGAGCAGATCTGAACACTCTCTCTGTAGAAATTGCAACTGGACATTTGGAGCGCTAAGAGAGTAGTAGTGGAAAAAGGAATATATTCAAATATAAACTACACAGAAGCATTCTGTGAAACTTCTTTCTGATCTGAGCATTCAGCTAACAGAGTTAAACCATACTTTTGATTGAGCAGTTTTGAAACACTCTGTCTGTAGAAAATGCAACTGGACATTCGTAGCGCTAAGTGGGTAATAGTGGAAAAAAGAATATGTTCAAATATAAACTACACAGAAGCATTGTATGAAACTTCTTTCTGTTCTGTGCATTCAACTAACAGAGTTGAACCTTACTTTTGATTGAGCCTTTCTGAAACACTCTTTCTGTAGAAACTGCAATTGGACATTCTGAGCGCTAAGAGGCCTACATTGGGAAAAATAATATCTTCAAATAAAAACTGCACAGAAGCATTGTGTGAAACTTATTTCTGATATGTTCATCAAGCTAACAGAGTTAAACCATACTTTTGATTGCGCAGTTCTGAACACTCTTTCTGTAAAAAATGCAAGTGGACATTCGGAGCGCTAAGAGGGTAATAGTGGAAAAAGGAATATATTCAAATATAAACTACACAGTAGCATTCTGTGAAAATTCTTTCTGTTCTGTGCATTCAACTAACAGAGTTGAACCTTACTTTTGATTGAGCCGTTCAGAAACACTCTTTCTGTAGAAACTGCAATTGGACATGCTAAGCGCTAAGAGGCCTACATTGGGAAAAAGAATATCTTCAAATAAAAACTACACAGATGCATTCTGTGAAACTTATTTCTGATCTGTAAATTCAGTTAACAGAGATAAAACATATTTTTGATTGAGCAGTTATGAAACACTCTTTTTGTAGAAAATGCAAGTGGAGATTCGGAGCGCTAAGAGGGTAATAGTGGAAAAAGGAATGTCTTCAAATATAAACTACACAGAATCATTCTGTGAAACTTTTTTCTGATCTGTGCATTCAGCTAACAGAGTTAAACCATACTTTTGATTGAGCAGATCTGAACACTCTTTCTGTGGAAAATGCAACTGGACATTTGGAGCGCTAAGAGCGTAGTAGTGGAAAAAGGAATATATTCAAATATAAACTACACTGAAGCATTCTGTGAAACTTCTTTCTGATCTGAGCATTCAGCTAACCGAGTTAAACCATACTTTTGATTGAGCAGTTTTGAAACACTCTGTCTGTAGAAAATGCAACTGGACATTCGTAGCGCTAAGTGGGTAATAGTGGAAAAAAGAATATGTTCAAATATAAACTACACAGAAGCATTGTATGAAACTTCTTTCTGTTCTGTGCATTCAACAAACAGAGTTGAACCTTACTTTTGATTGAGCCGTTCTGAAACACTCTTTCTGTAGAAACTGCAATTGGACATTCTGAGCGCTAAGAGGCCTATATTGGGAAAAAGAATGTCTACAAATAAAAACTACACAGAAGAATTGTGTGAAACTTCTTTC
Organism: Symphalangus syndactylus; assembly: GCF_028878055.3. NCBI lineage: Eukaryota > Metazoa > Chordata > Mammalia > Primates > Hylobatidae > Symphalangus > Symphalangus syndactylus. The sequence continues at coordinate 9,830,782 of NC_072433.2, forward strand.
TGTTCTGTTTGTTCAATTAAAAGAGTTGAACCTTAGTTTTGATTGAGCCGTTCTGAAACACTCTTCCTGTAGAAAATGCAAGTGGAGATTCGGAGCGCTAAGAGGGTAATAGTGGAAAAAGGAATGTCTCCAAATATAAACTACACAGAATCATTCTGTGAAACTTCTTTCTGATCTGTGCATTCAGCTAACAGATTTAAACCATACTTTTGATTGAGCAGATCTGAACACTCTTTCTGTAGAAAATGCAACTGGACATTTGGAGCGCTAAGAGAGTAGTAGTGGAAAAAGGAATATATTCAAATATAAACTACACAGAAGCATTCTGTGAAACTTCTTTCTGATCTGAGCATTCAACTAACAGAGTTAAACCATACTTTTGATTGAGCAGTTTTGAAACACTCTGTCTGTAGAAAATGCAACTGGACATTCCTAGCGCTAAGTGGGTAATAGTGGAAAAAAGAATATATTCAAATATAAACTACACAGAAGCATTGTATGAAACTTCTTTCTGTTCTGTGCATTCAACTAACAGAGTTGAACCTTACTTTTGATTGAGCCGTTCTGAAACACTCTTTCTGTAGAAACTGCAATTGGACATTCTGAGCGCTAAGAGGCTTATATTGGGAAAAAGAATGTCTACAAATAAAAACTACACAGAAGAATTGTGTGAAACTTCTTTCTGTTCTATTTGTTCAACTAAAAGAGTTGAACCTTAGTTTTGATTGAGCCGTTCTGAAACACTCTTTCCGTAGAAAATGCAAGTGGAGATTCGGAGCCCTAAGAGGGTAATAGTGGAAAAAGGAATGTCTCCAAATATAAACTACACAGAATCATTCTGTGAAACTTCTTTCTGATCTGTGCTTTCAGCTAACAGAGTTAAACCATACTTTTGATTGAGCAGATCTGAACACTCTTTCTGTAGAAAATACAACTGGACATTTGGAGCGCTAAGAGAGTAGTAGTGGATAAAGGAATATATTCAAATATAAACTATACAGAAGCATTCTGTGAAACTTCTTTCTGATCTGAGCATTCAGCTAACAGAGTTAAACCATACTTTTGATTGAGCAGTTTTGAAACACTCTGTCTGTAGAAAATGCAACTGGACATTCGTAGCGCTAAGTGGGTAATAGTGGAAAAAAGAATATGTTCAAATATAAACTACACAGAAGCATTGTATGAAACTTCTTTCTGTTCTGTGCATTCAACTAACAGAGTTGAACCTTACTTTTGATTGAGCCTTTCTGAAACACTCTTTCTGTAGAAACTGCAATTGGACATTCTGAGCGCTAAGAGGCCTATATTGGGAAAAATAATATCTTCAAATAAAAACTACACAGAAGCATTGTGTGAAACTTATTTCTGATATGTTCATTAAGCTAACAGAGTTAAACCATACTTTTGATTGCGCAGTTCTGAACACTCTTTCTGTAGAAAATGCAAGTGGACATTCGGAGCGCTAAGAGGGTAATAGTGGAAAAAAGAATATATTCAAATAGAAACTACACAGTAGCATTCTGTGAAAATTCTTTCCGTTCTGTGCATTCAACTAACAGAGTTGAACCTTACTTTTGATTGAGCCGTTCTGAAACACTCTTTCTGTAGAAACTGCAATTGGACATGCTAAGCGCTAAGAGGCCTACATTGGGAAAAAGAATATCTTCAAATAAAAACTACACAGATGCATTCTGTGAAACATATTTCTGATCTGTAAATTCAGTTAACAGAGATAAAACATATTTTTGATTGAGCAGTTATGAAACACTCTTTTGGTAGAAAATGCAAGTGGATATTCGGAGCGCTAAGAGGGTAATAGTGGAAAAAGGAATGTCTTCAAATATAAACTACACAGAATCATTCGGTGAAACTTCATTCTGATCTGTGCATTCAGCTAACAGAGTTAAAACATACTTTTGATTGAGCAGATCTGAACACTCTTTCTGTAGAAAATGCAACTGTACATTTGGAGCGCTAAGAGCGTAGTAGTGGAAAAAGGAATATATTCAAATATAAACTACCCAGAAGCATTCTGTGAAACTTCTTTCTGATCTGAGCATTCAGCTAACAGAGTTAAACCATACTTTTGATTGAGCAGTTTTGAAACACTCTGTCTGTAGAAAATGCAACTGGACATTCGTAGCGCTAAGTGGGTAATAGTGGAAAAAAGAATATGTTCAAATATAAACTACACAGAAGCATTGTATGAAACTTCTTTCTGTTCTGTGCATTCAACTAACAGAGTTGAACCTTACTTTTGATGGAGCCGTTCTGAAACACTCTTTCTGTAGAAACTGCAATTGGACATTCTGAGCGCTAAGAGGCCTATATTGGGAAAAAGAATGTCTACAAATAAAAACTACAGAGAAGAATTGCGTGAAACTTCTTTCTGTTCCGTTTGTTCAACTATATGAGTTGAACCTTAGTTTTGATTGAGCCGTTCTGAAACACTCTTCCTGTAGAAAATGCAAGTGGAGATTCGGAGCGCTAAGAGGGTAATAGTGGAAAAAGGAATGTCTCCAAATATAAACTACACAGAATCATTCTGTGAAACTTCTTTCTGATCTGTGCATTCAGCTAACAGAGTTAAACCATACTTTTGATTGAGCAGATCTGAACACTCTCTCTGTAGAAATTGCAACTGTACATTTGGAGCGCTAAGAGAGTAGTAGTAGAAAAAGGAATATATTCAAATATAAACTACACAGAAGCATTCTGTGAAACTTCTTTCTGATCTGAGCATTCAGCTAACAGAGTAAAACCATACTTTTGATTGAGCAGTTTTGAAACACTCTGTCTGTAGAAAATGCAACTGGACATTCGTAGCGCTAAGTGGGTAAAAGTGGAAAAAAGAATATGTTCAAATATAAACTACACAGAAGCATTGTATGAAAATTCTTTCTGTTCTGTGCATTCAACTAACAGAGTTGAACCTTACTTTTGATTGAGCCTTTCTGAAACACTCTTTCTATAGAAACTGCAATTGGACATTCTGAGCGCTAAGAGGCCTATATTGGGAAAAATAATATCTTCAAATAAAAACTACACAGAAGCATTGTGTGAAACTTATTTCTGATATGTTCATTAAGCTAACAGAGTTAAACCATACTTTTGATTGCGCAGTTCTGAACACTATTTCTGTAGAAAATGCAAGTGGACATTCGGAGCGCTAAGAGGGTAATAGTGGAAAAAGGAATATATTCAAATATAAACTACACAGTAGCATTCTGTGAAAATTCTTTCTGTTCTGTGCATTCAACTAACAGAGTTGAACCTTACTTTTGATTGAGCCGTTCTGAAACACTCTTTCTGTAGAAACTGTAATTGGACATGCTAAGCGCTAAGAGGCCTACATTGGGAAAAAGAATATCTTCAAATAAAAACTACACAGATGCATTCTGTGAAACTTATTTCTGATCTGTAAATTCAGTTAACAGAGATAAAACATATTTTTGATTGAGCAGTTATGAAACACTCTTTTTGTAGAAAATGCAAGTGGAGATTCGGAGCGCTAAGAGGGTAATAGTGGAAAAAGGAATGTCTTCAAATATAAACTACACAGAATCATTCGGTGAAACTTCTTTCTGATCTGAGCATTCAGCTAACAGAGTTAAACCATACTTTTGATTGAGCAGATCTGAACACTCTTTCTGTAGAAAATGCAACTGGACATTTGGAGCGCTAAGAGCGTAGTAGTGGAAAAAGGAGTATATTCAAATATAAACTACACAGAAGCATTCTGTGAAACTTCATTCTGATCTGAGCATTCAGGTAACAGAGTTAAACCATACTCTTGATTGAGCAGTTTTGAAACACTCTGTCTGTAGAAAATGCAACTGGACATTCGTAGCGCTAAGTGGGTAATAGTGGAAAAAAGAATATGTTCAAATATAAACTACACAGAAGCATTGTATGAAACTTCTTTCTGTTCTGTGCATTCAACTAACAGAGTTGAACCTTACTTTTGATTGAGCCGTTCTGAAACACTCTTTCTGTAGAAACTGCAATTGGACATTCTGAGCGCTAAGAGGGCTATATTGGGAAAAAGAATGTCTACAAATAAAAACTACACAGAAGAATTGTGTGAAACTTCTTTCTGTTCTGTTTGTTCAACTAAAAGAGTTGAAACTTAGTTTTGATTGAGCCGTTCTGAAACACTCTTTCTGTAGAAAATGCAAGTGGAGATTCGGAGCGCTAAGAGGGTAATAGGGGAAAAAGGAATGTCTCCAAATATAAACTACACAGAATCATTCTGTGAAACTTCTTTCTGATCTGTGCATTCAGCTAACAGAGTTAAACCATACTTTTGATTGAGCAGATCTGAACACTCTCTCTGTAGAAATTGCAAGTGGAGATTCGGAGCGCTAAGAGAGTAGTAGTGGAAAAAGGAATATATTCAAATATAAACTACACAGAAGCATTCTGTGAAACTTCTTTCTGATCTGAGCATTCAGCTAACAGAGTTAAACCATACTTTTGATTGAGCAGTTTTGAAACACTCTGTCTGTAGAAAATGCAACTGGACATTCGTAGCGCTAAGTGGGTAATAGTGGAAAAAAGAATATGTTCAAATATAAACTACACAGAAGCATTGTATGAAACTTGTTTCTGTTCTGTGCATTCAACTAACAGAGTTGAACCTAACTTTTGATTGAGCCTTTCTGAAACACTCTTTCTGTAGAAACTGCAATTGGACATTCTGAGCGCTAAGAGGCCTATATTGGGAAAAATAATATCTTCAAATAAAAACTACACAGAAGCATTGTGTGAAACTTATTTCTGATATGCTCATTAAGCTAACAGAGTTAAACCATACTTTTGATTGCGCAGTTCTGAACACTCTTTCTGTAGAAAATGCAAGTGGACATTCGGAGTGCTAAGAGGGTAATAGTGGAAAAAGGAATATGTTCAAATATAAACTACACAGTAGCATTCTGTGAAAATACTTTCTGTTCTGTGCATTCAACTAACAGAGTTGAACCTTACTTTTGATTGAGCCGTTCTGAAACACTCTTTCTGTAGAAACTGCAATTGGACATGCTAAGCGCTAAGAGGCCTACATTGGGAAAAAGAATATCTTCAAATAAAAACTACACAGATGCATTCTGTGAAACTTATTTCTGATCTGTAAATTCAGTTAACAGAGATAAAACATATTTTTGATTGAGCAGTTATGAAACACTCTTTTTGTAGAAAATGCAAGTGGAGATTCGGAGCGCTAAGTGGGTAATAGTGGAAAAAGGAATGTCTTCAAATATAAACTACACAGAATCATTCTGTGAAACTTCTTTCTGATCTGTGCATTCAGCTAACAGAGTTAAACCATACTTTTGATTGAGCAGATCTGAACACTCTTTCTGTAGAAAATGCAAATGGACATTTGGAGCGCTAAGAGCGTAGTAGTGGAAAAAGGAATATATTCAAATATAAACTACACAGAAGCATTCTGTGAAACTTCTTTCTGATCTGAGCATTCAGCTAACAGAGTTAAACCATACTTTTGATTGAGCAGTTTTGAAACACTCTGTCTGTAGAAAATGCAACTGGACATTCGTAGTGCTAAGTGGGTAATAGTGGAAAAAAGAATATGTTCAAATATAAACTACACAGAAGCATTGTATGAAACTTCTTTCTGTTCTGTGCATTCAACTAACAGAGTTGAACCTTAATTTTGATTGAGCCGTTCTGAAACACTCTTTCTGTAGAAACTGCAATTGGACATTCTGAGCGCTAAGAGGCCTATATTGGGAAAAAGAATGTCTACAAATAAAAACTACACAGAAGAATTGTGTGAAACTTCTTTCTGTTCTGTTTGTTCAACTAAAAGAGTTGAAACTTAGTTTTGATTGAGCCGTTCTGAAACATTCTTTCTGTAGAAAATGCAAGTGGAGATTCGGAGCACTAAGAGGGTAATAGGGGAAAAAGGAATGTCTCCAAATATAAACTACACAGAATCATTCTGTGAAACTTCTTTCTGATCTGTGCATTCAGCTAACAGAGTTAAACCATACTTTTGATTGAGCAGATCTGAACACTCTCTCTGTAGAAATTGCAAGTGGAGATTCGGAGCGCTAAGAGAGTAGTAGTGGAAAAAGGAATATATTCAAATATAAACTACACAGAAGCATTCTGTGAAACTTCTTTCTGATCTGAGCATTCAGCTAACAGAGTTAAACCATACTTTTGATTGAGCAGTTTTGAAACACTCTGTCGGTAGAAAATGCAACTGGACATTCGTAGCGCTAAGTGGGTAATAGTGGAAAAAAGAATATGTTCAAATATAAACTACACAGAAGCATTGTATGAAACTTCTTTCTGTTCTGTGCATTCAACTAACAGAGTTGAACCTTACTTTTGATTGAGCCTTTCTGAAACACTCTTTCTGTAGAAACTGCAATTGGACATTCTGAGCGCTAAGAGGCCTATATTGGGAAAAATAATATCTTCAAATAAAAACTACACAGAAGCATTGTGTGAAACTTATTTCTGTTATGCTCATTAAGCTAACAGAGTTAAACCATACTTTTGATTGCGCAGTTCTGAACACTCTTTCTGTAGGAAATGCAAGTGGACATTCGGAGCGCTAAGAGGGTAATAGTGGAAAAAGGAATATATTCAAATATAAACTACACAGTAGCATTCTGTGAAAATTCTTTCTGTTCTGTGCATTCAACTAACAGAGTTGAACCTGACTTTTGATTGAGCCGTTCTGAAACACTGTTTCTGTAGAAACTGCAATTGGACATGCTAAGCGCTAAGAGGCCTACATTGGGAAAAATAATATCTTCAAATAAAAACTACACCGATGCATTCTGTGAAACTTATTTCTGATCTGTAAATTCAGTTAACAGAGATAAAACATATTTTTGATTGAGCAGTTATGAAACACTCTTTTTGTAGAAAATGCAAGTGGAGATTCGGAGCGCTAAGTGGGTAATAGTGGAAAAAGGAATGTCTTCAAATATAAACTACACAGAATCATTCTGTGAAACTTCTTTCTGATCTGTGCATTCAGCTAACAGAGTTAAACCATACTTTTGATTGAGCAGATCTGAACACTCTTTCTGTAGAAAATGCAAATGGACATTTGGAGCGCTAAGAGCGTAGTAGTGGAAAAAGGAATATATTCAAATATAAACTACACAGAAGCATTCTGTGAAACTTCTTTCTGATCTGAGCATTCAGCTAACACAGTTAAACCATACTTTTGATTGAGCAGTTTTGAAACACTCTGTCTGTAGAAAATGCAACTGGACATTCGTAGCGCTAAGTGGGTAATAGTGGAAAAAAGAATATGTTCAAATATAAACTACACAGAAGCATTGTATGAAACTTCTTTCTGTTCTGTGCTTTCAACTAACAGAGTTGAACCTTACTTTTGATTGAGCCGTTCTGAAACACTCTTTCTGTAGAAACTGCAATTGGACATTCTGAGCGCTAAGAGGCCTATATTGGGAAAAAGAATGTCTACAAATAAAAACTACACAGAAGAATTGTGTGAAACTTCTTTCTGTTCTGTTTGTTCAACTAAAAGAGTTGAAACTTAGTTTTGATTGAGCCGTTCTGAAACACTCTTTCTGTAGAAAATGCAAGTGGAGATTCGGAGCGCTAAGAGGGTAATAGGGGAAAAAGGAATGTCTCCAAATATAAACTACACAGAATCATTCTGTGAAACTTCTTTCTGATCTGTGCATTCAGCTAACAGAGTTAAACCATACTTTTGATTGAGCAGATCTGAACACTCTCTCTGTAGAAATTGCAAGTGGAGATTCGGAGCGCTAAGAGAGTAGTAGTGGAAAAAGGAATATATTCAAATATAAACTACACAGAAGCATTCTGTGAAACTTCTTTCTGATCTGAGCATTCAGCTAACAGAGTTAAACCATACTTTTGATTGAGCAGTTTTGAAACACTCTGTCTGTAGAAAATGCAACTGGACATTCGTAGCGCTAAGTGGGTAATAGTGGAAAAAAGAATATGTTCAAATATAAACTACACAGAAGCATTGTATGAAACTTCTTTCTGTTCTGTGCATTCAACTAACAGAGTTGAACCTTACTTTTGATTGAGCCTTTCTGAAACACTCTTTCTGTAGAAACTGCAATTGGACATTCTGAGCGCTAAGAGGCCTATATTGGGAAAAATAATATCTTCAAATAAAAACTACACAGAAGCATTGTGTGAAACTTATTTCTGTTATGCTCATTAAGCTAACAGAGTTAAACCATACTTTTGATTGCGCAGTTCTGAACACTCTTTCTGTAGGAAATGCAAGTGGACATTCGGAGCGCTAAGAGGGTAATAGTGGAAAAAGGAATATATTCAAATATAAACTACACAGTAGCATTCTGTGAAAATTCTTTCTGTTCTGTGAATTCAACTAACAGAGTTGAACCTTACTTTTGATTGAGCCGTTCTGAAACACTGTTTCTGTAGAAACTGCAATTGGACATGCTAAGCGCTAAGAGGCCTACATTGGGAAAAATAATATCTTCAAATAAAAACTACACCGATGCATTCTGTGAAACTTATTTCTGATCTGTAAATTCAGTTAACAGAGATAAAACATATTTTTGATTGAGCAGTTATGAAACACTCTTTTTGTAGAAAATGCAAGTGGAGATTCGGAGCGCTAAGTGGGTAATAGTGGAAAAAGGAATGTCTTCAAATATAAACTACACAGAATCATTCTGTGAAACTTCTTTCTGATCTGTGCATTCAGCTAACAGAGTTAAACCATACTTTTGATTGAGCAGATCTGAACACTCTTTCTGTAGAAAATGCAAATGGACATTTGGAGCGCTAATAGCGTAGTAGTGGAAAAAGGAATATATTCAAATATAAACTACACAGAAGCATTCTGTGAAACTTCTTTCTGATCTGAGCATTCAGCTAACACAGTTAAACCATACTTTTGATTGAGCAGTTTTGAAACACTCTGTCTGTAGAAAATGCAACTGGACATTCGTAGCGCTAAGTGGGTAATAGTGGAAAAAATAATATGTTCAAATATAAACTACACAGAAGCATTGTATGAAACTTCTTTCTGTTCTGTGCTTTCAACTAACAGAGTTGAACCTTACTTTTGATTGAGCCGTTCTGAAACACTCTTTCTGTAGAAACTGCAATTGGACATTCTGAGCGCTAAGAGGCCTATATTGGGAAAAAGAATGTCTACAAATAAAAACTACACAGAAGAATTGTGTGAAACTTCTTTCTGTTCTGTTTGTTCAACTAAAAGAGTTGAACCTTAGTTTTGATTGAGCCGTTCTGAAACACTCTTCCTGTAGAAAATGCAAGTGGAGATTCGGAGCGCTAAGAGGGTAATAGTGGAAAAAGGAATGTCTCCAAATATAAACTACACAGAATCATTCTGTGAAACTTCTTTCTGATCTGTGCATTCAGCTAACAGAGTTAAACCATACTTTTGATTGAGCAGATCTGAACACTCTTTCTGTAGAAAATGCAACTGGACATTTGGAGCGCTAAGAGCGTAGTAGTGGAAAAAGGAATATATTCATATATAAACTACACAGAAGCATTCTGTGAAACTTCTTTCTGATCTGAGCATTCAACTAACAGAGTTAAACCATACTTTTGATTGAGCAGTTTTGAAACACTCTGTCTGTAGAAAATGCAACTGGACATTCGTAGCGCTAAGTGGGTAATAGTGGAAAAAAGAATATGTACAAATACAAACTACACAGAAGCATTGTATGAAACTTCTTTCTGTTCTGTGCATTCAACTAACAGAGTTGAACCTTACTTTTGATTGAGCCGTTCTGAAACACTCTTACTGTAGAAAATGCAATTGGACATTCTGAGCGCTAAGAGGCCTATATTGGGAAAAATAATATCTTCAAATAAAAACTACACAGAAGCATTGTGTGAAACTTATTTCTGATATGCTCATTAAGCTAACAGAGTTAAACCATACTTTTGATTGCGCAGTTCTGAACACTCTTTCTGTAGAAAATGCAAGTGGACATTCGGAGCGCTAAGAGGGTAATAGTGGAAAAAGGAATATATTCAAATATAAACTACACAGTAGCATTCTGTGAAAATTCTTTCTGTTCTGTGCATTCAACTAACAGAGTTGAACCTTACTTTTGATTGAGCCGTTCTGAAACACTCTTTTTGTAGAAACTGCAATTGGACATGCTAAGCGCTAAGAGGCCTACATTGGGAAAAATAATATCTTCAAATAAAAACTACACAGATGCATTCTGTGAAACTTATTTCTGATCTGTAAATTCAGTTAACAGAGATAAAACATATTTTTGATTGAGCAGTTATGAAACACTCTTTTTGTAGAAAATGCAAGTGGAGATTCGGAGCGCTAAGTGGGTAATAGTGGAAAAAGGAATGTCTTCAAATATAAACTACACAGAATCATTCTGTGAAACTTCTTTCTGATCTGTGCATTCAGCTAACAGAGTTAAACCATACTTTTGATTGAGCAGATCTGAACACTCTTTCTGTAGAAAATGCAACTGGACATTTGGAGCGCTAAGAGCGTAGTAGTGGATAAAGGAATATATTCAAATATAAACTACACAGAAGCATTCTGTGAAACTTCTTTCTGATCTGAGCATTCAGCTAACAGAGTTAAACCATACTTTTGATTGAGCAGTTTTGAAACACTCTGTCTGTAGAAAATGCAACTGGACATTCGTAACGCTAAGTGGGTAATAGTGGAAAAAAGAATATGTTCAAATATAAACTACACAGAAGCATTGTATGAAACTTCTTTCTGTTCTGTGCATTCAACTAACAGAGTTGAACCTTTCTTTTGATTGAGCCGTTCTGAAACACTCTTTCTGTAGAAACTGCAATTGGACATTCTGAGCGCTAAGAGGCCTATATTGGGAAAAAGAATATCTACAAATAAAAACTACACAGAAGAATTGTGTGAAACTTCTTTCTCTTCTGTTTGTTCAACTAAAAGAGTTGAACCTTAGTTTTGATTGAGCCGTTCTGAAACACTCTTTCTGTAGAAAATTCAAGTGGAGATTCGGAGCGCAAAGAGGGTAACAGTGGAAAAAGGAATGTCTCCAAATATAAACTACACAGAATCATTCTGTGAAACTTCTTTCTGATCTGTGCATTCAGCTAACAGAGTTAAACCATACTTTTGATTGAGCAGATCTGAACACTCTTTCTATAGAAAATGCAACTGGACATTTGGAGCGCTAAGAGAGTAGTAGTGGAAAAAGGAATATATTCAAATATAAACTACACAGAAGCATTCTGTGAAACTTCTTTCTGATCTGAGCCTTCAGCTAACAGAGTTAAACCATACTTTTGATTGAGCAGTTTTGAAACACTCTGTCTGTAGAAAATGCAACTGGACATTCGTAGCGCTAAGTGGGTAAAAGTGGAAAAAAGAATATGTTCAAATATAAACTACACAGAAGCATTGTATGAAAATTCTTTCTGTTCTGTGCATTCAACTAACAGAGTTGAACCTTACTTTTCATTGAGCCTTTCTGAAACACTCTTTCTGTAGAAACTGCAATTGGACATTCTGAGCGCTAAGAGGCCTATATTGGGAAAAATAATATCTTCAAATAAAAACTACACAGAAGCATTGTGTGAAACTTATTTCTGATATGTTCATTAAGCTAACAGAGTTAAACCATACTTTTGATTGCGCAGTTCTGAACACTATTTCTGTAGAAAATGCAAGTGGACATTCGGAGCGCTAAGAGGGTAATAGTGGAAAAAGGAATATATTCAAATATAAACTACACAGTAGCATTCTGTGAAAATTCTTTCTGTTCTGTGCATTCAACTAACAGAGTTGAACCTTACTTTTGATTGAGCCGTTCTGAAACACTCTTTCTGTAGAAACTGTAATTGGACATGCTAAGCGCTAAGAGGCCTACATTGGGAAAAAGAATATCTTCAAATAAAAACTACACAGATGCATTCTGTGAAACTTATTTCTGATCTGTAAATTCAGTTAACAGAGATAAAACATATTTTTGATTGAGCAGTTATGAAACACTCTTTTTGTAGAAAATGCAAGTGGAGATTCGGAGCGCTAAGAGGGTAATAGTGGAAAAAGGAATGTCTTCAAATATAAACTACACAGAATCATTCGGTGAAACTTCTTTCTGATCTGAGCATTCAGCTAACAGAGTTAAACCATACTTTTGATTGAGCAGATCTGAACACTCTTTCTGTAGAAAATGCAACTGGACATTTGGAGCGCTAAGAGCGTAGTAGTGGAAAAAGGAATATATTCAAATATAAACTACACAGAAGCATTCTGTGAAACTTCTTTCTGATCTGAGCATTCAGGTAACAGAGTTAAACCATACTCTTGATTGAGCAGTTTTGAAACACTCTGTAGAAAATGCAACTGGACATTCGTAGCGCTAAGTGGGTAATAGTGGAAAAAAGAATATGTTCAAATATAAACTACACAGAAGCATTGTATGAAACTTCTTTCTGTTCTGTGCATTCAACTAACAGAGTTGAACCTTACTTTTGATTGAGCCGTTCTGAAACACTCTTTCTGTAGAAACTGCAATTGGACATTCTGAGCGCTAAGAGGCCTATATTGGGAAAAAGAATGTCTACAAATAAAAACTACACAGAAGAATTGTGTGAAACTTCTTTCTGTTCTGTTTGTTCAACTAAAAGAGTTGAAACTTAGTTTTGATTGAGCCGTTCTGAAACACTCTTTCTGTAGAAAATGCAAGTGGAGATTCGGAGCGCTAAGAGGGTAATAGGGGAAAAAGGAATGTCTCCAAATATAAACTACACAGAATCATTCTGTGAAACTTCTTTCTGATCTGTGCATTCAGCTAACAGAGTTAAACCATACTTTTGATTGAGCAGATCTGAACACTCTCTCTGTAGAAATTGCAAGTGGAGATTCGGAGCGCTAAGAGAGTAGTAGTGGAAAAAGGAATATATTCAAATATAAACTACACAGAAGAATTGTGTGAAACTTATTTCTGATATGTTCATTAAGCTAACAGAGTTAAACCATAATTTTGATTGCACAGTTCTGAACACTCTTTCTGTAGAAAATGCAAGTGGACAGTCGGAGCGCTAAGAGGGTAATAGTGGAAAAAGGAATGTCTTCAAATATAAACTACACAGAATCATTCAGTGAAACTTCTTTCTGATCTGTGCATTCAGCTAACAGAGTTAAGCCATACTTTTGATTGAGCAGATCTGAACACTCTTTCTGTAGAAAATGCAACTGGACATTTGGAGCGCTAAGAGCGTAGTAGTGGACAAAGGAATATATTCAAATATAAACTACACAGAAGCATTCTGTGAAACTTCTTTCTGATCTGAGCATTCAGCTAACAGAGTTAAACCATACTTTTGATTGAGCAGTTTTGAAACACTCTGTCTGTAGAAAATGCAACTGGACATTCGCAGGGCTAAGTGGGTAATAGTGGAAAAAAGAATATGTTCAAATATAAACTACACAGAAGCATTGTATGAAACTTCTTTCTGTTCTGTGCATTCAACTAACAGAGTTGAACCTAACTTTTGATTGAGCCTTTCTGAAACACTCTTTCTGTAGAAACTGCAATTGGACATTCTGAGCGCTAAGAGGCCTATATTGGGAAAAATAATATCTTCAAATAAAAACTACACAGAAGCATTGTGTGAAACTTATTTCTGATATGCTCATTAAGCTAACAGAGTTAAACCATACTTTTGATTGCGCAGTTCTGAACACTCTTTCTGTAGAAAATGCAAGTGGACATTCGGAGCGCTAAGAGGGTAATAGTGGAAAAAGGAATATATTCAAATATAAACTACACAGTAGCATTCTGTGAAAATACTTTCTGTTCTGTGCATTCAATTAACAGAGTTGAACCTTACTTTTGATTGAGCCGTTCTGAAACACTCTTTCTGTAGAAACTGCAATTGGACATGCTAAGCGCTAAGAGGCCTACATTGGGAAAAAGAATATCTTCAAATAAAAACTACACAGATGCATTCTGTGAAACTTATTTCTGATCTGTAAATTCAGTTAACAGAGATAAAACATATTTTTGATTGAGCAGTTATGAAACACTCTTTTTGTAGAAAATGCAAGTGGAGATTCGGAGCGCTAAGTGGGTAATAGTGGAAAAAGGAATGTCTTCAAATATAAACTACACAGAATCATTCTGTGAAACTTCTTTCTGATCTGTGCATTCAGCTAACAGAGTTAAACCATACTTTTGATTGAGCAGATCTGAACACTCTTTCTGTAGAAAATGCAAATGGACATTTGGAGCGCTAAGAGCGTAGTAGTGGAAAAAGGAATATATTCAAATATAAACTACACAGAAGCATTCTGTGAAACTTCTTTCTGATCTGAGCATTCAGCTAACAGAGTTAAACAATACTTTTGATTGAGCAGTTTTGAAACACTCTGTCTGTAGAAAATGCAACTGGACATTCGTAGTGCTAAGTGGGTAATAGTGGAAAAAAGAATATGTTCAAATATAAACTACACAGAAGCATTGTATGAAACTTCTTTCTGTTCTGTGCATTCAACTAACAGTGTTGAACCTTACTTTTGATTGAGCCGTTCTGAAACACTCTTTCTGTAGAAACTGCAATTGGACATTCTGAGCGCTTAGAGGCCTATATTGGGAAAAAGAATGTCTACAAATAAAAACTACACAGAAGAATTGTGTGAAACTTCTTTCTGTTCTGTTTGTTCAACTAAAAGAGTTGAACCTTAGTTTTGATTGAGCCGTTCAGAAACACTCTTCCTGTAGAAAATGCAAGTGGAGATTCGGAGCGCTAAGAGGGTAATAGTGGAAAAAGGAATGTCTCCAAATATAAACTACACAGAATCATTCTGTGAAACTTCTTTCTGATCTGTGCATTCAGCTAACAGAGTTAAACCATACTTTTGATTGAGCAGATCTGAACACTCTCTCTGTAGAAATTGCAACTGTACATTTGGAGCGCTAAGAGAGTAGTAGTAGAAAAAGGAATATATTCAAATATAAACTACACAGAAGCATTCTGTGAAACTTCTTTCTGATCTGAGCATTCAGCTAACGGAGTAAAACCATACTTTTGATTGAGCAGTTTTGAAACACTCTGTCTGTAGAAAATGCAACTGGACATTCGTAGCGCTAAGTGGGTAAAAGTGGAAAAAAGAATATGTTCAAATATAAACTACACAGAAGCATTGTATGAAACTTCTTTCTGTTCTGTGCATTCAACTAACAGAGTTGAACCTAACTTTTGATTGAGCCTTTCTGAAACACTCTTTCTGTAGAAACTGCAATTGGACATTCTGAGCGCTAAGAGGCCTATATTGGGAAAAATAATATCTTCAAATAAAAACTACACAGAAGCATTGTGTGAAACTTATTTCTGATATGCTCATTAAGCTAACAGAGTTAAACCATACTTTTGATTGCGCAGTTCTGAACACTCTTTCTGTAGAAAATGCAAGTGGACATTCGGAGCGCTAAGAGGGTAATAGTGGAAAAAGGAATATATTCAAATATAAACTACACAGTAGCATTCTGTGAAAATACTTTCTGTTCTGTGCATTCAATTAACAGAGTTGAACCTTACTTTTGATTGAGCCGTTCTGAAACACTCTTTCTGTAGAAACTGCAATTGGACATGCTAAGCGCTAAGAGGCCTACATTGGGAAAAAGAATATCTTCAAATAAAAACTACACAGATGCATTCTGTGAAACTTATTTCTGATCTGTAAATTCAGTTAACAGAGATAAAACATATTTTTGATTGAGCAGTTATGAAACACTCTTTTTGTAGAAAATGCAAGTGGAGATTCGGAGCGCTAAGTGGGTAATAGTGGAAAAAGGAATGTCTTCAAATATAAACTACACAGAATCATTCTGTGAAACTTCTTTCTGATCTGTGCATTCAGCTAACAGAGTTAAACCATACTTTTGATTGAGCAGATCTGAACACTCTTTCTGTAGAAAATGCAAATGGACATTTGGAGCGCTAAGAGCGTAGTAGTGGAAAAAGGAATATATTCAAATATAAACTACACAGAAGCATTCTGTGAAACTTCTTTCTGATCTGAGCATTCAGCTAACAGAGTTAAACAATACTTTTGATTGAGCAGTTTTGAAACACTCTGTCTGTAGAAAATGCAACTGGACATTCGTAGTGCTAAGTGGGTAATAGTGGAAAAAAGAATATGTTCAAATATAAACTACACAGAAGCATTGTATGAAACTTCTTTCTGTTCTGTGCATTCAACTAACAGTGTTGAACCTTACTTTTGATTGAGCCGTTCTGAAACACTCTTTCTGTAGAAACTGCAATTGGACATTCTGAGCGCTTAGAGGCCTATATTGGGAAAAAGAATGTCTACAAATAAAAACTACACAGAAGAATTGTGTGAAACTTCTTTCTGTTCTGTTTGTTCAACTAAAAGAGTTGAACCTTAGTTTTGATTGAGCCGTTCAGAAACACTCTTCCTGTAGAAAATGCAAGTGGAGATTCGGAGCGCTAAGAGGGTAATAGTGGAAAAAGGAATGTCTCCAAATATAAACTACACAGAATCATTCTGTGAAACTTCTTTCTGATCTGTGCATTCAGCTAACAGAGTTAAACCATACTTTTGATTGAGCAGATCTGAACACTCTCTCTGTAGAAATTGCAACTGTACATTTGGAGCGCTAAGAGAGTAGTAGTAGAAAAAGGAATATATTCAAATATAAACTACACAGAAGCATTCTGTGAAACTTCTTTCTGATCTGAGCATTCAGCTAACGGAGTAAAACCATACTTTTGATTGAGCAGTTTTGAAACACTCTGTCTGTAGAAAATGCAACTGGACATTCGTAGCGCTAAGTGGGTAAAAGTGGAAAAAAGAATATGTTCAAATATAAACTACACAGAAGCATTGTATGAAAATTCTTTCTGTTCTGTGCATTCAACTAACAGAGTTGAACCTTACTTTTGATTGAGCCTTTCTGAAACACTCTTTCTGTAGAAACTGCAATTGGACATTCTGAGCGCTAAGAGGCCTATATTGGGAAAAATAATATCTTCAAATAAAAACTACACAGAAGCATTGTGTGAAACTTATTTCTGATATGTTCATTAAGCTAACAGAGTTAAACCATACTTTTGATTGCGCAGTTCTGAACACTATTTCTGTAGAAAATGCAAGTGGACATTCGGAGCGCTAAGAGGGTAATAGTGGAAAAAGGAATATATTCAAATATAAACTACACAGTAGCATTCTGTGAAAATTCTTTCTGTTCTGTGCATTCAACTAACAGAGTTGAACCTTACTTTTGATTGAGCCGTTCTGAAACACTCTTTCTGTAGAAACTGTAATTGGACATGCTAAGCGCTAAGAGGCCTACATTGGGAAAAAGAATATCTTCAAATAAAAACTACACAGATGCATTCTGTGAAACTTATTTCTGATCTGTAAATTCAGTTAACAGAGATAAAACATATTTTTGATTGAGCAGTTATGAAACACTCTTTTTGTAGAAAATGCAAGTGGAGATTCGGAGCGCTAAGAGGGTAATAGTGGAAAAAGGAATGTCTTCAAATATAAACTACACAGAATCATTCGGTGAAACTTCTTTCTGATCTGAGCATTCAGCTAACAGAGTTAAACCATACTTTTGATTGAGCAGATCTGAACACTCTTTCTGTAGAAAATGCAACTGGACATTTGGAGCGCTAAGAGCGTAGTAGTGGAAAAAGGAATATATTCAAATATAAACTACACAGAAGCATTCTGTGAAACTTCTTTCTGATCTGAGCATTCAGGTAACAGAGTTAAACCATACTCTTGATTGAGCAGTTTTGAAACACTCTGTCTGTAGAAAATGCAACTGGACATTCGTAGCGCTAAGTGGGTAATAGTGGAAAAAAGAATATGTTCAAATATAAACTACACAGAAGCATTGTATGAAACTTCTTTCTGTTCTGTGCATTCAACTAACAGAGTTGAACCTTACTTTTGATTGAGCCGTTCTGAAACACTCTTTCTGTAGAAACTGCAATTGGACATTCTGAGCGCTAAGAGGCCTATATTGGGAAAAAGAATGTCTACAAATAAAAACTACACAGAAGAATTGTGTGAAACTTCTTTCTGTTCTGTTTGTTCAACTAAAAGAGTTGAAACTTAGTTTTGATTGAGCCGTTCTGAAACACTCTTTCTGTAGAAAATGCAAGTGGAGATTCGGAGCGCTAAGAGGGTAATAGGGGAAAAAGGAATGTCTCCAAATATAAACTACACAGAATCATTCTGTGAAACTTCTTTCTGATCTGTGCATTCAGCTAACAGAGTTAAACCATACTTTTGATTGAGCAGATCTGAACACTCTCTCTGTAGAAATTGCAAGTGGAGATTCGGAGCGCTAAGAGAGTAGTAGTGGAAAAAGGAATATATTCAAATATAAACTACACAGAAGCATTCTGTGAAACTTCTTTCTGATCTGAGCATTCAGCTAACAGAGTTAAACCATACTTTTGATTGAGCAGTTTTGAAACACTCTGTCTGTAGAAAATGCAACTGGACATTCGTAGCGCTAAGTGGGTAATAGTGGAAAAAAGAATATGTTCAAATATAAACTACACAGAAGCATTGTATGAAACTTCTTTCTGTTCTGTGCATTCAACTAACAGAGTTGAACCTAACTTTTGATTGAGCCTTTCTGAAACACTCTTTCTGTAGAAACTGCAATTGGACATTCTGAGCGCTAAGAGGCCTATATTGGGAAAAATAATATCTTCAAATAAAAACTACACAGAAGCATTGTGTGAAACTTATTTCTGATATGCTCATTAAGCTAACAGAGTTAAACCATACTTTTGATTGCGCAGTTCTGAACACTCTTTCTGTAGGAAATGCAAGTGGACATTCGGAGCGCTAAGAGGGTAATAGTGGAAAAAGGAATATGTTCAAATATAAACTACACAGTAGCATTCTGTGAAAATAGTTTCTGTTCTGTGCATTCAACTAACAGAGTTGAACCTTACTTTTGATTGAGCCGTTCTGAAACACTCTTTCTGTAGAAACTGCAATTGGACATGCTAAGCGCTAAGAGGCCTACATTGGGAAAAAGAATATCTTCAAATAAAAACTACACAGATGCATTCTGTGAAACTTATTTCTGATCTGTAAATTCAGTTAACAGAGATAAAACATATTTTTGATTGAGCAGTTATGAAACACTCTTTTTGTAGAAAATGCAAGTGGAGATTCGGAGCGCTAAGTGGGTAATAGTGGAAAAAGGAATGTCTTCAAATATAAACTACACAGAATCATTCTGTGAAACTTCTTTCTGATCTGTGCATTCAGCTAACAGAGTTAAACCATACTTTTGATTGAGCAGATCTGAACACTCTTTCTGTAGAAAATGCAAATGGACATTTGGAGCGCTAAGAGCGTAGTAGTGGAAAAAGGAATATATTCAAATATAAACTACACAGAAGCATTCTGTGAAACTTCTTTCTGATCTGAGCATTCAGCTAACAGAGTTAAACCATACTTTTGATTGAGCAGTTTTGAAACACTCTGTCTGTAGAAAATGCAACTGGACATTCGTAGTGCTAAGTGGGTAATAGTGGAAAAAAGAATATGTTCAAATATAAACTACACAGAAGCATTGTATGAAACTTCTTTCTGTTCTGTGCATTCAACTAACAGAGTTGAACCTTACTTTTGATTGAGCCGTTCTGAAACACTCTTTCTGTAGAAACTGCAATTGGACATTCTGAGCGCTAAGAGGCCTATATTGGGAAAAAGAATGTCTACAAATAAAAACTACACAGAAGAATTGTGTGAAACTTCTTTCTGTTCTGTTTGTTCAACTAAAAGAGTTGAACCTTAGTTTTGATTGAGCCGTTCTGAAACACTCTTCCTGTAGAAAATGCAAGTGGAGATTCGGAGCGCTAAGAGGGTAATAGTGGAAAAAGGAATGTCTCCAAATATAAACTACACAGAATCATTCTGTGAAACTTCTTTCTGATCTGTGCATTCAGCTAACAGAGTTAAACCATACTTTTGAGTGAGCAGATCTGAACACTCTCTCTGTAGAAATTGCAACTGTACATTTGGAGCGCTAAGAGAGTAGTAGTAGAAAAAGGAATATATTCAAATATAAACAACAGAGAAGCATTCTGTGAAACTTCTTTCTGATCTGAGCATTCAGCTAACAGAGTAAAACCATACTTTTGATTGAGCAGTTTTGAAACACTCTGTCTGTAGAAAATGCAACTGGACATTCGTAGCGCTATGTGGGTAAAAGTGGAAAAAAGAATATGTTCAAATATAAACTACACAGAAGCATTGTATGAAAATTCTTTCTGTTCTGTGCATTCAACTAACAGAGTTGAACCTTACTTTTGATTGAGCCTTTCTGAAACACTCTTTCTGTAGAAACTGCAATTGGACATTCTGAGCGCTAAGAGGCCTATATTGGGAAAAATAATATCTTCAAATAAAAACTACACAGAAGCATTGTGTGAAACTTATTTCTGATATGTTCATTAAGCTAACAGAGTTAAACCATACTTTTGATTGCGCAGTTCTGAACACTATTTCTGTAGAAAATGCAAGTGGACATTCGGAGCGCTAAGAGGGTAATAGTGGAAAAAGGAATATATTCAAATATAAACTACACAGTAGCATTCTGTGAAAATTCTTTCTGTTCTGTGCATTCAACTAACAGAGTTGAACCTTACTTTTGATTGAGCCGTTCTGAAACACTGTTTCTGTAGAAACTGCAATTGGACATGCTAAGCGCTAAGAGGCCTACATTGGGAAAAATAATATCTTCAAATAAAAACTACACCGATGCATTCTGTGAAACTTATTTCTGATCTGTAAATTCAGTTAACAGAGATAAAACATATTTTTGATTGAGCAGTTATGAAACACTCTTTTTGTAGAAAATGCAAGTGGAGATTCGGAGCGCTAAGTGGGTAATAGTGGAAAAAGGAATGTCTTCAAATATAAACTACACAGAATCATTCTGTGAAACTTCTTTCTGATCTGTGCATTCAGCTAACAGAGTTAAACCATACTTTTGATTGAGCAGATCTGAACACTCTTTCTGTAGAAAATGCAAATGGACATTTGGAGCGCTAAGAGCGTAGTAGTGGAAAAAGGAATATATTCAAATATAAACTACACAGAAGCATTCTGTGAAACTTCTTTCTGATCTGAGCATTCAGCTAACACAGTTAAACCATACTTTTGATTGAGCAGTTTTGAAACACTCTGTCTGTAGAAAATGCAACTGGACATTCGTAGCGCTAAGTGGGTAATAGTGGAAAAAAGAATATGTTCAAATATAAACTACACAGAAGCATTGTATGAAACTTCTTTCTGTTCTGTGCTTTCAACTAACAGAGTTGAACCTTACTTTTGATTGAGCCGTTCTGAAACACTCTTTCTGTAGAAACTGCAATTGGACATTCTGAGTGCTAAGAGGCCTATATTGGGAAAAAGAATGTCTACAAATAAAAACTACACAGAAGAATTGTGTGAAACTTCTTTCTGTTCTGTTTGTTCAACTAAAAGAGTTGAAACTTAGTTTTGATTGAGCCGTTCTGAAACACTCTTTCTGTAGAAAATGCAAGTGGATATTCGGAGCGCTAAGAGGGTAATAGGGGAAAAAGGAATGTCTCCAAATATAAACTACACAGAATCATTCTGTGAAACTTCTTTCTGATCTGTGCATTCAGCTAACAGAGTTAAACCATACTTTTGATTGAGCAGATCTGAACACTCTCTCTGTAGAAATTGCAAGTGGAGATTCGGAGCGCTAAGAGAGTAGTAGTGGAAAAAGGAATATATTCAAATATAAACTACACAGAAGCATTCTGTGAAACTTCTTTCTGATCTGAGCATTCAGCTAACAGAGTTAAACCATACTTTTGATTGAGCAGTTTTGAAACACTCTGTCTGTAGAAAATGCAACTGGACATTCGTAGCGCTAAGTGGGTAATAGTGGAAAAAAGAATATGTTCAAATATAAACTACACAGAAGCATTGTATGAAACTTCTTTCTGTTCTGTGCATTCAACTAACAGAGTTGAACCTTACTTTGGATTGAGCCTTTCTGAAACACTCTTTCTGTAGAAACTGCAATTGGACATTCTGAGCGCTAAGAGGCCTATATTGGGAAAAATAATATCTTCAAATAAAAACTACACAGAAGCATTGTGTGAAACTTATTTCTGTTATGCTCATTAAGCTAACAGAGTTAAACCATACGTTTGATTGCGCAGTTCTGAACACTCTTTCTGTAGGAAATGCAAGTGGACATTCGGAGCGCTAAGAGGGTAATAGTGGAAAAAGGAATATATTCAAATATAAACTACACAGTAGCATTCTGTGAAAATTCTTTCTGTTCTGTGCATTCAACTAACAGAGTTGAACCTTACTTTTGATTGAGCCGTTCTGAAACACTGTTTCTGTAGAAACTGCAATTGGACATGCTAAGCGCTAAGAGGCCTACATTGGGAAAAATAATATCTTCAAATAAAAACTACACCGATGCATTCTGTGAAACTTATTTCTGATCTGTAAATTCAGTTAACAGAGATAAAACATATTTTTGATTGAGCAGTTATGAAACACTCTTTTTGTAGAAAATGCAAGTGGAGATTCGGAGCGCTAAGTGTGTAATAGTGGAAAAAGGAATGTCTTCAAATATAAACTACACAGAATCATTCTGTGAAACTTCTTTCTGATCTGTGCATTCAGCTAACAGAGTTAAACCATACTTTTGATTGAGCAGATCTGAACACTCTTTCTGTAGAAAATGCAAATGGACATTTGGAGCGCTAATAGCGTAGTAGTGGAAAAAGGAATATATTCAAATATAAACTACACAGAAGCATTCTGTGAAACTTCTTTCTGATCTGAGCATTCAGCTAACACAGTTAAACCATACTTTTGATTGAGCAGTTTTGAAACACTCTGTCTGTAGAAAATGCAACTGGACATTCGTAGCGCTAAGTGGGTAATAGTGGAAAAAAGAATATGTTCAAATATAAACTACACAGAAGCATTGTATGAAACTTCTTTCTGTTCTGTGCTTTCAACTAACAGAGTTGAACCTTACTTTTGATTGAGCCGTTCTGAAACACTCTTTCTGTAGAAACTGCAATTGGACATTCTGAGCGCTAAGAGGCCTATATTGGGAAAAAGAATGTCTACAAATAAAAACTACACAGAAGAATTGTGTGAAACTTCTTTCTGTTCTGTTTGTTCAACTAAAAGAGTTGAACCTTAGTTTTGATTGAGCCGTTCTGAAACACTCTTCCTGTAGAAAATGCAAGTGGAGATTCGGAGCGCTAAGAGGGTAATAGTGGAAAAAGGAATGTCTCCAAATATAAACTACACAGAATCATTCTGTGAAACTTCTTTCTGATCTGTGCATTCAGCTAACAGAGTTAAACCATACTTTTGATTGAGCAGATCTGAACACTCTTTCTGTAGAAAATGCAACTGGACATTTGGAGCGCTAAGAGCGTAGTAGTGGAAAAAGGAATATATTCATATATAAACTACACAGAAGGATTCTGTGAAACTTCTTTCTGATCTGAGCATTCAACTAACAGAGTTAAACCATACTTTTGATTGAGCAGTTTTGAAACACTCTGTCTGTAGAAAATGCAACTGGACATTCGTAGCGCTAAGTGGGTAATAGTGGAAAAAAGAATATGTACAAATACAAACTACACAGAAGCATTGTATGAAACTTCTTTCTGTTCTGTGCATTCAACTAACAGAGTTGAACCTTACTTTTGATTGAGCCGTTCTGAAACACTCTTACTGTAGAAAATGTAATTGGACATTCTGAGCGCTAAGAGGCCTATATTGGGAAAAATAATATCTTCAAATAAAAACTACACAGAAGCATTGTGTGAAACTTATTTCTGATATGCTCATTAAGCTAACAGAGTTAAACCATACTTTTGATTGCGCAGTTCTGAACACTCTTTCTGTAGAAAATGCAAGTGGACATTCGGAGCGCTAAGAGGGTAATAGTGGAAAAAGGAATATATTCAAATATAAACTACACAGTAGCATTCTGTGAAAATTCTTTCTGTTCTGTGCATTCAACTAACAGAGTTGAACCTTACTTTTGATTGAGCCATTCTGAAACACTCTTTTTGTAGAAACTGCAATTGGACATGCTAAGCGCTAAGAGGCCTACATTGGGAAAAATAATATCTTCAAATAAAAACTACACAGATGCATTCTGTGAAACTTATTTCTGATCTGTAAATTCAGTTAACAGAGATAAAACATATTTTTGATTGAGCAGTTATGAAACACTCTTTTTGTAGAAAATGCAAGTGGAGATTCGGAGCGCTAAGTGGGTAATAGTGGAAAAAGGAATGTCTTCAAATATAAACTACACAGAATCATTCTGTGAAACTTCTTTCTGATCTGTGCATTCAGCTAACAGAGTTAAACCATACTTTTGATTGAGCAGATCTGAACACTCTTTCTGTAGAAAATGCAACTGGACATTTGGAGCGCTAAGAGCGTAGTAGTGGAAAAAGGAATATATTCAAATATAAACTACACAGAAGCATTCTGTGAAACTTCTTTCTGATCTGAGCATTCAGCTAACAGAGTTAAACCATACTTTTGATTGAGCAGTTTTGAAACACTCTGTCTGTAGAAAATGCAACTGGACATTCGTAACGCTAAGTGGGTAATAGTGGAAAAAAGAATATGTTCAAATATAAACTACACAGAAGCATTGTATGAAACTTCTTTCTGTTCTGTGCATTCAACTAACAGAGTTGAACCTTTCTTTTGATTGAGCCGTTCTGAAACACTCTTTCTGTAGAAACTGCAATTGGACATTCTGAGCGCTAAGAGGCCTATATTGGGAAAAAGAATGTCTACAAATAAAAACTACACAGAAGAATTGTGTGAAACTTCTTTCTCTTCTGTTTGTTCAACTAAAAGAGTTGAACCTTAGTTTTGATTGAGCCGTTCTGAAACACTCTTTCTGTAGAAAATTCAAGTGGAGATTCGGAGCGCAAAGAGGGTAACAGTGGAAAAAGGAATGTCTCCAAATATAAACTACACAGAATCATTCTGTGAAACTTCTTTCTGATCTGTGCATTCAGCTAACAGAGTTAAACCATACTTTTGATTGAGCAGATCTGAACACTCTTTCTATAGAAAATGCAACTGGACATTTGGAGCGCTAAGAGAGTAGTAGTGGAAAAAGGAATATATTCAAATATAAACTACACAGAAGCATTCTGTGAAACTTCTTTCTGATCTGAGCATTCAGCTAACAGAGTTAAACCATACTTTTGATTGAGCAGTTTTGAAACACTCTGTCTGTAGAAAATGCAACTGGACATTCGTAGCGCTAAGTGGGTAAAAGTGGAAAAAAGAATATGTTCAAATATAAACTACACAGAAGCATTGTATGAAAATTCTTTCTGTTCTGTGCATTCAACTAACAGAGTTGAACCTTACTTTTCATTGAGCCTTTCTGAAACACTCTTTCTGTAGAAACTGCAATTGGACATTCTGAGCGCTAAGAGGCCTATATTGGGAAAAATAATATCTTCAAATAAAAACTACACAGAAGCATTGTGTGAAACTTATTTCTGATATGTTCATTAAGCTAACAGAGTTAAACCATACTTTTGATTGCGCAGTTCTGAACACTATTTCTGTAGAAAATGCAAGTGGACATTCGGAGCGCTAAGAGGGTAATAGTGGAAAAAGGAATATATTCAAATATAAACTACACAGTAGCATTCTGTGAAAATTCTTTCTGTTCTGTGCATTCAACTAACAGAGTTGAACCATACTTTTGATTGAGCAGTTTTGAAACACTCTGTCTGTAGAAAATGCAACTGGACAGTCGTAGCGCTAAGTGGGTAATAGTGGACAAAAGAATATGTTCAAATATAAACTACACAGAAGCATTGTATGAAACTTCTTTCTGTTCTGTGCATTCAACTAACAGAGTTGAACCTTACTTTTGATTGAGCTGTTCTGAAACACTCTTTCTGTAGAAACTGCAATTGGACACTCTGAGCGCTAAGAGGCCTATATTGGGAAAAAGAATGTCTACAAATAAAAACTACACAGAAGAATTGTGTGAAACATCTTTCTGTTCTGTTTGTTCAACTAAAAGGGTTGAACATTAGTTTTGATTGAGTCGTTCTGAAACACTCTTTCTGTAGAAAATGCAAGTGGAGATTCGGAGCGCTAAGAGGGTAATAGTGGAAAAAGGAATGTCTCCAAATATAAACTACACAGAATCATTCTGTGAAACTTCTTTCTGATCTGTGCATTCAGCTAACAGAGTTAAACCATACTTTGATTGAGCAGATCTGAACACTCTTTCTGTAGAAAATGCAACTGGACATTTGGAGGGCTAAGAGAGTAGTAGTGGAAAAAGGAATATATTGAAATATAAACTACACAGAAGCATTCTGTGAAACTTCTTTCTGATCTGAGCATTCAGCTAACAGAGTTAAACCATACTTTTGATTGAGCAGTTTTGAAACACTCTGTCTGTAGAAAATGCAACTGGACATTCGTAGCGCTAATTGGGTAATAGTGGAAAAAATAATATGTTCAAATATAAACTACACAGAAGCATTGTATGAACCTTCTTTCTGTTCTGTGCATTCAAATGACAGAGTTGAAATTTACTTTTGATTGAGCCTTTCTGAAACACTCTTTCTGTAGAAACTGCAATTGGACATTCTGAGCGCTATGAGGCCTCTATTGGGAAAAATAATATCTTCAAATAAAAACTACACAGAAGCATTGTGTGAAACTTATTTCTGATATGTTCATTAAGCTAACAGAGTTAAACCATACTTTTGATTGCGCAGTTCTGAACACTCTTTCTGTAGAAAATGCAAGTGGACATTCGGAGCGCTAAGAAGGTATTAGTGGAAAAAGGAATATATTCAAATATAAACTACACAGTAGCATTCTGCGAAAATTCTTTCTGTTCTGTGCATTCAACTAACAGAGTTGAACCTTACTTTTGATTGAGCCGTTCTGAAACACTCTTTCTGTAGAAACTGCAATTGGACATGCTAAGCGCTAAGAGGCCTACATTGGGAAAAAGAATATCTTCAAATAAAAACTACACAGATGCATTCTGTGAAACTTATTTCTGATCTGTAAATTCAGTTAACAGAGATAAAACATATTTTTGATTGAGCAGTTATGAAACACTCTTTTTGTAGAAAATGCAAGTGGAGATTCGGAGCGCTAAGAGGGTAATAGTGGAAAAAGGAATGTCTTCAAATAAAAACTACACAGAATCATTCGGTGAAACTTCTTTCTGATCTGTGCATTCAGCTAACAGAGTTAAACCACACTTTTGATTGAGCAGATCTGAACACTCTTTCTGTAGAAAATGCAACTGGACATTTGGAGCGCTAAGAGCGTAGTAGTGGAAAAAGGAATATATTCAAATATAAACTACACAGAAGCATTCTGTGAAACTTCTTTCTGATCTGAGCATTCAGCTAACATAGTTAAACCATACTTTTGATTGAGCAGTTTTGAAACACTCTGTCTGTAGAAAATGCAACTGGACATTCGTAGCGCTAAGTGGGTAATAGTGGAAAAAAGAATATGTTCAAATATAAACTACACAGAAGCATTGTATGAAACTTCTTTATGTTCTGTGCATTCAACTGACAGAGTTGAAATTTACTTTTGATTGAGCCTTTCTGAAACACTCTTTCTGTAGAAACTGCAATTGGACATTCTGAGCGCTAAGAGGCCTCCATTGGGAAAAATAATATCTTCAAATAAAAACTACACAGAAGCATTGTGTGAAACTTATTTCTGATATGTTCATTAAGCTAACAGAGTTAAACCGTACTTTTGATTGCGCAGTTCTGAACACTCTTTCTGTAGAAAATGCAAGTGGACATTCGGAGCGCTAAGAAGGTAATAGTGGAAAAACGGATATATTCAAATATAAACTACACAGTAGCATTCTGTGAAAATTCTTTCTGTTCTGTGCATTCAACTAACAGATTTGAACCTTACTTTTGATTGAGCCATTCTGAAACACTCTCTCTGTAGAAACTGCAATTGGACATGCTAAGAGCTAAGAGGCCTACATTGGGAAAAAGAATATCTTCAAATAAAAACTACACAGATGCATTCTGTGAAACTTATTTCTGATCTGTAAATTCAGTTAACAGAGATAAAACATATTTTTGATTGAGCAGTTATGAAACACTCCTTTTGTAGAAAATGCAAGTGGAGATTCGGAGCGCTAAGAGGGTAATAGTGGAAAAGGAATGTCTTCAAATATAAACTACACAGAATCATTCTGTGAAACTTCTTTCTGATCTGTGCATTCAGCTAACAGAGTTAAACCATACTTTTGATTGAGCAGATCTGAACACTCTTTCTGTAGAAAATGCAACTGGAAATTTGGAGCGCTAAGAGAGTAGTAGTGGAAAAAGGAATATATTCAAATATAAACTACAAGAAGCATTCTGTGAAACTTCTTTCTGATCTGAGCATTCAGCTAACAGAGTTAAACCATACTTTTGATTGAGCAGTTTTGAAACACTCTGTCTGTAGAAAATGCAACTGGACATTCGTAGCGCTAAGTGGGTAATAGTGGAAAAAAGAATATGTTCAAATATAAACTACACAGAAGCATTGTATGAAACTTCTTTCTGTTCTGTGCATTCAACTAACAGAGTTGAACCTTACTTTTGATTGAGCCTTTCTGAAACACTTTTTCTGTAGAAACTGCAATTGGACATTCTGAGCGCTAAGAGGCCTCTATTGGGAAAAATAATATCTTCAAATAAAAACTACACAGAAGCATTGTGTGAAACTTACTTCTGATATGTTCATTAAGCTAACAGAGTTAAACCATACTTTTGATTGCGCAGTTCTGAACACTCTTTCTGTAGAAAATGCAAGTGGACAATCGGAGCGCTAAGAGGGTAATAGTGGCAAAAGGAATATATTCAAATATAAAGTACACAGTAGCATTCTGTGAAAATTCTTTCTGTTCTGTGCATTCAACTAACAGAGTTGAACCTTACTTTTGATTGAGCCGTTCTGAAACACTCTTTCTGTAGAAACTGCAATTGGACATGCTAAGCGCTAAGAGGCCTACATTGGGAAAAAGAATATCTTCAAATAAAAACTACACAGATGCATTCAGTGAAACTTATTTCTGATCTGTAAATTCAGTTAACAGAGATAAAACATATTTTTGATTGAGCAGTTATGAAACACTCTTTTTGTAGAAAATGCAAGTGGAGATTCGGAGCGCTAAGAGGGTAATAGTGGAAAAAGGAATGTCTTCAAATATAAACTACACAGAATCATTCGGTGAAACTTCTTTCTGATCTGTGCATTCAGCTAACAGAGTTAAACCATACTTTTGATTGAGCAGATCTGAACACTCTTTCTGTAGAAAATGCAACTGGACATTTGGAGCGCTAAGAGCGTAGTAGTGGAAAAAGGACTATATTCAAATATAAACTACACAGAAGCATTCTGTGAAACTTCTTTCTGATCTGAGCATTCAGCTAACAGAGTTAAACCATACTTTTGATTGAGCAGTTTTGAAACAATCTGTCTGTAGAAAATGCAACTGGACATTCGTAGCGCTAAGTGGGTAATAGTGGAAAAAAGAATATGTTCAAATATAAACTACACAGAAGCATTGTATGAAACTACTTTCTGTTCTGTGCATTCAACTAACAGGGTTGAACCTTACTTTTGATTGAGCCGTTCTGAAACACTCTTTCTGTAGAAACTGCAATTGGACATTCTGAGCGCTAGGAGGCCTATATTGGGAAAATGAATGTCTACAAATAAAAACTACACAGAAGAATTGTGTGAAACTTCTTTCTATTCTGTTTGTTCAACTAAAAGAGTTGAACCTTAGCTTTGATTGAGCCGTTCTGAAACACTCTTTCTGTAGAAAATGCAAGTGGAGATTCGGAGCGCTAAGAGGGTAATAGTGGATAAAGGAATGTCTCCAAATAAAAACTACACAGAATCATTCTGTGAAACTTCTTTCTGATCTGTGCATTCAGCTAACAGAGTTAAACCATACTTTTGATTGAGCAGATCTGAACACTCTTTCTGTAGAAAATGCAACTGGACATTTGGAGCGCTAAGAGAGTAGTAGTGGAAAAAGGAATATATTCAAATATAAACTACACAGAAGCATTCTGTGAAACTTCTTTCTGATCTGAGCATTCAGCTAACAGAGTTAAACCATACTTTTGATTGAGCAGTTTTGAAACACTCTGTCTGTAGAAAATGCAACTGGACATCCGTAGCGCTAATTGGGTAATAGTGGAAAAAATAATATGTTCAAATATAAACTACACAGATGCATTGTATGAAACTTCTTTCTGTTCTGTGCATTCAACTGACAGAGTTGAAATTTACTTTTGATTGAGCCTTTCTGAAACACTCTTTCTGTAGAAACTGCAATTGGACATTCTGAGCGCTAAGAGGCCTCTATTGGGAAAAAAAATATCTTCAAATAAAAACTACACAGAAGCATTGTGTGAAACTTATTTCTGATATGTTCATTAAGCTAACAGAGTTAAACCATACTTTTGATTGCGCAGTTCTGAACACTCTTTCTGTAGAAAATGCAAGTGGACATTCGGAGCGCTAAGAAGGTAATAGTGGAAAAAGATATATATTCAAATATAAACTACACAGTAGCATTCTGTGAAAATTCTTTCTGTTCTGTGCATTCAACTAACAGATTTGAACCTTACTTTTGATTGAGCCATTCTGAAACACTCTTTTTGTAGAAACTGCAATTGGACATGCTAAGAGCTAAGAGGCCTACATTGGGAAAAAGAATATCTTCAAATAAAAACTACACAGATGCATTCTGTGAAACTTATTTCTGATCTGTAAATTCAGTTAACAGAGATAAAACATATTTTTGATTGAGCAGTTATGAAACACTCCTTTTGTAGAAAATGCAAGTGGAGATTCGGAGCGCTAAGAGGGTAATAGTGGAAAAGGAATGTCTTCAAATACAAACTACACAGAATCATTCGGTGAAACTTCTTTCTGATCTGTGCATTCAGCTAACAGATTTAAACCATACTTTTGATTGAGCAGATCTGAACACTCTTTCTGTAGAAAATGCAACTGGACATTTGGAGCGCTAAGAGCGTAGTAGTGGAAAAAGGAATATATTCAAATATAAACTACACAGAAGCATTCTGTGAAACTTCTTTCTGATCTGAGCATTCAGCTAACAGAGTTAAACCATACTTTTGATTGAGCAGTTTTGAAACACTCTGTCTGTAGAAAATGCAACTGGACATTCGTAGCGCTAAGTGGGTAATAGTGGAAAAAAAATATGTTCAAATATAAACTACACAGAAGCATTGTATGAAACTTCTTTCTGTTCTGTGCATTCAACTAACAGAGTTGAACCTCACTTTTGATTGAGCCTTTCTGAAACACTCTTTCTGTAGAAACTGCAATTGTACATTCTTAGCGCTAAGAGGCCTCTATTGGGAAAAATAATATCTTCAAATAAAAACTTCACAGAAGCATTGTGTGAAACTTATTCCTGATATGTTCATTAAGCTAACAGAGTTAAACCATACTTTTGATTGCGCAGTTCTGAACACTCTTTCTGTAGAAAATGCAAGTGGACATTCGGAGCGCTAAGAGGGTATTAGTGGAAAAAGGAATATATTCAAATATAAACTACACAGTAGCATTCTGCGAAAATACTTTCTCTTCTGTGCATTCAACTAACAGAGTTGAACCTTACTTTTGATTGAGCCGTTCTGAAACACTCTTTCTGTAGAAACTGCAATTGGACATGCTAAGCGCTAAGAGGCCTACATTGGGAAAAAGAATATCTTCAAATAAAAACTACACAGATGCATTCTGTGAAACTTATTTCTGATCTGTAAATTCAGTTAACAGAGATAAAACATATTTTTGATTGAGCAGTTATGAAACACTCTTTTTGTAGAAAATGCAAGTGGAGATTCGGAGCGCTAAGAGGGTAATAGTGGAAAAAGGAATGTCTTCAAATATAAACTACACAGAATCATTCGGTGAAACTTCTTTCTGATCTGTGCATGCAGCTAACAGAGTTAAACCACACTTTTGATTGAGCAGATCTGAACACTCTTTCTGTAGAAAATGCAACTGGACATTTGGAGCGCTAAGAGCGTAGTAGTGGAAAAAGGAATATATTCAAATATAAACTACACAGAAGCATTCTGTGAAACTTCTTTCTGATCTGAGCATTCAGCTAACATAGTTAAACCATACTTTTGATTGAGCAGTTTTGAAACACTCTGTCTGTAGAAAATGCAACTTGACATTCGTAGCGCTAAGTGGGTAATAGTGGAAAAAAGAATATGTTCAAATATAAACTACACAGAAGCATTGTATGAAACTTCTTTATGTTCTGTGCATTCAACTAACAGAGTTTAACCTTACTTTTGATTGAGCCGTTCTGAAACACTCTTTCTGTAGAAACTGCAATTGGACATTCTGAGCGCTAAGAGGCCTATATTGGGAAATAGAATGTCTACAAATAAAAACTACACAGAAGAATTGTGTGAAACATCTTTCTGTTCTGTTTGTTCAACTAAAAGGGATGAACCTTAGTTTTGATTGAGTCGTTCTGAAACACTCTTTCTGTAGAAAATGCAAGTGGAGATTCGTAGCGCTAAGAGGGTAATAGTGGAAAAAGGAATGTCTCCAAATATAAACTACACAGAATCATTCTGTGAAACTTCTTTCTGGTCTGTGCATTCAGCTAACAGAGTTAAACCATACTTTTGATTGATCACATCTGAACACTCTTTCTGTAGAAAATGCAACTGGACATTTGGAGCGCTAAGAGAGTAGTAGTGGAAAAAGGAATATATTGAAATATAAACTACACAGAAGCATTCTGTGAAACTTTTTTCTGATCTGAGCATTCAGCTCACAGAGTTAAACCATACTTTTGATTGAGCAGTTTTGAAACACTCTGTCTGTAGAAAATGCAACTGGACATTCGAAGCACTAAGTGGGTAATAGTCTAAAAAAGAATATGTTCAAATATAAACTACACAGAAGCATTGTATGAAACTTCTTTCTGTTCTGTGCATTCAACTAACAGAGTTGAACCTTACTTTTGATTGAGCCTTTCTGAAACACTCTTTCTGTAGAAACTGCAATTGGACATTCTGAGCGCTAAGAGGCCTCTATTGGGAAAAATAATATCTTCAAATAAAAACTACACAGAAGCATTGTGTGAAACTTATTTCTGATATGTTCATTAAGCTAACAGAGTTAAACCATACTTTTGATTGCGCAGTTCTGAACACTCTTTCTGTAGAAAATCAAGTGGACATTCGGAGCGCTAAGAGGGTAATAGTGGAAAAAGGAATATATTCAAATATAAACTACACAGTAGCATTCTGTGAAAATTCTTTCTGTTCTGTGCATTCAACTAACAGAGTTGAACCTTACTTTTGATTGAGCCGTTCTGAAACACTCTTTCTGTAGAAACTGCAATTGGACATGCTAAGCGCTAAGAGGCCTACATTGGGAAAAAGAATATCTTCAAATAAAAACTACACAGATGCCTTCTGTGAAACTTATTTCTGATCTGTAAATTCAGTTAACAGAGATAAAACACATTTTTGATTGAGCAGTTATGAAACACTCTTTTTGTAGAAAATGCAAGTGGAGATTCGGAGCGCTAAGAGGGTAATAGTGGAAAAAGGAATGTCTTCAAATATAAACCACACAGAATCATTCGGTGAAACTTCTTTCTGATCTGTGCATTCAGCTAACAGAGTTAAACCATACTTTTGATTGAGCAGATCTGAACACTCTTTCTGTAGAAAATGCAACTGGACATTTGGAGCGCTAAGAGCGTAGTAGTGGAAAAAGGAATATATTCAAATATAAACTACACAGAAGCATTCTGTGAAACTTCTTTCTGATCTGAGCATTCAGCTAACAGAGTTAAACCATACTTTTGATTGAGCAGTTTTGAAACACTCTGTCTGTAGAAAATGCAACTGGACATTCGTAGCGCTAAGTGGGTAATAGTGGAAAAAAGAATATGTTCAAATATAAACTACACAGAAGCATTGTATGAAACTTCTTTATGTTCTGTGCATTCAACTAACAGAGTTGAACCTTACTTTTGATTGAGCCGTTCTGAAGCACTCTTTCTGTAGAAACTGCAATTGGACATTCTGAGCGCTAAGAGGCCTATATTGGGAAAAATAATATCTTCAAATAAAAACTACACAGAAGCATTGTGTGAAACTTATTTCTGATATGTTCATTAAGCTAACAGAGTTAAACCATACTTTTGATTGCGCAGTTCTGAACACTCTTTCTGTAGAAAATGCAAGTGGACATTCGGAGAGCTAAGAGGGTAATAGTGGAAAAAGGAATATATTCAAATATAAACTACACAGTAGCATTCTGTGAAAATTCTTTCTGTTCTGTGCATTCAACTAACAGAGTTGAACCTTACTTTTGATTGAGCAGTTTTGAAACACTCTGTCTGTAGAAAATGCAACTGGACATTCGTAACGCTAAGTGGGTAATAGTGGAAAAAAGAATATGTTCAAATATAAACTACACAGAAGCATTGTGTGAAACTTCTTTCTGTTCTGTGCATTCAACTAAAAGAGTTGAACCTTACTTTTGATTGAGCCTTCCTGAAACACTCTTTCTGTAGAAAATGCAAGTGGAGATTCGGAGCGCTAAGAGGGTAATAGTGGAAAAAGGAATATCTCCAAATAAAAACTACACAGAAGCATTGTGTGAAACTTCTTTCTGATCTGTGCATTCAGCTTACAGAGTTAAACCATACTTTTGATTGAGCAGTTCTGAACACTCTTTCTGTAGATAATGCAAGTGGACATTAGGAGCGCTAAGAGGGTAATAGTGGAAAAAGGAATATATTCAAATATAAACTACACAGTAGCATTCTGTGAAAATCCTTTCTGTTCTGTGCATTCAACTAACAGAGTTGAACCTTACTTTTGGTTGAGCAGATCTGAAACACTCTTTCTGTAGAAACTGCGATTGGACTTGCTAATCGCTAAGAGGCCTACATTGGGAAAAAGAATATCTTCATATAAAAACTACACAGATGCATTCTGTGAAACTTATTTCTGATCTGTAAATTCAGTTAATAGAGATAAAACATATTTTTGATTGAGCAGTTATGAGACACTCTTTTTGTAGAAAATGCAAGTGGAGATTCGGAGCGCTAAGAGGGTAATAGTGGAAAAAGGAATGTCTTCAAATATAAACTACACAGAATCATTCGGTGAAACTTCTTTCTGATCTGTGCATTCAGCTAACAGAGTTAAACCATACTTTTGATTGAGCAGATCTGAACACTCTTTCTGTAGAAAATGCAACTGGACATTTGGAGCGCTAAGAGCGTAGTAGTGGAAAAAGGAATATATTCAAATATAAACTACACAGAAGCATTCTGTGAAACTTCTTTCTGATCTGAGCATTCAGCTAACAGAGTTAAACCATACTTTTGATTGAGCAGTTTTGAAACACTCTGTCTGTAGAAAATGCAACTGGACATTCGTAGCGCTAAGTGGGTAATTGTGGAAAAAAAATATGTTCAAATATAAACTACACAGAAGCATTTTATGAAACTTCTTTCTGTTCTGTGCATTCAACTAACAGAGTTGAACCTTACTTTTGATTGAGCCTTTCTGAAACACTCTTTCTGTAGAAACTGCAATTTGACATTCTGAGCGCTAAGAGGCCTCTATTGGGAAAAATAATATCTTCAAATAAAAACTACACAGAAGCATTGTGTGAAACATATTCCTGATATGTTCATTAAGCTAACAGAATTAAACCATTCTTTTGATTGCGCAGTTCTGAACACTCTTTCTGTAGAAAATGCAAGTGGACATTCGGAGCGCTAAGAGGGTAATAGTGGAAAAAGGAATATATTCAAATATAAACTACACAGTAGCATTCTGTGAAAATTCTTTCTGTTCTGTGCATTCAACTAACAGAGTTGAACCTTACTTTTGATTGAGCCGTTCTGAAACACTCTTTCTGTAGAAACTGCAATTGGACATGCTAAGCGCTAAGAGGCCTACATTGGGAAAAAGAATATCTTCAAATAAAAACTACACAGATGCATTCTGTGAAACTTATTTCTGATCTGTAAATTCAGTTAACAGAGATAAAACATATTTTTGATTGAGCAGTTATGAAACACTCTTTTTGTAGAAAATGCAAGTGGAGATTCGGAGCGCTAAGAGGGTAATAGTGGAAAAAGGAATGTCTTCAAATATAAACTACACAGAATCATTCGGTGAAACTTCTTTCTGATCTGTGCATTCAGCTAACAGAGTTAAACCATACTTTTGATTGAGCAGATCTGAACACTCTTTCTGTAGAAAATGCAACTGGACATTTGGAGCGCTAAGAGCGTAGTAGTGGAAAAAGGAATATATTCAAATATAAACTACACAGAAGCATTCTGTGAAACTTCTTTCTGATCTGAGCATTCAGCTAACAGAGTTAAACCATACTTTTGATTGAGCAGTTTTGAAACACTCTGTCTGTAGAAAATGCAACTGGACATTCGTAGCGCTAAGTGGGTAATAGTGGACAAAAGAATATGTTCAAATATAAACTACACAGAAGCATTGTATGAAACTTTTTCTGTTCTGTGCATTCAACTAACACAGTTGAACCTTACTTTTGATTGAGCCGTTCTGAAACACTCTTTCTGTAGAAACTGCAATTGGACATTCTGAGCGCTAAGAGGCCTATATTGGGAAAAAGAATGTCTACAAATAAAAACTACACAGAAGAATTGTGTGAAACTTCTTTCTGTTCTGTTTGTTCAACTAAAAGAGTTGAACCTTAGTTTTGATTGAGCCGTTCTGAAACACTCTTTGTGTAGAAAATGCAAGTGGAGATTCGCAGCGCTAAGAGGGTAATAGTGGAAAAAGGAATGTCTCCAAATGTAAACTACACAGAATCATTCTGTGAAACTTCTTTCTGATCTGTACATTCAGCTAACAGAGTTAAAACATACTTTTGATTGAGCAGATCTGAACACTCTTTCTGTAGAAAATGCAACTGGACATTTGGAGCGCTAAGAGAGTAGTAGTGGAAAAAGGAATATATTCAAATATAAACTACACAGAAGCATTCTGTGAAACTTCTTTCTGATCTGAGCATTCAGCTAACAGAGTTAAACCATACTTTTGATTGAGCAGTTTTGAAACACTCTGTCGGTAGAAAATGCAACTGGACATTCGTAGCGCTAAGTGGGTAATAGTGGAAAAAAGAATATGTTCAAATATAAACTACATAGAAGCATTGTATGAAACTTCTTTCTGTTCTGTGCATTCAACTAACAGAGTTGAACCTTACTTTTGATTGAGCCTTTCTGAAACACTCTTTCTGTAGAAACTGCAATTGGACATTCTGAGCGCTAAGAGGCCTCTATTGGGAAAAATAATATCTTCAAATAAAAACTACACAGAAGCATTGTGTGAAACTTATTTCTGATAGGCTCATTAAGCTAACAGAGTTAAACCATACTTTTGATTGCGCAGTTCTGAACACCCTTTCTGTAGATAATGCAAGTGGACATTAGGAGCGCTAAGAGGGTAATAGTGGAAAAAGGAATATATTCAAATATAAACTACACAGTAGCATTCTGTGAAAATCCTTTCTGTTCTGTGCATTCAACTAACAGAGTTGAACCTTACTTTTGATTGAGCAGATCTGAAACACTCTTTCTGTAGAAACTGCAATTGGACATGCTAAGCGCTAAGAGGCCTACATTGGGAAAAAGAATATCTTCAAATAAAAACTACACAGATGCATTCTGTGAAACTTATTTCTGATCTGTAAATTCAGTTAACAGAGATAAAACATATTTTTGATTGAGCAGTTATGAAACACTCTTTTTGTAGAAAATGCAAGTGGAGATTCGGAGCGCTAAGAGGGTAATAGTGGAAAAAGGAATGTCTTCAAATATAAACTACACAGAATCATTCGGTGAAACTTCTTTCTGATCTGTGCATTCAGCTAACAGTGTTAAACCATACTTTTGATTGAGCAGATCTGAACACTCTTTCTGTAGAAAATGCACCTGGACATTTGGAGCGCTTAGAGCGTAGTAGTGAAAAAGGAATATATTCAAATATAAACTACACAGAAGCATTCTGTGAAACTTACTTCTGATCTGAGCATTCAGCTAACAGAGTTAAACCATACTTTTGATTGAGCAATTTTGAAACACTCTGTCTGTAGAAAATGCAACTGGACATTCGTAGCGCTAAGTGGGTAATAGTGGACAAAAGAATATGTTCAAATATAAACTACACAGAAGCATTGTATGAAACTTCTTTCTGTTCTGTGCATTCAACTAACAGAGTTGAACCTTACTTTTGATTGAGCCGTTCTGAAACACTCTTTCTGTAGAAACTGCAATTGGACATTCTGAGCGCTAGGAGGCCTATATTGGGAAAAAGAATGTCTACAAATAAAAATTACACAGAAGAATTGTGTGAAACTTCTTTCTGTTCTGTTTGTTCAACTAAAAGAGTTGAACCTTAGTTTTGATTGAGCCGTTCTGAAACACTCTTTCTGTAGGAAATGCAAGTGGAGATTCGGAGCGCTAAGAGGGTAATAGTGGAAAAAGGAATGTCTTCAAATATAAACTACACAGAATCATTCGGTGAAACTTCTTTCTGATCTGTGCATTCAGCTAACAGAGTTAAACCATACTTTTGATTGAGCAGATCTCAACACTCTTTCTGTAGAAAATGCAACTGGACATTTGGAGCGCTAAGAGCGTAGTAGTGGAAAAAGTAATATATTCAAATATAAACTACACAGAAGCATTCTGTGAAACATCTTTCTGATCTGAGCAATCAGCTAACAGAGTTAAACCATACTTTTGATTGAGCAGTTTTGAAACACTCTGTCTGTAGAAAATGCAACTGGACATTCGTAGCGCTAAGTGGGTAATAGTGGACAAAAGAATATGTTCAAATATAAACTACACAGAAGCATTGTATGAAACTTCTTTCTGTTCTGTGCATTCAACTAACAGAGTTGAACCTTACTTTTGATTGAGCCGTTCTGAAACACTATTTCTGTAGAAACTGCAATTGGACATTCTGAGCGCTAAGAGGCCTATATTGGGAAAAAGAATGTCTACAAATAAAAACTACACAGAAGAATTGTGTGAAACTTCTTTCTGTTCTGTTTCTTCAACTAAAATTGTTGAACCTTATTTTTGATTGAGCCGTTCTGAAACACTCTTTCTGTAGAAAATGCAAGTGGAGATTCAGAGCGCTAAGAGGGTAATAGTGGAAAAAGGAATGTCTCCAAATATAAACTACACAGAATCATTCTGTGAAACTTCTTTCTGATCTGCGCATTCAGCTAACAGAGTTAAACCATACTTTTGATTGAGCAGATCTGAACACTCTTTCTGT
Source organism: Symphalangus syndactylus (assembly GCF_028878055.3). Lineage (NCBI taxonomy): Eukaryota > Metazoa > Chordata > Mammalia > Primates > Hylobatidae > Symphalangus > Symphalangus syndactylus. Next base: position 9,870,268 of record NC_072433.2, read on the forward strand.
AGAAAATGCAACTGGACATTTGGAGCGCTAAGAGAGTAGTAGTGGAAAAAGGAATATATTCAAATATAAACTACACAGAAGCATTCTGTGAAACTTCTTTCTGATCTCAGCATTCAGCTAACAGAGTTAAACCATACTTTTGATTGAACAGTTTTGAAACACTCTTTCTGTAGAAAATGCAACTGGACATTCGTAGCGCTAAGTGGGTAATAGTGGAAAAAAAATATGTTCAAATATAAACTACACAGAAGCATTGTATGAAACTTCTTTCTGTTCTGTGCATTCAACTAACAGAGTTGAACCTTACTTTTGATTGAGCCTTTCTGAAACTCTCTATCTGTAGAAACTGCAATTGGACATTCTGAGCGCTAAGAGGCCTCTATTGGGAAAAATAATATCTTCAAATAAAAACTACACAGAAGCATTGTGTGAAACTTATTTCTGATATGTTCATTAAGCTAACAGAGTTAAACCATACTTTTGATTGCGCAGTTCTGAACACTCTTTCTGTAGATAATGCAAGTGGACATTCGGAGCGCTAAGAGGGTAATAGTGGATAAAGGAATATATTCAAATATAAACTACACAGTAGCATTCTGTGAAAATTCTTTCTGTTCTGTGCATTCAACTAACAGAGTTGAACCTTTCTTTTGATTGAGCCGTTCTGAAAAACTCTTTCTGTAGAAACTGCAATTGGACATGCTAAGCGCTAAGAGGCCTACATTGGGAAAAAGAATATCTTCAAATAAAAACTACACAGATGCATTCTGTGAAACTTATTTCTGATCTGTAAATACAGTTAACAGAGATAAAACATATTTTTGATTGAGCAGTTATGAAACACTCTTTTTGTAGAAAATGCAAGTGGAGATTCGGAGCGCTAAGTGGGTAATAGTGGAAAAAGGAATGTCTTCAAATATAAACTACACAGAATCATTCGGTGAAACTTCTTTCTGATCTGTGCATTCAGCTAACAGAGTTAAACCATACTTTTGATTGAGCAGATCTGAACACTCTTTCTGTAGAAAATGCAACTGGACATTTGGAGCGCTAAGAGCGTAGTAGTGGAAAAAGGAATATATTCAAATATAAACTACACAGAAGCATTCTGTGAAACTTCTTTCTGATCTGAGCATTCAGCTTACAGAGTTAAACCATACTTTTGATTGAGCAGTTTTGAAACACTCTGTCTGTAGAAAATGCAACTGGACATTCGTAGCGCTAAGTGGGTAATAGTGGACAAAAGAATATGTTCAAATATAAACTACACAGAAGCATTGTATGAAACTTCTTTCTGTTCTGTGCATTCAACTAACAGAGTTGAACCTTACTTTTGATTGAGCCGTTCTGAAACACTATTTCTGTAGAAACTGCAATTGGACATTCTGAGCGCTAAGAGGCCTATATTGGGAAAAAGAATGTCTACAAATAAAAATTACACAGAAGAATTGTGTGAAACTTCTTTCTGTTCTGTTTGTTAAACTAAAAGTGTTGAACCTTAGTTTTGATTGAGCCGTTCTGAAACACTCTTTCTGTAGAAAATGCAAGTGGAGATTCGGAGCGCTAAGAGGGTAATAGTGGAAAAAGGAATGTCTTCAAATATAAACTACACAGAATCATTCGGTGAAACTTCTTTCTGATCTGTGCATTCAGCTAACAGAGTTAAACCATACTTTTGATTGAGCAGATCTGAACACTCTTTCTGTAGAAAATGCAACTGGACATTTGGAGCGCTAAGAGCGTAGTAGTGGAAAAAGGAATATATTCAAATATAAACTACACAGAAGCATTCTGTGAAACTTCTTTCTGATCTGAGCATTCAGCTAACAGAGTTAAACCATACTTTTGATTGAGCAGTTTTGAAACACTCTGTCTGTAGAAAATGCAACTGGGCATTCGTAGCGCTAAGTGGGTAATAGTGGACAAAAGAATATGTTCAAATATAAACTACACAGAAGCATTGTATGAAACTTCTTTCTGTTCTGTGCATTCAACTAACAGAGTTGAACTTTAATTTTGATTGAGCCGTTCTGAAACACTATTTCTGTAGAAACTGCAATTGGACATTCTGAGCGCTAAGAGGCCTATATTGGGAAAAAGAATGTCTACAAATGAAAACTACACAGAAGAATTGTGTGAAACTTCTTTCTGTTCTGTTTGTTCAACTAAAAGAGTTGAACCTTAGTTTTGATTGAGCCGTTCTGAAACACTCTTTCTGTAGAAAACGCAAGTGGAGATTCGCAGCGCTAAGAGGGTAATAGTGGAAAAAGGAATGTCTCCAAATATAAACTACACAGAATCATTCTGTGAAACTTCTTTCTGATCTGTGCATTCAGCTAACAGACTTAAACCATATTTTTGATTGAGCAGATCTGAACACTCTTTCTGTATAAAATGCAACTGGACATTTGGAGCGCTAAGAGAGTAGTAGTGGAAAAAGGAATATATTCAAATATAAACTACAGAGAAGCATTCTGTGAAACTTCTTTCTGATCTGAGCATTCAGCTAACAGAGTTAAACCATACTTTTGATTGAGCAGTTTTGAAACACTCTGTCTGTAGAAAACGCAACTGGACATTCGTAGCGCTAAGTGGGTAATAGTGGAAAAAAGAATATGTTCAAATATAAACTACACAGAAGCATTGTATGAAGCTTCTTTCTGTTCTGTGCATTCAACTAACAGAGTTGAACCTTACTTTTGATTGAGCCTTTCTGAAACACTCTTTCTGTAGAAACTGCAATTGGACATTCTGAGCGCTAAGAGGCCTCTATTGGGAAAAATAATATCTTCAAATAAAAACTACACAGAAGCATTGTGTGAAACTTATTTCTGATATGTTCATTAAGCTAACAGAGTTAAACCATACTTTTGATTGCGCAGTTCTGAACACTCTTTCTGTAGATAATGCAAGTGGACATTCGGAGCGCTAAGAGTGTAATAGTGGAAAAAGGAATATATTCAAATATAAACTACACAGTAGCATTCTGTGAAAATTCTTTCTGTTCTGTGCATTCAACTAACAGAGTTGAACCTTACTTTTGATTGAGCCGTTCTGAAACACTCTTTCTGTAGAAACTGCAATTGGACATGCTAAGCGCTAAGAGGCCTACATTGGGAAAAAGAATATCTTCAAATAAAAACTACACAGATGCCTTCTGTGCAACTTATTTCTGATCTGAAATTCAGTTAACAGAGATAAAAAATATTTTTGATTGAGCAGTTATGAAACACTCTTTTTGTAGAAAATGCAAGTGGAGATTCGGAGCGCTAAGAGGGTAATAGTGGAAAAAGGAATGTCTTCAAATATAAACTACACAGAATCATTCGGTGAAACTTCTTTCTGATCTGTGCATTCAGCTAACAGAGTTAAACCATACTTTTGATTGAGCAGATCTGAACACTCTTTCTGTAGAAAATGCAACTGGACATTTGGAGCGCTAAGAGCGTAGTAGTGGAAAAAGGAATATATTCAAATATAAACTACACAGAAGCATTCTGTGAAACTTCATTCTGATCTGAGCATTCAGCTATCCGAGTTAAACCATACTTTTGATTGAACAGTTTTGAAACACTCTGTCTGTAGAAAATGCAACTGGACATTCGTAGCGCTAAGTGGGTAATAGTGGACAAAAGAATATGTTCAAATATAAACTACACAGAAGCATTGTATGAAACTTCTTTCTGTTCTGTGCATTCAACTAACAGAGTTGAACCTTACTTTTGATTGAGCCGTTCTGAAACACTATTTCTGTAGAAACTGCAATTGGACATTCTGAGCGCTAAGAGGCCTATATTGGGAAAAAGAATGTCTACAAATAAAAACTACACAGAAGAATTGTGTGAAACTTCTTTCTGTTCTGTTTGTTCAACTAAAAGTGTTGAACCTTAGTTTTGATTGAGCCGTTCTGAAACACTCTTTCTGTAGAAAATGCAAGTGGAGATTCAGAGCGCTAAGAGGGTAATAGTGGAAAAAGGAATGTCTCCAAATATAAACTACACAGAATCATTCTGTGAAACTTCTTTCTGATCTGTGCATTCAGCTAACAGAGTTAAACCATACTTTTGATTGAGCAGATCTGAACACTCTTTCTGTAGAAAATGCAACTGGACATTTTGAGCGCTAAGAGAGTAGTAGTGGAAAAAGGAATATATTCAAATATAAACTACACAGAAGCATTCTGTGAAACTTCTTTCTGATCTGAGCATTCAGCTAACAGAGTTAAACCATACTTTTGATTGAGCAGTTTTGAAACACTCTGTCTGTAGAAAATGCAACTGGACATTCGTAGCGCTAAGTGGGTAATAGTGGAAAAAAGAATATGTTCAAATAAAAACTACACAGAAGCATTGTATGAAACTTCTTTCTGTTCTGTGCATTCAACTAACAGAGTTGAACCTTACTTTTGATTGAGCCTTTCTGAAACTCTCTTTCTGTAGAAACTGCAATTGGACATTCTGAGCGCTAAGAGGCCTCTATTGGGAAAAATAATATCTTCAAATAAAAACTACACAGAAGCATTGTGTGAAACTTATTTCTGATATGTTCATTAAGCTAACACAGTTAAACCATACTTTTGATTGCGCAGTTCTGAACACTCTTTCTGTAGATAATGCAAGTTTACATTCGGAGCGCTAACAGGGTAATAGTGGAAAAAGGAATATATTCAAATATAAACTACACAGTAGCATTCTGTGAAAATTCTTTCTGTTCTGTGCATTCAACTAACAGAGTTGAACCTTACTTTTGATTGAGCCGTTCTGAAACACTCTTTCTGTAGAAACTGCAATTGGACATGCTAAGCGCTAAGAGGCCTACATTGGGAAAAAGAATATCTTCAAATAAAAACTACACAGATGCCTTCTGTGAAACTTATTTCTGATCTGTAAATTCAGTTAACAGAGATAAAACATATTTTTGATTGAGCAGTTATGAAACACTCTTTTTGTAGAAAATGCAAGTGGAGATTCGGAGCGCAAAGTGGGTAATAGTGGAAAAAGGAATGTCTTCAAATATAAACTACACAGAATCATTCGGTGAAACTTCTTTCTGATCTGTGCATTCAGCTAACAGAGTTAAACCATACTTTTGATTGAGCAGATCTGAACACTCTTTCTGTAGAAAATGCAACTGGACATTTGGAGCGCTAAGAGCGTAGTAGTGGAAAAAGGAATATATTCAAATATAAACTACACAGAAGCATTCTGTGAAACTTCTTTCTGATCTGAGCATTCAGCTAACAGAGTTAAACCATACTTTTGATTGAGCAGTTTTGAAACACTGTGTCTGTAGAAAATGCAACTGGGCATTCGTAGCGCTAAGTGGGTAATAGTGGAAAAAAGAATATGTTCAAATATAAACTACACAGAAGCATTGTATGAAACTTCTTTCTGTTCTGTGCATTCAACTAACAGAGTTGAACCTTACTTTTGATTGAGCCGTTCTGAAACACTCTTTCTGTAGAAACTGCAATTGGACATTCTGAGCGCTAAGAGGCCTATATTGGGAAAAAGAATGTCTACAAATAAAAACTACACAGAAGAATTGTGTGAAACTTCTTTCTGTTCTGTTTGTTCAACTAAAAGAGTTGAACCTTAGTTTTGATTGAGCCGTTCTGAAACACTCTTTCTGTAGAAAACGCAAGTGGAGATTCGCAGCGCTAAGAGGGTAATAGTGGAAAAAGGAATGTCTCCAAATATAAACTACACAGAATCATTCTGTGAAACTTCTTTCTGATCTGTGCATTCAGCTAACAGAGTTAAACCATACTTTTGATTGAGCAGATCTGAACACTCTTTCTGTAGAAAATGCAACTGGACATTTGGAGCGCTAAGAGAGTAGTAGTGGAAAAAGGAATATATTCAAATATAAAGTACACAGAAGCATTCTGTGAAACTTCTTTCTGATCTGAGCATTCAGCTAACAGATTTAATCCATACTTTTGATTGAGCAGTTTTGAAACACTCTGTCTGTAGAAAATGCAACTGGACATTCGTAGCGCTAAGTGGGTAATAGTGGAAAAAAGAATATGTTCAAATAAAAACTACACAGAAGCATTGTATGAAACTTCTTTCTGTTCTGTGCATTCAACTAACAGAGTTGAACCTTACTTTTGATTGAGCCTTTCTGAAACTCTCTTTCTGTAGAAACTGCAATTGGACATTCTGAGCGCTAAGAGGCCTCTATTGGGAAAAATAATATCTTCAAATAAAAACTACACAGAAGCATTGTGTGAAACTTATTTCTGATATGTTCATTAAGCTAACACAGTTAAACCATACTTTTGATTGCGCAGTTCTGAACACTCTTTCTGTAGATAATGCAAGTGGACATTCGGAGCGCTAAGAGGGTAATAGTGGAAAAAGGAATATATTCAAATATAAACTACACAGTAGCATTCTGTGAAAATTCTTTCTGTTCTGTGCATTCAACTAACAGAGTTGAACCTTACTTTTGATTGAGCCGTCCTGAAACACTCTTTCTGTAGAAACTGCAATTGGACATGCTAAGCGCTAAGAGGCCTACATTGGGAAAAAGAATATCTTCAAATAAAAACTACACAGATGCATTCTGTGAAACTTATTTCTGATCTATAAATTCAGTTAACAGAGATAAAACATATTTTTGATTGAGCAGTTATGAAACACTCTTTTTGTAGAAAATGTAAGTGGAGATTCGGAGCGCTAAGAGGGTAATAGTGGAAAAAGGAATGTCTTCAAATATAAACTACACAGAATCATTCGGTGAAACTTCTTTCTGATCTGTGCATTCAGCTAACAGAGTTAAACCACACTTTTGATTGAGCAGATCTGAACACTCTTTCTGTAGAAAATGCAACTGGACATTTGGAGCGCTAAGAGCGTAGTAGTGGAAAAAGGAATATATTCAAATATAAACTACACAGAAGCATTCTGTGAAACTTCTTTCTGATCTGAGCATTCAGCTAACAGAGTTAAACCATACTTTTGATTGAGCAGTTTTGAAACACTCTGTCTGTAGAAAATGCAACTGGACATTCGTAGCGCTAAGTGGGTTATAGTGGACAAAAGAATATGTTCAAATATAAACTAAACAGAAGCATTGTATGAAACTTCTTTCTGTTCTGTGCATTCAACTAACAGAGTTGAACCTTACTTTTGATTGAGCCGTTCTGAAACACTCTTTCTGTAGAAACGGCAATTGGACATTCTGAGCGCTAGGAGGCCTATATTGGGAAAAAGAATGTCTACAAATAAAAACTACACAGAAGAATTGTGTGAAACTTCTTTCTGTTCTGTTTGTTCAACTAAAAGATTTGAACCTTAGTTTTGATTGAGCCGTTCTGAAACACTCTTTCTGTAGAAAATGCAAGTGGAGATTCGCAGCGCTAAGAGGGTAATAGTGGAAAAAGGAATGTCTCCAATTATAAACTACACAGAATCATTCTGTGAAACTTCTTTCTGATCTGTGCATTCAGCTAACAGAGTTAAACCATACTTTTGATTGAGCAGATCTGAACACTCTTTCTGTAGAAAATGCAACTGGACATTTTGAGCGCTAAGAGAGTAGTAGTGGAAAAAGGAATATATTCAAATATAAACTACACAGAAGCATTCTGTGAAACTTCTTTCTGATCTGAGCATTCAGCTAACAGAGTTAAACCATACTTTTGATTGAGCTGTTTTGAAACACTCTGTCTGTAGAAAATGCAACTGGACATTCGTAGCGCTAAGTGGGTAATAGTGGAAAAAAGAATATGTTCAAATATAAACTACACAGAAGCATTGTATGAAACTTCTTTCTGTTCTGTGCATTCAACTAACAGAGTTGAACCTTACTTTTGATTGAGCCTTTCTGAAACACTCTTTCTGTAGAAACTGCAATTGGACATTCTGAGCGCTAAGAGGCCTCTATTGGGAAAAATAATATCTTCAAATAAAAACTACACAGAAGCATTGTGTGAAACTTATTTCTGATATGTTCATTAAGCTAACAGAGTTAAACCATACTTTTGATTGCGCAGTTCTGAACAATCTTTCTATAGATAATGCAAGTTTACATTCGGAGCGCTAAGAGGGTAATAGTGGAAAAAGGAATATATTCAAATATAAACTACACAGTAGCTTTCTGTGAAAATCCTTTCTCTTCTGTGCATTCAACTAACAGAGTTGAACCTTACTTTTGATTGAGCCGTTCTGAAACACTCTTTCTGTAGAAACTGCAATTGGACATGCTAAGCGCTAAGAGGCCTACATTGGGAAAAAGAATATCTTCAAATAAAAACTACACAGATGCATTCTGTGAAACTTATTTCTGATCTGTAAATTCAGTTAACAGAGATAAAACATATTTTTGATTGAGCAGTTATGAAACACACTTTTTGTAGAAAATGCAAGTGGAGATTCGGAGCGCTAAGAGGGTAATAGTGGAAAAAGGAATGTCTTCAAATATAAACTACACAGAATCATTCGGTGAAACTTCTTTCTGATCTGTGATTCAGCTAACAGAGTTAAAACATACTTTTGATTGAGCATATCTGAACACTCTTTCTGTAGAAAATGCAACTGGACATTTGGAGCGCTAAGAGTGTAGTAGTGGAAAAAGGAATATATTCAAATATAAACTACACAGAAGCATTCTGTGAAACTTCTTTCTGATCTGAGCATTCAGCTAACAGAGTTAAACCATACTTTTGATTGAGCAGTTTTGAAACACTCTGTCTGTAGAAAATGCAACTGGACATTCGTAGCGCTAAGTGGGTAATAGTGGACAAAAGAATATGTTCAAATATAAACTACACAGAAGCATTGTATGAAACTTCTTTCTGTTCTGTGCATTCAACTAACAGAGTTGAACCTTACTTTTGATTGAGCCGTTCTGAAACACTATTTCTGTAGAAACTGCAATTGGACATTCTGAGCGCTAAGAGGCCTATATTGGGAAAAAGAATGTCTACAAATAAAAACTACACAGAAGAATTGTGTGAAAATTCTTTCTGTTCTGTTTCTTCAACTAAAAGTGTTGAAACTTATTTTTGATTGAGCCGTTCTGAAACACTCTTTCTGTAGAAAATGCAAGTGGAGATTCAGAGCGCTAAGAGGGTAATAGTGGAAAAAGGAATGTCTCCAAATATAAACTACACAGAATCATTCTGTGAAACTACTTTCTGATCTGCGCATTCAGCTAACAGAGTTAAACCATACTTTTGATTGAGCAGATCTGAACACTCTTTCTGTAGAAAATGCAACTGGACATTTGGAGCGCTAAGAGAGTAGTAGTGGAAAAAGGAATATATTCAAATATAAAATACACAGAAGCATTCTGTGAAACTTCTTTCTGATCTGAGCATTCAGCTAACAGAGTTAAACCATACTTTTGATTGAACAGTTTTGAAACACTCTGTCTGTAGAAAATGCAACTGGACATTCGTAGCGCTAAGTGGGTAATAGTGGAAAAAACAATATGTTCAAATATAAACTACACAGAAGCATTGTATGAAACTTCTTTCTGTTCTGTGCATTCAACTAACAGAGTTGAACCTTACTTTTGATTGAGCCTTTCTGAAACACTCTTTCTGTAGAAACTGCAATTGGACATTCTGAGCGCTAAGAGGCCTCTATTGGGAAAAATAATATCTTCAAATAAAAACTACACAGAAGCATTGTGTGAAACTTATTTCTGATATGTTCATTAAGCTAACAGAGTTAAACCATACTTTTGATTGCGCAGTTCTGAACAATCTTTCTATAGATAATGCAAGTTTACATTCGGAGCGCTAAGAGGGTAATAGTGGAAAAAGGAATATATTCAAATATAAACTACACAGTAGCTTTCTGTGAAAATCCTTTCTCTTCTGTGCATTCAACTAACAGAGTTGAACCTTACTTTTGATTGAGCCGTTCTGAAACACTCTTTCTGTAGAAACTGCAATTGGACATGCTAAGCGCTAAGAGGCCTACATTGGGAAAAAGAATATCTTCAAATAAAAACTACACAGATGCATTCTGTGAAACTTATTTCTGATCTGTAAATTCAGTTAACAGAGATAAAACATATTTTTGATTGAGCAGTTATGAAACACACTTTTTGTAGAAAATGCAAGTGGAGATTCGGAGCGCTAAGAGGGTAATAGTGGAAAAAGGAATGTCTTCAAATATAAACTACACAGAATCATTCGGTGAAACTTCTTTCTGATCTGTGATTCAGCTAACAGAGTTAAAACATACTTTTGATTGAGCATATCTGAACACTCTTTCTGTAGAAAATGCAACTGGACATTTGGAGCGCTAAGAGTGTAGTAGTGGAAAAAGGAATATATTCAAATATAAACTACACAGAAGCATTCTGTGAAACTTCTTTCTGATCTGAGCATTCAGCTAACAGAGTTAAACCATACTTTTGATTGAGCAGTTTTGAAACACTCTGTCTGTAGAAAATGCAACTGGACATTCGTAGCGCTAAGTGGGTAATAGTGGACAAAAGAATATGTTCAAATATAAACTACACAGAAGCATTGTATGAAACTTCTTTCTGTTCTGTGCATTCAACTAACAGAGTTGAACCTTACTTTTGATTGAGCCGTTCTGAAACACTATTTCTGTAGAAACTGCAATTGGACATTCTGAGCGCTAAGAGGCCTATATTGGGAAAAAGAATGTCTACAAATAAAAACTACACAGAAGAATTGTGTGAAAATTCTTTCTGTTCTGTTTCTTCAACTAAAAGTGTTGAAACTTATTTTTGATTGAGCCGTTCTGAAACACTCTTTCTGTAGAAAATGCAAGTGGAGATTCAGAGCGCTAAGAGGGTAATAGTGGAAAAAGGAATGTCTCCAAATATAAACTACACAGAATCATTCTGTGAAACTACTTTCTGATCTGCGCATTCAGCTAACAGAGTTAAACCATACTTTTGATTGAGCAGATCTGAACACTCTTTCTGTAGAAAATGCAACTGGACATTTGGAGCGCTAAGAGAGTAGTAGTGGAAAAAGGAATATATTCAAATATAAAATACACAGAAGCATTCTGTGAAACTTCTTTCTGATCTGAGCATTCAGCTAACAGAGTTAAACCATACTTTTGATTGAACAGTTTTGAAACACTCTGTCTGTAGAAAATGCAACTGGACATTCGTAGCGCTAAGTGGGTAATAGTGGAAAAAACAATATGTTCAAATATAAACTACACAGAAGCATTGTATGAAACTTCTTTCTGTTCTGTGCATTCAACTAACAGAGTTGAACCTTACTTTTGATTGAGCCTTTCTGAAACTCTCTTTCTGTAGAAAATGCAATTGGACATTCTGAGCGCTAAGAGGCCTCTATTGGGAAAAATAATATCTTCAAATAAAAACTACACAGAAGCATTGTGTGAAACTTATTTCTGATATGTTCATTAAGCTAACAGAGTTAAACCATACTTTTGATTGCGCAGTTCTGAACACTCTTTCTGTAGATAATGCAAGTGGACATTCGGAGCGCTAAGAGGGTAATAGTGGATAAAGGAATATATTCAAATATAAACTACACAGTAGCATTCTGTGAAAATTCTTTCTGTTCTGTGCATTCAACTAACAGAGTTGAACCTTACTTTTGATTGAGCCGTTCTGAAACACTCTTTCTGTAGAAACTGCAATTGGACATGCTAAGCGCTAAGAGGCCTACATTGGGAAAAAGAATATCTTCAAATAAAAACTACACAGATGCATTCTGTGAAACTTATTTCTGATCTGTAAATTCAGTTAACAGAGATAAAACATATTTTTGATTGAGCAGTTAGGAAACACTCTTTTTGTAGAAAATGCCAGTGGAGATTCGGAGCGCTAAGTGGGTAATAGTGGAAAAAGGAATGTCTTCAAATATAAACTACACAGAATCATTCGGTGAAACTTCTTTCTGATCTGTGCATTCAGCTAACAGAGTTAAACCATACTTTTGATTGAGCAGATCTGAACACTCTTTCTGTAGAAAATGCAACTGGACATTTGGAGCGCTAAGAGCGTAGTAGTGGAAAAAGGAATATATTCAAATATAAACTACACAGAAGCATTCTGTGAAACTACTTTCTGATCTGAGCATTCAGCTAACAGAATTAAACCATACTTTTGATTGAGCAGTTTTGAAACACTCTGTCTGTAGAAAATGCAACTGGACATTCGTAGCGCTAAGTGGGTAATAGTGGACAAAAGAATATGTTCAAATATAAACTACACAGAAGCATTGTATGAAACTTCTTTCTGTTCTGTGCATCCAACTAACAGAGTTGAACCTTACTTTTGATTGAGCCGTTCTGAAACACTATTTCTGTAGAAACTGCAATTGGACATTCTGAGCGCTAAGAGGCCTTTATTGGGAAAAAGAATGTCTACAAATAAAAACTACACAGAAGAATTGTGTGAAACTTCTTTCTGTTCTGTTTGTTAAACTAAAAGTGTTGAACCTTAGTTTTGATTGAGCCGTTCTGAAACACTCTTTCTGTAGAAAATGCAAGTGGAGATTCAGAGCGCTAAGAGGGTAATAGTGGAAAAAGGAATGTCTCCAAATATAAACTACACAGAATCATTCTGTGAAACTTCTTTCTGATCTGTGCATTCAGCTAACAGAGTTAAACCACACTTTTGATTGAGCAGATCTGAACACTCTTTCTGTAGAAAATGCAACTGGACATTTGGAGCGCTAAGAGAGTAGTAGTGGAAAAAGGAATATATTCAAATATAAACTACACAGAAGCATTCTGTGAAACTTCTTTCTGATCTGAGCATTCAGCTAACAGAGTTAAACCATACTTTTGATTGAGCAGTTTTGAAACACTCTGTCTGTAGAAAATGCAACTGGACCTTCGTAGCGCTAAGTGGGTAATAGTGGAAAAAAGAATATGTTCAAATATAAACTACACAGAAGCTTTGTATGAAACTTCTTTCTGTTCTGTGCATTCAACTAACAGAGTTGAACCTTACTTTTGATTGAGCCGTTCTGAAACACTATTTCTGTAGAAACTGCAATTGGACATTCTGAGCGCTAAGAGGACTATATTGGGAAAATGAATGTCTACAAATAAAAACTACACAGCAGAATTGTGTGAAACTTCTTTCTGTTCTGTTTGTTCAACTAAAAGTGTTGTACCTTAGTTTTGATTGAGCCGTTCTGAAACACTCTTTCTGTAGAAAATGCAAGTGGAGATTCAGAGCGCTAAGAGGGTAATAGTGGAAAAAGGAATGTCTCCAAATATAAACTACACAGAATCATTCTGTGAAACTTCTTTCTGATCTGTGCATTCAGCTAACAGAGTTAAACCATACTTTTGATTGAGCAGATCTGAACACTCTTTCTGTAGAAAACGCAACTGGACATTTGGAGCGCTAAGAGAGTAGTAGTGGAAAAAGGAATATATTCAAATATAAAGTACACAGAAGCATTCTGTGAAACTTCTTTCTGATCTGAGCATTCAGCTAACAGAGTTAAACCATACTTTTGATTGAGCAGTTTTGAAACACTCTGTCTGTAGAAAATGCAACTGGACATTCGTAGCGCTAAGTGGGTAATAGTGGAAAAAAGAATATGTTCAAATAAAAACTACACAGAAGCATTGTATGAAACTTCTTTCTGTTCTGTGCATTCAACTAACAGAGTTGAACCTTACTTTTGATTGAGCCTTTCTGAAACTCTCTTTCTGTAGAAACTGCAATTGGACATTCTGAGCGCTAAGAGGCCTCTATTGGGAAAAATAATATCTTCAAATAAAAACTACACAGAAGCATTGTGTGAAACTTATTTCTGATATGTTCATTAAGCTAACAGAGTTAAACCATACTTTTGATTGCGCAGTTCTGAACACTCTTTCTGTAGATAATGCAAGTGGACATTCGGAGCGCTAAGAGGGTAATAGTGGAAAAAGGAATATATTCAAATATAAACTACACAGTAGCATTCTGTGAAAATTCTTTCTGTTCTGTGCATTCAACTAACAGAGTTGAACCTTACTTTTGATTGAGCCGTCCTGAAACACTCTTTCTGTAGAAACTGCAATTGGACATGCTAAGCGCTAAGAGGCCTACATTGGGAAAAAGAATATCTTCAAATAAAAACTACACAGATGCATTCTGTGAAACTTATTTCTGATCTATAAATTCAGTTAGCAGAGATAAAAAATATTTTTGATTGAGCAGTTATGAAACACTCTTTTTGTAGAAAATGCAAGTGGAGATTCGGAGCGCTAAGAGGGTAATAGTGGAAAAAGGAATGTCTTCAAATATAAACTACACAGAATCATTCGGTGAAACTTCTTTCTGATCTGTGCATTCAGCTAACAGAGTTAAACCATACTTTTGATTGAGCAGATCTGAACACTCTTTCTGTAGAAAATGCAACTGGACATTTGGAGCGCTAAGAGCGTAGTAGTGGAAAAAGGAATATATTCAAATATAAACTACACAGAAGCATTCTGTGAAACTTCTTTCTGATCTGAGCATTCAGCTAACAGAGTTAAACCATACTTTTGATTGAGCAGTTTTGAAACACTCTGTCTGTAGAAAATGCAACTGGACATTCGTAGGGCTAAGTGGGTAATAGTGGACAAAAGAATATGTTCAAATATAAACTAAACAGAAGCATTGTATGAAACTTCTTTCTGTTCTGTGCATTCAACTAACAGAGTTGAACCTTACTTTTGATTGAGCCGTTCTGAAACACTATTTCTGTAGAAACTGCAATTGGACATTCTGAGCGCTAAGAGGCCTATATTGGGAAAAAGAATGTCTACAAATAAAAACTACACAGAAGAATTGTGTGAAACTTCTTTCTGTTCTGTTTGTTCAACTAAAAGAGTTGAACCTTACTTTTGATTGAGCCGTTCTGAAACACTCTTTCTGTAGAAAACGCAAGTGGAAATTCGCAGTGCTAAGAGGGTAATAGTGGAAAAAGGAATGTCTCCAAATATAAACTACACAGAATCATTCTGTGAAACTTCTTTCTGATCTGTGCATTCAGCTAACAGTGTTAAACCATACTTTTGATTGAGCAGATCTGAACACTCTTTCTGTAGAAAATGCAACTGGACATTTGGAGCGCTAAGAGAGTAGTAGTGGAACAAGGAATATATTCAAATATAAACTACACAGAAGCATTCTGTGAAACTTCTTTCTGATCTGAGCATTCAGCTAACAGAGTTAAACCATACTTTTGATTGAGCAGTTTTGAAACACTCTGTCTGTAGAAAATGCAACTGGACATTCGTAGCGCTAAGTGGGTAATAGTGGAAAAAAGAATATGTTCAAATATAAACTACACAGAAGCATTGTATGAAACTTCTTTCTGTTCTGTGCATTCAACTAACAGAGTAGAACCTTACTTTTGATTGAGCCGTTCTGAAACACTCTTTCTGTAGAAACTGCAATTGGACATTCTGAGCCCTAGGAGGCCTATATTGGGAAAAAGAATGTCTACAAATAAAAACTACACAGAAGAATTGTGTGAAACTTCTTTCTGTTCTGTTTATTCAACTAAAAGATTTGAACCTTAGTTTTGATTGAGCCGTTCTGAAACACTCTTTCTGTAGAAAATGCAAGTGGAGATTCGCAGCGCTAAGAGGGTAATAGTGGAAAAAGGAATGTCTCCAAATATAAACTACACAGAATCATTCTGTGAAACTTCTTTCTGATCTGTGCATTCAGCTAACAGAGTTAAACCATACTTTTGATTGAGCAGATCTGAACACTCTTTCTGTAGAAAATGCAACTGGACATTTGGAGCGCTAAGAGAGTAGTAGTGTAAAAAGGATTATATTCAAATATAAACTACACAGAAGCATTCTGTGAAACTTCTTTCTGATCTGAGCATTCAGCTAACAGAGTTAAACCATACTTTTGATTGAGCTGTTTTGAAACACTCTGTCTGTAGAAAATGCAACTGGACATTCGTAGCGCTAAGTGGGTAATAGTGGAAAAAAGAATATGTTCAAATATAAACTACACAGAAGCATTGTATGAAACTTCTTTCTGTTCTGTGCATTCAACTAACAGAGTTGAACCTTACTTTTGATTGAGCCTTTCTGAAACACTTTTTCTGTAGAAACTGCAATTGGACATTCTGAGCGCTAAGAGGCCTCTATTGGGAAAAATAATATCTTCAAATAAAAACTACACAGAAGCATTGTGTGAAACTTATTTCTGATATGTTCATTAAGCTAACAGAGTTAAACCATACTTTTGATTGCGCAGTTCTGAACACTCTTTCTGTAGATAATGCAAGTTTACATTCGGAACGCTAAGAGGGTAATAGTGGAAAAAGGAATATATTCAAATATAAACTACACAGTAGCATTCTGTGAAAATTCTTTCTCTTCTGTGCATTCAACTAACAGAGTTGAACCTTTCTTTTGATTGAGCCGTTCTGAAACACTCTTTCTGTAGAAACTGCAATTGGACATGCTAAGCGCTAAGAGGCCTACATTGGGAAAAAGAATATCTTCAAATAAAAACTACACAGATGCATTCTGTGAAACTTATTTCTGATCTGTAAATTCAGTTAACAGAGATAAAACATATTTTTGATTGAGCAGTTATGAAACACACTTTTTGTAGAAAATGCAAGTGGAGATTCGGAGCGCTAAGAGGGTAATAGTGGAAAAAGGAATGTCTTCATATATAAACTACACAGAATCATTCGGTGAAAATTCTTTCTGATCTGTGATTCAGCTAACAGAGTTAAACCATACTTTTGATTGAGCAGATCTGAACACTCTTTCTGTAGAAAATGCAACTGGACATTTGGAGCGCTAAGAGTGTAGTAGTGGAAAAAGGAATATATTCAAATATAAACTACACAGAAGCATTCTGTGAAACTTCTTTCTGATCTGAGCATTCAGCTAACAGAGTTAAACCATACTTTTGATTGAACAGTTTTGAAACACTCTGTCTGTAGAAAATGCAACTGGACATTCGTAGCGCTAAGTGGGTAATAGTGGAAAAAAGAATATGTTCAAATATAAACTACACAGAAGCATTGTATGAAACTTCTTTCTGTTCTGTGCATTCAACTAACAGAGTTGAACCTTACTTTTGATTGAGCCTTTCTGAAACTCTCTTTCTGTAGAAAATGCAATTGGACATTCTGAGCGCTAAAAGGCCTCTATTGGGAAAAATAATATCTTCAAATAAAAACTACACAGAAGCATTGTGTGAAACTTATTTCTGATATGTTCATTAAGCTAACAGAGTTAAACCATACTTTTGATTGCGCAGTTCTGAACACTCTTTCTGTAGATAATGCAAGTGGACATTCGGAGCGCTAAGAGGGTAATAGTGGATAAAGGAATATATTCAAATATAAACTACACAGTAGCATTCTGTGAAAATTCTTTCTGTTCTGTGCATTCAACTAACAGAGTTGAACCTTACTTTTGATTGAGCCGTTCTGAAACACTCTTTCTGTAGAAACTGCAATTGGACATGCTAAGTGCTAAGAGGCCTACATTGGGAAAAAGAATATCTTCAAATAAAAACTACACAGATGCATTCTGTGAAACTTATTTCTGATCTGTAAATTCAGTTAACAGAGATAAAACATATTTTTGATTGAGCAGTTAGGAAACACTCTTTTTGTAGAAAATGCAAGTGGAGATTCGGAGCGCTAAGTGGGTAATAGTGGAAAAAGGAATGTCTTCAAATATAAACTACACAGAATCATTCGGTGAAACTTCTTTCTGATCTGTGCATTCAGCTAACAGAGTTAAACCATACTTTTGATTGAGCAGATCTGAACACTCTTTCTGTAGAAAATGCAACTGGACATTTGGAGCGCTAAGAGCGTAGTAGTGGAAAAAGGAATATATTCAAATATAAACTACACAGAAGCATTCTGTGAAACTACTTTCTGATCTGAGCATTCAGCTAACAGAATTAAACCATACTTTTGATTGAGCAGTTTTGAAACACTCTGTCTGTAGAAAATGCAACTGGACATTCGTAGCGCTAAGTGGGTAATATTGGACAAAAAATATGTTCAAATATAAACTACACAGAAGCATTGTATGAAACTTCTTTCTGTTCTGTGCATCCAACTAACAGAGTTGAACCTTACTTTTGATTGAGCCGTTCTGAAACACTATTTCTGTAGAAACTGCAATTGGACATTCTGAGCGCTAAGAGGCCTATATTGGGAAAAAGAATGTCTACAAATAAAAACTACACAGAAGAATTGTGTGAAACTTCTTTCTGTTCTGTTTGTTAAACTAAAAGTGTTGAACCTTAGTTTTGATTGAGCCGTTCTGAAACACTCTTTCTGTAGAAAATGCAAGTGGAGATTCAGAGCGCTAAGAGGGTAATAGTGGAAAAAGGAATGTCTCCAAATATAAACTACACAGAATCATTCTGTGAAACTTCTTTCTGATCTGTGCATTCAGCTAACAGAGTTAAACCATACTTTTGATTGAGCAGATCTGAACACTCTTTCTGTAGAAAATGCAACTGGACATTTGGAGCGCTAAGAGAGTAGTAGTGGAAAAAGGAATATATTCAAATATAAACTACACAGAAGCATTCTGTGAAACTTCTTTCTGATCTGAGCATTCAGCTAACAGAGTTAAACCATACTTTTGATTGAGCAGTTTTGAAACACTCTGTCTGTAGAAAATGCAACTGGACCTTCGTAGCGCTAAGTGGGTAATAGTGGAAAAAAGAATATGTTCAAATATAAACTACACAGAAGCATTGTATGAAACTTCTTTCTGTTCTGTGCATTCAACTAACAGAGTTGAACCTTACTTTTGATTGAGCCGTTCTGAAACACCATTTCTGTAGAAACTGCAATTGGACATTCTGAGCGCTAAGAGGACTATATTGGGAAAAAGAATGTCTACACATAAAAACTACACAGCAGAATTGTGTGAAACTTCTTTCTGTTCTGTTTGTTCAACTAAATGTGTTGTACCTTAGTTTTGATTGAGCCGTTCTGAAACACTCTTTCTGTAGAAAATGCAAGTGGAGATTCAGAGCGCTAAGAGGGTAATAGTGGAAAAAGGAATGTCTGCAAATATAAACTACACAGAATCATTCTGTGAAACTTCTTTCTGATCTGTGCATTCAGCTAACAGAGTTAAACCATACTTTTGATTGAGCAGATCTGAACACTCTTTCTGTAGAAAACGCAACTGGACATTTGGAGCGCTAAGAGAGTAGTAGTGGAAAAAGGAATATATTCAAATATAAAGTACACAGAAGCATTCTGTGAAACTTCTTTCTGATCTGAGCATTCAGCTAACAGAGTTAAACCATACTTTTGTTTGAGCAGTTTTGAAACACTCTGTCTGTAGAAAATGCAACTGGACATTCGTAGCGCTAAGTGGGTAATAGTGGAAAAAAGAATATGTTCAAATAAAAACTACACAGAAGCATTGTATGAAACTTCTTTCTGTTCTGTGCATTCAACTAACAGAGTTGAACCTTACTTTTGATTGAGCCGTTCTGAAACACTATTTCTGTAGAAACTGCAATTGGACATTCTGAGCGCTAAGAGGCCTATATTGGGAAAAAGAATGTCTACAAATAAAAACTACACAGAAGAATTGTGTGAAACTTCTTTCTGTTCTGTTTGTTAAACTAAAAGTGTTGAACCTTAGTTTTGATTGAGCCGTTCTGAAACACTCTTTCTGTAGAAAATGCAAGTGGAGATTCAGAGAGCTAAGAGGGTAATAGTGGAAAAAGGAATGTCTCCAAATATAAACTACACAGAATCATTCTGTGAAACTTCTTTCTGATCTGTGATTCAGCTAACAGAGTTAAACCATACTTTTGATTGAGCAGATCTGAACACTCTTTCTGTAGAAAATGCAACTGGACATTTGGAGCGCTAAGAGTGTAGTAGTGGAAAAAGGAATATATTCAAATATAAACTACACAGAAGCATTCTGTGAAACTTCTTTCTGATCTGAGCATTCAGCTAACAGAGTTAAACCATACTTTTGATTGAACAGTTTTGAAACACTCTGTCTGTAGAAAATGCAACTGGACATTCGTAGCGCTAAGTGGGTAATAGTGGAAAAAACAATATGTTCAAATATAAACTACACAGAAGCATTGTATGAAACTTCTTTCTGTTCTGTGCATTCAACTAACAGAGTTGAACCTTACTTTTGATTGAGCCTTTCTGAAACTCTCTTTCTGTAGAAAATGCAATTGGACATTCTGAGCGCTAAGAGGCCTCTATTGGGAAAAATAATATCTTCAAATAAAAACTACACAGAAGCATTGTGTGAAACTTATTTCTGATATGTTCATTAAGCTAACAGAGTTAAACCATACTTTTGATTGCGCAGTTCTGAACACTCTTTCTGTAGATAATGCAAGTGGACATTCGGAGCGCTAAGAGGGTAATAGTGGATAAAGGAATATATTCAAATATAAACTACACAGTAGCATTCTGTGAAAATTCTTTCTGTTCTGTGCATTCAACTAACAGAGTTGAACCTTACTTTTGATTGAGCCGTTCTGAAACACTCTTTCTGTAGAAACTGCAATTGGACATGCTAAGTGCTAAGAGGCCTACATTGGGAAAAAGAATATCTTCAAATAAAAACTACACAGATGCATTCTGTGAAACTTATTTCTGATCTGTAAATTCAGTTAACAGAGATAAAACATATTTTTGATTGAGCAGTTAGGAAACACTCTTTTTGTAGAAAATGCAAGTGGAGATTCGGAGCGCTAAGTGGGTAATAGTGGAAAAAGGAATGTCTTCAAATATAAACTACACAGAATCATTCGGTGAAACTTCTTTCTGATCTGTGCATTCAGCTAACAGAGTTAAACCATACTTTTGATTGAGCAGATCTGAACACTCTTTCTGTAGAAAATGCAACTGGACATTTGGAGCGCTAAGAGCGTAGTAGTGGAAAAAGGAATATATTCAAATATAAACTACACAGAAGCATTCTGTGAAACTACTTTCTGATCTGAGCATTCAGCTAACAGAATTAAACCATACTTTTGATTGAGCAGTTTTGAAACACTCTGTCTGTAGAAAATGCAACTGGACATTCGTAGCGCTAAGTGGGTAATATTGGACAAAAAATATGTTCAAATATAAACTACACAGAAGCATTGTATGAAACTTCTTTCTGTTCTGTGCATCCAACTAACAGAGTTGAACCTTACTTTTGATTGAGCCGTTCTGAAACACTATTTCTGTAGAAACTGCAATTGGACATTCTGAGCGCTAAGAGGCCTATATTGGGAAAAAGAATGTCTACAAATAAAAACTACACAGAAGAATTGTGTGAAACTTCTTTCTGTTCTGTTTGTTAAACTAAAAGTGTTGAACCTTAGTTTTGATTGAGCCGTTCTGAAACACTCTTTCTGTAGAAAATGCAAGTGGAGATTCAGAGCGCTAAGAGGGTAATAGTGGAAAAAGGAATGTCTCCAAATATAAACTACACAGAATCATTCTGTGAAACTTCTTTCTGATCTGTGCATTCAGCTAACAGAGTTAAACCATACTTTTGATTGAGCAGATCTGAACACTCTTTCTGTAGAAAATGCAACTGGACATTTGGAGCGCTAAGAGAGTAGTAGTGGAAAAAGGAATATATTCAAATATAAACTACACAGAAGCATTCTGTGAAACTTCTTTCTGATCTGAGCATTCAGCTAACAGAGTTAAACCATACTTTTGATTGAGCAGTTTTGAAACACTCTGTCTGTAGAAAATGCAACTGGACCTTCGTAGCGCTAAGTGGGTAATAGTGGAAAAAAGAATATGTTCAAATATAAACTACACAGAAGCATTGTATGAAACTTCTTTCTGTTCTGTGCATTCAACTAACAGAGTTGAACCTTACTTTTGATTGAGCCGTTCTGAAACACCATTTCTGTAGAAACTGCAATTGGACATTCTGAGCGCTAAGAGGACTATATTGGGAAAAAGAATGTCTACACATAAAAACTACACAGCAGAATTGTGTGAAACTTCTTTCTGTTCTGTTTGTTCAACTAAATGTGTTGTACCTTAGTTTTGATTGAGCCGTTCTGAAACACTCTTTCTGTAGAAAATGCAAGTGGAGATTCAGAGCGCTAAGAGGGTAATAGTGGAAAAAGGAATGTCTGCAAATATAAACTACACAGAATCATTCTGTGAAACTTCTTTCTGATCTGTGCATTCAGCTAACAGAGTTAAACCATACTTTTGATTGAGCAGATCTGAACACTCTTTCTGTAGAAAACGCAACTGGACATTTGGAGCGCTAAGAGAGTAGTAGTGGAAAAAGGAATATATTCAAATATAAAGTACACAGAAGCATTCTGTGAAACTTCTTTCTGATCTGAGCATTCAGCTAACAGAGTTAAACCATACTTTTGATTGAGCAGTTTTGAAACACTCTGTCTGTAGAAAATGCAACTGGACATTCGTAGCGCTAAGTGGGTAATAGTGGAAAAAAGAATATGTTCAAATAAAAACTACACAGAAGCATTGTATGAAACTTCTTTCTGTTCTGTGCATTCAACTAACAGAGTTGAACCTTACTTTTGATTGAGCCGTTCTGAAACACTATTTCTGTAGAAACTGCAATTGGACATTCTGAGCGCTAAGAGGCCTATATTGGGAAAAAGAATGTCTACAAATAAAAACTACACAGAAGAATTGTGTGAAACTTCTTTCTGTTCTGTTTGTTAAACTAAAAGTGTTGAACCTTAGTTTTGATTGAGCCGTTCTGAAACACTCTTTCTGTAGAAAATGCAAGTGGAGATTCAGAGAGCTAAGAGGGTAATAGTGGAAAAAGGAATGTCTCCAAATATAAACTACACAGAATCATTCTGTGAAACTTCTTTCTGATCTGTGCATTCAGCTAACAGAGTTAAACCATACTTTTGATTGAGCAGATCTGAACACTCTTTCTGTAGAAAATGCAACTGGACATTTGGAGCGCTAAGAGAGTAGTAGTGGAAAAAGGAATATATTCAAATATAAACTACACAGAAGCATTCTGTGAAACTTCTTTCTGATCTGAGCATTCAGCTAACAGAGTTAAACCATACTTTTGATTGAGCAGTTTTGAAACACTCTGTCTGAAGAAAATGCAACTGGACCTTCGTAGCGCTAAGTGGGTAATAGTGGAAAAAAGAATATGTTCAAATATAAACTACACAGAAGCATTGTATGAAACTTCTTTCTGTTCTGTGCATTCAACTAACAGAGTTGAACCTTACTTTTGATTGAGCCGTTCTGAAACACTATTTCTGTAGAAACTGCAATTGGACATTCTGAGCGCTAAGAGGCCTATATTGGGAAAAAGAATGTCTACAAATAAAAACTACACAGAAGAATTGTGTGAAACTTCTTTCTGTTCTGTTTGTTCAACTAAAAGAGTTGAACCTTAGTTTTGATTGAGCCTTTCTGAAACACTCTTTCTGTAGAAACTGCAATTGGACATTCTGAGCGCTAAGAGGCCTCTATTGGGAAAAATAATATCTTCAAATAAAAACTACACAGAAGCATTGTGTGAAACTTATTTCTGACATGTTCATTAAGCTAACAGAGTTAAACCATACTTTTGATTGCGCAGTTCTGAACACTCTTTCTGTAGATAATGCAAGTGGACATTCGGAGCGCTAAGAGGGTAATAGTGGAAAAAGGAATATATTCAAATATAAACTACACAGTAGCATTCTGTGAAAATTCTTTCTGTTCTGTGCATTCAACTAACAGAGTTGAACCTTACTTTTGATTGAGCCGTTCTGAAACACTCTTTCTGTAGAAACTGCAATTGGACATGCTAAGCGCTAAGAGGCCTACATTGGGAAAAAGAATATCTTCAAATAAAAACTACACAGATGCATTCTGTGAAACTTATTTCTGATCTGTAAATTCAGTTAACAGAGATAAAACATATTTTTGATTGAGCAGTTATGAAACACTCTTTTTGTAGAAAATGCAAGTGGAGATTCGGAGCGCTAAGAGGGTAATAGTGGAAAAAGGAATGTCTTCAAATATAAACTACACAGAATCATTCGGTGAAACTTCTTTCTGATCTGTGATTCAGCTAACAGAGTTAAAACATACTTTTGATTGAGCATATCTGAACACTCTTTCTGTAGAAAATGCAACTGGACATTTGGAGCGCTAAGAGTGTAGTAGTGGAAAAAGGAATATATTCAAATATAAACTACACAGAAGCATTCTGTGAAACTTCTTTCTGATCTGAGCATTCAGCTAACAGAGTTAAACCATACTTTTGATTGAGCAGTTTTGAAACACTCTGTCTGTAGAAAATGCAACTGGACATTCGTAGCGCTAAGTGGGTAAGAGTGGACAAAAGAATATGTTCAAATATAAACTACACAGAAGCATTGTATGAAACTTCTTTCTGTTCTGTGCATTCAACTAACAGAGTTGAACCTTACTTTTGATTGAGCCGTTCTGAAACACTATTTCTGTAGAAACTGCAATTGGACATTCTGAGCGCTAAGAGGCCTATATTGGGAAAAAGAATGTCTACAAATAAAAACTACACAGAAGAATTGTGTGAAAATCCTTTCTGTTCTGTTTCTTCAACTAAAAGTGTTGAACCTTATTTTTGATTGAGCCGTTCTGAAACACTCTTTCTGTAGAAAATGCAAGTGGAGATTCAGAGCGCTAAGAGGGTAATAGTGGAAAAAGGAATGTCTCCAAATATAAACTACACAGAATCATTCTGTGAAACTTCTTTCTGATCTGCGCATTCAGCTAACAGAGTTAAACCATACTTTTGATTGAGCAGATCTGAACACTCTTTCTGTAGAAAATGCAACTGGACATTTGGAGCGCTAAGAGAGTAGTAGTGGAAAAAGGAATATATTCAAATATAAAATACACAGAAGCATTCTGTGAAACTTCTTTCTGATCTGAGCATTCAGCTAACAGAGTTAAACCATACTTTTGATTGAACAGTTTTGAAACACTCTGTCTGTAGAAAATGCAACTGGACATTCGTAGCGCTAAGTGGGTAATAGTGGAAAAAACAATATGTTCAAATATAAACTACACAGAAGCATTGTATGAAACTTCTTTCTGTTCTGTGCATTCAACTAACAGAGTTGAACCTTACTTTTGATTGAGCCTTTCTGAAACTCTCTTTCTGTAGAAAATGCAATTGGACATTCTGAGCGCTAAGAGGCCTCTATTGGGAAAAATAATATCTTCAAATAAAAACTACACAGAAGCATTGTGTGAAACTTATTTCTGATATGTTCATTAAGCTAACAGAGTTAAACCATACTTTTGATTGCGCAGTTCTGAACACTCTTTCTGTAGATAATGCAAGTGGACATTCGGAGCGCTAAGAGGGTAATAGTGGATAAAGGAATATATTCAAATATAAACTACACAGTAGCATTCTGCGAAAATTCTTTCTGTTCTGTGCATTCAACTAACAGAGTTGAACCTTACTTTTGATTGAGCCGTTCTGAAACACTCTTTCTGTAGAAACTGCAATTGGACATGCTAAGCGCTAAGAGGCCTACATTGGGAAAAAGAATATCTTCAAATAAAAACTACACAGATGCATTCTGTGAAACTTATTTCTGATCTGTAAATTCAGTTAACAGAGATAAAACATATTTTTGATTGAGCAGTTAGGAAACACTCTTTTTGTAGAAAATGCCAGTGGAGATTCGGAGCGCTAAGTGGGTAATAGTGGAAAAAGGAATGTCTTCAAATATAAACTACACAGAATCATTCGGTGAAACTTCTTTCTGATCTGTGCATTCAGCTAACAGAGTTAAACCATACTTTTGATTGAGCAGATCTGAACACTCTTTCTGTAGAAAATGCAACTGGACATTTGGAGCGCTAAGAGCGTAGTAGTGGAAAAAGGAATATATTCAAATATAAACTACACAGAAGCATTCTGTGAAACTACTTTCTGATCTGAGCATTCAGCTAACAGAATTAAACCATACTTTTGATTGAGCAGTTTTGAAACACTCTGTCTGTAGAAAATGCAACTGGACATTCGTAGCGCTAAGTGGGTAATAGTGGACAAAAGAATATGTTCAAATATAAACTACACAGAAGCATTGTATGAAACTTCTTTCTGTTCTGTGCATCCAACTAACAGAGTTGAACCTTACTTTTGATTGAGCCGTTCTGAAACACTATTTCTGTAGAAACTGCAATTGGACATTCTGAGCGCTAAGAGGCCTATATTGGGAAAAAGAATGTCTACAAATAAAAACTACACAGAAGAATTGTGTGAAACTTCTTTCTGTTCTGTTTGTTAAACTAAAAGTGTTGAACCTTAGTTTTGATTGAGCCGTTCTGAAACACTCTTTCTGTAGAAAATGCAAGTGGAGATTCAGAGCGCTAAGAGGGTAATAGTGGAAAAAGGAATGTCTCCAAATATAAACTACACAGAATCATTCTGTGAAACTTCTTTCTGATCTGTGCATTCAGCTAACAGAGTTAAACCATACTTTTCATTGAGCAGATCTGAACACTCTTTCTGTAGAAAATGCAACTGGACATTTGGAGCGCTAAGAGAGTAGTAGTGGAAAAAGGAATATATTCAAATATAAACTACACAGAAGCATTCTGTGAAACTTCTTTCTGATCTGAGCATTCAGCTAACAGAGTTAAACCATACTTTTGATTGAGCAGTTTTGAAACACTCTGTCTGTAGAAAATGCAACTGGACCTTCGTAGCGCTAAGTGGGTAATAGTGGAAAAAAGAATATGTTCAAATATAAACTACACAGAAGCATTGTATGAAACTTCTTTCTGTTCTGTGCATTCAACTAACAGAGTTGAACCTTACTTTTGATTGAGCCGTTCTGAAACACCATTTCTGTAGAAACTGCAATTGGACATTCTGAGCGCTAAGAGGACTATATTGGGAAAAAGAATGTCTACACATAAAAACTACACAGCAGAATTGTGTGAAACTTCTTTCTGTTCTGTTGGTTCAACTAAATGTGTTGTACCTTAGTTTTGATTGAGCCGTTCTGAAACACTCTTTCTGTAGAAAATGCAAGTGGAGATTCAGAGCGCTAAGAGGGTAATAGTGGAAAAAGGAATGTCTGCAAATATAAACTACACAGAATCATTCTGTGAAACTTCTTTCTGATCTGTGCATTCAGCTAACAGAGTTAAACCATACTTTTGATTGAGCAGATCTGAACACTCTTTCTGTAGAAAACGCAACTGGACATTTGGAGCGCTAAGAGAGTAGTAGTGGAAAAAGGAATATATTCAAATATAAAGTACACAGAAGCATTCTGTGAAACTTCTTTCTGATCTGAGCATTCAGCTAACAGAGTTAAACCATACTTTTGATTGAGCAGTTTTGAAACACTCTGTCTGTAGAAAATGCAACTGGACATTCGTAGCGCTAAGTGGGTAATAGTGGAAAAAAGAATATGTTCAAATAAAAACTACACAGAAGCATTGTATGAAACTTCTTTCTGTTCTGTGCATTCAACTAACAGAGTTGAACCTTACTTTTGATTGAGCCTTTCTGAAACTCTCTTTCTGTAGAAACTGCAATTGGACATTCTGAGCGCTAAGAGGCCTCTATTGGGAAAAATAATATCTTCAAATAAAAACTACACAGAAGCATTGTGTGAAACTTATTTCTGATATGTTCATTAAGCTAACAGAGTTAAACCATACTTTTGATTGCGCAGTTCTGAACACTCTTTCTGTAGATAATGCAAGTGGACATTCGGAGCGCTAAGAGGGTAATAGTGGAAAAAGGTATATATTCAAATATAAACTACACAGTAGCATTCTGTGAAAATTCTTTCTGTTCTGTGCATTCAACTAACAGAGTTGAACCTTACTTTTGATGGAGCCGTCCTGAAACACTCTTTCTGTAGAAACTGCAATTGGACATGCTAAGCGCTAAGAAGCCTACATTGGGAAAAAGAATATCTTCAAATAAAAACTACACAGATGCATTCTGTGAAACTTATTTCTGATCTATAAATTCAGTTAACAGAGATAAAACATATTTTTGATTGAGCAGTTATGAAACACTCTTTTTGTAGAAAATGCAAGTGGAGATTCGGAGCGCTAAGAGGGTAATAGTGGAAAAAGGAATGTCTTCAAATATAAACTACACAGAATCATTCGGTGAAACTTCTTTCTGATCTGTGCATTCTGCTAACAGAGTTAAACCATACTTTTGATTGAGCAGATCTGAACACTCTTTCTGTAGAAAATGCAACTGGACATTTGGAGCGCTAAGAGCGTAGTAGTGGAAAAAGGAATATATTCAAATATAAACTACACAGAAGCATTCTGTGAAACTTCTTTCTGATCTGAGCATTCAGCTAACAGAGTTAAACCATACTTTTGATTGAGCAGTTTTGAAACAGTCTGTCTGTAGAAAATGCAACTGGACATTCGTAGGGCTAAGTGGGTAATAGTGGACAAAAGAATATGTTCAAATATAAACTAAACAGAAGCATTGTATGAAACTTCTTTCTGTTCTGTGCATTCAACTAACAGAGTTGAACCTTACTTTTGATTGAGCCGTTCTGAAACACTATTTCTGTAGAAACTGCAATTGGACATTCTGAGCGCTAAGAGGCCTATATTGGGAAAAAGAATGTCTACAAATAAAAACTACACAGAAGAATTGTGTGAAACTTCTTTCTGTTCTGTTTGTTAAACTAAAAGAGTTGAACCTTAGTTTTGATTGAGCCGTTCTGAAACACTCTTTCTGTAGAAAACGCAAGTGGAGATTCGCAGCGCTTAGAGGGTAATAGTGGAAAAAGGAATGTCTCCAAATATAAACTACACAGAATCATTCTGTGAAACTTCTTTCTGATCTGTGCATTCAGCTAACAGAGTTAAACCATACTTTTGATTGAGCAGATCTGAACACTCTTTCTGTAGAAAATGCAACTGGACATTTGGAGCGCTAAGAGCGTAGTAGTGGAAAAAGGAATATATTCAAATATAAACTACAGAGAAGCATTCTGTGAAACTTCTTTCTGATCTGAGCATTCAGCTAACAGAGTTAAACCATACTTTTGATTGAGCAGTTTTGAAACACTCTGTCTGTAGAAAATGCAACTGGACATTCGTAGCGCTAAGTGGGTAATAGTGGAAAAAAGAATATGTTCAAATATAAACTACACAGAAGCATTGTATGAAACTTCTTTCTGTTCTGTGCATTCAACTAACAGAGTTGAACCTTACTTTTGATTGAGCCTTTCTGAAACACTCTTTCTGTAGAAACTGCAATTGGACATTCTGAGCGCTAAGAGGCCTCTATTGGGAAAAATAATATCTTCAAATAAAAACTACACAGAAGCATTGTGTGAAACTTATTTCTGACATGTTCATTAAGCTAACAGAGTTAAACCATACTTTTGATTGCGCAGTTCTGAACACTCTTTCTGTAGATAATGCAAGTGGACATTCGGAGCGCTAAGAGGGTAATAGTGGAAAAAGGAATATATTCAAATATAAACTACACAGTAGCATTCTGTGAAAATTCTTTCTGTTCTGTGCATTCAACTAACAGAGTTGAACCTTACTTTTGATTGAGCCGTTCTGAAACACTCTTTCTGTAGAAACTGCAATTGGACATGCTAAGCGCTAAGAGGCCTACATTGGGAAAAAGAATATCTTCAAATAAAAACTACACAGATGCATTCTGTGAAACTTATTTCTGATCTGTAAATTCAGTTAACAGAGATAAAACATATTTTTGATTGAGCAGTTATGAAACACTCTTTTTGTAGAAAATGCAAGTGGAGATTCGGAGCGCTAAGAGGGTAATAGTGGAAAAAGGAATGTCTTCAAATATAAACTACACAGAATCATTCGGTGAAACTTCTTTCTGATCTGTGATTCAGCTAACAGAGTTAAAACATACTTTTGATTGAGCATATCTGAACACTCTTTCTGTAGAAAATGCAACTGGACATTTGGAGCGCTAAGAGTGTAGTAGTGGAAAAAGGAATATATTCAAATATAAACTACACAGAAGCATTCTGTGAAACTTCTTTCTGATCTGAGCATTCAGCTAACAGAGTTAAACCATACTTTTGATTGAGCAGTTTTGAAACACTCTGTCTGTAGAAAATGCAACTGGACATTCGTAGCGCTAAGTGGGTAAGAGTGGACAAAAGAATATGTTCAAATATAAACTACACAGAAGCATTGTATGAAACTTCTTTCTGTTCTGTGCATTCAACTAACAGAGTTGAACCTTACTTTTGATTGAGCCGTTCTGAAACACTATTTCTGTAGAAACTGCAATTGGACATTCTGAGCGCTAAGAGGCCTATATTGGGAAAAAGAATGTCTACAAATAAAAACTACACAGAAGAATTGTGTGAAAATTCTTTCTGTTCTGTTTCTTCAACTAAAAGTGTTGAACCTTATTTTTGATTGAGCCGTTCTGAAACACTCTTTCTGTAGAAAATGCAAGTGGAGATTCAGAGCGCTAAGAGGGTAATAGTGGAAAAAGGAATGTCTCCAAATATAAACTACACAGAATCATTCTGTGAAACTTCTTTCTGATCTGCGCATTCAGCTAACAGAGTTAAACCATACTTTTGATTGAGCAGATCTGAACACTCTTTCTGTAGAAAATGCAACTGGACATTTGGAGCGCTAAGAGAGTAGTAGTGGAAAAAGGAATATATTCAAATATAAAATACACAGAAGCATTCTGTGAAACTTCTTTCTGATCTGAGCATTCAGCTAACAGAGTTAAACCATACTTTTGATTGAACAGTTTTGAAACACTCTGTCTGTAGAAAATGCAACTGGACATTCGTAGCGCTAAGTGGGTAATAGTGGAAAAAACAATATGTTCAAATATAAACTACACAGAAGCATTGTATGAAACTTCTTTCTGTTCTGTGCATTCAACTAACAGAGTTGAACCTTACTTTTGATTGAGCCTTTCTGAAACTCTCTTTCTGTAGAAAATGCAATTGGACATTCTGAGCGCTAAGAGGCCTCTATTGGGAAAAATAATATCTTCAAATAAAAACTACACAGAAGCATTGTGTGAAACTTATTTCTGATATGTTCATTAAGCTAACAGAGTTAAACCATACTTTTGATTGCGCAGTTCTGAACACTCTTTCTGTAGATAATGCAAGTGGACATTCGGAGCGCTAAGAGGGTAATAGTGGATAAAGGAATATATTCAAATATAAACTACACAGTAGCATTCTGCGAAAATTCTTTCTGTTCTGTGCATTCAACTAACAGAGTTGAACCTTACTTTTGATTGAGCCGTTCTGAAACACTCTTTCTGTAGAAACTGCAATTGGACATGCTAAGCGCTAAGAGGCCTACATTGGGAAAAAGAATATCTTCAAATAAAAACTACACAGATGCATTCTGTGAAACTTATTTCTGATCTGTAAATTCAGTTAACAGAGATAAAACATATTTTTGATTGAGCAGTTAGGAAACACTCTTTTTGTAGAAAATGCCAGTGGAGATTCGGAGCGCTAAGTGGCTAATAGTGGAAAAAGGAATGTCTTCAAATATAAACTACACAGAATCATTCGGTGAAACTTCTTTCTGATCTGTGCATTCAGCTAACAGAGTTAAACCATACTTTTGATTGAGCAGATCTGAACACTCTTTCTGTAGAAAATGCAACTGGACATTTGGAGCGCTAAGAGCGTAGTAGTGGAAAAAGGAATATATTCAAATATAAACTACACAGAAGCATTCTGTGAAACTACTTTCTGATCTGAGCATTCAGCTAACAGAATTAAACCATACTTTTGATTGAGCAGTTTTGAAACACTCTGTCTGTAGAAAATGCAACTGGACATTCGTAGCGCTAAGTGGGTAATAGTGGACAAAAGAATATGTTCAAATATAAACTACACAGAAGCATTGTATGAAACTTCTTTCTGTTCTGTGCATCCAACTAACAGAGTTGAACCTTACTTTTGATTGAGCCGTTCTGAAACACTATTTCTGTAGAAACTGCAATTGGACATTCTGAGCGCTAAGAGGCCTATATTGGGAAAAAGAATGTCTACAAATAAAAACTACACAGAAGAATTGTGTGAAACTTCTTTCTGTTCTGTTTGTTAAACTAAAAGTGTTGAACCTTAGTTTTGATTGAGCCGTTCTGAAACACTCTTTCTGTAGAAAATGCAAGTGGAGATTCAGAGCGCTAAGAGGGTAATAGTGGAAAAAGGAATGTCTCCAAATATAAACTACACAGAATCATTCTGTGAAACTTCTTTCTGATCTGTGCATTCAGCTAACAGAGTTAAACCATACTTTTCATTGAGCAGATCAGAACACTCTTTCTGTAGAAAATGCAACTGGACATTTGGAGCGCTAAGAGAGTAGTAGTGGAAAAAGGAATATATTCAAATATAAACTACACAGAAGCATTCTGTGAAACTTCTTTCTGATCTGAGCATTCAGCTAACAGAGTTAAACCATACTTTTGATTGAGCAGTTTTGAAACA
The DNA here is from genome assembly GCF_028878055.3 of Symphalangus syndactylus. Lineage (NCBI taxonomy): Eukaryota > Metazoa > Chordata > Mammalia > Primates > Hylobatidae > Symphalangus > Symphalangus syndactylus. The sequence continues at coordinate 9,902,683 of NC_072433.2, forward strand.
CTCTGTCTGTAGAAAATGCAACTGGAACTTCGTAGCGCTAAGTGGGTAATAGTGGAAAAAAGAATATGTTCAAATATAAACTACACAGAAGCATTGTATGAAACTTCTTTCTGTTCTGTGCATTCAACTAACAGAGTTGAACCTTACTTTTGATTGAGCCTTTCTGAAACACTTTTTCTGTAGAAACTGCAATTGGACATTCTGAGCGCTAAGAGGCCTCTATTGGGAAAAATAATATCTTCAAATAAAAACTACACAGAAGCATTGTGTGAAACTTATTTCTGATATGTTCATTAAGCTAACAGAGTTAAACCATACTTTTGATTGCGCAGTTCTGAACACTCTTTCTGTAGATAATGCAAGTTTACATTCGGAACGCTAAGAGGGTAATAGTGGAAAAAGGAATATATTCAAATATAAACTACACAGTAGCATTCTGTGAAAATTCTTTCTCTTCTGTGCATTCAACTAACAGAGTTGAACCTTTCTTTTGATTGAGCCGTTCTGAAACACTCTTTCTGTAGAAACTGCAATTGGACATGCTAAGCGCTAAGAGGCCTACATTGGGAAAAAGAATATCTTCAAATAAAAACTACACAGATGCATTCTGTGAAACTTATTTCTGATCTGTAAATTCAGTTAACAGAGATAAAACATATTTTTGATTGAGCAGTTATGAAACACACTTTTTGTAGAAAATGCAAGTGGAGATTCGGAGCGCTAAGAGGGTAATAGTGGAAAAAGGAATGTCTTCATATATAAACTACACAGAATCATTCGGTGAAACTTCTTTCTGATCTGTGATTCAGCTAACAGAGTTAAACCATACTTTTGATTGAGCAGATCTGAACACTCTTTCTGTAGAAAATGCAACTGGACATTTGGAGCGCTAAGAGTGTAGTAGTGGAAAAAGGAATATATTCAAATATAAACTACACAGAAGCATTCTGTGAAACTTCTTTCTGATCTGAGCATTCAGCTAACAGAGTTAAACCATACTTTTGATTGAACAGTTTTGAAACACTCTGTCTGTAGAAAATGCAACTGGACATTCGTAGCGCTAAGTGGGTAATAGTGGAAAAAACAATATGTTCAAATATAAACTACACAGAAGCATTGTATGAAACTTCTTTCTGTTCTGTGCATTCAACTAACAGAGTTGAACCTTACTTTTGATTGAGCCTTTCTGAAACTCTCTTTCTGTAGAAAATGCAATTGGACATTCTGAGCGCTAAGAGGCCTCTATTGGGAAAAATAATATCTTCAAATAAAAACTACACAGAAGCATTGTGTGAAACTTATTTCTGATATGTTCATTAAGCTAACAGAGTTAAACCATACTTTTGATTGCGCAGTTCTGAACACTCTTTCTGTAGATAATGCAAGTGGACATTCGGAGCGCTAAGAGGGTAATAGTGGATAAAGGAATATATTCAAATATAAACTACACAGTAGCATTCTGTGAAAATTCTTTCTGTTCTGTGCATTCAACTAACAGAGTTGAACCTTACTTTTGATTGAGCCGTTCTGAAACACTCTTTCTGTAGAAACTGCAATTGGACATGCTAAGCGCTAAGAGGCCTACATTGGGAAAAAGAATATCTTCAAATAAAAACTACACAGATGCATTCTGTGAAACTTATTTCTGATCTGTAAATTCAGTTAACAGAGATAAAACATATTTTTGATTGAGCAGTTAGGAAACACTCTTTTTGTAGAAAATGCAAGTGGAGATTCGGAGCGCTAAGTGGGTAATAGTGGAAAAAGGAATGTCTTCAAATATAAACTACACAGAATCATTCGGTGAAACTTCTTTCTGATCTGTGCATTCAGCTAACAGAGTTAAACCATACTTTTGATTGAGCAGATCTGAACACTCTTTCTGTAGAAAATGCAACTGGACATTTGGAGCGCTAAGAGCGTAGTAGTGGAAAAAGGAATATATTCAAATATAAACTACACAGAAGAATTCTGTGAAACTACTTTCTGATCTGAGCATTCAGCTAACAGAATTAAACCATACTTTTGATTGAGCAGTTTTGAAACACTCTGTCTGTAGAAAATGCAACTGGACATTCGTAGCGCTAAGTGGGTAATAGTGGACAAAAAATATGTTCAAATATAAACTACACAGAAGCATTGTATGAAACTTCTTTCTGTTCTGTGCATCCAACTAACAGAGTTGAACCTTACTTTTGATTGAGCCGTTCTGAAACACTATTTCTGTAGAAACTGCAATTGGACATTCTGAGCGCTAAGAGGCCTATATTGGGAAAAAGAATGTCTACAAATAAAAACTACACAGAAGAATTGTGTGAAACTTCTTTCTGTTCTGTTTGTTAAACTAAAAGTGTTGAACCTTAGTTTTGATTGAGCCGTTCTGAAACACTCTTTCTGTAGAAAATGCAAGTGGAGATTCAGAGCGCTAAGAGGGTAATAGTGGAAAAAGGAATGTCTCCAAATATAAACTACACAGAATCATTCTGTGAAACTTCTTTCTGATCTGTGCATTCAGCTAACAGAGTTAAACCATACTTTTGATTGAGCAGATCTGAACACTCTTTCTGTAGAAAATGCAACTGGACATTTGGAGCGCTAAGAGAGTAGTAGTGGAAAAAGGAATATATTCAAATATAAACTACACAGAAGCATTCTGTGAAACTTCTTTCTGATCTGAGCATTCAGCTAACAGAGTTAAACCATACTTTTGATTGAGCAGTTTTGAAACACTCTGTCTGTAGAAAATGCAACTGGACCTTCGTAGCGCTAAGTGGGTAATAGTGGAAAAAAGAATATGTTCAAATATAAACTACACAGAAGCATTGTATGAAACTTCTTTCTGTTCTGTGCATTCAACTAACAGAGTTGAACCTTACTTTTGATTGAGCCGTTCTGAAACACCATTTCTGTAGAAACTGCAATTGGACATTCTGAGCGCTAAGAGGACTATATTGGGAAAAAGAATGTCTACACATAAAAACTACACAGCAGAATTGTGTGAAACTTCTTTCTGTTCTGTTTGTTCAACTAAATGTGTTGTACCTTAGTTTTGATTGAGCCGTTCTGAAACACTCTTTCTGTAGAAAATGCAAGTGGAGATTCAGAGCGCTAAGAGGGTAATAGTGGAAAAAGGAATGTCTGCAAATATAAACTACACAGAATCATTCTGTGAAACTTCTTTCTGATCTGTGCATTCAGCTAACAGAGTTAAACCATACTTTTGATTGAGCAGATCTGAACACTCTTTCTGTAGAAAACGCAACTGGACATTTGGAGCGCTAAGAGAGTAGTAGTGGAAAAAGGAATATATTCAAATATAAAGTACACAGAAGCATTCTGTGAAACTTCTTTCTGATCTGAGCATTCAGCTAACAGAGTTAAACCATACTTTTGATTGAGCAGTTTTGAAACACTCTGTCTGTAGAAAATGCAACTGGACATTCGTAGCGCTAAGTGGGTAATAGTGGAAAAAAGAATATGTTCAAATAAAAACTACACAGAAGCATTGTATGAAACTTCTTTCTGTTCTGTGCATTCAACTAACAGAGTTGAACCTTACTTTTGATTGAGCCTTTCTGAAACTCTCTTTCTGTAGAAACTGCAATTGGACATTCTGAGCGCTAAGAGGCCTCTATTGGGAAAAATAATATCTTCAAATAAAAACTACACAGAAGCATTGTGTGAAACTTATTTCTGATATGTTCATTAAGCTAACAGAGTTAAACCATACTTTTGATTGCGCAGTTCTGAACACTCTTTCTGTAGATAATGCAAGTGGACATTCGGAGCGCTAAGAGGGTAATAGTGGAAAAAGGAATATATTCAAATATAAACTACACAGTAGCATTCTGTGAAAATTCTTTCTGTTCTGTGCATTCAACTAACAGAGTTGAACCTTACTTTTGATTGAGCCGTTCTGAAACACTCTTTCTGTAGAAACTGCAATTGGACATGCTAAGCGCTAAGAGGCCTACATTGGGAAAAAGAATATCTTCAAATAAAAACTACACAGATGCATTCTGTGAAACTTATTTCTGATCTATAAATTCAGTTAACAGAGATAAAACATATTTTTGATTGAGCAGTTATGAAACACTCTTTTTGTAGAAAATGCAAGTGGAGATTCGGAGCGCTAAGAGGGTAATAGTGGAAAAAGGAATGTCTTCAAATATAAACTACACAGAATCATTCGGTGAAACTTCTTTCTGATCTGTGCATTCAGCTAACAGAGTTAAACCATACTTTTGATTGAGCAGATCTGAACACTCTTTCTGTAGAAAATGCAACTGGACATTTGGAGCGCTACGAGCGTAGTAGTGGAAAAAGGAATATATTCAAATATAAACTACACAGAAGCATTCTGTGAAACTTCTTTCTGATCTGAGCATTCAGCTAACAGAGTTAAACCATACTTTTGATTGAGCAGTTTTGAAACACTCTGTCTGTAGAAAATGCAACTGGACATTCGTAGCGCTAAGTGGGTAATAGTGGACAAAAGAATATGTTCAAATATAAACTAAACAGAAGCATTGTATGAAATTTCTTTCTGTTCTGTGCATTCAACTAACAGAGTTGAACCTTACTTTTGATTGAGCCGTTCTGAAACACTATTTCTGTAGAAACTGCAATTGGACATTCTGAGCGCTAAGAGGCCTATATTGGGAAAAAGAATGTCTGCAAATAAAAACTACACAGAAGAATTGTGTGAAACTTCTTTCTGTTCTGTTTGTTCAACTAAAAGAGTTGAACCTTACTTTTGATTGAGCCGTTCTGAAACACTCTTTCTGTAGAAAACGCAAGTGGAGATTCGCAGCGCTAAGAGGGTAATAGTGGAAAAAGGAATGTCTCCAAATATAAACTACACAGAATCATTCTGTGAAACTTCTTTCTGATCTGTGCATTCAGCTAACAGTGTTAAACCATACTTTTGATTGAGCAGATATGAACACTCTTTCTGTAGAAAATGCAACTGGACATTTGGAGCGCTAAGAGAGTAGTAGTGGAACAAGGAATATATTCAAATATAAACTACACAGAAGCATTCTGTGAAACTTCTTTCTGATCTGAGCATTCAGCTAACAGAGTTAAACCATACTTTTGATTGAGCAGTTTTGAAACACTCTGTCTGTAGAAAATGCAACTGGACATTCGTAGCGCTAAGTGGGTAATAGTGGAAAAAAGAATATGTTCAAATATAAACTACACAGAAGCATTGTATGAAACTTCTTTCTGTTCTGTGCATTCAACTAACAGAGTTGAACCTTACTTTTGATTGAGCCGTTCTGAAACACTCTTTCTGTAGAAACTGCAATTGGACATTCTGAGCCCTAGGAGGCCTATATTGGGAAAAAGAATGTCTACAAATAAAAACTACACAGAAGAATTGTGTGAAACTTCTTTCTGTTCTGTTTATTCAACTAAAAGATTTGAACCTTAGTTTTGATTGAGCCGTTCTGAAACACTCTTTCTGTAGAAAATGCAAGTGGAGATTCGCAGCGCTAAGAGGGTAATAGTGGAAAAAGGAATGTCTCCAAATATAAACTACACAGAATCATTCTGTGAAACTTCTTTCTGATCTGTGCATTCAGCTAACAGAGTTAAACCATACTTTTGATTGAGCAGATCTGAACACTCTTTCTGTAGAAAATACAACTGGACATTTGGAGCGCTAAGAGAGTAGTAGTGGAAAAAGGAATATATTCAAATATAAACTACACAGAAGCATTCTGTGAAACTTCTTTCTGATCTGAGCATTCAGCTAACAGAGTTAAACCATACTTTTGATTGAGCTGTTTTGAAACACTCTGTCTGTAGAAAATGCAACTGGACATTCGTAGCGCTAAGTGGGTAATAGTGGAAAAAAGAATATGTTCAAATATAAACTACACAGAAGCATTGTATGAAACTTCTTTCTGTTCTGTGCATTCAACTAACAGAGTTGAACCTTACTTTTGATTGAGCCGTTCTGAAACACTATTTCTGTAGAAACTGCAATTGGACATTCTGAGCGCTAAGAGGCCTATATTGGGAAAAAGAATGTCTACAAATAAAAACTACACAGAAGAATTGTGTGAAACTTCTTTCTGTTCTGTTTCTTCAACTAAAAGTGTTGAACCTTATTTTTGATTGAGCCGTTCTGAAACACTCTTTCTGTAGAAAATGCAAGTGGAGATTCAGAGCGCTAAGAGGGTAATAGTGGAAAAAGGAATGTCTCCAAATATAAACTACACAGAATCATTCTGTGAAACTTCTTTCTGATCTGCGCATTCAGCTAACAGAGTTAAAGCATAATTTTGATTGAGCAGATCTGAACACTCTTTCTGTAGAAAATGCAACTGGACATTTGGAGCGCTAAGAGAGTAGTAGTGGAAAAAGGAATATATTCAAATATAAACTACACAGAAGCATTCTGTGAAACTTCTTTCTGATCTGAGCATTCAGCTAACAGAGTTAAACCATACTTTTGATTGAACAGTTTTGAAACACTCTGTCTGTAGAAAATGCAACTGGACATTCGTAGCGCTAAGTGGGTAATAGTGGAAAAAACAATATGTTCAAATATAAACTACACAGAAGCATTGTATGAAACTTCTTTCTGTTCTGTGCATTCAACTAACAGAGTTGAACCTTACTTTTGATTGAGCCTTTCTGAAACTCTCTTTCTGTAGAAAATGCAATTGGACATTCTGAGCGCTAAGAGGCCTCTATTGGGAAAAATAATATCTTCAAATAAAAACTACACAGAAGCATTGTGTGAAACTTATTTCTGATATGTTCATTAAGCTAACAGAGTTAAACCATACTTTTGATTGCGCAGTTCTGAACACTCTTTCTGTAGATAATGCAAGTGGACATTCGGAGCGCTAAGAGGGTAATAGTGGATAAAGGAATATATTCAAATATAAACTACACAGTAGCATTCTGTGAAAATTCTTTCTGTTCTGTGCATTCAACTAACAGAGTTGAACCTTACTTTTGATTGAGCCGTTCTGAAACACTCTTTCTGTAGAAACTGCAATTGGACATGCTAAGCGCTAAGAGGCCTACATTGGGAAAAAGAATATCTTCAAATAAAAACTACACAGATGCATTCTGTGAAACTTATTTCTGATCTGTAAATTCAGTTAACAGAGATAAAACATATTTTTGATTGAGCAGTTATGAAACACTCTTTTTGTAGAAAATGCAAGTGGAGATTCGGAGCGCTAAGTGGGTAATAGTGGAAAAAGGAATGTCTTCAAATATAAACTACACAGAATCATTCGGTGAAACTTCTTTCTGATCTGTGCATTCAGCTAACAGAGTTAAACCATACTTTTGATTGAGCAGATCTGAACACTCTTTCTGTAGAAAATGCAACTGGACATTTGGAGCGCTAAGAGCGTAGTAGTGGAAAAAGGAATATATTCAAATATAAACTACACAGAAGCATTCTGTGAAACTACTTTCTGATCTGAGCATTCAGCTAACAGAGTTAAACCATACTTTTGATTGAGCAGTTTTGAAACACTCTGTCTGTAGAAAATGCAACTGGACATTCGTAGCGCTAAGTGGGTAATAGTGGACAAAAGAATATGTTCAAATATAAACTACACAGAAGCATTGTATGAAACTTCTTTCTGTTCTGTGCATCCAACTAACAGAGTTGAACCTTACTTTTGATTGAGCCGTTCTGAAACACTATTTCTGTAGAAACTGCAATTGGACATTCTGAGCGCTAAGAGGCCTATATTGGGAAAAAGAATGTCTACAAATAAAAACTACACAGAAGAATTGTGTGAAACTTCTTTCTGTTCTGTTTGTTAAACTAAAAGTGTTGAACCTTAGTTTTGATTGAGCCGTTCTGAAACACTCTTTCTGTAGAAAATGCAAGTGGAGATTCAGAGCGCTAAGAGGGTAATAGTGGAAAAAGGAATGTCTCCAAATATAAACTACACAGAATCATTCTGTGAAACTTCTTTCTGATCTGTGCATTCAGCTAACAGAGTTAAACCATACTTTTGATTGAGAAGATCTGAACAATCTTTCTGTAGAAAATGCAACTGGACATTTGGAGCGCTAAGAGAGTAGTAGTGGAAAAAGGAATATATTCAAATATAAACTACACAGAAGCATTCTGTGAAACTTCTTTCTGATCTGAGCATTCAGCTAACAGAGTTAAACCATACTTTTGATTGAGCAGTTTTGAAACACTCTGTCTGAAGAAAATGCAACTGGACCTTCGTAGCGCTAAGTGGGTAATAGTGGAAAAAAGAATATGTTCAAATATAAACTACACAGAAGCATTGTATGAAACTTCTTTCTGTTCTGTGCATTCAACTAACAGAGTTGAACCTTACATTTGATTGAGCCGTTCTGAAACACTATTTCTGTAGAAACTGCAATTGGACATTCTGAGCGCTAAGAGGCCTATATTGGGAAAAAGAATGTCTACAAATAAAAACTACACAGAAGAATTGTGTGAAACTTCTTTCTGTTCTGTTTGTTCAACTAAAAGAGTTGAACCTTAGTTTTGATTGAGCCGTTCTGAAACACTCTTTCTGTAGAAAACGCAAGTGGAGATTCGCAGCGCTTAGAGGGTAATAGTGGAAAAAGGAATGTCTCCAAATATAAACTACACAGAATCATTCTGTGAAACTTCTTTCTGATCTGTGCATTCAGCTAACAGAGTTAAACCATACTTTTGATTGAGCAGATCTGAACACTCTTTCTGTAGAAAATGCAACTGGACATTTGGAGCGCTAAGAGAGTAGTAGTGGAAAAAGGAATATATTCAAATATAAACTACAGAGAAGCATTCTGTGAAACTTCTTTCTGATCTGAGCATTCAGCTAACAGAGTTAAACCATACTTTTGATTGAGCAGTTTTGAAACACTCTGTCTGTAGAAAATGCAACTGGACATTCGTAGCGCTAAGTGGGTAATAGTGGAAAAAAGAATATGTTCAAATATAAACTACACAGAAGCATTGTATGAAACTTCTTTCTGTTCTGTGCATTCAACTAACAGAGTTGAACCTTACTTTTGATTGAGCCTTTCTGAAACACTCTTTCTGTAGAAACTGCAATTGGACATTCTGAGCGCTAAGAGGCCTCTATTGGGAAAAATAATATCTTCAAATAAAAACTACACAGAAGCATTGTGTGAAACTTATTTCTGATATGTTCATTAAGCTAACAGAGTTAAACCATACTTTTGATTGCGCAGTTCTGAACACTCTTTCTGTAGATAATGCAAGTGGACATTCGGAGCGCTAAGAGGGTAATAGTGGAAAAAGGAATATATTCAAATATAAACTACACAGTAGCATTCTGTGAAAATTCTTTCTGTTCTGTGCATTCAACTAACAGAGTTGAACCTTACTTTTGATTGAGCCGTTCTGAAACACTCTTTCTGTAGAAACTGCAATTGGACATGCTAAGCGCTAAGAGGCCTACATTGGGAAAAAGAATATCTTCAAATAAAAACTACACAGATGCCTTCTGTGAAACTTATTTCTGATCTGTAAATTCAGTTAACAGAGATAAAACATATTTTTGATTGAGCAGTTATGAAACACTCTTTTTGTAGAAAATGCAAGTGGAGATTCGGAGCACTAAGTGGGTAATAGTGGAAAAAGGAATGTCTTCAAATATAAACTACACAGAATCATTCGGTGAAACTTCTTTCTGATCTGTGCATTCAGCTAACAGAGTTAAACCATACATTTGATTGAGCAGATCTGAACACTCTTTCTGTAGAAAATGCAACTGGACATTTGGAGCGCTAAGAGCGTAGTAGTGGAAAAAGGAATATATTCAAATATAAACTACACAGAAGCATTCTGTGAAACTTCTTTCTGATCTGAGCATTCAGCTAACAGAGTTAAACCATACTTTTTATTGAGCAGTTTTGAAACACTATGTCTGTAGAAAATGCAACTGGACATTCGTAGCGCTAAGTGGGTAATAGTGGACAAAAGAATATGTTCAAATATAAACTACACAGAAGCATTGTATGAAACTTCTTTCTGTTCTGTGCATTCAACTAACAGAGTTGAACCTTACTTTTGATTGAGCCGTTCTGAAACACTATTTCTGTAGAAACTGCAATTGGACATTCTGAGCGCTAAGAGGCCTATATTGGGAAAAAGAATGTCTACAAATAAAAACTACACAGAAGAATTGTGAGAAACTTCTTTCTGTTCTGTTTGTTCAACTAAAAGAGTTGAACCTTAGTTTTGATTGAGCCGTTCTGAAACACTCTTTCTGTAGAAAACGCAAGTGGAGATTCGCAGCGCTAAGTGGGTAATAGTGGAAAAAGGAATGTCTCCAAATATAAACAACACAGAATCATTCTGTGAAACTTCTTTATGATCTGTGCATTCAGCTAACAGAGTTAAACCATACTTTTGATTGAGCAGATCTGAACACTCTTTCTGTAGATAATGCAACTGGACATTTGGAGCGCTAAGAGAGTAGTCGTGGGAAAAAGGAATATATTCAAATATAAACTACAGAGAAGCATTCTGTGAAACTTCTTTCTGATCTGAGCATTCAGCTAACAGAGTTAAACCATACTTTTGATTGAGCAGTTTTGAAACACTCTGTCTGTAGAAAATGCAACTGGACATTCGTAGCGCTAAGTGGGTAATAGTGGAAAAAAGAATATGTTCAAATATAAACTACACAGAAGCATTGTATGAAACTTCTTTCTGTTCTGTGCATTCAACTAACAGAGTTGAACCTTACTTTTGATTGAGCCTTTCTGAAACTCTCTTTCTGTAGAAAATGCAATTGGACATTCTGAGCGCTAAGAGGCCTCTATTGGGAAAAATAATATCTTCAAATAAAAACTACACAGAAGCATTGTGTGAAACTTATTTCTGATATGTTCATTAAGCTAACAGAGTTAAACCATACTTTTGATTGCGCAGTTCTGAACACTCTTTCTGTAGATAATGCAAGTGGACATTCGGAGCGCTAAGAGGGTAATAGTGGATAAAGGAATATATTCAAATATAAACTACACAGTAGCATTCTGTGAAAATTCTTTCTGTTCTGTGCATTCAACTAACAGAGTTGAACCTTACTTTTGATTGAGACGTTCTGAAACACTCTTTCCGTAGAAACTGCAATTGGACATGCTAAGCGCTAAGAGGCCTACATTGGGAAAAAGAATGTCTTCAAATAAAAACTACACAGATGCATTCTGTGAAACTTATTTCTGATCTGTAAATTCAGTTAACAGAGATAAAACATATTTCTGATTGAGCAGTTATGAAACACTCTTTCTGTAGAAAATGCAAGTGGAGATTCAGAGCGCTAAGAGGGTAATAGTGGAAAAAGGAATGTCTCCAAATATAAACTACACAGAATCATTCTGTGAAACTTCTTTCTGATCTGTGCATTCAGCTAACAGAGTTAAACCATACTTTTGATTGAGCAGATCTGAACACACTTTCTGTAGAAAATGCAACTGGACATTTGGAGCGCTAAGAGAGTAGTAGTGGAAAAAGGAATATATTCAAATATAAACTACACAGAAGCATTCTGTGAAACTTCTTTCTGATCTGAGCATTCAGCTAACAGAGTTAAACCATACTTTTGATTGAGCAGTTTTGAAACACTCTGTCTGTAGAAAATGCAACTGTACATTCGTAGCGCTAAGTGGGTAATAGTGGAAAAAAGAATATGTTCAAATATAAACTACACAGAAGCATTGTATGAAACTACTTTCTGTTCTGTGCATTCAACTAACAGAGTTGAACCTTACTTTTGATTGAGCCGTTCTGAAACACTATTTCTGTAGAAACTGCAATTGGACATTCTGAGCGCTAAGAGGACTATATTGGGAAAAAGAATGTCTACAAATAAAAACTACACAGCAGAATTGTGTGAAACTTCTTTCTGTTCTGTTTGTTCAACTAAAAGTGTTGAACCTTAGTTTTGATTGAGCCGTTCTGAAACACTCTTTCTGTAGAAAATGCAAGTGGAGATTCAGAGCGCTAAGAGGGTAATAGTGGAAAAAGGAATGTCTCCAAATATAAACTACACAGAATCATTCTGTGAAACTTCTTTCTGATGTGTGCATTCAGCTAACAGAGTTAAACCATACTTTTGATTGAGCAGATCTGAACACCCTTTCTGTAGAAAATACAACTGGACATTTGGAGCGCTAAGAGAGTAGTAGTGGAAAAAGGAATATATTCAAATATAAAATACACAGAAGCATTCTGTGAAACTTCTTTCTGATCTGAGCATTCAGCTAACAGAGTTAAACCATACTTTTGATTGAACAGTTTTGAAACACTCTGTCTGTAGAAAATGCAACTGGACATTCGTAGCGCTAAGTGGGTAATAGTGGAAAAAACAATATGTTCAATTATAAACTACACAGAAGCATTGTATGAAACTTCTTTCTGTTCTGTGCATTCAACTAACAGAGTTGAACCTTACTTTTGATTGAGCCTTTCTGAAACTCTCTTTCTGTAGAAAATGCAATTGGACATTCTGAGCGCTAAGAGGCCTCTATTGGGAAAAATAATATCTTCAAATAAAAACTACACAGAAGCATTGTGTGAAACTTATTTCTGATATGTTCATTAAGCTAACAGAGTTAAACCATACTTTTGATTGCGCAGTTCTGAACACTCTTTCTGTAGATAATGCAAGTGGACATTCGGAGCGCTAAGAGGGTAATAGTGGATAAAGGAATATATTCAAATATAAACTACACAGTAGCATTCTGTGAAAATTCTTTCTGTTCTGTGCATTCAACTAACAGAGTTGAACCTTACTTTTGATTGAGCCGTTCTGAAACACTCTTTCTGTAGAAACTGCAATTGGACATGCTAAGCGCTAAGAGGCCTACATTGGGAAAAAGAATATCTTCAAATAAAAACTACACAGATGCATTCTGTGAAACTTATTTCTGATCTGTAAATTCAGTTAACAGAGATAAAACATATTTTTGATTGAGCAGTTAGGAAACACTCTTTTTGTAGAAAATGCAAGTGGAGATTCGGAGCGCTAAGAGGGTAATAGTGGAAAAAGGAATGTCTTCAAATATAAACTACACAGAATCATTCGGTGAAACTTCTTTCTGATCTGTGCATTCAGCTAACAGAGTTAAACCATACTTTTGATTGAGCAGATCTGAACACTCTTTCTGTAGAAAATGCAACTGGACATTTGGAGCGCTAAGTGCGTAGTAGTGGAAAAAGGAATATATTCAAATATAAACTACACAGAAGCATTCTGTGAAACTACTTTCTGATCTGAGCATTCAGCTAACAGAATTAAACCATACTTTTGATTGAGCAGTTTTGAAACACTCTGTCTGTAGAAAATGCAACTGGACATTCGTAGCGCTAAGTGGGTAATAGTGGACAAAAGAATATGTTCAAATATAAACTACACAGAAGCATTGTATGAAACTTCTTTCTGTTCTGTGCATCCAACTAACAGAGTTGAACCTTACTTTTGATTGAGCCGTTCTGAAACACTATTTCTGTAGAAACTGCAATTGGACATTCTGAGCGCTAAGAGGCCTATATTGGGAAAAAGAATGTCTACAAATAAAAACTACACAGAAGAATTGTGTGAAACTTCTTTCTGTTCTGTTTGTTAAACTAAAAGTGTTGAACCTTAGTTTTGATTGAGCCGTTCTGAAACACTCTTTCTGTAGAAAATGCAAGTGGAGATTCAGAGCGCTAAGAGGGTAATAGTGGAAAAAGGAATGTCTCCAAATATAAACTACACAGAATCATTCTGTGAAACTTCTTTCTGATCTGTGCATTCAGCTAACAGAGTTAAACCATACTTTTGATTGAGCAGATCTGAACACTCTTTCTGTAGAAAATGCAACTGGACATTTGGAGCGCTAAGAGAGTAGTAGTGGAAAAAGGAATATATTCAAATATAAACTACACAGAAGCATTCTGTGAAACTTCTTTCTGATCTGAGCATTCAGCTAACAGAGTTAAACCATACTTTTGATTGAGCAGTTTTGAAACACTCTGTCTGTAGAAAATGCAACTGGACCTTCGTAGCGCTAAGTGGGTAATAGTGGAAAAAAGAATATGTTCAAATATAAACTACACAGAAGCATTGTATGAAACTTCTTTCTGTTCTGTGCATTCAACTAACAGAGTTGAACCTTACTTTTGATTGAGCCGTTCTGAAACACCATTTCTGTAGAAACTGCAATTGGACATTCTGAGCGCTAAGAGGACTATATTGGGAAAAAGAATGTCTACAAATAAAAACTACACAGCAGAATTGTGTGAAACTTCTTTCTGTTCTGTTTGTTCAACTAAATGTGTTGTACCTTAGTTTTGATTGAGCCGTTCTGAAACACTCTTTCTGTAGAAAATGCAAGTGGAGATTCAGAGCGCTAAGAGGGTAATAGTGGAAAAAGGAATGTCTCCAAATATAAACTACACAGAATCATTCTGTGAAACTTCTTTCTGATCTGTGCATTCAGCTAACAGAGTTAAACCATACTTTTGATTGAGCAGATCTGAACACTCTTTCTGTAGAAAACGCAACTGGACATTTGGAGCGCTAAGAGAGTAGTAGTGGAAAAAGGAATATATTCAAATATAAAGTACACAGAAGCATTCTGTGAAAATTCTTTCTGATCTGAGCATTCAGCTAACAGAGTTAAACCATACTTTTGATTGAGCAGTTTTGAAACACTCTGTCTGTAGAAAATGCAACTGGACATTCGTAGCGCTAAGTGGGTAATAGTGGAAAAAAGAATATGTTCAAATATAAACTACACAGAAGCATTGTATGAAACTTCTTTCTGTTCTGTGCATTCAACTAACAGAGTTGAACCTTACTTTTGATTGAGCCTTTCTGAAACACTCTTTCTGTAGAAACTGCAATTGGACATTCTGAGCGCTAAGAGGCCTCTATTGGGAAAAATAATATCTTCAAATAAAAACTACACAGAAGCATTGTGTGAAACTTATTTCTGATATGTTCATTAAGCTAACAGAGTTAAACCATACTTTTGATTGCGCAGTTCTGAACACTCTTTCTGTAGATAATGCAAGTGGACATTCGGAGCGCTAAGAGGGTAATAGTGGAAAAAGGAATATATTCAAATATAAACTACACAGTAGCATTCTGTGAAAATTCTTTCTGTTCTGTGCATTCAACTAACCGAGTTGAACCTTACTTTTGATTGAGCCGTTCTGAAACACTCTTTCTGTAGAAACTGCAATTGGACATGCTAAGCGCTAAGAGGCCTACATTGGGAAAAAGAATATCTTCAAATAAAAACTACACAGATGCCTTCTGTGAAACTTATTTCTGATCTGTAAATTCAGTTAACAGAGATAAAACATATTTTTGATTGAGCAGTTATGAAACACTCTTTTTGTAGAAAATGCAAGTGGAGATTCGGAGCACTAAGTGGGTAATAGTGGAAAAAGGAATGTCTTCAAATATAAACTACACAGAATCATTCGGTGAAACTACTTTCTGATCTGAGCATTCAGCTAACAGAATTAAACCATACTTTTGATTGAGCAGTTTTGAAACACTCTGTCTGTAGAAAATGCAACTGGACATTCGTAGCGCTAAGTGGGTAATAGTGGACAAAAGAATATGTTCAAATATAAACTACACAGAAGCATTGTATGAAACTTCTTTCTGTTCTGTGCATCCAACTAACAGAGTTGAACCTTACTTTTGATTGAGCCGTTCTGAAACACTATTTCTGTAGAAACTGCAATTGGACATTCTGAGCGCTAAGAGGCCTATATTGGGAAAAAGAATGTCTACAAATAAAAACTACACAGAAGAATTGTGTGAAACTTCTTTCTGTTCTGTTTGTTAAACTAAAAGTGTTGAACCTTAGTTTTGATTGAGCCGTTCTGAAACACTCTTTCTGTAGAAAATGCAAGTGGAGATTCAGAGCGCTAAGAGGGTAATAGTGGAAAAAGGAATGTCTCCAAATATAAACTACACAGAATCATTCTGTGAAACTTCTTTCTGATCTGTGCATTCAGCTAACAGAGTTAAACCATACTTTTGATTGAGCAGATCTGAACACTCTTTCTGTAGAAAATGCAACTGGACATTTGGAGCGCTAAGAGAGTAGTAGTGGAAAAAGGAATATATTCAAATATAAACTACACAGAAGCATTCTGTGAAACTTCTTTCTGATCTGAGCATTCAGCTAACAGAGTTAAACCATACTTTTGATTGAGCAGTTTTGAAACACTCTGTCTGTAGAAAATGCAACTGGACCTTCGTAGCGCTAAGTGGGTAATAGTGGAAAAAAGAATATGTTCAAATATAAACTACACAGAAGCATTGTTTGAAACTTCTTTCTGTTCTGTGCATTCAACTAACAGAGTTGAACCTTACTTTTGATTGAGCCGTTCTGAAACACCATTTCTGTAGAAACTGCAATTGGACATTCTGAGCGCTAAGAGGACTATATTGGGAAAAAGAATGTCTACAAATAAAAACTACACAGCAGAATTGTGTGAAACTTCTTTCTGTTCTGTTTGTTCAACTAAATGTGTTGTACCTTAGTTTTGATTGAGCCGTTCTGAAACACTCTTTCTGTAGAAAATGCAAGTGGAGATTCAGAGCGCTAAGAGGGTAATAGTGGAAAAAGGAATGTCTCCAAATATAAACTACACAGAATCATTCTGTGAAACTTCTTTCTGATCTGTGCATTCAGCTAACAGAGTTAAACCATACTTTTGATTGAGCAGATCTGAACACTCTTTCTGTAGAAAACGCAACTGGACATTTGGAGCGCTAAGAGAGTAGTAGTGGAAAAAGGAATATATTCAAATATAAAGTACACAGAAGCATTCTGTGAAAATTCTTTCTGATCTGAGCATTCAGCTAACAGAGTTAAACCATACTTTTGATTGAGCAGTTTTGAAACACTCTGTCTGTAGAAAATGCAACTGGACATTCGTAGCGCTAAGTGGGTAATAGTGGAAAAAAGAATATGTTCAAATATAAACTACACAGAAGCATTGTATGAAACTTCTTTCTGTTCTGTGCATTCAACTAACAGAGTTGAACCTTACTTTTGATTGAGCCTTTCTGAAACACTCTTTCTGTAGAAACTGCAATTGGACATTCTGAGCGCTAAGAGGCCTCTATTGGGAAAAATAATATCTTCAAATAAAAACTACACAGAAGCATTGTGTGAAACTTATTTCTGATATGTTCATTAAGCTAACAGAGTTAAACCATACTTTTGATTGCGCAGTTCTGAACACTCTTTCTGTAGATAATGCAAGTGGACATTCGGAGCGCTAAGAGGGTAATAGTGGAAAAAGGAATATATTCAAATATAAACTACACAGTAGCATTCTGTGAAAATTCTTTCTGTTCTGTGCATTCAACTAACAGAGTTGAACCTTACTTTTGATTGAGCCGTTCTGAAACACTCTTTCTGTAGAAACTGCAATTGGACATGCTAAGCGCTAAGAGGCCTACATTGGGAAAAAGAATATCTTCAAATAAAAACTACACAGATGCCTTCTGTGAAACTTATTTCTTATCTGTAAATTCAGTTAACAGAGATAAAACATATTTTTGATTGAGCAGTTATGAAACACTCTTTTTGTAGAAAATGCAAGTGGAGATTCGGAGCACTAAGTGGGTAATAGTGGAAAAAGGAATGTCTTCAAATATAAACTACACAGAATCATTCGGTGAAACTTCTTTCTGATCTGTGCATTCAGCTAACAGAGTTAAACCATACATTTGATTGAGCAGATCTGAACACTCTTTCTGTAGAAAATGCAACTGGACATTTGGAGCGCTAAGAGCGTAGTAGTGGAAAGAGGAATATATTCAAATATAAACTACACAGAAGCATTCTGTGAAACTTCTTTCTGATCTGAGCATTCAGCTAACAGAGTTAAACCATACTTTTTATTGAGCAGTTTTGAAACACTATGTCTGTAGAAAATGCAACTGGACATTCGTAGCGCTAAGTGGGTAATAGTGGACAAAAGAATATGTTCAAATATAAACTACACAGAAGCATTGTATGAAACTTCTTTCTGTTCTGTGCATTCAACTAACAGAGTTGAACCTTACTTTTGATTGAGCCGTTCTGAAACACTATTTCTGTAGAAACTGCAATTGGACATTCTGAGCGCTAAGAGGCCTATATTGGGAAAAAGAATGTCTACAAATAAAAACTACACAGAAGAATTGTGAGAAACTTCTTTCTGTTCTGTTTGTTCAACTAAAAGAGTTGAACCTTAGTTTTGATTGAGCCGTTCTGAAACACTCTTTCTGTAGAAAACGCAAGTGGAGATTCGCAGCGCTAAGTGGGTAATAGTGGAAAAAGGAATGTCTCCAAATATAAACTACACAGAATCATTCTGTGAAACTTCTTTATGATCTGTGCATTCAGCTAACAGAGTTAAACCATACTTTTGATTGAGCAGATCTGAACACTCTTTCTGTAGATAATGCAACTGGACATTTGGAGCGCTAAGAGAGTAGTCGTGGGAAAAAGGAATATATTCAAATATAAACTACAGAGAAGCATTCTGTGAAACTTCTTTCTGATCTGAGCATTCAGCTAACAGAGTTAAACCATACTTTTGATTGAGCAGTTTTGAAACACTCTGTCTGTAGAAAATGCAACTGGACATTCGTAGCGCTAAGTGGGTAATAGTGGAAAAAAGAATATGTTCAAATATAAACTACACAGAAGCATTGTATGAAACTTCTTTCTGTTCTGTGCATTCAACTAACAGAGTTGAACCTTACTTTTGATTGAGCCTTTCTGAAACTCTCTTTCTGTAGAAAATGCAATTGGACATTCTGAGCGCTAAGAGGCCTCTATTGGGAAAAATAATATCTTCAAATAAAAACTACACAGAAGCATTGTGTGAAACTTATTTCTGATATGTTCATTAAGCTAACAGAGTTAAACCATACTTTTGATTGCGCAGTTCTGAACACTCTTTCTGTAGATAATGCAAGTGGACATTCGGAGCGCTAAGAGGGTAATAGTGGATAAAGGAATATATTCAAATATAAACTACACAGTAGCATTCTGTGAAAATTCTTTCTGTTCTGTGCATTCAACTAACAGAGTTGAACCTTACTTTTGATTGAGACGTTCTGAAACACTCTTTCCGTAGAAACTGCAATTGGACATGCTAAGCGCTAAGAGGCCTACATTGGGAAAAAGAATGTCTTCAAATAAAAACTACACAGATGCATTCTGTGAAACTTATTTCTGATCTGTAAATTCAGTTAACAGAGATAAAACATATTTCTGATTGAGCAGTTATGAAACACTCTTTCTGTAGAAAATGCAAGTGGAGATTCAGAGCGCTAAGAGGGTAATAGTGGAAAAAGGAATGTCTCCAAATATAAACTACACAGAATCATTCTGTGAAACTTCTTTCTGATCTGTGCATTCAGCTAACAGAGTTAAACCATACTTTTGATTGAGCAGATCTGAACACACTTTCTGTAGAAAATGCAACTGGACATTTGGAGCGCTAAGAGAGTAGTAGTGGAAAAAGGAATATATTCAAATATAAACTACACAGAAGCATTCTGTGAAACTTCTTTCTGATCTGAGCATTCAGCTAACAGAGTTAAACCATACTTTTGATTGAGCAGTTTTGAAACACTCTGTCTGTAGAAAATGCAACTGTACATTCGTAGCGCTAAGTGGGTAATAGTGGAAAAAAGAATATGTTCAAATATAAACTACACAGAAGCATTGTATGAAACTACTTTCTGTTCTGTGCATTCAACTAACAGAGTTGAACCTTACTTTTGATTGAGCCGTTCTGAAACACTATTTCTGTAGAAACTGCAATTGGACATTCTGAGCGCTAAGAGGACTATATTGGGAAAAAGAATGTCTACAAATAAAAACTACACAGCAGAATTGTGTGAAACTTCTTTCTGTTCTGTTTGTTCAACTAAAAGTGTTGAACCTTAGTTTTGATTGAGCCGTTCTGAAACACTCTTTCTGTAGAAAATGCAAGTGGAGATTCAGAGCGCTAAGAGGGTAATAGTGGAAAAAGGAATGTCTCCAAATATAAACTACACAGAATCATTCTGTGAAACTTCTTTCTGATGTGTGCATTCAGCTAACAGAGTTAAACCATACTTTTGATTGAGCAGATCTGAACACCCTTTCTGTAGAAAATACAACTGGACATTTGGAGCGCTAAGAGAGTAGTAGTGGAAAAAGGAATATATTCAAATATAAAATACACAGAAGCATTCTGTGAAACTTCTTTCTGATCTGAGCATTCAGCTAACAGAGTTAAACCATACTTTTGATTGAACAGTTTTGAAACACTCTGTCTGTAGAAAATGCAACTGGACATTCGTAGCGCTAAGTGGGTAATAGTGGAAAAAACAATATGTTCAATTATAAACTACACAGAAGCATTGTATGAAACTTCTTTCTGTTCTGTGCATTCAACTAACAGAGTTGAACCTTACTTTTGATTGAGCCTTTCTGAAACTCTCTTTCTGTAGAAAATGCAATTGGACATTCTGAGCGCTAAGAGGCCTCTATTGGGAAAAATAATATCTTCAAATAAAAACTACACAGAAGCATTGTGTGAAACTTATTTCTGATATGTTCATTAAGCTAACAGAGTTAAACCATACTTTTGATTGCGCAGTTCTGAACACTCTTTCTGTAGATAATGCAAGTGGACATTCGGAGCGCTAAGAGGGTAATAGTGGATAAAGGAATATATTCAAATATAAACTACACAGTAGCATTCTGTGAAAATTCTTTCTGTTCTGTGCATTCAACTAACAGAGTTGAACCTTACTTTTGATTGAGCCGTTCTGAAACACTCTTTCTGTAGAAACTGCAATTGGACATGCTAAGCGCTAAGAGGCCTACATTGGGAAAAAGAATATCTTCAAATAAAAACTACACAGATGCATTCTGTGAAACTTATTTCTGATCTGTAAATTCAGTTAACAGAGATAAAACATATTTTTGATTGAGCAGTTAGGAAACACTCTTTTTGTAGAAAATGCAAGTGGAGATTCGGAGCGCTAAGAGGGTAATAGTGGAAAAAGGAATGTCTTCAAATATAAACTACACAGAATCATTCGGTGAAACTTCTTTCTGATCTGTGCATTCAGCTAACAGAGTTAAACCATACTTTTGATTGAGCAGATCTGAACACTCTTTCTGTAGAAAATGCAACTGGACATTTGGAGCGCTAAGTGCGTAGTAGTGGAAAAAGGAATATATTCAAATATAAACTACACAGAAGCATTCTGTGAAACTACTTTCTGATCTGAGCATTCAGCTAACAGAATTAAACCATACTTTTGATTGAGCAGTTTTGAAACACTCTGTCTGTAGAAAATGCAACTGGACATTCGTAGCGCTAAGTGGGTAATAGTGGACAAAAGAATATGTTCAAATATAAACTACACAGAAGCATTGTATGAAACTTCTTTCTGTTCTGTGCATCCAACTAACAGAGTTGAACCTTACTTTTGATTGAGCCGTTCTGAAACACTATTTCTGTAGAAACTGCAATTGGACATTCTGAGCGCTAAGAGGCCTATATTGGGAAAAAGAATGTCTACAAATAAAAACTACACAGAAGAATTGTGTGAAACTTCTTTCTGTTCTGTTTGTTAAACTAAAAGTGTTGAACCTTAGTTTTGATTGAGCCGTTCTGAAACACTCTTTCTGTAGAAAATGCAAGTGGAGATTCAGAGCGCTAAGAGGGTAATAGTGGAAAAAGGAATGTCTCCAAATATAAACTACACAGAATCATTCTGTGAAACTTCTTTCTGATCTGTGCATTCAGCTAACAGAGTTAAACCATACTTTTGATTGAGCAGATCTGAACACTCTTTCTGTAGAAAATGCAACTGGACATTTGGAGCGCTAAGAGAGTAGTAGTGGAAAAAGGAATATATTCAAATATAAACTACACAGAAGCATTCTGTGAAACTTCTTTCTGATCTGAGCATTCAGCTAACAGAGTTAAACCATACTTTTGATTGAGCAGTTTTGAAACACTCTGTCTGTAGAAAATGCAACTGGACCTTCGTAGCGCTAAGTGGGTAATAGTGGAAAAAAGAATATGTTCAAATATAAACTACACAGAAGCATTGTATGAAACTTCTTTCTGTTCTGTGCATTCAACTAACAGAGTTGAACCTTACTTTTGATTGAGCCGTTCTGAAACACCATTTCTGTAGAAACTGCAATTGGACATTCTGAGCGCTAAGAGGACTATATTGGGAAAAAGAATGTCTACAAATAAAAACTACACAGCAGAATTGTGTGAAACTTCTTTCTGTTCTGTTTGTTCAACTAAATGTGTTGTACCTTAGTTTTGATTGAGCCGTTCTGAAACACTCTTTCTGTAGAAAATGCAAGTGGAGATTCAGAGCGCTAAGAGGGTAATAGTGGAAAAAGGAATGTCTCCAAATATAAACTACACAGAATCATTCTGTGAAACTTCTTTCTGATCTGTGCATTCAGCTAACAGAGTTAAACCATACTTTTGATTGAGCAGATCTGAACACTCTTTCTGTAGAAAACGCAACTGGACATTTGGAGCGCTAAGAGAGTAGTAGTGGAAAAAGGAATATATTCAAATATAAAGTACACAGAAGCATTCTGTGAAAATTCTTTCTGATCTGAGCATTCAGCTAACAGAGTTAAACCATACTTTTGATTGAGCAGTTTTGAAACACTCTGTCTGTAGAAAATGCAACTGGACATTCGTAGCGCTAAGTGGGTAATAGTGGAAAAAAGAATATGTTCAAATATAAACTACACAGAAGCATTGTATGAAACTTCTTTCTGTTCTGTGCATTCAACTAACAGAGTTGAACCTTACTTTTGATTGAGCCTTTCTGAAACACTCTTTCTGTAGAAACTGCAATTGGACATTCTGAGCGCTAAGAGGCCTCTATTGGGAAAAATAATATCTTCAAATAAAAACTACACAGAAGCATTGTGTGAAACTTATTTCTGATATGTTCATTAAGCTAACAGAGTTAAACCATACTTTTGATTGCGCAGTTCTGAACACTCTTTCTGTAGATAATGCAAGTGGACATTCGGAGCGCTAAGAGGGTAATAGTGGAAAAAGGAATATATTCAAATATAAACTACACAGTAGCATTCTGTGAAAATTCTTTCTGTTCTGTGCATTCAACTAACCGAGTTGAACCTTACTTTTGATTGAGCCGTTCTGAAACACTCTTTCTGTAGAAACTGCAATTGGACATGCTAAGCGCTAAGAGGCCTACATTGGGAAAAAGAATATCTTCAAATAAAAACTACACAGATGCCTTCTGTGAAACTTATTTCTGATCTGTAAATTCAGTTAACAGAGATAAAACATATTTTTGATTGAGCAGTTATGAAACACTCTTTTTGTAGAAAATGCAAGTGGAGATTCGGAGCACTAAGTGGGTAATAGTGGAAAAAGGAATGTCTTCAAATATAAACTACACAGAATCATTCGGTGAAACTTCTTTCTGATCTGTGCATTCAGCTAACAGAGTTAAACCATACATTTGATTGAGCAGATCTGAACACTCTTTCTGTAGAAAATGCAACTGGACATTTGGAGCGCTAAGAGCGTAGTAGTGGAAAAAGGAATATATTCAAATATAAACTACACAGAAGCATTCTGTGAAACTTCTTTCTGATCTGAGCATTCAGCTAACAGAGTTAAACCATACTTTTTATTGAGCAGTTTTGAAACACTATGTCTGTAGAAAATGCAACTGGACATTCGTAGCGCTAAGTGGGTAATAGTGGACAAAAGAATATGTTCAAATATAAACTACACAGAAGCATTGTATGAAACTTCTTTCTGTTCTGTGCATTCAACTAACAGAGTTGAACCTTACTTTTGATTGAGCCGTTCTGAAACACTATTTCTGTAGAAACTGCAATTGGACATTCTGAGCGCTAAGAGGCCTATATTGGGAAAAAGAATGTCTACAAATAAAAACTACACAGAAGAATTGTGAGAAACTTCTTTCTGTTCTGTTTGTTCAACTAAAAGAGTTGAACCTTAGTTTTGATTGAGCCGTTCTGAAACACTCTTTCTGTAGAAAACGCAAGTGGAGATTCGCAGCGCTAAGTGGGTAATAGTGGAAAAAGGAATGTCTCCAAATATAAACAACACAGAATCATTCTGTGAAACTTCTTTATGATCTGTGCATTCAGCTAACAGAGTTAAACCATACTTTTGATTGAGCAGATCTGAACACTCTTTCTGTAGATAATGCAACTGGACATTTGGAGCGCTAAGAGAGTAGTCGTGGGAAAAAGGAATATATTCAAATATAAACTACAGAGAAGCATTCTGTGAAACTTCTTTCTGATCTGAGCATTCAGCTAACAGAGTTAAACCATACTTTTGATTGAGCAGTTTTGAAACACTCTGTCTGTAGAAAATGCAACTGGACATTCGTAGCGCTAAGTGGGTAATAGTGGAAAAAAGAATATGTTCAAATATAAACTACACAGAAGCATTGTATGAAACTTCTTTCTGTTCTGTGCATTCAACTAACAGAGTTGAACCTTACTTTTGATTGAGCCTTTCTGAAACTCTCTTTCTGTAGAAAATGCAATTGGACATTCTGAGCGCTAAGAGGCCTCTATTGGGAAAAATAATATCTTCAAATAAAAACTACACAGAAGCATTGTGTGAAACTTATTTCTGATATGTTCATTAAGCTAACAGAGTTAAACCATACTTTTGATTGCGCAGTTCTGAACACTCTTTCTGTAGATAATGCAAGTGGACATTCGGAGCGCTAAGAGGGTAATAGTGGATAAAGGAATATATTCAAATATAAACTACACAGTAGCATTCTGTGAAAATTCTTTCTGTTCTGTGCATTCAACTAACAGAGTTGAACCTTACTTTTGATTGAGACGTTCTGAAACACTCTTTCTGTAGAAACTGCAATTGGACATGCTAAGCGCTAAGAGGCCTACATTGGGAAAAAGAATATCTTCAAATAAAAACTACACAGATGCATTCTGTGAAACTTATTTCTGATCTGTAAATTCAGTTAACAGAGATAAAACATATTTCTGATTGAGCAGTTATGAAACACTCTTTCTGTAGAAAATGCAAGTGGAGATTCAGAGCGCTAAGAGGGTAATAGTGGAAAAAGGAATGTCTCCAAATATAAACTACACAGAATCATTCTGTGAAACTTGTTTCTGATCTGTGCATTCAGCTAACAGAGTTAAACCATACTTTTGATTGAGCAGATCTGAACACACTTTCTGTAGAAAATGCAACTGGACATTTGGAGCGCTAAGAGAGTAGTAGTGGAAAAAGGAATATATTCAAATATAAACTACACAGAAGCATTCTGTGAAACTTCTTTCTGATCTGAGCATTCAGCTAACAGAGTTAAACCATACTTTTGATTGAGCAGTTTTGAAACACTCTGTCTGTAGAAAATGCAACTGGACCTTCGTAGCGCTAAGTGGGTAATAGTGGAAAAAAGAATATGTTCAAATATAAACTACACAGAAGCATTGTATGAAACTACTTTCTGTTCTGTGCATTCAACTAACAGAGTTGAACCTTACTTTTGATTGAGCCGTTCTGAAACACTATTTCTGTAGAAACTGCAATTGGACATTCTGAGCGCTAAGAGGACTATATTGGGAAAAAGAATGTCTACAAATAAAAACTACACAGCAGAATTGTGTGAAACTTCTTTCTGTTCTGTTTGTTCAACTAAAGGTGTTGAACCTTAGTTTTGATTGAGCCGTTCTGAAACACTCTTTCTGTAGAAAATGCAAGTGGAGATTCAGAGCGCTAAGAGGGTAATAGTGGAAAAAGGAATGTCTCCAAATATAAACTACACAGAATCATTCTGTGAAACTTCTTTCTGATGTGTGCATTCAGCTAACAGAGTTAAACCATACTTTTGATTGAGCAGATCTGAACACTCTTTCTGTAGAAAATGCAACTGGACATTTGGAGCGCTAAGAGAGTAGTAGTGGAAAAAGGAATATATTCAAATATAAAATACACAGAAGCATTCTGTGAAACTTCTTTCTGATCTGAGCATTCAGCTAACAGAGTTAAACCATACTTTTGATTGAACAGTTTTGAAACACTCTGTCTGTAGAAAATGCAACTGGACATTCGTAGCGCTAAGTGGGTAATAGTGGAAAAAACAATATGTTCAAATATAAACTACACAGAAGCATTGTATGAAACTTCTTTCTGTTCTGTGCATTCAACTAACAGAGTTGAACCTTACTTTTGATTGAGCCTTTCTGAAACTCTCTTTCTGTAGAAAATGCAATTGGTCATTCTGAGCGCTAAGAGGCCTCTATTGGGAAAAATAATATCTTCAAATAAAAACTACACAGAAGCATTGTGTGAAACTTATTTCTGATATGTTCATTAAGCTAACAGAGTTAAACCATACTTTTGATTGCGCAGTTCTGAACACTGTTTCTGTAGATAATGCAAGTGGACATTCGGAGCGCTAAGAGGGTAATAGTGGATAAAGGAATATATTCAAATATAAACTACACAGTAGCATTCTGTGAAAATTCTTTCTGTTCTGTGCATTCAACTAACAGAGTTGAACCTTACTTTTGATTGAGCCGTTCTGAAACACTCTTTCTGTAGAAACTGCAATTGGACATGCTAAGCGCTAAGAGGCCTACATTGGGAAAAAGAATATCTTCAAATAAAAACTACACAGATGCATTCTGTGAAACTTATTTCTGATCTGTAAATTCAGTTAACAGAGATAAAACATATTTTTGATTGAGCAGTTAGGAAACACTCTTTTTGTAGAAAATGCAAGTGGAGATTCGGAGCGCTAAGTGGGTAATAGTGGAAAAAGGAATGTCTTCAAATATAAACTACACAGAATCATTCGGTGAAACTTCTTTCTGATCTGTGCATTCAGCTAACAGAGTTAAACCATACTTTTGATTGAGCAGATCTGAACACTCTTTCTGTAGAAAATGCAACTGGACATTTGGAGCGCTAAGTGCGTAGTAGTGGAAAAAGGAATATATTCAAATATAAACTACACAGAAGCATTCTGTGAAACTACTTTCTGATCTGAGCATTCAGCTAACAGAATTAAACCATACTTTTGATTGAGCAGTTTTGAAACACTCTGTCTGTAGAAAATGCAACTGGACATTCGTAGCGCTAAGTGGGTAATAGTGGACAAAAGAATATGTTCAAATATAAACTACACAGAAGCATTGTATGAAACTTCTTTCTGTTCTGTGCATCCAACTAACAGAGTTGAACCTTACTTTTGATTGAGCCGTTCTGAAACACTATTTCTGTAGAAACTGCAATTGGACATTCTGAGCGCTAAGAGGCCTATATTGGGAAAAAGAATGTCTACAAATAAAAACTACACAGAAGAATTGTGTGAAACTTCTTTCTGTTCTGTTTGTTAAACTAAAAGTGTTGAACCTTAGTTTTGATTGAGCCGTTCTGAAACACTCTTTCTGTAGAAAATGCAAGTGGAGATTCAGAGCGCTAAGAGGGTAATAGTGGAAAAAGGAATGTCTCCAAATATAAACTACACAGAATCATTCTGTGAAACTTCTTTCTGATCTGTGCATTCAGCTAACAGAGTTAAACCATACTTTTGATTGAGCAGATCTGAACACTCTTTCTGTAGAAAATGCAACTGGACATTTGGAGCGCTAAGAGAGTAGTAGTGGAAAAAGGAATATATTCAAATATAAACTACACAGAAGCATTCTGTGAAACTTCTTTCTGATCTGAGCATTCAGCTAACAGAGTTAAACCATACTTTTGATTGAGCAGTTTTGAAACACTCTGTCTGTAGAAAATGCAACTGGACCTTCGTAGCGCTAAGTGGGTAATAGTGGAAAAAAGAATATGTTCAAATATAAACTACACAGAAGCATTGTTTGAAACTTCTTTCTGTTCTGTGCATTCAACTAACAGAGTTGAACCTTACTTTTGATTGAGCCGTTCTGAAACACCATTTCTGTAGAAACTGCAATTGGACATTCTGAGCGCTAAGAGGACTATATTGGGAAAAAGAATGTCTACAAATAAAAACTACACAGCAGAATTGTGTGAAACTTCTTTCTGTTCTGTTTGTTCAACTAAATGTGTTGTACCTTAGTTTTGATTGAGCCGTTCTGAAACACTCTTTCTGTAGAAAATGCAAGTGGAGATTCAGAGCGCTAAGAGGGTAATAGTGGAAAAAGGAATGTCTCCAAATATAAACTACACAGAATCATTCTGTGAAACTTCTTTCTGATCTGTGCATTCAGCTAACAGAGTTAAACCATACTTTTGATTGAGCAGATCTGAACACTCTTTCTGTAGAAAACGCAACTGGACATTTGGAGCGCTAAGAGAGTAGTAGTGGAAAAAGGAATATATTCAAATATAAAGTACACAGAAGCATTCTGTGAAAATTCTTTCTGATCTGAGCATTCAGCTAACAGAGTTAAACCATACTTTTGATTGAGCAGTTTTGAAACACTCTGTCTGTAGAAAATGCAACTGGACATTCGTAGCGCTAAGTGGGTAATAGTGGAAAAAAGAATATGTTCAAATATAAACTACACAGAAGCATTGTATGAAACTTCTTTCTGTTCTGTGCATTCAACTAACAGAGTTGAACCTTACTTTTGATTGAGCCTTTCTGAAACACTCTTTCTGTAGAAACTGCAATTGGACATTCTGAGCGCTAAGAGGCCTCTATTGGGAAAAATAATATCTTCAAATAAAAACTACACAGAAGCATTGTGTGAAACTTATTTCTGATATGTTCATTAAGCTAACAGAGTTAAACCATACTTTTGATTGCGCAGTTCTGAACACTCTTTCTGTAGATAATGCAAGTGGACATTCGGAGCGCTAAGAGGGTAATAGTGGAAAAAGGAATATATTCAAATATAAACTACACAGTAGCATTCTGTGAAAATTCTTTCTGTTCTGTGCATTCAACTAACAGAGTTGAACCTTACTTTTGATTGAGCCGTTCTGAAACACTCTTTCTGTAGAAACTGCAATTGGACATGCTAAGCGCTAAGAGGCCTACATTGGGAAAAAGAATATCTTCAAATAAAAACTACACAGATGCCTTCTGTGAAACTTATTTCTTATCTGTAAATTCAGTTAACAGAGATAAAACATATTTTTGATTGAGCAGTTATGAAACACTCTTTTTGTAGAAAATGCAAGTGGAGATTCGGAGCACTAAGTGGGTAATAGTGGAAAAAGGAATGTCTTCAAATATAAACTACACAGAATCATTCGGTGAAACTTCTTTCTGATCTGTGCATTCAGCTAACAGAGTTAAACCATACATTTGATTGAGCAGATCTGAACACTCTTTCTGTAGAAAATGCAACTGGACATTTGGAGCGCTAAGAGCGTAGTAGTGGAAAGAGGAATATATTCAAATATAAACTACACAGAAGCATTCTGTGAAACTTCTTTCTGATCTGAGCATTCAGCTAACAGAGTTAAACCATACTTTTTATTGAGCAGTTTTGAAACACTATGTCTGTAGAAAATGCAACTGGACATTCGTAGCGCTAAGTGGGTAATAGTGGACAAAAGAATATGTTCAAATATAAACTACACAGAAGCATTGTATGAAACTTCTTTCTGTTCTGTGCATTCAACTAACAGAGTTGAACCTTACTTTTGATTGAGCCGTTCTGAAACACTATTTCTGTAGAAACTGCAATTGGACATTCTGAGCGCTAAGAGGCCTATATTGGGAAAAAGAATGTCTACAAATAAAAACTACACAGAAGAATTGTGAGAAACTTCTTTCTGTTCTGTTTGTTCAACTAAAAGAGTTGAACCTTAGTTTTGATTGAGCCGTTCTGAAACACTCTTTCTGTAGAAAACGCAAGTGGAGATTCGCAGCGCTAAGTGGGTAATAGTGGAAAAAGGAATGTCTCCAAATATAAACTACACAGAATCATTCTGTGAAACTTCTTTATGATCTGTGCATTCAGCTAACAGAGTTAAACCATACTTTTGATTGAGCAGATCTGAACACTCTTTCTGTAGATAATGCAACTGGACATTTGGAGCGCTAAGAGAGTAGTCGTGGGAAAAAGGAATATATTCAAATATAAACTACAGAGAAGCATTCTGTGAAACTTCTTTCTGATCTGAGCATTCAGCTAACAGAGTTAAACCATACTTTTGATTGAGCAGTTTTGAAACACTCTGTCTGTAGAAAATGCAACTGGACATTCGTAGCGCTAAGTGGGTAATAGTGGAAAAAAGAATATGTTCAAATATAAACTACACAGAAGCATTGTATGAAACTTCTTTCTGTTCTGTGCATTCAACTAACAGAGTTGAACCTTACTTTTGATTGAGCCTTTCTGAAACTCTCTTTCTGTAGAAAATGCAATTGGACATTCTGAGCGCTAAGAGGCCTCTATTGGGAAAAATAATATCTTCAAATAAAAACTACACAGAAGCATTGTGTGAAACTTATTTCTGATATGTTCATTAAGCTAACAGAGTTAAACCATACTTTTGATTGCGCAGTTCTGAACACTCTTTCTGTAGATAATGCAAGTGGACATTCGGAGCGCTAAGAGGGTAATAGTGGATAAAGGAATATATTCAAATATAAACTACACAGTAGCATTCTGTGAAAATTCTTTCTGTTCTTTGCATTCAACTAACAGAGTTGAACCTTACTTTTGATTGAGACGTTCTGAAACACTCTTTCTGTAGAAACTGCAATTGGACATGCTAAGCGCTAAGAGGCCTACATTGGGAAAAAGAATATCTTCAAATAAAAACTACACAGATGCATTCTGTGAAACTTATTTCTGATCTGTAAATTCAGTTAACAGAGATAAAACATATTTCTGATTGAGCAGTTATGAAACACTCTTTCTGTAGAAAATGCAAGTGGAGATTCAGAGCGCTAAGAGGGTAATAGTGGAAAAAGGAATGTCTCCAAATATAAACTACACAGAATCATTCTGTGAAACTTCTTTCTGATCTGTGCATTCAGCTAACAGAGTTAAACCATACTTTTGATTGAGCAGATCTGAACACACTTTCTGTAGAAAATGCAACTGGACATTTGGAGCGCTAAGAGAGTAGTAGTGGAAAAAGGAATATATTCAAATATAAACTACACAGAAGCATTCTGTGAAACTTCTTTCTGATCTGAGCATTCAGCTAACAGAGTTAAACCATACTTTTGATTGAGCAGTTTTGAAACACTCTGTCTGTAGAAAATGCAACTGTACATTCGTAGCGCTAAGTGGGTAATAGTGGAAAAAAGAATATGTTCAAATATAAACTACACAGAAGCATTGTATGAAACTACTTTCTGTTCTGTGCATTCAACTAACAGAGTTGAACCTTACTTTTGATTGAGCCGTTCTGAAACACTATTTCTGTAGAAACTGCAATTGGACATTCTGAGCGCTAAGAGGACTATATTGGGAAAAAGAATGTCTACAAATAAAAACTACACAGCAGAATTGTGTGAAACTTCTTTCTGTTCTGTTTGTTCAACTAAAAGTGTTGAACCTTAGTTTTGATTGAGCCGTTCTGAAACACTCTTTCTGTAGAAAATGCAAGTGGAGATTCAGAGCGCTAAGAGGGTAATAGTGGAAAAAGGAATGTCTCCAAATATAAACTACACAGAATCATTCTGTGAAACTTCTTTCTGATGTGTGCATTCAGCTAACAGAGTTAAACCATACTTTTGATTGAGCAGATCTGAACACCCTTTCTGTAGAAAATACAACTGGACATTTGGAGCGCTAAGAGAGTAGTAGTGGAAAAAGGAATATATTCAAATATAAAATACACAGAAGCATTCTGTGAAACTTCTTTCTGAACTGAGCATTCAGCTAACAGAGTTAAACCATACTTTTGATTGAACAGTTTTGAAACACTCTGTCTGTAGAAAATGCAACTGGACATTCGTAGCGCTAAGTGGGTAATAGTGGAAAAAACAATATGTTCAATTATAAACTACACAGAAGCATTGTATGAAACTTCTTTCTGTTCTGTGCATTCAACTAACAGAGTTGAACCTTACTTTTGATTGAGCCTTTCTGAAACTCTCTTTCTGTAGAAAATGCAATTGGACATTCTGAGCGCTAAGAGGCCTCTATTGGGAAAAATAATATCTTCAAATAAAAACTACACAGAAGCATTGTGTGAAACTTATTTCTGATATGTTCATTAAGCTAACAGAGTTAAACCATACTTTTGATTGCGCAGTTCTGAACACTCTTTCTGTAGATAATGCAAGTGGACATTCGGAGCGCTAAGAGGGTAATAGTGGATAAAGGAATATATTCAAATATAAACTACACAGTAGCATTCTGTGAAAATTCTTTCTGTTCTGTGCATTCAACTAACAGAGTTGAACCTTACTTTTGATTGAGCCGTTCTGAAACACTCTTTCTGTAGAAACTGCAATTGGACATGCTAAGCGCTAAGAGGCCTACATTGGGAAAAAGAATATCTTCAAATAAAAACTACACAGATGCATTCTGTGAAACTTATTTCTGATCTGTAAATTCAGTTAACAGAGATAAAACATATTTTTGATTGAGCAGTTAGGAAACACTCTTTTTGTAGAAAATGCAAGTGGAGATTCGGAGCGCTAAGAGGGTAATAGTGGAAAAAGGAATGTCTTCAAATATAAACTACACAGAATCATTCGGTGAAACTTCTTTCTGATCTGTGCATTCAGCTAACAGAGTTAAACCATACTTTTGATTGAGCAGATCTGAACACTCTTTCTGTAGAAAATGCAACTGGACATTTGGAGCGCTAAGTGCGTAGTAGTGGAAAAAGGAATATATTCAAATATAAACTACACAGAAGCATTCTGTGAAACTACTTTCTGATCTGAGCATTCAGCTAACAGAATTAAACCATACTTTTGATTGAGCAGTTTTGAAACACTCTGTCTGTAGAAAATGCAACTGGACATTCGTAGCGCTAAGTGGGTAATAGTGGACAAAAGAATATGTTCAAATATAAACTACACAGAAGCATTGTATGAAACTTCTTTCTGTTCTGTGCATCCAACTAACAGAGTTGAACCTTACTTTTGATTGAGCCGTTCTGAAACACTATTTCTGTAGAAACTGCAATTGGACATTCTGAGCGCTAAGAGGCCTATATTGGGAAAAAGAATGTCTACAAATAAAAACTACACAGAAGAATTGTGTGAAACTTCTTTCTGTTCTGTTTGTTAAACTAAAAGTGTTGAACCTTAGTTTTGATTGAGCCGTTCTGAAACACTCTTTCTGTAGAAAATGCAAGTGGAGATTCAGAGCGCTAAGAGGGTAATAGTGGAAAAAGGAATGTCTCCAAATATAAACTACACAGAATCATTCTGTGAAACTTCTTTCTGATCTGTGCATTCAGCTAACAGAGTTAAACCATACTTTTGATTGAGCAGATCTGAACACTCTTTCTGTAGAAAATGCAACTGGACATTTGGAGCGCTAAGAGAGTAGTAGTGGAAAAAGGAATATATTCAAATATAAACTACACAGAAGCATTCTGTGAAACTTCTTTCTGATCTGAGCATTCAGCTAACAGAGTTAAACCATACTTTTGATTGAGCAGTTTTGAAACACTCTGTCTGTAGAAAATGCAACTGGACCTTCGTAGCGCTAAGTGGGTAATAGTGGAAAAAAGAATATGTTCAAATATAAACTACACAGAAGCATTGTATGAAACTTCTTTCTGTTCTGTGCATTCAACTAACAGAGTTGAACCTTACTTTTGATTGAGCCGTTCTGAAACACCATTTCTGTAGAAACTGCAATTGGACATTCTGAGCGCTAAGAGGACTATATTGGGAAAAAGAATGTCTACAAATAAAAACTACACAGCAGAATTGTGTGAAACTTCTTTCTGTTCTGTTTGTTCAACTAAATGTGTTGTACCTTAGTTTTGATTGAGCCGTTCTGAAACACTCTTTCTGTAGAAAATGCAAGTGGAGATTCAGAGCGCTAAGAGGGTAATAGTGGAAAAAGGAATGTCTCCAAATATAAACTACACAGAATCATTCTGTGAAACTTCTTTCTGATCTGTGCATTCAGCTAACAGAGTTAAACCATACTTTTGATTGAGCAGATCTGAACACTCTTTCTGTAGAAAACGCAACTGGACATTTGGAGCGCTAAGAGAGTAGTAGTGGAAAAAGGAATATATTCAAATATAAAGTACACAGAAGCATTCTGTGAAAATTCTTTCTGATCTGAGCATTCAGCTAACAGAGTTAAACCATACTTTTGATTGAGCAGTTTTGAAACACTCTGTCTGTAGAAAATGCAACTGGACATTCGTAGCGCTAAGTGGGTAATAGTGGAAAAAAGAATATGTTCAAATATAAACTACACAGAAGCATTGTATGAAACTTCTTTCTGTTCTGTGCATTCAACTAACAGAGTTGAACCTTACTTTTGATTGAGCCTTTCTGAAACACTCTTTCTGTAGAAACTGCAATTGGACATTCTGAGCGCTAAGAGGCCTCTATTGGGAAAAATAATATCTTCAAATAAAAACTACACAGAAGAATTGTGTGAAACTTATTTCTGATATGTTCATTAAGCTAACAGAGTTAAACCATACTTTTGATTGCGCAGTTCTGAACACTCTTTCTGTAGATAATGCAAGTGGACATTCGGAGCGCTAAGAGGGTAATAGTGGAAAAAGGAATATATTCAAATATAAACTACACAGTAGCATTCTGTGAAAATTCTTTCTGTTCTGTGCATTCAACTAACAGAGTTGAACCTTACTTTTGATTGAGCCGTTCTGAAACACTCTTTCTGTAGAAACTGCAATTGGACATGCTAAGCGCTAAGAGGCCTACATTGGGAAAAAGAATATCTTCAAATAAAAACTACACAGATGCCTTCTGTGAAACTTATTTCTTATCTGTAAATTCAGTTAACAGAGATAAAACATATTTTTGATTGAGCAGTTATGAAACACTCTTTTTGTAGAAAATGCAAGTGGAGATTCGGAGCACTAAGTGGGTAATAGTGGAAAAAGGAATGTCTTCAAATATAAACTACACAGAATCATTCGGTGAAACTTCTTTCTGATCTGTGCATTCAGCTAACAGAGTTAAACCATACATTTGATTGAGCAGATCTGAACACTCTTTCTGTAGAAAATGCAACTGGACATTTGGAGCGCTAAGAGCGTAGTAGTGGAAAGAGGAATATATTCAAATATAAACTACACAGAAGCATTCTGTGAAACTTCTTTCTGATCTGAGCATTCAGCTAACAGAGTTAAACCATACTTTTTATTGAGCAGTTTTGAAACACTATGTCTGTAGAAAATGCAACTGGACATTCGTAGCGCTAAGTGGGTAATAGTGGACAAAAGAATATGTTCAAATATAAACTACACAGAAGCATTGTATGAAACTTCTTTCTGTTCTGTGCATTCAACTAACAGAGTTGAACCTTACTTTTGATTGAGCCGTTCTGAAACACTATTTCTGTAGAAACTGCAATTGGACATTCTGAGCGCTAAGAGGCCTATATTGGGAAAAAGAATGTCTACAAATAAAAACTACACAGAAGAATTGTGAGAAACTTCTTTCTGTTCTGTTTGTTCAACTAAAAGAGTTGAACCTTAGTTTTGATTGAGCCGTTCTGAAACACTCTTTCTGTAGAAAACGCAAGTGGAGATTCGCAGCGCTAAGTGGGTAATAGTGGAAAAAGGAATGTCTCCAAATATAAACTACACAGAATCATTCTGTGAAACTTCTTTATGATCTGTGCATTCAGCTAACAGAGTTAAACCATACTTTTGATTGAGCAGATCTGAACACTCTTTCTGTAGATAATGCAACTGGACATTTGGAGCGCTAAGAGAGTAGTCGTGGGAAAAAGGAATATATTCAAATATAAACTACAGAGAAGCATTCTGTGAAACTTCTTTCTGATCTGAGCATTCAGCTAACAGAGTTAAACCATACTTTTGATTGAGCAGTTTTGAAACACTCTATCTGTAGAAAATGCAACTGGACATTCGTAGCGCTAAGTGGGTAATAGTGGAAAAAAGAATATGTTCAAATATAAACTACACAGAAGCATTGTATGAAACTTCTTTCTG
Source organism: Symphalangus syndactylus (assembly GCF_028878055.3). Lineage (NCBI taxonomy): Eukaryota > Metazoa > Chordata > Mammalia > Primates > Hylobatidae > Symphalangus > Symphalangus syndactylus. Next base: position 9,938,819 of record NC_072433.2, read on the forward strand.
TTCTGTGCATTCAACTAACAGAGTTGAACCTTACTTTTGATTGAGCCTTTCTGAAACTCTCTTTCTGTAGAAAATGCAATTGGACATTCTGAGCGCTAAGAGGCCTCTATTGGGAAAAATAATATCTTCAAATAAAAACTACACAGAAGCATTGTGTGAAACTTATTTCTGATATGTTCATTAAGCTAACAGAGTTAAACCATACTTTTGATTGCGCAGTTCTGAACACTCTTTCTGTAGATAATGCAAGTGGACATTCGGAGCGCTAAGAGGGTAATAGTGGATAAAGGAATATATTCAAATATAAACTACACAGTAGCATTCTGTGAAAATTCTTTCTGTTCTGTGCATTCAACTAACAGAGTTGAACCTTACTTTTGATTGAGACGTTCTGAAACACTCTTTCTGTAGAAACTGCAATTGGACATGCTAAGCGCTAAGAGGCCTACATTGGGAAAAAGAATATCTTCAAATAAAAACTACACAGATGCATTCTGTGAAACTTATTTCTGATCTGTAAATTCAGTTAACAGAGATAAAACATATTTCTGATTGAGCAGTTATGAAACACTCTTTCTGTAGAAAATGCAAGTGGAGATTCAGAGCGCTAAGAGGGTAATAGTGGAAAAAGGAATGTCTCCAAATATAAACTACACAGAATCATTCTGTGAAACTTCTTTCTGATCTGTGCATTCAGCTAACAGAGTTAAACCATACTTTTGATTGAGCAGATCTGAACACACTTTCTGTAGAAAATGCAACTGGACATTTGGAGCGCTAAGAGAGTAGTAGTGGAAAAAGGAATATATTCAAATATAAACTACACAGAAGCATTCTGTGAAACTTCTTTCTGATCTGAGCATTCAGCTAACAGAGTTAAACCATACTTTTGATTGAGCAGTTTTGAAACACTCTGTCTGTAGAAAATGCAACTGGACCTTCGTAGCGCTAAGTGGGTAATAGTGGAAAAAAGAATATGTTCAAATATAAACTACACAGAAGCATTGTATGAAACTACTTTCTGTTCTGTGCATTCAACTAACAGAGTTGAACCTTACTTTTGATTGAGCCGTTCTGAAACACTATTTCTGTAGAAACTGCAATTGGACATTCTGAGCGCTAAGAGGACTATATTGGGAAAAAGAATGTCTACAAATAAAAACTACACAGCAGAATTGTGTGAAACTTCTTTCTGTTCTGTTTGTTCAACTAAAAGTGTTGAACCTTAGTTTTGATTGAGCCGTTCTGAAACACTCTTTCTGTAGAAAATGCAAGTGGAGATTCAGAGCGCTAAGAGGGTAATAGTGGAAAAAGGAATGTCTCCAAATATAAACTACACAGAATCATTCTGTGAAACTTCTTTCTGATGTGTGCATTCAGCTAACAGAGTTAAACCATACTTTTGATTGAGCAGATCTGAACACCCTTTCTGTAGAAAATACAACTGGACATTTGGAGCGCTAAGAGAGTAGTAGTGGAAAAAGGAATATATTCAAATATAAAATACACAGAAGCATTCTGTGAAACTTCTTTCTGATCTGAGCATTCAGCTAACAGAGTTAAACCATACTTTTGATTGAACAGTTTTGAAACACTCTGTCTGTAGAAAATGCAACTGGACATTCGTAGCGCTAAGTGGGTAATAGTGGAAAAAACAATATGTTCAATTATAAACTACACAGAAGCATTGTATGAAACTTCTTTCTGTTCTGTGCATTCAACTAACAGAGTTGAACCTTACTTTTGATTGAGCCTTTCTGAAACTCTCTTTCTGTAGAAAATGCAATTGGACATTCTGAGCGCTAAGAGGCCTCTATTGGGAAAAATAATATCTTCAAATAAAAACTACACAGAAGCATTGTGTGAAACTTATTTCTGATATGTTCATTAAGCTAACAGAGTTAAACCATACTTTTGATTGCGCAGTTCTGAACACTCTTTCTGTAGATAATGCAAGTGGACATTCGGAGCGCTAAGAGGGTAATAGTGGATAAAGGAATATATTCAAATATAAACTACACAGTAGCATTCTGTGAAAATTCTTTCTGTTCTGTGCATTCAACTAACAGAGTTGAACCTTACTTTTGATTGAGCCGTTCTGAAACACTCTTTCTGTAGAAACTGCAATTGGACATGCTAAGCGCTAAGAGGCCTACATTGGGAAAAAGAATATCTTCAAATAAAAACTACACAGATGCATTCTGTGAAACTTATTTCTGATCTGTAAATTCAGTTAACAGAGATAAAACATATTTTTGATTGAGCAGTTAGGAAACACTCTTTTTGTAGAAAATGCAAGTGGAGATTCGGAGCGCTAAGTGGGTAATAGTGGAAAAAGGAATGTCTTCAAATATAAACTACACAGAATCATTCGGTGAAACTTCTTTCTGATCTGTGCATTCAGCTAACAGAGTTAAACCATACTTTTGATTGAGCAGATCTGAACACTCTTTCTGTAGAAAATGCAACTGGACATTTGGAGCGCTAAGAGCGTAGTAGTGGAAAAAGGAATATATTCAAATATAAACTACACAGAAGCATTCTGTGAAACTACTTTCTGATCTGAGCATTCAGCTAACAGAATTAAACCATACTTTTGATTGAGCAGTTTTGAAACACTCTGTCTGTAGAAAATGCAACTGGACATTCGTAGCGCTAAGTGGGTAATAGTGGACAAAAGAATATGTTCAAATATAAACTACACAGAAGCATTGTATGAAACTTCTTTCTGTTCTGTGCATCCAACTAACAGAGTTGAACCTTACTTTTGATTGAGCCGTTCTGAAACACTATTTCTGTAGAAACTGCAATTGGACATTCTGAGCGCTAAGAGGCCTATATTGGGAAAAAGAATGTCTACAAATAAAAACTACACAGAAGAATTGTGTGAAACTTCTTTCTGTTCTGTTTGTTAAACTAAAAGTGTTGAACCTTAGTTTTGATTGAGCCGTTCTGAAACACTCTTTCTGTAGAAAATGCAAGTGGAGATTCGGAGCGCTAAGAGGGTAATAGTGGAAAAAGGAATGTCTCCAAATATAAACTACACATAATCATTCTGTGAAACTTCTTTCTGATCTGTGCATTCAGCTAACAGAGTTAAACCATACTTTTGATTGAGCAGATCTGAACACTCTTTCTGTAGAAAATGCAACTGGACATTTGGAGCGCTAAGAGAGTAGTAGTGGAAAAAGGAATATATTCAAATATAAACTACACAGAAGCATTCTGTGAAACTTCTTTCTGATCTGAGCATTCAGCTAACAGAGTTAAACCATACTTTTGATTGAGCAGTTTTGAAACACTCTGTCTGTAGAAAATGCAACTGGACATTCGTAGCGCTAAGTGGGTAATAGTGGAAAAAAGAATATGTTCAAATATAAACTACACAGAAGCATTGTATGAAACTTCTTTCTGTTCTGTGCATTCAACTAACAGAGTTGAACCTTACTTTTGATTGAGCCGTTCTGAAACACCATTTCTGTAGAAACTGCAATTGGACATTCTGAGCGCTAAGAGGACTATATTGGGAAAAAGAATGTCTACAAATAAAAACTACACAGCAGAATTGTGTGAAACTTCTTTCTGTTCTGTTTGTTCAACTAAATGTGTTGTACCTTAGTTTTGATTGAGCCGTTCTGAAACACTCTTTCTGTAGAAAATGCAAGTGGAGATTCAGAGCGCTAAGAGGGTAATAGTGGAAAAAGGAATGTCTCCAAATATAAACTACACAGAATCATTCTGTGAAACTTCTTTCTGATCTGTGCATTCAGCTAACAGAGTTAAACCATACTTTTGATTGAGCAGATCTGAACACTCTTTCTGTAGAAAACGCAACTGGACATTTGGAGCGCTAAGAGAGTAGTAGTGGAAAAAGGAATATATTCAAATATAAAGTACACAGAAGCATTCTGTGAAACTTCTTTCTGATCTGAGCATTCAGCTAAAAGAGTTAAACCATACTTTTGATTGAGCAGTTTTGAAACACTCTGTCTGTAGAAAATGCAACTGGACATTCGTAGCGCTAAGTGGGTAATAGTGGAAAAAAGAATATGTTCAAATAAAAACTACACAGAAGCATTGTATGAAACTTCTTTCTGTTCTGTGCATTCAACTAACAGAGTTGAACCTTACTTTTGATTGAGCCTTTCTGAAACTCTCTTTCTGTAGAAACTGCAATTGGACATTCTGAGCGCTAAGAGGCCTCTATTGGGAAAAATAATATCTTCAAATAAAAACTACACAGAAGCATTGTGTGAAACTTATTTCTGATATGTTCATTAAGCTAACAGAGTTAAACCATACTTTTGATTGCGCAGTTCTGAACACTCTTTCTGTAGATAATGCAAGTGGACATTCGGAGCGCTAAGAGGGTAATAGTGGAAAAAGGAATATATTCAAATATAAACTACACAGTAGCATTCTGTGAAAATTCTTTCTGTTCTGTGCATTCAGCTAACAGAGTTGAACCTTACTTTTGATTGAGCCGTCCTGAAACACTCTTTCTGTAGAAACTGCAATTGGACATGCTAAGCGCTAAGAGGCCTACATTGGGAAAAAGAATATCTTCAAATAAAAACTACACAGATGCATTCTGTGAAACTTATTTCTGATCTATAAATTCAGTTAACAGAGATAAAACATATTTTTGATTGAGCAGTTATGAAACACTCTTTTTGTAGAAAATGCAAGTGGAGATTCGGAGCGCTAAGAGGGTAATAGTGGAAAAAGGAATGTCTTCAAATATAAACTACACAGAATCATTCGGTGAAACTTCTTTCTGATCTGTGCATTCAGCTAACAGAGTTAAACCATACTTTTGATTGAGCAGATCTGAACACTCTTTCTGTAGAAAATGCAACTGGACATTTGGAGCGCTAAGAGCGTAGTAGTGGAAAAAGGAATATATTCAAATATAAACTACACAGAAGCATTCTGTGAAACTTCTTTCTGATCTGAGCATTCAGCTAACAGAGTTAAACCATACTTTTGATTGAGCAGTTTTGAAACACTCTGTCTGTAGAAAATGCAACTGGACATTCGTAGGGCTAAGTGGGTAATAGTGGACAAAAGAATATGTTCAAATATAAACTAAACAGAAGCATTGTATGAAACTTCTTTCTGTTCTGTGCATTCAACTAACAGAGTTGAACCTTACTTTTGATTGAGCCGTTCTGAAACACTATTTCTGTAGAAACTGCAATTGGACATTCTGAGCGCTAAGAGGCCTATATTGGGAAAAAGAATGTCTACAAATAAAAACTACACAGAAGAATTGTGTGAAACTTCTTTCTGTTCTGTTTGTTCAACTAAAAGAGTTGAACCTTACTTTTGATTGAGCCGTTCTGAAACACTCTTTCTGTAGAAAACGCAAGTGGAGATTCGCAGTGCTAAGAGGGTAATAGTGGAAAAAGGAATGTCTCCAAATATAAACTACACAGAATCATTCTGTGAAACTTCTTTCTGATCTGTGCATTCAGCTAACAGTGTTAAACCATACTTTTGATTGAGCAGATCTGAACACTCTTTCTGTAGAAAATGCAACTGGACATTTGGAGCGCTAAGAGAGTAGTAGTGGAACAAGGAATATATTCAAATATAAACTACACAGAAGCATTCTGTGAAACTTCTTTCTGATCTGAGCATTCAGCTAACAGAGTTAAACCATACTTTTGATTGAGCAGTTTTGAAACACTCTGTCTGTAGAAAATGCAACTGGACATTCGTAGCGCTAAGTGGGTAATAGTGGAAAAAAGAATATGTTCAAATATAAACTACACAGAAGCATTGTATGAAACTTCTTTCTGTTCTGTGCATTCAACTAACAGACTTGAACCTTACTTTTGATTGAGCCGTTCTGAAACACTCTTTCTGTAGAAACTGCAATTGGACATTCTGAGCCCTAGGAGGCCTATATTGGGAAAAAGAATGTCTACAAATAAAAACTACACAGAAGAATTGTGTGAAACTTCTTTCTGTTCTGTTTATTCAACTAAAAGATTTGAACCTTAGTTTTGATTGAGCCGTTCTGAAACACTCTTTCTGTAGAAAATGCAAGTGGAGATTCGCAGCGCTAAGAGGGTAATAGTGGAAAAAGGAATGTCTCCAAATATAAACTACACAGAATCATTCTGTGAAACTTCTTTCTGATCTGTGCATTCAGCTAACAGAGTTAAACCATACTTTTGATTGAGCAGATCTGAACACTCTTTCTGTAGAAAATGCAACTGGACATTTGGAGCGCTAAGAGAGTAGTAGTGGAAAAAGGAATATATTCAAATATAAACTACACAGAAGCATTCTGTGAAACTTCTTTCTGATCTGAGCATTCAGCTAACAGAGTTAAACCATACTTTTGATTGAGCTGTTTTGAAACACTCTGTCTGTAGAAAATGCAACTGGACATTCGTAGCGCTAAGTGGGTAATAGTGGAAAAAAGAATATGTTCAAATATAAACTACACAGAAGCATTGTATGAAACTTCTTTCTGTTCTGTGCATTCAACTAACAGAGTTGAACCTTACTTTTGATTGAGCCTTTCTGAAACACTTTTTCTGTAGAAACTGCAATTGGACATTCTGAGCGCTAAGAGGCCTCTATTGGGAAAAATAATATCTTCAAATAAAAACTACACAGAAGCATTGTGTGAAACTTATTTCTGATATGTTCATTAAGCTAACAGAGTTAAACCATACTTTTGATTGCGCAGTTCTGAACACTCTTTCTGTAGATAATGCAAGTTTACATTCGGAGCGCTAAGAGGGTAATAGTGGAAAAAGGAATATATTCAAATATAAACTACACAGTAGCATTCTGTGAAAATTCTTTCTCTTCTGTGCATTCAACTAACAGAGTTGAACCTTTCTTTTGATTGAGCCGTTCTGAAACACTCTTTCTGTAGAAACTGCAATTGGACATGCTAAGCGCTAAGAGGCCTACATTGGGAAAAAGAATATCTTCAAATAAAAACTACACAGATGCATTCTGTGAAACTTATTTCTGATCTGTAAATTCAGTTAACAGAGATAAAACATATTTTTGATTGAGCAGTTATGAAACACACTTTTTGTAGAAAATGCAAGTGGAGATTTGGAGCGCTAAGAGGGTAATAGTGGAAAAAGGAATGTCTTCATATATAAACTACACAGAATCATTCGGTGAAACTTCTTTCTGATCTGTGATTCAGCTAACAGAGTTAAACCATACTTTTGATTGAGCAGATCTGAACACTCTTTCTGTAGAAAATGCAACTGGACATTTGGAGCGCTAAGAGTGTAGTAGTGGAAAAAGGAATATATTCAAATATAAACTACACAGAAGCATTCTGTGAAACTTCTTTCTGATCTGAGCATTCAGCTAACAGAGTTAAACCATACTTTTGATTGAGCAGTTTTGAGACACTCTGTCTGTAGAAAATGCAACTGGACATTCGTAGCGCTAAGTGGGTAATAGTGGACAAAAGAATATGTTCAAATATGAACTACACAGAAGCATTGTATGAAACTTCTTTCTGTTCTGTGCATTCAACTAACAGAGTTGAACCTTACTTTTGATTGAGCCGTTCTGAAACACTATTTCTGTAGAAACTGCAATTGGACATTCTGAGCGCTAAGAGGCCTATATTGGGAAAAAGAATGTCTACAAATAAAAACTACACAGAAGAATTGTGTGAAACTTCTTTCTGTTCTGTTTCTTCAACTAAAAGTGTTGAACCTTATTTTTGATTGAGCCGTTCTGAAACACTCTTTCTGTACAAAATGCAAGTGGAGATTCAGAGCGCTAAGAGGGTAATAGTGGAAAAAGGAATGTCTCCAAATATAAACTACACAGAATCATTCTGTGAAACTTCTTTCTGATCTGCGCATTCAGCTAACAGAGTTAAACCATACTTTTGATTGAGCAGATCTGAACACTCTTTCTGTAGAAAATGCAACTGGACATTTGGAGCGCTAAGAGAGTAGTAGTGGAAAAAGGAGTATATTCAAATATAAACTACACAGAAGCATTCTGTGAAACTTCTTTCTGATCTGAGCATTCAGCTAACAGAGTTAAACCATACTTTTGATTGAACAGTTTTGAAACACTCTGTCTGTAGAAAATGCAACTGGACATTCGTAGCGCTAAGTGGGTAATAGTGGGAAAAACAATATGTTCAAATATAAACTACACAGAAGCATTGTATGAAACTTCTTTCTGTTCTGTGCATTCAACTAACAGAGTTGAACCTTACTTTTGATTGAGCCTTTCTGAAACTCTCTTTCTGTAGAAAATGCAATTGGACATTCTGAGCGCTAAGAGGCCTCTATTGGGAAAAATAATATCTTCAAATAAAAACTACACAGAAGCATTGTGTGAAACTTATTTCTGATATGTTCATTAAGCTAACAGAGTTAAACCATACTTTTGATTGCGCAGTTCTGAACACTCTTTCTGTAGATAATGCAAGTGGACATTCGGAGCGCTAAGAGGGTAATAGTGGATAAAGGAATATATTCAAATATAAACTACACAGTAGCATTCTGTGAAAATTCTTTCTGTTCTGTGCATTCAACTAACAGAGTTGAACCTTACTTTTGATTGAGCCGTTCTGAAACACTCTTTCTGTAGAAACTGCAATTGGACATGCTAAGCGCTAAGAGGCCTACATTGGGAAAAAGAATATCTTCAAATAAAAACTACACAGATGCATTCTGTGAAACTTATTTCTGATCTGTAAATTCAGTTAACAGAGATAAAACATATTTTTGATTGAGCAGTTAGGAAACACTCTTTTTGTAGAAAATGCCAGTGGAGATTCGGAGCGCTAAGTGGGTAATAGTGGAAAAAGGAATGTCTTCAAATATAAACTACACAGAATCATTCGGTGAAACTTCTTTCTGATCTGTGCATTCAGCTAACAGAGTTAAACCATACTTTTGATTGAGCAGATCTGAACACTCTTTCTGTAGAAAATGCAACTGGACATTTGGAGCGCTAAGAGAGTAGTAGTGGAAAAAGGAATATATTCAAATATAAACTACACAGAAGCATTCTGTGAAACTTCTTTCTGATCTGAGCATTCAGCTAACAGAGTTAAACCATACTTTTGATTGAGCAGTTTTGAAACACTCTGTCTGTAGAAAATGCAACTGGACATTCGTAGCGCTAAGTGGGTAATAGTGGAAAAAAGAATATGTTCAAATATAAACTAAACAGAAGCATTGTATGAAACTTCTTTCTGTTCTGTGCATTCAACTAACAGAGTTGAACCTTACTTTTGATTGAGCCGTTCTGAAACACTATTTCTGTAGAAACTGCAATTGGACATTCTGAGCGCTAAGAGGCCTATATTGGGAAAAAGAATGTCTACAAATAAAAACTACACAGAAGAATTGTGTGAAACTTCTTTCTGTTCTGTTTGTTAAACTAAAAGTGTTGAACCTTAGTTTTGATTGAGCCGTTCTGAAACACTCTTTCTGTAGAAAATGCAAGTGGAGATTCAGAGCGCTAAGAGGGTAATAGTGGAAAAAGGAATGTCTCCAAATATAAACTACACAGAATCATTCTGTGAAACTTCATTCTGATCTGTGCATTCAGCTAACAGAGTTAAACCATACTTTTGATTGAGCAGATCTGAACACTCTTTCTGTAGAAAATGCAACTGGACATTTGGAGCGCTAAGAGAGTAGTAGTGGAAAAAGGAATATATTCAAATATAAACTACACAGAAGCATTCTGTGAAACTTCTTTCTGATCTGAGCATTCAGCTAACAGAGTTAAACCATACTTTTCATTGAGCAGTTTTGAAACACTCTGTCTGTAGAAAATGCAACTGGACATTCGTAGCGCTAAGTGGGTAATAGTGGAAAAAAGAATATGTTCAAATATAAACTACACAGAAGCATTGTATGAAACTTCTTTCTGTTCTGTGCATTCAACTAACAGAGTTGAACCTTACTTTTGATTGAGCCGTTCTGAAACACCATTTCTGTAGAAACTGCAATTGGACATTCTGAGCGCTAAGAGGACTATATTGGGAAAAAGAATGTCTACAAATAAAAACTACACAGCAGAATTGTGTGAAACTTCTTTCTGTTCTGTTTGTTCAACTAAATGTGTTGTACCTTAGTTTTGATTGAGCCGTTCTGAAACACTCTTTCTGTAGAAAATGCAAGTGGAGATTCAGAGCGCTAAGAGGGTAATAGTGGAAAAAGGAATGTCTCCAAATATAAACTACACAGAATCATTCTGTGAAACTTCTTTCTGATCTGTGCATTCAGCTAACAGAGTTAAACCATACTTTTGATTGAGCAGATCTGAACACTCTTTCTGTAGAAAACGCAACTGGACATTTGGAGCGCTAAGAGAGTAGTAGTGGAAAAAGGAATATATTCAAATATAAACTACACAGAAGCATTCTGTGAAACTTCTTTCTGATCTGAGCATTCAGCTAAAAGAATTAAACCATACTTTTGATTGAGCAGTTTTGAAACACTCTGTCTGTAGAAAATGCAACTGGACATTCGTAGCGCTAAGTGGGTAATAGTGGAAAAAAGAATATGTTCAAATAAAAACTACACAGAAGCATTGTATGAAACTTCTTTCTGTTCTGTGCATTCAACTAACAGAGTTGAACCTTACTTTTGATTGAGCCTTTCTGAAACTCTCTTTCTGTAGAAACTGCAATTGGACATTCTGAGCGCTAAGAGGCCTCTATTGGGAAAAATAATATCTTCAAATAAAAACTACACAGAAGCATTGTGTGAAACTTATTTCTGATATGTTCATTAAGCTAACAGAGTTAAACCATACTTTTGATTGCGCAGTTCTGAACACTCTTTCTGTAGATAATGCAAGTGGACATTCGGAGCGCTAAGAGGGTAATAGTGGAAAAAGGAATATATTCAAATATAAACTACACAGTAGTATTCTGTGAAAATTCTTTCTGTTCTGTGCATTCAGCTAACAGAGTTGAACCTTACTTTTGATTGAGCCGTCCTGAAACACTCTTTCTGTAGAAACTGCAATTGGACATGCTAAGCGCTAAGAGGCCTACATTGGGAAAAAGAATATCTTCAAATAAAAACTACACAGATGCATTCTGTGAAACTTATTTCTGATCTATAAATTCAGTTAACAGAGATAAAACATATTTTTGATTGAGCAGTTATGAAACACTCTTTTTGTAGAAAATGCAAGTGGAGATTCGGAGCGCTAAGAGGGTAATAGTGGAAAAAGGAATGTCTTCAAATATAAACTACACAGAATCATTCGGTGAAACTTCTTTCTGATCTGTGCATTCAGCTAACAGAGTTAAACCATACTTTTGATTGAGCAGATCTGAACACTCTTTCTGTAGAAAATGCAACTGGACATTTGGAGCGCTAAGAGCGTAGTAGTGGAAAAAGGAATATATTCAAATATAAACTACACAGAAGCATTCTGTGAAACTTCTTTCTGATCTGAGCATTCAGCTAACAGAGTTAAACCATACTTTTGATTGAGCAGTTTTGAAACACTCTGTCTGTAGAAAATGCAACTGGACATTCGTAGGGCTAAGTGGGTAATAGTGGACAAAAGAATATGTTCAAATATAAACTAAACAGAAGCATTGTATGAAACTTCTTTCTGTTCTGTGCATTCAACTAACAGAGTTGAACCTTACTTTTGATTGAGCCGTTCTGAAACACTATTTCTGTAGAAACTGCAATTGGACATTCTGAGCGCTAAGAGGCCTATATTGGGAAAAAGAATGTCTACAAATAAAAACTACACAGAAGAATTGTGTGAAACTTCTTTCTGTTCTGTTTGTTCAACTAAAAGAGTTGAACCTTACTTTTGATTGAGCCGTTCTGAAACACTCTTTCTGTAGAAAACGCAAGTGGAGATTCGCAGTGCTAAGAGGGTAATAGTGGAAAAAGGAATGTCTCCAAATATAAACTACACAGAATCATTCTGTGAAACTTCTTTCTGATCTGTGCATTCAGCTAACAGTGTTAAACCATACTTTTGATTGAGCAGATCTGAACACTCTTTCTGTAGAAAATGCAACTGGACATTTGGAGCGCTAAGAGAGTAGTAGTGGAACAAGGAATATATTCAAATATAAACTACACAGAAGCATTCTGTGAAACTTCTTTCTGATCTGAGCATTCAGCTAACAGAGTTAAACCATACTTTTGATTGAGCAGTTTTGAAACACTCTGTCTTTAGAAAATGCAACTGGACATTCGTAGCGCTAAGTGGGTAATAGTGGAAAAAAGAATATGTTCAAATATAAACTACACAGAAGCATTGTATGAAACTTCTTTCTGTTCTGTGCATTCAACTAACAGACTTGAACCTTACTTTTGATTGAGCCGTTCTGAAACACTCTTTCTGTAGAAACTGCAATTGGACATTCTGAGCCCTAGGAGGCCTATATTGGGAAAAAGAATGTCTACAAATAAAAACTACACAGAAGAATTGTGTGAAACTTCTTTCTGTTCTGTTTATTCAACTAAAAGATTTGAACCTTAGTTTTGATTGAGCCGTTCTGAAACACTCTTTCTGTAGAAAATGCAAGTGGAGATTCGCAGCGCTAAGAGGGTAATAGTGGAAAAAGGAATGTCTCCAAATATAAACTACACAGAATCATTCTGTGAAACTTCTTTCTGATCTGTGCATTCAGCTAACAGAGTTAAACCATACTTTTGATTGAGCAGATCTGAACACTCTTTCTGTAGAAAATGCAACTGGACATTTGGAGCGCTAAGAGAGTAGTAGTGGAAAAAGGAATATATTCAAATATAAACTACACAGAAGCATTCTGTGAAACTTCTTTCTGATCTGAGCATTCAGCTAACAGAGTTAAACCATACTTTTGATTGAGCTGTTTTGAAACACTCTGTCTGTAGAAAATGCAACTGGACATTCGTAGCGCTAAGTGGGTAATAGTGGAAAAAAGAATATGTTCAAATATAAACTACACAGAAGCATTGTATGAAACTTCTTTCTGTTCTGTGCATTCAACTAACAGAGTTGAACCTTACTTTTGATTGAGCCTTTCTGAAACACTTTTTCTGTAGAAACTGCAATTGGACATTCTGAGCGCTAAGAGGCCTCTATTGGGAAAAATAATATCTTCAAATAAAAACTACACAGAAGCATTGTGTGAAACTTATTTCTGATATGTTCATTAAGCTAACAGAGTTAAACCATACTTTTGATTGCGCAGTTCTGAACACTCTTTCTGTAGATAATGCAAGTTTACATTCGGAGCGCTAAGAGGGTAATAGTGGAAAAAGGAATATATTCAAATATAAACTACACAGTAGCATTCTGTGAAAATTCTTTCTCTTCTGTGCATTCAACTAACAGAGTTGAACCTTTCTTTTGATTGAGCCGTTCTGAAACACTCTTTCTGTAGAAACTGCAATTGGACATGCTAAGCGCTAAGAGGCCTACATTGGGAAAAAGAATATCTTCAAATAAAAACTACACAGATGCATTCTGTGAAACTTATTTCTGATCTGTAAATTCAGTTAACAGAGATAAAACATATTTTTGATTGAGCAGTTATGAAACACACTTTTTGTAGAAAATGCAAGTGGAGATTTGGAGCGCTAAGAGGGTAATAGTGGAAAAAGGAATGTCTTCATATATAAACTACACAGAATCATTCGGTGAAACTTCTTTCTGATCTGTGATTCAGCTAACAGAGTTAAACCATACTTTTGATTGAGCAGATCTGAACACTCTTTCTGTAGAAAATGCAACTGGACATTTGGAGCGCTAAGAGTGTAGTAGTGGAAAAAGGAATATATTCAAATATAAACTACACAGAAGCATTCTGTGAAACTTCTTTCTGATCTGAGCATTCAGCTAACAGAGTTAAACCATACTTTTGATTGAGCAGTTTTGAAACACTCTGTCTGTAGAAAATGCAACTGGACATTCGTAGCGCTAAGTGGGTAATAGTGGACAAAAGAATATGTTCAAATATGAACTACACAGAAGCATTGTATGAAACTTCTTTCTGTTCTGTGCATTCAACTAACAGAGTTGAACCTTACTTTTGATTGAGCCGTTCTGAAACACTATTTCTGTAGAAACTGCAATTGGACATTCTGAGCGCTAAGAGGCCTATATTGGGAAAAAGAATGTCTACAAATAAAAACTACACAGAAGAATTGTGTGAAACTTCTTTCTGTTCTGTTTCTTCAACTAAAAGTGTTGAACCTTATTTTTGATTGAGCCGTTCTGAAACACTCTTTCTGTACAAAATGCAAGTGGAGATTCAGAGCGCTAAGAGGGTAATAGTGGAAAAAGGAATGTCTCCAAATATAAACTACACAGAATCATTCTGTGAAACTTCTTTCTGATCTGCGCATTCAGCTAACAGAGTTAAACCATACTTTTGATTGAGCAGATCTGAACACTCTTTCTGTAGAAAATGCAACTGGACATTTGGAGCGCTAAGAGAGTAGTAGTGGAAAAAGGAGTATATTCAAATATAAACTACACAGAAGCATTCTGTGAAACTTCTTTCTGATCTGAGCATTCAGCTAACAGAGTTAAACCATACTTTTGATTGAACAGTTTTGAAACACTCTGTCTGTAGAAAATGCAACTGGACATTCGTAGCGCTAAGTGGGTAATAGTGGGAAAAACAATATGTTCAAATATAAACTACACAGAAGCATTGTATGAAACTTCTTTCTGTTCTGTGCATTCAACTAACAGAGTTGAACCTTACTTTTGATTGAGCCTTTCTGAAACTCTCTTTCTGTAGAAAATGCAATTGGACATTCTGAGCGCTAAGAGGCCTCTATTGGGAAAAATAATATCTTCAAATAAAAACTACACAGAAGCATTGTGTGAAACTTATTTCTGATATGTTCATTAAGCTAACAGAGTTAAACCATACTTTTGATTGCGCAGTTCTGAACACTCTTTCTGTAGATAATGCAAGTGGACATTCGGAGCGCTAAGAGGGTAATAGTGGATAAAGGAATATATTCAAATATAAACTACACAGTAGCATTCTGTGAAAATTCTTTCTGTTCTGTGCATTCAACTAACAGAGTTGAACCTTACTTTTGATTGAGCCGTTCTGAAACACTCTTTCTGTAGAAACTGCAATTGGACATGCTAAGCGCTAAGAGGCCTACATTGGGAAAAAGAATATCTTCAAATAAAAACTACACAGATGCATTCTGTGAAACTTATTTCTGATCTGTAAATTCAGTTAACAGAGATAAAACATATTTTTGATTGAGCAGTTATGAAACACTCTTTTTGTAGAAAATGCAAGTGGAGATTCGGAGCGCTAAGTGGGTAATAGTGGAAAAAGGAATGTCTTCAAATATAAACTACACAGAATCATTCGGTGAAACTTCTTTCTGATCTGTGCATTCAGCTAACAGAGTTAAACCATACTTTTGATTGAGCAGATCTGAACACTCTTTCTGTAGAAAATGCAACTGGACATTTGGAGCGCTAAGAGCGTAGTAGTGGAAAAAGGAATATATTCAAATATAAACTACACAGAAGCATTCTGTGAAACTACTTTCTGATCTGAGCATTCAGCTAACAGAGTTAAACCATACTTTTGATTGAGCAGTTTTGAAACACTCTGTCTGTAGAAAATGCAACTGGACATTCGTAGCGCTAAGTGGGTAATAGTGGACAAAAGAATATGTTCAAATATAAACTACACAGAAGCATTGTATGAAACTTCTTTCTGTTCTGTGCATCCAACTAACAGAGTTGAACCTTACTTTTGATTGAGCCGTTCTGAAACACTATTTCTGTAGAAACTGCAATTGGACATTCTGAGCGCTAAGAGGCCTATATTGGGAAAAAGAATGTCTACAAATAAAAACTACACAGAAGAATTGTGTGAAACTTATTTCTGTTCTGTTTGTTAAACTAAAAGTGTTGAACCTTAGTTTTGATTGAGCCGTTCTGAAACATTCTTTCTGTAGAAAATGCAAGTGGAGATTCAGAGAGCTAAGAGGGTAATAGTGGAAAAAGGAATGTCTCCAAATATAAACTACACAGAATCATTCTGTGAAACTTCTTTCTGATCTGTGCATTCAGCTAACAGAGTTAAACCATACTTTTGATTGAGCAGATCTGAACACTCTTTCTGTAGAAAATGCAACTGGACATTTGGAGCGCTAAGAGAGTAGTAGTGGAAAAAGGAATATATTCAAATATAAACTACACAGAAGCATTCTGTGAAACTTCTTTCTGATCTGAGCATTCAGCTAACAGAGTTAAACCATACCTTTGATTGAGCAGTTTTGAAACACTCTGTCTGAAGAAAATGCAACTGGACCTTCGTAGCGCTAAGTGGGTAATAGTGGAAAAAAGAATATGTTCAAATATAAACTACACAGAAGCATTGTATGAAACTTCTTTCTGTTCTGTGCATTCAACTAACAGAGTTGAACCTTACTTTTGATTGAGCCGTTCTGAAACACTATTTCTGTAGAAACTGCAATTGGACATTCTGAGCGCTAAGAGGCCTATATTGGGAAAAAGAATGTCTACAAATAAAAACTACACAGAAGAATTGTGTGAAACTTCTTTCTGTTCTGTTTGTTCAACTAAAAGAGTTGAACCTTAGTTTTGATTGAGCCGTTCTGAAACACTCTTTCTGTAGAAAACGCAAGTGGAGTTTCGCAGCGCTTAGAGGGTAATAGTGGAAAAAGGAATGTCTCCAAATATAAACTACACAGAATCATTCTGTGAAACTTCTTTCTGATCTGTGCATTCAGCTAACAGAGTTAAACCATACTTTTGATTGAGCAGATCTGAACACTCTTTCTGTAGAAAATGCAACTGGACATTTGGAGCGCTAAGAGCGTAGTAGTGGAAAAAGGAATATATTCAAATATAAACTACAGAGAAGCATTCTGTGAAACTTCTTTCTGATCTGAGCATTCAGCTAACAGAGTTAAACCATACTTTTGATTGAGCAGTTTTGAAACACTCTGTCTGTAGAAAATGCAACTGGACATTCGTAGCGCTAAGTGGGTAATAGTGGAAAAAAGAATATGTTCAAATATAAACTACACAGAAGCATTGTATGAAACTTCTTTCTGTTCTGTGCATTCAACTAACAGAGTTGAACCTTACTTTTGATTGAGCCTTTCTGAAACACTCTTTCTGTAGAAACTGCAATTGGACATTCTGAGCGCTAAGAGGCCTCTATTGGGAAAAATAATATCTTCAAATAAAAACTACACAGAAGCATTGTGTGAAACTTATTTCTGATATGTTCATTAAGCTAACAGAGTTAAACCATACTTTTGATTGCGCAGTTCTGAACACTCTTTCTGTAGATAATGCAAGTGGACATTCGGAGCGCTAAGAGGGTAATAGTGGAAAAAGGAATATATTCAAATATAAACTACAGAGTAGCATTCTGTGAAAATTCTTTCTGTTCTGTGCATTCAACTAACAGAGTTGAACCTTACTTTTGATTGAGCCGTTCTGAAACACTCTTTCTGTAGAAACTGCAATTGGACATGCTAATCGCTAAGAGGCCTACATTGGGAAAAAGAATATCTTCAAATAAAAACTACACAGATGCATTCTGTGAAACTTATTTCTGATCTATAAATTCAGTTAACAGAGATAAAACATATTTTTGATTGAGCAGTTATGAAACACTCTTTTTGTAGAAAATGCAAGTGGAGATTCGGAGCGCTAAGAGGGTAATAGTGGAAAAAGGAATGTCTTCAAATATAAACTACACAGAATCATTCGGTGAAACTTCTTTCTGATCTGTGCATTCAGCTAACAGAGTTAAACCATACTTTTGATTGAGCAGATCTGAACACTCTTTCTGTAGAAAATGCAACTGGACATTTGGAGCGCTACGAGCGTAGTAGTGGAAAAAGGAATATATTCAAATATAAACTACACAGAAGCATTCTGTGAAACTTCTTTCTGATCTGAGCATTCAGCTAACAGAGTTAAACCATACTTTTGATTGAGCAGTTTTGAAACACTCTGTCTGTAGAAAATGCAACTGGACATTCGTAGCGCTAAGTGGGTAATAGTGGACAAAAGAATATGTTCAAATATAAACTAAACAGAAGCATTGTATGAAACTTCTTTCTGTTCTGTGCATTCAACTAACAGAGTTGAACCTTACTTTTGATTGAGCGGTTCTGAAACACTATTTCTGTAGAAACTGCAATTGGACATTCTGAGCGCTAAGAGGCCTATATTGGGAAAAAGAATGTCTGCAAATAAAAACTACACAGAAGAATTGTGTGAAACTTCTTTCTGTTCTGTTTGTTCAACTAAAAGAGTTGAACCTTACTTTTGATTGAGCCGTTCTTAAACACTCTTTCTGTAGAAAACGCAAGTGGAGATTCGCAGCGCTAAGAGGGTAATAGTGGAAAAAGGAATGTCTCCAAATATAAACTACACAGAATCATTCTGTGAAACTTCTTTCTGATCTGTGCATTCAGCTAACAGTGTTAAACCATACTTTTGATTGAGCAGATCTGAACACTCTTTCTGTAGAAAATGCAACTGGACATTTGGAGCGCTAAGAGAGTAGTAGTGGAACAAGGAATATATTCAAATATAAACTACACAGAAGCATTCTGTGAAACTTCTTTCTGATCTGAGCATTCAGCTAACAGAGTTAAACCATACTTTTGATTGAGCAGTTTTGAAACACTCTGTCTGTAGAAAATGCAACTGGACATTCGTAGCGCTAAGTGGGTAATAGTGGAAAAAAGAATATGTTCAAATATAAACTACACAGAAGCATTGTATGAAACTTCTTTCTGTTCTGTGCATTCAACTAACAGAGTTGAACCTTACTTTTGATTGAGCCGTTCTGAAACACTCTTTCTGTAGAAACTGCAATTGGACATTCTGAGCCCTAGGAGGCCTATATTGGGAAAAAGAATGTCTACAAATAAAAACTACACAGAAGAATTGTGTGAAACTTCTTTCTGTTCTGTTTATTCAACTAAAAGATTTGAACCTTAGTTTTGATTGAGCCGTTCTGAAACACTCTTTCTGTAGAAAATGCAAGTGGAGATTCGCAGCGCTAAGAGGGTAATAGTGGAAAAAGGAATGTCTCCAAATATAAACTACACAGAATCATTCTGTGAAACTTCTTTCTGATCTGTGCATTCAGCTAACAGAGTTAAACCATACTTTTGATTGAGCAGATCTGAACACTCTTTCTGTAGAAAATACAACTGGACATTTGGAGCGCTAAGAGAGTAGTAGTGGAAAAAGGAATATATTCAAATATAAACTACACAGAAGCATTCTGTGAAACTTCTTTCTGATCTGAGCATTCAGCTAACAGAGTTAAACCATACTTTTGATTGAGCTGTTTTGAAACACTCTGTCTGTAGAAAATGCAACTGGACATTCGTAGCGCTAAGTGGGTAATAGTGGAAAAAAGAATATGTTCAAATATAAACTACACAGAAGCATTGTATGAAACTTCTTTCTGTTCTGTGCATTCAACTAACAGAGTTGAACCTTACTTTTGATTGAGCCGTTCCGAAACACTATTTCTGTAGAAACTGCAATTGGACATTCTGAGCGCTAAGAGGCCTATATTGGGAAAAAGAATGTCTACAAATAAAAACTACACAGAAGAATTTTGTGAAACTTCTTTCTGTTCTGTTTCTTCAACTAAAAGTGTTGAACCTTATTTTTGATTGAGCCGTTCTGAAACACTCTTTCTGTAGAAAATGCAAGTGGAGATTCAGAGCGCTAAGAGGGTAATAGTGGAAAAAGGAATGTCTCCAAATATAAACTACACAGAATCATTCTGTGAAACTTCTTTCTGATCTGCGCATTCAGCTAACAGAGTTAAAGCATAATTTTGATTGAGCAGATCTGAACACTCTTTCTGTAGAAAATGCAACTGGACATTTGGAGCGCTAAGAGAGTAGTAGTGGAAAAAGGAATATATTCAAATATAAACTACACAGAAGCATTCTGTGAAACTTCTTTCTGATCTGAGCATTCAGCTAACAGAGTTAAACCATACTTTTGATTGAACAGTTTTGAAACACTCTGTCTGTAGAAAATGCAACTGGACATTCGTAGCGCTAAGTGGGTAATATTGGAAAAAACAATATGTTCAAATATAAACTACACAGAAGCATTGTATGAAACTTCTTTCTGTTCTGTGCATTCAACTAACAGAGTTGAACCTTACTTTTGATTGAGCCTTTCTGAAACTCTCTTTCTGTAGAAAATGCAATTGGACATTCTGAGCGCTAAGAGGCCTCTATTGGGAAAAATAATATCTTCAAATAAAAACTACACAGAAGCATTGTGTGAAACTTATTTCTGATATGTTCATTAAGCTAACAGAGTTAAACCATACTTTTGATTGCGCAGTTCTGAACACTCTTTCTGTAGATAATGCAAGTGGACATTCGGAGCGCTAAGAGGGTAATAGTGGATAAAGGAATATATTCAAATATAAACTACACAGTAGCATTCTGTGAAAATTCTTTCTGTTCTGTGCATTCAACTAACAGAGTTGAACCTTACTTTTGATTGAGCCGTTCTGAAACACTCTTTCTGTAGAAACTGCAATTGGACATGCTAAGCGCTAAGAGGCCTACATTGGGAAAAAGAATATCTTCAAATAAAAACTACACAGATGCATTCTGTGAAACTTATTTCTGATCTGTAAATTCAGTTAACAGAGATAAAACATATTTTTGATTGAGCAGTTATGAAACACTCTTTTTGTAGAAAATGCAAGTGGAGATTCGGAGCGCTAAGTGGGTAATAGTGGAAAAAGGAATGTCTTCAAATATAAACTACACAGAATCATTCGGTGAAACTTCTTTCTGATCTGTGCATTCAGCTAACAGAGTTAAACCATACTTTTGATTGAGCAGATCTGAACACTCTTTCTGTAGAAAATGCAACTGGACATTTGGAGCGCTAAGAGCGTAGTAGTGGAAAAAGGAATATATTCAAATATAAACTACACAGAAGCATTCTGTGAAACTACTTTCTGATCTGAGCATTCAGCTAACAGAGTTAAACCATACTTTTGATTGAGCAGTTTTGAAACACTCTGTCTGTAGAAAATGCAACTGGACATTCGTAGCGCTAAGTGGGTAATAGTGGACAAAAGAATATGTTCAAATATAAACTACACAGAAGCATTGTATGAAACTTCTTTCTGTTCTGTGCATCCAACTAACAGAGTTGAACCTTACTTTTGATTGAGCCGTTCTGAAACACTATTTCTGTAGAAACTGCAATTGGACATTCTGAGCGCTAAGAGGCCTATATTGGGAAAAAGAATGTCTACAAATAAAAACTACACAGAAGAATTGTGTGAAACTTCTTTCTGTTCTGTTTGTTAAACTAAAAGTGTTGAACCTTAGTTTTGATTGAGCCGTTCTGAAACACTCTTTCTGTAGAAAATGCAAGTGGAGATTCAGAGCGCTAAGAGGGTAATAGTGGAAAAAGGAATGTCTCCAAATATAAACTACACAGAATCATTCTGTGAAACTTCATTCTGATCTGTGCATTCAGCTAACAGAGTTAAACCATACTTTTGATTGAGCAGATCTGTACACTCTTTCTGTAGAAAATGCAACTGGACATTTGGAGCGCTAAGAGAGTAGTAGTGGAAAAAGGAATATATTCAAATATAAACTACACAGAAGCATTCTGTGAAACTTCTTTCTGATCTGAGCATTCAGCTAACAGAGTTGAACCATACTTTTGATTGAGCAGTTTTGAAACACTCTGTCTGAAGAAAATGCAACTGGACCTTCGTAGCGCTAAGTGGGTAATAGTGGAAAAAAGAATATGTTCAAATATAAACTACACAGAAGCATTGTATGAAACTTCTTTCTGTTCTGTGCATTCAACTAACAGAGTTGAACCTTACATTTGATTGAGCCGTTCTGAAACACTCTTTCTGTAGAAACTGCAATTGGACATTCTGAGCGCTAAGAGGCCTCTATTGGGAAAAATAATATCTTCAAATAAAAACTACACAGAAGCATTGTGTGAAACTTATTTCTGATATGTTCATTAAGCTAACAGAGTTAAACCATACTTTTGATTGCGCAGTTCTGAACACTCTTTCTGTAGATAATGCAAGTGGACATTCGGAGCGCTAAGAGGGTAATAGTGGAAAAAGGAATATATTCAAATATAAACTACACAGTAGCATTCTGTGAAAATTCTTTCTGTTCTGTGCATTCAACTAACAGAGTTGAACCTTACTTTTGATTGAGCCGTTCTGAAACACTCTTTCTGTAGAAACTGCAATTGGACATGCTAAGCGCTAAGAGGCCTACATTGGGAAAAAGAATATCTTCAAATAAAAACTACACAGATGCCTTCTGTGAAACTTATTTCTGATCTGTAAATTCAGTTAACAGAGATAAAACATATTTTTGATTGAGCAGTTATGAAACACTCTTTTTGTAGAAAATGCAAGTGGAGATTCGGAGCACTAAGTGGGTAATAGTGGAAAAAGGAATGTCTTCAAATATAAACTACACAGAATCATTCGGTGAAACTTCTTTCTGATCTGTGCATTCAGCTAACAGAGTTAAACCATACATTTGATTGAGCAGATCTGAACACTCTTTCTGTAGAAAATGCAACTGGACATTTGGAGCGCTAAGAGCGTAGTAGTGGAAAAAGGAATATATTCAAATATAAACTACACAGAAGCATTCTGTGAAACTTCTTTCTGATCTGAGCATTCAGCTAACAGAGTTAAACCATACTTTTTATTGAGCAGTTTTGAAACACTATGTCTGTAGAAAATGCAACTGGACATTCGTAGCGCTAAGTGGGTAATAGTGGACAAAAGAATATGTTCAAATATAAACTACACAGAAGCATTGTATGAAACTTCTTTCTGTTCTGTGCATTCAACTAACAGAGTTGAACCTTACTTTTGATTGAGCCGTTCTGAAACACTATTTCTGTAGAAACTGCAATTGGACATTCTGAGCGCTAAGAGGCCTATATTGGGAAAAAGAATGTCTACAAATAAAAACTACACAGAAGAATTGTGAGAAACTTCTTTCTGTTCTGTTTGTTCAACTAAAAGAGTTGAACCTTAGTTTTGATTGAGCCGTTCTGAAACACTCTTTCTGTAGAAAACGCAAGTGGAGATTCGCAGCGCTAAGTGGGTAATAGTGGAAAAAGGAATGTCTCCAAATATAAACTACACAGAATCATTCTGTGAAACTTCTTTATGATCTTTGCATTCAGCTAACAGATTTAAACCATACTTTTGATTGAGCAGATCTGAACACTCTTTCTGTAGATAATGCAACTGGACATTTGGAGCGCTAAGAGAGTAGTCGTGGGAAAAAGGAATATATTCAAATATAAACTACAGAGAAGCATTCTGTGAAACTTCTTTCTGATCTGAGCATTCAGCTAACAGAGTTAAACCATACTTTTGATTGAGCAGTTTTGAAACACTCTGTCTGTAGAAAATGCAACTGGACATTCGTAGCGCTAAGTGGGTAATAGTGGAAAAAAGAATATGTTCAAATATAAACTACACAGAAGCATTGTATGAAACTTCTTTCTGTTCTGTGCATTCAACTAACAGAGTTGAACCTTACTTTTGATTGAGCCTTTCTGAAACTCTCTTTCTGTAGAAAATGCAATTGGACATTCTGAGCGCTAAGAGGCCTCTATTGGGAAAAATAATATCTTCAAATAAAAACTACACAGAAGCATTGTGTGAAACTTATTTCTGATATGTTCATTAAGCTAACAGAGTTAAACCATACTTTTGATTGCGCAGTTCTGAACACTCTTTCTGTAGATAATGCAAGTGGACATTCGGAGCGCTAAGAGGGTAATAGTGGATAAAGGAATATATTCAAATATAAACTACACAGTAGCATTCTGTGAAAATTCTTTCTGTTCTGTGCATTCAACTAACAGAGTTGAACCTTAATTTTGATTGAGACGTTCTGAAACACTCTTTCTGTAGAAACTGCAATTGGACATGCTAAGCGCTAAGAGGCCTACATTGGGAAAAAGAATATCTTCAAATAAAAACTACACAGATGCATTCTGTGAAACTTATTTCTGATCTGTAAATTCAGTTAACAGAGATAAAACATATTTCTGATTGAGCAGTTATGAAACACTCTTTCTGTAGAAAATGCAAGTGGAGATTCAGAGCGCTAAGAGGGTAATAGTGGAAAAAGGAATGTCTCCAAATATAAACTACACAGAATCATTCTGTGAAACTTCTTTCTGATCTGTGCATTCAGCTAACAGAGTTAAACCATACTTTTGATTGAGCAGATCTGAACACACTTTCTGTAGAAAATGCAACTGGACATTTGGAGCGCTAAGAGAGTAGTAGTGGAAAAAGGAATATATTCAAATATAAACTACACAGAAGCATTCTGTGAAACTTCTTTCTGATCTGAGCATTCAGCTAACAGAGTTAAACCATACTTTTGATTGAGCAGTTTTGAAACACTCTGTCTGTAGAAAATGCAACTGGACCTTCGTAGCGCTAAGTGGGTAATAGTGGAAAAAAGAATATGTTCAAATATAAACTACACAGAAGCATTGTATGAAACTACTTTCTGTTCTGTGCATTCAACTAACAGAGTTGAACCTAACTTTTGATTGAGCCGTTCTGAAACACTATTTCTGTAGAAACTGCAATTGGACATTCTGAGCGCTAAGAGGACTATATTGGGAAAAAGAATGTCTACAAATAAAAACTACACAGCAGAATTGTGTGAAACTTCTTTCTGTTCTGTTTGTTCAACTAAAAGTGTTGAACCTTAGTTTTGATTGAGCCGTTCTGAAACACTCTTTCTGTAGAAAATGCAAGTGGAGATTCAGAGCGCTAAGAGGGTAATAGTGGAAAAAGGAATGTCTCCAAATATAAACTACACAGAATCATTCTGTGAAACTTCTTTCTGATGTGTGCATTCAG
Source organism: Symphalangus syndactylus (assembly GCF_028878055.3). NCBI lineage: Eukaryota > Metazoa > Chordata > Mammalia > Primates > Hylobatidae > Symphalangus > Symphalangus syndactylus. The sequence continues at coordinate 9,963,756 of NC_072433.2, forward strand.
CTAACAGAGTTAAACCATACTTTTGATTGAGCAGATCTGAACACTCTTTCTGTAGAAAATGCAACTGGACATTTGGAGCGCTAAGAGAGTAGTAGTGGAAAAAGGAATATATTCAAATATAAACTACACAGAAGCATTCTGTGAAACTTCTTCTGATCTGAGCATTCAGCTAACAGAGTTAAACCATACTTTTGATTGAGCAGTTTTGAAACACTCTGTCTGTAGAAAATGCAACTGGACATTCGTAGCGCTAAGTGGGTAATAGTGGAAAAAAGAATATGTTCAAATAAAAACTACACAGAAGCATTGTATGAAACTTCTTTCTGTTCTGTGCATTCAACTAACAGAGTTGAACCTTACTTTTGATTGAGCCTTTCTGAAACTCTCTTTCTGTAGAAACTGCAATTGGACATTCTGAGCGCTAAGAGGCCTCTATTGGGAAAAATAATATCTTCAAATAAAAACTACACAGAAGCATTGTGTGAAACTTATTTCTGATATGTTCATTAAGCTAACACAGTTAAACCATACTTTTGATTGCGCAGTTCTGAACACTCTTTCTGTAGATAATGCAAGTGGACATTCGGAGCGCTAAGAGGGTAATAGTGGAAAAAGGAATATATTCAAATATAAACTACACAGTAGCATTCTGTGAAAATTCTTTCTGTTCTGTGCATTCAACTAACAGAGTTGAACCTTACTTTTGATTGAGCCGTCCTGAAACACTCTTTCTGTAGAAACTGCAATTGGACATGCTAAGCGCTAAGAGGCCTACATTGGGAAAAAGAATATCTTCAAATAAAAACTACACAGATGCATTCTGTGAAACTTATTTCTGATCTATAAATTCAGTTAACAGAGATAAAACATATTTTTGATTGAGCCGTTCTGAAACACTCTTTCTGTAGAAAACGCAAGTGGAGATTCGCAGCGCTAAGTGGGTAATAGTGGAAAAAGGAATGTCTCCAAATATAAACTACACAGAATCATTCTGTGAAACTTCTTTATGATCTGTGCATTCAGCTAACAGAGTTAAACCATACTTTTGATTGAGCAGATCTGAACACTCTTTCTGTAGATAATGCAACTGGACATTTGGAGCGCTAAGAGAGTAGTCGTGGGAAAAAGGAATATATTCAAATATAAACTACAGAGAAGCATTCTGTGAAACTTCTTTCTGATCTGAGCATTCAGTTAACAGAGTTAAACCATACTTTTGATTGAGCAGTTTTGAAACACTCTGTCTGTAGAAAATGCAACTGGACATTCGTAGCGCTAAGTGGGTAATAGTGGAAAAAAGAATATGTTCAAATATAAACTACACAGAAGCATTGTATGAAACTTCTTTCTGTTCTGTGCATTCAACTAACAGAGTTGAACCTTACTTTTGATTGAGCCTTTCAGAAAGTCTCTTTCTGTAGAAAATGCAATTGGACATTCTGAGCGCTAAGAGGCCTCTATTGGGAAAAATAATATCTTCAAATAAAAACTACACAGAAGCATTGTGTGAAACTTATTTCTGATATGTTCATTAAGCTAACAGAGTTAAACCATACTTTTGATTGCGCAGTTCTGAACACTCTTTCTGTAGATAATGCAAGTGGACATTCGGAGCGCTAAGAGGGTAATAGTGGATAAAGGAATATATTCAAATATAAACTACACAGTAGCATTCTGTGAAAATTCTTTCTGTTCTGTGCATTCAACTAACAGAGTTGAACCTTACTTTTGATTGAGACGTTCTGAAACACTCTTTCTGTAGAAACTGCAATTGGACATGCTAAGCGCTAAGAGGCCTACATTGGGAAAAAGAATATCTTCAAATAAAAACTACACAGATGCATTCTGTGAAACTTATTTCTGATCTGTAAATTCAGTTAACAGAGATAAAACATATTTCTGATTGAGCAGTTATGAAACACTCTTTCTGTAGAAAATGCAAGTGGAGATTCAGAGCGCTAAGAGGGTAATAGTGGAAAAAGGAATGTCTCCAAATATAAACTACACAGAATCATTCTGTGAAACTTCTTTCTGATCTGTGCATTCAGCTAACAGAGTTAAACCATACTTTTGATTGAGCAGATCTGAACACACTTTCTGTAGAAAATGCAACTGGACATTTGGAGCGCTAAGAGAGTAGTAGTGGAAAAAGGAATATATTCAAATATAAACTACACAGAAGCATTCTGTGAAACTTCTTTCTGATCTGAGCATTCAGCTAACAGAGTTAAACCATACTTTTGATTGAGCAGTTTTGAAACACTCTGTCTGTAGAAAATGCAACTGGACCTTCGTAGCGCTAAGTGGGTAATAGTGGAAAAAAGAATATGTTCAAATATAAACTACACAGAAGCATTGTATGAAACTACTTTCTGTTCTGTGCATTCAACTAACAGAGTTGAACCTTACTTTTGATTGAGCCGTTCTGAAACACTATTTCTGTAGAAACTGCAATTGGACTTTCTGAACGCTAAGAGGACTATATTGGGAAAAAGAATGTCTACAAATAAAAACTACACAGCAGAATTGTGTGAAACTTCTTTCTGTTCTGTTTGTTCAACTAAAAGTGTTGAACCTTAGTTTTGATTGAGCCGTTCTGAAACACTCTTTCTGTAGAAAATGCAAGTGGAGATTCAGAGCGCTAAGAGGGTAACAGTGGAAAAAGGAATGTCTCCAAATATAAACTACACAGAATCATTCTGTGAAACTTCTTTCTGATGTGTGCATTCAGCTAACAGAGTTAAACCATACTTTTGATTGAGCAGATCTGAACACTCTTTCTGTAGAAAATGCAACTGGACATTTGGAGCGCTAAGAGAGTAGTAGTGGAAAAAGGAATATATTCAAATATAAACTACACAGAAGCATTCTGTGAAACTTCTTCTGATCTGAGCATTCAGCTAACAGAGTTAAACCATACTTTTGATTGAGCAGTTTTGAAACACTCTGTCTGTAGAAAATGCAACTGGACATTCGTAGCGCTAAGTGGGTAATAGTGGAAAAAAGAATATGTTCAAATAAAAACTACACAGAAGCATTGTATGAAACTTCTTTCTGTTCTGTGCATTCAACTAACAGAGTTGAACCTTACTTTTGATTGAGCCTTTCTGAAACTCTCTTTCTGTAGAAACTGCAATTGGACATTCTGAGCGCTAAGAGGCCTCTATTGGGAAAAATAATATCTTCAAATAAAAACTACACAGAAGCATTGTGTGAAACTTATTTCTGATATGTTCATTAAGCTAACACAGTTAAACCATACTTTTGATTGCGCAGTTCTGAACACTCTTTCTGTAGATAATGCAAGTGGACATTCGGAGCGCTAAGAGGGTAATAGTGGAAAAAGGAATATATTCAAATATAAACTACACAGTAGCATTCTGTGAAAATTCTTTCTGTTCTGTGCATTCAACTAACAGAGTTGAACCTTACTTTTGATTGAGCCGTCCTGAAACACTCTTTCTGTAGAAACTGCAATTGGACATGCTAAGCGCTAAGAGGCCTACATTGGGAAAAAGAATATCTTCAAATAAAAACTACACAGATGCATTCTGTGAAACTTATTTCTGATCTATAAATTCAGTTAACAGAGATAAAACATATTTTTGATTGAGCAGTTATGAAACACTCTTTTTGTAGAAAATGCAAGTGTTGATTCGGAGCGCTAAGAGGGTAATAGTGGAAAAAGGAATGTCTTCAAATATAAACTACACAGAATCATTCGGTGAAACTTCTTTCTGATCTGTGCATTCAGCTAACAGAGTTAAACCATACTTTTGATTGAGCAGATCTGAACACTCTTTCTGTAGAAAATGCAACTGGACATTTGGAGCGCTAAGAGCGTAGTAGTGGAAAAAGGAATATATTCAAATATAAACTACACAGAAGCATTCTGTGAAACTTCTTTCTGATCTGAGCATTCAGCTAACAGAGTTAAACCATACTTTTGATTGAGCAGTTTTGAAACACTCTGTCTGTAGAAAATGCAACTGGACATTCGTAGCGCTAAGTGGGAAATAGTGGACAAAAGAATATGTTCAAATATAAACTAAACAGAAGCATTGTATGAAACTTCTTTCTGTTCTGTGCATTCAACTAACAGAGTTGAACCTTTTGATTGAGCCGTTCTGAAACACTATTTCTGTAGAAACTGCAATTGGACATTCTGAGGGCTAAGAGGCCTATATTGGGAAAAAGAATGTCTACAAATAAAAACTACACAGAAGAATTGTGTGAAACTTCTTTCTGTTCTGTTTGTTCAACTAAAAGAGTTGAACCTTAGTTTTGATTGAGCCGTTCTGAAACACTCTTTCTGTAGAAAACGCAAGTGGAGATTCGCAGCGCTAAGAGGGTAATAGTGGAAAAAGGAATGTCTCCAAATATAAACTACACAGAATCATTCTGTGAAACTTCTTTCTGATCTGTGCATTCAGCTAACAGAGTTAAACCATACTTTTGATTGAGCAGATCAGAACACTCTTTCTGTAGAAAATGCAACTGGACATTTGGAGCGCTAAGAGAGTAGTAGTGGAACAAGGAATATATTCAAATATAAACTACACAGAAGCATTCTGTGAAACTTCTTTCTGATCTGAGCATTCAGCTAACAGAGTTAAACCATACTTTTGATTGAGCAGTTTTGAAACACTCTGTCTGTAGAAAATGCAACTGGACATTCGTAGCGCTAAGTGGGTAATAGTGGAAAAAAGAATATGTTCAAATATAAACTACACAGAAGCATTGTATGAAACTTCTTTCTGTTCTGTGCATTCAACTAACAGAGTTGAACCTTACTTTTGATTGAGCCGTTCTGAAACACTCTTTCTGTAGAAACCGCAATTGGACATTCTGAGCGCTAGGAGGCCTATATTGGGAAAAAGAATGTCTACAAATAAAAACTACACAGAAGAATTGTGTGAAACTTCTTTCTGTTCTGTTTGTTCAACTAAAAGATTTGAACCTTAGTTTTGATTGAGCCGTTCTGAAACACTCTTTCTGTAGAAAATGCAAGTGGAGATTCGCAGCGCTAAGAGGGTAATAGTGGAAAAAGGAATGTCTCCAAATATAAACTACACAGAATCATTCTGTGAAACTTCTTTCTGATCTGTGCATTCAGCTAACAGATTTAAACCATACTTTTGATTGAGCAGATCTGAACACTCTTTCTGTAGAAAATGCAACTGGACATTTGGAGCGCTAAGAGAGTAGTAGTGGAAAAAGGAATATATTCAAATATAAACTACACAGAAGCATTCTGTGAAACTTCTTTCTGATCTGAGCATTCAGCTAACAGAGTTAAACCATACTTTTGATTGAGCAGTTTTGAAACACTCTGTCTGTAGAAAATGCAACTGGACATTCGTAGCGCTAAGTGGGTAATAGTGGAAAAAAGAATATGTTCAAATATAAACTACACAGAAGCATTGTATGAAACTTCTTTCTGTTCTGTGCATTCAACTAACAGAGTTGAACCTTACTTTTGATTGAGCCGTTCTGAAACACTCTTTCTGTAGAAACCGCAATTGGACATTCTGAGAGCTAGGAGGACTATATTGGGAAAAAGAATGTCTACAAATAAAAACTACACAGAAGAATTGTGTGAAACTTCTTTCTGTTCTGTTTGTTCAACTAAAAGATTTGAACCTTAGTTTTGATTGAGCCGTTCTGAAACACTCTTTCTGTAGAAAATGCAAGTGGAGATTCGCAGCGCTAAGAGGGTAATAGTGGAAAAAGGAATGTCTCCAAATATAAACTACACAGAATCATTCTGTGAAACTTCTTTCTGATCTGTGCATTCAGCTAACAGAGTTAAACCATACTTTTGATTGAGCAGATCTGAACACTCTTTCTGTAGAAAATGCAACTGGCCATTTGGAGCGCTAAGAGAGTAGTAGTGGAAAAAGGAGTATATTCAAATATAAACTACACAGAAGCATTCTGTGAAACTTCTTTCTGATCTGAGCATTCAGCTAACAGAGTTAAACCATACTTTTGATTGAGCAGTTTTGAAACTCTCTGTCTGTAGAAAATGCAACTGGACATTCGTAGCGCTAAGTGGGTAATTGTGGAAAAAAGAATATGTTCAAATATAAACTACACAGAAGCATTGTATGAAACTTCTTTCTGTTCTGTGCATTCAACTAACAGAGTTGAACCTTAATTTTGATTGAGCCTTTCTGAAACACTCTTTCTGTAGAAACTGCAATTGGACATTCTGACCGCTAAGAGTCCTCTATTGGGAAAAATAATATCTTCAAATAAAAACTACACAGAAGCATTGTGTGAAACTTATTTCTGATATGTTCATTAAGCTAACAGAGTTAAACCATACTTTTGATTGCGCAGTTCTGAACACTCTTTCTGTAGATAATGCAAGTGGACATTCGGAGCGCTAAGAGGGTAATAGTGGAAAAAGGAATATATTCAAATATAAACTACACAGTAGCATTCTGTGAAAATTCTTTCTGTTGTGTGCATTCAACTAACAGAGTTGAACCTTACTTTTGATTGAGCCGTTCTGAAACACTCTTTCTGTAGAGACTGCAATTGGACATGCTAAGCGCTAAGAGGCCTACATTGGGAAAAAGAATATCTTCAAATAAAAACTACACAGATGCATTCTGTGAAACTTATTTCTGATCTGTAAATTCAGTTAACAGAGATAAAACATATTTTTGATTGAGCAGTTATGAAACACTCTTTTTGTAGGAAATGCAAGTGGAGATTCGGAGCGCTAAGTGGGTAATAGTGGAAAAAGGAATGTCTTCAAATATAAACTACACAGAATCATTCGGTGAAACTTCTTTCTGATCTGTGCATTCAGCAAACAGAGTTAAACCATACTTTTGATTGAGCAGATCTGAACACTCTTTCTGTAGAAAATGCAACTGGACATTTGGAGCGCTAAGAGCGTAGTAGTGGAAAAAGTAATATATTCAAATATAAACTACACAGAAGCATTCTGTGAAACTTCTTTCTGATCTGAGCATTCAGCTAACAGAGTTAAACCATACTTTTGATTGAGCAGTATTGAAACACTCTGTCTGTAGAAAATGCAACTGGACATTCGTAGCGCTAAGTGGGTAATAGTGGACAAAAGAATATGTTCAAATATAAACTACACAGAAGCATTGTATGAAACTTCTTTCTGTTCTGTGCATTCAACTAACAGAGTTGAAACTTACTTTTGATTGAGCCGTTCTGAAACACTATTTCTGTAGAAACTGCAATTGGACATTCTGAGCGCTAAGAGGCCTATATTGGGAAAAAGAATGTCTACAAATAAAAACTACACAGAAGAATTGTGTGAAACTTCTTTCTGTTCTGTTTGTTCAACTAAAAGTGTTGAACCTTAGTTTTGATTGAGCCGTTCTGAAACACTCTTTCTGTAGAAAATGCAAGTGGAGATTCAGAGCGCTAAGAGGGTAATAGTGGAAAAAGGAATGTCTCCAAATATAAACTACACAGAATCATTCTGTGAAACTTCTTTCTGATCTGTGCATTCAGCTAACAGAGTTAAACCATACTTTTGATTGAGCAGATCTGAACACTCTTTCTGTAGAAAATGCAACTGGACATTTGGAGCGCTAAGAGCGTAGTAGTGGAAAAAGGAATATATTCAAATATAAACTACACAGAAGCATTCTGTGAAACTTCTTTCTGATCTGAGCATTCAGCTAACAGAGTTAAACCATACTTTTGATTGAGCAGTTTTGATACACTCTGTCTGTAGAAAATGCAACTGGACATTCGTAGCGCTAAGTGCGTAATAGTGGAAAAAAGAATATGTTCAAATATAAACTACACAGAAGCATTGTATGAAACTTCTTTCTGTTCTGTGCATTCAACTAACAGAGTTGAACCTTACTTTTGATTGAGCCTTTCTGAAACACTCTTTCTGTAGAAACTGCAATTGGACATTCTGACCGCTAAGAGGCCTCTATTGGGAAAAATAATATCTTCAAATAAAAACTACACAGAAGCATTGTGTGAAACTTATTTCTGATATGTTCATTAAGCTAACAGAGTTAAACCATACTTTTGATTGCGCAGTTCTGAACACTCTTTCTGTAGATAATGCAAGTGGACATTCGGAGCGCAAAGAGGGAAATAGTGGAAAAAGGAATATATTCAAATATAAACTACACAGTAGCATTCTGTGAAAATTCTTTCTGTTCTGTGCATTCAACTAACAGAGTTGAACCTTACTTTTGATTGAGCCGTTCTGAAACACCCTTTCTGTAGAAACTGCAATTGGACATGCTAAGCGCTAAGAGGCCTACATTGGGAAAAAGAATATCTTCAAATAAAAACTACACAGATGCATTCTGTGAAACATATTTCTGATCTGTAAATTCAGTTAACAGAGATAAAACATATTTTTGATTGAGCAGTTATGAAACACACTTTTTGTAGAAAATGCAAGTGGAGATTCGGAGCGCTAAGAGGGTAATAGTGGAAAAAGGAATGTCTTCAAATATAAACTACACAGAATCATTCGGTGAAACTTCTTTCTGATCTGTGATTCAGCTAACGGAGTTAAACCATACTTTTGATTGAGCATATCTGAACACTCTTTCTGTAGAAAATGCAACTGGACATTTGGAGCGCTAAGAGTGTAGTAGTGGAAAAAGGAATATATTCAAATATAAACTACACAGAAGCATTCTGTGAAACTTCTTTCTGATCTGAGCATTCAGCTAACAGAGTTAAACCATACTTTTGATTGAGCAGTTTTGAAACACTCTGTCTGTAGAAAATGCAACTGGACATTCGTAGCGCTAAGTGGGTTATAGTGGACAATAGAATATGTTCAAATATAAACTACACAGAAGCATTGTATGAAACTTCTTTCTGTTCTGTGCATTCAACTAACAGAGTTGAACCTTACTTTTGATTGAGCCGTTCTGAAACACTATTTCTGTAGAAACTGCAATTGGACATTCTGAGCGCTAAGAGGCCTATATTGGGAAAAAGAATGTCTACAAATAAAAACTACACAGAAGAATTGTGTGAAACTTCTTTCTGTTCTGTTTCTTCAACTAAAAGTGTTGAACCTTATTTTTGATTGAGCCGTTCTGAAACACTCTTTCTGTAGAAAATGCAAGTGGAGATTCAGAGCGCTAAGAGGGTAATAGTGGAAAAAGGAATGTCTACAAATATAAACTACACAGAATCATTCTGTGAAACTTCTTTCTGATCTGCGCATTCAGCTAACAGAGTTAAACCATACTTTTGATTGAGCAGATCTGAACACTCTTTCTGTAGAAAATGCAACTGGACATTTGGAGCGCTAAGAGAGTAGTAGTGGAAAAAGGAATATATTCAAATATAAACTACACAGAAGCATTCTGTGAAACTTCTTTCTGATCTGAGCATTCAGCTAACAGAGTTAAACCATACTTTTGATTGAACAGTTTTGAAACACTCTGTCTGTAGAAAATGCAACTGGACATTCGTAGCGCTAAGTGGGTAATAGTGGAAAAAAGAATATGTTCAAATATAAACTACACAGAAGCATTGTATGAAACTTCTTTCTGTTCTGTGCATTCAACTAACAGAGTTGAACCTTACTTTTCATTGAGCCTTTCTGAAACTCTCTTTCTGTAGAAAATGCAATTGGACATTCTGAGTGCTAAGAGGCCTCTATTGGGAAAAATAATATCTTCAAATAAAAACTACACAGAAGCATTGTGTGAAACTTATTTCTGATATGTTCATTAAGCTAACAGAGTTAAACCATACTTTTGATTGCGCAGTTCTGAACACTCTTTCTGTAGATAATGCAAGTGGACATTCGGAGCGCTAAGAGGGTAATAGTGGATAAAGGAATATATTCAAATATAAACTACACAGTAGCATTCTGTGAAAATTCTTTCTGTTCTGTGCATTCAACTAACAGAGTTGAACCTTACTTTTGATTGAGCCGTTCTGAAACACTCTTTCTGTAGAAACTGCAATTGGACATGCTAAGCGCTAAGAGGCCTACATTGGGAAAAAAAATATCTTCAAATAAAAACTACACAGATGCATTCTGTGAAACTTATTTCTGATCTGTAAATTCAGTTAACAGAGATAAAACATATTTTTGATTGAGCAGTTATGAAACACTCTTTTTGTAGAAAATGCAAGTGGAGATTCGGAGCGCTAAGTGGGTAATAGTGGAAAAAGGAATGTCTTCAAATATAAACTACACAGAATCATTCGGTGAAACTTCTTTCTGATCTGTGCATTCAGCTAACAGAGTTAAACCATACTTTTGATTGAGCAGATCTGAACACTCTTTCTGTAGAAAATGCAACTGGACATTTGGAGCGCTAAGAGCTTAGTAGTGGAAAAAGGAATATATTCAAATATAAACTACACAGAAGCATTCTGTGAAACTACTTTCTGATCTGAGCATTCAGCTAACAGAGTTAAACCATACTTTTGATTGAGCAGTTTTGAAACACTCTGTCTGTAGAAAATGCAACTGGACATTCGTAGCGCTAAGTGGGTAATAGTGGACAAAAGAATATGTTCAAATATAAACTACACAGAAGCATTGTATGAAACTTCTTTCTGTTCTGTGCATCCAACTAACAGAGTTGAACCTTACTTTTGATTGAGCCGTTCTGAAACACTATTTCTGTAGAAACTGCAATTGGACATTCTGAGCGCTAAGAGGCCTATATTGGGAAAAAGAATGTCTACAAATAAAAACTACACAGAAGAATTGTGTGAAACTTCTTTCTGTTCTGTTTGTTAAACTAAAAGTGTTGAACCTTAGTTTTGATTGAGCCGTTCTGAAACACTCTTTCTGTAGAAAATGCAAGTGGAGATTCAGAGCGCTAAGAGGGTAATAGTGGAAAAAGGAATGTCTCCAAATATAAACTACACAGAATCATTCTGTGAAACTTCTTTCTGATCTGTGCATTCAGCTAACAGTGTTAAACCATACTTTTGATTGAGCAGATCTGAACACTCTTTCTGTAGAAAATGCAACTGGACATTTGGAGCGCTAAGAGAGTAGTAGTGGAAAAAGGAATATATTCAAATATAAACTACACAGAAGCATTCTGTGAAACTTCTTTCTGATCTGAGCATTCAGCTAACAGAGTTAAACCATACTTTTGATTGAGCAGTTTTGAAACACTCTGTCTGTAGAAAATGCAACTGGACCTTCGTAGCGCTAAGTGGGTAATAGTGGAAAAAAGAATATGTTCAAATATAAACTACACAGAAGCATTGTATGAAACTTCTTTCTGTTCTGTGCATTCAACTAACAGAGTTGAACCTTACTTTTGATTGAGCCTTTCTGAAACACTATTTCTGTAGAAACTGCAATTGGACATTCTGAGCGCTAAGAGGCCTATATTGGGAAAAAGAATGTCTACAAATAAAAACTACACAGAAGAATTGTGTGAAACTTCTTTCTGTTCTGTTTGTTCAACTAAAAGAGTTGAACCTTAGTTTTGATTGAGCCATTCTGAAACACTCTTTCTGTAGAAAACGCAAGTGGAGATTCGCAGCGCTTAGAGGGTAATAGTGGAAAAAGGAATGTCTCCAAATATAAACTACACAGAATCATTCTGTGAAACTTCTTTCTGATCTGTGCATTCAGCTAACAGAGTTAAACCATAATTTTGATTGAGCAGATCTGAACACTCTTTCTGTAGAAAATGCAACTGGACATTTGGAGCGCTAAGAGAGTAGTAGTGGAAAAAGGAATATATTCAAATATAAACTACAGAGAAGCATTCTGTGAAACTTCTTTCTGATCTGAGCATTCAGCTAACAGAGTTAAACCATACTTTTGATTGAGCAGTTTTGAAACACTCTGTCTGTAGAAAATGCAACTGGACATTCGTAGCGCTAAGTGGGTAATAGTGGAAAAAAGAATATGTTCAAATATAAACTACACAGAAGCATTGTATGAAACTTCTTTCTGTTCTGTGCATTCAACTAACAGAGTTGAACCTTACTTTTGATTGAGCCTTTCTGAAACACTCTTTCTGTAGAAACTGCAATTGGACATTCTGAGCGCTAAGAGGCCTCTATTGGGAAAAATAATATCTTCAAATAAAAACTACACAGAAGCATTGTGTGAAACTTATTTCTGATATGTTCATTAAGCTAACAGAGTTAAACCATACTTTTGATTGCGCAGTTCTGAACACTCTTTCTGTAGATAATGCAAGTGGACATTCGGAGCGCTAAGAGGGTAATAGTGGAAAAAGGAATATATTCAAATATAAACTACACAGTAGCATTCTGTGAAAATTCTTTCTGTTCTGTGCATTCAACTAACAGAGTTGAACCTTACTTTTGATTGAGCCGTTCTGAAACACTCTTTCTGTAGAAACTGCAATTGGACATGCTAAGCGCTAAGAGGCCTACATTGGGAAAAAGAATATCTTCAAATAAAAACTACACAGATGCCTTCTGTGAAACTTATTTCTGATCTGTAAATTCAGTTAACAGAGATAAAACATATTTTTGATTGAGCAGTTATGAAACACTCTTTTTGTAGAAAATGCAAGTGGAGATTCGGAGCGCTAAGAGGGTAATAGTGGAAAAAGGAATGTCTTCAAATATAAACTACACAGAATCATTCGGTGAAACTTCTTTCTGATCTGTGCATTCAGCTAACAGAGTTAAACCATACATTTGATTCAGCAGATCTGAACACTCTTTCTGTAGAAAATGCAACTGGACATTTGGAGCGCTAAGAGCGTAGTAGTGGAAAAAGGAATATATTCAAATATAAACTACACAGAAGCATTCTGTGAAACTTCTTTCTGATCTGAGCATTCAGCTAACAGAGTTAAACCATACTTTTTATTGAGCAGTTTTGAAACACTATGTCTGTAGAAAATGCAACTGGACATTCGTAGCGCTAAGTGGGTAATAGTGGACAAAAGAATATGTTCAAATATAAACTACACAGAAGCACTGTATGAAACTTCTTTCTGTTCTGTGCATTCAACTAACAGAGTTGAACCTTACTTTTGATTGAGCCGTTCTGAAACACTATTTCTGAAGAAACTGCAATTGGATATTCTGAGCGCTAAGAGGCCTATATTGGGAAAAAGAATGTCTACAAATAAAAACTACACAGAAGAATTGTGAGAAACTTCTTTCTGTTCTGTTTGTTCAACTAAAAGAGTTGAACCTTAGTTTTGATTGAGCCGTTCTGAAACACTCTTTCTGTAGAAAACGCAAGTGGAGATTCGCAGCGCTAAGAGGGTAATAGTGGAAAAAGGAATGTCTCCAAATATAAGCTACACAGAATCATTCTGTGAAACTTCTTCATGATCTGTGCATTCAGCTAACAGAGTTAAACCATACTTTTGATTGAGCAGATCAGAACACTCTTTCTGTAGAAAATGCAACTGGACATTTGGAACGCTAAGAGAGTAGTCGTGGAAAAAGGAATATATTCAAATATAAACTACAGAGAAGCATTCTGTGAAACTTCTTTCTGATCTGAGCATTCAGCTAACAGAGTTAAACCATACTTTTGATTGAGCAGTTTTGAAACACTCTGTCTGTAGAAAATGCAACTGGACATTCGTAGCGCTAAGTGGGTAATAGTGGAAAAAAGAATATGTTCAAATATAAACTACACAGAAGCATTGTATGAAACTTCTTTCTGTTCTGTGCATTCAACTAACAGAGTTGAACCTTACTTTTGATTGAGCCTTTCTGAAACACTCTTTCTGTAGAAACTGCAATTGGACATTCTGAGCGCTAAGAGGCCTCTATTGGGAAAAATAATATCTTCAAATAAAAACTACACAGAAGCATTGTGTGAAACTTATTTCTGATATGTTCATTAAGCTAACAGAGTTAAACCATACTTTTGATTGCGCAGTTCTGAACACTCTTTCTGTAGATAATGCAAGTGGACATTCGGAGCGCTAAGAGGGTAATAGTGGAAAAAGGAATATATTCAAATATAAACTACACAGTAGCATTCTGTGAAAATTCTTTCTGTTCTGTGCATTCAACTAACAGAGTTGAACCTTACTTTTGATTGAGCCGTCCTGAAACACTCTTTCTGTAGAAACTGCAATTGGACATGCTAAGCGCTAAGAGGCCTACATTGGGAAAAAGAATATCTTCAAATAAAAACTACACAGATGAATTCTGTGAAACTTATTTCTGATCTGTAAATTCAGTTAACAGAGATAAAACATATTTTTGATTGAGCAGTTATGAAACACTCTTTTTGTAGAAAATGCAAGTGGAGATTCGGAGCGCTAATTGGGTAATAGTGGAAAAAGGAATGTCTTCAAATATAAACTACACAGAATCATTCGGTGAAACTTCTTTCTGATCTGTGCATTCAGCTAACAGAGTTAAACCATACTTTTGATTGAGCAGATCTGAACACTCTTTCTGTAGAAAATGCAACTGGACATTTGGAGCGCTAAGAGCGTAGTAGTGGAAAAAGGAATATATTCAAATATAAACTACACAGAAGCATTCTGTGAAACTTCTTTCTGATCTGAGCATTCAGCTAACAGAGTTAAACCATACTTTTGATTGAGCAGTTTTGAAACACTCTGTCTGTAGGAAATGCAACTGGACATTCTTAGCGCTAAGTGGGTATTAGTGGACAAAAGAATATGTTCAAATATAAACTAAACAGAAGCATTGTATGAAACTTCTTTCTGTTCTGTGCATTCAACTAACAGAGTTGAACCTTACTTTTGATTGAGCCGTTCTGAAACACTATTTCTGTAGAAACTGCAATTGGACATTCTGAGCGCTAAGAGGCCTATATTGGGAAAAAGAATGTCTACAAATTAAAACTACACAGAAGAATTGTGTGAAACTTCTTTCTGTTCTGTTTGTTCAACTAAAAGAGTTGAACCTTAGTTTTGATTGAGCCGTTCTGAAACACTCTTTCTGTAGAAAACGCAAGTGGAGATTCGCAGCGCTAAGAGGGTAATAGTGGAAAAAGGAATGTCTCCAAATATAAACTACACAGAATCATTCTGTGAAACTTCTTTCTGATCTGTGCATTCAGCTAACAGAGTTAAACCATACTTTTGATTGAGCAGATCTGAACACTCTTTCTGTAGAAAATGCAACTGGACATTTGGAGCGCTAAGAGAGTAGTAGTGGAACAAGGAATATATTCAAATATAAACTACACAGAAGCATTCTGTGAAACTTCTTTCTGATCTGAGCATTCAGATAACAGAGTTAAACCATACTTTTGATTGAGCAGTTTTGAAACACTCTGTCTGTAGAAAATGCAAGTGGATATTCGTAGCGCTAAGTGGGTAATAGTGGAAAAAAGAATATGTTCAAATATAAACTACACAGAAGCATTGTATGAAACTTCTTTCTGTTCTGTGCCTTCAACTAACAGAGTTGAACCTTACTTTTGATTGAGCCTTTCTGAAACACTCTTTCTGTCAAAACTGCAATTGGACATTCTGAGCGCAAAGAGGCCTATATTGGGAAAAATAATATCTTCAAATAAAAACTACACAGAAGCATTGTGTGAAACTTATTTCTGATATGTTCATTAAGCTAACAGAGTTAAACCATACTTTTGATTGCGCAGTTCTGAAAACTCTTTCTGTAGAAAATGCAAGTGGACATTCGGAGCGCTAAGAGGGTAATAGTGGAAAAAGGAATATATTCAAATATAAACTACACAGTAGCATTCTGTGAAAATACTTTCTGTTCTGTGCATTCAACTAACAGAGTTGAACCTTACTTTTGATTGAGCCGTTCTGAAACTCTCTTTCTGTAGAAACTGCAATTGGACATGCTAAGCGCTAAGAGGCCTACATTGGGAAAAAGAATATCTTCAAATAAAAACTACACAGATGCATTCTGTGAAACTTATTTCTGATCTGTAAATTCAGTTAACAGAGATAAAACATATTTTTGATTGAGCAGTTATGAAACACTCTTTTTGTAGAAAATGCAAGTGGAGATTCGGAGCGCTAAGAGGGTAATAGTGGAAAAAGGAATGTCTTCAAATATAAACTACACAGAATCATTCGGTGAAACTTCTTTCTGATCTGTGCATTCAGCTAACAGAGTTAAACCATACTTTTGATTGAGCAGATCTGAACACTCTTTCTGTAGAAAATGCAACTGGACATTTGGAGCGCTAAGAGCGTAGTAGTGGAAAAAGGAATATATTCAAATATAAACTACACAGAAGCATTCTGTGAATCTTCTTTCCGATCTGAGCATTCAGCTAACAGAGTTAAACCATACTTTTGATTGAGCAGTTTTGAAACACTCTGTCTGTAGAAAATGCAACTGGACATTCGTAGCGCTAAGTGGGTAATAGTGGAAAAAAGAATATGTTCAAATATAAACTACACAGAAGCATTGTATGAAACTTCTTTCTGTTCTGTGCATTCAACTAACAGAGTTGAACCTTACTTTTGATTGAGCCGTTCTGAAACACTCTTTTTGTAGAAACTGCAATTGGACATTCTGAGCGCTAAGAGGCCTATATTGGGAAAAATAATGTCTACAAATAAAAACTACACAGAAGAATTGTGTGAAACTTCTTTCTGTTCTGTTTGTTCAACTAAAAGTGTTGAACCTTAGTTTTGATTGAGCCGTTCTGAAACACTCTTTCTGTAGAAAATGCAAGTGGAGATTCAGAGCGCTAAGAGGGTAATAGTGGAAAAAGGAAAGTCTCCAAATATAAACTACACAGAATCATTCTGTGAAACTTCTTTCTGATCTGTGCATTCAGCTAACAGAGTTAAACCATACTTTTGATTGAGCAGATCTGAACACTCTTTCTGTAGAAAATGCAACTGGACATTTGGAGCGCTAAGAGAATAGTAGTGGAAAAAGGAGTATATTCAAATATAAACTACAGAGAAGCATTCTGTGAAACATCTTTCTGATCTGAGCATTCAGCTAACAGAGTTAAACCATACTTTTGATTGAGCAGTTTTGAAACACTCTGTCTGTAGAAAATGCAACTGGACATTCGTAGTGCTAAGTGGGTAATTGTGGAAAAAAGAATATGTTCAAATATAAACTACACAGAAGCATTGTATGAAACTTCTTTCTGTTCTGTGCATTCAACTAACAGAGTTGAACCTTACTTTTGATTGAGCCTTTCTGAAACACTCTTTCTGTAGAAACTGCAATTGGACATTCTGACCGCTAAGAGGCCTCTATTGGGAAAAATAATATCTTCAAATAAAAACTACACAGAAGCATTGTGTGAAACTTATTTCTGATATGTTCATTAAGCTAACAGAGTTAAACCATACTTTTGATTGCGCAGTTCTGAACACTCTTTCTGTAGATAATGCAAGTGGACATTCGGAGCGCTAAGAGGGTAATAGTGGAAAAAGGAATATATTCAAATATAAACTACACAGTAGCATTCTGTGAAAATTCTTTCTGTTCTGTGCATTCAACTAACAGAGTTGAACCTTACTTTTGATTGAGCCGTTCTGAAACACTCTTTCTGTAGAAACTGCAATTGGACATGCTAAGCGCTAAGAGGCCTACATTGGGAAAAAGAATATCTTCAAATAAAAACTACACAGATGCATTCTGTGAAACTTATTTCTGATCTGTAAATTCAGTTAACAGAGATAAAACATATTTTTGATTGAGCAGTTATGAAACACTCTTTTTGTAGAAAATGCAAGTGGAGATTCGGAGCGCTAAGGGGGTAATAGTGGAAAAAGGAATGTCTTCAAATATAAACTACACAGAATCATTCGGTGAAACTTCTTTCTGATCTGTGCATTCAGCAAACAGAGTTAAACCATACTTTTGATTGAGCAGATCTGAACACTCTTTCTGTAGAAAATGCAACTGGACATTTGGAGCGCTAAGAGCGTAGTAGTGGAAAAAGGAATATATTCAAATATAAACTACACAGAAGCATTCTGTGAAACTTCTTTGTGATCTGAGCATTCAGCTAACAGAGTTAAACCATACTTTTGATTGAGCAGTTTTGAAACACTCTGTCTGTAGAAAATGCAACTGGACATTCGTAGCGCTAAGTGGGTAATAGTGGACAAAAGAATATGTTCAAATATAAACTACACAGAAGCATTGTATGAAACTTCTTTCTGTTCTGTGCATTCAACTAACAGAGTTGAACCTTACTTTTGATTGAGCCGTTCTGAAACACTATTTCTGTAGAAACTGCAATTGGACATTCTGAGCGCTAAGAGGCCTATATTGGGAAAAAGAATGTCTACAAATAAAAACTACACAGAAGAATTGTGTGAAACTTCTTTCTGTTCTGTTTGTTCAACTGAAAGTGTTGAACCTTAGTTTTGATTGAGCCGTTCTGAAACACTCTTTCTGTAGAAAATGCAAGTGGACATTCGGAGCGCTAAGAGGGTAATAGTGGAAAAAGGAATATATTCAAATATAAACTACACAGTAGCATTCTGTGAAAATTCTTTCTGTTCTGTGCATTCAACTAACAGAGTTGAACCTTAATTTTGATTGAGCCGTTCTGAAACACTCTTTCTGTAGAAACTGCAATTGGACATGCTAAGCGCTAAGAGGCCTACATTGGGAAAAAGAATATCTTCAAATAAAAACTACACAGATGCATTCTGTGAAACTTATTTCTGATCTGTAAATTCAGTTAACAGAGATAAAACATATTTTTGATTGAGCAGTTATGAAACACTCTTTTTGTAGAAAATGCAAGTGGAGATTCGGAGCGCTAAGAGGGTAATAGTGGAAAAAGGAATGTCTTCAAATATAAACTACACAGAATCATTCGGTGAAACTTGTTTCTGATCTGTGCATTCAGCTAACAGAGTTAAACCATACTTTTGATTGAGCAGTTTTGAAACACTCTGTCTGTAGAAAATGCAACTGGACATTCGTAGCGCTAAGTGGGTAATAGTGGACAAAAGAATATGTTCAAATATAAACTACACAGAAGCATTGTATGAAACTTCTTTCTGTTCTGTGCATTCAACTAACAGAGTTGAACCTTACTTTTGATTGAGCCGTTCTGAAACACTATTTCTGTAGAAACTGCAATTGGACATTCTGAGCGCTAAGAGGCCTATATTGGGAAAAAGAATGTCTACAAATAAAAACTACACAGAAGAATTGTGTGAAACTTCTTTCTGTTCTGTTTGTTCAACTAAAAGTGTTGAACCTTAGTTTTGATTGAGCCTTTCTGAAACACTCTTTCTGTAGAAAATGCAAGTGGAGATTCAGAGCGCTAAGAGGGTAATAGTGGAAAAAGTAATGTCTCCAAATATAAACTACACAGAATCATTCTGTGAAACTTCTTTCTGATCTGTGCATTCAGCTAACAGAGTTAAACCATACTTTTGATTGAGCAGATCTGAACACTCTTTCTGTAGAAAATGCAAGTGGACATTTGGAGCGCTAAGAGAATAGTAGTGGAAAAAGGAGTATATTCAAATATAAACTACACAGAAGCATTCTGTGAAACTTCTTTCTGATCTGAGCATTCAGCTAACAGAGTTAAACCATACTTTTGATTGAGCAGTTTTGATACACTCTGTCTGTAGAAAATGCAACTGGACATTCGTAGCGCTAAGTGGGTAATAGTGGAAAAAAGAATATGTTCAAATATAAACTACACAGAAGCATTGTATGAAACTTCTTCTGTTCTGTGCATTCAACTAACAGAGTTGAACCTTACTTTTGATTGAGCCTTTCTGAAACACTCTTTCTGTAGAAACTGCAATTGGACATTCTGACCGCTAAGAGGCCTCTATTGGGAAAAATAATATCTTCAAATAAAAACTACACAGAAGCATTGTGTGAAACTTATTTCTGATATGTTCATTAAGCTAACAGAGTTAAACCATACTTTTGATTGCGCAGTTCTGAACACTCTTTCTGTAGATAATGCAAGTGGACATTCGTAGCGCAAAGAGGTTAATAGTGGAAAAAGGAATATATTCAAATATAAACTACACAGTAGCTTTCTGTGAAAATTCTTTCTGTTCTGTGCATTCAACTAACAGAGTTGAACCTTACTTTTGATTGAGCCGTTCTGAAACACCCTTTCTGTAGAAACTGCAATTGGACATGCTAAGCGCTAATAGGCCTACATTGGGAAAAAGAATATCTTCAAATAAAAACTACACAGATGCATTCTGTGAAACTTATTTCTGATCTGTAAATTCAGTTAACAGAGATAAAACATATTTTTGATTGAGCAGTTATGAAACACTCTTTTTGTAGAAAATGCAAGTGGAGATTCGGAGCGCTAAGGGGGTAATAGTGGAAAAAGGAATGTCTTCAAATATAAACTACACAGAATCATTCGGTGAAACTTGTTTCTGATCTGTGCATTCAGCTAACAGAGTTAAACCATACTTTTGATTGAGCAGATCTGAACACTCTTTCTGTAGAAAATGCAACTGGACATTTGGAGCGCTAAGAGCGTAGTAGTGGAAAAAGGAATATATTCAAATACAAACTACACAGAAGCATTCTGTGAAACTTCTTTCTGATCTGAGCATTCAGCTAACAGAGTTAAACCATACTTTTGATTGAGCAGTTTTGAAACACTCTGTCTGTAGAAAATGCAACTGGACATTCGTAGCGCTAAGTGGGTAATAGTGGACAAAAGAATATGTTCAAATATAAACTACACAGAAGCATTGTATGAAACTTCTTTCTGTTCTGTGCATTCAACTAACAGAGTTGAACCTTACTTTTGATTGAGCCGTTCTGAAACACTATTTCTGTAGAAACTGCAATTGGACATTCTGAGCGCTAAGAGGCCTATATTGGGAAAAAGAATGTCTACAAATAAAAACTACACAGAAGAATTGTGTGAAACTTCTTTCTGTTCTGTTTGTTCAACTAAAAGTGTTGAACCTTAGTTTTGATTGAGCCGTTCTGAAACACTCTTTCTGTAGAAACTGCAAGTGGAGATTCAGAGCGCTAAGAGGGTAATAGTGGAAAAAGGAATGTCTCCAAATATAAACTACACAGAATCATTCTGTGAAACTTCTTTCTGATCTGTGCATTCAGCTAACAGAGTTAAACCATACTTTTGATTGAGCAGATCTGAACACTCTTTCTGTAGAAAATGCAACTGGACATTTGGAGCGCTAAGAGCGTAGTAGTGGAAAAAGGAATATATTCAAATATAAACTACACAGAAGCATTCTGTGAAACTTCTTTCTGATCTGAGCATTCAGCTAACAGAGTTAAACCATACTTTTGATTGAGCAGTTTTGAAACACTCTGTCTGTAGAAAATGCAACTGGACATTCATAGCGCAAAGTGGGTAATAGTGGAAAAAAGAATATGTTCAAATATAAAGTACACAGAAGCATTGTATGAAACTTCTTTCTGTTCTGTGCATTCAACTAACAGAGTTGAACCTTACTTTTGATTGAGCCTTTCTGAAACACTCTTTCTGTAGAAACTGCAATTGGACATTCTGAGCGCTAAGAGGCCTCTATTGGGAAAAATAATATCTTCAAATAAAAACTACACAGAAGCATTGTGTGAAACTTATTTCTGATATGTTCATTAAGCTAACAGAGTTAAACCATACTTTTGATTGCGCAGTTCTGAACACTCTTTCTGTAGATAATGCAAGTGGACATTCGGAGCGCTAAGAGGGTAATAGTGGAAAAAGGAATATATTCAAATATAAACTACACAGTAGCATTCTGTGAAAATTCTTTCTGTTCTGTGCATTCAACTAACAGAGTTGAACCTTACTTTTGATTGAGCCGTTCTGAAACACTCTTTCTGTAGAAACTGCAATTGGACATGCTAAGCGCTAAGAGGCCTACATTGGGAAAAAGAATATCTTCAAATAAAAACTACACAGATGCATTCTGTGAAACTTATTTCTGATCTGTAAATTCAGTTAACAGAGATAAAACATATTTTTGATTGAGCAGTTATGAAACACTCTTTTTGTAGAAAATGCAAGTGGAGATTCGGAGCGCTAAGTGGGTAATAGTGGAAAAAGGAATGTCTTCAAATATAAACTACACAGAATCATTCGGTGAAACTTCTTTCTGATCTGTGCATTCAGCAAACAGAGTTAAACCATACTTTTGATTGAGCAGATCTGAACACTCTTTCTGTAGAAAATGCAACTGGACATTTGGAGCGCTAAGAGCGTAGTAGTGGAAAAAGTAATATATTCAAATATAAACTACACAGAAGCATTCTGTGAAACTTCTTTCTGATCTGAGCATTCAGCTAACAGAGTTAAACCATACTTTTGATTGAGCAGTTTTGAAACACTCTGTCTGTAGAAAATGCAACTGGACATTCGTAGCGCTAAGTGGGTAATAGTGGACAAAAGAATATGTTCAAATATAAACTACACAGAAGCATTGTATGAAACTTCTTTCTGTTCTGTGCATTCAACTAACAGAGTTGAACCTTACTTTTGATTGAGCCGTTCTGAAACACTATTTCTGTAGAAACTGCAATTGGACATTCTGAGCGCTAAGAGGCCTATATTGGGAAAAAGAATGTCTACAAATAAAAACTACACAGAAGAATTGTGTGAAACTTCTTTCTGTTCTGTTTGTTCAACTAAAAGTGTTGAACCTTAGTTTTGATTGAGCCGTTCTGAAACACTCTTTCTGTAGAAAATGCAAGTGGAGATTCAGAGCGCTAAGAGGGTAATAGTGGAAAAAGGAATGTCTTCAAATATAAACTACACAGAATCATTCTGTGAAACTTCTTTCTGATCTGTGCATTCAGCTAACAGAGTTAAACCATACTTTTGATTGAGCAGATCTGAACACTCTTTCTGTAGAAAATGCAACTGGACATTTGGAGCGCTAAGAGCGTAGTAGTGGAAAAAGGAATATATTCAAATATAAACTACACAGAAGCATTCTGTGAAACTTCTTTCTGATCTGAGCATTCAGCTAACAGAGTTAAACCATACTTTTGATTGAGCAGTTTTGATACACTCTGTCTGTAGAAAATGCAACTGGACATTCGTAGCGCTAAGTGGGTAATAGTGGAAAAAAGAATATGTTCAAATATAAACTACACAGAAGCATTGTATGAAACTTCTTCTGTTCTGTGCATTCAACTAACAGAGTTGAACCTTACTTTTGATTGAGCCTTTCTGAAACACTCTTTCTGTAGAAACTGCAATTGGACATTCTGACCGCTAAGAGGCCTCTATTGGGAAAAATAATATCTTCAAATAAAAACTACACAGAAGCATTGTGTGAAACTTATTTCTGACATGTTCATTAAGCTAACAGAGTTAAACCATACTTTTGATTGCGCAGTTCTGAACACTCTTTCTGTAGATAATGCAAGTGGACATTCGGAGCGCAAAGAGGTTAATAGTGGAAAAAGGAATATATTCAAATATAAACTACACAGTAGCATTCTGTGAAAATTCTTTCTGTTCTGTGCATTCAACTAACAGAGTTGAACCTTACTTTTGATTGAGCCGTTCTGAAACACTCTTTCTGTAGAAACTGCAATTGGACATGCTAAGCGCTAAGAGGCCTACATTGGGAAAAAGAATATCTTCAAATAAAAACTACACAGATGCATTCTGTGAAACTTATTTCTGATCTGTAAATTCAGTTAACAGAGATAAAACATATTTTTGATTGAGCAGTTATGAAACACTCTTTTTGTAGAAAATGCAAGTGGAGATTCGGAGCGCTAAGTGGGTAATAGTGGAAAAAGGAATGTCTTCAAATATAAACTACACAGAATCATTCGGTGAAACTTCTTTCTGATCTGTGCATTCAGCAAACAGAGTTAAACCATACTTTTGATTGAGCAGATCTGAACACTCTTTCTGTAGAAAATGCAACTGGACATTTGGAGCGCTAAGAGCTTAGTAGTGGAAAAAGTAATATATTCAAATATAAACTACACAGAAGCATTCTGTGAAACTTCTTTCTGATCTGAGCATTCAGCTAACAGAGTTAAACCATACTTTTGATTGAGCAGTTTTGAAACACTCTGTCTGTAGAAAATGCAACTGGACATTCGTAGCGCTAAGTGGGTAATAGTGGACAAAAGAATATGTTCAAATATAAACTACACAGAAGCATTGTATGAAACTTCTTTCTGTTCTGTGCATTCAACTAACAGAGTTGAACCTTACTTTTGATTGAGCCGTTCTGAAACACTATTTCTGTAGAAACTGCAATTGGACATTCTGAGCGCTAAGAGGCCTATATTGGGAAAAAGAATGTCTACAAATAAAAACTACACAGAAGAATTGTGTGAAACTTCTTTCTGTTCTCTTTGTTCAACTAAAAGTGTTGAACCTTAGTTTTGATTGAGCCGTTCTGAAACACTCTTTCTGTAGAAAATGCAAGTGGAGATTCAGAGCGCTAAGAGGGTAATAGTGGAAAAAGGAATGTCTTCAAATATAAACTACACAGAATCATTCTGTGAAACTTCTTTCTGATCTGTGCATTCAGCTAACAGAGTTAAACCATACTTTTGATTGAGCAGATCTGAACACTCTTTCTGTAGAAAATGCAACTGGACATTTGGAGCGCTAAGAGCGTAGTAGTGGAAAAAGGAATATATTCAAATATAAACTACACAGAAGCATTCTGTGAAACTTCTTTCTGATCTGAGCATTCAGCTAACAGAGTTAAACCATACTTTTGATTGAGCAGTTTTGATACACTCTGTCTGTAGAAAATGCAACTGGACATTCGTAGCGCTAAGTGGGTAATAGTGGAAAAAAGAATATGTTCAAATATAAACTACACAGAAGCATTGTATGAAACTTCTTCTGTTCTGTGCATTCAACTAACAGAGTTGAACCTTACTTTTGATTGAGCCTTTCTGAAACACTCTTTCTGTAGAAACTGCAATTGGACATTCTGACCGCTAAGAGGCCTCTATTGGGAAAAATAATATCTTCAAATAAAAACTACACAGAAGCATTGTGTGAAACTTATTTCTGACATGTTCATTAAGCTAACAGAGTTAAACCATACTTTTGATTGCGCAGTTCTGAACACTCTTTCTGTAGATAATGCAAGTGGACATTCGGAGCGCAAAGAGGTTAATAGTGGAAAAAGGAATATATTCAAATATAAACTACACAGTAGCATTCTGTGAAAATTCTTTCTGTTCTGTGCATTCAACTAACAGAGTTGAACCTTACTTTTGATTGAGACGTTCTGAAACACCCTTTCTGTAGAAACTGCAATTGGACATGCTAAGCGCTAATAGGCCTACATTGGGAAAAAGAATATCTTCAAATAAAAACTACACAGATGCATTCTGTGAAACTTATTTCTGATCTGTAAATTCAGTTAACAGAGATAAAACATATTTTTGATTGAGCAGTTATGAAACACTCTTTTTGTAGAAAATGCAAGTGGAGATTCGGAGCGCTAAGGGGGTAATAGTGGAAAAAGGAATGTCTTCAAATATAAACTACACAGAATCATTCGGTGAAACTTCTTTCTGATCTGTGCATTCAGCTAACAGAGTTAAACCATACTTTTGATTGAGCAGATCTGAACACTCTTTCTGTAGAAAATGCAACTGGACATTTGGAGCGCTAAGAGCGTAGTAGTGGAAAAAGGAATATATTCAAATATAAACTACTCAGAAGCATTCTGTGAAACTTCTTTCTGATCTGAGCATTCAGCTAACAGAGTTAAACCATACTTTTGATTGAGCAGTTTTGAAACACTCTGTCTGTAGAAAATGCAAATGGACATTCGTAGCGCTAAGTGGGTAATAGTGGACAAAAGAATATGTTCAAATATAAACTACACAGAAGCATTGTATGAAACATCTTTCTGTTCTGTGCATTCAACTAACAGAGTTGAACCTTACTTTTGATTGAGCCGTTCTGAAACACTATTTCTGTAGAAACTGCAATTGGACATTCTGAGCGCTAAGAGGCCTATATTGGGAAAAAGAATGTCTACAAATAAAAACTACACAGAAGAATTGTGTGAAACTTCTTTCTGTTCTGTTTGTTCAACTAAAAGTGTTGAAACTTAGTTTTGATTGAGCCGTTCTGAAACACTCTTTCTGTAGAAAATGCAAGTGGAGATTCAGAGCGCTAAGAGGGTAATAGTGGAAAAAGGAATGTCTCCAAATATAAACTACACAGAATCATTCTGTGAAACTTCTTTCTGATCTGTGCATTCAGCTACCAGAGTTAAACCATACTTTTGATTGAGCAGATCTGAACACTCTTTCTGTAGAAAATGCAACTGGACATTTGGAGCGCTAAGAGCGTAGTAGTGGAAAAAGGAATATATTCAAATATAAACTACACAGAAGCATTCTGTGAAACTTCTTTCTGATCTGAGCATTCAGCTAACAGAGTTAAACCATACTTTTGATTGAGCAGTTTTGAAACACTCTGTCTGTAGAAAATGCAACTGGACATTCATAGCGCAAAGTGGGTAATAGTGGAAAAAAGAATATGTTCAAATATAAAGTACACAGAAGCATTGTATGAAACTTCTTTCTGTTCTGTGCATTCAACTAACAGAGTTGAACCTTACTTTTGATTGAGCCTTTCTGAAACACTCTTTCTGTAGAAACTGCAATTGGACATTCTGAGCGCTAAGAGGCCTCTATTGGGAAAAATAATATCTTCAAATAAAAACTACACAGAAGCATTGTGTGAAACTTATTTCTGATATGTTCATTAAGCTAACAGAGTTAAACCATACTTTTGATTGCGCAGTTCTGAACACTCTTTCTGTAGATAATGCAAGTGGACATTCGGAGCGCTAAGAGGGTAATAGTGGAAAAAGGAATATATTCAAATATAAACTACACAGTAGCATTCTATGAAAATTCTTTCTGTTCTGTGCATTCAACTAACAGAGTTGAACCTTACTTTTGATTGAGCCGTCCTGAAACACTCTTTCTGTAGAAACTGCAATTGGACATGCTAAGCGCTAAGAGGCCTACATTGGGAAAAAGAATATCTTCAAATAAAAACCACAGATGCATTCTGTGAAACTTATTTCTGATCTGTAAATTCAGTTAACAGAGATAAAACATATTTTTGATTGAGCAGTTATGAAACACTCTTTTTGTAGAAAATGCAAGTGGAGATTCGGAGCGCTAAGAGGGTAATAGTGGAAAAAGGAATGTCTTCAAATATAAACTACACAGAATCATTCGGTGAAACTTCTTTCTGATCTGTGCATTCAGCTAACAGTGTTAAACCATACTTTTGATTGAGCAGATCTGAACACTCTTTCTGTAGAAAATGCAACTGGACATTTGGAGCGCTGAGAGCGTAGTAGTGAAAAAGGAATATATTCAAATATAAACTACACAGAAGCATTCTGTGAAACTTCTTTCTGATCTGAGCTTTCAGCTAAAAGAGTTACACCATACTTTTGATTGAGCAGTTTTGAAACACTCTGTCTGTAGAAAATGCAACTGGACATTCGTCGCGCTAAGTGGGTAATAGTGGACAAAAGAATATGTTCAAATATAAACTACACAGAAGCATTGTATGAAACTTCTTTCTGTTCTGTGCATTCAAGTAACAGAGTTGAACCTTACTTTTGATTGAGCCGTTCTGAAACACTCTTTCTGTAGAAACTGCAATTGGACATTCTGAGCGCTAGGAGGCCTATATTGGGAAAAAGAATGTCTACAAATAAAAACTACACAGAAGAATTCTGTGAAACTTCTTTCTGTTCTGTTTGTTCAACTAAAAGAGTTGAACCTTAGTTTTGATTGAGCCGTTCTGAAACACTCTTTCTGTAGAAAATGCAAGTGGAGATTCGCAGCGCTAAGTGGGTAATAGTGGAAAAAGGAATGTCTCCAAATATAAACTACACAGAATCATTCTGTGAAACTTCTTTCTGATCTGTGCATTCAGCTAACAGGGTTAAACCATACTTTTGATTGAGCAGATCTGAACACTCTTTCTGTAGAAAATGCAACTGGATATTTGGAGCGCTAAGAGAGTAGTAGTGGAAAAAGGAATATATTCAAATATAAACTACACAGAAGCATTCTGTGAAACTTCTTTCTGATCTGAGCATTCAGCTAACAGAGTTAAACCATACTTTTGATTGAGCAGTTTTGAAACACTCTGTCTGTAGAAAATGCAACTGGACATTCATAGCGCAAAGTGGGTAATAGTGGAAAAAAGAATATGTTCAAATATAAACTACACAGAAGCATTGTATGAAACTTCTTTCTGTTCTGTGCATTCAACTAACAGAGTTGAACCTTACTTTTGATTGAGCCTTTCTGAAACACTCTTTCTGTAGAAACTGCAATTGGACATTCTGAGCGCTAAGAGGCCTCTATTGGGAAAAATAATATCTTCAAATAAAAACTACACAGAAGCATTGTGTGAAACTTATTTCTGATATGTTCATTAAGCTAACAGAGTTAAACCATACTTTTGATTGCGCAGTTCTGAACACTCTTTCTGTAGAAAATGGAAGTGGACATTCGGAGCGCTAAGAGGGTAATAGTGGAAAAAGGAATATATTCAAATATAAACTACACAGTAGCATTCTGTGAAAATTCTTTCTGTTCTGTGCATTCAACTAACAGAGTTGAACCTTACTTTTGATTGAGCCGTTCTGAAACACTCTTTCTGTAGAAACTGCAATTGGACATGCTAAGCGCTAAGAGGCCTACATTGGGAAAAAGAATATCTTCAAATAAAAACTACACAGATGCATTCTGTGAAACTTAATTCTGATCTGTAAATTCAGTTAACAGAGATAAAACATATTTTTGATTGAGCAGTTATGAAACACTCTTTTTGTAGAAAATGCAAGTGGAGATTCGGAGCGCTAAGAGGGTAATAGTGGAAAAAGGAATGTCTTCAAATATAAACTACACAGAATCATTCGGTGAAACTTCTTTCTGATCTGTGCATTCAGCTAACAGTGTTAAACCATACTTTTGATTGAGCAGATCTGAACACTCTTTCTGTAGAAAATGCAAATGGACATTTGGAGCGCTAAGAGCGTAGTAGTGAAAAAGGAATATATTCAAATATAAACTACACAGAAGCATTCTGTGAAACTTCTTTCTGATCTGAGCATTCAGCTAACAGAGTTAAACCATACTTTTGATTGAGCAGTTTTGAAACACTCTGTCTGTAGAAAATGCAACTGGACATTCGTCGCGCTAAGTGGGTAATAGTGGACAAAAGAATATGTTCAAATATAAACTACACAGAAGCATTGTATGAAACTTCTTTCTGTTCGGTGCATTCAAGTAACAGAGTTGAACCTTACTTTTGATTGAGCCGTTCTGAAACACTCTTTCTGTAGAAACTGCAATTGGACATTCTGAGCGCTAGGAGGCCTATATTGGGAAAAAGAATGTCTACAAATAAAAACTACACAGAAGAATTGTGTGAAACTTCTTTCTGTTCTGTTTGTTCAACTAAAAGATTTGAACCTTAGTTTTGATAGAGCCGTTCTGAAACACTCTTTCTGTAGAAAATGCAAGTGGAGATTCGCAGCGCTAAGTGGGTAATAGTGGAAAAAGGAATGTCTCCAAATATAAACTACACAGAATCATTCTGTGAAACTTCTTTCTGATCTGTGCATTCAGCTAACAGAGTTAAACCATACTTTTGATTGAGCAGATCTGACCACTCTTTCTGTAGAAAATGCAACTGGACATTTGGAGCGCTAAGAGAGTAGTAGTGGAAAAAGGAATATATTCAAATATAAACTACACAGAAGCATTCTGTGAAACTTCTTTCTGATCTGAGCATTCAGCTAACAGAGTTAAACCATACTTTTGATTGAGCAGTTTTGAAACACTCTGTCTGTAGAAAATGCAACTGGACATTCGTAGCGCTAAGTGGGTAATAGTGGAAAAAAGAATATGTTCAAATATAAACTACACAGAAGCATTGTATGAAACTTCTTTCTGTTCTGTGCATTCAACTAACAGAGTTGAACCTTACTTTTGATTGAGCCGTTCTGAAACACTCTTTCTGTAGAAACTGCAATTGGACATTCTGAGCGCTAGGAGGCCTATATTGGGAAAAAGAATGTCTACAAATAAAAACTACACAGAAGAATTGTGTGAAACTTCTTTCTGTTCTGTTTGTTCAACTAAACTAGTTGAACCTTAGTTTTGATTGAGCCGTTCTAAAACACTCTTTCTGTAGAAAATGCAAGTGGAGATTCGGAGCGCTAAGAGGGTAATAGTGGAAAAAGGAATGTCTCCAAATATAAACTACACAGAATCATTCTGTGAAACTTTTTTCTGATCTGTGCATTCAGCTAACAGAGTTAAACCATACTTTTGATTGAGCAGATCTGAACACTCTTTCTGTAGAAAATGCAACTGGACATTTGGAGCGCTAAGAGAGTAGTAGTGGAAAAAGGAATATATTCAAATATAAACTACACAGAAGCATTCTGTGAAACTTCTTTCTGATCTGAGCATTCAGCTAACAGAGTTAAACCATACTTTTGATTGAGCAGTTTTGAAACACTCTGTCTGTGGAAAATGCAACTGGACATTCGTAGCGCTAAGTGGGTAATAGTGGAAAAAAGAATATGTTCAAATATAAACTACACAGAAGCATTGTATGAAACTTCTTTCTGTTCTGTGCATTCAACTAACAGAGTTGAACCTTACTTTTGATTGAGTCTTTCTGAAACACTCTTTCTGTAGAAACTGCAATTGGACATTCTGAGCGCTAAGAGGCCTATATTGGGAAAAATAATATCTTCAAATAAAAACTACACAGAAGCAGTGTGTGAAACTTATTTCTGTTATGTTCATTAAGCTAACAGAGTTAAGCCATACTTTTGATTGCGCAGTTCTGAACACTCTTTCTGTAGAAAATGCAAGTGGACATTCGGAGCGCTAAGAGTGTAATAGTGGAAAAAGGAATATATTCAAATATAAACTACACAGTAGCATTCTGTGAAAATTCTTTCTGTTCTGTGCATTCAACTAACAGAGTTGAACCTTACTTTTGATTGAGCCGTTCTGAAACACTCTTTCTGTAGAAACTGCAATTGGACATGCTAAGCGCTAAGAGGCCTACATTGGGAAAAAGAATATCTTCAAATAAAAAATACACAGATGCATTCTGTGAAACTTATTTCTGATCTGTAAATTCAGTTAACAGAGATAAAACATATTTTTGATTGAGCAGTTATGAAACACTCTTTTTGTAGAAAATGCAAGTGGAGATTCGGAGCGCTAAGAGGGTAATAGTGGAAAAAGGAATGTCTTCAAATATAAACTACACAGAATCATTCGGTGAAACTTCTTTCTGATCTGTGCATTCAGCTAACAGAGTTAAACCATAATTTTGATTGAGCAGATCTGAACACTCTTTCTGTAGAAAATGCAACTGGACATTTGGAGCGCTAAGAGCGTAGTAGTGGAAAGAGGAATATATTCAAATATAAACTACACAGAAGCATTCTGTGAAACTTCTTTCTGATCTGAGCATTCAGCTAACAGAGTTAAACCATACTTTTGATTGAGCAGTTTTGAAACGCTCTGTCTGTAGAAAATGCAACTGTACATTCGTAGCACTAAGTGGGTAATAGTGGAAAAAAGAATATGTTCAAATGTAAACTACACAGAAGCATTGTATGAAACTTCTTTCTGTTCTGTGCATTCAACTAACAGAGTTGAACCTTACTTTTGATTGAGCCGTTCTGAAACACTCTTTCTGTAGAAACTGCAATTGGACATGCTAAGCGCTAAGAGGCCTACATTGGGAAAAAGAATATCTTCAAATAAAAACTACACAGATGCATTCTGTGAAACTTAATTCTGATCTGTAAATTCAGTTAACAGAGATAAAACATATTTTTGATTGAGCAGTTATGAAACACTCTTTTTGTAGAAAATGCAAGTGGAGATTCGGAGCGCTAAGTGGGTAATAGTGGAAAAAGGAATGTCTTCAAATATAAACTACACAGAATCATTCGGTGAAACTTCTTTCTGATCTGTGCATTCAGCTAACAGTGTTAAACCATACTTTTGATTGAGCAGATCTGAACACTCTTTCTGTAGAAAATGCAAATGGACATTTGGAGCGCTAAGAGCGTAGTAGTGAAAAAGGAATATATTCAAATATAAACTACACAGAAGCATTCTGTGAAACTTCTTTCTGATCTGAGCATTCAGCTAACAGAGTTAAACCATACTTTTGATTGAGCAGTTTTGAAACACTCTGTCTGTAGAAAATGCAACTGGACATTTGTCGCGCTAAGTGGGTAATAGTGGACAAAAGAATATGTTCAAATATAAACTACACAGAAGCATTGTATGAAACTTCTTTCTGTTCTGTGCATTCAAGTAACAGAGTTGAACCTTACTTTTGATTGAGCCGTTCTGAAACACTCTTTCTGTAGCAACTGCAATTGGACATTCTGAGCGCTAGGAGGCCTATATTGGGAAAAAGAATGTCTACAAATAAAAACTACACAGAAGAATTGTGTGAAACTTCTTTCTGTTCTGTTTGTTCAACTAAAAGATTTGAACCTTAGTTTTGATAGAGCCGTTCTGAAACACTCTTTCTGTAGAAAATGCAAGTGGAGATTCGCAGCGCTAAGTGGGTAATAGTGGAAAAAGGAATGTCTCCAAATATAAACTACACAGAATCATTCTGTGAAACTTCTTTCTGATCTGTGCATTCAGCAAACAGAGTTAAACCATACTTTTGATTGAGCAGATCTGAACACTCTTTCTGTAGAAAATGCAACTGGACATTTGGAGAGCTAAGAGCATAGTAGTGGAAAAAGTAATATATTCAAATATAAACTACACAGAAGCATTCTGTGAAACTTCTTTCTGATCTGAGCATTCAGCTAACAGAGTTAAACCATACTTTTGATTGAGCAGTTTTGAAACACTCTGTCTGTAGAAAATGCAACTGGACATTCGTAGCGCTAAGTGGGTAATAGTGGACAAAAGAATATGTTCAAATATAAACTACACAGAAGCATTGTATGAAACTTCTTTCTGTTCTGTGCATTCAACTAACAGAGTTGAACCTTACTTTTGATTGAGCCGTTCTGAAACACTATTTCTGTAGAAACTGCAATTGGACATTCTGAGCGCTAAGAGGCCTATATTGGGAAAAAGAATGTCTACAAATAAAAACTACACAGAAGAATTGTGTGAAACTTCTTTCTGTTCTGTTTGTTCAACTAAAAGTGTTGAACCTTAGTTTTGATTGAGCCGTTCTGAAACACTCTTTCTGTAGAAAATGCAAGTGGAGATTCAGAGCGCTAAGAGGGTAATAGTGGAAAAAGGAATGTCTTCAAATATAAACTACACAGAATCATTCTGTGAAACTTCTTTCTGATCTGTGCATTCAGCTAACAGAGTTAAACCATACTTTTGATTGAGCAGATCTGAACACTCTTTCTGTAGAAAATGCAACTGGACATTTGGAGCGCTAAGAGCGTAGTAGTGGAAAAAGGAATATATTCAAATATAAACTACACAGAAGCATTCTGTGAAACTTCTTTCTGATCTGAGCATTCAGCTAACAGAGTTAAACCATACTTTTGATTGAGCAGTTTTGATACACTCTGTCTGTAGAAAATGCAACTGGACATTCGTAGCGCTAAGTGGGTAATAGTGGAAAAAAGAATATGTTCAAATATAAACTACACAGAAGCATTGTATGAAACTTCTTCTGTTCTGTGCATTCAACTAACAGAGTTGAACCTTACTTTTGATTGAGCCTTTCTGAAACACTCTTTCTGTAGAAACTGCAATTGGACATTCTGACCGCTAAGAGGCCTCTATTGGGAAAAATAATATCTTCAAATAAAAACTACACAGAAGCATTGTGTGAAACTTATTTCTGATATGTTCATTAAGCTAACAGAGTTAAACCATACTTTTGATTGCGCAGTTCTGAACACTCTTTCTGTAGATAATGCAAGTGGACATTCGGAGCGCAAAGAGGTTAATAGTGGAAAAAGGAATATATTCAAATATAAACTACACAGTAGCATTCTGTGAAAATTCTTTCTGTTCTGTGCATTCAACTAACAGAGTTGAACCTTACTTTTGATTGAGACGTTCTGAAACACCCTTTCTGTAGAAACTGCAATTGGACATGCTAAGCGCTAATAGGCCTACATTGGGAAAAAGAATATCTTCAAATAAAAACTACACAGATGCATTCTGTGAAACTTATTTCTGATCTGTAAATTCAGTTAACAGAGATAAAACATATTTTTGATTGAGCAGTTATGAAACACTCTTTTTGTAGAAAATGCAAGTGGAGATTCGGAGCGCTAAGGGGGTAATAGTGGAAAAAGGAATGTCTTCAAATATAAACTACACAGAATCATTCGGTGAAACTTGTTTCTGATCTGTGCATTCAGCTAACAGAGTTAAACCATACTTTTGATTGAGCAGATCTGAACACTCTTTCTGTAGAAAATGCAACTGGACATTTGGAGCGCTAAGAGCGTAGTAGTGGAAAAAGGAATATATTCAAATATAAAGTACTCAGAAGCATTCTGTGAAACTTCTTTCTGATCTGAGCATTCAGCTAACAGAGTTAAACCATACTTTTGATTGAGCAGTTTTGAAACACTCTGTCTGTAGAAAATGCAAATGGACATTCGTAGCGCTAAGTGGGTAATAGTGGACAAAAGAATATGTTCAAATATAAACTACACAGAAGCATTGTATGAAACTTCTTTCTGTTCTGTGCATTCAAGTAACAGAGTTGAACCTTACTTTTGATTGAGCCGTTCTGAAACACTCTTTCTGTAGAAACTGCAATTGGACATTCTGAGCGCTAGGAGGCCTATATTGGGAAAAAGAATGTCTACAAATAAAAACTACACAGAAGAATTCTGTGAAACTTCTTTCTGTTCTGTTTGTTCAACTAAAAGAGTTGAACCTTAGTTTTGATTGAGCCGTTCTGAAACACTCTTTCTGTAGAAAATGCAAGTGGAGATTCGCAGCGCTAAGTGGGTAATAGTGGAAAAAGGAATGTCTCCAAATATAAACTACACAGAATCATTCTGTGAAACTTCTTTCTGATCTGTGCATTCAGCTAACAGAGTTAAACCATACTTTTGATTGAGCAGATCTGAACACTCTTTCTGTAGAAAATGCAACTGGACATTTGGAGCGCTAAGAGAGTAGTAGTGGAAAAAGGAATATATTCAAATATAAACTACACAGAAGCATTCTGTGAAACTTCTTTCTGATCTGAGCATTCAGCTAACAGAGTTAAACCATACTTTTGATTGAGCAGTTTTGAAACACTCTGTCTGTAGAAAATGCAACTGGACATTCGTAGCGCTAAGTGGGTAATAGTGGAAAAAAGAATATGTTCAAATATAAACTACACAGAAGCATTGTATGAAACTTCTTTCTGTTCTGTGCATTCAACTAACAGAGTTGAACCTTACTTTTGATTGAGCCGTTCTGAAACACTCTTTCTGTAGAAACTGCAATTGGACATTCTGAGCGCTAGGAGGCCTATATTGGGAAAAAGAATGTCTACAAATAAAAACTACACAGAAGAATTGTGTGAAACTTCTTTCTGTTCTGTTTGTTCAACTAAACTAGTTGAACCTTAGTTTTGATTGAGCCGTTCTAAAACACTCTTTCTGTAGAAAATGCAAGTGGAGATTCGGAGCGCTAAGAGGGTAATAGTGGAAAAAGGAATGTCTCCAAATATAAACTACAGAGAATCATTCTGTGAAACTTTTTTCTGATCTGTGCATTCAGCTAACAGAGTTAAACCATACTTTTGATTGAGCAGATCTGAACACTCTTTCTGTAGAAAATGCAACTGGACATTTGGAGCGCTAAGAGAGTAGTAGTGGAAAAAGGAATATATTCAAATATAAACTACACAGAAGCATTCTGTGAAACTTCTTTCTGATCTGAGCATTCAGCTAACAGAGTTAAACCATACTTTTGATTGAGCAGTTTTGAAACACTCTGTCTGTGGAAAATGCAACTGGACATTCGTAGCGCTAAGTGGGTAATAGTGGAAAAAAGAATATGTTCAAATATAAACTACACAGAAGCATTGTATGAAACTTCTTTCTGTTCTGTGCATTCAACTAACAGAGTTGAACCTTACTTTTGATTGAGTCTTTCTGAAACACTCTTTCTGTAGAAACTGCAATTGGACATTCTGAGCGCTAAGAGGCCTATATTGGGAAAAATAATATCTTCAAATAAAAACTACACAGAAGCAGTGTGTGAAACTTATTTCTGTTATGTTCATTAAGCTAACAGAGTTAAGCCATACTTTTGATTGCGCAGTTCTGAACACTCTTTCTGTAGAAAATGCAAGTGGA